>NC_138873.1:22391642-23803914 GCF_965194805.1 Balaenoptera borealis | reverse complement strand
AAAGTTATGTAGCATAAAGGAGGAGTAGAGGACAACGAGTGATTTACCACAATTGGGGGAGGGGAAAGCTGGGAATAATATAAGCCACTCATCAAGAGCAAGTCGAGAAGAATGAACATATGTTTCCCAGCTATTAAGAGATGGAGAGGGGAAAAAAATTCCAGGTGAAGTAGCATCATGTAGAAAGTATATGTATAAGCCATATAACATAAAGATTTCCATATAATATACAGCATTATAATATTACAATAAAACTTTAGAGTAGAACACATAGAGAGAAATATATGTAATCAGATATTGCTGGAGTGGGAGTATCCAGACATGAATATTTCCTATTTTATCAAAAATTTTATGTTGTGTATATTTCAAATATTAATACAGTTTCATTGATTTGTCATGCATTTTTATTTATGTAAGCCTTTTTAGCATAAAGATACACATGCTGACCAGTAAAAAATGTAAAACTGTACAGAAGAGTATAAAGTATAAAATTAAGGTCACCTTTCACCATCGTAGCTCCACTCTAAAATATGAATCTCTGTTAGGAATTTTTCATGCAGCCTCCTAGAGCTATTCAATGAATATGAAGGTTTGTATTAGAATTCACCCACTAGCAGTTTGAGGCAAATCATTTTTGGTTTTGTTTGGGCAATATGGTACTTAAAATTTTAAAAACTAAATTTGAATGCATTTAAATGTGAAATTCATCCTCCCTCCTACCACTGCTTCCTAATTCTTTTAGTTAGCTACAACAGATATTGATAATACTTGCCTAGTCTTTGAGGGACAGCAGTTGAATTGTGACCCCTGAGGCAAACATGTAAGATTAGCGTATGAGTGTGTGTGTGCATGTTTGTATGTATTTAATGTAAAAATCATGAAACACTTCCTGTACTCCACCTTGCTGTTTTTCTTAGTAATGTGCAATGAACATTTTTAATATAAGTACTTATGAATTTGTATTATGTTTTAAAATAATTACCTAATATCCCATTTTAAAGATATGTCATAATTTATTTCACTGATTCCTGAATAATAAACATTACTTTCTTTTCCCTTATTATAATAACAATGTTGGAAGCAAGATTCTGTACAAATACATTCAGACATTTATGTGAATGCATCTGTAGATAAACATATAGAAATAGATTTAATTGGAGCTTTGGGATAGTAACTGTTTGACTCTTTGATGTGTTTTAACCAATGGTAAAGAGAAGAATGAAGGTAAATGGAAATCAAGAGAAAGTGTTATTAACGAAAGGGAAATGTCCCAGACCCCACAAATCCAGGGTTCTTGGGCAAAGCTAGATTGAAATACAAGCCTGGAATTTGAAGCCAAATAATCATCTCCCTCTATTCATTGCTATCAGACCCCAGTACCACTTGATGACAGAGTTGGTCTTGCCAACTTGGACGTACATCCAGCTAGATCCATGTTGGATGGCAAGCTCATTGCACATGCCCCACCTGCCTTTTGTCCTGGTCCTGGAAGATGATCACAACACACAGGAGATGGGGCAAGGTGACAGACCAAAGAGCAGGCAGGCCCCTGGGCCTTCCTACTTCTGAAGGAATATAGTTCTACTTACCAAAAAAGAGGTGATGTGTCTTTTTTTACTTTGGGAGTTAATAATAAATTATTTTCAAAAAGCTTATAGCTATTTAGGATCAACTGAAAACCCTCAGCAATGTTTAGTATTAATTAAAATTTACCCATCTAATAGGCAAATGAAATTTCCCTAATTGTTCAAAAATGTTTAAACTTTCAATATGAATAAAGTCTAGAGTTCTTTTCTATAGGTTTATTGACCATTTATATTTTTTACCTTTAATCTTTTATATACATAAAACCCCCATTTCTAGGGGGTTAATAATAATATTTATCAAAGCAAGTATAGCTATTATTTATTGAGCACTTACTCCATGCTGGGTGCTACAGTAAATCTTTTGCTTGGATTATTTCATCTAATCAACAAAGCCGCATGAATTGTGTACCGTTTTTATCCCTATTACTTGGGTGAAAAAACAGATGCTTTAGAAGGAAAGAAACTTGCTTGAGTTTTCATGTAACTCACTCAATGTCCCTGCCTTTACTGATCTTGATATTCTTCCCTTCATGGCTTGTTTTTTGAAAATTTTATTCATACGTGTTCTCTCTTAAAAGTGGAAATGTAGTCACTATCATATTTGTTGTGCAATGCTCTCCCTTTTTGATATTTGGTTTTTTGAGTTTTTCATTGTATTTATGTGTCCTGCTGATGATTTAAAACTCACAGTTATTCTAGGCCCCCATGATAAATCCTGGCTCACAAAGATATGCATCCAAGGCAATCGCACCAGCAAATGGGACTCATCTGTAGCTAGAGGACCCCACTGGCCTCGCCACAGCTGATTTTATGAAAAAATACTGAGAATGGGTCATTTAGATTTTCTCCCCTGAAACTATAAAATTTAAATTAAAAAACTGGAAATTGTTGCAGTTGAGTCTTGTGAATGAGAGTCTCTAAAATTCTCAAATACTCTCTTTTGTCCTTCAACCCAGCTGCTCAGCTTTTCCTTAAATTACAATTTATCCCCAAATATCTTGTTTTTGGTTTAAATGCAGTATATAAGAGTCAACTTTCTGTTCTTTATAATTCAAAGAACCTTAAGAGATACATTAATCATATTTATAAATCAGTGTTTTTATTTGAAAGGGTTTGTTTACTTACCTCAGTTGTGTTTGGGCACTTTGACTGTTTTAATTTTTAGCATATTTTGCTTTATTCCATTAAAATCAGTGATCCATTTCAAATATTATTTCTTGTAAGGAAATTTATATTGTTTCCTGGCTACTAAGTTTTCCCAATACTGTAATGAATAATCCAAATTTTCTCCACTTACTGAAATGCCATCTTATTAGACACCAAATTCCCATATAAATTTGGAGGCTTTCGTTTCTAAGAACTTCAGTTTATTTTTCTGGTTATTTCTTTGCCCATACCATACTGTTTGTAATAACACAAGTTTATACTTTCTTTTATGACTGGCAATATCTGTCCTTAATCTCTTGTTTCAGATCTTTTTCTTTCAGTTTTTCTCATCAGTTTATTTTCCTAGATTAAATATAAGAATTATCTCCAAAGAGAGTTAAAGATAAATAAATACATAAATACACAAATAAATAAATAGGAGATCATTGACATCTTCACAGAATTGAGACAATATCCATAAAAGGGTTAATTGTGTTTGGACTTTTTTAAGGAAATTGTTTGCATGTTTTATTATTTTTTAAAATGTAGGTTCTGTTATTTTTATTGTTTTCAGTACATACTACAGAGAGTAAATATGCTTCTACTTGCCCAATTTTTACCAGATCTGCAGCATCAATTTTTACCCTTTGTGTATTTTATTGAGCACAGTTCTTATTTCCCCCATGATTGTATATATTTTAAACACTAACTTTGGCTTTTCTGGTTGTCATTAGTGTAATATGATTTAGGTTATCTCCTCTTACTGGTCCTAGCTCATGTCTCCTTTTTACACCTCAGTGTTCTTAAAGTTGCCATGATTTTCTTTGTAAAGACCTCTAGAGGTGTCACACACAGAAAAAACCCTGTGGACTGACATAGAAAACAAACTTATGGTTACCAAAGGGGATAGGGAGCAGGGGAGGGATAAATTAGGAGTATGGGATTAACAGACACAAACTACTATACATAAAATAGATAAGCAACAAGGATTTACTGTATAGCACAGGGAACTATATTCAATATCCTGTAATAACCTATAATAGAAAACAATATGAAAAAATATATATGTATATACATATACATATATATGTATATAACTGAATCACTCTGCTGTACACCTGAAACTAACACAATATTGTAAATCAACTATACTTCAATTAAAAAAAAGAAAAAAAAAAACCCTGTCTTGTCATATTCAAATAACTCATTTCATATCTTTCTTCCATATTCATTTAGAATGAATATCCTAGTCATGTCTTTATATTACAGTCTCCCATCTCCTGATACACCATTCCATAAAATATGCATGGTTATATTTAATATAAAAGCATCTGACACATACTAAAGTACTTTTCCTGAACTTTAGGTGAAAAGGTTGCTAATAAAGTATCCTACCTCTTTCCTTTCAAATTATGATGCGATTTTACAATAAGGCTTATTTAATCGTTTTGTTCTTTCTAGAAAATAACCTCTCCTGGTTCATCTAGCAGTAAAAATAAGTGAACTGGGGAACAGTTAGGTGTTACACACTTTTATAGACAGATAGTCCATACAGGGAAAAAAAGAATGTGTTTCCATGTATAGGATGAAGTATTCACTGTAGTACACAGGAACTAGAATATTTTTTACTTTGGAGCCAAGAGCACCTTGTGGATAAAGGGTCCATAGAGGGCTGGAAGCTGTGCACCACCTCCAAGACTGGAGAAAACCATTAGGAGCCATCTTTCCTTAGAGGGTTTTGCTGCAAACAGCTTGTACTATCAGAAGATCATAAGGGGGAGGAGGGAAGAAATGCAGCCTTTGAAAAGGATAATGAAGTTTTTTTACAGCAGGGGTAGCAAACGGGCCAACATTAGTGACAAAGCAAAAATGCTACTTGCTGAATAGTGTACAGTTCGTTCTGTATTACACACACACATATACAATTTACTTATCTAGTGGGATGGGTTTCTTAACCATTTAAAAATTTACACACTGTTCAGATGACTTTGACCACCAAACCCTTAAGAATTTGTTTTGCTTTGCATTCCCACAGGACTTTGACTGTCTATCCATTTTAACATCTGTTTCATGTTTCAGAATCGTCTTTTAAAGTGTCTGTCTTCCCCCGCGGGGCATGATCTCCTTGAGGACAGAGAGCGGTATCACTTCAGCACTTAGATGAGAATCTGAAATTCTAAAACTCTAGACACTGCAATTTTTAAATTCTTCATTGGGAAGCCGTTAACGTCACTTGAAATGATGATAGTGGAACATGTTAGTGATTTCATATAGTGAGCCATAGTGATTTTCCTGCTACCTGAAAGCTAACATATGCTAGATTTCTTCTTGTAATGATGCTTAAAAGTGTGAGAGATGGTATCAGTCTGCTAAACACATTGTTTAGAACCCCTCTCTTAAAGGAATGGTTTGAACTACAGATACTCTGTACCCTAAAATGTGCTATGGCAACTCTTAGATAGAGTTGCCCTTCTAGCTGCATGTAATATTTATATACTACCTAGGTACTAGAGATTCAAAAACAATTATAATTTTTTTCTTTGCAGAAACTCGCTTTGCATTATGAATAAATTACTTTTTTTACTTCTTTGAACTCACTTGTAGAATTGAACATATACTAGTTTTGCGCTTTTGTTCCCAGGTGAAATTAATGAAAAAAGTATCAAAACTGATCACTAAACTGTTGACTTTAGATGAGTGTAATTTTATGTAAATTCTAAAAGATTTGATAATTAAGAATGAGTTGACTTCAATTCATTCTTCTTTTGCTCTTAACTGTTACAACAATTTCATTCCAAACATGATAAAATGGCATCATTCCCTGATACACCTGCAAGCTTTTTAAAGTTTCTTCAGAGTTTAAGTAGGCTAAGAAATAAAGCTGGGAATATCAGACAAAAAATAATGTTTCATTAGAAAAGTACAATTCTGGGTCTGGAAAATTGAGTTTATTTATACATGAAATAAGTTACAGCAACATCAAATTGGCCTATTTAAATGCCTGATCTTGTATTAAACAGAAAAACTGCCCCTGAAAGCAGCAGTAGTACAAACTACAAAGGAAAAAATGTGTAGAATTATATTATTTTCAATTTATAAAATATCCCAGTTGCCAATATTAGAGACTTATGAGCATAATAAGTAATACTTCCTATTAATATTGAATATATAGTCAAAGTGCTTTTTTACAGCATCTCCTTTGGTTCTTAAATCATGTATCACTGTAAGGAAGATTAATGATGTCAACCAAACTGTTTTCCAGAGTGGCAGAACATTTTACATTTCCACTGGCAACGTATGAGTGATACAGTTTCTCTATATCTTCATAAGCATTTGGTGTTGTCCTTATATTTCATTTGAGAACTTCTGGTTAGGTGTATAGTGACACATAATTATTTCTTAAATTTGCATTTACCTAAAGAATAATAATGTTAAATATCTTCTTATGTGCTTTTTGCCATCTGGATATCTTCTTTGGTGCAAAATCCCCTCATTTATTTTGCCCAGTTTCTAACTAGATAGTTTTTACTCTGAGTTTTGGGTGTTCTTTAAATACCGTTGACCCTTGAACAACATGGGGGTTAGGGGCCTCCACTTCTCACACAGTTGAAAATCCACATATAACTTTGGAGTCGACCGTCCACCTGGATTCAACCAACTGCAGATCGTGTACTGCTATAGAATTTATTGAAAAAAGTCTGTGTATAAGTGGACTCATGCATTTCAAACCTGTGCTCAAGGGTTAGTTGCATTCTTGATAGTAGATATTTGTCAGATATATGGCTTGAAAATATTTTCTACCAGTCCAAAGCTCATATTTTCATCTCTGAATAATGTCTTTCTTAGAACAAAAGTGTTTAATTTTAATGATATCCAGTTTATATATTTCCTTTTTATGGGTTGTGTTTTTGGTATCAATATGTGCTTTCTGTCTATATATAAATCATGAAGATTTTTCCCTTATGGTTTTTTTCTAAAAATTTTCCAGTTTTACGTTTTACATGTAAGTTCTGTGATCCATTTTGAGTTAATATTTGTATGAGGTATGAGGTTTAGGCCGAGGTTTATTTTATTTTACTTTGCTTATAAGTATCCAGTTGTTCCAGCACCATTTGTTGAGAAGCCCATCCTTCCTCCATTGAATTTCTTTGTTACTTTTGCCAAAAATCAGTTGGGTATATTTGTTCAGGTCTATTTCAGGGTTCTGTCAAGTTCCACTCATTTATGTGCCTACTCTTCCACCAGTACAGCGCTGTTTGGATTACTATAGATATATAATAAGTTGAAACTGGGTAGATTAATTTCTCTTGTTTTATTATTTTTTCACAATTGTTTAACTAAACCAAATTCCTTTGGCATTCTATAAAATTTTGTTTTGAAAAATCTTGTCTCTAAGTATGAAAAATATTGTTGGGATTTTCACTGGGACTGTATATTCCCGTATATCCATTTAGGGAGAACTGAACTTTCTTATGTTGAGCCTTCCAACCCAGAAACACACTACGCTTCTCCATTTATTTAGAGATTCTTTGCTTTTTTTTTGGATACTTAATTTTTTTATTTTTATTTTTTTAATGATCTTTTTTTTCTATTCTTTTTCAAATTCTTTTCCCATTTAGGTTGTTACATAATATTGAGCAGAGTTCCCTGTGCTGTATGGTAGGTCCTTGTTGGTTATCCATTTTAAATATAGCAGTGTGTATATGTCAACCTCAAACTCTCTAACTATCCTCCCCCCACCATTCCCCCCTGATAACCATAAGGTCATTCTCTAAGTGTGTGAGTCTGTTTCTGTTTTGTAAATAAGTTCATTTGTATCATTTATTTTTTAGATTCTGCATAAGTAATATCATACAATATTTGTCTTTCTCTGTCTGACTTACTTCACTCAGTATGAGAATCTCTAGGTCCATCCATGTTACTGCAAATGGCATTATTTCATTCTTTTTAATGGCTGATTAATATTCCATTGTATATATTTAATCAGCATTTTGATTTGTTGCCCAAATTGTTCCAGCTCTTTCAATTGGTTCCTTGTCCCTGTGACACAGCCCCATCACTCTGTGTGTGTGTGTAGGAATTCCTTACTTTTAGGCACTACAAATTGCTCCATGCCTACCTAGTATGCTTCCTGCTCTAGACCTAGAATCATCCATCTATCCAAGTATCCCTGGTTCCTTTCATTGGAGAATCGTGTTAGTAACAAAGATCTGGTCACTAGGAATGCTCATGGCTACTGGGTGTTGTTGCTTTTCTGCCTCTCAGTTGACACAGTAAGGAAATATATGTGTACATATTCACTCATGTATATACATGTATATATTTAACTTATATACACATAAGTTAAATAGTCCTATATTTATCCATCTCTATTTATGTTAAGAAAAACTATACTTCTACTGATTTCTCCAACTCTAGTCCATGGATCATTCCGGTCTTCCTCTTTACTTATCTGTAACCTCACACACCAACAGATGAGAAACCTTGTTCCTCTCATCTATCATTCATTTATTTATTTGTGCAATTCCAGTAAACATAAACAGTGATTCCAGAGTTGTTAACTCGTACTCTTAAAAGAAATATTACCAGCGGTTCTTATTGACATTTCCTTTCGTCTTGAATCTTGCAGTAATCTGTCATTTCCGAAGTTACTTAAGTCAATTGAATTTTCGTGTAGCCCCCTTGGTGAGGTTGTTTTATACATTTGTAATAAAGTTGGTTTCTTTTGTCACAGTCTGCATTCTATTCTGACACCTCCTGTTCTTCTAGCCTGTGTTTTTACTGCAGAGCCTTCAGGCAAAAATCAGAGATAAGTAGAAGCCTGTTTGATCATGAGACTGAAAAGCTGTGGTTAATTTATTACAGTAACCAATGATATCAGAATGGAGGAGAGTGCAATTTTCTGTTGGAGTATAATATGTAACTATTTTAAAAGGGTTTGGTAAAAGTTTACCCTGGTGGTAAAAATATTATTAACAATGAGGCCATCAACAAACCTATAGGTCCTTCCCGTGAAAATACAATATCTGAAATATTCATGTTAATGATATTTTGCCTGTACAAACTTAATCTTTGGAAGACTGAGACTGAGCATCTCTTTTGAGTTGACAACTCATCCGATGCAGATGTTAATATAGTATTGAACTAATGAAGAAATATGAAGCATACCAAACAAATCAAACTATTTCTACCATTTTTATTTTTTAAAGTGAATATGAAATCTTTTCGATTTTCCATAGGCTGTTCGGAAAATCTTAAAGATAGTTTTAGAGGTAAAGGATATCATGAATTTATTTTTTATTTTTTAATTTTAATTTTAATTTTTTTAGGTCCTGATCTTGAGAAAGTTAAATGAAGAGTTGATAGGAGATTTGACTGATAGATGAAAATATGTTCATGGACCTGAGAAATAATGACTTGGATATTTATTTAATCAAAGTGGCAATAAAATATTCTAAAATAAACATGATGTTAACACGAGTGAGAAACCTTTGTTATTTTAAAATATTTGGAAATGTATTGTTATATTTTGTAATAAACTCTTGAAACATTCACCACCAGACAAAGAAATCATCCAGGTAAGATTTGGAATTTCTGTGATAGCAGCATATTATATAGAATATAAAGTATATTTTTCATTAGCCCGTGTTAACATTTCTAACACTAATTTATTATTTTAACAAGAAAAAGACAAATTCTCTATTAAGATTAACATAGTACCTTGCAGTAAATGTTTCACAACTTTCTCTCTCCATTTTTTTCACATAATCATCTTGCGAACAAGTAAATTGGAGCAATTTTTTTCCAAAATTTAAACATATTTCATAGCCTTTTTTCAGACTCAAGTATTACAAACGAAGGAAAATGAAATTGCATGTCCCCAAACCCTCTTCAACTTACTAAAAAACATTCAAGTTTTGTCTCTTGCTATGCTCTTTCATATTCTGGATAAATTGAGACTTTATTTTTGGTCAAAATTTCTCTTTTTCCTTTGAAAAAAATCACTCAATTACCTTACAGAAATATCTGTATTTTTCTATCACTATTGCTTCTGGTGTAGCCTCAATCACCGTTAATTATAGATTTTAACAAAATAACTTTTAATTTCTAGTTAAGAGAGAAAACAAGGATACAATGTAAACTCTCTATCCTGCATAAACATAGACAGCAAACTAGAGAATGTTATAGTAGGCATTAACCTTTTGCCAGTCATGTGCATCCTTTTCGTAATTTCTTAAAGTGACAAAAAAAATCCAAGTTTATTAACACCTCCCAAAATTATAGCCCTCTATAGAATGTAAAATGGATAAGCAGACGTTTATAAACTTTTTGCTTGTCACCTGTTTTTATAGTGTTATTTAAGACAGCCATGCTTATTCATTTTCACATTGACTGTGGATTCTTTTGTGCGACTACTCATATTTAAGTAATTGCAAAAAGAGACCCTGTAATCTGGAAAGTCACATATATTTAACATCTGGCCCTTTACAGAACAAGTTTGCCAACGCTTCAGTTAGGTATCCAGTTCTCCTAAGGTTTTACATGATTACCTATGAATCTTGAAAATTATGTTCAAGAGAATATGAAGTCAATTCTGCTCCAAAATTTGTTCTGGAAACATGGATTTGTTCCAATACATTTGATATATTAAGGAAAAATTTGAGCATACTGCAAATTTTACTTTTGTTTATGTACAATGTCTTCTGCAAGAAACACTACCTGAAAACAGGAAAAAAAAAAAAAAACCCACAACAAACAAACAAACAACAAACCTGTTCCCAGCTGAACTGAGCTACATAGGAATACCAGCGTATACAAGCATATACCTCAAACTTCTACCAGCTACCTCTGATCACTGTGTCTGCTGTGAGCCACACTTCCTCAGCTGGTGTTACAACTTTCCATCATATTTCACATAACCCTCCTTCTACCAATTCATAATAATCACAAGCTGCAATCCTTTTCATGCTCACTTCCCCAAGCAAACTTCTGGTCTTTTTCAAGGAAAAAAAGTACAAAATTTATTGTAATATTTATGCATTTCTTAATCAGTTCATATGTGGAAAATAGTGCTATCATTTTAATAGGTTTTTGTTTGTGTGTGTGTGTGTATGTGTGCTCTACTAAAAACTTTTTTGAATGTTACTTCCCTAACTCCATTTTTTGCATAAGCCTCATGTATTTTTATTTGTGATTTTTGCACAGCACGGCAATTATTAGGGATACATATATTCCATTATAGCAAATTAATTATTATCTATACCTCTTTCTGTCTCTCCAGTCATTCATCCATACATTCTATCATCTATCTATCTATCTATCTATCTATCTATCTATCTATCATCTATCTATCATCTAACTACCTATTTTATCTACCTTCTATCTCTAATTTCTGACAGAGGATTCAAAGTTGAACAAGTATTTCATCAAAGAATGTATCTGAAAGGTACATAAGAACATTCAGCATCATTAGTTATCAGGAATATACCAATTAAAATCATAGGAAATGTGATTTCACAAGCATTTTATTAAAAAGCCCAGCAATACCAAGTGGAGGCAAGCTGTGGAGCCAGCAGAATGCTCTAAATAATAATAACATCAAATAGTGATTGTCACTGGCATTGGCTAGAAAGGGGGAGGAGGATGATGGTTTTCTATACTTTGATCTGGTTAGTGAACACATGGTTAATGTATACATATAGAAAAAATCATCCAGTGATACCCTTAATATTTGTACATTTTACTGAATTTAAAATATGTAAACTATACCTCAATAAAATATGTTTAAAATCAAGGATCAGATCTCCATTTTTTAAATGAAACCTTTTGAAACTCTTACAGAAAATATTTTCCCTTCTCAAGAAATTATTTTAGCATTTTGGTTCGACCTGTTTGGGCATTTCCTCCTTTTACATTTTATCACAATTGTGTGGGGGGCTTAGTTAATTGTAAGTTAATCGCATATAAAATAGTAAGTTCATTGAGTGAAGTTTATTCCCTGTATTCTAATGTGTAAAGCAGAGCTTTCTCCCAGTGTACATGCAATACAATTTATGAAATTGAAATGGACTGAATGGAGGAAACAGGAATGTGTATTACTTCCAATGAATATCATTTCTGGCAGTTACAAAAACACCTTTATATACTATGGTATGACCTGTGAAGATCAATGAAAGCAGATATTAATATAAAATAACTATAAAGTAAAATGATTTGCCTAATACTCCATTTAAAAATACTGTGGTGAAGGTATAAATTTTATATCTAAAATTGTCAATTCCTTTTGGATGATGAAACATAGAATATGGGGCACATGAGTGTGAATATTATAACACAAACACATGCACAATATAATGTTCAAATTAATGAATGTTCAATTCACTAAGACCATTTATTTCAATAATATTCAAGAATATGTTTATTAAAGGCACATTCCAAATTAATGAGAAATTAGAAGAATCTGATATGCTAGAAGTTCCTTTTAGAATTCTTCTTCTGTCGTGAGATGAATATAGACTGAGATGGATACTCATGGGGCTATAACCTTTACATCTTTCTTCTTTTCCCAAGGCAATCAAAATTCCAAGAAAGCCCAAACCAGTCCTTGGTTTGAGGTTTTCAAAAGAATTCTAATACTACTTTAGTAAACAAACTTCTGGGACATCTTAGATACATACTGAGAACGTGGTAATACTACTATTTAAAGTTATTCATATTATTTTAAAATTTCCTATTAGAGATACTCAAAAATTTTAGACTTTATAGAAATTGTTTTGAAAATTCCCAAATATTGGATGTTCCTAATTTTTGATTTTTGAAACACCGATTAGAAACAAAAATGTTCCTAATATTTTTAAGCACTAATGTTTTAGCCAATATTTCTTTAAGCATGGACATTTCTCTAGTTGTATTACTGTGAAGATGTAAAATCAGTTTTCCCATGAGCTGTATCATGGAAGCCTACTGTAGGTGTTGCTCAGTACCAAGAAGAGCTTATAAAATTGAGATTTTAAAATCTCAGAAGACTGAGATTTTATACTCTTTTATCAAACTGTGGTCCAGTGGGTAAGACTCAATGCTCCCAATGCAGGGGGCCTGGGTCCAATCCCTGGTCTGGGAACTAGATCTTGTATGCATGCCGCAACTAAGAAGCCCACATGCTGCAACTAAAAAATCCCACGTGCCACAACTAAGACCCGGAGCTAAAAAAAAAAAAAAAAAAAAAAAGACCCGGAGCAGCCTAAATAAAGAAAGAAATTTAAAAAAAAAGTACAGAATGTTAAACAATAAGTACAAAAATGTTAAAATGTTCTTTTACCTAATCTAACTTTGTATTAATTGATTTTGTGTTCAGTGGATAAACTTAAAGAATTAAAAGTAATAAATACATCTATATTCTCAATCATGTTAGTGTTTCTATAGATAAATTGTTATCAGAACTATTGGTGTTACCTGAACAGCATAAAAGAAGGGAGAGTTAATTTTACAATTCTATAGAAGGAACTCTTTGAATTAAGTAACGTTTCAACTGATTAAAGCATATGGAAACAAAGTTCAGTTTAAATGTATAGTTTTATTTTCTGATAGTCTTAGTAACTTCTGTACAGAGGTGACTGATTTGTGTGTACATGTGAATTAATGTACTCCATTATGAAGAAAAAAATAAACTCTCGATCAGTTTTTGTATGTATTTCTTAGAGTTCCAAATATCACAGATTCCAATGGTCAGTGTAAAAAAATGAGACTGTGTCTTTATTCAAAATATATCCCATGATTTAAAACAATGAATAGACAATTATACCAAACACTGTTGGTAGAGGGTAGGATGGAGAGCTGCCCCATATAACATGTATATTAAGTATTTTACAAAGAACCTAGAAGCATAAAAAAGAGTAAAAGGACCACATCCCAACAATCAAGAATATAAACTAGACTGTCTATAATGTCCTTTCTTCTCTGGATAATTCACATCTACATATCTCAGATTAGGTAAATGTTTCTTTTAGATTTACTTCTGAAAAAAAAAATCAAATTTAAAAATAATAAAGTCTTCTTGTTTCATAAGCTTTACATTCCAGATCTTCCTTCAACTTTATTTTCAACTTATTTCTAGTACAAGGACAAATTTTAAAAAATACTCAAATTTTTAAAATGCGTGTGTTTTTATTAACTCCAATAAATACTGTAAAATAAAGCTCTATTTAAATATTATGATATACTAGATATCTACTTACATTGTTTGCCCTCATAAATGTTAATGAAAACAAAAAAGGAAAAGATATTTGGCCAAACGGTATAGACAGTGATAATATTCCATTTTCAACATTGAAACCTTTAAACTGAGAGTCAATCTCATATTTTGTGTTCTTAAATAATTTGTTAATGGCACAATTTATAAAAGGAAATCAAGTTTTTGAATAAGAGAGACATGTGAATTAATATAACTTGTTTCATGCAACAGATGGATAATATTTGAAACTAGAAAACAAATCTAGTTCACCTTGTGATCAAAGGATAACTCAGAAAACAATCCACCAGAAGCTAAGCAATAAATCCAAAGAAATAAAAAATCTATCAGCCGATGAACATTAAGTACAGGAACTAACCCTGGGAAAATCATTATCATAACTTTCTTGACCTCTGAGGGGCCTATGGACACAGTACTATATATATCAACCCTAAACATTTTTGTAAGTGTCCCTGAATGTCTGGCACTGAGGGAAAGAGCCTAAATAGAAAATCAGTGTCCTCAAAATTAGAATAAGAATGAGGTAGCTCTTTTCTTTCTCTAATTGTAAAGAAATTATTTTTATTTTATATTGATTTGCAGAGACATTTACAATTAAAAAATTAAGTCATGACTGTTATCTAGAAAATGATCTTGAGGAAAAGATTAGTCAAGACCCTTCCATCCATTTAAACCAGTAAACCATTAAAATGTCCAACCAGCTAGAAACTAGAAGGAAATAGACATGTTTGCATAAGTCTGTGCATTTTCAACATTGGAAAATTTGGTGAAGAAATGTTGACCATTTTATCAACCAGTAGTCATAGAAATTTTACCTGGTAGTAGGAAGGAAAAAAGAAAGTTTAAGAAACAGTGGTGTTGATTAGAGATGAAGTGTGTGGGTGTATTCATTTACTTATTTACATAATGCCATGCTGCTCTAATCAACTCTTTTATAATTTTACACATTTCAAAATAACTTGGATGTCAAAGTAAAGTAAAATGCATTTCAGTACTGAAAAGTCCACTAATGTCTGAATGTCTAAAAATTATCTTTTTTCCATGAATCGGCCTTTATACATGAATTGGCTACCGCTAAATTCACTCACAGATTTTTACAGTGTTTTCAGGATCTGTGATTGCCCTTTTTCTCATTTCCCTGCTTTGGCCATTTCTACTAAGTCACATTCCTTCCAACCTCTGTCTACGATGAATGCCCCCATTTTTTAGTGACTGAATGTTTATGATGAGTTGTAATCCCATACTGTAACAAACTGAAGTAGCTGTTGTTTTGATGAAGACCCAGTTTTCATACCATTTTTTAGTGACTGAATGTTTATGATGAATTGTAATCCCATACTGTAACAAAGTGAAGTAGCTGTTGTTCTGATGAAGACCCAGTTTTCATACCAGAGACTGATGAGACAAATAGCAGCAGCATTGATTCACAACTTTTTTACCACTTTCTGTCCTTTAAGCAACGTTTTTGAGTTTCTGATCTAATTATGCAACCCATGGACTGTTTTGTTTTTTGTTTTTGTTTTGGTATATCATCTTCCGCTTTTGCCTATCTTTAGAATCTTTTTTTAAATGTCCATCATTTTTTGCTCCCAGTTTAATCTTCCATCTGAATCTTTCTTGTCCATTGACAGGTCAATGCTGAGTGAGATGGAATGTGGCATGTGGAGATGTGATACCATGAGAATTACAAAGTGTCACTTTCTAGAGACAGTTCTATTTTGACAAAGGTTTAGCTACATTTCTCAAGCTTCAGATTTATATTAATAAGTCTCCCTTTCTTATGGTGGGGCCATAAGTAGGAAATTTTTCCCTTCTCCTTTGCTTTCTCAACCCAGCCTTAAAGTGTCTTTCTTGATGACACAAGGAAGGACTTGTGAATCTAACAGAAATCACTGAGATGCATTCTGTAGTAGATGATGAAATCTTAAATAGTCATTATTTCTACAATATTTAAGTGTTGATAGAATCTTGGGATTTTCTCCCACCAGATCCTGGTTTAACCATCTCAATATCATGAAAGAATAGTGTATTTCTGTCTGTCTATTAATCATCTATTTCTATATATCCATATCTGTATCAGTTTCTGTTATCTGAAATACATTTTGATTGTCATATAAAAGCGATGTGATCATAAACTCTTGTAGCAGTCCCCTGCTAAACTAGTACTGAATTATTTGAATGTTATTCAAAAACTAGTTTAGTATTTAGCAGACTTTTAGTACTTTAGTTTTTAGTAGAGAACTAAGCTTGTTCGTAGTACGTGGTGTTGGAATAGATATTGAGTTATGGTTAGCTTTGTCTAGTCAAATGATCTTAGTGATATATATGCCATATAATATGAATTAATTCTCACTCTAATTTTACAATTTAAAGAGGATAAACCCTGAAGGTCTAAAATAGAGTGAATCATCACTATACAATTTCCAGCCAATCATTAAAATTCAAAATGTCATTACCATGAAAAACATCTAATAATATTCAAAAAACAGGTTGTTTGAAACATAAGCAGTTCAAAGAGAAAATGGATTGCAGACAACAATATTTTCAAACTAAGCATTAGTGGTCATTACAGACTCAAACTAGGTTTGTAATATGTGATTGAGTGGTGAAAAGCTCTTTATCCCATTATCAATCCCTTGAGGCAAATTAAAACAGTTGAAGAAGAACCCCTGAAGTGCTATCAATAACGTGTGTATGTGTGATCAGGAGTAAGGAGCAGTCGGATGTGATTTTGTGGTGGTATATATGAGGGGTTTGCATGGCATATAAAGCAAGTTTAAATTCTATGGTGTTCACAGATTGTGAACCTTCATAAAATCAGTGGTGCAGGCAGTCGGCACCTCAAATGTTTCAAGGGAATTGGTGTACTTAACATAAAGCAGTCACAGATGATAATCTGAAAACTCTAATTAAAGGCTTACTGCAATGTGAAACTTTTCATATTGCAAATAAAGCCACCATGTATATTTCGTGGGTATGCACAAATGTATCAATAAAAATAGTAATAGATGAAACCTGCCCTCTTAATATTTCATATTCATTAAATATCCAAAACCTCCATTAACCTTTTCCCATAGACACTGAATATTTTTTGTTTGCATAAGAAGCTATAGAAAAAGAGCTTGTTTTAATAATAAAAGCCCATATATTTCTTTGCTGCAGAAGTGGGTCACACAAGCACCTCAATGTGGTATATATGTTTTTTTTTGTCATACGGCTTTTTTTTTCTTTCCTAACATGCTTTGGAACTCCTTGGCTACCAAATGGGAGCCCCACACAAGCTGCGCTCAAGCAAGCTGCACCTGTGTGCCTCTCCAGGCTGACGTAGTGTGGTGCATGTGCTCGTTTCCCAGAGACACAAATGGTGTGGAGTGGAGGGAGCCGTGCCCCTGGGTATTCATTATTCCAGGTGATCACCTGGGAGTGGCCGATTCGAAACCACCTTGGCAGTAAGCAATGGACGAGATTTGTACAGAGGGTAATGACCCCAGGGCTTCATTTTTGCTGGACGTCATTTAACATGGATGAGCTGTAAGTGCCTAAAATAGGGGCACTTATCATGGAGAAACACGAGGCTTGTACGGCCACAGAGTTCTGTGTGGCCAGAATGCTCAGTACAATAGTGTTCAGCATAAAAAAAGGCAGAAGGGCAGCAAGCAAGGCAGAAAGTGACAAACCATTAAGCTAATCCTATAAAGATCTGGCCTGTCAGGCAGCACATTTCCTGAATACTTGGAAAGCATGAGAGAGGCTTATTAATGGTTCATCACAGTTCTTATGCTGCTTACACGGCTAATATGCAAACACTGCCCTTTTTTAGTTGGGATTTTCAGCACATCAGGACGTCACTTCCATGGCTGCTGTTTTTTTTTTTTTTTTTTCCTCCTGGGTAATTGAAGCATTACCATAGAAGACAATGATTGATGATGTCTTTAAAGGTCTAAAAAAGCACAGGCTATTTTTGAAACTGTGCCATGTCTATATAAGGCAAGAAGAAGGAACAATCTGAATTCTACAGTATGCTGGAGCCACATCAACAAAGCCCAGAGGCTTATGCACAGATCAGGGCTACATTCAGCTTTTGCTCCCACTCTCCACACTCTTTCCTTTTCCTCTGAATGACCGGCGACTGCTTGGTTGGGGTGGTAATGGTCTGGGGTTTGTCAGATGCTCAGTGTAGTTAGACCACTGTGCTAGGAAGTTATGACCCTGCACTTCCTCCCTGGGAGCTGCGAAGCTCCTCTTGCCTTTGAAAGCTGCTTGACTGAGTTGAAAATAAGAAACAGTGGTGGTGATGGTGAGATTAGCATCAGTTTGCATTTAGTACAAGCAGCACTCTATATGGTATTTACAGTACTTGGAAACTATTATCTTATGCATGCACATGTCTTCCTTACCTATATTTGTGTTTTTCTACTCCTTGGCATCTTCTTTTAACCTTCTATTGGTGTTGAGTCAATCCAATAAACATTTAGGGAGAATCTAAATTCTCTCCCCCCATTCCTCCCCTTCTTACTAGGCACTGGGAATACAAAACTATCTATGTATATATTTATTTAACTTCTGGAAAAACTTGGTCTTGGAAGGTATGCAGACAGAGTTAACAAATACATTTCATTCTAAAATTACTGTCTCCTTTTTTTATTTTTTCATCCTTGTGCAAAGAATGTATAAAGACAGAGAAAGAGAGGGTTTCTTTTTGAGGGATAGAAGGTGGAAACTATGCATTAGTTTATGTCAATTCATCTCCATTCATTCATTTAAAAATACCGAAAAGGTACGGTCCAGTTCTATAAAAAATTTGAGCTGGCCCAAAGTATTTGACTCGATACATCTTTAGCACTTGCCAAACAAGAAAGTAAGGCCACAAAATCTAACCAAAACATTAAGAAGCAGGTTATAGAAACTGTTTTTTGTTTGTCTGTTTGTTTATATTTTTCTCTCCCAGTTAGAGCAATTGTAGCCATGTGAATTTGAGTAAGTTAACTAAGTTTTCCAGAATTTAGTCCCTCATTTATGAAATGAAAATAGTAATACCTGGCTTACATGGTGTGTCTGCATACTGAAGGAGAAATATTGAGGAGAGTGTATGACATAATAAGATGTCAAAAAATTAACATAATATATGAACAACACAAAGAAAACCAACCAATAAACATATCAAGAACATTTCATTTGAAATTGGGCAGAAATTGTTTCTGCTCAGCATTGTTTGTTGGACGACTCTTTTATAATATGTACAGATCTGTATTTTTTCCCCTCTTTTTGACTATGAACTTCTTGTAAGTGGGAATGATATATTTTGCTTTGGAAGTATTTTTGGTTGGTTTACTTTTCCATAGTCTTCATGCATAATAGACAATGAAGCTACCTAATAATATTATAAGTGAAAATTAGGATTCAGAGGGAACAATTGGAGTAATTATTGTTTGGCAGAGAAAATGCACTGAAGGAGGGTTAAGTAAATTGCCTAAGGTCATACTGAAAAATAATGGAGAAGACAGAAGAATAACAGAGAAGAATAACAGAAAAAAAATAGAGGCCTAGAATATAGGGTCCACTACCTTGTCAACTGGTCAACATTACTTTTCAGGTTTGACCGACACTTTTACCAAAAGAGGAGGGATATTATTCTTCTCTGAATCATAAAATCCTTGAGGGTGACTTCAACAAATTAACATAATTTTAACGTATTATGTATCTAAAAATACTTCCTGTTTCCAGTTTCCTGCCTCAGAATTGTCACGTGCTAAGTTTCCTCCTCTTCACACTTTTCTTCTCTTTCCATTTGCTGGCTAGGCTTTCTTGACATGCACACTTATTATTCATTTCAAGAACTAGTGTATGACTCGTCTGGAATCCAGTACATGCAGTCAGCCCAAATCTTCTCTGACCTTCAGAAAATCAAAGCTAACTAGGGAAAAATTCTTCTCAGGTTCAAACTTCTGGATTCAAATGCATACTTAAGCAATTATTGTATATTCTTTTAGTCTCTGACAGTAGTAACTATGAGAATATTACCAGCAGATTCATATTAATCTCTAATTACATTTATTTTCCCATCCAGGCTTTGAACCTAAAATTAAATCTTTATATAATCCTAGCCAAGCTGATATAATACATTCTTTCCATTAATATTTTTATTCAACTGTCAATATACCATGTGCTACATGACAATGGGAAGTTAATTTGACTCCGTTGGGATGTGCTTTTAGGCTCTAAACTTATAATGATGTACAGTTTCTCCTCTGCCTCAATGCCCTACACTGCAGGGCAATCATCTGGATACCCCAGGACACCTGTTAAGGATGCTTTATCTGTATGCCCCACCCCTGACACACTCTCACACCAAATATGTCATCCAAACATAAGAAAATAAATGTCCATGATACAGAAAAGGGGACTTCAAGATACCTTGGAAAGAAGTACAGCGAATATGGCAATTTCTGTATATGCTCTTCAGGTACTGTATTTTGGCCATTTTATAAGATGTGTTTGGTACAGGATACTTTCTTTCAAGATCACTTCAGAGGTCTCTTAATCCCTATTAACTGAATAGTTACAGTGATAGGAATTGGATGACTTTGTTATAATCCATCAGAAACCAGAACAAGAATCGAGCCCAACAGTTGAAAGTATTTTTATTTGATAGAAGAGATTAATGACTACAAGATCGCTAAGAAATCTGGACATATCTGAATTAAGATCATTGTTATGGGCTGAACTGTGTCCTCCCAAAAAACATATGTTGAAACCTCAACTTCCAGTATCTCACAATGTGACTCTCTCTTTAGAGATCTTGAAAGAAGTGATAAAGTTTAAATGAAGCCTTTGGGGCAGGCCCTAATCCAACTGCTATCTTTATAAAAAGAGATTAGGACTCACCAGGAATGTGCATACAGAAGAAAGACCATGTAAGGACACAGTGAGAAGTTGAAGGTCAAAGAGAGAGGCCTAAGAAGAAGCCTAACCTGCTGACACCTTGACCTTGAACTTCTAGATTTCAGAATTGTGAGAAATAAGTTTTTGTTGTTTCAACCCCCAGTCTGTTATGGCAACCCTACCAAATTAATATAATTGTAAACATGGAATTCTTTATCAACATCTGTATTAGTCATTCAAATTATTTATCACATTCCTTAAACTGTAGTACATCCAAAACACAAAACAACATACCTATTAATTGATAAATCTAATGGCTATTTGTAAACATTGATCTCTCTGCTTGATTTTGCATTGTTGATGACTCTGGAATTTCTATTCCCTTCACTTCAAGATATGATTTACTCCAAGCTTTTTAGCTTTTAAACTAGAGTTGTTATTTCTCTGTCACATTTATTTACTCTCTCATTCTCTCACTAAGTCAACTCTTCATCTCTCAAGCTACCTTACTCCCTCTCTCAGAGCATTCAAGGAGATTCAAGGGTCTTTTCTGAAGGCTCTACAAAATTTAGCCCTATGGTATTCTCTTTTGGTGCATTTGGAGAGGCAGCATTAAGGTATGGAAAGAAAAAAGAAAAAAAGGGGTGGGGTATGAAAGTATAGTTCTATTAGCAAAAAAGGTTTTGTTCAGCTGAGCCTTCACAAGGATAACTGAAGACAGAAACAGGACACTGGAAGATCTGTCTTCAAGAGTCTTAATCTGCAACTGACATCAAGTGGACATGGGGTGAAATTAGCAGTGACATTAGGGACAAGTGAAAAATTAGTTACAGGATGGACTGAAGGGTCACTACTCTCATGTACAGGTCAGAGTTTCAGGTGGCAACCCAACAATCAGATTAGCTTCCCACTTTTGCAATAGATTGCTAAATGTGGACAAAAACATTGTCCTTCAAAGAAAGCAGAGAGAAAATAAAGTAAGAAATAGCAGCAGGAAAAAGTTATACAGGGTTGGTCTAGTCATCTTGGAAAAGCTGTCTCCTTCAGCTGTCATCTGCTCTAGTTCTTAGAAATCTTTACTTTCAGGTCACCAGTTGGTGTACAGATCCAGGCAGCGTTTGGTGTTTTCTTTAGATGTGACACATGGATCCAAGTGTCCTGGAGTTGGCAGCACACCAGTAAGAGCCCTTCCAGTGAGACTGGAGAGAATCTTTCTGAAGATGTCTCTTCCAACAAATGAAATCTCCAGGTTGTAAGGTATGATGCTTAAGGCCTTCATCTCATGGGAGCATGTTGTGAAAAGACTGTCCTATTAAGCATGGTTATTTTCAGTAGAAACAATTCAGCCTTTACAATACTGAAGTATTTCCCCCCTTATATAGGTCAAAAGAAGCAGGAACATGAGGCATTCTGTGATTATCTTAAAGGGTGAAAGTTTATGGGTTCCCAAAGGGGTGACCTAATATTTAGAAGGAACAATGCCAGTGTCTTTGGTCAAGGTATTTTCTATAAATTTTGCAAATTGAATTTTAATGGTGCCATTAGTGTGTTCGACTAGCACTGAGGATCGAGGGGGGTAAGCACAGTGAAAGTGTGGTAGAACCGGCCAGGCAGTACAGTTGGCAAAACACTTTACCCATGAACCGAGTTCCCTTGTCACTATGAAGCTCGAGGAGGATTCCCCATGTAAAGATAATCTTTTCTAATAGAATTTTAGCTATAGAAGAGGCAGTAGCCTGTCTATAATGGAAAGATTCAGTCAAGTGAAAAAATATATAAACCATTACAAAAACATATTTATATCCGTGAGACAGCAAAAGATTATAAATAATTTGCCAAACAAACCTGGAATGGTCCATTGGACAATTTAAAGTGTCCTGAGGCAGTGCGGATAGGTTTTCCAGGATTGTGGTTTGGACAGGTGGGGCAAACAAAGTAGGCACTTTTAGTGGCTTTATTAATATTTAACCACCAGTATTGATTCATAAAGTTTATCGTTTTATCAGTAAACCAATTGTTCAATGCATGTCGAGTGGTCATTAACAGGGATTTTAGAGTGTCTGGCAGAACTGGATTATTACTTGGTTGAAAGCAGAGCTCTTTCTTTTCATCAAACCAACAGTTATTAGACTTCCAATATTGTTTTTCCTTTTAGGGGGCCAATTATTGGACATCTTTAGTCAATTTTCTAGATTATCATGTGGGAGAACATCCCTTTGGACCATGACAGAGGTTTGGTTGTTGGTTCCTTTGAGAGTAGTGCTTTGGCAGAGATATCAACAGGTGGTTCCCTCTTGCTTCCAGGGGGGTCAAGTTTGGAGTTTCTAGGAATTTTAATAATAGCCAAAGTTGCTGGTAGGAGTATGGCATCTAATAAATCTTGAACATATGGGCCATTTAAAACTTTATCTCCATTAGACGTAAGAAAAACTCACTACTTCCATAATATTCCAAAGTCATGGGCTACTCTAAAGGTATATCCTCTATCTGTATAAATATTTGTGGTTTGGACCTGATTCCTGGTTGCTCACTGTAAATAACTCCATTTTAGCAGACATCTAAATAAATAATACAAACTTAGCTGAAGTCCTCTGCACCATACCTGGCTTCATCTTTTGTGGATGGTGGTGTCATCCCTGGGCTTATGAATGTCTAGATAGTTGGTGAATAGGAAGACAATACTCGTTAGGATACCTAGTTGTTCCATTGTCCATTCATAATCGATCTGGACCAATTACTGGGCCAACCACTTAGGCCTACATCAAAAAACCAAATGTGAACCACACAATAGGTTCTATGACTCTGGGTCTGCCTCCTTTGGCAGATCTTTACTCCTTCCTTGGCTCGATGTACACACCAATGAGTGCATGGTTAGAAATCTATCCACTATCCTAGGTAACATAGCTGACTCTACCGCTAAAGCAGTAGCTACCCAACAAGTCATTAGATTCCTTAGCTAAGATGATATTAGGTAATCAAATTGTCCTAAACTACCTCCTAGCAGAACAAGGTGGTGTATGCATGGTAGCAAATACCACTTCCTGCACATGGATAAATTCCTCTGGGGAAGCAGAAACTTAATTGCATAAAATCAGGAAACAAACACTCTGGTTACAAGTTTCTCTTGATTCCCCATGGTCCTTTGATTTGTTCAGTTGGCTGACTACAAGTCTAGGTTCATGGCTCAGGACGATTATACAAACTAGATTTGTCATATTACTTTTAATTATGCTTTGCATAATCATTTTTAAACTTTGTATCTCTTACCTGTCATATATCTGCAGAAATAATGCACCAAACAGAATGATGTTAGCTCATCACTTTGAGATGACCTCCAATGCTTACAACCTTGACAAAATATGAACTTAAGAATGACAGATGCCTGAGAGCCCCTCCTTCTACCTTCCTTGTGGCCCCTATGATTTATGACTGCTACTTGCTCTTTCCCCCTCCATGTGGGACATGACTTCCAGGAAAGGTCCTTCCTGGCACAAAGTAACCCAGACAAAAAAGATTTCAACCAAAACAAATAACCTGATGCTTGATCAATGATGCTTTCAGAGAAAGATCTTGATCAGAAAGGGGAAATGTGAAAATGGATAAAGGAAATCTGATTTAAAGTGGAGTCAAGAAGCCATGAAGGAAGAGCTCTCATGCATATACCCCTCATATCAACTTACATAGCAGGAAGAAAGAAGATTTCTGCATTCCTCAGTAACAGCAAACTGCCCATCACTTGCAACCATTGTGAAACTGCCACAATTCCAAACTCTAATTCTCCTCCAGTGAACTTTTGTTCAAGACAGTCTTCCCTAATTTCCTCCCAGAACCTAATAAAAGCTAACTTTCCCTTTGTCCCCTCAGATTTGCCCATAGGTCACCATAGTTTCCTTGTCCCAAACTGTGATTTCTCTGCTTGCCCAAACAAATTCATTTTTGCCTAATAATAATTGCCATTAATTCTGATTAAGGCCAACATTACCTACATCTATCTGTATGTCAAATTATCTAAAACATATTTCAGAGTGTACACATGTGAATATATTTGTAGCAAGTGATCTTTCTATAAAACAGATTCTGCTTCCTGCAATGATGGGCCAGGTGATTAAGACCAATCTTCCTACTTAGGACAACAAAAAGGGCTGGAAGAAATCATTTAAAAAGTCAGTTTAAGAGCTTTGAAGACATTGAGGAATCTCGAGGCCAAAACCATGGGAAAGACAAGGGCAAACAAAGTTGTTTGTATTCTAAGGGCATTTGCCAATTAGTAAGAAAGAGCTGTGTAGGAATTCCCTGGCAGTCCAGTGGTTAAGCTCCATGCTTCCACTGCAGAGGTCACGGATTTGATCCCTAGTTGGGGAACTAAGATCCCCCATGCCACACGGCTCAGCCAAAAAAAGTGAAAATGGCTAAAAAGTGAAGTGAAAATGGCTAAAAAGTAAAAGCCCAAGCTTTACAAAAGTTGAGAACTTTAGTTATAAAATAGATAATATTAACAATTTTAATGTATTTGATAAACTAAAATGGAACATTAGGCCATGACCACAAAGGGATGATCCTTTAGAGTAAAGAAAGAGACCTAAAGTACGTCAGTGTCCATTGCTCACCATTGTATCTCTTGCAGGGGGCTAGTGGATGGGGTGTTGAAGGAAATCTTAAGCCTTGATTATAAATTATAGTAAGACAAGTAACATCTCCAGCCCCCTTACAGAAACAAAAGATTATCTTTCATGAAGGCGGAGTGAACTCTCTTAACGTTTTTATTCCTATAATACATTTTATACATTTCACTTCTACAATATATTTTAAAATAAAATAAATGACTCCCACAGGCAATGAAAACCAGGCTCTTGTAGAAACAAGACACCATGAGTGAGACATAGAAAATGTAACATATAACATAACCAATTTTAAAAATCATATCTTGAATGTATCGGACAGAGACTGTAAAACAAGTATCATTTCTATAGTTAAATAAATACAAGAAAATCTTGAAAAAATTTTTTTTCAGGGAACATAGAAAGCAGATTTCAAAAGGAACCAAATAGAAATTCTAGTAATGAAATGAAGCCATTTTGGATCTGATGGATAGATGTCACCCCAGATTAGAAATAGCTAAGGAGATAAATAAGAAACTGAATAATAGGTCAGTAAGAAGTGTCCAGAATGTAGCCTGGAGTTAGCAAAGGATGAAAAGTACATCAGGAGAATGAAAAACAAGCCACAGATGGGGAGAAAATATTTTCAAAAGACACATCAGATAAAGAACTGTTTTCTAAAATACACAAATAATTTTTAAAACTCAACAAAAATAAAAGAAACAACTCAATCAAAAATAGACCAAAGACCTTAGCAGACTCTTCACCAAAGAAGAAATAGAGATGGCAAATAAGCATGTGAAAAGGTGCTCCACTTCATATGTCATCTAGAAAATGCAAATTAAAACAACAAGACACACCTACACACGTATTAGAATGCCCCAGATCTGGAACACTGGCAAAACTAAAGGCTGGCAAAAATGTGAAGTGACAGGAACTCTTATTCATTACTGGTGGGAAGGCAAAATGTTACACCCATTTTAGAAGACAGATTGGTGGTTTCCTACAAACATACTCTTGACACACAATCTAGCAATTGTGCCCCTTGGTATATACCTAAAGGAGTTTAAAGTTTATATCCATACAAAAACCTGCACAATGAGGTTTATAGAAACTTTATTCATAATTGCCAGAACTTGGAAGCAATCTAGACATCCCTCAGTAGGTGAATGGATAAACAAACTGGATTGCACCCTGACAATGGAAAATTATTCAGCATTAAAAAGGAATGAGCTATGAAACCACAAAAAGACATAGAGAAACCTTAAATGCATATTACTAAGTGAAAGAAGCCCATGTGAAAAGGCTACATACTGTATGGTTCCAACTATATAACACTCTGGAAAAGGCAAAGCTATGGAGACAGTAAAAGGATCAGTGGTTGCCAGGGCTTGAGGGAAGTGGGGTAAATAGACAGAGTGCAGGGGATTTTTCGGGCAATGAAAATACTCTCTATGATATTATAATGATGAACAAATGTCATATATTTGTCCAAACCCCTAGAATGTACAACACCAAGAGTGAAATATAATGTAACCTATGGATGGGGTGATAATGATGTGGCAATGTAGGTTCATCAATTGTAATAAGTATACCACCCTGGTGGGGTGGTGCTGATAATGGGGGAGGCTGAGCATGTAGGGGAGCAGGGCATATTTGGGAACTGTCTGTACCTCCTTCTTAATCTTACTGTGAACCTAAACCTACTCTAAAAAATAAATCTTTAAATATGAAAAAAAAGTCCAGTTAAGAGAAACGGAATATCTAGTGAGAAATTCTAACATATATTTAATTGATTTACAAAAAGGAAGAGAGAGAATGAAGCAGAAAACACTATTTCCAGATTCAAGTGAGAATTTTACAGATATTTAGAAGTGATCAATTTATACAATCAATGTACCTAAGAATTCCAAGAAAGAAAGAAATATACAACTAGAAATATCATTGTCAAGTTACAAAAAACAAGATAGAAATATCTTGAAAGCGTCTAGGAAAAAAACGCCAATTTTATTCAAAGGTCAGTTGGCTTTTCTATATCAACAATGGAGGCTAGAAACCAGTGAAAGAATAGTACTAATATACTGAAAAAAAAAATAACTTCTATGTAGAATTCTATACCCAAGAAGATATCCTAAGGAAGAGGGCTTAATATTTTTTTTTAGATTAAAAGACAAAACAAAACAAAAGTGTTAGAAAGAAAGTTATCTTATGAACTCTTTGTTGGAGTGTTACTACTCATTTTACCAACAACAAAACAAAACAACAAAAGCAAAAACAAATGCTCAAAAGGAGGGTAAATCCAAATGACCGTTGGATACATGAAATGATAATAATAAAATATCTCTGTTTATTTTTACTATATTTTATCATATTTTCATTGCAATTTACATCTCTGGTTATTTCTTTAGTTTAGAAGAAAACTTATATTTGTGTCACCTAGTATATTTAAGAAAAGAAAGAGAAGGAATTACTTCAAGCACCCGATAAGAAAATCATTTGGTATTTATTTTACCCCTCCTATTTTTATATAACTCTTATCCTCATAACACTCTTATCCTTATATAACTGTTTGTTGAGCTAAGCATACGTGAGATACCATTTAGACCTTTATTGGTAAAATAAGTTAATATTAAATGTGGAACTTTCTACTCTCTTTCTTCATTTACTTATTCAATCATACATTTATTCATGCATCAATATTTATTAATTCATTTACTCAAAACTATTTGGATGTCAACACCATTGTAGGTACAACAAAGAAAAAGATTTTTGTAAAAAGGCTGCTTCTGTGGACATTGCATTCTCTTAAGAGAATACAACAACATTCAATGCAGATGAATAAGTAAAACATAGAGCACGTTAGTTGGTGACCAGAAAGAAAAAAATATATAGAAAATATAGCAATAAAGGGGAAGTGGGTGTCAGGAATGGAGTATTTAATTCAGACTGGGGCAAGGCAAGTCTTCACTGGGAAGGAGACCCATGTGTCAAGACCAGAAGGAGGTGAGAGTGTACCATGGTATGATCTAGAAAAAAATTATTCTTGAAAGAGTAAACAGTGTTTTTACCCAGTGAAGGTGTGTAAGGTAAGGGTCTATTATCACATCAGATCCAAGAAACCTGGAAATGAATTGTCCATTGCATTAAGAAAAACATTTGACATAATATAATTTCATTTATTATGTTAGATTTTAAATGTATTTAAGTAATGTTTTATTACTAGATTTTAAATTATATTAGATTCTATTAGTGATAATGTATTTACATGTTAAAAAGTAAAGTTTTAGAATACCATTCAATCAGCATAATTATGAGAAAGTTATCTGAGAATAGCACACTGTGATATTTTCCCACAGCAGTAGCACCAATGCCATGCAAATAAAAAGAGATCCATTAAGAATTTTTAAATATGCTGTAATGTGCTACTTTATTCAAAGTGTCATATGGTCATTGTCTTACATAATAATTAATTGATAGATAATTATCCAAGTACATTGGTATTTTATCATAAAATAATTATTTTTGTAGAATCTAATAAAGTTTTTAAAATGATTTTTCATATTAGCCTACTTGATCTTTATAATAATCCTACAAGTAGATAAAAGTGGTATCAGTATGTTATAGATCTCAAGCAGAAATTCCAAAAGATTGAGGTTGCTTAGTCTGCATGTAAAGAGTATTAAAACCAGAGCTAGAAACTCAGGCTTTCACATGCCTCATATAGTGTTCTTTCTACAAGTCCTTGCTGCTGACAGATTTTAGAACATCCAGGAAGAGAAATTCCTCATAGGGAAGATAAATGAGTTCAAGTAAATACATTCTCGTCAGTGGTGAAAACTATGTGGTTTTCATTTCCTTTCTAGAAAACCTTTGTCTTCATTAGAAATTATCCTAATTACTAAAAGTAGAAAAATATACAACTTTTTTTCTGATGGCAAAATTATTTTAATAGATTACAGAAAATGTGCTAAATTTGACATAAAACATGCATAAACTGTATAAAATAAATATTTATAGATTAAATTTATATTTTTATAAAAGAAACATTTTAAAATGCATGATTTGGAATTTTAAAATCCCCTCAGATTTAGATGCAAAAGGAGTGTGTTCACACATCTATGTTTAAGTGTTATATTTTTTTCATTTTGAAATTTCTTTGGGAAATTGAATATGCTTTTTTTTCCCATTAATACAAGGTGAGCAATTTTGACTTTGTCTTGTCTGGCTGATGTATAATTTTAGATCTGAAGTCTTTATTAATGTTCCTGAGCTTTAGAACATGAACTACTAATTTCAATACTTCATCAAAAAGTGAATGTGAGACACTCTATTAAAGGAATGAATATAATATCTTCTGGATTCAAATTTTAAAGCATTAAATTGTAGATCAACCTAAATTTGTCCAAAGGTTTATGGGTAACAGTAACTAGTGGATTATTTACTTGTGGTTACTCTAACAAACACTACAAATTTGGTGGCTTAAAACAACAACACAAAATTATTCTCTCACTGTTTCTGGAAGCCAGAAGTCTAAAATCATTTTCACTGAGCCAAAAGTAAGGTGTTCTTATTTCTGTTGTTTTTTAAAGATACTTTCTTTGGGAAAAAAGAGGTCACTTTTTATTTAATACTCTGATGCTTGTAGTATTCGTATGGCAAAAGAAGTTAGTGTAAATCACAGGTTAAAAGTTACTCTTATATGAAAAATACGTATTAGATGTCAAATACAGTTTACTTTGTGCGTGCGTGTGTGTGTGTGTGTGTATGTGTGTGTGTGTGTGTGTGTATGTGTGAATAGGAGTTAAATAAAGTTTCATTCCACGTCATATTCTTTCACAAATCACTTATTTTTCCCCCCAGGGACCTAGAAACAGGAGATTAAAGTGCATATTAAAATAAGAAACAAATCTTGTGAACACATTATAACTTGCAAAATGAAAAATCCTCTTTCCATGTTGGTTGGTCAGATAGTATTTTTCAACCTTCATGATATAATCTTGAAGTTCGAATGTACTGTCCTTTAGTTTTTCACAGAAAATTTCCCTTTTATCAATAGGAAGGAAAATGTAGAAAATTTCTCTCATTGAGTTACAAGTAGCAAATAAAATTGTAATATGTTTAAAGTGCATAATGTGAAGAGATGATATATGTACACATTGTGGAAGGATTTCCACAGTTGAGTTAATCAACACATCCATCACCTCACATATTTAATTTTTTTTTTTTTCTTTTGAGAACACAAGTTCTATTCAGCAAATTTCGGTTAGGTAATACAGTATTATCGACTATAGTCATCATGATATACATTAGATCCTCAGACCTCATTTATCTTATAACTGAAAAATTGTACTCTTTCTATTTCCCACACTCTCCAGCCCTTGGCAACCACTGTTCTACTCACTATTTCTATAAATTTGATTTTGTTTTTTAGATTCTACATGCAAGTGACACGATGCAGTATTTGTCTTTGTCTGTCTGGTTTATTTCACTTGGCATAATTCCCTCCATTTTCATCCATGTCGTCACAGATGACAAGATTTCCTATTATATTATTTCCACATTTTCTTTATCTATTCATCTCATGATGATAGACACAGGTTGTTTCCAGACCTTGGCTGTTGTGAATAATGCTACAATAAACATGAGGGCACAGATATCTTTTTGAGGTAATGATTTAGTTTCCTTTGGGTACATAACCAGAAGTAGGAATGCTGAATCATATGGTAATACTATTTTTAATTTCTTGAGGAGCTTGCATACTGTTTTCCATAATGTCTATAGCCGTTTACATTCCCACTTGTAGTTCACAAGGGTTTCCTTTTCTCCACAGCCTTCTTAGCATTTGTTATCTCTTGTCATTTTGAGAATAGCTATCCTAACAGGTGTGAGGTGATACTTCATTGTGGTTTAACTTGCATGTCTCTGATTAGTGATGTTGAGCACCCTTTCATGTACCTCTTGGCCTTTATTTCTTTGAAGAAACTTTCTGTTTCTTTTTCTCTTCTTCTGGGAACTTAAAATGTACATATTGGTCAACTTGATGGTGTCCCATAAGTCCCTTAAACTAGCTTCACTCTTTTTCATTCTTTTTCCTCTTCTGATAGAATGAATTCCATTGCCTTGTCTTCGAGTTCACTGATCCTTTCTTCCATATAATCTATTGTCGCATCCCTCTACTGACTTTTTCATTTCAGTTACTGTATTCTTCATCTCCAAGATTTCGGTTTGGTACATTTTTCTATTTTCTGTCTCTTAGTTGAAATTCTTAATTTGTTTATGTATTGCTCTCTGGAGCTTAGTGAGCATCTTTATGACCATTATTTTGAATATCTTATCAGGTAAATTAATTATCTCCATTTTTATTGAGAATGGTTAATGGGGATTCATCTTATTCTATTGTTTGGAACATATTCCCCTGTTTCCTCATTTTCCTGTACTCTTCCTGTTGGTTTCTGTGTATTAGATAAAATAGCCACCTCTTCCACTCTTGACAGACTGATCTCCTATGTGAGAGGAACCACATCAATCAGCCTGACCAGACCTCTTTTGCTTCTCAAACCTTTGTGATTGTCCAAGCCATCATCTTTGTTCTTAGTGGCTCTCTGTAGTTGAGGATATTCCAAGACCCATCCATTTTGGGGAGGATTCAGTCAGCACTAGTTGCAAGCATAGTAGAAGCCAGACCCTCAGGCAGCAGCTAGGGAAGTATGTAGTCAGATTCCTTCTAGGGAGAAACTGGGAGATGGGAAATTTTGCTTGATTTCTCCACACTGAGCCTTGGTGTATAACCTTGGGAGGTACTCCTGTGCCCATTTAAAAATTCTTTGTTTATTATGTCCTACAGGACACATGAACACATGCCCCAGTGGCTTTCAGAAATGGATGATTTGGGGGTGCATCTCTTGGGAGACAGCATTAAAAATTAGGGCATAAGATGTGTGGTCCAACCCTTTGCTCCTCAATCTCCTGATTGTGTGGTGCTGTACCAGGAATGGGGTTTATGGTGAAAATATGTCTCAGTCTTTCCTACCTGTTTCAATATGGGTATATTTTTCTGTTGCTCATGTGTAGGACTCACTCATCTATTTTCTTGATTTCACTCAGAGGGTGAAATATACAGCTCAGTGTATTTGGTGGATTCAATGGAGAAGCAAAATTAAGGAGTCTCCTGTATTGCCATTTTGGTTCAAAAACTAGGAAATTTTCAAATATGATAGTATACAGTTTTCCCCTAACAGACTGAGTTAAAAGACTTCATCATTAATTTCCTATGTGATTTTTATCATTAAGGTAATCTACAACAATGGAAAATTCAAAAAAAAATCTTTTCAAATACTTAGGTGCCATTGCTGGAACAAACGTCTAATATTCTCATTTGCATCAGTATTTAGCCAGAAATTGAACTCAAATATAATTCATAATATATAAATATACTGAGAAACATGTTCTAAATGTTTACAATGTAAATGCATCACCATTCCATTTTTATACATGTCTTTACTTTTTACTCAACTCCTAAAGTTCTGTAATATTTGAGAACAGATTATTAAAAAGTAACATCATAAAATTAATGTTTCCACTGCTTATATAAATTAATGGGTTGAAAATAAGAAAGTGTTTAGTGTTTTTTAGAATGTGTATAGAGAAAATGAAATTAATAGGATCATGTGATTTTTATTTATTTTTTAATAATATGAAATTAATTCTCATTTTAGCATTCTTTACTACTTGAATTTAACTGTTGGAGGAAAGAGATGCCAAGTTGAAATGAATATTAAGAATTCAAATTGAAGGAGAAGATGTCTCTTTTTCCTTATTTCCTTCCCATTTATGGATAGGTCTAGTTCCAAATGAGCCAAATAACCCTAAATGGAATGTGAATAGGGACAGAGGAGACTTGAGACAACAAGTGTATCCAAGCATTCACTCCCTAGTTTCTCCAGAGTTTTGGAAGTCCTTTAAGCCTCCATACAACCAAAGGACTTGAGACTTTCACTGTTGGATGATATCTAGAGAGATTAGTTTAAACTATTGCTTAACAGCTAATACCTACACATGTTTCAAAATCCCTGTCTCTATATGTGTTCACTTTTTTTTTTTTTTAAACATCTTTATTGAAGTATAATTGCCTTACAGTGGTGTGTTAGCTTCTGCTTTATAACAAAGTGAATCAGTTATACATATACAATATGTTCCCATTTCTCTTCCCTCTTGCATCTCCCTCCCTCCCAGCCTCCCCATCCCACCCCTCTAGGTGGTCACAAAGCACCGAGCTGATCTCCCTGTGCTATGCGGCTGCTTCCCACTAGTTATCTATTTAACATTTGGTAGTGTATATATGTCCATGACACTCTCTTACCCTGTCACATCTCACCCCACCCCCTCCCCATATCCTCAAGTCCATTCTCTAGTAGGCCTGTGTCTTTATTCCCGTCTTGCCACTAGGTTCTTCATGGCCTTTTTTTTTTTTTTTTCCTTAGATTCCGTATATAATGTGTTAGCATACTGTATTTGTTTTTCTCTTTCTGACTTACTTCACTCTGTATGACAGACTCTAACTCCATCCACCTCATTACAAATACCTCCATTTCATTTCTTTTTATGGCTGAGTAATATTCCATTGTATATATGTGCCACATCTTCTTTATCCATTCATCTGTCGATGGACATTTAGGTTGCTTCCATGTCCTGGCTATTGTAAATAGAGCTGCAATGTGTGTTCACTTTTAATTGGCTTGAGCCTAGCTCTTTCTCATGGAATTCTTAGATAGATAAGTTTAACTATCATAGAACTGGTACACCATGCAATTCTGTCAACAGTTGCATTTTTTATGAAAAAGAAGTCATACATCTCATGTAAATAGATCTCATTCCCAATCCCCTTCTTTCTGGAGTCTCACAAAATTAATGTTAATTCCATGTGTTTTAGGGTTCATATTCACTGTATCTTCATCATTTCTCTCCAGTATTAGTTTTAATATAATATTAAATAGTGCAAATTCGATCATTCTTTCCAAGTTGTTCTTCCTAGCCTATCCTGACAATACAAACTTGATACTTCACCATAACATCGATAACTTTTAGACAAAATACTTCCATGATTTTTAAAGAAAACTTCCAAAGATTTTCTAAATGTAGAAATTGTTTTAGGACCAAAAGAGATCCTCAGACACTATTTCCTATATCATTTATATCCTTCATAGCACTAGATTTACTGCTAAGAGTGATAACCAAGTCTCTATGTATGAGATTACATACTAAGATCAGCAGAAAAACTTTAAAATATAGAAAAAGACATTTGGGGCTTCCCTGGTGGTGCAGTGGTTGAGAATCCGGCTGCCAATGCAAATGTGGGTTTGAGCCCTGGTCCAGGAAGATCCCACATGCTGTGGAGCAACTAAGCCCATACGCCACAACTACTGAGCCTGTGCTCTAGAGCCCAGGAGCCACAACTACTGAGCCCACGTGCCACAACTACTGAACCCATCACGCCTAGAGTCTTTGCTCCACAACAAGAGAAGCCACCACAATGAAAAGCCCGCACACCACAACAAAGAGTAGCCCCCGCCCGCCGCAACTAGAGAAAAGCCCGCGTGCAGCAACAGACCCAACGCAGCAAAAATAAGTAAATAAATAACTTCATAAAAAAAAAAATGTAACTGGCAACTTTAAAAAAAATTTTTTAAAAAGACATTTGGTCTTGTTTTAATGATTTCTAATGTCAACATGGAAAAAAAAAACATGTACAAAAGAATGCATTGAAAATATTTTTTGTTCAAAGAATGAAAGGGAATATGTAGATAACTTTGTGGCCCTCTGAAGCTTTTTAATCAATGCCTGATGAGTTATTTTATAAGAACACCTATTTCTATCGTCCAGTATTTCACAGATTTTAAATGTGCCCTTTCTTCTCTGCTATGACAGTGACCATTGTGAATGATTCAGTAATATAATATCCTTTAGCTAATTCTGGACTAAGATCATTATTCTTGACCTTCCCTCACCTTGATTTTGGGAATACGGGGCTTTAATGCTAATTCTAACTTTATAATGCATTTCAGACTCCTGTAAAATTCATTTACACTAAGGATTACACAAAAGATGCATTGTTTCTGATTATGTTAAAAGCTTTAGATTTTTAAATATTACATTCTAGGTTCAAAAAGTTTGATTCTTTATGGGAAATATAAATTTACTTAAAACTATTGTGGTAAAGTATAGATGTGTGTATAGATGTGTGGGTAGGTAGGTAGATAGATAAGCTTACAGTTACTATTAAATATACTTTACTCTCGAAAGACCTATGAGGAAATTTAACACTTATTAATTTGTTTTCCCTTTATTCATATTTTAGGTAAAAGATTCCCATTGTTAGAAAGGTAGCTGGTTATTCCTAATTAAAACACAAATACAGTAATTACAGTTTATATGCTATTATCCTAAATCTACACTGGATGAGTTTAAACAGTCAAACAGCCATTAATTTTACTGTTCAAAGAAATGCTCATAATCTTTTTAAAATGTCATATAAAATATTCATTTCTAAATGCCTTACAGTGATTTCTGAATTTATTTAAAGTGGGCTGTTGATAGCTCTTTTTATAAATAAGCAATTACAGTGAATATATCATGGCCCATCACATTATACATTCTATAATTTCATGGATGAAAGGTCTACAGCTGATCTGCATAAATGCACTGCATATCTCAGCAGGTGAAGGGTTTGATTACCCAGGATAATCAGTGTTATTATTTATAGTAACTATTTATGTCTGTTATTTATTAAGTCTCTACAAATCAGGTATCTATTTCTCCAGGAGATATATTCAAGGAATGTTTGTAGTAGGATATAGACCTTTTGAATATTTTATGGAATAACCTGAATATGGCCTTTTACATCTGAATTCCCAGTTTCAACTGCTGTTAAGCTAGTCAAATTAGATTTTAAATAACATTGGCTTCCAAGGCATTTTGGAACTTAAGTGTGCTTTATACATTCAATAGTGAGAAGAATTTTCAAATTCAGTAGATTCATCTAATTTTGATGAGCTCAAATTTGGTATTGACAGAAACTCCACCTCTACTTGTTATAAGTTACATTTCTTTGCCACTTCATTTAACTTATTCCCTGAAAAATATTTATGAGGACAGGAACAATGCTGCTCACTGAGGACATGATGATGTTAAAGAGACAAAAGAGCTCCCTTTTTCCTATCATTTATCTAATTACAGCAGTCTTGCATGCTATGGAGGAAAAGTTACAATGAGAAAATATAATGGTGGAACCTAATCTAGTACAGGTAGTGAGAGAGATCTGAAAATACGGGGAAGGACTATGCAATGTCCTGGGAGGTGAGGGGTGTGTGTGTGTGTGTGTGTGTGTGTGTGTGTGTGTGTGTGTGTGTGTGTGTGCCTGGTGGGGGTGGGAGGAAGGCTGGATATTCAGGACATTGCAAAGAGAAAGAACAAAACGTGCAAATCTCCTGAAGCCACAATGTAGCCTAATTTCCTCCTTCTCCCTCTCTCTCTCTCTCAGTCTGTGTGTGTATCTCTTTATCCTGGAAATATGGCAGACTAGTGACCCAGAGCGTACTTATTTACAAATGTATAAAGCTTAATGCATTAACTTTAATACATTGCTGGGTCTATGAGAAGTAAGGGATACACTCTCCCAGAACAAATAAACAAAACTGACAAATCGGCACAGATGGATAACTTTAAGAAAACACAATATGTTGGTCACTTTGAAAGCAAATGCCAATATCAGCATCAACCTAATGAACAAGATTTGATAACCATTTCCACAATAAACTTGAGACCCTGAAGAACACTGGTAACACACTCTATCCCTGTTCCCCAACCCCAACCCAGCCACCCTCTGTAGAAAAACAGCTTTAGTTTAGACCTTCAGGTCTCCCAAAGTTCAAAAACCAGCTTATAAATAAAGATCTCTATATAGGAAAATAAGCCATCTTGAATGAAATGTATCAGAAACAAACAAACAAAACAGATTTAGACTTTCAAGAACATTAGAAAATGAAGTCACTAGTTTAGAAATATAACCTAATTATGGATTAATTGTTTAATATATTAAAAGTTAAATGAAATAAATAAACTGATTACTTAGTCAAAGCAGAAAAGTATGATTATACAATTGACCAGGCAGATTTAAATCATACCATAAGGATCATAAAATAAAAATATACAGATTTGAAATAAAACTTTAATAAATGAGATAAAGACAAATTAGACCCAGATGAAGAGGCAATAATGCTAGAGTATAAGAAATATTCAGAATATAGGATAGTAACAAGGAGTTAGAAAATAGGAAAAAGATGATAAGAGATAGATAAGGTGAACTGAAACTTTTTATTATTTGTTTAATTGGGCTTTCCCAGGAAGAAATAGAGTGAAGAGAAAAAAGGCAACATTTGAAGAATTTGTTTCTGAGAATTTTCCAGACATATATTTATAGATAGAGAAAACTAAATGTATACCAAAGAGAAAAATATTTAGATTGAGTAATATTTTAATTAAGAGAGTATACCAAAGCAAAAAGAAGATATTTAAAACAATTAGAGAGAAAAAAATGAAACAACTATAAAGGAATGACATCCTGACAACAGTCATCACAACATCCACAACAGAACCATGAGATATAATTATACTTTCTTTAAGCTGCTGTGTGAAAGTAACAGTTGATCTAGAATTCTCTATTTAATAACAACAAAAATATTTTGAGAACAAAAGCAAATTAAGTACATTTTGAGATAAATACAAATTGAAAGATTTTATCAAGAACAGCTATTCACTGAAAAAATACCAAAATAACACTCCTTAGGTATAAATACAAATTATCCTAGCTAAGAATACTGAAATATAAGAAAAATACTCAGAAAATAAATTGGCAAACATTTAAGCAGACTTAAGCAAACCATATAAAATAATAACCAAACTAATGTCTAATATTACAAAGTTAAAGAAAAGACAGAATTACAATACAGAACATAAAACTATATAAATTTGGTGAGGAGTAATTGAAGTCAAAATGTTCTAATTTCCTCATGTTGCTAAGAAAGATACGTAAGATAACTTTAGTTTTTAAATATTCATTATAATTTTCAAAGGTCCCACTAAAATTAGAAAATTAGACTGTAAAATTTCTGAATGAGAAAAAAAATGGCAATAAAATGCCCCTAAATCAATTGTAAAGAGTCAATGGAAGAGGAAAAAAATAAAGCAAAAAATGAGATCCACAAAAGAAAGCAAAAAAGTAAGATAAGAGAAAATATAAACTGACCATTAAAATTAATGCAAATTGTTTAAACTCACCAGTTTAAAGCCAGAGATTATCAGATTTTTAAAAATCCAACTATACACTATTTAATAGAGGCTGAAAACATAAAAACATGAAATTGTGGAAAGTAAAATGAAGAAAATAGATATATCAAGAAAATGCTAATCAAAGGAAAGTGAAAAAAACATAGAGCCCGTCACTACATAATGACAACATTTTTGAGTTATTAGTATACATACTATCTTAAACTATTAACCATATAATAGCCTCAATTATGTTGAACAATATTTCATAGAATTACAGGGGAAAATTTTTAAATCTATTATCATATTGTGAGATTAAAGTGCTGCTCTCTTATGTATGGTTGTTCTAAGACAAAAATTATCAAAGATATGTAAGACCTGAACAACAGGGTGAATTTGCTTCATTTAATAGAAATATATAGAACTCAGCAGCCAACAGTTTGCAAAGAAACATTGTTTTTAGGCCTATGTGGTCATAGAAGCCATATTCTATGAAATCATACAAACCAGCATATAAAACAAATACAAAAATAAGCAGGATGCCAATAAAAATGGACATAAAAGCTCCCCATGTGTTTGAAAATTAACAACACACTTATAGATAGCCAAGAAGTGAAGAAGAAATCATAATGGAAATCAAATTTTACTTTGAATTTTAATGAAAACACAAATGTATAAAACTGAACTGAGTGAAAGTGTTTCTTCAAAAAATTGTTTCTAGTGTTAACTGCTTATGTTTGAAAAAATTTGTTTTCTAAAAATTAATGATCTAAGTTTCAAATTAGAAAGTTAGAAAAAGAACCAAATAAAAACAGAATGCAAAACAAAGAAGATACATATACAAATAAAAAATAATACAAATTAAAAAAAAAAAAAAAAACACAGAACCACAAGGCCAAAAGTGAGTTTTTAAGAAAGAATACAAAAATGGAATTTCTGGAAACGTTTTGAGAGAAAGAGAGAGAGGAGAGATATGCGGGGTTTGGGGGGCAGGAGACTAATAAATCCTATTAGTAATTAAACTGAAGATAAAATTATAAATATAACACCCACTAAAAAGTTACTAAGGTAATTTATATCAACAAATTTGAAAACTTAGATTTAATGGACAAAATCTAGGAAATATAACTAACTAAAAACTGAAGAAAAAATAGAAAAATTAAGTTGAATTTACCATTTTTCCCAGAAAGAAAAGTCAAAACTGCCTTCCAGACGAGTTCCCAAAATTCTGAAGGAATCTCATAGCCAAGTTACACAAACTTTTCTAGCAAATACTCTCCAAACCATTCTATGAAGACACCAAAACCAAAGACAGTCCAAGAATGGAAAATTACAACTCAGAATTACTCATGCACATTTATACTGTCATAAATAAAATATTAACAATCTAAATCCAGCAATTGTAAAAGAAAAAAAGAGTGAAAAGATATATGTTATTATGCCCAGGTTTATATAAGTATTGTTTAATTTTAGAAGATCCACAAATATAATTAACAACATTTAGTAATTAAGGGAGAAAAAACAAAATGATATAAAAAATGCAGTAAATGCGGTTGATAAAATTCCACACCCACATATGGTACAAACTGTTAGTTTAATAAACATTTTTGTCCTTCTAAAGTTTGTCTCCAAAACCTACACATCATTGTTAATGTTGAAATTAGATCTATTCCCTTTAAAATAGGGAACCAAACAAGGGTGTGCATTATTACCACCTTGTATCAACATTTTTGTGAAGGTCCTGACTAATTAAGATAATTTACTTAAAGGAAAATTTATAGCACTAAATGTTTATATTAGAAAAGAACAAGGATCTCAAAACAATAATCTAAGTTTCTCTTTTAAGAAGTTCGAGGGGGCTTCCCTGGTGGTGCAGTGGTTGAGAATCCGCCTGCCAATGCAGGGACACGGGTTCGAGCCCTGGTCTGGGAAGATCCCACATGCCGTGGAGCAACTAGGCCCGTGAGCCACAACTACTGAGCCTGCGCATCTGGAGCCTGTGCTCCGCAACAAGAGAGGCCGCAATAGTGAGAGGCCCGTGCACCGCGATGAAGAGTGGCCCCCACTTGCCGCAACTAGAGAAAGCCCTCGCACAGAAACGAAGACCCAACACAGCCAAAAAAAAAAAAAAAAAGTTCGGAAAATATGATCAAAATATACCCAAAGCAAGCAGAAGAAAGACAATAATAAAGATAAGATCAGAAATCAATGCAATTTAAAACAAATAAACAAAAAAAGAATCAAAAGAGAGTCCTTGAAACCAAAAACTGGTTCTTTGAAATCCATAAAATTGGTAAACTGCTAGCAACTTTGACAAAGAAAAATCGTGAAACAAAAATGACCAATATCAGGAACTGAAGGAGGAGCTATCACTGTAGACCACAACATAGATTAAAGGTATAATGGAGGAATGTCGTGAATGGTCTTCACATGTAAATTCAACAACATGATTTTCAGACTATCAACTGTTTTTGCATTTTAAAACAGTGAACTTTAATAAAACTACAATCTTTGTTTCAGGCTTCAGTGGACTGTTTTGGAACACAAAGTCTAGAGCCAATCTCATTTTCTCTGTAAAACTTTGTGTCTTTCCTCCAACAGAAATCCTGAAGCAGTAAATTCTGAAAACTCAGTGGGGTGGACCTGGGGAATGTGGATGGAGGATTAAAAGGGAGGGAAAAATGAAACCTAGTTAATCACTGACATTTTCATCTTATAACTTGAATGCTCTCCTCCTGCATTTAGGAGCAGATGGGTCTATCACTTCTTAATTTGGCTAATTTAATTGTAGATGTAGAATCATACCTTCTCTCCTTTCTCCCCTGAAGTATGAGCAGACAGATATGTAGAATTTTCACAAAATATTTACACCAGTTTGCCAGGTAAACTCCTTTGTGATATAAGTGGTTCTAGACAAGTGGCTGCAGTGACTTTAGAGTCCATGCATTCACCCTTCACTCTCTGTTCCTCATAATACTCCCCAGCCCATCGCACTCAGATCAAATGCACTTTTCCTTCTTACGGTTCCTAGGAAAAGCTGAAGGTTGGGGACTTCCACTAAAAATGCATATTTCTCTTTCTCGTCTGCATCTCAGAATGTGGAAAAGACGTTAAAGTTGATATTTTATATATATAATTTCCCAACTTAGGCTACAGACTTGAGAGATCAGAAGAGAATCTTTTGCAGCTCCTGGTGGAGTTTTTCATTTCCACTGTTCTAATTTTTAATCTAATAGTGTTTTTAATTTTTTTTTTAACAGAATGGTTTATTATGGGTCAAACAAGAATGGGGATTTCCATGCTGTGCATTTAAAATGGTATTGAAAACAAGTCCCTTTGAAACATATTTAATTAGATAGATGCCTGCCCTTGCAGCTTCTAGGGTAGGATACAGAGGTATAACATTTTGTATATGTGAAAATTGGAGCTTAAATAACAATTTTACCTCTAAACACTTTTATTAGACAATACACAGAGAAGCAAATAAGAAACAATGCCCTTAGCACCTCTTCCCACATTCTTAAAAATCCTCCTGCAAATATTATCCAAATAACCAGAATGCTCTCATAAAAATGCCATCATGTACACGTGTTTAAAATATCTTAGTGCTTGTAAATCTGAAAACAATGATTATACAGAAAACCTTTCACTGAGTTAGTGTTTGCATCCTTATGCATTAGCAATATCAACATTTTTAACATAATATCCATGCAGCCAGATAGCAATAAAGACTTCTGGCTATAAGCCTCTACTCAACATAACTTGGATTACAAGGCTATCATTTGACTAGTCTCCATGCAAAATAATATTTAATTAGTTTTTGTATTATAGCAGTCCCTGGGGCAAAGTGATTCCATAAAGCCATAGTCACAGGACAAGACTTTGTTCCCCATCTTTGGATGTTCCCCTTTATTATAATGTTATGGTTGTCAAAACTGACACCAAAAAAGTCACAGAAGTAGAACTGAGGCCATGTCCACTAAAATCTGGCTGAGATATTCCCTGACTCACTTTTGATAATTCTAAATCAATCAATATTCTTAGAATTTACACTTGGCTGCTTGACACCATCTCCAGGTGCATAACAGAAAGAATTCTATCCACAACAATGACAAAAGACAAAGCAAAGAGAATGGTTGACATAATTTTAGGTGCCAATAACCATAGAGTCAACTCGAAGCTCTAAATATCTTTTACAAACTACATTTTCCACATATTGTTGCTCTTCTGACTCCTAAGCAAGAAGGGAAAATTACAACATTATTCCTTTTTAGGGGAATCATTTAATAACCAAATATTGTGACTTATTCTCATCAGAGTGAAAACAAATAAGCACTAAACAAAATAATGGACATTACATAAAACTCAGAATATTATTTTTCATTCAGAAATATCTGACTTATATGTATTTGAGGGATTAGTATTATCTGGATTTTGTCAATTCTAATGTTGTTTCTAACTCTTGGGGTTATTATTATAACCAGTTAAACTGAGGATACCAACCTTGGATTACCTTTCCCACTTGTTATCTAGCATTCAGATCATTTATCATCAATATATTCAGAAGCTGGATGTCACTAAAAATCAGAATATTTTTTGTAAATATAGATAGACATGTATATATGTATACATGAACAAATTTTCTTGTTTCACTCAAGCAGATCAAATTTTTGTTTTTAGGTTTTAAGTTTTTCTTAGATTAAAATTTTTAATTAAAAATTTCTCTAAGATGGCATACACTCTAAAACCCTCTTGAAAATCTTTTCTTGCATAAGAAAATCAATTAAACAAAGATTTATTTTTAACTCTTTTCCAGATACTACTCTAGTTGCTAAAAACCAAAAATATGAGTAAGACCGTTGCTTTGCCATCAGAGAGCTATGCATATTTTAAGTGGGCAGAACCTTAAAGGACAACTTTAAATGAAACGAGGTAGGTGCTATGATAAAGGCATGACCTTGGAGCTAAGCAAGCAGATAAATTCCTACCTAGGCTTTCCTGAGGAACGAATGTGGGGAGACTGAGTCAATCTTGGAGAATCAATAACTAATCAGGCAAAGGACGGCAGATGGTTTCTAGAGAGAAGGAGCATTGCAAAGTCTTAGTGTGTTAGTTTCCTATTGCTGCTGTAAACAACACCAATTTGTTGCCTTAGGACAACACAAATTTATTCTCTTAAAGTTTTGGAGGTCAGAAATTTAAAAGTAGTTTCTCTGGGCTAAAGTGAAGATGTCAGGAGCTCTGGCTCCTTTTGCAGGCTCTGAGGGACGAATTCTATTCCTTGTCATTTTCAGCCTTTAGAGGTCATCTGTATCCCTTGGCTTGTGGCCACTTCCTCCATCTTCAAAATGCATCACTCCAGTTTCTGCATCCATCATCATGTCATGACACTAACTTTTCCTCTCTCTATCTGAATCTTCCTAGACTGTTTTGATTACATTGGGATACACATTAATGCAGGATAATTTTCTCATCCCAAGATCCTTAACTTAATTACCTCTGCAGAAACTTTTTGCCATGTAAGGTAACATTTACAATTGCCTAGGATTATGATATAGACACATTTGGAGGCGAGTATTCAGTGATTATCTGCCACATATAGTTTGGCAGATGTAGACACACAGGGGATTCTAGACTACTAGAAAAGATGACAGTTTGGAATGTAGTTTGATGAATTTGAAGAGGTGCTTACAGACTAGATGAATTATTCTCATAATGAGAGTCAGGAACTCCTACAAATTCAAACATATATGTCATTGAGTGGTGGGAGGATCACAACAAGGAGACATGAGAATCATACAGAAGATGTCATTTTTAAAAATGTCTCCACCTTCATAATGGACCAAAACACAACATACGCACAGTTTGGATCTTTTGAATTTCATTGATAACTGAGTTATACAATTATACATTCATGTATTAAATTTCAATGCCTCCTGTGTTTATCTTTTTGGCTTTGTGGCATGCACTTAATTAAGAAGATTCAATTGGACTTAAAACATAAATGATGTTCCTGTCAAATGAAGGCTAAATTATATCATGGCCAGCTGAACAAAGGAAACTTCTCATAGAGAAACGTATTTGGAGGGCTGAGTCATCACATGGCATAATGGGCTGTGTAATATAGGCATACAGGGCCCAACAAAAGCACACCACAGTTATTTGGATCATTTGATTTTGTATACTTACTATGAGTAGCTATTTCATTTAAGAAACACATCCTCATTTATCACGTTAAATTAATATATTTATTTTGAATTTCCCTAATTTTCTTCATTTGTTTTGGATAAAGTTGTATAAAATATTTAAAGATAAGAATGCCACATATTGATGTATGTTTGTACCCTTCAGTAATGCTGTAGTAAAATAACTAGTCATTATTTGGTCCTTACAAAATTTTTTCCTTTTTAAAAGTGACGTATTATTTAAGTTTGAGAATATTTGCGGTATTAAATGCTTATATTAGGAAAAAAGAAAGACCTCAGAACAATAAATTTCTATTTTAGGAATCTAGGAAAATAAAATGAAAGTATACTCAAAGCAAACAGAGGGAAGAAAATATAAAAGAAAATAGGAATTAAGAGTATAAAATCCAAAACTTGACTCGTCTTGATTCCCAGTTCTATCACTTATAATCGCTAACATCTTGGGCGAGGTACTTTACCTCTCTATGCCTCAATTTCCCCAGCTACAAAAAAAGAGTAAATAATAGTGCATATGCCACAAGGCTGATGTGAGAATTCAAAGTTCTTAGAAACATAAGAAACTTAGAAATGAAATGAAAAGTGCTTAGAACAGTACCTGGCACATAATAAGCTGGATCAAAGTAGGGTGATCATACATTCCAGTTTACCCAGCATAGTGCCAATTTAGAATTTACTATGAATTTTTCATCCAACAATGTGATAGTAGTATTAATAATTGCATCAATATAAGCCACTTCTACCATGGCCTCATCTAGGAGTCTGAAAGATACATGTAGTAAATAGAGCTTCATTCTTACATGTGGAAGAACACTGATGATATATCTCTGTTTTGTTTTCAGCATAAAGCAACTAATAGTTCCCCTGTCAATGACAACATATTGTGTGCTCTCTGATAAAATGAAATATTGGACAACGCTGTATCTGCGTGCCCCTTAGTATACCAGTTACATATGTCATGGACCATAACAAGCCTTATGAGATATAGTAAACTATTAGACTGCAAGTAGGAGGGATCAATAAGGAACATTAAAATTATAAGCTATATATAATGATACATGTGGGAAATAAAGGCTGGGCTGTCCTATCTTAAAACATATAAAGTGTAGTATAAACCGTCTTGCTAGCACAGTAATACCATGAAAATAGATTGAAAAGTTACCAACAAATTATTAGTAAATGAAATGCAAGCATTGCATAAAAGGTAATACATTATGTTCAAGGCTTACAAGTTGGGTTTAACATTTTTAAAATAAATTAATATATTATCATTTAATGATTATTATGATTATTTTAATAGATGAAGAGTAATGTTTGTCAAAATTCAATATTTAATCAAAACAAAATCAGTTATATATCTAGGAATAGAAGGAAATTCCTTAATGTTGCAAAGTTATTTGCAAAAATGCATGTAGCACACACATTTATAATGTGACAGCATTGAAAGCATTCAGGAAACTAGACAAAGCTGTTTGATCTCATTATTCTCTTCAGCATTATACCAAGTTCTGGGAACTAGTATATTAATGGCAAGATACTAATGGCAAGAAAAACAAGTAAAACTAAAATGGAAGAAGGGCACTCTGTGAATATATGATTATCTATGTAGAAAAACCAAAGTAAATTACTGATAAATTATTACAAGAGATTAGAAAGTTTTAGCAAAATTTTCAAAGCTGTGGGATACAGAATCAAAGTACAAAATCAATTGCATTTATACACACTTGTCTCAGTCAGGTAGAAAAAACTGTGAAAATAATATTTAATAGGATAAAAACTTGTAGCTCCCATTTCTACCCTAAGTTATTCATAGATCCAAATCAATTCCAATTAAAGACCCCACAGAATTACTTTTCTTTCTCTCTTTTTCTCTGTTCTTCTTGTGTATGAAACTTAAGGGGATGATTCTAGACCAATATGGAGGAACAGTCAAATACTCCTAAAGAAGAAGAATATCATGGGGGTGAGGTGGGTGGAATTTGCTCTGCCAGTTTTCAAGAATTATTATAAGGTTATAATTAATTACACAATATGGTACTGATACAAATAGGAAAATCAAAGGAACGGACCTACACATATATGGACACGATTTATAACATTGTTTCACTCAAGATCTGTTGAAAAGAATAGATTTTTCAGCAAATCCTGCTGGCACAATTAGTCACCTATACGGAGAAAATACAAAATTGGTCCTCTGACTGACATCTATACACATTTATGACTGAAAGGTAAAAATAGCGATATTTTAGATGACAATTTAGGATAATATCTTCATGAATTTAAATAGAGAAGAATTTATTAAACCAAACATCACTGATTATTTCAACTACGTTAAGTATCAAACACCATAGAGTAAAAAGAGAACCCCCAAACTGGGAGAAAACACATGCAGCACGTGGAAGTAATCAGTGTAAGTATCCAGAATGAGTGAATAACTCCTATGAATCAAGTAAAAATACACAATCTGATAAAAATGAGAAAATGTAAAAATAAGCACTTCGTATAATAGGAAACACAAATAACCAATAAACCTGTGGGTAGATTTCCACTCTGATTTGTAATCAGGAACATGCAAATTCATAACCCGATGCCCCAGTCTGTGCCTATGGGACTCGCGGACACCGGAATCTGGTAATATCAAATGCTGTGGATACGGAGCAATGGGAGCATTTGGGTACTGCTGTTGGAAATGGGGATCACTGGGCACTTTGGGGAAAATGTGGCTTCGTAGAGAACACTTAAAAATGTTCATAATCTATGATCCTAGAATATCACTCCTGTACAAGTGCACTGGGAGACAAATGGAAAAATATTCTCAGCAGCACATATAATGGCAAATATTCAAAAGCAACCAAAATGCTCATCAGTGTTAGCATGAAAAGTATATCATGGTAAAGTCATAAATTAGAAAAATAGATATACATGCATGCAATTATGTAGATGAATATTAGAAACATAATGATTAGGGAAGAAAGAAAATTGCAGCAGAATTTACAGTGCACAATTCCTTTTTTTAAAATTCACAAGAAGTGGCATTTTGCTTAGAAATACAAATTTTTGTGGTAAAAGCATGCAAAAAAAAAAAAAAAAGGAAATGAGGAATATAAAATTTGGGTTATTGGGAAGGAAAGGGATGAAAGGGGAAGAACATACCAGGAACTACAGTGGTTTTCTTTTTTTCTAGAATTCACCTTACTGTCTTGTACACACGTGTTCATTCTATCACTATTCTTTTTAACTTACAAAACATAGTTTAAAATATTACTTTGACTCTATTCACTATATATTACATTTTAAAAATATTTATTCTTCACTCTCTATTTTAAGCTTTAAAGGAATATAGTATACCTTTCAATACGCTGCCCTAGAGAGATGCAAGCTCTTGCAATTTCTTGTCTGTTAGGTTTCTTAGATGTGTGAATCTCATTTGAATTTTGGATACCCCTATGGAGCTCAGAGCATATCCAAGGCATTGTAGTTATTTTAACAATGTCAAACAATTGAAAAAATCTTCACAGATAAAGTTATCCTTTCATTTAGTCATTTATTCAACTGTCAAGTATGTACTGTTTTTAAGTCCCTATGTATGTTAAGCACGAGGAAAGCTACTGCCCTCTCAGTGTTTACAATTTTAGTAGCAGAGATAAGACCAAAGACAGCTCTTTTGCAAGACAGTATGAGCTGAGAGCTGCCCGAGGAGCAGAAGTGCAGGTGTTATAGGAGCAGAAAGGTGGAAGAATGATTGCTGGGCTAATCATGCAGCTGTTTCAATACTATAGCTGCCCGGGGAACTATATATGGAAATTTCTAGGATTGGGATCAAGAACTTGGAAGAAAGTCTCAGGAAGGAAATTGGCATGTCACAATAAGGAAATGAGTGGAAGTGAGGCTTCTTTTAAACAACAGCTGTCAGATTCTCTCTGGTGAAGCAAAATCCTGCCTGAGACAAATGGGGTGGTGTCCATCATCTCATTTGTGAGTCTAATTTAAATTGACATTCTGACCCCATATAACTATGCAGCATTCCAGAATGTGCTGTAAGTTCAGGCACAAAACATACTGCCTATTGTACCAACAGGGATAAGGTGATGAAAACGTTCATGTGTGTGCATGTGTCTGCCTGTGCACACAAACGTGTTTGTGTGTGTGGTGAGTGAAAGTATGGAAGTATGTAAAAATATGGAATGGGAGGGGGGCTCCCCTCACAGTAAGTAAATAAAAAATGCAGCAAGGAGTATTAAATACACTGGACTAAACAATATTCTGTGGTTCTAGTCTTTCCCTTGGGGAGGACAAGCACTACCCCATCTTCAAGAATTATGTCAAGTAATTGATTCCTTGATATAGTGATCAAATCCTAAACATTTGCCTGATTTCTAAACTGTCATTTCAAATTCTCTGCTGGACTTTTCCAGATGGCTTACCAATAATGTTTTACACTGGACATGTTCAAATGAAAATTCATCTGTCCTTTTACTTGATACCCTCTGCCCCACCTTTTAAAAATTAATGCTTGTGTCATTTTCTAAGTTTTTATTCTTAAAACCTACAGACATCTGTGGCAACTCCTTTTCACTCATCACTTAGGGCCAGATGCTAAATTATGCTGTTGGTCTCTATAGTCTTTTTCATTCTTATGGTCCTTGGCATTTTCATTGACTTTGCATGGATTATGTTCTCAGGAGTTTTCTTCATTTATGTACAGTTTCCCATTTTCTTATACCTTCTCTCTTCCCATATAATCTCCTTTACATCTCCCCAACATTCGTGTCTGAAAAGTAAACCTAATTGTATTTTACTCCTGAAGAAGATCCTTCTTCAATAGTCTATTGCTCTCAAGGTAAATATCCTGCCCTTCCCCTTACAGTTAAGGCCACCCAAATATGTTCGACTCTAAACTTTCATTTATCAGGTTTTCTTTCCTTAGTCCAACTGGTCGATTTAGTAATTGTCCATATATCACCTCTTCTGAATTTGTTCACGTTCCTTCTACGTGGAATTCCATCACTGTATTTATCTGTCAAAGTTCTAGCCATACCTCAAGACTACTTTATAAGGTTTTAAAGGGCTTTTAATTCATTTAGCCATAGATTCTCTATCTCTTTGAAATGTTTTTCTTATGTCTTATGAGCAAATTAGCTATTCTCAAAATTTTTATATATGTACTTTTCTTTTTCTTGTACTAAATTATAAGCTCCTATGGTCACAAGCTCTGTCATTAGTACCAGAAAAATCATTACAGAACCTACATATATCAGGCACAAAATGAAACACAGAGGTTGAAAAGATAAATAAGACAGAGTTCTACACACATGCATGTCATTGATATTATATGTATTACCTCAGCAGAAAAGTCTTAGATGTTATAGGTATACATAAACTATTTTGCTTATTTTAAATTTATAGGAGTATCAGTGAGGCCATGATATAGTCTTTAGGATTAAAATTCTTTAAATCTTTCTTCCAAGAATATTTCAATATTTATTGTTTTTTTTTCACTTTCTTTTTCTCTCTGTCTCTCTTTCACCCCCAATACACACCCCTTCAGATCTTTATTGTTATTAAATATAACGTTTAATATTACATGAATAGCACAATCCTGAGAAAAAGCTGTATTATATATCTGTGCTAATTAAAGAGGTAAAATTATTATCTATCAACAGATATTGAATTTGAGGGACAGAACCCAGAAAAAATTCTCTAGTCTGCCATTTCTAGAGTAGGATGTAATTTAGGTTCTTTGAATTTTGTGATATTTGTTGGAATGGAAGTGAACAGGTGGCTAAGAGAATAAAAGTCATGTGAAAAGAGGAATTGTCTTGTTGCTTATGCTGGAGAGATGTCTGTGGGCTACTGTGATTGGTCATGCTCCCTACGAAGGAAGTTACAGAAGAACTTGTCAAAGTCCTGTCTTAAAGAACCCTGCTCTGGTCCAGTTAAAGCAGGTTATTATGGCCATTCAGATAGTATGGTCAGGGAACAGATGGTAGTTTTCCACTGATTTTGTTCTTAGGAACACATTGCTAATACATGTAGTGCATATATCTCTGCTTTTAATTTCAATAACATTAAGTCACTTGACTTGCTCGCACCACTTCTACTGATACCATCTGTCCTACCTACTGGGTTCTGTTAAACTTCTTGCAGAGAGAAGAAAATATTGTTTCCTCTGCTTTTCTTTGTTATCCCTGAAATGAGCATACACATATGTTAAAAATATTTATGGGCTTTTATTGTTACTGATTATGAAAACAAAGAGGAAACAAGTAACAAAAAATTAGCAAACATTGGTCTACATTGAAAGGCAAAATAATTAGGACTCTCTTTCCTAGTGTTTCTTCAACTTTACATATCTATGAGCCCTTTCAGATTAAAATAAAATACAAAGCCAAGGACTCTTTAATTCCAAGTGTGTTAACTTTTATATAATTACTTAAATATGTACAAACAAAATTTATTTTACTTGTAACTCTGAAACTCTATTAAACCACATTTTCAAATAAAGTACTAAAACTTCCCACTAAACCAATAAATTTCAAGTTAACAACATTAATTTAATATGACATACATTTTAGGATTTTTTAAAAAAACACAATTATCAATGAATTTTAAATTATGAAATGGTATGTTTTCACTTTTCTCATCCTATTTTGAGCATGCTGGACTATTATTTGAGTTATAATTATATCATTGCCATTTTTTTGGCCTTTAGAAAACTAATAGTTTTAACTATCAGGAAATTATTTTGAAGATCCAATGAACCGAATTGGATTCAATAAAACACAGCCAAAGTTTTGCAGTGTGAAATCCTTTATCATATATTATCATAATTACTTGTATAAAAATTAAATCTAACAACACATCTGCTAGTGAAATGATTATGATATTGAAGGCTACAGTACAGGTCTATTGAGTTCTGCAGAGTTCAAAGATCATGTGCTATTTGATGACTTAATTTCCCCACTATTCATCTTTATGTAAATTACTGTAAAAGCTTTATTTACACAGCTTGCCATGAGGTAATTTGTCCTTTACTTGGGGCCAATGCAAATGTAAACTCTAGAAATGCAATAAAGCCGCAGAACATGATCATAAGTCGACAATGCACACAATCTATGGTATGCTTATATGTATTTTAAGATTACCAAAATAAATTCAGAAAATTCAATAATATTCATAAAACTAACAAGTAAATCTCTAGGAATAATATGTGTAGTAATTCCTCCTTTTATACCCATTCCTTGATACTTCCTCATTTTCTTAGTCCTACTAAGATAAAAAAAAAATATGTAAAATGCTAAGCCATTTAAGATTTCTCCAGATTCAAATGTTATTTATAGCTTAAGTTAGATCCAAATTAAAGTAAGAGCTTTACTGTTTTACACAGGAAATATCTACTTAGGTCATTTCTCAGCAGTTACACAATCCAAAGTAAACTAAATATATCTTAAATATTTGTAGAAAAGATTGGTTTGGGGAAGAAAAATGAAGCATAAAACTTGTAGAAGAATTAGAATTATTTGTTAATCAACAAGCAATTCATTCATCTGATAAAGGTTGCTAGACTATCTATCATATGACATGCACTGGGACAATTTTGTCACTATATAGCTTTATCTATTTTGATTTCAATTCTCTGGAAATGTCAACACAAGAAATAAGCAGGTGGAGTTCTATATTTTATAATTCTATTTATGCTATATTTTCACTGTTTTCCCCCTTTATTCAGTAAACTGTAAATTCTTTAAATATGTATATTCATATATAAAATATGTTTTATAAAACAGCTAATTTCAATGAATGATAAAACAAATGATATTCACTCTATAAATACTCAATAAATGATTTATTAATAAAGATATATGAATAATACAACATGGGCTTTTCAATTAAAATTAATGCAGAGAAGAATGTCCTATTTTATTTTAACATCCTATTTTATTTATAATTAACTTAATCCTATTGGAATTTAGATTCTTTATTGGCTAAATAAATTGTCCTTTCACAGTAGTACTATAGATTATGGGACATTACTTGGGTAAAAATGAAAACACAAACATTTCTTCCAAAGTATTTTTATATATGTTATGTCATATACCATAATATATGCAACCATCCCAAGTTATATGAAAACTTAATTAACAAAATAGAGATCTGTTTACCATCTACAACCTGTTTTTGCAAAGCAATTCATTTCTGCTCAAACTCTATCATGATATATAAGTCTGTGATTCTAAGATTGTTGTCAAAAAGGGAAGTTTGGTATTGTAGTATATTCTACACATTTTCCAGACAAAATTAGATATAATGCCTTATCAAAAATGATAGAAATTCTCAAGTTCTGAGGCAACATAGGAATATGTATATGAAGTAAAGCATGTAGGAGCAATCCCAGAATTCAAAGCAAGGTAAAAGAACAGAAATTTGATGAAGTTAAAGGAAGAGTAAATTCTTCTTCTTCTTACTCAGATCAGGTAATTCCTGCAAGCAAAAGCTTTTAAAAGTAGCATTGGAAAAGGAAGGCCACAATCTATTTCATTCTCTCCCAGACCTGTTTAATTCAGGCTCTTGAAGATTTTTGTTTCAAGAAAACGAACTTCTGATTTAATAATTTGGAAAAGAAAAACAATATTCACTGTATTTTTGGTTTATCTCCACCCTGAAAAAGCAGAAGCCACTAAAAGTAAGATTTTAGTAGGATTTGTCAATATCAATGAAAACATGAAAGCAAGATATTTATTCTGTCTGAAACATAGTCAACTTTTAGAAGATAAGAACAAATTAAATCCTGGAGTCCAGAAAAGGTAGTTTACTTATGTAGCCCACTTTAGTTTAGCTGCTTCTTTCTTTTTTTTTCTTTTTTTAGTTCTAATAAGATGACGTAAAAAAGAAAATGCATGGTTGGTATTTATAAATTTTGTTGTTGACATATAGCTGACCTTAAGGTATAGATTAAGTTCTTTAGCAAGTGGCTTCTTAAAAGCAAGCTCTTCTTTTAAAATTCGGTGGAAAGTATACCAATGACAAGGGAGGTGAGAGAAAGGATATATCTGAGTAATAAGAAATCAGTCTGTTGCACTAAAGGTTTCAACCTCAGGATGAGTTTAATTGTTGATGCTTCTTCAGGATCGCCGTTTTACACTTTGCTGCTCTCGGTACAGCCTTTTAAGGTTTACATCATTATCTTAAAATTTGCTTCTCACCCTTCCCCACTTGTATGTCTTTCTTGACTTCACTGACTTATGGAAACTATCTCTCAGTAAACTTCATAGCATATGCAAATTCACAGGCATATGTAAAGTCAGAGGTGAAAGACATTTTCCCAGATTATATGAAACTAAAATTTATTAGTGAGTAATCAATCCAATCCACTGATATAAAATAGGATCTTTTTTCTCTCCATTGCTCCAAAGAAACATTACTTCAAGTAAACAACTTGATTTAAAGACATTTTTCAAATTTGCACGCTGACATAGTCAATGTATTTCCCTCTCCCTTAAACTACCCATGTTCTAGGAAATAATGTAGAGACATAAACATATAATGATAGCTATAAAAAGGAAGGGGGGTTAGCAATTTCCAAATTAATTTGATCAAGTAGTGAAATCAAACTTTATAACTCACGCCAATATCTGCTTAATCTTGGACTGAGTTATTTTATTGGCCTACATGCCCTGGCAAAATTAAACAGATAATCATAATCTCTGCTCTTATTTTTTCATACAGCAAAAACCATAGTCCAAAGAAAATGAATCAATACAATAAACTTTGAAATAAGGTTTGCTGTTGTGTAATTGTTGGGAGAGGTCATCAAGAAGACATGACCCCTGGTTTGACCCTAAAACTGGGCCCGGGCAATTGGAGGCTTCTCACCCTCATTCCTGTCCTTGGAGTGTTCTTTCCACTTGCTTTCCCCACTCTCAGAAGCTGCCCCAAGGATACAGCCTTGAGATAATCATGAGCTGTTGAGAGCATCTGAATGATATATGTGACTGAGCGCAGTTAAGGTTCTTATATAAACGTTAAGATTTTGAAGGGCAGGTATGGAAATCTGCTGTCTTGCAGCCACCCAAGACAAGCCTCATAAGTAAGTTCCCTTGCTTATTAAACCTGCCACTACCAACTTAGAGTGGTCTGTCTCTTTCAGTGGTCTCTCCCTGTCCTCCAAGTATGGAGGGCTGGTTTCAGATTACACCTGGGAAGCTTCCCAGGAGGTTGAGACCCAACAGTAATCAACCACCATTCTGGGCATAAATATACTGCTGATAAATGTAAACGCATTATAAGAGTTTTTATATGCTTACCCAGTTCAAGAGCAGTAAACTCTGTCCTCAGGAGTCAATCATACTATTAATAATTAAACAGACTTATATAAGCTATTAAAACTGCAAATATTACAGTTGATCATGTTCTCTTTTACCCAGAACAAACTCACTTCACTGCAAGCCAAAATATTGAAATAAGCTAATTGTCTATTTTTGTTGCAGTGATGAATTTTGCATATATAATACCCAAATCACCTTATTTTTATACAGATCACTGCTTTCAAGAGATCAAAGGATTTTTTTTAAATGTAATTTTAGCAATGCTTGCAACACCCACTAAATTTGGTAGCAACTAATCATATTCTACTTTGCAGGATAGAAAATGCCAGTTGTAGAGCTAAAATAGACTGTCTTTCAGTGTTCTCTCTAACAAACATAACTTAATTGCCTCTTATTTAATTTCCTTAACTCTTTAGCATTCTGTATTACCCTGCCTAAATATGAGGCCTGGGATATTTTTTGAGAAAAATAAAATAATATAAATACAACATAACTTTGTAAATGGTTATTGAACTCAGCCACTCTAGGTACCTTTGTGAGTCCAGGATGCAGACGAGTTCCAGCTGCTGCTATCTTCAGCACCAGGTCTTGGGATATTGCCATCCTCTATAGTAAGAGATGCTGAAAGGTGATGAAGCAAACCACCCTGCTTCCCTGTTTAAAAAAAAAAAAAAAAAAATTAACAAAATAAAACCTGAGTTTCTATTTTAAAATACTTCCTCTGTTATTTTTTAAATGGTCACTCTCTTACTCTTATCATTGAAATTAAGTTCCAAAAGGGAATCTCTTTGGGAAACAGTTGTACGAAAATCATTAGTAACACCCATTCCTGTTATCAGAAGTTGAACAACTAAGGAAAATGAAGAACATGTCACTTAACCAAGAAAAGGTTAACCAAGTTGCTGACACCTAGTCAATGCTATGTAATTTGTAGGTTATTACTACCAGTGGAACGTATATATATGACTATTTCACAATTTAGAAATTGAGCCATCTCAAATATAATTTATCATATAGAATTTTTAAGTGCATTTTATCTTAGTAAAATGTGTTTGGAGCTATCGTGCAAAAGTTAGTTCTCTTTAACTCACATTTCAAAATTATAGAAGGAGCTAGTGTTAAGGTAGGGTTTATTTTCTGTTTAATAAAAGTTAAAAAGTAAATGTCACCATTCAGTTGGGGTGGCCATCAAGGGCAAGAGAGAGAAAAATAGAGGGAGAGAATGCAAGCAAGCCAAACAGGTGTGTAGGATCCTGCCAACATGCTGCACCAGGCTGGTGGCCACTTGGAAGCTTGAGCCCCAACACTTTATTTTACAAAGGGTTTTTAAATGTGCACAACCAATAGATTTCCTAAGCATTTCAACTTTCAAGCCTAAAAAGATAAGAGTTAGAAGTAGTCTTTTATTAAAACTAAAAATAGCAACTAATAAAATATTAACAAGAACAAATCTATACTAAACACAAACAGCAATCTTTCATAACATAGGCAGCTGTCCATGAAAAGGAAAGTCAAGCAGAAAAGGAAAATTCATGAAAATCAACAATCGGTACTCCTGAGATCCTCTATACTAATATTTTGTAATTTGAAAGAAATGTTTCTTTTCCAAACTGTAACTTCATTACATATTGAGTTCATGTATGCAGCTTACAATAAATTAAAAGCCAAAAATCTTACAAGTTAGGCATTGTCCTTACTTTTAAAGACAATTAAATATTGAGATTTGAGTATTATTAAAGTTTCTATTTCTTAAGGTAGATAATGTGTAAAGCAAAAGCTAGTCTCTCTTTTGCACCTGTTATGAACTAGGCCTTTTATCTACATCATCTTCAGTCTCCCAACTCCATAAATCAGTTAGTTCAACCACATTACACAGCTGAGGAATCTGAAGCTCAGAGAGATTATGAAATTTGCCTCAGAATATAACAAATAAAATACGTAGGATTAGAGAATATATCTTTAAACTTGTATTGCTGTTTTTACTCAGGAAATATGTTACCTTATTTGCTTTTGTTCATCATTGGTCAACATAAAAACAGATTACAAATCCTCACAAATCTCTGATGGTGATTTTAATGACTAAAGTATCTCTATACAATAAGCATTATCATTCTCTCCTTCTCTGAAAATCAAGAACTTGTGACATAGGAAGGTATACTAACTTTTCCAACATCACACTCTTAATACATAATGGAGTCAGATTTAGCAACTAACACTGTAAACAAAATAGTAATACTTTTTATTTTCTTATAGCTAAAAACTTTTGTCGACATAATTTATTATTTCTTAAGGCAAATGTCTAGAAATGAAAATCCTTCTCAATATATGAGAATACTGAATTCCCATACCCACTCCACCTGGATATTTATATAATAACATGATGCATTATCATTACAATAAAATATTTGCCAGTTTGATAGGTAAAGATACCTCACTGTTTCTAAAAATAATATATAATTGAATATATTAATGCAAGATAAATATTAAGTAAAAACATGTAGTGTATAAAGAAGTTTATTGAGTTCCACAATGAGTTACAACATTTACTCCTCATAAAAACATTTGAGGAAGCTGATGTTCAAAGAGATAAAGTAATTCAGTGGGTCACATATCTAGTAAATGTCAAACCTGGAACTCAAACTTATGACTGTTCATCTTTGAATCCCAGACACTGAATCATTATGCTTTCAGAATTTTTTGATGACTGATAACATTGAAAATTTTCCTATGATTATTACCCAAATACATTTTAACTTATGATTTGCTAATGTGTGTCTCTTGACCATTTTGTTTTTCTAACATCTTTATTGGAGTATAATTGCTTTACAATGGTGTGTTAGTTTCTGCTGTATAACAAAGTGAATCAGCTATACATATACATATATCCCCATATCTCCTCCCTCTTGTGTCTCCCTCCCACTCTCCCTATCCCACCCCTCTAGGTGGTCACAAAGCACCGAGCTGATCTCCCTGTGCTATGCGGCTGCTTCCCACTAGCTATCTATTTTACATCTGGTAGTGTATATATGTTGATGCCACTCTCTCACTTGAACATTTTTCATTTGAATGTTTGAATTCTTATTGATTGGCAATACTGCTTATGCATGAAAATTAAATTGCAGCATATGTTACAAATGTACTTCCTATTTTTTCATTTTCATTTTAAAACAGTTAATGGTGTTTTCTGGCATATAAACATTTTAGAGTTTCACATTGTCAAAACTAGTGCTATGTTTTCTAATGGTGCACCTTTATTGTTACGATAATAAGATTATACAAACATACTCCATAATTTCATTCTAGTAGGTTTATGATTTAGCTTTTTACCTTAAATTATTTATCTGAAATTTATTCTGATATATAGCATGTAGCAGTGACCTCATTTAAAAAATAATTTCCCATCTGTTCTAATATATTACACTGAGTACATCATCTTTTCTCTTTTGTTCTGTTTACAGTTTTGTCTATTCTAGCACCAGTGATGTTTTATTTGCTGTATTTTAAAAATACCTTGTGTTATCTACTAAGGAAAGTTGTATCTAATTAATAATTTATTTCAAAATGTTTTTTTCCATTCTATTCTTTGTAATCATTCCAGATTGTTCTTTCTTAAGAACTTACAAAAAAATTTCCGTTAGCATTTTCATTCAAAACTTTAAAATATATATTAATTTTGAAAGAATTGAAAACTTTAATCAAGACAACTTTTGCAAATACTATATACTTCATACTATTTTTACATTCATCTCTCTTAGTAAAATATTATCTTTTCCATTATATATGTAGTGCCTGTTTTCTACTAGGCTTATACTTTTTTCATGCTTTCAATATTATTTAAGACTTGTACACTGTTTTTGTTTTGTTTTGTTGGTTCTTTTAAGCAGATCGCCTCACAAACTCATAACTCACAGTCTTCTTTTTTTCTCTTTCTTTCTTTCCTTCTTTCCTTCCTCCTTTCCTTCCATTGTCTCATCTTTCTTTTGCAATTTTCTTTGAAGAAAGAACCTAAAGACAATGGTTATTATTTATAGTAATAAAACTTGTTTCTTTTTCTTGCCTTATTGAATTGCCTGAAGCTTTGTACTACATGTTAATCATGGGGACTTCCTTGCCCATCATTCTAATGTAAGGAAAAATTGACCAACTCTACTGGTACCATCACTGTTGGAAAACTATATAGTCCTTTCTTAAGGGTTGACATGCAATTCCCATAATTAAGTGCAACCTCCCTTTTGGCTTTCAGAAATTTTATCTTGCTTATGGTTCTGACAATAAAAAATAACATTCTTACCCTCTTGATCTTGAATGGGAGATGGCAAATAGTTAATAGGCAAAAGGAAAGAACAGACTCATAAATTGGCAAATACATAGGAAAATATTTCTATGGTATTGATGAAATGCCGCTTAGTGGAAAATCCAAAATTATTAGTTCCTAGAACTACCCTGAATTTTAAATATTAGACATTAGTAGCTTTCATTTACATTATCACTGTCATATGAATGAATTTGCAAAAAAAAAAAAAAAACCCAAAAAACCTGTAGTATTTTCTAAGAGTTTCTGTGGCTTGTACTTACCAAAGTGCTCAAAATAGTGCTAGGTAAACATTAAATATTAGTGATGACATCAGACATTTTTCTATTCCTTATAGATTTATTGAAAATTATTTCACATTTACTTCACTATTTTATGATACTAAATTTTGATTTGAAATGGATATGCTTTATTATATTAAGAGTTTTAATTTTTAATAACTGCATGCTGAAGATTTATTGGGACTTACTCTGATAACTAAAAGGATTTTCTTCTTTAACCTATGGATGTGATGCTAAGATTTTATAACATTCAATCATTATAGAATCCCTGAAACGAATGTTATTTGGTCTAGGGCAGTATTTTTTAGTATATTGCTGGGATCAATTTGACACTAATTTATTTAAGATCATTGCACTCCAAATTTTAAATAAAACTGAGCTCTGCTTTATTTTTGTGCTCTGTTTTTAGGCTTTGGCAGTGTCCTGCAAGCCTTGAAAATAAATTGGAGAGATTTCTCCTTCTGACCATGATGAGGTAACAGGTACCATATTTGTCCTCCCACTGTAGACAAGTACAAAACAAACAAAAACAACAAATAAGCAAAAATTTCCACACATTGAATCATAAAGAGTGAAGGATTGTAATTCCTGAGAGGAAGAAAAAGGCTGACATTCTGCCTGGAGGAACTTTCTGGACCTTAAGACCTGAAGGGTAAACTCAACCAAAGCATGGTCATCTCACTGAGTTGAGGAGGCAAAGATCAGAGTTTAAAAATGTTGTGACAGATGGAATTTGTGGGCTAGTGTCTAAAAGATTAAGAATCTATACAGAGAAAAAGCTGTAGAAATATGCATATGGTTTTCTTTAACTTTTGTCAAATACCCAAGCTCCATTTGGCTACTTTTGCCAAATACCAAAGGATACACCAGGCTGGGCAAGAAACTACTAGAGATGCATAAGCTGAGCACTTGCTAGAGTCAATACACTGCTGAGATATAGTTGAGATACCAGCAGCCAAAGTGGAGAGAGCTTGTTGAACATCCAGGGCTTCCAGTAAAGGACCCACAAGGAAAAACTTTACAGGGTTATAGTCTCACAGTCATGGCAATTCTAGGCTCATCATAACAAAACTTAAAAACATGCTTCAAAAAGACCAAGCTAATTCTTAAGTAACTTAACTGTCTACCGAAATAACAACATTCATTAAGTTGAGAACTGAATCCAGATACTAAACAATGTAAGAATCAGTAGGTTCAGTATCCAACCAAAAATTAACTAGACATGTAAAAGAAGCAGGAAAATGTGACCAATAAATGGGAGAAGAGAAATCTTAGAAATGTGAGAGACAATAGGATTAGCGGACAAGGACTTTGATACAATTTTGAAAAAGATGTAAAAAGTTAGAGAAATTTCAACACATGATTTCAAGATTTACTATAAAGTTTCAGTAATTGATACAGTGGCATTTGCATGAGGATAGATAAATAGATCAACGAGACAGAGTGGAAAATTCAGAAATATGCCCAACTATAATAGTCAGTTGATTTTTCAAAACAGGTGCTGAAATAAATCACTGGAGAAAGGATAGTCTTTTCAACTAATGGTTATAGGAGAAATGGATTTCTATATGCTGAAAGAAGGCACCTGACCTTTACAGGCTAACATATTCCCAAATAAACTAAAAACAAATATATATATACATAACAAATGTATTGAAATATATATAAAGAACATTAAGAACTCAATACTAAGACAGCAAACAAAACATTTATTTTAAAAATAGACAAAATAATGAACAGCTTACAAAATAAGATAAATGAATGGCCAATATGCATATGTAATGGAGATATATAAAGTAAAAACAAAATGAGGCATACCACATACCTATTAGACTAAATAAAGTTAGAAAGACTTAGCAAGGATGTGAAACAACTGAAACTCTCAAAAGTTGCCAGCAAAAAGTGTAAAATGGTGTGACTATTCAAAAAACATTTGGACTTTTTCCTATGAGATTAAAGAAGCATATACTATACCCTTCAACAATTCCACTTGTGGCATTTACAAACAAATGAGAAGAGCAATATATTCATAGGTGAGAAAAAGACTTTTAAAAGAATAGGACACTTTTTTGTTAATTTGTAAAATAAAAAAAAAGAAGTCATAAGGAAATAGATGACTGTCTAAAGAATAAAAATTTACAAAATATTTGTAAAGGAGAAAATAAATCTATCAGAGAAAATTGAATAATGCGAAAAGCAACTACCCCAATGTGGTTGCCTAAGCCCATGTTTTTCCCAGTGAGTCTCCCAGGCTTTCAAGAAACAAATCATTTCATTTCCTTGTTATATACAGTTGTTTTTTCTTAGCATAGGAAAAGAGAGTTTCCTAATTTACTTATTTTTAAGCAACTTATTGAAGTATAATTTACCTACAAAAAATCTTAACTGTAGTTCAATGAATACTGACAAATAATTGGACCCTATGCAATTTCCAACATTAACATATATAATATTGGCATCACCCAAAATATACCCTTGTGCCTTTTTACAGTTAATTCTACTCCACACCCAGTCCAAAAAATTGCTGATAAGCTTTCTGTCAAATAGGTTAGTTTCCTCTTTCTTCAATTTCATATAAATGGAATTATACAGTATGTACAGTTACATGTCTGGCATCTATTACTCACTATATAGTTTGATATCCATCTATGTTGTGCTTTAGAGAAGATGTGTGAATATCCATAATCTCTGATTTGAGTGTGATAAGAGCTTGATTTTTTAAAACAAATAAATAACATAAATAACGCAGTAAAGATGGTTACAATGTGGTAGGCAACTCTGTCTTGTGAAAAGTCCTCTTTCAAGGCACTGGCAACTGTCAAGTAGTGTCTCCTTCGAAAGGTTTAAAAGCAAAGCCTGTCAGACAGAAAGCACTAGCTTGAGTGTCCTTTTGATTTCATAATATATCACACTCCCCTTATACAGTTTATTCAGTTGAGCATTTAGGAAAAGCAAGTAGGTTATAGAAAGATATATCAAAGTCAGAATGAGAGGAAAAACAGAAAGGAGCAGGTTGAAAGGGAATACAGAGAGAAGAGATCTGAACTGTTCCTCCTTTAGGGGTGACCTCATATTGATTCTCTCTTGTAACACAAGCTTCCTTTTACTCTCGTGAGTGACAGCTCTCAAAAATGGCTTTTAGGTGAAGGAAGAAAAATGTCTGGAACAATGAAATCTTCTGATTGAACTAGAGTTACATTTTGGCATTTCAATGTAAAGCTGGCACAGTGCATACTCCCTATGAAAACGGTGGTCGGCATGAATTCTAACTCAATCACCATTAGTCTTCATTTTCTCCTTTACTTCATTGCTTTCAAAATGTGGAAGTGAGATTCCTTCCTCTTCATCAAATACATGTCAAATACTTACAAAATGTATAAGATACTCCATATTTAAGATCTAGTTCAACTTCTAATTACAATTCGGTTGATTTAGGAAGATACATTGAAAGATGTATAATCTTTCTCGGGATTGTGTTCTACCTTCAATTTTTTTTTCTGCTTTGAACTTCAGAGAGACAGGCTACGGAAATATATCAGTAATTATAATATCTACAATTAAAGCAACACCTAGAGATCCTGCCCTTCCATTCTGTAACATTGTTTTTGAAAATTTTTCTTTGAAAAATTGCTTTTAAAAGTAATGAATAGATACATCATAATATCAAGAAACCTTTTCTACATGAACCAAAAATACATTAATGATAGATTTATTTAGGTCATGTTAAACTTGTTTCTAATGTTAATAATGGTTACATATTTGGAAAAGTTTCTCAAGGAGTTTTCTTAATCTGGTTGTGGTTTAAAATATTACACTTTTGCATATTTTGAGATGGTTTAATAGGTCTGCTTAGGAGCAGAAAAATGAGCTAGATGACTCTATGATAACACCCAGCCTTTCTCACTCTTGTCTCAATTACGACGTGAACTTTGTATATGTGCAAGATGAATTCTTGCCATTATTAATTTAATGTTAAGATCAATGAATGCATATGGCATATATCTGAAAGGTATTGCTTCAAATCAGAGTCAATCATCTAAGAGCCATAGGGTTTGCACAGGTGAACTAATCACACACTATACTTAGTCTATATGTTATATATTTTGTAAGTAAAAATCATTTGTTGTAAGGGCTTGCTTAGTTTGTGGATCTTCACAAATGCAATTTAAAGGGTTTTTTTAAACCTTAGAGTGGTTATTCTAATATAACAATAGAAATCTGTTTAGTTAATATATAAAATAATATTTGAATAAATCGGTATTTAAGAGAATAAATAATGTTTTAAAGTTTCACTAATTTGGGCTAATTTAAGCCACATTGTTACCAAAGCAATATCTATACTGTAAATGAAGCCAAGAATTAAGCAGTTTTATTATATATTCAATGATTATGTATAATCAGCAAAAATTTTTGAGGAAGACCATCAATGTTCTTTTTTATATGTAGCTTTTGTTATATTAACCTTTTGATTTACCATTTCTGTTTCTCTTCATTTGTTCTGTGGATTCAAATTACCACATGGAGTCATTTTCTTAGCTCAATATTTGCTCCCAACCACCATTTTTGCACTGTTATTGGCAAATATATTCCATTTCTACATGATACAGGCTCAACAAAACATCATATACACATTGTTTTATTCAATTGCTTTTTTATATCAATTAAGAAAGGGGGAAAATGTGCACTTATACTGTCTTTTCTAATTACTTAATTACTATTACTGGTGCTATCTGTAACACCTGTAATGCTTTCAGCCTGAAGAATTTCCTTTGGTATTTCTTTTCAGCTAGTAACAAATCTTGATTTTTGTTGTTGTTTTTCTTTGAGCACTTTGAATATGTTAACCCACTGCTTTCTAGCCTTCATTCTTTCTGATGAGGAGTCAGTTAATTTTATTGAGGTTCCCTTGTAAGTGATGAGTCATTTTTCTTTTACTGTTATCAAGATTTTACTGCCTTGCTCTTTGGCTTTTGATATTTTAATTATGATGTGTCTGTTTGTATATCTCCTTGCTTTTATCTTTCTTGGAGTCTATTGAGCTTCCTGGATTTGTAGAGTGTTGTTCTACAACAAAGTTTGGAAGTTTTCAGCCAATATTTCTTTTTTTTTTTCTGTTTATTTCTCGCTCCTCTACCTCTGATATTCCCATTACTCATATGCTGGTATGCTTAGTGGTATTCACATTTCTCTGAAATTTTGTTTCTTTTTCTTTTTTCTCCTCTTCTTCAGCTTGTATGATTCCTATTGATCTATTTTCAAGTTCACTAATTCAAGCCCACAGATCTACTTTTGAGCCCTTCTGGTGCATTTTTCATCTCAGTTATTGCACTTTTCAATTGTAGAATTTACATTTGGTTCTTTTTTAAGAAATAATTTCTATCTTGTTATTGTCAGAATACTTTTCTTATTTAATCATGTTTTCCTTTATTTCTTTGAATATGTTTATAATGTCTACTTTGAAGTCTTTTTTTTCCTGTTAAATGCTAAATTGGGATACTCTCACAAACAGTTTCTGTTGCATGTTGATTTTTTTTCTGGTGTATGAGTCACACTTTCTTATTTCTTTGGATGTCCCAGAAATGTTGTTGGAAACTGGATATTTTAGATACTATATTGTAGCAACTCTGGTACTGCCCCCTTGCTCCAGGCTTATTATTTTTATTTGCTTGTTTATTGATTTAGGGTCTGGCTGGATTATTTTAGTTAAGTCTATTTCATTCCATCTTTATTAAGCCTTTGATGTTGCAACTAAGGGGCACCCTGAGTCAATTTGGGAATAACAATTGTTTTTGCAGGGTTTTCTTTAACTGTCTCTCTCTTTGAACAGCGTTGAGATCCATTAATTGCTGTTGAGATCCACTGAGATCCTCCACTGTTGAGATCCATTAATTGTGAGCTGACTGCTTTATCATTTTCAATAGTGATCTGGGTCACAGATTGTTTTACAGACTCTTCCAATCAAATTCAGGTTCCTTTGAAAGAATGGTTACAGAGGTCAGTATTTGAGATTTGTTCTGACTCCAGGAAGTCTCCTCCAAGCTGTTTCTCTTTCCCAGGTTCTCTCTGGCAAATGAGCCAGCCAAATTTAGCCTATATCTTTAATGAATTTATGAGTCTCTTTCCAATTTCCTTTCACCACATCCTCTACTCTTTTTGATAGCGTATTTAGGCTTCAATTTCTCCACACCTTATTGCAAAAGTAGTTTGTTATTTTTGGAAGAGACCAAGAGCTATCTCTTCTATGATTTTCTTTTTCCTCTACAGCAGTGGGTGCTAGGCAAAAAATGGAGCCCTCCCCCCCACCTCTTCCCTAGAAATTAGACTCAGTTATTTGTAGGGCAGCATGAGAAAGACTGACATCCTGACCCTCCAGGGAAAGTAGACCTCCAACTGGGAGGTGAGAGTAGAGGCAGTCTTGAGTTATTGGCTGCTACTAATCTCTAGTAGAGTTTCCATCTTGTTGAGCTGGGAAAGGGGAAGGAGGGAGCAGTCTTTGTTCAAATACTATAGCCTCTCACTGCTATTATGGAACTTTAGTAGATTTTTAAAAATAAATACTTCTTTACTGGCTATAGCCTTTAGCACCATTTCCAGAGATTTTAATGGTTGTGTTTTCACATATTCCACTGGGAAGTGGGTCCACAGAGCTCATCATGCAATCATGCCAGTGACTGTTCTTTAATAAATAAATTTTCTTTTCTTTTCTTTTTTTATTACCTTTACTCTTTTGGGTAATAGCCTCAAATGTCTCTTTAACTTGGCCTTTTGAAAAAAAAAACAACTATAGCATAAGAGTTGATTGTCATCACTCATGCAGACTACATCGTTAATTCCATCTTCTTTTTTATTTGAAATAACACATTAAATGATTATATTAATCAAGAATATTAAATAGCTTTATAAGCACCACCAACAACATCACTAAGAAATAAATGGTTAGCATGCAGTACTGTTCTTGTTTTAGAGGTTCATAGAGGCAAATATGCTTCTAATAAATGTTTAACAGTCTTCATTAAGTGCTCTTAGAACATTAAAATCATCTAAAATTGCTACAATAATTAGTCTTCTAAACAGCAGAGTGAGCACAAGTAGGATTGATCACTTGCCCAGATTTAACAATGTGGCACCCAACATTTTGATGAGTCTCACTAAAAACAGATGCCACCGTCATATACTCTTTTTAAGTATAGAACAATAATGTCAAGAAAATTTCAATTCTTGGGTGCTTTTATTCTTTCAGACAATATCATATCAAACATTAGATGAAATATTTCAGCCCAAGAACATGTAAAGAATCAACACACTACTAGAGAAAAGTATTTTTCTGTAGCTAACATGGCATGAAAAGCACAGAAATAAAATAACAATCTAAGCTGGCATTGTTAGTGTTGCACTCACTTGGATGATTATGGGCTTTTGAGAGATGGACATATTTTGACCATTTCAATCAGAGAAGATACGGTCAATTGACTCATAGAAGGACTAGAAATGGAGGTTGATTCTTCTGTTCTATTTATACCAAACTATAAGAGGACAAAGCCATTTATGACTTATCTTCAGAGTTTTAAGGTTATTTTATGGGCATTTGAGTTGCAAATTGTCTATTATCATGGAACTTAACTGAGGCTACTATTGCAAAAAACGTTTAAAATTTCATGTAGAAAGAGAGATAAAGTTGCAATCAAAACAAATTTCTCTGATATTGGTCATCTATTTCCTGAAGTAAAATGAATTTAACAATCTCTTTGCTTATAGTGAACTAATGCCAATTAGTCCCGTAGTAATAATGTAAGTTCATATTATCTTCGAGGCTGAAGTAATTTAGAAGAAAACATCGAAAGTCCAATGAATGCTGATAATATTCCTTCACTAATGACTTAGATGTGCACCAATGACTCTCAAGGAAATGGTGCAGAGCAATTTTCTGCACCTACAATATATCATATAGAATACTCTTTAACATATTACCCGATCTTATTTGCTATTGGTGTGAATCTGAGTCTTTGCACTTTTTGTGAATTAAAATTTTATTCATCTGAAAAAAAAAACCTCAGCATCTCTTCTGAGAGATGTTTGAGTCTCCTTTGGGTACATCTTGTTATTTATAGCATCTCACTTATGACCTTTAAAAATTGGAATAATTGTCTTGAGAAATTATTTTCTCTAGCGGCTAAAAGAACTAGTTTTTACCCCCTATCATGTACAAATTAACCATCTCTTTGAAATCAGGTAATGATTTTTTAAATGTGCAATTTAAAATTTCAAACCATATTACCACTTTCCTCCCAGAAGCTTCACTGTCAGTGACTTAGTAAAACCATCATTAATCACAAGATAAGCTACAGTCATGTGGTGATTGTAATTTGGTCCCACGGAACCAAAGACAAATGATATGGAATACCATTAGCAATGATATCTTTAATGTAGACATTCATCATGGACTCAGGTTCACTTGATGTGACTTTGGGATAAAAATAGGGGGAAATTACCTAGCTGTTGAAGATTCTATTGCTATTAAATCATAATTTTGACAAAATTGTACAAAATAAGAGTGTAGATTTTGTGCTTCCCGTTTTACACTCTTAAAAGACAAAATTGCAGGGGGCTTTGAAGAAACCAGATGCAGTGCAATTAGAATAGTGAATACTGATTAGCTGTTATCTATCTAATTGCTAATAATAGAATCTGAGGTTTTGGCAAGCTATTTATAGAAGTCACAAGGCTGCTCCAGTTCATCAGAACAGGTAAGCTGCTAACAGAGGCTAAGAAGGAGACACACACACACACACACACACACACACACACACACACACACAGTCTTTGATCAGTGACACATTTTATTGGTCATAAACTTCCTGAATATATTGTATTATAATCCCCTAAAGCAACAGAATACAATTTTTAGGAAGAGATACTTGTTATCTAACTTAAGTTCTATCCAGTGGTCACATTTAAGAAGCTATTTATGTTTGCAAAGACCTACACAATTATTATTAAATGCTTTCCCTGTAGGAAATCCATGAGGTGAACTGAATGCAGAATCAAAAGTGTGATTGCATTCACAACTGGGAATAAATATTGACAATATCCTGCAGCCTTCTCCTAAAGAATATATGAGTTGAGCTTTAATTCTTCATGGAGAAAAAAAAATAAAATCTGCTACTTCAGGAATAAATTCAGGCAATACTACTGTGTATTTTATTTCATTTATTTTGATTGTTTCTGCCTTTGAGACCTACTGTGTAGCTTGCTCTACTACACCTGTCTCTGCTCCTATAAATTTATTTTCTTCCTGGCATTCTTTAGTTGAGTGATTCAATCTATGCTCCCACTGATTACAGGTAATTCTGTGCTCAGATGGAGTTGATCTACTGTTAAACCACAACATCTCTGTAGAGTCAGGTTTAAGATCTGGTCCACCAAATCTTTTCCTCTTTGCGAGATAAATTCAGTAAAAGAAATTAGAATGACTCTAACACTTTACTGCCTTGAAAATTTTAAAATACGTCTATTTTTGTGGTTAAGAAAGTGTCCCAACCTTGTAATTGTGTTCATGCTTTATAGAAATATATATATATATATATATATATATATATATATATGTAATATATAAATACATAATTTATCTTTAAGTTTCTATGGATCTGTGGATCAGCATTTAGTTTAATTTTATCTACATTTTGCCTACTGATTTCTTGGTTTGAGGGAACATTCTTTTGTTCTTGGGAATCCTGAAGATTAAATGCTATATTTGCTTGAACATATGTCTTGCAATTGGGTCTATGATAAAGTTCTTAGCAACATGAAAAGGTAGTTTCAAACATCTACACTACAAACAATATGAACCTTTTATAAATTGTAGAAAAATCCCTATGGCAAAGGAAATTTGAGTTTGAAGGTGCCTAATTTAGAATTCCCTTAAAGAATCTGGCTTCTGCAATAACATAAAAGATTAGCTCCTACAAGCCAGAAGATTCTAGTGGTAAGTATAACAGTTTAGAATCTGCAGACTGATTACAGACATGCTAGATTTTATGAATTTGAGAAAATATTTAATTTATACAACAGATATTTTTGGGCACTATATTATTTTGTTAGGGCTGCTGTAACAAAGTACCACATACTAGGTGGCTTAAACAAGAGAAATTTATTTCTCACCGTTCTGGAAGCTAGAAGTCCAAGAGCAAGGTGTCAGCAGGGTTGATTTCTTCTGAGGATTCTCTCTTTAGCTTGTAGATAGTCACCTCCTGCTGTGTCCTCATATGATCTTTCCTCTGTATGCAGGCATTCTCATGTCTTCCTCTATGCAGGAGCACCAATGGTGTCTCTCTGTGTGTCCAAATTTCCTCTTCTTAAAAAGACACTAGTCAAATTGGACTAGGGGCCACACTAATGACCTCATTTTTATCCCATCACCTTTTTTAAAGGCCCTATCTCCAAATACAGTCACATTCTGATGTACTGGGGGTTAGGGCTTCAATGTGTAAATGTGGAAGTGGGTGGGGCACAATTCAGCCTATAACAGGCACCTCAGTTGAGCATTGGGAATATAGCACTGAATGAAACAGACAAGAATCACTGCTATCCTGAAACTTATATTATTCTGCATAATGTCTCTGAATTCTCAGTTTCCTCATCTGTAAAACAACGTTATAGATGTTGCTGGATTATGTCAGATAATGGTAGAGAGAATTTACAATAGTTAATTAGCCATAGGAAGTCTCAACAAATCATCATGAGAATTGTGATGATAAAACCTGTTGATAAACATTGGCAGAAAATCTTCACACACCCTCTCCTGCAATTCCAAATGAGTTGGTTGCCTTCAGGCAATGACAGGATTGCTACTCAAGTGCATTACGCATAGGACATATGTATTATTTCACAAGTCTTACTAAATTATTTGCCTTCATTAGTATTACAGTTATAGGAGTCACCGAGTTTCTGTGAGTGATATGAGGATATTTCATCTGATTAGATACTTAAATTCCTCTTTGTTTCTTCTTGAAGGGATTTTATATTTCTAGTTGTATAGGTTTAGTTCATCATGTTTGGGTCCAAGGTAGAATGGTACTGACCCCTTCTGGTTAACTCTATTACAAATTCTTCATGAATGTATTTTCAATTTGTGATATCTCACTTCAAACAATTCCTTCAACATTGATACCTTCAGTGATTTCCTGCTTAAGAGGTTTTTCCCTTGACTCCTTATGCATATCCATTTATTCAACAAAAATATATATCTTACCTACAATATATAGGCATTGTTCTCAGCTTTGGAGATACAGAATTAAACAAAATAGACAAAAATCTCTAACTTAATGTAGCTTATATTTAAGTGTTGATGAGTAGAAGTTTTTCTGTGGAAGATTTTCTGTGGGTTTATACCCACTACTCTTAATCAATATCAACCACTGTTGTAATTTAGAAGAAGATATGATAGTCTCAACTGCAAAGTACAGTATAACAGCATATTTACACTTTTTACATAAACTTTTATCCTTGAGTCATAATCTAAAAATTAAGCACTATAGCAAATATAGGTTTTTTCCAGAATCATCTTGCTTTAGACATTTGAACATGATAAAATGTCTTAAATTTACTCTTAGATAATTATCAAGTCACTTTATGCTAAATTGTAGCAAGTATATCTTTTAAATATTATTTATTTTCTACTTCTGTTTAAGGTCGTCCCTGCCATTATCTTAGTTCAATCAACTGTCATTTCTTATATGCGTTACTGCAAGTTTTCAGTATTTTTCTGTTATAATAGATTCTACACACTACACAAAAGATGTCTTTCTGTTTCAAACTTGTCAGATGATTTTCACTTCTCATGACCGCCCACATCATACTACAGTTTTATAAAAGATAAATAAGAGGAACTTCCAGTTCCTCAAACATGACAATCTGCAACCTCAATACTCAACTTTCTTTCAAAAAAAAATCCATTGGAATCCATTGATGGACTCTTTTTCCTCTTTTCAATTTTTGATGGTGGGGGGAGTGGTTTCTGGCTCTCCCTCTCTCTCTAGACTTACTACATTGTTTGCTAATAAAGGTGGGGATCCTGTCTTATCCTTCTTTATATGTGCAGTTTCTAGCACAATTCCTACCTCCCCTTTGTTTTATGTAAATGACTTTTTGAGCCATATTTTGCATAGCATATAATTCATTCTTTTCAAATATACAATTCAATGATTTTAATAAATACATTGTTGTTTAAATGTGAAGCCATCACAATAAATCTATTTTAGAACATTTTAGCACCCTAAAACAAAATTCTGTTTGTGCACACTTGCTGTTTATCCTTCCTCTTCCCTGCCTCCATCTGGGTGACTACTAATGTACTTGCTATCTTTATAGCTTTGTGGGGTTTTTCTTTTGATATTTGTATAAATTGAATCATAAAATATATGGTTTTTTGGATTCTTTCACTAAAATGTTTTTGAAGTTCATTCATGGAACAGAAAATATCCATAGATTGTTTCTTTTTTATGAATATTGTTCTATTATATATTAGAAACTTTATCATACACAGTACATAAAATGAAAAATATGTATAATCAATTTGTCGGTCCCTGCTTGGCTGGGGTTGTCTTAATTTCTCAGTTATTCATGAAGGATAATTTTATAAGATATAGAATTCTTGGCTGAAAGTCCTTTTCTTTCTTTTCCTTTCCTACTGCCTCCTGGCCACCATGATTTCAGATGAGTTAGTTGCTGATTTTATACAGGATCCTTGTATATGATGACTCATTTTTCTCTTGATACCTTTAAACTTTTCTCTTCATCTTTGAGTTTCATTAGATTTACTAAGAAGTATGTAATTAGCAGGAGTCTCTTTGAGGTTATTCTATTTAGATTTTGTTGAGCTTCTAGTATATTTAGATTAAATGTCATTAAATTTGGGAACATTTCATTCCTTATTTCTTCAAATATTTTTTCTTCTGATTTACCACTGTTCTCTTCTTCTGGTTCTTTATTCATATGTTGCCATGCTTGATGTTGTCCCTCACATCTATTAAGCTCTGCTAATTTTTCTTTGCTCTCTTTGTTCTTTCTGTTCCTCCGTCTAGATTATCTTCATTGTTCTACTTCATAGTTTTGTTTTTCTGCCAGCTCAAATTTGTTAAGTACCTCTAGAATATTTTTCATTTAAGTTATTGTACTGTTCACTTCCAGAATCTCTATTTTATACTTTAATTTTACCACAATAAAAATCATTATTTTTATTATTATTATTTTTCAATAAATTTTTGAAATTCTCCATTTGATGAAACATAGTTGCCATACTTTAATTCTGTAAACATAGTTTTATTTAGTTGATCATCTTAAGAAGAACAAGACCAAGTTATACATTGTCTATATAAAATCCACTGCAAATAGAAAGGTACAGATAGGTTAAAATTAAAGGAAGGCATAAGAATAACATCAATTAAAAGAAAGCTGGAGTAATTATATTAATTTCATAAAAAGCAGACAAGAATAAAAAAATTCTCATTGATTAAGAGGGGCATTACATGATGATAAAGAAATCTATTCCTTAAAAAACATAACAATCCATAATGTGTATGCACCTAACAACAGAGCATCAAAATACATGAGGCAAAAACTGACAGAACTGCACTGCAAGGAGAAATAAACAAATCTACAATAATAATTGGAGACCTCAACACCCCTCGGTCAGTAATTGATAGATCAAGCAGGCAGGAAATCAATGAGGAGGTAGATGAACTGAACTGCACAAATCAATCAACTTTATCTAATTGATATTTATGGAATACTCCATCCAACAAGAGCAGAATATACATTCTTCTCCACTTCACTTGAAACATTCATCAATGTAAACAATATTCTGGGCCATAAAATACACCTTAATAAATTAAAAAAAAAAGAAATCTCACGAAGTATATTCTCATATCACAGTGGAATTAAAGTAGATATCAATAACATATAGATAACTGAAAATTTCTTTTAATATTTGGAAATAAAAAATATACTTATAAGTAGCAGATGGGTCAAAAAGTAATCCCAAGAGAAATAAAAAATAATTTGATCTAAATAAAAATGAAAATACATGCTATCAAAAATTGTGGGATGCATCAAAAGCAATGCTTAGAGGGAAATTTTTAGTATTAAATGCATATATTAGAAAAGAAGAAAGATCTAAAATTAATAACTTAAGCTTCCACTTTAGGAATGTAGAGAAAAAACAGATGAAGCCTACAACAAGCAGAAGAAAGGGAATAATAAAAATTAGAACTGAGATCAACAAATTAGAAAACAACACACATAAAACAACAAAACCAAAAGCTGGTTATTTGGAAAAATCAATAAAATTAGGAAATATCTAGCCAAGTTAATAAAGAAAAAAAGAGAGAAGACAAAAATTATCAATATCAGAAATGAAAGAGGGATGATCAGACCGACTCATATTTATGGCATTTATTCTATGACTTATTACATGACCAAGTGAGATTTAATTCAACTATACAAGTCTGGCTCAAAATTTTAAAAATCATCAAATTTAATAAACCATATGTACATGCTACAGAAATATCATATGATCAGTTTAACTGACTCACAAAAAGCATTTGACAAAATCCAACAGACATTCAGGATAAAAATTCTCAGCAAACTAGTAATAGAGTGGAACTTCCTTGACTTAATAATGAACATTTACAGTAGACTTACAGCTGTTATTGTACTTAATGGTGAGAGATTAGACACTTATTCTCTTAAGATCAGGAACAAAGCAAGGATGTCCTCTCTCACCACTCCAATTCAGTATCATACTAGAAGTTGTAGCTTGTGCAATAAGAAAAAATATAAAATGTACACTGATTAGAAAGGAAAAAATAAAATAGTCTTTTTACACAAATGACATGATTATTTATATAGACAACACCAAAGAATCTACATAAGACCTCCTGGAACTAATGAGCAACTATTGCAAGTTTATAGATAACAACCTCAATACTCCCAAAATCAATAGCTTATTGGTATTGACAAATTAATTCTAAAAGATTCAAGGATTTAGATGTCCACATATTGGGAGTAGAAGGGGTTTTTATTCTGTCTAAGACACAACCTAGTTAAAAATGGGCAAATGATCTGATAGACATGAAGAGATTCTAAACCTCATTTGGCATCAGGGAAGTGCAAATAACAACAATAAGATACCATTACACACCTATTAGAATGGCTGAAATTAAAAAACAAAAAACAAAAAACGACAAAACCAATTACTAGTAAGGATATGTAGTGACAGGAGCTCTCATTCACTGTTGGTGGGGTACAAAATGGCACAGCTGGTTTGTTTGTTTTTTTTAACATCTTTATTGAAATATAATTGCTCTACAATGGTGTTTTAGTTTCTGCTTTATAACAAAGTGAATCAGCCATACATATACATCTATCCCCATATCTCTTCCCTCTTGCGTATCCCTCTCACCCTCCCTATCCCATCCCTCTAGGTGGTCACAAAGCACTGAGCTGATCTCCCTGTGCTATGTGGCTGCTTCCCACTAGCTATCGATTTTACATTTGGTAGTATATATATGTCACTGCTAATCTCTCACTTCATCTCAGTTTACCCTTCCCCCTCCCCATGTCCTCAAGTCCATTCTCTACATCTGCGTCTTTATTCCTGTGCTGCCCCTAGGTTCTTCAGAACAATTTTTTCTTTTTTAAAATTCCATATATATGTGTAACCATACAGTATTTGTTTTTCTCTTTCTGACTTACTTCACTCTGTATAACAGACTCCTAGGTCCATCCACCTCACTACAAACAACTCAATTTCGTTCCTTTTTATGGCTGAGTAATATTTCACTGTATATATGGCCACATCTTCTTTATCTATTCATCTGTTGATGGACACTTAGATTGCTTCCATGTTCTGGTTATTGTAAATCAGAGCTGCAATGAACATTGTGGTATATGACTCTTTCTGAATTATGGTTTTCTCAGGGTATATGCCCAGTAGTGGGATTGCTGGGTCATATGGTAGTTCTATTTTTAGTTTTTTAAGAAACCTCCATACTGTTCTCCATAGTGGCTATATCAATTTACATTCCCACCAACAGTGCAAGAGGGTTCCCTTTTCTCCACACCCAATCCAGCATTTAATGTTTGTAGATTTTTTGATGATGGCCATTCTGACCGGTGTGAGGTGATACCTCATTGTAGTTTTGATTTGCATTTCTCTAATGATTAGTGATGTTGAGCATCCTTTCATGTGTTGGTGATCTGTATATCTTCTTCGGAGAAATGTCTATTTAGGTCTTCTGCCCATTTTTGGATTAGGTTGTTCGTTTTTTGATATTGAGCTGTATGAGCTGCTTGTAAATTTTGGAGATTAATCCTTTGTCAGTTGCTTCGTCTGTAAATATTTTCTCCCATTCTGAGGGTTGTCTTTTCATCTTGTTTATGGTTTCCTTTGCTGTGCAAAAGCTTTGAAGTTTCATTAGGTCCCATTTGTTTTTGTTTTTATTTCCATTTCTCTAGGAGGTGGGTCAAAAAGGATCTTGCTGTGATTTATGTCATAGAGCATTCTGCCTATTTTTTCCTCTAAGAGTTTTATAGTGTCTGGCCTTACAGTTAGGTCTTTAATCCATTTTGAGTTTATTTTTGTGTATGGTGTTAGGGAATGTTCTAATTTCATTCTTTTACATCTAGCTGTCCAGTTTTCCCAGCACCACTTATTGAAGAGGCTGTCTTTTTGCTATTGTATATTCTTGCCTCCTTTATAAAATACAAGGTGACCATATGGGCACAGCTGTTTTGAAAACAGTTAGGCATTTCTTACAAAGCTAAACATAGTCTTATCATAACAATTACTCTCCAAGATATCTACCCAAATTATCTGAAAATGTATGTGCACACAAAAACCTATGTGTGGGTGTTTATAGCAGCTATATTCATAATTGCCAAACTGGAAGCATGCAAGACAATCTTCAATAGTTGAATTACAACAAACTGTGACATGACATACCATGGAACAATCTCCAGTGATAAAAAGTCTAAATGAAAGAAGCCAGTCTGAAAAGCTGCATAGTATATGATTCTATTCATATGCTATCCCAGAAGAGGAAAAACCATGGAGAAGATAAACAATTTAGTGGTTTCTTTTAAATTTTTGCCCAGGCTCTTGTCTGCCCCAACTGTACTCACAGTCTTAGGTGATGTTGTTAGAGCAAAATGCCATTGTCTTCAGTAATTCTTGGGAATAGGTGCTTTTTTTGTTGATACTTTTGTTTTTGTTTTTCAGAGCTAAACTCCAAGTTAAACCAAATTGCTTCAAAGCTCTGAGAATAGAGGTTTTCCTAAAGCTTTTTATTTTGTCAAACTATAGGTTGTACTCTGGGATGAGGTTTTCAACAGAGCTCCCCAAAAGAGATTAGTCATCTCTGTTGGCTATAAATCTGCTGGCTTTCATTCCCACTATGCCACTGATTTGGGAAGTGAGAAAGGAGGGGAGTAGCCCCAAATTAAAGTGCTGCAGTCCCTGCTGTTCTTACTGTGGTTCAGTAGAATATCTTGAGTAGATGCTTTTCATTTATTCATTTATTCTGTGAAATTTGGTTAATTTCCAGAGTTCTGAAATTGTTGGCTTTTACTATTTTGTCAGTATTTTCATTGCTTTTTGGGGAGAGCAGGTTCACTGAGATTCTCACCCCCCACCCTCCATTCCAGAAGACAGCCTCTCAAAGGAATAGATCTGGATGCTCCATATGTGAATATGCTAGCTGGAGGAGAATAACGAAAGCAGCTAGGGAGTACTGGCACAGTAAATTGAAATCAGACTCTGGAAAGGGGACGGCAGTTAAGTGGCAGTATTGAAAGTTTAGATTTTTGTCCCATGAATAAGGGGAAATCCCTCAATATTTTGATTAGAGGAATAACCTGGAAAAATAAGATTTGTAAAATGTATTCTTGTCTGTAGATGAATTGTTGAAGAATGCTTTGATGCAGAAAGATTAGGTTTTATTTCTATCTGGGAATAACATGCAAAGTCATGAGTTAGTGGGGTCAATAGAAATGTAAAGAACTGAAAGAAAGATGTTTTAAGAAATACTTGATGAGATTTTGAGATTGGTGAATATGAGAGATAAAAGGCTAAAATCAGAGGTGTTTTAAGTTTTTAAGTCTGAGTTTGGAGAAATTGATCCATTAGTGGAAATCAGAGATTAATGTTAAGAAGAAAAAAATTAATAGTTTCCTTAACTATTGATGGAATGTGTAATATGAAATTTCCAGACAAAATGTTGGCGACATGCACCTAGAATTCAGTTTTGAGATTGAAGTTTGCTGATACAGATTTGCAGATAAATATAAGTGTAAAATTTGAAACCGTAAAAATAGAAAGGACATTTCCAAGAAAGAGACGTGGAATTTACAGAGAAGGTTCATACAGAAAACACGGTTCTGAGGTGAAAATAGAGTCTATGGAAATATAGATTGTTGACAATTTGCTGAGCTCTATCAAAGAGTTGATGATTTACTGGAAGGATGTCACTTTGAAATAGTTACTATAGTTGGACCCAGGAAAAAAACAATTGGCTAAGCAAAGTGAGAGAAATGTGTAGTAGAGATCAGACATAATTTTCAAAATTTACACAATTTAAAACATCCTAGTGTTACCTTGGATTGGATCATGAAACAGAAAGAAGGACAATAATGACAAAACTGGTGACATCCAAAAAATGTCTGGAGTTTAGTTAATAATAATAATATTAAGAGTAATAACAATAGTAATAATAGAGAGAATAACATTGTTGCTTTGTCCCTCTAGAAGATAGTCACCTGTCTGCTATGGAGAATGAGAATAAATACAATCAAGACTATACTGATGTGTCAATGAACTACTTGGTGTTAACAAATTTAAGACAGTTTTTCATTTGAGTTCTCATATTATTTTCTTTTCTTGTAGGTGGAGATGTGACATATAGTGAAGGAAGAATTGAAATTACTTTAGCTCTGAAGAATCAGAGTTAAATGTTTAACAGGGCATGCATGGTTAAAATTTTTTATTTCTGTAGAATGAATTAGTCACTTTATTTGTGTTTATTTTATATTTTATGATAGTAATAACACTGCATATAAATTTCTGAGTTGTAATTATGGAGCAGAAATTACTAATTTTACTAGGGAAGTAGTGTTTTTGATGTCATCATTTGACATACAACTAGAATCAAAACATAAAATCACATATAAGCTTGGTTTGATTCTATTTTTAATCAGGGTAGTAAACTATCCAATAATTTTTCATTTACATTCAATTTGCTGTCAGTTGTATCTGCTCACAATTTTTCCTTACAATATTTGTGTTTTCTGCAGATTTTCACCTTGTTATAGATACGACATTTTCTTACACACAGTGTAACGTGTTACTGTTACTGAAACAACAAACTATTCTCAAGTTCTGACTAACGTAATTCAACGTAAACTCTCTGTTCCATTGTATCATCAACATGGTATCTTATGTGTTTAGGAAACAATATCGTTAGTAATATTGACATCAACTTTAAAAATACTAATCAAATATTCTCTTCCCCTCACTTCATGATCAGAGGATCTACCTATTATATGTTATAACCTCCTTTAAGCACATATTTATTTTCCCCAAATAAGAAAATAAAGAACAATGTTGGTCTCATTTCATTGCTTATATTTGTTGTTTACTGTCTTCTAAACTTCTTTATGAATTAAACCTTTACAAATGATTGACTATTAAAAGGAATTATAATAATGTCACCCTGAAAGTTTTATAATCTAACAATAATAGAAAGAACTAAACACAGGTTCCTACATATATGCTCTTTTTGTCTTTTAAATTCTTGAGATATAATTTCTGGAATTTGTATTTTTACAACTTGCTAGATGTACAGGACAAAAATAGTCTGCCTCTGTGGAGAAAACTTCTGCCAAAGACTTTTTTTGTTTTATCTTTATGATGAATGCAAATTCTCCATTAAAAAGCAGATTTTTCATTTCAAATGTTGAATGATACTTAAAATAATCCAGTTGGTTATAATTAGATGCTGAGGAAGGAAAAAGACACACACATGAGAATATTTTCTGGTTCTATAGCAATTTCACTTGATTGCAAAATAAAACTGTGTTAGTCACTTATATGAAAAGCCAAATAAATCTTGATGTTAATCTGAGTAATGCTGCTTTCTTCAAAAATGCAAAGTATTAAACACACTTTTTTAATAACATCATTGCATATTAAATTAATCCAGCCTTGTTTATAGACAATGGAAAAAATTGCTTATTAGTATGACTTAGTTTTGTTCCCACTATGATCTACCCATTTTCTTATTTTACTCCAAATATTACTTGTCTTAAAAGATGCTTTTTGGAAACTCGGGGGCTAATTTAATCAAAGACAAGTATTAAGTTCTCCAGATGTTTTTTGTTAGATGTAACTATAGCTATCCCATTACATTATCTATCTAGCTCTTTTACTGAAGATTTTTGAGTTCTCCTCTCATTGAAGGAAAACTTTACGTAAAACCCAATGTATAACTCCCAGATAAAAATGTTGATTTCTTAAAAAACATTTATTGTGTACCTATTGCAACCAAGCCTTGAATAGAACAAAACAAAACAAAACAAATAAACAAACCAAAAAAACTAGTGACAGTGTTGTTTAATGGGTAGAAAATTAATTTTTATCTTCAAACCAATTGAATACTATGACAGTTAGATCAGTATTTTTCCAAGTATGATTCATGGATGAACCTCATTCAGAACCACCTGGACGTGTTTGTTAAAAATGTTTGCTATGGCTTTATACTTGATCCAATAAATCAGGGTACTTAAATTTTAAAAAGCTACCAAGAATACTGTTGTATGCACGAAAGTATACGTACCACTGAGTCATAAGGCAAGCTAGATTGTAGATATTCTGCATTTAAGCCAGTTTTCTCATCACAGGCATTTATAATTGTTTTGATAATATTCTTCTTCAGTGAAACTCCTGAGAAGGTTAGTTGTGCCTCATCAGTCACCTCCCCAAGCTCCCCACACATCCAGTGCTTAATTCTTGTACTAACACATTTCATCACAATATTGCCTATGAAATTTTTTTGCAGACAAAATATTCCAATTGAATTATTTTTCTGTTTAAGTATTAAGCAATGCCATATTTTTATCTGCATTATAACCAAGACCTGTTTTATATATAACAAAGAGCTTTTTTGTTTGTTTTAAAATACACTTGTCTACTTTCAACCAAATTCATCAGTCAAGACCCGGAACTTAATTTGCAAGGCCCAGTGTAAAATAAATATGTGAGACTGCTTGTTTATAAATTATTATGCATTTCTAAGTGATGGCAACAGAGCATTAAACCAAGTATGAGACCCTATGAAATCTCATTGGTTGCATGCCCATGAAGCTGTCTCTGCCAAGGGAACATTCATATGTCTTCTACTAGTGAATAGCCAAAATATTGTTTGACCAAATTAAAAAAACAAAAAAAAAGGAAAAAGAAAGTGAAGGCTTCTTGTTCAAAAACAAAAAAAAAAAGGAAAAAGAAAGTGAAGGCTATTTGTACACTTACTATTTATGGTGATTTAACATTTGAACATTTTTTTAAAAAGTAAGTGTAAAATTATATAATGCTATCCTGAAGCTGTATTAATCTTAAAGAACTATTTCTTGAATAAAGCCACTTATGACACTTGATTTCTTCAGTAGATTGCTTATTTTTAAGTGAATTACCCATCTTTTCAATATCTCTTTATTCACCTCCAAACCTATTCTGACCAAATGAATCTAGACTTTAGAATAGTGCTCCCATATAATAAATATTTAATTTGGTAGAAAATAGAAACAATAGAAGATGTCCAGGTAGGTCTTCAGCTGCCAGTTAAGATAGGGCTAAATATCTCAGGCTTGGAGTTCAATCTTTTAATGGAAATAGATTAAATATTTGTAAAACAATAATATTAATGCAATGTGGCCAAATAAAGTGGTATTTAGCATATAGTTTCCTGCTTTTCACTTCTTGCCATTATAAACACATTTTTAAAATTCCAATGTTTCTAAATACACATTCCTCTCATATGCTGCACATGGAGACATTTAAATAACTATGTAGTATGGGTAAAATGGAATAACCTTTAAGATCTCTGCCAGCTGGAACTGAAATGAACCTTCAAAATCATTGTTTTCCCTTTTCTGAAGGACTCCCTGAGGATTACATTGAAAACAATTCTGTCTTCCTGTCTAACACAGTTCATGCATCAACTCCAACCTACAATGACACAGAAGAATTCCTGCAGTGTATTACCCTGAATGATACACAATGTATGTTCAGAAGACAACTTTAGCGTTCATGTTCTACATATACAACATATATGTTGAAATCTAGATCTTACTGACATTTACCAATATAAGCTACAATGGAGAAAAGCTTAGGAAAATATGCCTATTAGACATGGATAAATATATGACTGCAGGTAATAAAATTACAACTTAGTAGCTCCAACATTTGCATCAAAAACTAACTGTGCCATATTGTGTCACATTTTAGAATGGAAATGGACAGCATATTGTGATATTTAAAGTACCCTACTCAAAACACTTGCTCTCTTTTGCCTTATATTCTCAGCTTGATATGTTCCTTTTCATTACGTCTTTACTGCCATATTTTACTGTGATATTATCTCACAGATTATCCTTCATTCCTCAGATAAGTATGATTAAAATATTTTGTTTGTGTTATTGATAAAATAATTTTTAAAAGTACATAATCCTTTGAGCATTTTTAGTTTCTATCTAAAAATTTTCCTTATAAGTTTAAACATGGAAAAGTGCAATTTCCAGCATATTGAAAATATTGTCTTTTTCAAACAAGAGGGTTAACATTACTTTTTAAAATGGAGTCAATTAAATCTAAATACCAAAGGGTTTTTTTAGCTCCTATCATTCATTTTCACACATACATGACTACCAGATAGAATATTTACATTCTGCTTTTTCTTCCTTTTTCCATTTAAATTCCCCCACCTGATTTTATGCAAATATAATACAGCATATCACTTAAAAATATAATTGATTACTCAAGCATGTAAGAGTTTAAGTATAATCCTTAAAGATGTTAACTTTTATGACTATAAGCCCCTAACATTTAAAAATTTTGCTCTTGATTGATATCATTATAATTATAATTAGTATACAATTGGCCAATGCATCATTGTTATATTATAATTTTTGATAATAATAGATGAGACTGTGTTTTGTTATAATCCACCTATGCATTCGTTGACAAAGTTTACTTTGTTTAAATAAGGAATGGTTCAACATTATTTATAATACATTCTTTAAGTTTTATGGGCATAAACACTAAATCTATTGATACTATGTATATAAATGTTACAGCACCATCATTGCCATAACCTCCTTTTGCATTATGTTAGAAAAATCATATAGTGAAGAGTCAGCAAAAATTATTTTTAATGATCTATCAGCTGGCAACCTGAATAGGTCTTCCAACTTTCATGTTGACATCACCTGATTGCAAAATGATACTCATTGTTGAATGTCAATTAAATGTCACATCTGATTGGAAACTTTCTCTGACTTCCCAGACTTAGTTATTTTGTTGTTTTTCTATATCATTTTCTTGCTCTATTAGCCCATGAATATTGTTTAATAAATAATCTGGCCTCCTGTTTAATTACTGAATTTCTTAAATATAAGGACTATATATGGTTCTTATTTGGTCTTATTTACATAAATTGAATGAATAAAATAATGAATGAATATAAGCCTATTTTACTCTACACAGTTATAATAGTGCATATGTGACATATAAAGTATTTTAATTCTGCAATAACACCCTCAAAGCTGTTTCTTGCTATCTAAAATAAGGCTGTTTATTCAGCAATAAAATCCACCTTACATATTCTCTATTACATGCTGTTGAGATATATAACTCTGAATTTTGGAGGTCATTTATTAGAAATGGCTTCTGATTTTAATTGAAAAGCAATATAACACAAATTTATGGGATAGCAGCATGTTATGATTAATATAATAGCATAAGGTCAGAAGATTTTTCTGCCACTGACTATATGTATAAACTTGGGCAAATTATTTAATCTCCCTGTTTCAGTTTCTTCATCTGTATAATGACAAGAATAGTGGCAACACCATATTAGGTTGTTTTAAACATTAAAGGAGATAAGAAAAAAGTTATTAATTTGTGTCTGCCTAGCATACTATAAGTCCTTAGTAAATGTCTTAGCTCAGGCTGCCTAAGGTATACAAATACCATAGACTGGATGGCTTAATCAACAGACATTTATTTACCACAGTCTGGGAGGCTGGAAAGTCCAAACATCAATGTGCTGGCAGATTCTGTTCCTGGCAAAAGCCCTCTTGGTTTGTAGATGGCTGCATTCTCCTTGAATCATCATATGGCAGAGAGAAAGCTCTGGTCTGCTTCTTCTTCATGCATGGCCACTAATCCCATCATGGGGCCCACCCTCATGACTTCATCTAAACCTAATTACCTCTCACAGGCCACACTTCTAAATACCATCAGATTGAGGGTTAGAGCTGCAACATATGAATTTGGGGAGGAGTAAATGCAGGTCATTGGAAGACTGGTCTCTGTTGACAGACTCTTGAAGTTATTTTTCCCTTATCCTGAGAAAGCCTGTGAGTGACAGTGGGAGATGGGACACTTAGGTGGTCTAGGGATTTCCATCAAGACATAAGGCATAGAAAGTGTCCATTACTCCACTGGTATATTTTGAGTAATGACATATTAACCCGATTTCTAGATGGGCTGTTTCTTTGTGGGAACTCACTGTTGAAGTATTAGACTAGTTGCTTACCAAAAGTTGATGCTTTGATACCAATGAGAAATAAGAAAACTCATATTTCAATAATTTCTACACGATTAAGTGATTCTTAATCATGACTCAGTGATTCTCAAAAATATTATTGATGCACATTTTTCTCTTATGACTTTAAGCATAGTTCACAGCTTCAAAGTTAATGCTTTCATTTTTGGTGATCACTATGATTTTACTACATTTTCTTAAGATATATGTTACTGTCTCACATGGGACTAAAACATTAAAGTAGTTTACATAAAAATTTTGTTTTCTTGTTTCTGGGAATCTTATTGAGGGAATTATATAGTCTTGTGGGCAGATAATTTTCTTTATATTGAAAAGAATTAACTTTTTTTCATTTGCTTTAATGTAGCTGGATTGTTAATTTGTAGCACATTGGTGGAAAAAGCCACAGCAGGAAGCTTTTGGCTCTTACTCAGATATGTAAATTACAGTAACAATCTTTGCATTAAAAGTGATAAAATAAACTTAATGGATCCAATCCTACAGTTCTTATTCTGAACCAAAAAAAGAGAAAAAAGAAGACCTTTATGAATAAAACTGGAAATGTTCAACTAAATTGAGAAAGGCTGTTCCCATAGATTATAACCTTCAGTTATTCTTAGAAACCTCCTATGAAAACACAATGGAAAGATTCAAAATAAACTAGGTTTTTCCTGACCTGAGTTTTCATGTCACCATTAATAGGAGTTTCAACTGAATAAATACCATATGCATATGAAGGTATAACAAACTAGAAGTCTGTTTCCTCTTTACAGAAAAAAAAAAGGCATAAGTGGCCCTTCTGTACCATGGGGGTGAGTGGATGTCTGAATATTTCTTCCTCTTACAGCCACTCTCTCTGAAATTGCCAAGGTTTCTTTGGAATAACGTTCCCAATATGTTTCTATAAGATCCTTGTGGAAATATGAGCATGTTGGGGCAAAGGAGAACAGGAATACTGTTAATCATTACTGTCCATTAAAAGAATTTCAAATGATTTTCTTTTCAGTTGCAATCAGAGCTTGGGAAAAAAAAGAAGATACATATGATCAGTGCATGGAGAAGAGAGGAAAGGGTGGCATCAGGAATGAGAACTTTTACTCAGATGTGGTCCATGATGGTGATGAGGGGGTGGAGAAGTACACAGGCCAGGGAAGGGAGAATAACAAGTGTCATGAAATCCATTTCTCTACTGCACAATTTCATCCTGAGCTTGCCCTTTGGTGTCAATAACAAAAACACAAACAACAATAATAATAGCAGTAGTGGAATTTTTAGAATACTTACTATGTTTTTTTAAAAATTGTATGAAAATCTTCACATGCATTATTTCAACTTATAGGTGGAGGTATAAAAGGGACATTACAATAGCATCAAGATGAAGTTTCTCCCAAAAGGCATTATTTTTCTTTAACTGAAGTTTACTAGCCACGTGACCGTATTCTGTAGAAAAATTTTACATGTACTATTTTTACATGCACTATTAAAATTTTACATGCTCAAAAAGTAGCATGCCTAACAACTTTTCCAGTCTCGGTTCAATATCTGTCTCATAATATCCACAAATGAGAATAGCTCTTCACAAATTATTGTGCTTGAAGAAAAAAGAAAATAAGAGAAGAAACTCTAGGATGAATTTTCTTTCCTTTATGTTTAGAGAGGTATATTTTGAAGCCTTATCCAATCCACATTGCTGTGTTGGCTGTTTATGGCTGGTGTCTGTTCTGAACGGGTAGGTGTGTGCTCTGATTGGTTGGCACTTATTGTACCAGTTGTTATATGCAGTATTTTAGAGAATACCTGACAGAAAACTTGGAAGTAATTGTCACCTCATCCAAAAATCCAATTATGTCAGAACTTGTATCATAGTTGTAGGAAAGCTGTTATGTGTATCCTGTGTGAGTAGCAGCTGCCTATTTTACTACTGCTCTCAGGAAAACTAATAACTCAAGGATGCCCACACTCTTAAGAGAATAAATCATAATATTTATCAAGCTTTCCACATTTGCATATAGCAGTCATGTTTTGACACACTGGGATATATATGAATATTTTTTCAATTTATTTCATAGTTTTCTCATTCTCTTACAAAGTGATGATTACTATCCATTTTTTAAAAGATACGATTCTCAGTCTCTAAGTCTTGTTTTTATTACTCCAGAAAAATAGTCTAAAGGGAATCTCCACCCACCCTCACTATTCAAAAATTTATTGAACAACTATTAATATGCAAATTTCTACGATAGACGCTATGAATGGTTTAAGAAAAATGTTCTTGCTCTGCAACAAGTCTCAAGTATACAAAAGTATGTATGCAATGATTCTTGATTTAATCTTCATTTCCTTAAGGGGGAGGTTACAGGAAAAGCATTTGTATTTTTAAAAGAAAAATTCAGACAAATCATTAGGAAATACATCCTATGAGAATAATAAGAAAACCAAAATGCATTTATTGAATAAATGTTTATTGACTGTAATCTAATAGGAGACAAACTGTCTTCTTTGAAACAAAAATAAATCTGACACAACCCAGGACATACCAGATAAATTCAGTTCAGTGTTTCATGCTGTAGGAGTCTCAGAGGAAGAGCCTTTTAGCATGGAGGTACAGGGGGAGGTGTGAAAAATGAGGTTGGAGAGGAAGAAGGCAGGGCAAGGATGAACAGAACCTTTACATATGCTAAGAAGCCAGAGCTTTATCCTATATGCGAAAACAACAAAGATTCTGAGTTTGGACATGGCCTAGCTAAGTTTTGTTTTTAGATAATAGCTGGTAGCTGCACGGTCTATGAGTCTGAGGGTTGTAACCTTGAAGGTAGGTATACTAATTAAGGGATCATGCCAGTATTCCATTCATAGGTGGTGCAAGTTTAATGCAGATCAGTTTTACTTAGGAATAAATATTTTATCAATGTATTTCATATTATCTGGGATTAATCAGTTTTGGCATGCAAATAGGATGAGATTAGTTTTTATAAATCATTTTCCAGTGGCTCCTTTAAGTGGAGACCTACATAACACAAGATCTTCTCTCAGAGGCTCACCCATTTATAACTGGGAGCCTCCTGGGTACATGACATCAACTGATAACCATTTCTCTTTTCAGCACCTCTCTGGGCCACTCACTGAGTTCTCTTTATTTGCAGGTGTTGCCTCACCACTGTCACAAAAGAGGGTCCACTGTGAAGATTCTGGTTTTATAGCTAGCAGTTTTCTTCCAACGTGGATTTGACTTCAGGCAATAGCCAATAGTAACTCAGCATCAATACTGCAGAGAAAAGCGGGGATTCAAGCAACATAATACTCTTTGGTGCTTTTTAAATGATAAATTGTAAGTGGATAGCATTTTCTATTTGTTTAAGTAATCTGGAGAAGAAGTTACTCAAGTATGTTAGTGATTACTCATTGTTTGATGAAGCATAGATCTTCCAAGTTTAGTACTAAAATAACTAACATTTGCTGAGCACTCCCCACATGCTGGACATGGTCCTTACCACTTTGTACATGTATTATCTCATTTAACCCCCCAAGAATTCCATGGGGTAGGTGATATTTGTATGCCCTTTTTGTACGGAGTAGTACTGAGGTCTAGAAACCTGCCTATGATTACATAAGTGCAGAGCTTCTTTTGTGCATATCCTCCACACATAGCTCCTCCCCTCCTGGAGTCAGAATTATCTCTTGAAGTCATTCGTGCCTTGCAAGGTTGGACCAGAAATAAAAGCTAATGTAATAGTAAACAAACAAAAAAGAGTAAGAATTAATTAATTAATCACAGGAAAGCAGTCACAGCTGTTTTGGATCAAGCCGAATATATTTACCAGAACTAGCACAATTATTTAGAACAGAAAGCAGAAGCAGAGACATTGATTGAAACTGCAGGGGGAATTTTGGTAAGCAGAATATAATTGCTCATTATTTTTATTTGTATCTTCCCATTTCCTTGTTTCCTTTTTCCTTTGTTCTTTAATGACACTCAAGACTTTGCATGAAAACACATTCTTTTCATGGTTTATATATTTAGCCTCATCCTGCAGCTTGTCTCATTCGGAAGTCATGATCAGTTTCTAATATCATTATAATTTCCACAGTAACCAAATGGGGTATCATAATCATACCAATATGACTTTAGTAGAAGCAGATGAGCTAATTTTATGCAAATATTCTAGGCAATAACTTAAAAGAACAATAAGTATGAAAAAGATAGCCTGTCCTTATTGTGGGCTTTTAGCTAAAATCTTCTAGGACTATTCAACTACTCTATGAAGGTTGTATTGAAACTTGGCTTCATTAGTGGACCCAACAGCACTCTTTTCAAAGCAGCATTTGTCCTCATTCATCTCATTTATAATGTAAAGATATTATAAAGATTTAGGGGTCCTAAACATCAATATTTTTTATTCATACTTGAAAGATTACTTGAACACTAAAATTTTTTCTTTCCAATTAATTTAGAAAAGAAACGTGATAATTATGTAAAGTTATTCTGTCACCTAATACATGTCTGAAATACAATAACTAAATGGCAACAAGCTGGTGATGCAGTTTCTCGATGCCGCAAGTTTAATTACAACCAAAAACAGTACAAACATAAGATAGTTTTACCAAATATCATTTGACAAGCATATGGAGTGTTCATCTGCTCTATTGTATTTCATTTTAAGTAAATATGTGAAAGGAATTACATTGCCTTTTCTAAAATCATTGAATTCAATACCAGATATTGTTCAGATCGAGAGTCAGAATACTTTTTTCTACAAAGGGCCTGACAGTAAATATTTTTGGCTTTGCCAGCCATGTGGTCCCTGTAGCAATTAGGCAATTCTGCTGTTGCAATGTGAAAGCTGTCATAGACAACAGTACATAACAAAATTTGTGAGGTTGTATCCCAATAAAACTTTATTTACAAAAACAGGCAGTGGAGTAGATTTGGCCTGAGGGCACTAGTTTGCCACCCTCATTTAAAGAATGTTCCAAATATGAAAAAATTTGCAAAACAAATTTTATTAGTATTTACTTTAAATTATTTACTGTAAGATTTATTTTTTCAAGTATTAAATGAGTTTCAATTATGATGGAATATTATTGAAAACAGTAACATTTTATTAGTTGAAACCTGTAAATTTTTTTCACCCTCCCATCAGAGAGATTTGGCTAAAATGCAAATATGATTTCTAGTAGAGATTGGGGTCTGACTCTTAGTCTATGATATTGCCTGATAATCTGAGAGATGAAGTTATTTACTTTTCTAATTTTTTATTAACTCTGAAGCTTTGGGTCTCTTTCAGTCAGAAAACTGGGCTACTCATACCGTATTAGGTGAATTGTGCTTTTTTGCAGTGGCAGAGAATTTTCCTTACTCTTTTCTTACAAAAAGATTTGGACAACTAAAATTCCTATGATCTATTAAAATGATCTAAGAGGACCTCATGGTAGTATAATCTAGCATCCAAAATAAAACATGATACAATCTGGGCTAGAGATAGGAAGAGTCCTGGTATCAGCAGGGAGTATGCTGTGGAGGTCATATTCTTGCCATATTCCATTGTTTAAGAAAATTTTAACAAACCAGTAAAAAAAATTACTAACAAAGAAAGCTGATGACTTCTGAGCTTGCAAGAAGCTAGGAACATATCTTCCAAATGAGGTTCTGAGAAGGAGATTTTACAAACTGTAGTGTCTTAGTCTGCTCAGGTTGCTATATCAAAATACTGAAGACCGAGTGACTTAAACAACAAATTTATTTCTCGTAGGTCTGGAGGCTGGGAAGTCCAAGATCAAGGTGATGGCAGATTCAATGTCTAATGAGGGCTCCCACCCTGACTTGTAGACAGCTGCCTTCTAGTTGTGTGCTCACTTGGCCTTTTCTTGATGTGGGTTCATGGAAAGAGAGAGGGCACTCATCTCTTTTTCTTCTTATAAGGGTACTACTCTCCTATTGAGGGCCACACCCTCATGACTTCAACTAAACTTAACTTCCAAAGGTCCCAACCCCAAATTCCACTTCAGTGAGGGTTAAAATTTCAACATATGAATTTTAGGGTATCCCAACATTCAGTCTACAACATGTAGCTTGCCAAACATCCAGTTTAAATTAGAAGGCTTAATATTTGAGTTCTAACCAAAAACAGGGAGAATGCCTTATATCCTTCAATTTAGTGAGAATGCAAATGAGGTTCATTTTATCATATTCCATAAAACAATCTCATTATTTTTGATATCTTTCTGTCGCTCTTGTCAAAAATAATGATTAAATATTAAAAACCATATTGTTGAGTAGCAAGAAATTCTCCATAGGCTAATTATTAGGATTGAATTAATCTATGAATTCAAATAACTTAATTGAATCTTAAAATATTTTAACTTTTTAGAAAAAATCATGACATAGCTCCTTAATTTTTTAATTTTGTGCTTATAAGTAATATATATTCCTTTTCCTATAAATAACAAATATTTTTATTATTGTGGTTGTTGTTCTTGTTAGTGTGGAATATTAACAACTTATTTTCTACCTCAGCAAACCTACTGATTTTTGTGTAGGTACCCTATTGTAAGATACTGTACTGAATATCTTTATGAAAAGTTTTTCAATGTATTTCCTTGGGATTTTTGTGTGTACACACATTGTATAAAATAACGGCCTTTTAATCTTAGAAAGATTAAAAGATAAGATTATAGACCTCTTAGTTCTGTTTCATTCTAAATGCATGAAGCATAAGCTTCAAAAATACTCTTAAAATAATGCTTATAATAGATATCCTGTTAGGCTTCCTAATTTTAATAGGTATTCTACTGATATTTCATCACTTACTATAATTTCCTTTGCTGAAAGTAAATTTATTGTTAAAAGGAAATGCCCTTTGTTAGTTTTTCTCAATACTTTTGACTAAGAATTTGTGTTGACTTTGTCAAATAAAGTTGGTCAAACTGCTTGAGGATAAAATGTCTTTATCTGACTTACTCACACAGTAAATGATCTTAGTAGTTCCCTAATATTGAATGTCTTTACACATCTTTTTGAAAATTACTAATAATTGTTAAACAACACTTCTATTTCTGTGCTAATTATTCTGCACTGCACATTTATTTTTTTTCAAATTATGATTTATGGAACTTCTTATCTCTTATGACCAGGAACAATTTATAAAATATCAATTAATTTGTTCTGTGAGAAATTAAATAATTCATCACTGACAATTAATAAATGTTTTTATGAGTTTTTCAATGTTATTCTTAGTTATTGATTCATTGACTTCTCTGTGTAGTGTCTACAATCATTCATTTCATTGATGTTTCCAACTTTAGCATAAAGAAATTGTAGATACCATTTTGCACATATTATTGTACTATGTCATTTTTGTTTATAATAGACGTTTCTGTGGTTTATCTATTTTGCTAATTTTTTTTTTAAACCCAGATTTATAGAATTGCCATTACATAATGCTATCTTTTTTTTATTTTTAATTTAATTTAATTTTATTTATTTATTTTTGTCTATGTTGAGTCTTCGTTTCTGTGCAAGGGCTTTCTCTAGTTGTGGCAAGCAGGGGCCACTCTTCATCGCGGTGCGCGGGCTTCTTACTATTGCGGCCTCTCTTGTTGCGGAGCACAGGCTCCAGACGCGCAGGCTCAGTAATTGTGGCTCACGGGCCTAGTTGCTCCGCGGCATGTGGGATCTTCCCAGACCAGGGCTCGAACCCGTGTCCCCTGCATTAGCAGGCAGATTCTCAACCACTGCGCCACCAGGGAAGCCCTATTTTGCTAAATTTTAAAAAACATTTAATCTAGTTGCATGAATGCCATTATTTTTGTGTTGGTGTCAGAATGAAAATAAACAGTTGAGTAATGAAAACAATGCCTCAAAGGAGGCATAACTTAAGACTTTACACTCATGAGTCACTGTCACCCATTTCTGGTGTATTAGTTTTCTATTGCTACTATAACAAATTACTACAATTTAGGGGCTTAAACAATACAGATGTTTTATCTTACCATTCTGTAGGTCATAAGTTTGACATGGGTATCACTAGGCTAAAATCAAGGTATCAGCATTGCTCTACTCCTTTCTGGAACTTCTGGGGGAGTCTCTTTTTCTTTGACTTTGCCAGCTTCTGGAGGGCACTCACATTCCTTGACTTGTGGCGCCTTCTCTATCTTCAAAGCCAGCAATGGTAGGTCAAGTTTTTCTCACATTGGATCACTCAGACTCTCTTCTTCTCCCTCCATTTTCAACCATCAAGGACTCCTGGTAATTAGATTGGGTCCATCCGGATATTCCAGGTTAATTAAGATCCTTAAACTGGTCACATCTGCAAAGTTCCTTTTGTCATGTAAGGTAACATATTCACAGGTTCAAAGTGGGGGGTTAGGATGTGGACAACTTGGGGGGGCCATTAATCTGCCTAACACATCTGTTTCCTTTGTCATTTATGTCTTCAGATTCAGTTCAACTGCACACCTTTTGTAAAAGAAATTATTGTACATGAATCTGATGTTTATACATGATTAATTTTCTTTAATCCCTGTCAAATTTATCTTTTAATTGGTTTCTAAGCATGTTCCAAAAAGTTGTTTAGCTCTCTGTGGTTGGCCAGAGCTATAGCTACATAAATTACTTTATTTGAACACATTTGTTTTAAATTATAAATATCTTCTGTGTTAACACACAGATTGTGTTGACAGAATTTGTTTGCCTGAGTTGACCATCAGTTTAATCAGACTAATTACTTTATTAGCTCAGTAAACAGTCTTATATTTGGAAAACATTTTATAATGCCACTTAAATTAAAGAAAAAAATGAGTAGACATCAGATTATGAGTAAGAATGAAATTTCATTATCTGTCTGTATATACTTTAGGAAAAATGTACTTATCAATGCTTCTTTTAAAAGTTTCACCTCAAAGTTTACTAAAAACTATTTTTTAAAATAAAAAGTGAACTGTTGGTACAATATTGTTAGGAACACCTTGTATCTAAACTAAATGATGACATTTATGCAGATGCAGCATAAATCCCGATTTCTTAGAATTCTTAAAAAAATTATATGGAGTGTTTCCATGGCATCTGAGCTGTTCACGAAACTTTCTTAATATTAAAAGAGCATTTTCTACCAATTTGCCTAGAAGATTTGACAAAGAAAAGTATTATCCACTTAATATGCCTCCCTTTTAGTCAATTCTATATATTTTATCTGTATTATTAATTATGACACAAGTTTTTAGTAATGTAGATTTTATTTTATGTATTGAAGCAGATTTCTCATTATTATAGCTTTAAAAATAGTGTGTGTGGGTAGACAGATAAATGGATGATAGATGATAGATAGACTGATAGACAATTTGGGTGTGTTTAAATTGTGCAACTTAAATCTATATTCTATGAGTCATATTTGAGATAATGATCATTAACTTCATTTATTATTAGTTTTTCATACTCTTATATTTGGTTCACCCAAATCTTTTAATAATTTTCTTATAGTCTTTCATCTGTCAGAAGAAAAAAAAAAAAGTTCTGGTGGTAATGCATAATTGAGCCACTGTGGAAAAGAGTTTGGTGGTTCTTTAAAAAGTTAGGGTTACTGCTTAACACTGAAATTTTACCTCTAGGTATACACACAAAAGAATTAAAAACGGATACCCAAACACATGTTCGTAGCAGCACTATTCACAATAGTCAAAGGCAGAAAAATCCCACATGTTCACCAATAGATGAACAGATAAACACACTGTGATATATACATACAATGAAATATTATTCAGCCATAAAATGGAATGAAGTACTGATACAGGAGGCGACAGGGATGAACCTCCAAAACAGCTAAGTGACAAAAGCCAAGCACAAAAGATCACATATTTTATGATTCCACTTACATGAAATACCCAGAATAGACAAATTCATTGAGACAGAATATGGATCGGTGGTTGCCAGAGGCAGAGTGGTGGGGACAGGGGGAGGGAATGGGGAGAAACTGATTGATGGGTATAAGGTATTACTTTGCAGTGATGGAAATATTTAGAAACTGGATATAAATGGTGGTTGTACAGTGTGAATGATCTAATTGCCACTGAACTGTTCATGTTAAAACGGTAAATTTTAAGGCATGTGAATTTCACTTTGGTAATTACCATTCAAAAATGTCTATAGTATAAGCAGTATAACTTCTCATTTAAGACTAGGACATTTATATTCTTAGCTTCACAATTCTGATGGGGGCTTCTGCTCCTTAGTTTTCATCCCCATAAGCTGCATACACATACAGGCTTTTCCCCTCTCTGGACCTTGAGCTTCAATGACTGCAGGCTGATGTTTTGTTGCAGCTCAGTTAACAACCACACAGCCTCTCCCATCCTTTTATCTTCCTTAACTAAGCCAATGCCTCATTTGAGTGTAATCCTTTGTCTGAAGCATACTGAAACTCCGAAGAGGTGTTCCATTTGCCTACACACTGAACATGAAAATGTATTCCGCTACCTACACACAGGGCATAGAAGGACACTGGTACTTAATCTATGACCCAGACTTGACCTGAGGGTATCTTGACATAGATGTCTTCTGTTTTCAGATTCTCAGCTCAAATGAAGGTTCTACTGAAAGCTTCCAGAATTTGGAGATCTATTTCTAATCTAAGGGGAAGACAGAATCTGCTCTGGCTCATCACATTTTTCTATATCCTCTGAGTGCTAACCACAGGAAATATTTTTAAACTAAAAAGTCAAGATGTAACTCTTTCTTTCATTCCAGAATTTGACTCTCCTCTGAGGCAACATGTGACACTGACTATGAAAGGAATTGGGAATAAAAAAAAAAATGTGGTGATCTCAGCCACAAATAGAAGACTGAAAAAACTGTATCCTTAAATTAGTAGAGCTTTATATATAGATGTTTGTTTCCTAAGGTTAGGTTCTTAACGATTTAACATGACTACAATCGATGATTTCAAAACCATTATATTGTCCCGTCTCTTTTCTGTGCCTATTATTATCCTGGCAATGGGAAGCAGGAAGTCAGAAGTTAAGAAGAGCAATAGTGTCTTTCTTTGTAAAACCTTCAGAAAACACTCCTAAGCAGCAGCACATCATTTGCTCTATTCTAAACAACTGAAGAACATAGTGGCATTGATGTAAAATCTATGATCTTATCACAGCACAGTCTGATCAGGCATCTTGACTGATGATCACAGGCATTATGTAAATAGCACCATGAATATTGGTCGGGGTCTTTGTAATAGATTTTTTTTTTAACATCTATATTGGAGCATAATTGCTTTACAATGGTGTCTTAGTTTCTGCTTAATAACAAAGTGAATCAGCTGTACATATACATATATCCCCATATCTCCTCTCTTTTGTGTCTCCCTCCCGCCATCCATATCCCACCCCTCTAGGAGGTCACAAAGCAACGAGATGATCTCCCTGTGCTATGCAGCTGCTTCCCACTAGCCATCTATTTTACATTTGGTAGTATATATAAGCCCATGCCACTCTCTCACTTCCTCCCAGCTTACCTTTCCCCTCCCCATGTCCTCAAGTCCATTCTCTATGTCTGCGGCTTTATTCCTGTCCTGCCCCAAGATTCTTCAGAACCATTTTTTTTTTTGAATTCCATATATATGTTAGCGTATGGTATTTATTTTCCTCTTTCTGACTTACTTCACTCTGTATGACAGTCTCTAGGTCCATCCACCTTACTAAAAATAACTCAATTTCGTTTCTTTATATGGCTGAGTAATATTCCATTGTATATATGTGCCACATCTTCTTTATCCATTCATCCATTGATGGACGCTTAGGTTGCTTCCATGTCCTGGCTATTGTAAATAGAGCTGCAGTGGACATTGTGGTACATGACTCTTTTTGAATTATGGCTTTCTTAAGGTATATGCCCAGTAGTGGGATTGCTGGGTTGTATGGTAATTCTATTTTTAGTTTTTTAAGAAACCTCCATACTGTTCTCCATAGTGGCTGTATCAATTTACATTAGGTGATACTTCATTGTAGTTTTGATTTGTATTTCTCTAATAATTAGTGATGTTGCGCATACTTTCATGTGTTTGTTGGCCATCTGTATATCTTCTTTGGAGAAATGTCCATTTAGATCTTCTGCTTATTTTTGGATTGGGTTGTTTGCTTTTTGATACTGAGCTGCATGTGTCACTTGTAAATTTTGGAGATTAATCTTTTGTCAGTTGCTTCATTTGCAAATATTTTCTCCCATTCTGAGGGTTGTCTTTTCATCTTGTTTATGGTTTCCTTTGCTGTGCAAAAGCTTTGAAGTTTCATTAGGTCCCATTTGTTTATTTTTGTTTTTATTTCCATTTCTCTAGGAGGTGGGTCAAAAAGGACCTTGCTGTGATTTATGTCATAAAGTGTTCTGCCTATGTTTTCCTCTAAGAGTTTTATGATGTCTGGCCTTACATTTAGATCTTTAATCCATTTTGAGTTTATTTTTGTGTATGGTGTTCTAATTCCATTCTTTTACGTGTAGCTGTCCAGTTTTCCCAGCACCACTTATTGAAGAGGCTGTCTTTTCTCCATTGTATATTCTTGCCTCCTTTATCAAAAATAAGGTGACCGTATGTGAGTGGATATATCTCTGGTCTTTCTATCCTGTTGCATTGATCTATATTTCTGTTTTTGTGCAATACTCTCTTGATTACTGTAGGTTTGTAGTATAGTCTGAGGTCCAGGAGCCTGATTCCTCCAGCTCTGTTTTTATTTCTCAAGATTGCTTTGGCTATTCAGGGTCTTTTGTGTTTCCATACAAATTGTAAAATTTTTTGTTCCAGTTCTGTGTAAAATGCCATTGGAAGTTTGATAGGGTTTGCATTGAATCTGTAGATTGCATTGGGTAGTATAGTCATTTTCACAATGTTGATTCTTCCAATCCAAGAATATGATACATCTCTCCATCTGTTTGTATCATCTTTAATTTCTTTCATCAGTGTCTTATAGTTTTCTGCATACAGGTTTTTTGTCTCCCTAGGTAGGTTTATTTCTAGATATTTTATTCCTTTTGTTGCAATGGTAAATGGGAGGGTTTCCTTAATTTCACTTTCAGATTTTTCATTAGTCTATAGAATTGCAAGAGATATCTGTGCATTAATTTTGTATTCTGCTACTGTACCAAATTCATTGATTAGCTCTAGTAGTTTTCTGGTAGCATCTTCAGGATTCTCTATGTATAGTATCATGTCATCTGCAAACAGTGACAACTTTACTTCTTCTTTTCCAATTTGGATTCCTTTTATTTCTTTTTCTTCTCTGATTGCTGTGGCTAAAACTTCCAAAACTATGTTGAATAATAGTGGTGGGAGTGTACAACCTTGTCTTGTTCCTGACCTTAGAGGAAATGGTTTCAGTTTTTCACCATTGAGAACGATGTTGGCTGTGGGTTTGTCATCTATGGCTTTTATTATGTTGAGGTAATTTCCCTCTGTGCCTTCTTTCTGGAGGGTTTTTATCAAAAATGGGTGTTGAATTTTGTCAAAAGCTTTTTCTGCATCTATTGAGATTGTCATATGGTTTTTATCCTTCAATTTGTTAATATGGTGTATCACATTGATTAATTTCCATATATTGAAGAATCCTTGCATTCCTGGGATAAACCCCACTTGATCATGGTGTATGATCCTTTTAATATGCTGTTGGATTCTGTTTGCTAGTATTTTGAAGATTTTTGCATCTATGGTCATCAGTGATATTGGCCTGTAGTTTTCTTTCTTTGTGACATTTTTGTCTGGTTTTGGTATCAGGGTGATGGTGGCCTCGTAGAATGAGTTTGAGTGTTCCTCTCTCTGTTATATCTTGGAAGAGTTTGAAAAGGATAGGTGTTAGCTCTTCTCTAAATGATTGATAGAATTCGCTTGTGAAGCCATCTGGTCCTGGGCTTTTGTTTGTTGGAAGATTTTTAATCACAGTTTCAATATCAGTGCTTCTGATTGCTCTGTTTATATTTTCTATTTCTTTCTGGTTCAGTCTTGGAAGGTTGTGCTTTTCTAAGAATTTGTCCATTTCTTCCAGGTTGTCCATTTTATTGGCTTATAATTGCCTGTAGTAATCGCTCGTGATCCTTTGTATTTCTGCAGTGTCAGTTGTTATTTCTCCTTTTTCATTTCTAATTCTGTTGATTTGAGTCTCCTTCTTTTTTTTCTTGATGGGTCTGGCTAATGGTTTATCAATTTTGTTTATCTTCTCAAAGAACCAGCTTTTAGTTTTATTGATCTTTGCTATTGTTTCCTTCATTTCTTTTTCAGTTATTTCTGATCTGATCTTTATGATTTCTTTCCTTTTGCTAACTTTGGGGGTTTTTTTATTCTTCTTTCTGTAATTGCTTTAGGTGTGAGGTTAGTTGTTTATTTGAGATGTTTCTTCTTTCTTGAAGTAGGATTGTCTTGCTATAAACTTCCCTCTTAGAACTGCTTTTGCTGCATCCCATAGGTTTTGGGTCGTCATGTTTTCATTGTCATTTGTCTGAGTATTTTTTGATTTCCTCTTTGATTTCTTCAGTGATCTCTTGGTTATTTAGTAGCGTATTGTTTAGCCTCCATGTGTTTGTTACGATTACAGCTTTTTTCCTCTAATTGATATCTACTCTCATAGCTTGTGGTCAGAAAAGGTACTTGATACGATTGCAGTTTTCTTAAATTTACCAAGGCTTGATTTTTTACCCAGGATGTGATCTGTCCTGGAGAATGTTCCATGAACACTTGAGAAGAAAGTGTATTCTGTTGTTTTTGGATGGAATGTCCTATAAATATCAATTAAGCCCATCTTGTTTAATGTATCATTTAAAGCTTGTGTTTCCTTATTTATATTCATGTTGGATGATCTGTCCACTGGTGAAAGTGGGGTGTTAAAGTCCCCTATACTATTATTGTGTTTCTGTCAATTTCCCCTTTTATGGCTGTTAGCATTTGCCCTGTGTATTGAGGTGCTCCTATGTTGGGTGCATAAATATTTACAATTGTTATATCTTCTTCTTGGATTGATCCCTCGATCATTAGGTAGTGTCCTTCTTTGCCACTTGTAATAGTCTTTGTTTTAAAGTCTATTTTGTCTGATATGAGAATTGCTATGCCAGCTTTCTTTTGATTTTGATTTGCATGGAATATCTTTTTCCACCTCCTCACTTTCAGTCTATATGTGTCCCTAGGTCTGAAGTGGGTCTCTTGTAGACAGCATATATACAGGTCTTGTTTTTGTATCCCTTCAGCCATTGTATGTCTTTTGGTGGCAACATTTAATCCATTTACATTTAAGGTAATTATCGATGTGTATGTTCCTATTACCATTTTCTTAATTGTTTTTTGTTTGTTATTGCAGGTCTTTTCCTTCTCTTGATTTTCCTGCCTAGAGAAGTTCCTTTACCATTTGTTGTAAAGCTAGTTTGGTGATGCTGAATTCTCTTAGCTTTTGCTTGCCTGTAAAGGTTTTAGTTTCTCCATCAAATCTGAATGAGATCCTTGCTGGGTAGAGTAATCTTGGTTGTAGGTTTTTCCCTTTCATCACTTTAAGTACGTCTTGCCACTCCCTTCTGGCTTGCAGAGTTTCTGCTGAAACATCAGCTGTTAACCTTATGAGGATTCCCTTGTATGTTATTTGTTGTTTTTCCCTTGCTGCTTTTAATATTTTTTCTCTGTATTTAATTTTTGATAGTTTGACTAATATGTGTCTTGGTGCGTTTCTCCTTGGATTTATCCTGATGGGACTCTGCAGTTCCTGGACTTGATGGACTATTTCCTTTCCATATTAGGGAAGTTTTCAACTATAATGTCTTCAAATATTTTCTCAGTCCCTTTCTTTTTCTCTTCTTCTTCTGGACCCCTATAATTCAAATGTTGGTGCGTTTAATGTTGTCCCAGAGATCTCTATGACTATCCTCAATTCTTTTCATTCTTTCTTCTGCTCTGCAGTAGTTATTTCCACTATTTTGTCTTCCAGGTTAATGCTGAGCTCCCTGTGTTATGTGGCTGCTTCCCACTAGCTATCTATTTTACATTTGGTAGTGTATATATGTCCATGCCACTCTCTCACTTCGTCCCAGCTTACCCTTCCCCCTCCCCGTGTCCTCAATTCCATCCTCTATATCTGGCATCTTTATTCCTGTCCTTCTGCTGGGCTCTTCAGAACCTTTTTTTTTTTAAGATTCCATATATATGTGTAAGCATACAGTATACGTTTTTCTCTTTCTGACTTACTTCACTCTGTATGACAGACCTCTAGGTCCATCCACCTCACTACAAATTACTCAATTTTGTTTCTTTTTATGGCTGAGTAATATTCCATTGTATATATGTGTCACATCTTCTTTATCTGTTCATCTGTTGATGGACACTTAGGTTGCTTCCATGTCCTGGTTATTGTAAATAGAGTTGCAATGAACATTGTGGTACATGACTTTTTTTGAACTATGGTTTTCTCAGGGTATATGCCCAGTAGTGGGATTGCTGGGTCATATGGTAGTTCTATTTTTAGTTTTTTAAGGAACCTCCATACTGTGCCCAATAATGGCTGTATCAATTTACATTCCCACCAACAGTGCAAGAGGGTTCCTTTTTCTCCACACCCTCTCCAGCATTTATATTTGTAGATTTTTTGATGAAGGCCATTCTGACCGGTGTGAGGTGCTACCTCATTGTAGTTTTGACTTGTATTTCTCTAATGATTAGTGATGTTGAGCATCCTTTCATGTGTTTGTTGGCAATCTGTATATCTTCTTTGGAGAAATGTCTATTTAGGTCTTCTGCCCATTTACATCAAATCTTCCCCTTTCTGTCTTCACATATTTACATTGGGACATTGCAGATCCTCCCATGATATGGATTCTATTTCTGCACCCCTTGATTCTGGGTTTTTCATGATACTTAGACTGATATAACATTAGCAAATGTGACACAAGGAGATACTGAAACACACTTGCATGGGCTGGTTTTCTTGCTATTCTTGGAATATTTTGATAGCAATGTGGAGAAGCCTGGCCTCATCTGCTGAAGGACTATATGGATACCAGCTGGAGAGAGACCCCACTCATCCCATCCATCCTAGACAAAACCATCATAAACTTCCCAGCTTCAAAAAACCACCAGCTCATTGAAAATTCAAAATAAATCTAGCTGAGATCAACTAAGCTTGGTTAGATATGATGAGCCTTCAGGCTTAGTCCAGCTCAAATAGTCAACCCACTAAATCATGCACTAAATAGTTGTTTCAGACCACTAAGCTTTGGATTGTTTTTCATGCACCAAAGGCTAATTAATAAACCTACTGATTTTTCTATTCTATAACTTACTTACCATTGCATCCTAATTCACCAAAATAAAATATAAATTACATTAGCTGCTATTTGTTGGTCACTTATGTATACCAAATTTATTGCTAAAAATTATATACTTTTAAAAAACCTTTCAAGGTTTGTGTTAAGGACTGAATTGTGTCCCCAAAAATCCATACGTTGCATCCTTAACCCCCAGTGTGACTTTATTTAGAGATAGGGCTTTTCAGGAGGTAATTGAGGTTACATGAGGTCATATGCATGGGGCCCTGATCCAATGAGACTGATGTTCTTATAAGAAAAGTAAGAGACAACAGGAATGTGCAAACAGAAAGAAAAAGCCACGTGAGGACACAGCCGGAAGGCAGCCATCTGCCAACACCTTGATCTTGGACTTCCCAGCATCCAGAACTGTGAGAAAATAAACTTCTGTTGTTTAGGTTACCCAGACTGTGGCATTTGTTTATGTCTTCCCTAGTTTGTATTATTGTAATATAGTTTGTATTATTGTCTTCTTTTTGCAGATGAGGCAACTAAGTCTGAGAGGTATTTACGTAAATGGTCCAGAATAACCAGTTAGCATTACACAGAGATGAGAGCCTAGACTAGGTCATTTTGATTGTGAAACCCGGGTTCTCAGCAATATAGAGGAAACAAAGTGTGCTTATATTTTACTGTCCTGACAATACCAATACTAGGGTATGTAATCTAAACCAAAAATCTTGCAACAAATATTAAAGAAAACACTACTTTTGTCAAATAAGATGCAATAAAAGATGAAACACAAAACATGAAACCAAAAAAGTGACTGATTAAAGAGCAGTAAGAAAGGAAAAAGTTGGAGGAGGAAGAGCATCCATAATTCATTGAGAGCAGAGACTCTGATGACCTATTTGGTTTCCTTTATTCACCTAAAGCTTTATAATTATAGTTTTTGTATATCATACTAACTTTCCACCATATAACTTTTGGTTATTAATTCATTATGTGATCTTTCCTTTTAAAGGTTTCTGCTTCTTTCCTGTCAATGAAAAGATTGATCAGAAGTGGCTTCATTTCACTTTCAGGTTTCTGTTGCAAGGGCTCCATATTCATTTAGGCCAAATATGGGCATACAGTTTTCTTAATTTGCTAAATCTATTCTATTTCCTTGCCTTTTGTTAATTGATTCTCTGGCATGGGGGAATCAAACAGGGCTCTAAAAGTACCTACACACACCTGACGAGCTCTAGAAAGATAATGCCACAGACAAAAAGTAGATTATCCCACTGGTAACAAAACTCAAGCAAGAGAACTATCCAGTTCCCCAAACATTGCTCTAAAGCAATTGATGATTAATTAAAACTAGTGAAAACTCTTTTAATAATCTTTACTAGTAGGTTTGAACAAACACTTGGCTTGATTAAAAACTAAATGAATAGTGAGCATGCATAACACTCATTCACCCATAGGTAAATTGTATCTAAAGTTAAATAACATTAAATTTTTTTTTAATGTTGCACCATTAAGTACAACTTATGTTTAGTAGATTCTGATTTTATAAATCTATATAATTTTGTTTTTAATTTGAACCTAGCTGACTGTTTTAGTAACATTTCCTTTTAACAATTCTATCAGAAGATGATTACAAAATTCTATTAAAAACTAAAGCTTCCACATGTAAATGTCCCACACCTTTTTAGAAACATTACTCATAAAGCTTACAACACATTTTTAGAATAATTCAGTTTTTTCTTCTCAACATTAGCATTTAGATTAAATATGATGTACAAAATATACTCAATGCCCCACAGTATTACAATTTTTGTATTCTCCAATTTTTTATGGGACAAAAATGGCTTATCTGCTCCCTTTATGCCATACATAAGTTAATATTTTTCCAATGCCTTCTGTCTGAATTACTAATATAGAAGACTATGACTCATCAACTGTTTGGAAGAATGACTTGGTTTTTTTTTTTTTTTTTTTGGAGGATCAATTTTCTCACCAATTTGTGATAATGCTCTTTGATACTGATTTTATTTATCACAATGTGACTAACATCTAGTACATGTAAAATGTGCATTCTCTTAGTATTTTAGGGTCTTAATGGGATTAAGAAATAAAAGACTTCAAAGATTTTTAAAAGAAAACAACACTAGTAAATGGCAGAGCAAGGGTTTGAGCCCATATTAGTCTGGATCAAAAATGGTGTTATCTAATATGCTACTCTCCTGGGTTTGCAATGTATTTTTTTCACTAGCTCTTTAAAGGAAATTTGAATTTCCTTTAAAATTCATTTCAAATATGTATTATAATAAGAAAAATGTATGCAATTGCCTTCAGAGTAAAATATAAACTCTAAAAGCTATATTCAAGGTTTGAAACTTGAATCAATATTTCAAAAGGACAATTTTTCAAGCTTACAGCTCTTAGGTTCCTTTATCTCTATTTTTCTCAAAATAATTTCAGCAGAATTATTAACAGAACTTACTTCTTTTTAAGGATTTTGAGCAATGGGAAGTTTCACTTTTGTTAAGTCATGGAATTAAACATAGAAAGTAATGTTGAGATTATGCCTATCCAATCAAATGTGCTTTAGAGAACATCTCTTATTACATAGTCAGAGTGTCCTGAATAGTTCTCAGGAGACCAGGTACATTTTCAGATCTAGTTTTGGTGACACATTTCTGTGAACTCAGACTGGTTCTTGATTTTACAAATCTTCTGGGCAATAACTTACAGGAAAGTACCTTCAGAGTGCTTGATCCCTGTGCCAAATTTGAGAAAAAACTCTGAACATGTATATTTGAGTTCTCCTCAAGAACAAGGAAAGAAAGCATTAAAAAACTGAAGAGGTATGGAGTGGGAAACTAAGTTTCAAGGATCTTGGAAATATTTAGTGAAAAAAAGAGACAAAAGAATAGAATGGAAAGACAAAAAACAGGATAAATTTTGGGGAAAAAAAAAAATCCCAGGCTTGGATGGTGGGCCCAGTTTATAGGTGTGATTTTGGGAAAATATAACTGATGAGTTTTAGGTTCTTCTGTCATAAAATGTAGAGAAAACTGTCCTTTTTCAGAGAGATAAAATACCTAACACAATGCCTGTGACTTAGTAGGGAATTGCAAACTTTCACCCCATCGTGGCTATATAGAGATTAAATAGGTAGTGTACTTTTAAAACATTTAAGAATCACAAGAAGTGGCAATAATAGCACAGAGAATCCCCTAGGACCCGGTACTCATTTTTTCACACTGATAACATTTTCCTTAGCCATAGTACATTTTAACCAGGAAATTGACATTGGTACAAAACTATTAAGTAAACTATGGATCTTTTCAGAATTCCTACCAGTTGTTACATGTACTCAAATATATGTGGTGTGTGTGTGTGCATGTGTGTTGTGATGTGTAATAATATGAAATTTTATTATGTGCACAGACTGAATACCACCACCACAATCAGGATACAGACTAATCTATCACTACAGAGAAACTTCCTTATATCAACAATTTAAGTCACAGCTTTACCCTAATCCTAAACCTAGGCAATTTCTGTCTGATCTATTCTCCATCATTACACTTTTGTCATTTTGAGAATGTGATACAAATGGAATCATAATACAGTATGTAGTTTTTTGATATTGGCTTTTGTCACTAAGCATAATGCCCTTGAGTTGATCTAAGTTGTTTTGTACATCAATAATTTGCTCCCTTCATTGTTGAGTAGTTTTCCATTGCATGGATGTATCATGGCTTTTTTAGTCCATCCACATCCACATGTTGAAGGATATTTGGGTGATTTCCAGTTTGGGATATTGCAAATAAAGCAGCTATGAACATCATATAAAGATTTTCATATCCATAAGCTTTTATTTTTCTATGATAAATACTCAGGAGTGTGATTGTTGGGTCGTAGGTTAAGCGTATGTTTAACTATTAACAAAGTTGCCAAACTGTTTTCTGGAGGGACTGTACCATTTTACATCCCTAGTAGAAACGTATGAGAGATGCAGTGCAGATGCTGTTGCAGATGGGTGGTATTTTAAGAAATGTAAAATATAAAACAATTTCTTCTCTGACTTCTTGGACAAAGGAGAATTGGTCATAGAATACAACTGGGGAAAAACTGCTCAACTGAATGCTAATACTGAGAAAGAAGGAAGCATATGATTCACACTTTGCAAAATTTTGTTTCCTCAAATGATTGAGTGGCTCAGTTGGCATGAGATTTGGCTGCTTGGAAATTTACACGTTACTCTCTGTATTAATCAGGCCATATTCTTGTTTCTGTTCAAAGTAAACAACATATGTTATTGTGTAAAGTCACCCTAAATAAACCAAAATTCTATTGTCTTCAGAAATTCTTGTAAATATGATCATTCATTAATGATATGGGGGCAGGGAGACTCAATCTGGTGGGAGAAGCATTAGCAAGATTTGGAATGTCACACAATCTCTGCAGGAAAGTAGGAGTTGCTTTAAAACAGGTCCTATTTAAAGAACCCAAGTGTAACACATCTTGTATTATCTTCACAGTGAATAAAGACAATCCCTGGGAACATCTTCATGGCAGCAATAGTCTGCATTCATTTTCAAGGGTGCCATTTTAAGGTACAAAACTAATTTATCCCTAAATCAATGCCAAAAACAAACCAGCAAATATTCTAATATAATTTTCACTTCTTCTACTTAGTTAATTACAAAACCATAGACAAAAAGAATTGAAGAAGAATGATATATTCAACCAAATAATGTTAAACTAGTCAATATTGTTCTTTATAGTTGAGCAGCATTTATGATAGTTAATGGAATCGAAGAGTATAATTATTTACTTGTTTGTGTACTTAAAATATTTCAAGCAAGGAGATCATCCTTTTATGGAAACCATTTATTTTTAAACTTCCTCTTTATAACTCTCTGTATTTTCCTAAGTTTACCTTGCTTTGCCAGCTAAAAACAAAATGAACAGAAAATGTAAGTACTTTTCCTCAAAATAAACAACTATCCATACCTGTGGATTTTCTCCTATGAAATGATAATAGAGGGTTTGAGAGTCAGTGAAAAATATAGGAAGCTTAAAATAACCAATAAGAAGGAGAGAAAAAAATGAAGAAAATGACATATGATCTCACTGATCATAGAGGCGAGGCATGAATGGAGATGGGCCAGCACCACTGGTTTGTAAACGTGCCTTGATCTGCTTTTCCTTCAGGTGAGCATGAGGGTGGTTGTTTGCTCTCTACTCCTCTGCTTTTGTGTCCTAATTCATTACTTTTTTCATACGCATTTTAAAAATAATGTTTCTTTTTGCAGTCATGTTATGCCTATAATTTATTTGTTATTTTTTTTTTCTCTTTAAATTTTACTTGTATCTTGGGAAAATTGGAAGTAGAAAGTTTCAACAAAAAGTAATAAGCTTCTTTGACACACTGTTGATTGCAATAATCACTACAACAGCCTCAAACAAGGAAGGAGAGGTTTTTCTTCTGTAATGACAAAGACACCAGTAATGTTTCCCTTTAGGTTGTGTACCTTCAAGGTAATCAACAGATATAAATTCACCCCTTTCACTGACTATATATCCCAAGGCAAATTTATTATTGTATCTCAACAGTTATAAATTATCAGTTTAAAACCACATATAGATATTATTATGCACTAGGGTACCTTTTTATGAGGATTAGAAATGGTTTGATGATAGAAATTTATACTGGAGTATTTCGGTAGCAACCACAGTAAAAACACTCCTTTCATTCCTATGATACTCAACAGAAAGTAGATAAAAGAACATTGTAAAACATGCACTTTAGTGCAAGCTGTTTATCAGACCCACTCTGTGGACACTGAAAGCCCAAGGTAAGCGCGTTTGACTGCCTACTGTAAAACACTTGAGAACAAACTCAGGATTGGGTGAGCGAGACACAATTATTGGTGTCAGCAGTTTAAATATAGTTCTTGCTGAGAACACCTTCAAGATAACTGTTCAGACCCATTCATTTTGCCAAGTAGAGGTAATAATTGGTAACTGTCAGTGCTCCCTCCAAACACCAGCCTCCTCCAAGAATAACCCAGCATGATTAGCTCACAGCAACTGGCTGCACTTTTGCTGACTTCTTGTGAGTGGTTTTTCACACACAGTCACAGATAAACCCACTGTAACCGAACACAGCTGATGACTCATTTCATGGCTTTCAGCTTGTCTCCATCAAAGCTGTGTGTTGTTTCTGTTTTAGAAAGAACAAGCATCTATTTTTAACAAAAGGGTGAGTTTACTACATTTTTATTCAGAAAAGACCATGCAAGCATCTTATAATCTTATGCTGTGACATGCAGAACATTCCTGGGTTTTGTTCCATAAATAGAGCAAAGTTTTACTTAAAGGAACAATGTCAAAGTGACCTTCAAGTCTATCTTTAGACTTTTGTGTGTTGCTACAGTAGATGCAGAATTCAAATTGAGTTGCTCTGCAAAATGTATTTTGGAAGCAGACATTTCTAGAGATTATAGATGGTTCAAAAGCAATTTAATGCTAGGTACACTTGGGGTGCTGTCTGATTCATGAATAATGAGGACACTTACATGTTCACTTGATATATGGTATTCAAACAGAACTCAGTGCATATTTCTTATGGAAAAGGTGTCAGCTGGAGTGGTTATATATGGGGGACTTGCCACAAAAGGGTTCAGAGTTTGTAATAAGGTAAAATGAGGGCAATTCTCTTTTCTTTTAAAAGAAAATATATTATTTTGCCTTCAAACTTGTTAAGAAATGAACACGTCAATGTTGAAAATTAAATATTCATAGAATGTTTTAAATAAAATATTAGTCTTTAGTGTGATGATGTAGAAAAAACTTTTTCTGATTCATATTTTACCAAACAACACAGTTTTGTTTTTAATTCAATGGCCACATATATAATTTCCCATAAATTGTTAGAAAATCTGAACAAGACTGTAAGGTTACCATGAGGCAAGTTAATGACCAAACCATTCCCACAGTTTGCTCTCATCCTATAATCAAAATCAGGGATTTTATTAACTGCGTGTTAAAGTAGTAAGATCAGCTGTAGTCTTACTCCAAGTCTGAGTGCATTCATTTTTGTTGTTTTTGTGATTCTGGAAGTGGAATCACACTTCCAGCCATGGAAGCCTGGGCCACGGCTGTAACAGCCACACATCCAGTTTCCATTCAGATGGAATGACTCTAATACATGTGCTCCTAGTCTGATTTCTTGGCAATTACAAGTTTATAATGCAAATAAATCATTTTGCTTTGAAAATGCTACTTTTTCAATGATGACGAAGTATTCTAATTAAATTGCAATTCTTCAGTCAGTTTTCTTCATTTTCCTTATTTGCTCTATTTTCCCCAGCACTTATTCCTCCATAAATATTATAAAATTTGTTTATCATTATGCATATGGTCTATTTCCCCTCATGAGAATATAAGCTTCATGAAGGCAAGACCTTTTGTCTGCTTTGTTCATTAAACTGTACGTAACACCAAGGACAGTTTCTGGAACAAAGAAGGTGTTTGAAAATATTTGTTGAATGAATAAAAGAATACTTACTGAGGTTCTGAGATGAAAATTTTTACATATAAATGTTGGTAAATAAATTCATATGCTTTCTGTCTTTAGCCTTTTTATTATATCAATAAAACAAAATTTCAAATAACATCAATTTTAGATGCACTGAATCTATGTGGAAAGTTATGAAATACTATTACAGATTTATGATACTCTAGTATTTCTGTCTAGATAATAAGTAGCTTTCTTGTCCGGAAATTTATTTGTCAGATACTGATCTTAAAGTGTATGTAATATAAATTTGTTCTGTTTTTAAAATACAGATTTCCTTTTAGATCATTTGAAGTTCTTAAATAATTCATAGATCTCACATCAATTTTGTATGTACTCTGAATGTATATAAATAATTATGAGATAAGTTGTTGTTGGATATTGGAGTAGATAAGAATATTAAATAAGATAACAAAAGAATTGAAACTACAGAGAACTGTTTAAAGATAATATGGATGAATATCAATTCTAAAAGGACGTTTCCCTTAAAGAAAAATAAATTTCATATTAAAAAGTAGGTATTTGCTTATTGGGTCCACTACATAAGAGGTGGAAGAAGGATTGAGAGCCAGACAATACAAAGCACAAGTTATAATTTGTGTAATATGCAAACCAACCTAAACTGATGCAAAGCTTAGCAGTTTGGTTAGGCCCAGGGGCACAGAGAGGGACAGAGAGGCATGATAAATCTTTTGGGGGTGATGTAATAGTTCTGTACCTTGATTTTGGTGGTATTGTCTGGGGTTCTACATCTGTCAAAATTCAAAAAGTCATGTACTTTAAATGGATATAACTCACTGTACATAAATTATTCCTCAGCAAATTGATGAGAAAAATCAAAGTGAGTAAAGATATTTTAGACAAATAAAAATTATGAGAACTCAGCTCAAACAGACCTCTATGAAAGGATATACTAAAAAATGTTATTCAAGCATAAAAAATATCCCTACTGGAAAATAGGGATAAATAAATAAATATTGACTACATAAGCAATAATAATATCTTGTTTCATTTAAAATCGAACATGACTAACTTGCATATGACTGCAATGGTATGTAATTTGGGAGAAAATGACTGATTTAAATTCTTCTAAGGTGCTTACGTTACCCAGGAATAGGACCAGAGTAAACATGAATATTAGACATAAGTCATTGAAGGACATATGTCATAATCTCTTGGCTAAGCATTAAACAATAATGAAAGAGTAACATATTTCTGAATGAATAGAGGAGAAAATATAATTAAATACACACACAAAAAAATTCTCTTACAGATGGAAAGAAAGAAAAAAAGAAATAGAGGACAGGTGGGACAAATTAGAAGCAAAAAGTAAGATGGTAGGTTTAAACTCAAACATATGAATGACTGCATTAATTTTAACTCAGCTAATGTGCAGATTAAAAGACAATGGCTATTATAGTATACACACAAAGCACACGCATAAACACATATACACAGACACATATAATAGAAAGAAACATACCATAATGATGAAATGTTAATTTTACCAAGAACATGGAAATTATATATTTTAAAAACCTACTGGGCTTCCCTGGTGGTGCAGTGGTTGAGAATCTGCCTGCCAATGCAGGGGACACGGGTTCGAGCCCTGGTCTGGGAAGATCCCACATACCGCTGAGCAACTGGGCCCGTGAGCCACAATTGCTGAGCCTGCGCATCTGGAGCCTGTGCTCCGCAACAAGAGAGGCCGCGATAATGAGAGGCCCGTGCACTGCGATGAAGAGTGGCCCCCACTTGCCGCAACTAGAGAAAGCCCTCGCACAGAAACGAAGACCAACACAGACATAAATAAATAAAAAATAAATTAAAAAAAAAAAAAAACCTACTAACATATCCTCAAATAGATATAAATCAAATACTTATAAAACTGAAAGGCAAATCTACAGTTATAGTAAGAGATTTTAATATACTTCTCTCAGTGACAGAGTAAGTGGATGAAAAAAAATCAAGAGTATAGAAAATTTCAATATATAACTAGCAAATTTGACTGATATATATGAAACATTGTACACACTTAAAAGCAAGATACTCAATAGTTAAATTGTACTTGGAACTTAAAAAAAAAAAAAAAAAAAACACAACTGAGTGCATGCTTCACCACAAAGCAGGTCTCAAATATTTGCAAAGAAGTAAAATTATAGAGTATGTTTTATGGCTACAATGAAATTAAGCTATAAATCAAAAACAGAAAGATTGCTAACAAAATCATAATTTGGAAACTAAGAAATGTACTACTAAATAAGCCATAGATCAAAATAAAATCAAAATTGGAATAATAATAGTGTAGATTAATCATAATGAATGACTATACATTAAAAATTATGAGATACAGATAAGCTGTATTTAGAAGAAAATTTATGGCTTTAATTCATATTTCAGAAAAGGAGAAAAGTTGAAACTCATTGAGTTAACTGTGCATCTCAAGAGGTTAGAAAAAGTTGGAGAATTAAACTCCCAAAAATATAAGAATGGAAAAATAAGAGTAGAAATTAATAAAACAGAAAACCAGTGTACAATAGACAGAACCAAAAGTTAAATTATAGTTCTTTGAAATTTGATCTGAAGAGAGCTATCAAGAAATGAGAGAAAGCCCAAATAAATCAACATCAGGAATTAAAAAGTAGTTCTTTACTATAGATCTTGCAGATTTTCAATATTGTAAAAACATAATATGAACTAGGTGTCCATGAGTAGGAAAATTCAAACTTGTAAAGATGTCAAATGTCCCCCAAATTAAGTGTGAATTAAATGTAATCCCAATCAAACATTCAACATTTTTCATTGTTTTTTGGAACTTCTCAAGGTGATTAAGAAAATATGATAAAAAAAATAGTCAGTTCATGCTTGAAGAGAACTATGGTGGAAGATCTTGCTTTCCTGGATATAAATGTTCATTATAAATCTATATTAAATTAAACAACATGGCATTGACTCAAGAACATTTCTCCATAGTTTCAATTCTTTTGTTGTCTTTTTATCTATAAGTGGACCAATGGAACAGAATAGATTAGAAATAGAATCATGCACGTATGATTAGTTTATTTACCAAACAAATGGTAATATAAAGGGGTGTGGAAAGAATAGTAGTTTCAATAAATGGTACTGTGTCCATTAATAGATGAGTGGATAAAGAAGTTGTGGTATACAAACACAATGGAATATTACTCAGCCATAAAAAAGAATTAAATCTTTCCATTTGTCACAAGATGGATAACCTAGAGGGTATTATGCTAAGTGAAATAAGTCAGACAGAGAAGGACAAATACTGCATGATTTCACTTATATGTGGAATCTAAAAAACAAAACAAATGAACAAACATAACAAAACAGAAACAGAGCTATAGAAACAGAACAAACAGGTTGTTACCAATGGAGAGGGGAGTAGGCGGTGGAAAGAAATAGGTGAGGGAGATTAAGAGGTACAAAATTCCAGTTGCAAAGGAAGTGAGTCATGGGTATGGAATGTACAGTGTGGGAAATATAGCCAAGAACTAAGTAATATCTTCGTATGGTGACATATCGTAACTAGACTTATTGTGATGATCATTTTGAAATGCACCACCAAAATATCACTATGTTGTGTAAGAGGAACTAACATAATTTTGCTGGTCAATTATATTTCAAAAACAAACATACAAACAAACTAATAGAAAAAGAGATCAGATTTGTGGCTATCAGAAATGTGAGGGGGAGAGATTGGATGAAGGCATTCAAAATGTACAAATTTCCAGCTATAAGATAAATAAATAGTAGGATGTAATGTATAACATGATAAATATAATTAACACTGCTGTATGTTACATATGAAAGTTGGTAAAAGAGTAAATCAGGGCTTCCCTGGTGGCGCAGTGGTTGAGAATCTGCCTGCCAATGCAGGGGGCACGGGTTCGAGCCCTGGTCTGGGAAGACCCCACATGCCACGGAGCAACTAGGCCCGTGAGCCACAATTACTGAGCCTGCGCATCTGGAGCCTGTGCTCCACAACAAGAGAGGCCACGATAGTGAGAGGCCCACGCACTGCAATGAAGAGTGGCCCCCACTTGCCGCAACAAGAGAAAGCCCTCGCACAGAAACAAAGACCCAATGCAGCCATAAATAAATAAATAAATAAAAATTTTAAAAAAAAAAGAAAAAAAAGAAAAATATCCCCCAGGAATCTGAAAACAAAGACTGGAAAAAAAAAAAAGGAAAGAAAAAAAAAAAAAAAGAGTAAATCATTAAGACTTCTCATCACACACACACACACACAAATACATACAATTAAGAGTATGGAAGTGAAAAGGCAATTCACATAATGGAAAAGATATTTGTGGTATTCGTATCCAGTTTTTACAGTAAAGTTCTACAAATACAAAACTACACAAACTAATAGAAAAATGTCAAGAGAGTTGAACAAGATTATCAGCAGAGAGGGGATCCAATGGTCACATTTAAAAGCTCTACTTTATTAATAATCCGGGAAATACACATTAAAAAATGCTGACGGTATCAAGTGTTGACAAGAATGTTGAGCAACTGAAAACTGACACACTCGTGGTATACAATCACCTTGTGAAACAATTTGGGATTATCTATGCAAGTTGAAAAACATATAAAATATATATAATATATATGTAAAATATATAAAACATATATTATATGTATATATAATATTCCAATTTAAAAGAGGTTAAAGTAAAAGACAAAACAAAAACAGGTCTAGCTTTAAAAATTTTAGATGAAGTGCTTTTGAAGCCAAAATACTATTAAATATAAAGAAGGTGGTTGATGATATATGTAGAAATCCATGAAGAAAATATGTTAATACCAAATGCAGACAAAATTATTACAGTGTCATGAATAAAATAAAAATTTTCAGAATTAAGAAAACTTCATAACTCATCAATTATAAAAGTAGATTTTCATAACTCCCTTAAAAATTAATGAAGCAGGGAGACAAAAGAGTTTTGAGTACATAAGATTTGAAATACTCAGTTAACAAACTTTATCAAAGGAACATAGAGCACTGGCACCAAATATATAAGGGACATCCTTTTATATTTCTTCAAACCCACACAGAATTGTCAAAGAAAATTACTATGTGTTAATCTGCAAAGGCAGTCTCAACAAGGTCAAAAAATCAATAAGAAAAGCACCTCGTTTACATGCTATGACACAATTAATTTAGAGAAAATAATAAGGCCTCACAAAATTTGATAGGTTCATTTAAAAAAATCTCTGTCTTAATAAGAAAAAGTATAAGCAAAATGGGAATTATACTTAAGTAGGACTGAACAATAATGAGGATTCTGTGGAATGACGCTAGAATACTATTTGAGCCTTAAATGCCTATATTAACAAATGAGAAAGAATGAAATATTGTTAAGCTGGCCATTTGGCCACTCAAATCGATAACTTCAAAAAGACACAGAACAGAACCAAAGGAAGTAAAATAAAGAAATGTCAATAAACTTAACAAATGAAACAGAAAGCAAAGCAAAAGCAGAGTGGAATAACAAAACCGAAAGCAGACTCCAAAAATACCGAGAGTTGGTCAAAGACAGTAAAATTTATCAAGAAAAATAGAGAGAAGGCATATACACATGATATTAAGAAAGTAAAATGGGATATGGATGTGAAAACACATTTAAACATTATATAAGGACACAATAAAGAGCTTGAGGTCAATAAATGCAAGAAAAATTAATTTAATTTAGTCATTGTATTGGAAAACCTACTTATAACTGCTTCAAGAGAAAGAATACCTAACAAAGCCTGTAATTAAAACAATTAAAAGAGAAGAAAAAAAAATACACACAAAAGCTAATCACAGAACAAAGAAACATATCTAAAATCTCAACAATGTCAAGTACACATGACTTGATAGTTCATTTTATTGAATGGTCAAGGATCAGAAAGCTGTTCCCTCATATTCAATGCTTTAGAAGTTAGAACATTTCCCCAACACTTTTAATGAGCCTCATAAACTCTTATTATAAACCAGAAAAAAATAAAGATATCATGAGGAAGGAAAACTGTGAACACAGATACAGATATCCAAAATAAAATACCAGCTATCAAAACCAGCAACTGACAGGAAACAACCAAATGATGAACAGGTATGGTGCATCTTAAGAATGCAAGAACACTTTTATATTGAAAATATATTATGATATTTGCCACATTAACTTCTTAAAATACCAAAATATTTAAAATACCTCAATATATAGAGAAAACATTTAATTTCAACACTCATTTACTGTTACATATACACACACTCATAACATGCACACACCAATACCAAAAATTAAGCAGTAGAAACCTCTTAGCAAACTAAAAGCAGAAAGTGACCACTTCCCAGTAATGGGTTCTCATCAAAACCTACATAAAAGAGATGTACTTAAGAGTAGAATATGAGCATCATGGTTTTATATTCTGAAGTAATACAAAGATACTGCTACTACACACACTAATAAAGACTGCACTAAATAAAGGTTTAAAGAAGATAGTTATGGGAAAGGAAGAAACAAAATATTGGTTCTTATAAGCAACGTAACCATCTACACAGAAAACCCAATGTATCTATAGGTCCAATAGATCTTATTAGAAAATTCAGTAATGTGGCTGGATAAAACTTAATTGAGCAAAAAAATCAAGAGTGTTGTACACAAGCTTAGACTATTTCTAAGATATGCTTTTTAAATAAAGACCTTATTTACAATACTACTAAAATACATAGTGCTAAACTGTTTTGATTAATGCAATCAGAAGTCAAGAAAGAACATGTTAAAATTTTAATGAAGGGTGCAAATAAATGGAGATATGTTTAAAACTTTGAGGCAATTTCCATTGTAATCTCAATAGAGACTTTTGTGGAAACACATTTCTTCAACAAAATTTGTGGGGACAAATAAAGAGAAAAAGGGAAGCAGGAAGAGAACAAAAGAGGAAGGTGACTTGTCATACTCATGTGGTTTTGAACTGTCACCTAGGTTAGAAGTACAATTCCTAGAATCTCCTTCCTAATGTAGTTCTAGTTTATAGTTGAGAAAAAGAGGGATTGAGCTAGATCTGGAAGATGGAATAGAAGCAGAATCCATTGTGTTCTGAAGGTTATCTTAGGGCAACAGGCCTGGTTGAACTTCAGAGATCGAGGACATGATACCTCTGCTCCCAAAGCTCTTGCCAGTTGGGAAAGAAAAGCATGAAAGGGCAGAAAACACACTAAATCTTAAATAGTGAGGTGTGAAGGTGAATGAAATCTAGAAAGGGTACAAAGTGGACTTCAACAAAAATTTCTCAAAACAAAGTTATAAAGTAAAAATGGCAAAATGTTTACATTTCATATATCTCAGTGGTGAGATGAGTGCATTTTATACTATCCTCTAAATTTCTATTTCAAATAGTTTTTATTTCAACAAATTACTGAAACAGGGAGACATGGAAGAATATATAGCATTATGACATGAAACAAAAATTATAAAAGAAAATAGTTACCATATTTGAATTCACACAGAAATATGTGAGACAAACCATCATAATGTTAACAAATACCACTATTACACATCTTTTGTATTTAAAAATTATATAGTCTAGATATTTTCCATTCTTTAGCTATTCAATTGAAAATTGTATTGATCTGTATGTTATGCCTTTTTAGCCTGCTCATATTCCATTATAATTTTCTATCAATATTTCAAGTAAATAGGAGTTTGGGATCTCTGTTACTAGAGTGTTGATTTTTAACCACAAATGAAATGTTTTTACTAAAGCCTATTTGTATACCAGCCTAGGCACTGGAATTTTTAATTTAGATTCAGAGTATTATTTTAAGTAACTTTTTTTCTTTAATAGCAATTCATTAACTAAATGTTATGTACATATTTTAGAAAACTATATTTTTCAATACTTATTTTATAAATGTTCTATCAATATCTGTCTAGTCCTGAGATGATTAGAGTTATTTGACAATTGGATGATATAGTTCTACATTAAATATTTAAAATCTCACTCAATTTGAGTGGTGTATAAACAATAAATATAGTAACTACAACTTGTAAGTTATTGTACTTTAATCTACATAGCCCTTTCATATTTGTTTATAAACATTGAAACTAAGATAAGATTATAACTGGCTTAGAAAAATCCTCAAACACTTGTGTTTTATGTAGATTTTTGGTCCCAAAGCAAAAATCCTAGGAAAATCAAGTCAGCAAATGATATTACTCCAGTTTTAGAAAGGTGAAGATACCTCTAAAATAACTGAGGGTTCTTCATATATGGCATTCAGCATCCATTGCCCTAAGCCATCCTTACCATTAAATGTCATCTCAGGTTCATCACATAGGACTTAGAATGCAGATAATCAACCTATTTATTAATAGACTCCATGACGTAGGTCCCCTAAGTACAAATTTGGTGATAAAAACCCTGCCATGTGTCTGAAGAAATGTGAGTTAAAGGCCATGCTTCACATGGAAATGGTTAAAATTTAAGATAAAAGCGAGGAACTAAGTTGATCTGGAGGCACCTTAGGGACGTGTGATGTGAAGAGGAAACCCAAGAATACATGGGAGATCATCAATAGCATTGGTACCGAGTTGCTTATCTCTAATCACCAAGCCCAAGCTGCCATTTTTCCCTTAATTACCCTCCTCTCATTAGTGGGCTGAGTTTGGTGGCTCACACTCAAAGCCAGACAATTTTTGCACGTCTAGGAAGAGGTCTATGCACTTCAATAAAGCTTTAGAATACCTTTAGAAGTTCTGTCCAAATGTCTTCAACGTCAAGAAAATAAGAAGATAATCCCCTCATCCATTAGTTTCGTTTTAAAAGCAGTCTTTAAAGCATATTTACTTAATGTGTGATGAAAGTGATATTATTAAAACACAACTGCAGCTGAGCCTGCGCGTCTGGAGCCTGGGCTCCGCAACAGGAGAGGCCGCGATAGTGAGAGGCCCGCGCACCGTGATGAAGAGTGGCCCCCACTTGCCACAACTACAGAAAGCCCTCGCACAGAAATGAAGACCCAACACAGCCATAAATAAATAAAAATAAATAAATAAAATTAAAAAAAAAAAAACACAACTGCAGTGTCTATGCAAGATGATCCTTTTTAGGGTTGAAATTGCATGGTGTGTTGAACTTTGTATAGAAGTTTGATGCAATAACCCTTAAATTGGAATTATCTGCTTCCATAGTTTGTCTATTTCAGATAAGTCAATCATTTTGGATAGGAAAATTAAGGTGATCCAGTGTTCCCCCAGTAAAAGGAACTAGCTCTCTTGACTTTGATATGTGTGCAGTGTAATAGGGGGTTAATAAAATCAGTGCCCAGTTAGAATTCCTTCAAATCTGCATCTCTCCAGAATGGTAAAGTCTGACTTTATTTAAATGGTCAACATTCCCCTGGTTGCCAGCTTTGTATTTTCATTTTGCAATATTCCTATGGCAAAGGCATTAAAAAAATGGGAGTGTTTTGCTCTCAACTGAGTAGACTTAGTTACTAAAAATTATGTCTGATAGTTATCAGCCTACAAAAAAATTATGATTTAGTCCTTCCATACTCTTTGGCCTTGTCCAAAATTGAAAGTAGGGGGAATTAGTCCTTGATGGCCCTGGCCTCTTCACTGTTCTTCCTTGGGTACTTGGTGATTTTATAATCTTTTCCTTCCCCACTTTACCTAGTAACCTCTGCTCTTAGAAAAAAATACCCCAATTTAATTTATACTATGTTCTGAAAGACTCATTTAAACTTTTTTGTGTTATCCTTCCCAGGGAGATTTGCATTTCATGAAGTTGATGGAGTAGACCTTTAACAGTGGCATCAGTAGTATGATGGATGAGGGATTATTCTGAAGCAATAATGGCTTTTCTGGTGCCTCAGAAAAGGAGTATGTCCAGACATGGAGTGTCTGTTCCTTAGCACATACAAAACTACTGCATAGGAAAAGACATGTGGGAGGGGAAGAGGAAAATCAAAGTATACATGATTATAAAAGAAGCACATATCTTAAAAGGGTTGTAACATGATGAGAAACAGGTTTTATTTAGTCTCAAAATGTTTCCTTTCTACATAAATATTAACAACATTATATCATGAGTCAAAATGCAAAATTTACATTATTGTTGTCAATTTAAAACTCAGTTGTTTCTCTCTTTTCCCCAATATCTCTCACATCAAACAATAAAGTTTTATTTTTTAATTTCTTAAAATAGTACTGAAATAAAATTTCCTCAGAACATTGCTATTTAAAACATGAATTTCCTTTGCAGAAGGTCCTTGTCTTCTCATGATTTTAGAGCAAGGCCAACAAATCTATCCCTTCCCTGTTTTCACACGATTTCAGAGCTCTGCAGAAATTGCACATCTGGCTCTTTGCCTGTGCACCTGATGTTATCTCAAAAGAAATTACATAAATTAAAAACCTTAAAAGGGTCTTTTTGAATTCAAAGCAATAGAATATATATCCAAGACAACAAAAAAGAGTTAGAAAAATAGTTGAGGGACATTAGTAGTATTAAGCTAGGAAACTAACAAAATGATGACAATATAAAATGAATGTTGTGAAAAGAACAATTAAAATATACAAATTAGAATTGGAAAATACATTGTGTGGACCAAGAAGAACATTAAAATCATTTTCTTCCATCTACATGTGGAACTTTGGTCATTAGCTTTTTTTATTTGTTTTTTTTTAAGTTTTGAAAATAGTGAAAGCTTGGCACATTTACCAAAATTGTCATCTCTTGCTTTATTTCTACTGCTTCTGTATTCTGCAGATTCATGCCTTGTCCTGCAGATTCAGGCTTACTCCTAAATTTCTGAGCTATCAGTGAGTGACTATCCCATGTCATTTCCCACTTTCCTATCGCTTGACCCACTTTCTCCATGTCTTTTTGGAGCTAAAAATGAAATTATTACCTCACTGCAAGAACCATACCTTCTGATCCAACACATTGCACACTTACTGAAAAATGTGTTAATTTGTTCAAGATTGATTCCTTGTAAACTAGCCTTCCAGAGAGACAGTTGTCCTTTTGAAGAGCCCCATGGAGCTCTAAAGAAATGGAAGGTCAGGATCCAACACCAAAGGTATATAGTACATTGGAAAGTTACAGTTATGGGTCTTGAACATCACACCTGGATCATACCGGGGAATATACAGATATCCATTAACCATGAACACTGAAGTGAAAGAATAAGGCTGCAGGCTGGGATTCTGCTATATTATACTGCTTTGAGATCCTAGCATCCATGATGCTGGGGGAGGGTAGTATTCCTTAATCACACAGCCTAAAGCCTCATAACAGAGAGGTGGAGTCCTTCCAGGGTCTATAGCCAAGCCTGTTAGATCCTTGTGTGCTGCCTCAGACTGAGTGGCAATGAAGAGCCACATGTCTCCTGCCTGTTCGTTGTCTAGTTATTGACACTGATTCCTTCACGCCCCTCAATGAAGTAGCCTCCTTTGCCAACTACATTAAAGATTTTGTATGCTCTGTAACTCACATATCCTTTCAGTGACATATTTTCTATTGTCTCAACTTTACACCACCTCACTTCACAGTGTGAAAAAGAGGTCCTTTTGCTTCTCTCAAAAACTTCAAAGACATGAGACACAAGGAAGGTGAGGGCTGAGATACTTGGGCTCAGTAAGAGTCTTATAATATAAGATGTGTGGGACTGGGAAATCTCTTAGATCCCAGTATATCCATATAACCAGTGAGAGGTATAATATAGGAGAAGTTCAAAATGTGTCCCAGCAAAATGTGTCCCAGAAGTTCAAATGTGTCACAGCAAAGAAGTTCATTGCTGTGTGCACATCTAGCACACACAAAAAATACATCTGTTGAATTAATGATGAATGTGAGTGTTTCTATCTTAACTGAAAGGTGAACTTCCTAATGGAAACTCTAAAATGCATAATGCCCAGCTTTTCTTGGATGCTTACTTGGTATAAAACTTAATTTCTTCTGAAAAATTTATCTTATATATTAGACCTTCGTTCTCTTCAAAACATGATAGATGCCTAGTAAATGTTCAATATTAACTGAATTCCAATACTTTGCTCACTGTTCTGTTTGCTTTCTGATTTATTATCCACTTTCCACATCTTCACCCATGTCCCTAGTGCTCATAATAACTATCCCACCACCAGTAGTTTAAAAAAACACAGTCTATGGAATAAAAATTCTGAGTAATCATTACTTTTTGTCATTTTTCTTATTATCCACATCTAATCTATTTCCAAATTCACACTCTGTATGCATAGTATGACATGAATCCATCTACTTCTCTGTAACTCTAGTTACAACATTATAGTTTTTGGTACGATCAACTGACTTTACTGTTACAACAGTCATTTAACTCATCTCCCTGATTAGACTCTTGACTTAACTCCCACAATACAACCCATTCTTTTTTATTTTCCTTTCATGGTAAACATTTATTTATTTATCTATTTATTTATTTATCTATTCATTCATTTATTGGCTTAAGCAACAGATATTTATTTTCACAATTCCAGAGGCTGAGAATTCTGCAGTCAGGGTACCAGCATGGTCGGGTTCTGGTAAGAGCCCTCTTTCTGGCTTGTAAATGGTTGCCTCCTTGCTGTATCCTTACATGGTGGAAAGAGAGAGAGAGAGCTGTTAGGCTTTCCTTTCCTATAAGGACACTAATCTAATCATGAAGGCTCCATCCTCATGACTTCATCTGAATCTAAATTACCTTACAAAGGCCCCACCCAAGTATCATCACATTTTGAAATAGGGCTTCAGCATATACATTTTGGAGAGACATAAGCATCCAGTTCATAGCAGGTAGCTTTTACCAAACAGTTGCAGGTACAGAGAATCTCTGGGTTTGAATTTTAGCTCTGCTACCCGTGTGACCTGGGGCAAGTCATTTAAATGTTTGGAGCCAGCTTCCTCACCTGTAAAATGGGAATACTATTGGTACATATAAACTATCTCAATTTAACTATAATACACATACTTCAAATAAAGGGCAAATATTGTAAGTCCACACTTCCATGAATTTTAACCAAGTGAATTCTTGGTATTACCATCATAGATTATGAAATAAAACATTTGGACTTTCAGATAGTTCATCTAATGGCCTAAAAACAAATCTTTCCACATAATATCCACAAACTATATAGATCAACTAAAAGAGCAAAAGAAACAACACACATTCTACACCTTCAGCATAGCTAATGGAGAGAAAACACTAAAAATTTAAAATTAATTTCAGCAGAAAAGGTAATACTGAAACATGATAAAGATAGCACAAAAACAAAATCACAGATCAGTATCATTTATAAAAATTTATACAAAAATATACTATAAATATAAGGAAAATAACTTAACACACATTTAAAAAATATGTGCCATCCAAAGTGGATTTATCCCTAGAATGCAAGCTGATTGAATGTTAGAATATCTAGTAACATCATACACCACTTTAGTAGATCTAAGGGCAAAAAAAAAATCCATAGATACTAAAAAATGTTTAGCAAAATTCAACATTCATTGATAATTTTTAAAATACTCTATAAAACAAGAATTTATGGATATTCTTTTTCTGAATATATATCCTAGTCATAAAGCTATCACCTCACTTACAGGGAATTTTAGAGGCATGGCCACAAAAATCAGGAAAAGAGCAAGATGTCCACTATTGCCATTACTCTTCAACATTGCACTACAGATTTTAGCTAATGAATCAAGTCAATTAGAGTCTTAAGAATAGGAAAAGAAGATCTGAAAATATCTCTTTTTGAAGGTTTTCCTAGACTGTGTTTTTCAGGAAGTAAACATAGATGAGGAGATTTGCATTTAGGATGTTTTAGAGGGAGTGTCTTTGCAATTAATACCTGTCAGGGAGCAAAACATGTAGGACTGGTTAGAGGGAAGTGTAGAACTGTGAAGCAACATAGTCCTCAGCTGATTCTATTTCTACAGGGAGTCTTAGAGCTGGGGTGGTGCTTCAGAGATGACCTATCTTTATGCAAAGCGTACTGAGGCTTCATATACCAACATGCAGAAGTCTTTGGATATGGGGTATCACCAAAGAGAGTGTGACTTAGGATAAGGCTTCTCCCTTTAGATGAAAGGAATTCATGGAGCAGGACTCACTGGGAGCCAGCAACTGCCAATACTCCAGCAATTGGAGTTATGAATCCTGAAGGGGTAAATCTGAGAGGCATGCCAAAGTATCCACTACACAGATGTGTGATCGTATACCTAGAAAGTCCCAGAGAATGAATGGCTTAACGTAATTCTAAAAGTAAAATATTTTAGTAAGGTGGAATGATATAAAATAAACGTTTAAAAACCAATAGCCCTTCATATACATAAAAGTGAGGTAGAGAATATAATGTAGAGAATTCCTCATATGAAGTAGTACAAAAGAACTAAAATATTTAGAAAAAAATTTAACAAGATGTGCAAAATCTACTTAAATATGACTATAAACACTCCTGAAAGATACAAAATAGACTGGAACAAATTAAAAGACTCCTTTGTTCCTGAGTGGGGATCACTCAACATCACAGAGATATCTGTTACCCCTAAGTAGATTTACACATTCAACATAATCTCAATAAAAATACCAACAAGGCTTTATGGAGTTATAAAAATAAAATAAGCTTAGAAAAATAAATTCTCAAAAACAGCAAAGAGAACTTTGAAGAAGAAAAGCTAAGAATATTAACACTGACAGATATTTAAATATTACATAAAGCTTCTATAATTAAAGTGATACTGGCATGCTGACAAGTAGAAGATAATAGAAGTTCATTAGAAAATTTTAAAAGGAATCACAATCCTTGGAGTTAAAATAGAATTTTAAAATAAATAGTGCTAGGAAAACTGGAAGATCATTTGAAAAAAAAGGTAAAATTTGTACATACATTACACAATACCCAAATCGATCAGAGATTTAGACTGTAACCATACAAATTTTAGAAGAAAACAGGATGAATTCCTCTATAAATAGGATATTAAAAAAGAAAAGCTTAATTGTGACTTAAAACCAGACACAATAAAAGATTGATACATTTAAATATATAATTAAGATTGCATATAAATCAAAATGCCATAAAGAGAATCAAAAGACAAGTTGGAGAAAATATTTGCAACATAAACCACAGATAAAGGAATGGCATATATAATTTATAAGGAACTCTTAAAAAGTGAGGAACAAATTTTAAATACATGATTGAAAAGTTGCTATTTACAAGAAAATGATTAATAAAAATAATGAAATTGTTAAATTTTAAAAATGATGTTCAGCTTCAGTCATAATAAGAGAAATGTAAAACATAACTGCACTGAGGTACCATTTCTCCCCTATCAGATTGTCAAAATGACAACTTTCACAAACTTTTTTGTTGGTAAAGCTATGGAAAAACAGGCACTCACATTCTGATGAGAATGCAAATTGGTATAACCATATGGAGGAGAATTTGGCAGTATATAAGAAAATCACATTTTTATCATTTTTTTACTGGCAGCCTGCTTCTAGGAATCTAGTCGATACAAGAACACACATGCACACATATATTCAGTTGGGCATTATTTGCAATTGCAAAACGTTGAAGAATAAACACCTTAAATGTTCATACATAGATGATTCCTTGAAAAAATGGTTCACCTACTCAATGGTGTACTACGCAGATATTAAAAAAAAAATAAGGGTGATCTTTATGAACTGGTGTAGAGTGATTTCAAAAAAAGCAAAATGCAAGACACTTCTCTCTCTTCTAGATTTTCGGTAAGAATAAAGGAAAAAATATTAAAATATTCATGTAATTGCTTATTTTGCCAAGAGACTCATAGGAAACAGAGATTGGAAACTAAGGAGATTAGTTAGGGAAGGAGGTTGAGGGCTCAGGAAAGAAACCACTGAGTAAATTTTTTTTAGTGTGGCTTTGATTTTTGGAACTCAATGTTTTACCAAAAATATCATATAAAGGGAAGAATTTTTAACATAGAATATGAACAGAAATTTTAAAAATATTTCAAATGAATAAGAACAGAACTAACCCAAATATCCTTGTATATTTATTTTGACTATAGACAAGACTAAAGACTAAAAGAACTGTAAATATTATTAAACTCTAGCCACTGTGTTCATTTTTTACCATGGTATCAATTTGCCCTTTAAACTGCTTTCTGTTTATGCTAGGAGCCAGACAATAAGCAAAACCTGAGAGCCATGTATTTTAACCATGAAATTATATGGAAAGGAGAAGACTTATGGTATTATATTGAACTGGAGGGGTCAGTTTGATAGGTAGATACAAAAATAGAAGTAGATATATTTTCTAGCTCAGTATGCTGAAAGAGCCTAGAAAAGTAAAACATTTAGGTGAGGCTGAGCACACTCAGGCCCAAGATATTGCTTTCTAGGTACCATTCTCTGCCCAAAGGAACCACGGCTCCTTGGAATAAATGGCTGATTCCAGAGCAGGGACAGAAAAAGTGCAAGAGAAGACTGAAACATCTTGTGCTAGAAAACAAGTTAATGCTCAAAGAATGATTGAAATATATGAAGAACATATAGGAGTCTTCTTAAAGGGGATTTAAACTGGCCAAATTTGGGGAAATATTAACATCAAAAAAATAATGGGTGAAGAGAGTCAAAAGGTACAAACTTTCCGTTATAAGATGAGTAAGTCCTGGAGCTACAATGCACAGCATGGTGACTCTAGTTAATAACATTGTATTGGATATTTGAAAGCTGCTAAGAGAGTAGATCTTGAAAGTTCTCATCACAAGAAAAGAAATTATGTTGTATACTTGAAACTAATAAAATATAACCCATCAGTTTTATCTCAATAAAAAATACAATTCAATTCATTTAAAAATAATGATAGTAGTTATTTAATGCTACATTTTTTTGAATTTATGAATCTATCCTGATGTCAATCAATCAGTAAGAAGGAAAATATTTTCTATACAATAGAATGCCATCCAAAAATGCAGAAGAAATGATGGTTGATTTAATAGCACTTCTTTTGGTAATGGCAGATTAAAATTATTGGCCTCTTCAGGTCCTTTTCTTCTTTCACATATTTATTTCCATTTTCTTCCACTTCCCCCCTTCTATAGGTGGACATTTTAATATATTTAATATGTACCTACTTGATTTTTTATTGCTATAACAAATTTAAAATTGTTTTACATGTATTTTTAATTTATGGAAATGCTATTGTTAGATATCTTATAACTTTTCTTACTTTATTCACCACCATACCTTTAAGCGTTGTCCTTCTTTGTTTGTGTGTGCAACCTGTGGTTTCTGGCTACTGAATTGTACTCTGTGGTATGGATTTATTATACTTCATGCATTTTCTTTCCAAGCAATGAACACCTGGTTTACCTGAAATGCTTCATACCACAAATAATGCTGCAATAAGTAAGTATCTTCTTACTCATCCTTGGATAGAGTTCTGTGAGACACTCTTTGAGATATATACTCCAAAGCAGAACTGCTGTGTAACAGTAAATGGGTACATTTAATTTGAGGAAATAATGCAAGATTGCCCAACTGAATGCCTCAACAAGTCTATGTTCCTACAAGGGGTGCACAAGAATGACTACATCTAACAGATGGCGATTTTGTGTAACTTTCTAGTCTTTAACATTCTAAGAAATGTAAAGTAATGTCATATTGATTTTTTTTGCTTTATTATGCATGAAAAAATACCTTTTTATATTCAAGCAACTGTTACTAAATTAAATATTACATAGATATGTATATAATATAAATTAAATATAACAAATATAACATAGTAAGTTCTATAATCTAATATTTTATTAAGTGAAATTAAAGACAACAAAGACAAAAAACCAACTGTACCAATAACATTGTTTTAACCCTTACTTAGGAAGAAATATCTCAACGATGCTTGTTTTCACACAGTGTACAAATAACATTATAGTAATTTTTCATAGAAAAATTCTCTCAACTTTAAGAAAGCTTTAGAGAAGGATAACATTCACCTATATATACACAAACATATATATATTTAAGAAATATTTAGCTGTATTTAGCGCATAAGTATTTATAACCTAAAGATGTATTTTTGTATACAAATGCTAACGTTTTAACTACAGAAAAACAGAACTTGTACCTAATAAATAAATCAGTATAATATAAATAGTTAAAAAGAATCGATTTTTGGATAAGCTTTAAGTCTCTAAGTCTCTATAGAAACACTAGGTTCTCTATTCCCCAAAAAGTGTAAAGGGACTATACCTAATGCGATCATTAACATACACATGCTCTCTCCAAAGGTGGTACAGTCTCCACAAAGAGCAAAGGGATTGTAACAGCCAAGGTTCAATTAGAGAAACAGAACCTTAATAAGTATTATGGAACAAAAAATGTATTATAGAAATGGTGAGAGAAGCAATGGAAACATGGGTCTGATACAGGGAATTGGAGCATAAGAATCAGTAACCAGTCCTCTGGAGTTCAGACAAGTTTAGTTGTTAGAGTGGGACTGTGAAGAAAAGCCGGGGCGGGGGACGGGAGTGGGAGGACAGACCTCTGAGGAAGCCTATGGTCTCTTTACCTAACGGTGAGCCTGTACTTCAGCCTTGACAGCAGTCAGGATAAAGAACTCATCACAGAGCCAGGTAAGGCAAGGACAAGCTGCATCTGTCTCTCACTCCCTCTCTAACCAGGAATACTTTCAGAGGGTAATGGTTGCTGTCTTCGTTTGTCTTCCAAATCATGAGAACATTATCCCCCCACTCTATTGACAAGAATTCAGAAAAGGGACTTCTAGGAAATGTAGTGGTACTATTATCAAGTTAGCAAAGTACAAAGCTACCACGTCCATCCCTTGTCCACACACAACTCCTTTAACCATATTTAACTTCCAACTGAAGGTAATAGAAAATCCATATTCTCATGTAAAAGATGCAATTATTCCTCCTATAACTAAAAGAATAAAAACCTTCTATACAAAAGAAGGTTACAGATGACACCTCAACCATCTTTAAATAAATTTAAAAAACTAAATATATATATATATACACATGTATACACACACATATATATATATACAAAGATACATATATATATATATAAATATAAATACGGGAATATCAAATTAAGAAAGAAATATTCATAATTCATTTCAGTAGTGGGTCAGATGGTGATATTGATATTTATAATTCCCATCTTCTATCTATTCCATTCTCTCTTTTCCCTTACAGATCACTTGAGCTGGCCATGATTACTTGCCTAGTGGAATGAAGAAAAATTTAATTCCTGAATTAGTAGTCCTGCCTGTTCTGAAATGTAGTAATTCCAAGAGGTAGAGGATCCCTTGTGTTACAGACAAACTACTGTGGTCCCCCACTTGTGTAAAAGCAATCCAATTTTCACTTGAAAGTCACAATCAATCATACTAGCCAGCAGATTAACCACCTTCCTTGCTTATTGATTTCATTGTTTTCATTCCTTCTGAAGTTCCAGCTTTCCTCTGTTTTCATTTCCTTTCTATTTGGAGACCAGTTTTAGACTGTTTTTTTTTTTTTTTTTTTTAGAGAAGGTGTTAGTTTTCCTTTCTCTGAGAATCCCTCGATTTTACTTTAATTCCTGAAGGATATTTTTGCTAGATATAGAATTCATAGTTGATAGGTCTTTTCCTTTAGCACTTGAAAAATGTTGTGCCACTTCCTCTGGACTCAGTTGTTTCATATGAGAAATCCATTGTTATTCAAATTAGTGTTTCTCTGTATGAAACTGCTCTGTGGTTGCTTATAAAATTTCTATTTTGTCTTTAGTTTTCAGAAGTTTAATTAGGATGCATTGGCTTGGATTTCTTTTGGTGTAGCAATATTTAGAGTTTACTCAGCTTCCTGAATCTGTAGGTATATGTCTTCTGTCAAATTTGTGGAATTTTCAGCCATTATTTAATACTTTTCTAGCAGCACATTCTTTCTCCTCTACATTGGGACTCTGATGATGTAAATGTTAAATCTATTATTATTGTTCCAGGGGACCCTAAGATTTTGTTCATTACTTTTAAGACTATTTTCTCTCTGCTGTTCAGATTAAGTGAATTCTATTGATCTGTTCTCAAATTCAGTGATTCTGTCTTCTGTAATCTCCACTCTATTGCAATGCTTAACAAGCAAGGTTTGTTTTTTCTTTTTCTTTTTTGTGTTATCATATTTTTCAGTTCTATAATTTCTCTTCAATCCTTTTCTTTATGACTTATTTCCTTGCTGAGACTTTTTAATTTTTTCATTTGTTTCAAGGCAATTCATAATTATTACTAAAGTAGTATTATGTTGGCTGCTTTAAAATCTGTGTCAAATATCTTGAACAACTGATTCTGTTGATACTGTCATGAGTTAATTTTATTTTTTCATTCAAGTTGTGATCTTCCTGGTGCTTTGTATGACAAATGATTTTTTATACCTGGACATATTGAGTATTGTTAGAAGACACTTAATGCTATTAAGTTTATTTTAACAGGCTATTGCTCTGTTTGCATTTAGCATATCTCTTTGATGAAAAACTAGGGCAATTCAAAAGAATGCAGGCACCTGTTAAATACAGGAAACCTGTCAAACTCTTTGATGTAGATAGATATCATAGTAGAAATGAATCTGTTACATGTGACACCTCACACAAGAAAAGGCCTAGAGCCACCTCTGTCTGGAAGTGTTTCTCTTTCTCAGATATGTCCACCTTGGAACTGGATGTCAATTACACTTTTCAGTACACTTCTCACCAGCACAAAATCTAAACTTTTCTGCCTATACTTTTGCCTAAAAATAGATATGAGTAGATACTGAATTATTAAGTTTACTATAAATAATTTAAAGTGTGTTTCTTGTCAAAATATTTAGAGTTGAAAATTTAGCTATAATGTCTTTGAGGATTATCAATATAAGATTAGTTTTAGGGAAAACATAATATAAAAATCTATGCATTCTAAATCTAATATGAGAGATTTCTATATATTATAACACAATTTTCCTTACCAAAAGACCAGAAATAACTGGATGACCATTAATTGAGGACTCATTAAATAAACTAAATATTATCTAAAGAGTGAAATCCAATGCAGTTGAAATTTAAAAAAAAATGATGAATGTGTTTATCTACTACCATTTATTTGTTCTCCATAAAGTATTGTCCAAGATGTATATAGGGCAATGTGAATATGCATGTGTGTGTGTGTTTGCCTAAATGATAAATATGGCAGAATAAATCACAACATTTTAAAAACAATTATCTATAGGTGGAAGAGAGGTGATAGAGATAGAGGTTAGCCATATGTATAATATATTTTTATACATTATATTTTGGGGGTATACAAATGTTTTACAGTTATAAAAACAAGATTTAAATTTAAAATTGAAAGCAGAATAAAACAAATGAACAAACATATCAAATTGGTAGCACACAGAGAAGTGTCCCAGATGACTTAAAAACATAATAATTTGATTAGATATTCTGAGTAAAATCTACTTATAGGACAAACAAAAATGCAGAATATTTTTATCTGTTCTCTATAATTGTAGTTGATGTTAGTATCTGTGTTTTCATCCTGAGAATAAAGAGATTGAATATGCATTATGTGAAAGCAAATAAGTAATTATACTTGTCTCATTAAGAACTAGAATTTATGAATGAGAGAAAGGTTATAGAGATATAAGATTGATGACTTGGGTAAATCTCTGTCATTTTTAATTTGTGCTGAGTGCAGAAGTATGAACACCAAACGTATTTTCTCTTTAAAAAAAGAAGGAAAATATTTTCTAGGTATGGCCATAAAAAATGTTCAGAAATGACCAACCTAGCAGTAGTGAGCAATGATTGGAAGGTAAATACACAAGATATACATAAGACAACTTGTCATTATAGAAATCAAGGAAAATACAAAGTTATCAGGGAGAACTAAGTCATGTTATAGAGATCTGTATAGAACTTGAATAATCTTTCATCAGCCAAATACGGAATAATTAGAACATCAATATGAATTATAACTGTAACAGATTAGACCACATCAAATATACTTAAATCCGTGAGTTCATAATAATATATGGTTTTTAAATTACTTTGAAATGTATCTACAACAATCTCTCATTCCACATGCTTTTCTTACAATATAACATTCTTTTAGGAAGTGGAGTCTATGTTTCCTTCTGTTGAAACTAGGTGGCCCTTTCTGACTACCTCTACTCATTGAATAGGACCAATGGGATGCTATGTGACTGACTTTCAAGGCTATCCTCAAAATTCCACACAGGACCCTCTTTTTCTCTTTGAATACTTGTTCTGGAGGTAGTCAGTCACCAAGTAAGCATTTTGACTGTTACCATATACTGGGTGGCTTATAAACAACAGAAATTTATTTCTCACAGTCTGGAGGCTAGAAAGTCCAAGATCAAGGCATGAGCAAATTCAGTGTCTGATGAACACATATTTCTGGGTTCATAGATAGTCATCTTTTTGCTGTATCCTTACTTGGTGGAAGGAATGAGTGAATTCTCTGGGGTCTCTTTTATCAGGGCACTAATCTTATTCATGAGGGTTCCACCCTTATCACCTAATCATTTCTCAAAGGTTCCAGCTCCAAAAACCATCACATTGGGGATTAAGTTCCAACATATAAATTTGGGAAGACACAAGCATTCAGTCTATAGTGACTACCCTTAGGCTGACATGAAATTCAAACTAGTCCACATGGAAACATCACATTCACACACAGAGGCAGGTGCCTGGCCAGACCCCAATTATCTAATCACTTACTGTTCCAGTTACAGCCACTCTTTGACTCCAACAATATTAGAGATCTCAAGCATCAGAATTGCCTAGCTGAGCCCCTCCCTAATTCACGACCCACAGAAATGTGACAGTCACTGTTTTAAGCCACTAAGATTTACTGTGTTTTGTTCCACGACAGTGGATACCTGGAACAGTCACATTAGGAAGATGTTAGGGAACCAACACTTGAAAAAAATAAAGTTAAAAAAGGAAAAGAATCAAGGATACATCCTACATTTTCTATACAAACTATACTTCAGTGTAACCAAATAGTTAATGATGAAAGTTTTACGTCAGAAAAATATTCTGCTAATAAGTGAAAAAGAAGTAATCCAATTTTATAAAGGTGTTTTCAAAAGCTTAGTGTACTAATGTATCTATACAATGACTATCAATTGCTGATAACCAAGTAACTACATGTTATGTACCTCCTGATGGAATAATGCAACAGGATCTATGAAGAATTCTTACCAAAATTAAAAAAACTTTGATATGATAAATCCTCTAAACATGACTGCAATTTACAGGGACTATAGTAGAGATAGAACAATGATACCTGTGGGAAACTCTATAAAGACAATCAACTCTGTTCTTTCCTAAATAACAAGCAAAGAAAAGAGAGAGATGAAAGACAACCTATGGATAAAAACATACATAATGGGCACATCAACTAGTTTGAACATATGGAACTTATTTGGATATCTGATTCATATATGAAAACAAAAATAAAAATGTTTGAGTTAATTATGAAAATTTGCACATTGAATATGTATTTGGTAATATACTGAGGTTGTAATTCATATGTATTATATTGATATTGTGTTGTATTTTTTTTTAAAGTTTCTATGTTTAACAGATGTATGCTGAAATATTTATGGACTAAATAATATTATACCTGGGATTTGCCCCCAAAAGTTTTGAAGGAGAAGTGGGAGAGTAAAAATAAATTAGCCATAAGTTGATAATTGCTAAAGATAAGTGACCATGCATGACAGTATTTTACAATATTAGTCTCTCTACTTTTATATATATTTGAAGAATAATAAAAAATAATGATGGGTAACCCTCTAAAATGTACATTATCCTCATAGAAAATATTAACTTTCATTGTTACAAATATTATATATACATTCATCGTTGTAAAGATATGTTGATACCCTAAAAGAAATTTTATCTTACTTGGATCTATTTTCCCTTTTGATTAGAGATAGAAAATGAATGCAAATAAAAAAGAAACTCTACATGCAAAAATACAGTTTTTGACCTAGTGCTAATTGGAAGGGGAGTTCATCTGTTCCTGGAAGGTAATTTTTATGATAAATGTCTCCTGTGTTTTTCTCATCTAGGATTCAATGTCTATAGGGAATCAATATCTCAAATTCAGAACATAAACCTTTTTGAAAAAGAGAATAATTTCATACATAATATATACATTATACATATAAATCTGTATACGTATATACATACACAATTCTGTGCCTGTGTGGGAATATGCTTTAAAGAAATATATTTTTATAACCCAGCACTATATTTTATATGGAAATTTTGTCTTTATATTCTTCTAGTTTCATCTGTTTATGTCTTTTCTCTTTTATTAATTGGTCCATTCAATGTTATTTTGATCCAAGTAGACAGTTGGCATATAGAAATCATCATTTTCATTCTAAGCTGGAGATAGTTTGTCTTTGCAACTTAAGTATAATCATCTGTCAGCTTCTATATATCTCTTTTTGGTTTGTGACAATAACTCAGACTTAAGAAAAATCAGGGTTATAACACTTTCCCCAATAAAAGGTGTTATTATTTTATATGTTAATATATATCTTTTTATCTTCATCTTATACACTCTTTATAAACATGCAATTGTTGGATATAGAAAACTGTATTCAAACATTAGCATAAATAGGAGAGAAGGAAATCTCCCCACTGCTATTTCATGTGGATTCTGTCAGTGAGTGGTGAGCCCAACTTCCAAGTCTTATAGACTTCAGTTACTCTACCACCTGTACAGTGCTTAGCTCAAGTATTGTATCCCTGCCCCTGGGACTGAGACATCTCTCTGGAGAGACCCTCAGGAGAGGGCTTGGAGGATTGGTTGGTCTTCCTCGGGTATTTATCAGCTTAGCTCCAGGGACAGAAAGATATTGTGTACAATCTAAACAGAGGTCATTCAGAGGTGAGTAAAATTCATTCAAAGGTAAATAAATAGCATATTCTGTGGAAGAAATCATAATAAAGGGATCTTCAGGGAAGATTATATTGTGCCCAAACTGACTACTTACATCCTAGAACTATAATCAACTAGTGGTCCCTGTTTGAAGCATTGAGTGCTTGTATTTATACACATTCAAAATAACCCGGGCTAAGTGAAATGTTCTTGAAAATAAATTTAAACTTTCTCATTAAAATACTAAATTTGCACATGTATCTTACTCAAGAGGGAATTTTAGCTGCCTTATGGTGGAAATTATAGATGAGAGATCATTTTCAGTGAATGCATTTCTAAAAATACCTTCCCAAGCACAAATGTAGTTCATTAATAAGTGAATGGAATAAAATTGAGTACCATGGTGCAGATGTTATGCTCATACACTACGTGTGAAAAAACAAGCAACTATAGCAACTATATATTTAAAATTAAAAGATAACAAGATATGAAATGATAGGCTACACTTACAGAGATTTCCAAAAGTAATCATTATTGGGAACTTCTTAAAAACATTGCATCAAAAAAACTTATTAGAAACACAGGAAGATAATGCCAAGTGATAAATCTGACAATACAATTTCTGACGTGATAATTTTATAAAAATCCTGTAATAGCTATATAGTTTAAAAATACTTTTATATTTTTAAATTAGAACATTTAGAATATTAGTGACTGTTGCACTTGTTATGGATTATATTTAGCAACAACAAGTCAACAATAACACAATCTTTACCTTAAGACATTGATTATTTGTGGATCAGTCAGACTGTATTCAGCCTAAGGTGAGTGCTTTGACTTGAAATTTGTTTTGTATGCAACCATTTCATCCATCAATATCTTGTTTTATGTTCACCATAGGAATTGGAAAGGTGGCTCCTTCAATCTCCTCTCTGTGAGCGTTGACAAAGTGGTGGAGGGAGTTTCAGAAATCGAAGATATTCTTGGCTTCCAGCTTGATTTTTGGTCACTAAACGTATTGCCATACTCTAATTCATTAGACTTGCTAATAACCTTTGAGAGGAAAATTAACATTTCACAGAGCAACAGACTAAAATTTGTGTATTGCAAAGAGAATCAGAGGTCACTATGATGCCATATACATTCATTTCAGTTCCCACAAGACTTTACTCTTTGCATCTATTTTTGATGAAACAAATAAAAACAGGAGCCCAAACCTATGAACATGATCATTTATACAGCTAGATTTTTAAGACATTTTTATGTCTAGTTTGTTATATATGTCTGCAAGTTGAGTGGCAAGTGACAAAGCAAGGATGGCAAGATAAATTCAAACACTGTGCTCCTTCCTGGAAGAAGAACTTTGTAAACAAAATCAATATCTGCAGAGAAATAGCAAACTCTCATGTGCTCAGGTGCAAGAACCTCAGAGATACTCTATAAAAAAAAGGAATTGCTAAAACAAATACATTTAGAATAGATAAAACTTACATTTCTCTAAATATATCCAAAGGCTTTCTATGAAAGCTAGAAACTACAAACATGTATTTTCATCAACACATCTGATTTGGTGACTCTGTAAGATGTATATCTATTGTGATAACTGGAATGCTATTTCTGATGAATATGAATATTTGTTTGTACCCTCTATCTTGTAGATGCCAATTTGTTTCTCTGTTCGAGATACCATTTTATGAAATAGGGATAATAGGTTTTCTATAAGGACACATTATCATGACACATTATTAGTTAGTGAGTACTGGCAAGACAGGTATTTAGTTGCCAATATTTGACCAAAGAATTTGTGATATATATATATATATATACATATATATATAATATGTCATATATAAAATCCATTATACTTTATAGTATTTATGTGTGTGTGTGTCTGCTATGAAGCATATAACTTCTAAGATTATCTAGAAATTAACATATGAGTTCATGAGCCTAAAGCTAAAATATCTAAAATTTCTAGGACATTTGAAATTCTTTAATTTGCTTCTTTTGGACTTTTGTTATTGACAAGTTTTCTTATTGAACTTCATCAGTTAATTATGGATTATGTAATTATTATTTGTTTTAACATTACAATATATTTAGAGAATAAAGAAGAAATAATTTTGTGTTTTCTTTTACTTTATGGTTTTATTCATTACCATCCTTGCTTTCACATTATTACTTTTTCAATTACTAACAATAAAACTATCTAGCTTACAGGGCTTCTGCTGTCCACTTTTTTGGTGTGTCACCTTGCTTTTTAATTATTAATTAATCTTTTTAATGTGTAAATTTACTCGTGTATGATAAACTATATGTTACCTATTTTTAATATATGTTACCTATTAATACAACATATATTAATAATTTTATCTAATTTTAAAATCTGAATATATTTCAGAAGAAAGAAGTGTTTAATTTGCTAAGAAACTGAAAGCTAATTATTATATAAAATTGAATTATGTTGCATAACATATCTCATGTTATTGTGAGGCACTTAAATTTTTTCTCAAGCTCATGTAGAGAGATCAAGTATATTAAAATATGATTTTAAAAATAACCAGGCCTAAAAAAATGAGGCAACACAACAGCGTGATGTGTTATAAATTAGACTGCTATTTATGTAATAGAGTATTAATTATATACACATACATGCATTCTGTTGTCTCTATATTGGCTGAGAGATGCTACATGTGTTCTTTGTTTATTTTTTGTGATATACTGTACTTGTATCTTCAAGGGGGATTAAAACACTGTGTAAATAGTAATTGTATGCACACTCAAAGCCTCGAACTCAGGCATTCTGTTCCCTTACTATCAAATAGTAGTCATAAACGGTCTTTTCCTGAAAATCTTTCTTGAGACAATGTCAACGATTTCAAAAGTAATTGCAATGTCATTATATCTAATTATTGGGGGAAAAGCACACGCACAGGTATGGTAAGAGCCAAAAATCAACTATATTGGCATAAGTCATTAACACTGATTTGCTTTCCGCCAGTGATATACTTGCTGTCCCTAGCCTAGTACTTTTCAAAGCTTAATAAAATCTAGGCATTAAGATATCTATGCTACTATTCTTCATTTTATTTTCCACCTTATTTCCCCAAATGCATACTATGAATCTCAAAAATAACAATTACATTTTGTTCTGGAAATTTAACATCATAAGAATAGTTGAAGCTAAGAATCCACACCATGATAAAGCTATGTTGTTCTTCAAGTGTAAATAAATTTACCAGGATTTCTAGAACTTGGAAAAATACAATTGATAGTCTCAAATTTGTTCAAAAACTTTGAAATTATAAGTTGTATGAAAACAAATCCAATGACTCATTTATTAAAATAAGTGGTGCAAAAGACTTAAAAAGGAAATGTTGTAGCATCCAGTCTTCTAATTTCCTACATATGTTATTAAATATAACACATTCCTCCAACCCCAAATTTCATAACACTATCAGCTTTTTTCCAATTAAATTCTGTTCACAAGGAAATAAAGTGTCATACTTGTTTTTCTTTTACTTTCCCTGAATTAAAAAAAAAAAGTAAGCAAATTAAAAAAGTAAGACAATGAAACGTAATTGTATCTTAAATGGATCACTCAAATATTCAAAACTTTAATTTATTTACTAAAACTTAACACATTTTGGAAATGGGAAGTTAGAAGACCAGCTGTAGAGCTCTGAACTTGTAGGCATAAGTTACCATTAATTAAGAAATCCTGGCTTTATCTTGAAAGAAAATCTCAGAGGAATAAGTCAGAGTAGTTGCCAGACTTAAAGGCTATATTTTCTCTCCAGTGTAACTTTTTCTTTGAGTATTTCTGACTAACTTTTTAAAAGGTAAAGCACAATACCATAGAATCTCATAGTAATCTCTATTTTTAATACATTCAGTATGATATTAAAAGGCACTTACAGAATGATAGAATGAGGAGCTCCCTGAACCTTCTGTCCAGCAAAACTGGTAATAATTATTTAAAACCAACCACATAAAGTCTCAGGAAATAGTGTCAGGGACATAGAGACAACAAAGAAACAATTATTCAAGAAAACATACTGTAAGAAGAGTGAGAATCTGTGGTATTTGAACTGAGATTTGCTCCCTCCCTCGCCCCTCCGTATTCAGCAAGATAGAAACTCCGCTCCAGATAACTGCAACCAAGAATCCTGGGCTACCTCTTCCCCAAATTCCAGCCAGAGTGATATCTTCCCAGGAGGGACAGGACTCGAGCACTTTTCATTCTGAACCCAGCTACATGTTGCTGAGGTTAAGATAAGGGTGAATATTGTTGAGAAGTGTGGGCTCCCTTCTTCGCCTTCTTCCACTCATGACCAAACTGTGGTTGGAAACTCTACCTTGGGATATAGTACCTCTGATAATACTAGGGCCCTGATTGTACTGATACTTGCCCAGCTCTTAAGGTGGTGATTCCACACTGGGAGAGTCAGGCAAGAACATCTAAGGCTACTTCCCCTTCCTTCTTCCAAACATGGAATACTCAGTTCCTAAAGCAGCTGTGTCACTCAGAGAGAAGCACACCATTTCCCCCATATCCAATCTCAGAGATGTGGTTCAGAGATTTTGTCTGCGGTGGGGGGAGATGTGAAAGCAAGTCATAAAAATGATAGCTCCTAATCTCTTTCCAAAGGAACTGAACTTGAAACAGAGGAGAATTTTGAGCCTAAAACAGCAATAACAATAGTAAAAATTGTGGTGAAAGGGAATTGGGGGGGACGTTAATAAGTTCACTGGACATATAAGCTAAACTGTATGCTAATTACTTTGTCTGAGAGAACAAGAGAAAGAAACTATTGTGAGGATTCACCTAGGGTCAGAAAAAAAAAAAAAATCACAAACACTGATCTCAGGAATTATCTGTTCAAAGGAGCTCAAATTTGATTGGCTTCGTCAATGGATCAATTTATGCCCCAGCACATTGTTAAACATTATAGGGCAATAAGTTGGCAATTAGTGGAACATAACAGCTGGATGAGGTCAGGGAAAGAGGCTAGGATAGCCCTGTCAAAACCATTGTCATATCAGAGTGGTTAAGGGCAAACCCAAGCCTGTGCTATATATTAGTCAGCTAGGGCTGCTGTAACAAAGTACCACAAACTGGGGGGCTTAAACAACAGAAATGTATTGTCTTACAGTTCTGGAGGCTAGAAGTCCAGAATCAAAGTGTTGGCTGGTTTGATTCCTTCTGAGGGCTAGGACAGAGAATCTGTTCCATGACTCTCACCTAGTTTCTATTGATTTGCTGGCAGTCTTTGATGCTCCCTGTCTCGTACAAACATCCTTCATCTCCTCATAGTGCTCTTCTTGTGTGCAAGTCTGTGGCCAAATTTCTTCTTTTTCTAAGGACACCAGTCATACTGGATTAGAGGCCCACTGTAATCCATATACCCTCACCCTAACTTAACTAATTATATCTGCAATGACCCTACTTTCAAATAAAATCACATTCTGAGGTACTGGGGATTAGGACTCCAACATATGAATTTTAGAGGGAAAAAATTCAATCCATAACAGCCTTCATAAGAAGCAACATCAGAGGTTCAAAATTTTCCAGGGGAGGAATAGTTTCCACTAAAATAACTCAGCTAGTCACTAAACAAATAAGAAACAAGAAAATACAATGAGGGAGAGTACCCAGAGTTGCTATAATACATTATGTAAAATTTCTACTTTTCAACAACAAAAAATGAGACATGAAAAAAAAAAAAAAACAAAGCAAGCAACAAAAACTGCCTGTAAGAATGAACAGGTATAGGATTTAATGGAAAAAAGACTTCAAAGTACCACTGCAAATATGTTCAAAGAATAAAAGAAAACCATGATTAAAGAAGTAAAGGAAGATATGATGACAATGTCTTATTAAATAGAAAATATTAATAAAGAGATATTACAGAAAACAACTAAGTGTAACTTATGGAATAGAATAGCATAATTGAAATGGAAAACTCAGTAGAGGGGCTCCACAGTAGATTTGAACTGGCAGAAGAAATAATTAGTAAATTTAGAGTGAGAGAGGTTATGCAATCTGAAGAATAGAGAGAAAAATGAATGAAGAAAAATAAAATCTCTGAAAAATGTGAGCATTATTAAATATACCAATGTAAAAATAATGGGAGGACTACAAGGAGAAAAGAAAGAGAAATGAGCAGAAAAAATATTCAAAGACTTGCTGGTTGACAACTTCCCAAATTCATTGAAAAACAATAATCTACACATCCTTGAAGTTCAATAAACTTCAAACAGGATAAAAGCAAAGAGATCCACAAACATATCACAGTAAAAATTCTGAAATCAAAAACAAGGAGAAAATCCTGAAAGAAGCAAGAGGATAACAACTCATCACTTACACTTAAACTCCAATAAGATTATCAGCTGAGTTCTCATCAGAAACAATGGAGGCCTGAAGGCAATGTAATAATAACATATCATATTCAAAGTGCTCACAGAAACAGTAAACCAAGAGTCCTGTTTACAACAAAGCTATCTTTCAAAATTAAAGTGAAATAAAAACATTACCAGATAATCAAAACCTGAGCAAATTTGTTGCTAGGAGACCTACCTTACAAGAAATACTAAGGGAAGTTCTTCAGGCTGAAATCATGTTAATCCAGATAGTAATTTAAATCCACACACACACACAAAAAGAATTACCCCAGTAAAGGTCATTATGTAATAATTATAAAAGATGGTATAAATGCATATTTCTTCTCCTGTCTTCTCTTAATTGATTTAAAAAACAGTTATACTATATATATATATATATATATATATATATATATATATATATATATATATGCATTGTTGAACCTATAACGTATAGAAATGTGATATATTTGCCAAAAAAAACCACTAAAGAGACAGGTGGGAGCAAATCTGCATTGCACTAAGGAAATGACTCCAGATGGTACTCAAATACATAAGAACAAACGAAGAGAAACAGAAATGGTAAATCAGAAGGTTAATAAAACAAAAGCTGTAAATATTTACTTGCTCCCCTTTCTCCTCGTAGCTTCTTTATAAGATATCAAATTATAGAATGTAGTAATTATAACAATGTATTGTTGGGTTTGTAATATTTATAGATGTTATATGTAGAACAAAAGTATCACAAAAAAGGAGGAAAGAGAATAGAGGAGTAACATTTCTATATCTAACTGGAATTAAGTTAGTATAAATCTAAAACTGATATTGATATGGTAAAGTGTATATGGAAAGCCCTAGAGGAACTACTAAAGAAATAACTGAAGGTATCTAGTGGAAAAATTATAAGAGAAATGTATATGATACATTATAAAATACTCACTTATTCAGTTAATGCAATAGAAAATGGTAAAGAAGGAATAGAGGGGAAGAAGGCACAAGACCTATAGAAAATAAACAGTAAAATGGCAGTCATATTGACTAAATCAATATAATGTTAAATGTGAATCAATTTAACCATCCAAAGTTAGACTGAATGAAAAAAAAAGATCCAACTATTTGCTTTTTTATTGAAGATCTAATTGGTTTCCTTCAACAATTTATAAATCAGGCAGCACCCCACCTAGCAAGAAGAGAGGAGCTCCAAGGGGCTGTACAAAGTGGAAGGCTTTTAAAGGCAGAGACTGGGGTGGGGCAAGGAAGTCCAACTATTTGCTCTTAAAAATAGTTGAGAATCAAAGACATACAGACAACAACTATAAGAAAGCTGGAGTGGCTATGATATTATAAGACAAATACATTTCAAAAGAAAAAGTGTTGCTAATTATAAAGAGGACATTTTAGCATGATAATAGTTCCAATCCTTTGGAAAGGCAAACAGATATAAACATTATATGCCTAATAACAGAGCACCAAAATACATGAAAAAGAAACTGTCAAAAATGAAGTGAGACATACAAATTCAAAAATAATACTTGGAAAATTCAATAATCTAATTTTCAGTAATAGATAGAATAAGGCAGGAAAACAACAAGGACATAGACTTGAACTACACTATAAACCAACTAGACCTAGCAGATATCTATAAGGAGCACCCACTAAACAATAGCAAAATATATATTCTTCTCAAGAGCACATAGAACATTCTCCATGATAGACCATATACTAGACCATAAAAAAATCTTCAATAAAAGTAAAAAGTTATAAATAATACAAAATATGTTCTCCAAACAACATGGAATGAAATTAGAAATCAGTACCAGAAAGATATTTAGAATGCTTGCGTATACGTGCAAATTAAACAACACATATAAATGTGTTGTTTATAACCTAAATAACCAATGAATCAAAGAAGAAACCAAACAGGAAATCAGAAAGTACTTTGAAATGAATGAAAATGAGAGACAAATTAGCAAAACTTATGAGGTGTAGATAAAGCAGAGCTTAGTGATAAATTTAAAAAGCTGTAAATACCTATACTAAGAAAGAAGAAAGATATCAAATCAATAACCTAACCTTCTACCTTAAGGCAAAGGAAAAAACAAGCAGAGGAAGGAAATAATAAAGATTAGAACAGAAATTAATGAAATAGAGGGTAGAAAAGCAATAGAGAAGTTCAATGAAAGTAAAAGCTGATTATTTGAAAATACCAACAAAATAGACAAATCTTTAGCTCAATTGACCAGAGAGACAGAGGCAGAGGCAGAGACAGAGAACTCAAATCACTAGAATCATATCAGAAATAAAAGACAAGGCATTACTACTCACCTTAGAGAAATAAAATGTATTTTAAAAGAATTCTATAAAAATTGTATATCAATGAATTAGACAGCTTGGCTGAAATGAAAAAAAAAAAACTTAGAAAGAGGCAAACTACAAAAATTGACTTAGGAAATAGACAATCTAATTAAAATATATTAAGTGAAGGCATTTAATTAATTATCAAAACACTATCCACAAAGAAAGCCCAGATCCAGATGGCTGCACAACTGAATTCAACCAAACATTTTAAGATAGAAATATTGATAATACCAAATGTTCACACACTCTTCTAAAAAGTAGAAGAGTAGGTAACACTTCCCAACTCATTCTGAGTCTAGTATTACCCTCATGCCCAAACAAGACAAACATCACAAGAAAGCTACACACCAATGTCTCTTTAGAGATAGGCACAAAATATAGGCACAAAAATCCTCAACAAAATACTAACAAACTGAATCCAGCAATACACAAAAAGAATTATACATTATGACCAAGTGAGATTTATCCCAGGTATACAAGACTAGTTTAACATCAAACAATAATTAATGTAATATATCATACAAATTTTGTAAATAAAATGAGATTATATCAATATATAAAAAGCATTTGACCAAATCCAACACTCTTTCATAATAAAAATACTGAACCAACTAGGAACTGAAGGGAACTTTCTTAATCTGATAAAAGGCATCTATGAAAACCCCACAGCTAACATACTTAATGGTGAAAGTTTGGAAACTTTCCCTAGAAAATCATGAAAAAGACAAGGATGTTTGTTCTCATCACTTCTCTTTAACTTTGTACTAGAGGTTCTAGCAAGGGAAATTAGGAAGGAAATAATTCATTTAGATTGGTGTAAAACTATCTCTCTTCACAGATAATATGACCTTTTACATAGAAAATACCAAATAATCCACCAAGAAACCCAGGAGTACTAATAGATGAGTTCAGCAAAGTTGCAGGACACAGGCTCAACATACAAAACTCAATTGTATTTCTGCACACTTGCAATGAACAATCCAAAGATGAAATTTAAGAAAACAATTCCATTCACAACAGCATCAGAAATGATAAAATATTTAGAAATAAACAGAAGTACAAAACTTATACTCTAAAAGCTACAAAACATCATTCAAGAAACTAAAGAAGATCTAAATAAATGGGGAAATATCTGAGGTTAATGGATCAGAAGATTTATTGTTAAGATGCCAGTATTCTTCATTGTTCTGCAGATTCAACCCAGTCTCTGCCAGAATCCCAGATGACTTATTTGTACAAATTGACAAGTTGTTTCTAAAATTTATATGGAATTGCAAGGGACTTAGAATAACCAAAAACTATATATTTAAGAAGAACAAAGTAGGAGAACTCACACTTCCTGATTTTAAAACTTAATACAAAGCAACAGAAATCAAGATAGTCTCATTAATGTCAAAAGAATAGACACAGATTTTCTAAAAGAGTGCCAAGACCGTTCGATGGGGAAAGAATAATCTTTCGACAAGTGATGCTGAGACAACTGGATAGCCACATGCAAAAGAGTGAATTTGAACCCTTCCCTCATACAAAAATTAACTGAAAATGGGTCTATGACCTAAATACAATAGCTAAAAACATAAAACTCTTAGAAGAATACTAAATGGAGAGTCTTTATGACCTTGGATTTGGCAGTGGATTCTTAGATGAGCAACCAAAGGAAAAAAATAGATAAATCAGACTTCTTCAAATTAAAAAAAAATGATTTTGCACTTCAACAGACACTTGAAAGACAACCAAAAGAAAGGGATAAAATATTTTCCAATCACATATCTGATAACAGAATTTATCTGGAATATCTTAAGCACTTATAACTCAATAATATGAAGTCAAACAATCCAAAAATATGAGCAAATATTTGGAATAGACATTACTCAGGGAAGATTTACAAAAGGCCAATGAGTTCATGAAGGAATCTTGATATCATTAGTAAACAGGGAAATGCAAATCAAAACCATAATGGGATGGCACTGTCCATCCACTAGGGTGGTATCAATACAGAGAAAGTGAAAACATATGTCCACACAAAAACTTGTACATGAATGTTTAGAGCAGCATTATTCATAATAGCCAAAAGAAGGAAACAACTCAAATATCCGTTAACTAATGAATTAACAAAAAGTGGTATATCTATATGATGGAATAATATTCATCCATAAAAAAGAGTGTAATGATACATGCTATGTAATAAAAATATTACACCAACTGAAAGAAGCCAGTCTCGAAAGAGATTCCATTTATATGATTCCACATCATATATGATACATATGAATCACATCATGTGTGATTCCACATTATGTGAGTCCATTCATATGAAATGTCCATAATATGCAGAGCTATAGAGACATACTTCATACTAGTGGTTGCTTAGGTTTGGAGGGATAGGCCAATGACACTAAAGGGTTGAGACTTCTTTCTGAGGTGATGAAAATGTTTAATAACTGACTGTGGTGATGGTTGCACATATCTGTGAAATACTAAAAAAAAACCTACTTTAAACCTACTTTAAAGTAGGGTTTAAAAAACCCTACTTTAAAAGGGTGAATTTCATGGCATGTGAATTGTATCTCAATATACTTTTTAAAAAATAAAGCAAAAACTATATTAACTTTCTTGGTAGACTCATTTACAGGGCTATAACCATAGTTACACTTATATGTATTTATTTGCACTATACCTTTATTATTTTTCTCATGACAGAAACCCTGTTTATGATATATTTTCTATCCCCAACACTTATACTCTGTCAAGCATAATCTCTGCATAAATTTCTTCAACAAATATCTGGCACCAGTATTATTGCATATTTTTAGGAAAGTAGTTAAGAAAAGGGATATACATCTTCAAATAACCAACATAGTAATTCCAGCTTGGATTTTAGTTCTATTTTTGCCATTTACTATTTTTTGACTTTGACATGTCATTTATCTTTTCTAAGATGTGGTTTCCTATCTACAAAATTAATATAAATATCTTACTTCATTGTTTCTTTGTGGTGATGAATGAAATAATATATGTCTAAGGCTACCTCTTGGGCTTGGCACATTATAAACACTTAGTAACTGTCTCCCCATGTTATCCTTTCAATATCAGGGATATTGCAGCCATCTTTATGCACAAATCTGACTGGGTAGATACGGATAGATAGAAGGGATGATCCTGTATTTGATAACCTCCTTCTTTCCAGTGTAAAGACAAGATGACTTCTTTCTTTTTATTCTTTATCAATCATCCATGAGATGTTATAATGCAATTAACTATGAATTATAACAGAAACTTGAAGGGTTTTTTTGTTTTTTGGGGGTTTTTTTTTTGCAAAGTTAGAATAAATGACCTGGGACTTCCTTGGTGGTCCAGTGGTTAAGACTCTGCACTTCCAACTTCCACTGCAGGGGGCATGGGTCCGAACCCTGGTTGGGGAACTAAGATACCACATGTCACAGGGCACAGCCAAAAAAACTTATATTACTCATATTACTAAAATCAATTTCATTTATAAAAAAAAGAATAAGTGACTGTTTAATTCTAACTTTAGTATTAATCTGTAGCTAATATGAACACCATAATAATTAGTCATTACATTTAGCTTTTTCTGAATATCAAACTCTGAGCAACTAAATATATTTGAAGATAAAAAATTAAAAATGTGGTGGCTACCAAGGGTTGAGGGGAGGGGGTCATGGGGAGTTACAAATCAGTGAGCATAAAGTTTCAGTTAAGCAAGATGAGGAAGTTGGAGAGATCTGCTGTACCACGTTATATCTATAGTCAACCATAATGTGGGGTACACTTAAAAATTTAGGAGGGTTCATTTCCTGTTAATTGTTCTTACCACAATAAAATAAAATTTTAAAACAATTAAAGCTAAATGTTAATTTTTTCTTATTATATACTTATCACCTAAAATTTAAACATTATTTTTCAAATATCAGATTTTGTTTCTGTTATGAGGAAAATGTTTCCTTAACCTCTAAAGATACTAGACACAGAGACTCAAGTGATTTTTTTCCTTATGGAAGATAAATGTATGTACATTTGCTATTGATTTCCTTGATAACAATGCATTTTGTAAAATATCAGTAATTTATAGGCATTGAGGATTAAGTCAGTCTGAATTACAGAGAGAAAATACCAATTATTTCTAAGCCTAGTCAGAACCACTGTAATGAGTAGACATGGGTCTGGAGTTCTTAAAAATTAGTGTCATATATTTCAAGTTAACTATCTTTTTGACCTTGTAAGTTGTTATTGATTGGCTTAGTAAACTTTTTTTTTTCTTCTTAGTTCATAGAAAGGTGAACATTCCAGCACAGGTTAAATAATCACAAATTCTGAATTTCTGGAATTTACATATTAGTCCTCAATCAATTATACTTTGTATTGTACACCTTTGTTTGGCTAGCACTGGATTGGGATTCCTTAGTTCAAATTTTAACACATGTCTATAAACTGTTTCAACACAGTAGGAGGGCAATTGTGTTTTATAATATCCCTCTTGACTTCTTGTCTTAGATGCCTCTCCTCCTCTCAGTAAATATTAGATCATGGTAATTCCACCATTAAAGACCTCTCAAATGGCAACATTCTTTATCCTGTAATATTAATGGGGCACATCAGAACTATGACATATAACTCAGACTTTTTATTTCTGCAATTTTCTATTCTATTTACTTTAACTGGCACCCCTAGAGTTACAGTGCTTTATTGGCCTAGTTTAAATGTGCTGTTGTTACTTACGGGTTAAGCAGGTGGGCTGATTGCATTAATAAAAATTGATAAGTAGGCAGGTTATCCTTCCTAATTTATTTCCATGGCAACAGACAAGCAACCATGCCTTGTTTCTCAGGAGCAGAATGCTAATAACCAAATGTGTTTTACCCAGATGAATATATAACAGTTTACTAATATAAATGTCTCAACATTGTGTATATTACTGAAGAGAAATACACATTAATTCTACATCTAAGTTACATGATGGATATGCACAGGAGGATGAAAAACTGAGAAAGTTCCTCTGAAACATTAAAATCGTTCATTAAAGTAATGTATTTTAAATAGTGTGTACATTGAACAATTTAATTCTCTGACACTCCTATTGTTTATTTTGGGAGATGCTTATATTACAGAAATATGTAGTAATGCATAGTTATTTTGACATCTCAGAAAATAATGGGTCCTGCACAAGAGTTCAATTAAGCAATAATCCCTGGGAAAAATGGTCATTACTAACAGTTAATGATTGGTTTGTTAGTTAATGGCCCAAGGCAAAGCCGAGGGCGGTTAAAACTCTAACAAACGAGTTGTGAATTGTAGCAATGGCTTGTGAAATGTAGCAGTGAGGGATTTTAAAGGACTTTTTTCCCCTGGTTATAAACCACCTTTAATGGTTTATGATAGAAATAATGTGTTTTTTAAAACTGAGTATAACATAGGACAGTCTCTGAAACAACTGATATTTCTAGTAAATCGACAATTGATTTTCTTCTGATACTTCCTGAAACCATAAATTTGCAGATGTGATTTTTTTTTGGTTTAGAATATACACAACTATATTATACACATACATTGTTCATTGTTCAAAATGGAGGCAATGTTGGCCAAGCTATAAATAGCATTCTCCTTTCCTGGTTAAAAATATTGTGTGGATTTCTATTAGTGATAATTATATACTTTTCTTAGATGTCTTGGCTGGCAAGTTTTGACCTGTGATACTAGTTTAACTTTATCTTGAAATAAGATCACCCACAGAGTTTTTACTGCAAAGGCTTTAAGGCTATAGAATGGGCTCTTGAATCCCTACACCTCACAGCTCCCACAGGAAAATGCCATTGGCTCTTATGGCCCCCAACCATGTCCTCATGTGTTCACGAGTAACTTAACAGAATAAATGTGCTATGTTCAGAATTTCTTTACCTAACATCAGCGATATCTTATTGCCTCTTCTTCTTTTTTTTTTTAAATCCATAGGAAATTAGACTTCATTAGTCTGGGTACTTGCCTCACAAAACTATTGTAATGAAACTATAATAGCTTCTGGGTTACAGGAAGGCTTCATCTGCTCCTAGAAAATAAGACTTTGTACTCAGCTTCAATTAAGTCTGGGTCTGCATAACTGACAACCACAACTGGTCAACTGGTGAACTGATGTGGGGTATCAATAATTCGGCTCTCAAGATATATTTTTGAAAAAAACATTAATTGATTTCTTTTAAAATGAGTTTTTCAATTCATTGAATTAACATTTTGTAGGTTATCAGCTAGAATTTGGAATTGAGTTCAATCAGAGAGGTCCTGTGGAAGAGGGATTAGTCTAATTCTATGTACGTATTACCAAAATTAAATTATTTGATTAAAATTGTCCCATAGAACCACAGTATCTTTTTAAATTGTTCTACAACTTACATATGGGGATTTGCTTTTGTCCAAAGAACATTCCATGGATATACTTATTTTGATCTAAAACAAAGCAATAACCCTTCTTTCTCTCTCTGTCTCTGTCTCTCTCATTCAACTATCACTTGAAGAGAGAGATATTAACTTTACATAAGTAAAATGAGAATCACACATGCTAAATGACCTATGCAATGTCACACAGGTATAGTTAGCAGATCTGGGGTTCAAAACAATTAGGTCTGGGTGTTATGAATTCAAATCATATGTTTATTTGTTTGTAGGACATAAAATATCAGAAAAAAATAATTATATAGCAAACATGATCCTAAACACAATAAAAAATCTTATTAAAATATTATAAGTTTGAAGCAAATATTTTTAAAATTCAGAATAAGTGATAAGATTGCTAAAAGAATACTCACCATTCTAAAATGTCAGTATTAAAGCATTTTACCCTTGAGAATAATTGTATTTTATGAATATTCTAAACGCAGTAAGAATTGCTACATGCTCCGTGGTACATTTTAACTTCAGTGTCAAACAGAGAGCAATTAAGATAAAATAATATTTGGTTTTATCTTAGGTCAGAGTGGGCTCCAGAGGGTCATCCAAATCAAACGTAGTGCTGACATTCAATTCATATACACATACAGGGGTGAAACGTTGGGTATTTGAGAATTCATCAATTTATGCTATATGTTCAAATCTTATTCCTATTTACTAAACCAATCTATTATTCATTGGTATTTTTGTTTCTTAATAATGCATGTTTGTGTTCAGAAGAAACAAAATACTTGATGTTAGATAAAGAATTGATGATACGTAAATAATGACTATTAGCCCAATAAAGACATGCTGTCAGCAGAATATCTTCTATCTCTTTCCAACTTAATTGGGAATGCATTGCAGTGTGTACATTATGTTGCTCCAATTAATTCAAATCATTCCTAATTGGGATCTCTTAAATAACTCCCTCCTGGGTCTAGAGAGGAAATTGAATCAAGCATTAAATCAGTAAGTCATCTCTATCTTTAAATATATTGTTATTCATAATCAAATATGCTTATGTTGATATTACTAAAGATTAAGAAAAAATTCTTTTCTTGTGCTTTATAAGTAAGGGGGTACTGGTTAGTTAAAATTAGGGTTAACTAATAGTGGTAAAAACTAATGAAATATTAAATGTATATTCATTTCTGTGGGCAACTAGAGTTACTTACTTGAAGTACTTATGATAGAGAATCAGTGATTCAAATACAGACCTAGAGACAGCAAAAGCTGATTTAACTATGTGAGTTAGAAAAGAACTCATTACTGTGAATGATGGTGCAGAGACAGTGTTAAGGAGAAAATTTTAGTGGCAAAATATATAATGGGAAAGGAGGTTTAATGTTGAAATAGTAATAATAATCACATGAAGAAAAAGAGCAATGGCTTTTCATAGGCAACCACAGTGGAAGAAAAAGAAATAAAGGATCTTTCATATCTCAGGATGGGGAGCATTTTTAATCTATTATTCAGCAAGCTTGGGAAATTAAATTACCTTCTAAATACCATATTTTCAGAAGGTATTGAGGAAAGTAAAGGTTTTGGAACTGATGTCATAAGGGACAGGTAAAGGGCTATAATGGCTTAGTGTAAAATATAGATTACAAAAAGATAACCATTTTCAAAACTTTTAAAATTTATGACTTGGAAGAAGAGTTACACTTACTTAACCTGAGACAATACAGAATGACCATTATTCCAGCGTAGCTGTTAAAGTCTAGGGTTAGGCTAAGATTAACCCTATCACTTTAGGTGAGGAGGAAGGGGGGTAAACTGAGGCAGAGTAGATAACGCTTCAATCAAATATGTTCTTGAACACAGTCAAGGCACTTATGCTTCTGTTAGTTAAACTTTGATTATTGCTAGTCACTTCACCTCTCTAGGATCCATTTCTTCAGTTTTTATGCCACGTCTATTTGAGTTGGCTTACTGGGTATAAGATGAGATATTGGTTGAAAGACTGAAACTAACAGATTAAACATGTGTGACTCTATATTTACACACCTAAAGGTGTAAGAACTTGCTAGCTCTTCATCAGAACTGTATTCTATTCCAACTATACACAGGAATAATCTCTATTTCCCAGCATCCCTTGAAGCAGATCTGATATGTAACTGAGTTCTAGTCAACAGAAAGATAGCAAAAGTGATGCATGCCAGGATATTAGGTCAGGACCATAGATTCTTTGCATGTAATCACCTTTGTTTTTTTCCACTCTGGATGAATATAATGGAAAATGATCCCTGGGGAAAATATGGAAACCAAGTATCAAAAATGGTTGAGCCCCAAGATGAAAGGAGTCATTTGGAGGTGAACAGCTTGTTCATTATCAATACCCACTTATGAATTTATGTGAGCAAGAACTAAAGTTCTAATTTATTAAGCCACTGATGTTTTAGGGTTTATTATTACTATAGCTGGTGTTATTCTAATTAATATGGAGATCAGAAAGAATGTGGTATTACTAACAGAAACCTAAATTATAATATTGATGTAATCGTTGGGGTGCAGATTATACAGGAGTTGGAGGATGGAAAGATTAAGGATCATATTATGTGGTGGCAAAATATTTGGTAAATATGTGTCCTTCAATAACTTTTACATCAGACCACATGCAGGTTGAACCTGTAGGTCTCAGCACTGAATGAAGAGTTAGGAAGAGTCAGTCTGAAATGTGTGTACCCAACCATTTGATAGAATTTCTACCGTATTGATATAACAAAAGTTAATAACCTTCAGAACATAGATAAGAGTAAAATGTAGTAAAATGATTAGTATGAGATGAGTTTGATTACTAATTACTTTTGTTTTTAATATACTAGTTTAATTGTAAGTGTATATTATTTAATAGTGGCTGATTAAAAATTGGCAATACAATTTCAGAAAATTTACTAGTTGACTCTTGTGATCTGGTATGAACTGATACTAGATACATAACTATCAATTTTGGACTTCTTAAGAAAATAAATGAGTTTCATTTGTTTTACACTATTGACATTTGGGGCTTTATTTGTGACCACAAATAGCACTGACCTAACTAATGTGCAGGGCTACATTCTTTATTCAGAAATGGCATATACCTTCAAATTATTCACTGCTCCTCTGGGTGATAAGGAGTCCCTTAACAATGCTTATACTTTCTGAGATCCAAAGATCTTGTCTGGTGGGTGGTGTTTCCCTGGGCTCCAGTAGGAACTTTGTCACCTGAGACAATAGGCTGTGTGTTTTGAAGGTAGAGGTATGGTTGTCAAAATCCAGCTCTAGTAGTAAAGCCAACAATCAGAAGTACAGAGTTATAAGGTTTTTTATTATCATAAGGCAACAGGACCATAATGCTTAAATTATTTGCATAATAGGCATCTACCTAAATCAAGGGCAGCTAGAATAACCTCAGAGCAACTAGACAGCAGATAAGACTGCTGGTATGTATACCATATATATGTCCCTGAATTATTCATGTTATAAATAGATGTATTATTAAATTGAACAATGCACTTTGATGTGATCATTGAAAATTTCAGTAATATTAAAATTTGGGGTTGGATCAAAGAATTTTCAAGTTGAAAATTGTCCTTCTGGCCCTGGACCTTAAAATCCTGACAAAGAACCCACTTATCTGTGAATCACAACCAGGCAGATCATAAAACCAAGTCACACATAGGAGTGGACATTCTAGGTTGTTTTCCTTGCCCAGTTAATTTTTTTCTAGCTTCTGTCTCCCTTTGGTTTAAAAATCCTCATCTGACTCACTTACTCCTCCCAAAGTAGAGCAATAATATCCATTGGCTCTTGTCGACCCCTCCTCATGTAACTATCTATTGGAGGAGGGTAGCCTAAGAATGGAGCTCCCACCTTCTGCCCACCCTCTCATAGGATTGGTGCCCAGGACTATTATCATTGGAAGCCCACACTTTTCCCATTGCATCAAGCAAGAGACAACTCCTGTTGACATTTTCCCCAGGAGTGGGGTAGGAGGGAGGTGGGGATCTGATATGCTGGTCTTGGTGGTAGTCCCGTTCTCTCTCCTACTTGCAGTTTCAATGCTTCTGTAATAGGGAAGAACAAATCTGACTCCATATTGATCTTTTTTATTTTACTTTAACCTTTGTATTCTATTGCTTTTGCTACAAGTTAGTCACTAAAGAGTTGTTGCCTATAAGTTTAAATTATACATAATGGCCCATCTCTGGGAACCCTGCCTCCTATGTAATGAGCTAAGCTAAAGTACCTTTCTTTAGCTCACATGAAACATCATGATCAAACCCACCTGTGAATAACAGTAGGAAGGAAGAAATTAACACATCCCTTTCAGAGTCTGACCAGAACCAGGACTTTACCCTCTTCCCTTTCAGTGTAAAAGAAGCCTGAATCATAACTTGGAGAAGATAGTTCTTTGGGATATTATTCCACCATCTTCTCATTCTGCTGGCTTTCCAAATAAAGTCCCTATCCTTTGACCCGACAAATCATCTCTCAATTTATTGACCTGTCATGCTGCAAGCAGTACGAGCTTGGACTCAGAAACATTTCCAGCACCAACGTGCACATCTTGAAAGTTTCTCCTGCTTCCTGGTGGATGTTCAGTAATTTAATATGCAGATCTATGTTACCAATGTTTGCCAAATTGCTTGTAAACACATAGCCACACACTGAGATATTGATACAAGCCTTGCATACCCTTGCAGGCAGTGTTCTCAATGTTCTCCTTAAACTCTCTCATGGAGATGGACTATTCTAAAAGAATCCTATAACTTTGTTCAATCCCATTTTAAAGTCCTTAGACAGGCATCTAAACTTCTGAAAATATTTGTAGTTTTTGATACTACATCATATCTAGCATAAGCTTTAGAAATTATACAATTGTCTCTCCAGAAGAATTTACTGTTACTTTTGGGTATTTCATGTAGAGATCTGGGCTCATGGATAAAACATTTTAACTACCCAACCAAGTCTGTCATAGGTGTCCCTTCAAATTTGAGAAAGACCTCTCCAGGCCCAAGGTTTTTGTTTCTGTTCTTGTGAATTTTAAAAATTTATTTATTTATTTATTTATTTATTTATAAGCTGCTTTCTGTAAGTAGGTACTAACTCCATCTTTAATGCCAAAGAACATTTCCCAAAGAAATTATTACAATTTATCCAGTTGTAGACATATCATATAAAATTGGTGAGTCTCAATCCCTGGGTGCTATGTAGAATATTTCTCCCTTCCAGAACTTCTATGCCACTAGGAAAATATTTTTGATAAATTTTGTCTGACTTTATCTCACATTTCTCAATTCAGCTGGCAAATTAACTGTCATAGGAAGGGTCCTCTTTTGGAGCAGAGAGAACTGAGCCATGGGAAGACCATCCTAATAAGCATGAATGTTTATAATTATAGAATATAAGGGTTTTCTCCTCTGCTCTGCCTATATAAATATGTAGCCTGCATATACAACCATAGTAGCAGATAATGAAAAACTCATTATTTCCTGGAGATAACAACCCATATATTCTTAGGTCTGGATTGCAGCAGGTTGTACAACCTGCTTCTGAGTATACTCATTCAAATAAAACAGCTAAAAGGATTTAGGCAGTAAGTCCTTCCTGGAGCCTCTTTGGAGCTATCTGCTTCCAGAAAAATTATGCTTCTTTAACAGCATCAGAGCTCTTTCTGTGAATAGTAGAGCCTTTGGAGCTGGGCCCATGCCAGGATCTCTGAGGCAAGGTACCTCTCTACTGGGCTGTTGGGGTGATTACTCTGTACCAGGCTACCTTCCATAGCCTTCCCCATTTTTACTTCTGTTCCACAGATGTGGACATCAGGAAAGGATTTCCCTAGTAACCATTCTCTCCACTCCTTCTATCCCCCAGAGGCCAATCCTCCTCACCTCCCTAACATTTTCTAGTCAGCCACTTCCATACAGATTCCCCAAATCAGAGTCAACTTAAGTCTTGTGTTCCCTAATGAAACTTTTGAAGTGCGAAGAAAAGAACTGAAATCGTCAGTGGGTCAAGCTGAAGAATTCAATTCTTTTTAATTGTGTTCTGATGTTTATTTGAGGTAGCTGTAACTCAGTGATTGAAAACCAAGCTTTATTTTGATTATGCATTTTGTTTAACGTTACAGAATTGCATTTTCAATGACGGCGAGAGGTTTTTAGTGAAAAGAACCATGTCTAATGGGTATTGAAATGCAATTTCACAGACATTTTTGGAACAGTTCCTCTAATAATATTACTTTGCACTTAACTAATTTATTTGCTTAATGTGAAGTTAGCAAGAAAACTAAAATCAGAGAAATAAAAAATACCACGGCTGTTTTCATATGTAAAACATCAAAAAAATAAATAAATGCACACAGACACACAAAAAGTGACTTGCATCTTTTGACCAAAGTAGATTTTATCAACATGATTGCCATACAAAAAAACCAGGGCTGTTATTTGATAAATTATTTTTGAAAGGTGGGTCGGCATCACATTTCCTGTAAGGACTTGTTTCATTATGTCAGTGATTGCAGGAGAGACTAAACCATAAGAGACTACTTCCAACTATAAATAGGTCACATATTCATATACATAACTTTTTCTCACAATTGGGAACTTAAGCAAATAATTTGGCATATTTTTATCACAAGGAAAATATTCAAGCAGAAGCAGAGGGAAATAAATATCCTCTAGAATTCCAATCCTAAAATGGAAATACCACCCAAAGCTTTTCTATGAGTATTTAAGTAAAATCTTCTCAATATCACCCACCAGGGGTTTGGGGTCATTATATTACTTTGAGTCAGGGAAAATACTGGGATGATATATTGACCTGGAGAATAATAGAACCTTCCTTTTTTTTTCCTGCTCTAATGACACCAGGTAACTACACTGGAACAATAAAAGAATAATAGTTTTGAAAAATAAATTAGAGAAGTAAAGTTATTCTCACTTCAGCTAAATGTGTTCCATGAAACGTGTAGAGGGGAGTTGAAAAAGCAGGTCACTTATTAGTATGAGTTCAATAAGTGTTTTGTGTTCTAACTCAGGCCATGTCCCCAAGTGGCCTGGATACTACACAAAAAATAAAAAAATGAATGTTTTGCACTACACAATACTCATATGAACGGCAATTTTATTTTTATTATCTCAGATTCTATTAGTATTCATCTTCAGACCTATAGAGCTAATAAGAATTCTATTGCTATCATGGTCTCTTTGAAAGAAGAAATGAGCGATACAAATACCTTATTTTCCCCTGCTAATTACCATAATGTTTCTTGATGGAAAAATGCATCATCTCCTGATATTCATTGTTAGGAGAGAGTGTTAAAATATCAGTTATAATATTTTCCTCACTTCATACTTGGAAATAAATACATGGAGTCTGGGGTCTCTCTCAATTTCAGAACATTCTGACCTCAGAAACAGCTTTATCACAGTACTGGCTGCTGACTTAGTTGTTAGAATAATTGTTTTGTTAAAATTGAGAGAAGAGGCAAAGAAAAGTTCATAATTTATTGATCTGTTTTTCTGGCTGGTTTGAAATAAGTGAATTGGTATCAATTCTCTATGCGTATATTGATTATTATATAAAAGGACCTGTAAAAGGGGCAGTATTCAACTGTTGAAAGTGGCTAAAAATGTTTCCTGATAAACCTTATGAGAGTTCCATGGGGTCAATTTTATTTGAGCGCTGCATTCTTGGTTTTGTTATTCTCAAATAAAAGAGAAAGCTAATTTAAGTCAGGTACAGCTCTGTTTACTTGTGAATCCGAAGGGATCAATCCTAATGGGTTGACAGCAAAGCTCTAAACTGAAAACCACATTGGCCAATTCAAGTTTCATAACTAGTATCTAATTTTCATAAATCCTTGAAGTTCATTAAATTAAATTTTTAATGAATGTTGTTCCACTAAGAAAAATTGGAACCATCATGCTGATATTTCCTTCATCTGAATCTTTCTTCCCACTGCTTTAAATGTAAGTCTTGCAAGCATGGCCAGTACACACATGAGGATAAGTAGAATGATCATTATTGAATATTATAAATGCTTAAAACATAGCAGGTATTTTCAGAAACAACTTTCAGGAAACAAATTTCTGACAAGTAGAATAGAAATAAATAGAATTGACGTTTTCATTTCCATTTCAAATTTTTTAAACATCTTGATACACTAACAGGCAAACCTGTTTTTACTGTTCTTTGCTTTATTGAACTTCACAAATATTGCATATTTTATAAATTGAAGGTTTGTGACAACCCTGCCTTGTTAGAAGATGGTTAGCAGTTTTTAGCAATAAAGTAATTTTAATTAAGATATGTACATTATTTTTTTAAGACATAATGCTATTTCACATTTGAGAGACTGCACTATAGTGTAGACATAACTTTTATATGCACTGGGAAACCAAAAATTTTGTGTGGCATTATTGAGATATTCACATTATTACCATGGTCTAGAACTGTACCTGCAATATCTGTGAGGTATGTCTGTACAAATTTTAAAAGCATAGAAATATATGAAGTATAATGGAGTGGTCGGAAGATCACACTGATACATATAATGAATGTGAATCTGGCAATGATAAATACAGACTAGTACAGTTTGGTATTATTACCTCAACTATGAGAGGTAATATGACTATGCTATTGCTGTCCATAATATGATTTTCTTTGGGTAAAGTTTCAAACAACAGAGTACAATTTACCTTAAATTTACCTCACAGGTTTTTTTGTTTTTGTTTTTTTTTGCACAATTTAGTGTATATTAAAACATTGCAGAAACTATTTGTGTTTATATGTAAAATATAGTTTGTTCCAGATTCAAATAATGTAGTCTCCTCATCCCATCTTGCATGAATAATTGTGGGAGCAGGAATTTATTCTTCATTTTGTAGGAAAATTCTATGCATTGCTGGATGTCTTTTATCCCAGGAACCTTCCAATGAAATGCTTGTGGTATCCCCCCAAACATTTTCACAACCAAAGATATCCACATACATTTCTAAAATACTCACTTGGTGTTGTTCTACTCTTCATGAAAACTATTGCTTATGATTTATGCTATATGTTAGATACTATATATTATATAAGAGTAACTGGATGTAGTTGCTGCCATAGTATCAGTATGAACAGAACTAAGAACTAAGACCTTGGAGTAGAACTCACAGAGAGGAAGCGTTCAGCCTAAGACAGACTGAGCACTTCCAGAATGTAATATGCTCCTGGTAAGTAGACAAGTTCAGAAAAAATGAATTACCCAATAGTAGTTTGACAAAAAGTAATTCTTCTGATGATTAATTGAATGGTCAAATTTCCAAGAATGAATTAGTATAATATCATTTTCTGAATTTACTGGGTTTTTTCAGTTATTAATTCACAAAATATTATTTCTAAAGTAATTTATATTTTTCTGACATCACTCAATTGTCATTTTATTTGGAGAAAGAAAATTTCTTGTGAATTTTGAATTCTGGGTGTTGTTCACATTACAAGGTCAAGGATTTTATAAATGGTTGGGTGTGTTTATTTCCAAAATATTTTCATTCTCACCTACATTTGTTTTATTATTGTGTTAATTTGCAAATATCTAAGCACATGTTCAATGATCATCTGTCTAGTCTATTTTAGGTTGAATTTTTGCATTTACTGTAAAATAACTACAAGACTAATAATATTTCAACTGAATTTATCTTTGTTTTGTTTCTTTTTTTAAAAAAATTAATTTATTTTATTTATTTATTTTTGGCCACGTTGGGTCTTCATTGCTGCGTGCGGGCTTTCTCTAGTTGCAGCGAGCAGGGGCTACTCTTCTTTGCGGTGCATGGGCTTCTCATTGCGGTGGGTTCTAGGTGCACAGGCTTCAGTAGTTGTGGCACGCGGGCTCAGTAGTTGTGGTGCATGGGCTTAGTTGCTCCCCGGCATGTGGGATCTTCCCGGATCAGGGCTTGAACCCCTATCCCCTGCATTGGCAGGTGGATTCTCAACCACTGCACCACCAGGGAAGCCCCTGTTTTGTTTCTTTTATTATTTTTTTATTTTATTTTATTTATTTTTGGCTGCTTTGGGTCTCAGTTGCAGCACATGGGATCTTCGTTGAGGCATGTGGGATCTTTCGTTGTGGCATGTGGGCTTCTCTCTAGTTGAGGCACGTGAGTTCAGCAGCTGTGGCATGCAGGCCTAGTTGCCCTGTGGCACATGGGATCCTAGTTCTCTGACTAGGGATTGAACCCACGTCCCCTGCGTGGTAAGGCGATTCTTTACCACTGGACCACCAGGGAAGTCCCTCAACTAAATTTGTCTTGTATTATGGGTTCTTCCTTTTAGTGTTCCTGGTAATTATTTATAAGCAGTTACTTGTCTTGTCATCATCTTGAATGATGACTGAGGAGCATGGCCATGTTTAATTCATTGAATATTTATATTTCCTAAAATCTTTAGCTCCTTGTCACAGCACTCTATAAGTGCTCAAAGAATAGCTCTTGTTTCACTCACTAATATCTGAGACTTGAGCCTGAAGCAGATTTGACAGACTATGTCTGTGTCTACCTGTTAGGAAAATAGCCAGCTGGGTCTGGTCCTGCAGGGAAGGGAGTGACAAATTAAACTTCAATGACCGCCTTCATATATATAAAATAACCAGCCAGTTTCTTTTTTTCTTTAATTTTCCAACTCGTTGCATGATTGCCATGTCAATGGACTACTCAATGAATCATTTTTAATGTATTGGTCAATTTGAGAAAGTATCTGATTCAAAATCTTAAAAAAAATTTTTTTATTTGTATAGAATCCAATGCTTGCTGGAACTGATCACATCATCAGATAAATTTAGACTGAACTAGACATAGCCTGTGTTTCTCATGTCTGACCACTGAGATATAGAAAGGCAAATTAGAAGAACCAGGATCCCTGACAGAGTGGTCACTGGTACCTTTCTATATTCCATTCATATCTCTCCTTTATTTCTCCCCCTTCTCTTGTTGCTTCAGAAGATTGAGAGGTAAATCTCTTTAAAACACTATATTCATAGACTATGGGGAAAATGAGATGTACTACAATGAACTCCTCTCATTGCTCCTGCATCAGATACACAACATGGGAGAATCATGACAAGCAAGTATCAGAGGAATCTAGTGCCTGTGCATTTGCCTGTTCATAAAGCACAACAGCTACACTTAAGTAGAAACTGAAATATTTTATTTACTAACACTGGAAAAATCCCCTTTCCATCTTCATAGGATTCCAGCATCTGAGGAAGTAAACTATTGAGCTATTAAGATTTATTGAGCTATTTAGATTAAAATTATTCTCCTCCTCAAAAGAAATTAAAGAAGGAGGGGGGTGGAAAGTACTGTACTAAGATCGGAAGGAGTGCAGGGAGGGCAATGAAAAAATGTTGGTTGCTTTTTTTTTCTGTTTGCTTTTTTTTGTCAGTTAAAATGCCCAAATGAAGCAATTTTAGTGTCTTTCCTAATGTGGAAAGGATAATCAAGCCCATTTTACTTTAACCACTTGCATCTCTCGCCTGAGATTCCTGGAATTTTGCACATTCTAAATATAAGTAAAAAATTGAAGTACCTATTGAAAAAATTTGCCTTCAAAATGTAGTTCATCTACACAGTATGTCTAGAACACGTATATTTTTGAAACAAAGATAAATTGTCTGACAAACATTTTTATAATTTCATTTTTAATGAATAAACAAAAAAGCAATCCTTGAAAAACAAAACAGTGTAATTTTAATTCATATTGCCTTAAAGGCTGAAGACCAGAGGTAAAATAAACCAAACAGGAAGAGAAAGTAGTACATATGGGTAATGTGACTTGGAAAATCACATTACTAAGGAACCATAACTTTTGACTTTAATAACTTTAATATGATTCAATTTTCAATTTTGACATTATAATGCCTCACATTCCTAATTATCACGTTTTTCTGCATACCATATTCCTCGTTCTTGGAATTGTTGCTAGCACTATTTCCTGGTTAGCACATTTATTTTATTTTTGTCTCTTAAAGACATTCAAACATTTCAGTGTAATAATTTTCCAGCTGCATTTTGGCATTCTTCACTCAAAAAATTGTTTTTAGAAAGAATGTTAAAACTCCTAGACATTTCATATCTTAAAAATGCTTAGAGAAGTATATTTCCTCACTTTTATTCATATGCATTTACAATTTATTTTAAATGGACAACAAAATCAAAATAATTAAACATATTAAAGAACCTATCATTCCCTCCCTGTCTGTTTTTCTCAAATTTGTACATTGTATGTAAAGAAATATAAACTTTGATTATCTGTGCCATATGAAGTAATCATATGGATTATTTGAAATCAGAAATAATCATCTAATCTGTTTTAAAAATTATCTCTGAAGTATATTAGATAATGCCTCTGCATCCCATTTTCCTTCTTAAAATTTCTTAAGGCAGAAGTGTTAAAATTTTTTTATTTAAATGGCAGAAATACATATTATATCAAAATCTTACACAAGACCGCATTTATGGAAAAGATCAAAATACAGTTACTTTGGATGAATCAGAGGCCTGTATTCTCCTATATAATTTTCTACTTTTCTCTGTAGCAGCTTGTGAAAATCCAAAATTAACCCAAGGTTACACAAAATGCTGTTGGAAAATCAGAGTCTGTTGTCAAACTTAAAAAGACAATTTGATTCCTGGCTAATAAATCAAGAAAAGAAGCATTGTTCTCTACTCTTGCCCCTCACCTCCTTCCCAATTCACTTGATCCACCCTAGGCTTTGACAATACTTTGTACTTAACCTTTCACTACTCTCTCATTATATTTCATATTTTATTCTTTATGTTTCTCTCCAGCAAGTTTGGCTTCCCCATAAATTTGGAGATAGTAGTCATCAAGGTTTTTAAACCCCCATTTGCTAACACCATGCTGGACACACAGTAGCTACTCAAGAAATGTTTGCTAAATGAGTGAACTGATGAACCATAAATAATTGACTAAATATGTAAATTAAAGAAGAAATAAAATATATATTGATCAGCAGAATAATTAGTATAAGAGAATGTTCAGTAATACTAATTTGCTACTAATAATCCATTTGTATATAATCAAACCTACCAAAATTTTGGTTTGTGGGTCTGTAACCTCAATAAAAAGTCTCCTTTCCACAAGTGTAAACAAATCTCTTCCCCTATAATTTGGATTTGCCATCTTTCTATGTTTGTAAGAACTTTTTTGTTATAGATTATTATCCTCCTCTCCATTTTTAATCTTTCCTCCACTAATCATTTCCCTTCAGAAAATAAAGACTCTCAAGTTGGTCTAAAATTAAACACATACACACACACACAGAAACAAATTCCTTTAATCCATTAGCACTTTATTTCTCATCATTCACAGTCAAGCCTGTAACAACATTGTCTACTCTATTTCCACTAAGCCACTTTTCATGTATTCAACCTACTGCCTGCGACTCACCTGTTATCACTACAATGCATATGTTGGAAGGCGGAGATATTGAATAATATCCTCCGAACTGAGAAGGAACTTTAAGACCAAAAACCAAAGCAGGCAACTCCATATAGAACATTTCTGAAGTTTTTTGTGAGTAACTTACATACAGGCAATATCAGTGGGACAATGGTGAACCAGAAGCATTCACAGCTGTACTCTGCACATGCACAGGATTTTCATACAAAATGAAGAAAAAATTCCTGCCCCTATAAGACCCTTCATCTTGCCATTCAGTCATGCAAGATGGGGCGAGGAGACTATATTATCTGAGTTCTGCTAGTGTGGAATTCATTTTTCCTAATGGAGGAAGGCTACTCCCTAGCTACACAACACTGGTTCCACTGAATTGGAAGATGAGACTTCCACCTTGCCATTTTGTGCTCCTTATGAAATCAACCCAACACATAGAAAAAGGGGTTTACTCTTCTGATTTGGCTGATTGATCTTGATTATGAAATAGATTTGCAGTTTTACAATGGGGGCAAAGAGGAATATGTATGGGACCCTTGGGAGTATCTGCAGTACCTCTTAGTACTTTTATATCTAATAGTAAAGATTACTATTAGGATATAGGATAAGCAAAAAAAAAAAAAAAAAAAAAGGTAGGCCTTTTGAGGGCTCACTTCCTTCAGAATGACAGTTTAGTCACCCTCCCTACTAAAATCTTTACCAGCTGATATTTTTTTCCAAAGAGCAAGGGAATAGAGAAAGTTTATAGAAGAAAGAAATAAAAATATTAACAATAGACATAACCATTTACTGAGATATGGACTATAGTTATTTTATACAGTTTCCCTTTGCATTTATATGTATAGTTATTAGTGTATATTAAGTATACTTTCCCTTTCCTTTTCCTTCGTTTAATTCTATATACAATATATCACTGGTTACTTTTAAAATTTAGTCTTCAGAAAACAGCATATTTGGTGGAACTGTGACTGAATTTGATTAGTGATGATATTATATCCAGTAATGGCTATTGAGACTATGAGTCTCACCATTTTAGTGAGAGGGAAAGGACTTCACACTGTACAAAGGATAACACTTTTTAAAAAGTTGTTTATTTGTTTTATGGAAATTCACACTACATGAAGGGTGCATTTGGAAACTGAAGAGCCGAAAGGATCAACTGTGCCCATTAACAAAATTGCCTCTCATCTCATAATTCATCCTTCTTTTCTTATGGTACTAGAACTAGACCTCACAGATATTTCACCTTTGTCAGCTTCCTTTAAGAGAGGGTCCTTGATAGAAAGACACTGTAAACCAGAGAAGTGGAAAAGCACTTCCTTCCTGTATCTGATGTGTTGTTTTTCAACCTGACAGCCAATACAGTGGCATCTGGGAAGCCAGGTAGCATTCACTTCAGCTGTCCACAAGGAGAAGCTGTGGCCAACACCTAGGATATTTCTTTTTCATCACTAAGCAGGTCACTCCTGCAGAACAACGGTGGCCATGCCCTCCTGAAAGATTTTCCACTATCATGTGGTTTTCTTTATGACCTCCAGCAAGTTTCTTTACCACTGGCAATCTGCATGTTTTTATGGTAGCCAGTCCCTTGCCAAAAATACCTGAATCTCTGCATTAGCAAGGGACCTCATCTAAGTTCTTAGTTCTTTTCTTGTTCACGCTCCCTCTCAGCCCTAGAGGTAATAGCTGCTTTCTGAATTTGCTACTTCAGAACAACTTAATTTTTTTTTTACCTCTTTTAATAACTAACAAATATTTATATTAAATTCTTCCTGCTTCAATTACTAGTATGTTTTCTATTTCCTAAGTGCAAACTGACAAATGCTAAAGGATTTCCTCAGGCAGAAATAAATGGTCCCATAAGGAAGCACAGGAACCAAGACAGGAAGGAGAAACAATGAGAAGGGTAAATATAATTGCATACTGACTGCATTGCAATGTCTTGTGAAGTTTCCAATATATGATGCAATAAAATACATGGTGATAAGAGCACGAAAGGTGGAAGGAGGATTAATGCAGTTAAGTGATTCTTCAATGCTGGCATTTTCAAAGGAAGAGAGTACTGCTTTATACAAGATTTTAATAAGAAGATGCATATGGCATTACAGAAGATAAACCTTGAAACAATAGTATAGCTGTGTATAAATAAGACACTATTACCGAAGAAACACTGAATGATAATAATAATAATAATAAAACCAACAAAACTTGGTTATTACAGAAAAAGCTGATCAAGTAGAGAAACATATCGGACAGAAAGAAAAATATTGAAAGGATTTCAATATAAGCTCAGATACAAATATTAAAGTTAAAGTAAAATTGAAGTAAAAAAATAAAATAACATTCTATCTCCACTATAAAAAATAAAATAAATTTTAGTGGATTTTGAAACTTTAATTAAAAGACAAATATCAAATATCATCATACTGGAGTAAAGGAAAATCAAAACCCAACTCTATACTGATGCCTTTAAAACTCAGAATACAGAATTACACAGAAAGTTTAAAAAAAAAGAAAAAAAGAAATGGATAACAATGCTATCCAAAATAAAGCTGAATTGTTCAGTCAATAAATGAGACATTTCAAAATGACTAAAAATTTGTCTTCAGATTCAAAATAATACAAACTTATTTACATTCCACTAAAATGTCCAAAGTACAATTTATGGACATATGAAAGAACTAGGCAAACCCACTCTCATAGTGGGAGAATTTAAAACATCACTTTCAGTATCTGACAGAGAAATAAAAAGCAGAAAAACAAATCTACAAGAATAATGATTGAGAGGGACCTTCAAGATGGCAGAGGAGTAAGATGTGGCGATCACCTTCCTCCACACAAATACATCAAAAATACATCTACATGTGGAACAACTCCTACAGAACACCTACTGAATGCTGGCAGAAGACCTCAAACTTCCCAAAAGGCAAGAAACTCCCCACGTACCTGGGTAGAGCAAAAGAAAAAAGAAAAAACAGAGACAAAAGAATACAGATGGGACCTGCACCTCTGGGAGGGAGCTGTGAAGGAGGAAAGGTTTCTACACACTAGGAAGCCCCTTCACTGGCAGAGACTGGGAGTGGGCTGGGAGGGAAGCTTTGGAGGCATGGAGGAGAGCGCAGCCACAGGGGTGCGGAGGGCAAAGTGGAGAGATTCCCACACAGAGGATCGGTGCCGACCTGCACTCACCAGCCCGAGAGGCTTGTCTGCTCACCCGCCAGGGCGGGCGGGGGCTGGGAGCTGAGGTTCAGGCTTCGGTCGGATCGCAGGGAGAGGACTGGGGTTGGCTGCGGGAACACAGCCTGAAGGGGGCTAGTGCGCCACAGCTAGCCAGGAGGGAGTCTGGGAAAAACTCTGAACCTGCCTAAGAGGCAAGAGACCATTGTTTTGGGGTGCGCGAGTAGAGGGGATTCAGAGCACTGCCTAAACAAGTTCCAGAGCCGGGCACAAGCCACGGCTATCAGCGCGGACCCCAGAGACGGGCATGGGATGCCAAGGCTGCTGCTGCAGCCACCAAGAAGCCTGTGTGCAAGCACAGGTCACTATCCACACATCCCCTCCCGGGAACCTGTGCAGCCCGCCACTGCCAGGGTCCCATGATCCAGGGACAACTTCCCGGGGAGGACACACAGCGCAGCTCAGGCTGTTGCAACGTCACGCCAGCCTCTGCCACCGCAGGCTCGTCCCGCATTCCGTACCCCTCCCTCCCCCTGGCCTGAGTGAGCCAGAGCCCGCTAATCAGCTGCTGCTTTAACCCCCTCCTGTCTGGGTGGGGAACAGATGCCTGAGGGAGACATACATGCAGAGGTGGGGCCAAATCCAAAGCTGAACCCCAGGAGCTGTGCGAACAGAGAAGAGAAAGGGAAATCTCTCCTAGCAGCCTCAGGAGCAGCGGATTAAATCTCCACAATCAACTTTGATGTACCCTGCATCTGTGGAATACCTGAGTAGACAACAAATCATCCCAAAATTGTGGTGGTGGACATTGGGAGCAACTGTAGACTTGGAGTTTGCTGTCTGCGACTGAATTGTTTCTGATTTTTATGTTTATCTTAGTTTAGTGTTTAGCACTTGTTATCATTGGTGGATTTGTTTATTGGTTTGGTTGTTCTCTTTTTTTATTATTACTTTTCTATTTTTTTATTTTAATAATTTTTTTCTTTTTTAAATTTATTATTATTACTATTTTTCTTTCTTTCTTTTTTCTCCCTTTTCTTGTGGCTGTGTGGCTGACAGGGTCTTGGTGCTCTGGCCTGGTGTCAGGCCTGAGCCTCTGAGGTAGGAGAGCCAAGTTCAGGACATTGGACCACCAGAGACCTCCCAGCCCCCCATAATATCAATTGACAAGAGCTCTCCAAGAGATCTCCATCTCAACAGTAAGACCCATCACCACCCAACAGCCAGCAAACTCCAGTGCTGGATGGCCCATTCCAAACAACTAGCAACACAGGAACACAACTGCACCCATTAGGAGAGAGGCTGCCTAAAATCATACTAAATTCACACACACCCCAAAACACACCACCTGACGCGGCTCAGCTCACCAGAAAGACAAGATCCACCCCCACCCATCAGAACACAGGCACCAGTCCCCTGCACCAGGAAGCCTACAGAAGCCACTGAACCCACCTTAGCCACTGGGGGAAGACACCAAAAACAACGGGAACTATGAACCTGCAGCCTGCGAAAAGGAGACCCCAAACACAGCAAGTTAAACAAAATGAGAAGACAGAGAAATATGCAGCAGATGAAGGAGCAAGGTAAAAACCCATCACCAAACAAATGAACAGGAAACAGGCAGTCTACCTGAAAAAGAATTCAGAGCTATGATAGTAAAAATGATCCAAAATCTTGGAAACAGAATGGAGAAAATACAAGAAATGATTAACAAGGACCTAGAAGAATTAAAGGACAAACAAACAATGATGAACAACACAATAAATGAAATTTAAAATTCTCTAGAAGGAATCAATAGTAGAATAACTGAGGCAAAATAACGGATAAGTAACCTGGAAGATAAAACAGTGGAAACAACTGCCACAGAGCAGAATAAAGAAAAAAGAATGAAAAGAATTGAGGACAGTCTCAAAGACCTCTGGGACAACATTAAATGCACCAACATTGGAATTATAGGGGTCACAGAAGAAAAAGAGAAAAAGAAAGGGACTGACAAAATATTTGAAGAGATTATAGTTGAAAACTTCCCTAACATGAGAAAGGAAATAGTCAATCAAGTGCAGGAAGGGAAGAGAGTCCCATAAGGATAAATCCAAGTAGAAACAGGCCAAAACACATATTAATCAAACTATCCAAAATTAAATACAAAGAAAAAATATTAAAGCAGCAAGGGAAAAAACAACAAAGAACATACAAGGGAATCCCCATAAGGTTAACAGCTGATCATTCAGCAGAACCTCTGCAAGCCAGAAGGGAGTGGCAGGACATATTTGAAGTGATGAAAGGGAAAAACCTACCAGCAAGATTACTCTAACCAGCAAGAATCTCATTCAGATTTGACGGAGAATTTAAACCTTTACAGACAAGCAAGAGCAAAGGGAATTCAGCACCACCAAACCAGCTTTACAACAAATGCTAAAGGAACTTCTCTAGCCAGGAAACACAAGAGAAGGAAAAGACCTACAAATACAAACCCAAAACAATTAAGAAAATGGTAATAGGAACACACATATCGATAACTACGTTAAATGTAAATGGATTAAATGCTCCAACCAAATGACATAGACTGGCTGAATGGATACAAAAACAAGACCCATATATATGCTGTCTACAAGAGACCCACTTCAGACCTAGGGACACATACAGACTGAAAGTGAGGGCATGGAAAAAGATATTCTATGCAAATGGAAATCAAAAGAAAGCTGGAGTAGCAATTCTCATATCACACAAAATAGACTTTAAAATAAAGACTATTACAAGAGACAAAGACGGACACTACATTAATGATCAAGGGATCAATCCAAGAAGATATAACAATTGTAAATACTTATGCACCCAACATAGGAATACCTCAACACATAAGGCAAGTGCTAACAGCCATAAAAGGGGAAATCGACAGGAACACATGAATATTATAGGGGACTTTAACACCCCACTTTCACCAATGGACCGATCATCCAACATGAAAATAAATAAGGAAACACAAGCTTTAAATGACACATTAAACAAGATGGACTCAACTGATATTTATAGGACATTCCATCCAAGAGCAACAAAATACACTTTCTTCTCAAGTGCTCATGGAATATTCTCCAGGAGAGACCATATCTTGGGTCACAAATCAAGCCTTGATAAATTTAAGAAAATTGAAATCATATCAAGTATCTTTTCCAACGACAACACTATGAGACAAGATATCAATTACAGGGAAAAAAAAATATAAGCACATGGAGGCTAAACAATACACTACTAAATAACCAAGAGATCACTGCAGAAATCAAAGAGGAAATCAACAAATGCCTAGAAACAAATGACAATGAAAACACGATGACCCAAAACCTATGGGATGCAGCAAAAGTAGTTCTGAGAGGGAATTTTATAGCAATAAAATCCTACCTCAAGAAACAAGAAAAATCTCAAATAAACAACTTAACCTTCCACCTAAAGCAATTAGAGAAAGAAGAAGAAGAACAACAAAAAACCCCAAAGTTATCAGAAGGAAAGAAATCATAAAAATCAGATCAGAAATAAATGAAAAAGAAATGAAGGAAACAATAGCAAAGATCAATAATACTAAAAGCTGGTTCTTTGAGAAGATAAATAAAATTGATAAACCATTAGCCATACTCATCAAGAAAAAAAGGAGAAGATTCAAATCAACAGAATTAGAAATGAAAATGGAAAAGTAACAACTGACACTGCAGAAATACAAAGGATCACGAGATATTACTAAAAGCAACTATATGCCAATAAAATGGACAACCTGGAAGAAATGGACAATTCTTAGAAAAGCACAACCTTCCAAGACTGAAACAGGAAGAAATAGAAAAAAAAAACAGGTTAATCACAAGCACTGAAATTGAAACTGTGATTAAAAATCGTCCAACAAACAAAAGCCCAGACCAGATGGTTTCACAGGCAAATTCTATCAAACATTAAGAGAAGAGCTAACACCTATCCTTCTCAAACTCTTCCAAAATATAGCAGAGGGAGGAACACTCCCAAACTCATTCTATGAAGCCACCATCACCCTGACAAAATCAGACAAAGATGTCACTAAAACAGAAAACTACAGGCCGATATCACTGATGACCATAGATGCAAAAATCCTCAACACAATACTAGCCAACAGAATCCAACAGCACATTAAAAGGATCATACACCATGATCAAGTGGAATTTATCCCAGGAATGCAAGGATTCTTCAATATATGCAAATTAATCAATGTGAGAAACCATATTAACAAATTGAAGGATAAAAACCATATGATAATATCAATAGATGCAGAAAAAGCTTTCAACAAAATTCAACACCCATTTATGATAAAAAAAACCACCACCACCATTGATATAGCACTATGGAGACAGTATGGAGGTTCCTTAAAAAACTAAAAACAGAACTACCATGTGACCCAGCAATCCTACTACTGGGCATATATATACCCAGAGAAAACCATAATTCAAAAAGATACATGCACCCCAATGTTGTTGCAGCACTATTTACAGTAGCTAGGACATGGAAACAACCTAAATGTCCATCAACAGAGGAATGGATACAGAAGATGTGGTACATATATACAAAGGAATATTACTCACCCATAAAAAAGAATGAAATTGTGTCATTTGCAGAGGCATGGATGGACCTAGAGACTGTCATACAGAGTGAAGAAAGTCAGAAAGAGAAAAATAAATACCGTATGTTAACACATATATATGGAATCTAAAAAAAATGGTTCTGATGAACCTAGGGGCAGGACAGGAATAAAGACGCAGATGTAGAGAGTGGACTTGAGGATAAGGAGAGGGGGGAAGGGTAAGCTAGGATGAAGTTAGAGAGTAGCATTTACATATATACACTACCAAATATAAAATAGTTAGTGGGAAGCAGCTGCAGAGCATAGGGAGATCAGTTTGGTGCTCTGCAACCACATAGAGGGGTGGGATAGGGAGGGTGGGAAGGAGCCACAAGAGGGAGGTGATATGGGGATGTATATATATACGTACACTTGATTCACTTTGTTATACAGCAGAACTAATATAATATTGTAAAGCAATTATACTCCAATAAAGATGTTTAAAACAAATAAGAGAATAATGCTTGCTGTATCTTACATTTTACCAGTTTAAAGAAGTTCTAACTTTACTTATCTAAGAAAAGTTTCCTTTTTTATAATCATAACACATATTTAATTTTGCCAAATAAATTTTCTGCATATTTTGAAGTGATATTATTATTTCCTCTAGTTTTCTTTAGTATAATAAATTCACCTACTGATTTTTCATGAATGTTAAGCCAACCTGGAGTTCCTTGTATGAACAACTTGAGTAGTATAATGCATTACTTTTTAATGCACTGATGAAATACTTTGTTAATTTTTATGACATTGCATCTATATTCATAAAATTGATTGGCCAATATTTTTCTTTTACTGTCTTTGTCTCATATTAATATCATTAGTCTGCTTGTCCCATAAAATGAGTTTAAAAGTATTTCTTCTCTCATATTCCTTGGAAGATTTTGTGTGAAATTATAATTGATTCCTTCAGTGTTTGAAATAAGACCCCTAAAAAGCTTTCATGGAGTGAGTGACGATTCATTTCTAGAGAAATTTTTAATAACTGATTGAATTGTTTAAAGGATTACTGAACAATCCAATTTTTTATTTCCTCTTGAATAAGTTTTGGTAAATTTTATTTTTCCTGAGAATTTAATTAGTTCTGTTTACTATTAAATTAATTGGTACAATGTATTGTAACATCCTATTATTGTATGTTTACTCTTTGTTGCTTTTAAAATCTATACACCCCTTTATACTCCTTGTAAATCTTTTGTTCTTGCTTTTTTTTATTAATTTTGCTAGGGTTTTGACTACATTTTTCCTTATTAAATAATGAAAATAATGTTGCCTTTGTTAATCATTATTATATGGTTTTCATTCTGTTACCTTACTTTTTGCTCTTATCTTTACTGTCCTACTTGATTTGAATTATTCTAAATCCTTAATGTTGTTGCTTAGCTCACCAGTTCTGAGCTTTCCTGTATTCTCTACGCTTTTACCTAGTATTTTTATTTTGCTCAACTCAGTATTTTCCAATTTTTATTATGCTTTCTTCTTTGGTCCATGTGTTTATCTTTATTACAGAAAAATATTTCTGAAGTGCTCAACTCTTAAATGGATAGATATTTAAAAATTTAAATTTACAAATTTAAATGTCCATTTGACTACCACTTAGATCAATATGTAAACAATTTGCAGTCCCGCAGAAGCTTTCCAGATACCTCTCCTCCAGTCTCTCAGCCCCAAACCTCTCTCCACTCTAATATCTAATTTTTTTGATCTGACATTATTTGCTTATCATTTCATCTGCGAAATTCATCCAAGCTGTGTGTAGCAGTAGTTCACACAGCTACAACTTCTTGTAGCTGTATAGTTTCTCATTGTAAGAAGGTGCTACAATTTACTGACCAATTTTCTTGTTGATAAATATTTGGATTATATCTAATTTTTTGGTTCTTAGGTATAAAGCTTTTATGAACACCCTCATATATTTCTTTGATAAATATGCACTCTTTTTTTCTTGGGAATATACCTTTAAATAGGAATGAAGTTTTGGAATTTTTAGAACATATAATATATATATAGTGCTCAGAATATACATTCTATATGTTGGCAAAACTATTTGGCATTGTTGATGCTAGTTTTCTGGACTGTTACGTTATCCAGTATTCGGTGTTCCTTGGGTGATCTTCAATTTTGTATACTCTCTGATTGGTGAATGCTATTAGTTCAGCCTTGGTAATTATGCCGTTGAAGTCTCCTATATCATTTCTGATTATTTTCATCAATTTCACCTATCAATTTCTAGGATATGCATTTAAAAGCACCCACTAAATTAGTAGATTTTGGTGTCATTTCCTTGAATTTCTGGCAAATTGTGCTTTAAATATTATCAAGTTATATCATTAGTGGCCTCCACATTTAGAACTGTCAAAATTACTTGTGAATTATAGAGTGATCCTTTTTATCTTCAGTCATCACAGTTTTACTTGTGTGATTTTTTAATCTGATATTGATTTATCTACAGCAGCATCTTTTACTTAGTTTTTGCTTGATATACATCTTTCTAACTTTTGAAGTTACATTTTTTATACACTTAGGGTTGTCTTTTGAAATAAAGATGTCATCTTTTGAAATAAAAGTTACATTTAGAGTACAGTTATAGATTACATATTTATATCACTCTGAACTTCTTGATTTTTGAAAAAGTTTATTTCATTTTCATTTATTTGATTTCAGTATGTTTGCATTTAATTCTATTTTAGCAGGCATTCCCAATCTTTTTTACCTAGGAGAGAACTTTGAAAAAGTTTACATGTCTCAAGGGACTCCTGCATAAAAATTATTATATCTGCACATATTATTTAGCATAATTAATAAATTATAGATATAATAATCCAATAATAGTTGTCTATTATTTTCAAATAGAGAGTAATATTTTTTTCTGTAGCTCTGTTTCTTTATTATGACACTATTTATGTATGATTTTTTTCCTTCCTACTACTAAAGAAAATAATGTAGATAGTATATACTCCTGTTTTTCTTCCTTTTTAAAAAGTTTAACTTCTTACTTATCTTTTAACCCAATCCAAGTTGGCCTGAAAGATTTGCCATAAATTTCTACTATTTAGAATTCGAATAAGGTTATGTACTCTAAGATATGTACAAGAGTTATCTTTCTTTCTCTCCCCTTCTTAAAGTTAAAAATGATTCTTCGGGGCTTCCCTGGTGGCGCAGTGGTTGGGAGTCTGCCTGCCAATGCAGGGGACACAGGTTCGAGCCCTGGTCTGGGAGGATCCCACATACCGCGGAGCAGCTGGGCCCGTGAGCCACGGTTACTGAGCCTGCGCGTCTGGAGCCTGTGCTCCACAAGAGGGGCCGTGACAGTGAGAGGCCCGTGCACCGCGATGAGGAGTGGCCCCCACTTGCCACAACTAGAGAAAGCCCTCACACAGAAACGAAGACCCAACACAGCCATAAATAAAATAAATAAATAAAATTTTTTTAAAAAATGATTTTTCAACCAAACTTTCTTGAAAAACAAAAAGGAAATATTAAAATTAGGGTACCTTTTTTTGACATTAATTTCTTCCCTTTTCAAATATTTTATAACTCATAAAACAAATATTTAAATAACTATTTTAATTTGATATTATTTGAGGTTACTACAATATGAAATGGGTTGATATGATTGAATGGTAAAACTACTAAAACCATAAACCAAAGCCATATGATTAAAATTACAGCATAAGATATAATTTAATATGTGTTTGGAAAAAAACATTTTCTAAGTGAAATGATTGGACTCAATATATCAATTATAAAACTATTATGCACAATTTGTTGGTTACATGATCTTTTTAATAATTCTATATACACATAAAAGTTATTTTGAACTTAGATATAAAGAATGGTACTTACATATGAAGTATAAAATGTGTGCTTGGGGTTTCCCTGGTGGCACAGTGGTTGAGAATCTGCCTGTCAATGCAGGGGACACGGGTTCGAGCCCTGGTCTGGGAAGATCCCACGTGCCACGGAGCAACTGGGCCCGTGAGCCACAACTACTGAGCCTACAAGTCTGGAGCCTGTGCTCCGCAACAAGAGAGGCTGCGACAGTGAGAGGCCCGCGCACCGCGATGAAGAGTGGCCCCCGCTCGCCGCAACTAGAGAAAGCCCGCGCACAGAAACGAAGACCCAACACAGCCAAAAATAAATAAATAAAATTAAAAAGAAAAAAAATGTGTGCTTGTTTTTTTGCTGCACAGTTACTCATGGTGATTCAAACTTAAAATGAACACATACAATTTTAATTTTTAACTGAAATGAGACAATTTCTGTCCTCACACTCAATGACTGTTAAACAAGCAGAAATTTGAATATACATGCAAGAAGTTAAAAACTTCCTCAACAAATGAAGGCAGTCAAAGATACAAACTTCCAGCTATAAGATAAATAAGTAGTAGGGATGTAACACACAACATGCTAAATATAATTAACACTGCTGTATGTCGTATATGAACGTTGTTAAGAGATTGTAATCCTAAGAGTTCTCATCACAAGGAAACAATGCCTTTTTTCTTTTTCTTTAATTTTGTATCTATATGAGTTGCTCGATGTTCACTAAACTTACCTTTGTCATCATTCCATGATGTAAGTCAAATCATTATTCTGTACACCTTAAATGTATACAGTGCTGCATGTCAATTACAACTCAGTAAAACCGGAAGGAAAAAAACGCATCAGAATGTGCAATGCTTTCTTCTGACATGAAGGGTCTTCTTTCACAGATATATAGAACTTGTCTAGAGGCAGATTTATAATAATCTTGAGTGTCTGATCAGACTGCAGCTCACAAAATACTTCCTCTTCTTTCAAAGTCAAGTTCTCAGGCTGAACAGAAATGACAGTGAAAGGGTCTATCACTGTGTCATATATTTGAGTTGAGAGGAAGAAAAAATCCTGTTCAGTGTTGCTCTGTAGTTCTCCAGATATTTTTCACTAAGATTTGGGCCTTGCTCCTATTTTTTCTCACTCCAAATCCAAGCAGCAGTGGAAATATTTCAAGATTTCCCTTTGTAACATGATTTTGTAAATATATGATTTTTCTAAATATATGATTTTTCCAATTTTAAATACAAAAATCTTATTATTTGCAGTAAAACGATTTGCTCTGGGAATTGTTAAACTGGATCATGTGATGAAAAATGTCTGTCAATTAGGCTCATTTCTGCAGCCATTTTTCATCTTCAAAGGACTCAGCACTAAGTCTGCCCTACAATTTTCTTGAAAGCGTTCTTATAATTTCCGTTTGAGTTCAAAATCCTGTTGGGAACTCTTTCTCCATTAAACCACAAGATTCCTTTGTGTAACAGGACGTGTGTGTATATGTTTTTTGCCCAGGTTTTTTTGTTTTTGTTTTATACAGATTTTGAAGATTTTTTGAGTGAGTTGTTCTTGGTTTAATAAAATTGACCATTTTTTTCATGGCATCATTCTACTTATTATCTCATTTTCATGGGTTTTTTTTTAACCTCAGAACTCTGTGAACAAAGCGTAGTTTTATGACAATACTGGGACTCTGGTTTTATTAGAGAGGTGAAATCTTCCAAGAGCCAGTCATTGACATGGTACCTCAGTGCATATGCCAATGTATTCCTCCCAGACAGAACTTCTGTTCGAGAGATGAAGATCAAACATCAAGGACATGTAGCCTTTTGCTTGTTTCAGACCACTCTTTGCACAGGGAAAGTTACTATAAAATTCATCACCATTTACAAATATTACAAATGCTACAGAATGGCGTTTATTGGTGAAATCTGTTGATTCATCAACCTGAATAGTGAAGCTCTTGTTTTCTAGTTTATTACACAAAACCTTTTCAACATCTTGTGACATATCATCAATACGTTGACGATCACGGTCCTTGAGAATGGAACCTTTTCAAATTTTCATTCAGCATCTTGTCTCACCAATTTCCTCACTATAATTTTACATGCTGGCATTATTAGATTTTTGCCAACCATGTGACTTATATATTCTGGACAATATTCTCTGCTGCTAAATAACTTGGTTCCTTTCTGCAGGACGAACTTTTTAACAAAAACTTTATTTTCAGATTCTAAAAGCCATATGTAGTTGACCCTTGAACAGCACGGGTTTGAATTGTGTGGGTCCACTTATACATGGATTTCTTTTCAATAAATATAGTACATATATTTTCGTTTTACAGACCTTTAAATTAACTAAGTGTGGGGAAAAGTTTGTGTTTGATTAGAGATCCCATTATGTGAAATCAAAAGAACTAGGGTTTGAGTCCTGTTTCTGTGAAAACTGTTTCAGCTTCCTGCCCTTGGGTGAGTCATTTATCAATTCCTTTGTTTTTGAGGCAGAGATAGCAGTTCACAGATTCTTGACTGTGCAGCGGTTGGTACCCCTACCTCACATTGTTCAAGAATCAATTGTAAGATAATCAGTAACATTATTTGTCAAATGACTGTGATTTATAAATAAGTTTCTTTAATTTTTCTGGCAATATTATTTCATTTTAAGTTGCCATAGAAGACATAAAGAAATTGCCAAGTTGGACTGTCAGCCCATGTAAAACCCACTGATACAAAGCTTTCACGGTAAGACCGATGTTATGTGTCCCTTTCCACACTGATGTATGATTCCGAAGTTTGTAATTCTTTATCACTAACCTGATCAGAATTGTCCATTGGTCCAGGCCTTGAATCCTCCTCTCCATTCCATACCTCATCTTTACAGAGCACCACACTGGATCATCAGACACATTTGTAAAACAAAAGAGCTAATAAAATACAAAATAAAAGAGCATGCTACATGGCTAAATAAATGAGAACATTGGGAAAAAATAAAGCACAATATAATTTTCTTCTAACTTATAATTGAAGTTTTGTAATGTTCTTCAGGAGAGGATTTGCATTTGTTTCAACCAATTGAATTTCTTATTAACCTGAGACCACTTGAATTTAAATTCTCCCCTCAAAGATTTTTTGACACACAGGTGGTGCTGCAGTTAATGCTGTTACTTGTGGCAGATTATACTTTCTAAAGATGGCCACAACTTCGTAATGCATTTTGTTGTAATACCTAGCTGATGATAATGATTATGTCATTTGTTCCCTTTACCCAAAGCCAACGATGAGAAAGGTAAATTTCCTTGCTGTTACTTCTGAAAAGTAGGGGTCTATTTTCTCTTCCACTACTGTTCTTTGAGACCTAATCTTTATGGAGATGTCTCTTATCTGATGCTTCTCATTGATTGGTCATAAGCTATATCACATGTAGTTTGCAAAGAGGAAGAACTGGATCTCCATCTTTCCATAGAAAACAGCTGAAGACAAAAATGTTCTTCTCTTCATTTTTGAAGTTTCAAAATATCTTTGATGTTTATGAATTTCTTGCTTTCTCATTACCTCAGTGACGCATTAAAAGCTTGTTTTTTGTTCATTTTGTTTTCAACATTTCTGTTATTTTAGTACAGAGTCATCACCATCTTGCTTCTAGGGATGTTAATTCAAAATGGTCTTTCCATAGAGCAAACATTTTAGTGTTGCTTCCATGCTTGAAACTGTTCTGTTGATGACACTGCTCTTAAACTACAAACTCTGTTACATGCATCACCAAGTATGCTGTGATCTGGTCCCTCCTTGCCTCTCTTGTCTCATTATTTTCTCCCATCTCCCTTCACCACCACTCATTCTGTTCCAGCTTTTTAGACTTTTTTTTAAAGTGTGGCTGTCACTGCCTTATTTCTCTTTTCCTTAGTCCTTAGCTGACTCACTCCTACATCAGCGCAAAGTGTTTGCTGGGCATAATTTTGCTGAAGAACCCTTGTCTAGTAGCTCCCCTTCATCCTTCCTCACCCACTTCTGTCCACTTGTCCTCCTATAAGCTTCCCCTTAGAGAAAACAGCCAAACTGCATCATATCCACCTTGTTATTTAACTGTCTCCCCAAGCAGAAAACACTCCCCTTGAGGATGAAGTCATTGAATATTTATTCAGCATTTTCCCCTAGATCCCAGCACAAGGTCATAAATATAGAAGGAACTGAGGGTGTGTGGCATAAATAAATGAAAGTATGTTAATAGTTTATTACTCATTGTGGTCCAAAGAATAGGCATGGGTGTGTATGTGGATGTGTGTGTGTGTTTGTATGTATGTGTATGTGATGGTTAAGCTAAAATTGTTGCTCATGTAAAATAATTTAAAAGGCATTTCCCTGTCATCATGATTAATATTGAAATTCTTTAAATTATTTTTTTCTGGCTTGTCATTTAAACACTTTATTCTGTTTCTTGATATAAACTTATCATTACTTCTAATCTACTTGCTCTATATCAGATTTTTACAGTAGCCCTATCATTGTCATTAATTTAGCCAACATATATATATTTTTATGTATCTCGTTCCATGTTGTATGCCTGTTGCTTTTAATCTTTAGGGCCAACAATTGTAGTATGTCCATGTTCACATTATACAACCATAATTGTCACATTGAACAAACATAACTCATTTGTATACAGTCATGAAATTGTTTTTCTCACTATTGCCTGGAAATCTACTATGTCACTTCTCTTTTCTCTGGGAGAAATTTTACATGGTCTCTGTAACATTTTCCAGTTATTCTGAAACAATTCTTACAGACATCTTCATTCTTACTCATTTTGGTAATCAAGTTGCCCTTTGCTAGTTGCATATTCTCCCCTCCCATGACATAGGTCTTCGTCAAGCTAGAAACTTAGTGAGAAAAAGGGATGCTGTCAGCTGTCAGTTTCCTCTCCTTTTCCTAATCTTGTGCTAATATTGTTGTTACAACTGTTGTTCTTCTTTGTCCTCAGTCCCCAGTGCCCACACCAACCACCAACATTGCCCAGAGTTCTCTGAGAGACAAGAGACAGAACAGGAGTGGGGGAAGACAAGTCAGAGATACCATAGTAAATGTGCTTTGAACACCAAGAACATTAAATCTCTATGTCCATTAGGAAATGTTGTGGTGCAGGGAATATGAACAGTGTAGAGACACGGGAAAGAGATTTTCTTGTGGAAAATTGTATTTACATCTGATGTATCTTTTGCCTAAATTTGGCAGAAAGGGGTTTTCATTAAAAATCACTACTACCCTCTCCTTCTCTTGTCTTTGCTTTGCTCTGACTATAGGCTTCATTGTCAGAAAAGGTGTTCCCCTCTGCAACTCCTATATCTCACACACACAAAAAATTTACCATCAAAGATAACCTCAGACATGCTCTACTTGGTCTCAAGTCCAAAACTTAAAGCCTAGTTGTATTTGCATAGTACTAGATATAAATTCCAGGAGCAATAAGCTGTGAAGAGGGAAATATATTTTTGAAATATAGCTGCAATTTCAACCACATATTTGGAAAGAAGTGTTAAAGCACAAGAGAATTGGATGGGTGTGTTAGGAGTTTTTGGCAAATGAGTCAATATCTAACCACTGCATGGAGGTGGAAGTAAAAAGAAAAAGATTTCTCTTGGAAAAAACTACCACATTTTGGGGTAGAAATTTGTTGTTTTTATTTGCTTTGGATGAAACTTATAGAAAAAAATACAGTATGCAATGGCTCTAAGAGGACTAAATCTTTACAAAGCATGATTATATTGAAATAAATAACAGATCTTAGTCATTGGAAACAAATATTTTGATTTTTAAAAGTTCTAAGATGATTTTGATTGAAACCCTCAGAGACCCCTAGGCAATGCCTAAACAATAGGCTATTTGTATCTGTTTAGAGTTTGTGCAGCTTCCAGCATCAGTGGACTTACTGGCTTAATATTTCATTATGGACAGGTTTTTCCCTCTGCTTGCTCCAGCCTTGACATTGGCTTTCTCTCAAGGTGGTGGCAATTTGGAGGCAGCCATTCAAGTTATTCTGTAAAATGCAGCAGTGATCCAGAGGAAGCTAAGGGATTATTTTTACTATGGTTCTCACGTAGATATGAGAAATAATTTTCAAGAAAATCTCTTACATGCCTTTGGCCAGAATATGTTTCTATGCCTATTTCTGATCATGCAGTAGCAAAGCAATACCATTGATATTATCACGTTGCCCAAACCCTTACTGTCTGAAGTTAAAGGGCATTGATGAATCAAATTTAATATATGATATTTAAATTAGATCTTTGGATTTCAGGCTATGAATCTTATTTTTCGAGTTCTTGTTTGAAAGAGAAAAAAATAATTAATTTATTAAACACATATTCGAATAACATTTTTAAAAAGTCTTCTCATCATTGTTTTCACTGATTTCATTAGGAGATTTTTACTTCTGTTATGACATAAGAGAGTTGCCTTTAATGCTGATGTAACAATAATAAACAACTGCCATTTCCCAAAGTTTTACAACCTAGATGTTGCTTTATGGGGTTTGGTCACTCTCAAAGATCTTTCTTGTAACAAGCATAGTAAATATTCCAATAAACTGTCATAAATAAATTAAGCATTTACATAAAGTTAAATTCATAAAATTCATAAAATCATAAAAAGCCAAAGAAATTCTGATATAAAAATGTAAGGGCTTCCCTGGTGGTGCAGTGGTTGAGAATCTGCCTGTCAGGGGACACAGGGTTTGAGCCCTGGTCTGGGAGGATCCCACATGCCGTGGAACAACTGGGCCCGTGAGCCACAACTACTGAGCCTGCGCATCTGGAGCCTGTGCTCCGCAACAAGAGAGGCCGCGATAGTGAGAGGCCCGCGCACCGCGATGAAGAGTGGCCCCCGCTTGCCACAACTAGAGAAAGCCCTCGCACAGAAACGAAGACCCAACACAGCCAAAAATAAATAAATAAATTTATTAAAAAAAAAAAAAAGTAAGTCATCTAAAATTCGAATTGAATATTTAATCCATGAACCGTTTACAAATAGCCAAATTTATAAAATGTTTCCTCTTTACCATTAAAAAAATTTCACCTATGACTTACGAGGAAATTTATATCTAAATAAACTAAAGTGAAAATACCACAAGTTTCATGAGTGGGCTATCTAAACTGCTTTGCTGCCCATAGGATATTTGTGAGAAGGAAATAAGTTGGCATTTGTTGGTTCACCCTTGAAGATTTTAGGTGAAAACTTGGTTATTATTATAAAGCTGAATGATTACCAAACATGAGTTTTTACCATATTACAGCTATATAGGTAAATAGTGGAAACAGTGTCTATTATTCTGGCAATTTGCTTGTTTTAATTCAAAATTCATAATTTCAAGTGAACAAATATATTGGCTAGTTTAGTTCTACTGCCCACCTTTATATCCCTCTCAAGCTGATAAGGGATACATCCAAATGAAAAAAATAAAGTTAAACTCAAGAAGCCCCCCAAGGATTAAACTGCAAAATGCATTTGCATTTAACAGTAAATAAGAAAAAAATTCAAAAGTGTATAGCTTATATAGAGTCCTGTAATACATTCTGCTTCTTCTTATTTTAATATTACCTAATGGAGGTAAACAATCCACAGGTGTAAAAATAGCCAGGAGATGGTCATTGGCCTGCACCTAAAACTCAGGAAGGTGAAAATGTGTCTTATGCTTAGATGATTTTGCAGAATCTACTTTTCTACCAATCTGTTTCCTTAACATTTTTAGCTTTAAATTTCCCAGTATAGCTAAAGCGTATTTTAATAGAGTAGAATGCATCTGTTCCATGTGCCTCAAGGATCAGAATTAGAATGTGTTCCTCTTTATCAAATAGTAGAGATGTGTTTGGATGTTTTTGGAGTCAAAATTTTCTGAACATGAAACTTGACCTGAATTATACAATCACCAGAGGAAAAAGAAAACAGGATTTGAACCAGCCATTAAGGATTGTCCTGGAAGCATTTGAAACTCAGGCATTAACTCAATCTTAAAATGAGTTGGGAAGTACAAGATTAAGTAAATGGCAAACAAAACATTATTAAGGCAACATTAGATGGAGTTGTTATTTTTGCAAGTTGGTAGGGAACTGAGAATGAGAAATCATATACAGTTGATTCTCATTATTCAAGGCAGTTTTGTTCTTTGAAGTCGTGAACAATGAATTAATGAACACTGAACCATTGCTCAAGTGAAAATACAGGGTTAGGCTCCTGGAGCTTCCGGTCAAAATATTTTCATCAACTATTAAGTACAAGTTTTTGTTTTATGAGTGTCTCTGTTTAAAGACACCTTACTTATGTATATTGCTGATTCATTAACACTGAACTCAGAGTCAACAATACTAAAAGTCAGGCCTGAATGAAGCTTATTGAACACACATATTTTCTCCATAAGTCATATTCTTTCTTGCCTTATTTTGCTTAGGAACAAAATACAGCACTTTGGCACTGTGACTAGGGACCATTTAAGCAGCAAAATCACCAAACAAAAGCCTCCAAATGCAAAAAAAACAAGTCACCACTTAAACCGTGAAAGGACACTTGTTTATAGTATGAGAGCTGCAACGAGAAGAGAAGGCAGAGCATCTGTGTTTGACCTCAGCTGGGAATGAGTGTGTCGGGCAACTCAAATTTTTGCCACTCTGCATGTGTCTGTTATTATCCACAAAATTGATTTTGGAGTTACAAATAAATACCACCAAAGAGACAAATTCACAAATATGGAATTCGCAAGTAATGAGGATACACTGAACCTGAAACAGAGGCTAAAAAAATGGTCATAATTTGAACTTCTAAAAAACAATCTGGATTTCAAACTAATCACTACTGCCAAGAATTGACACGTAAACTACTTATTCTACAACAACAACTCTGGAAAACAAATCACTCTGTGTATTACTCTAATTATATAACCTCAAATCCCTATGAGGTGCTCAGCCCTGGTGACTTGGGCTTTCCATTGGTTCTCAGATTTTAACAGGCATCAAATTCACTCAAGGGGCCTGTGGAAACACAGATTGTGGCACCTCCCTCCCAGGTTGGGGAGGGGTCTGAGAATTGGCAGTTGCCAGGTATGGTGTTGTCCTGGAACCATACCCTGAGCACTGATGGACTAGATGAAGTATGAGTCAGGAAGACTCTTTCTAACCTGAGTAAATATTCACAGCTGAGGCTCAAAAAAAGACTGCATGGATCTCCTTGGCCCCTTTCCCCTAGCTTCACCCCTCTCATGAGATTGTGTTGTTTTCATGTCAAATATAGAAAAGTTAAATAAAAATAAAGGAAAGGTCTGCCAAAGAAAGAGGAATTTTATCTGTTTTGGAGCAGAATCCATTATTTTTAGGTTTTGTCAGTACATGGAATTTGTGTCACTTGAAGTGTGGTCCTATTTTACTACACCAGATTCATGGTGGTGCCGAGAAAAAAAATCCTAAAAGGAAAAGGAAAGGAAATTGCAAAGTGGCTAAACAGTGGGAAATCATAGCTGAAGAAAAAAAAAAATATGCCCATGAACTCAAGCGATGTTATTCTCAAACGCATTGACATTTCTAATCCTAAATATCCTAACACCATGTTCTCATCATTATTTTTTGGGGGGTGGGGAGTGGGATGGAACTGATGGAGCAGTTCTCAAAATCAAGTAAACAAGTGGGTACACAAATTATTAATTATACTGCCTAATTTTAGCCTGGAATAATCAATAAGTTATTTAAAAATATTCCTACAAAGAACCCATAAGTGAAGACAATGTCTATACTGAAATTTTAAGAGAACAAGAAAATGGTATATGTAACACCTCTTTTTGTGGTGTGGCTCATTGTCAGCTATATAATTTGGTTAAAATGATGATTTTCTAGTAAGATTCTGTCTATAAAGCAAACTCAAATTTTCAGTTTATCAATAAAAGCATTTGATAATATGCCTACAAATCTAATACTAACAAAGAAAATTGCTCTACAGGTATTTTGTCCTTCGAGCTATGTAACCATCACAGCTAGCACAATGTTTTAAAATTAAGCTTCAGGAACATAAAGACAAATCTCTAAAACTTTTTTTTAAAACTGATGTTTAAAATCTAATGGTAAAAAAAAAAACTGGCTAAAAAATGGCAAAGGATTTTATTAGATATTTCTCCAAACAAGACATATAAACGGCCAATAAGACCATGAAAAGATGCTCAACATCACTAATCATTAGGGAAATGTAAATCAAATCAAATCCACAATGAGATACCACCTCACAACCATTAGGATAGCAGGTATTAAAAAAACAAACCAACAGAAAATAACAAGTGTTGACAAAGGTATGGAGATATGGAATTCTTGTGTTCTATTGGTGGGAATGTAAAATGGTGCAGCCACTATGGAAAACAGTACAATGGTTCCTCAAATAATTAAAGTAGAATTACCATAGTCCATTTCTGCATATATATGAAAAAGAATTGACGGCAGGATATCAAAGAGACATTTATACACCCATGTTCATAGTAGCATTATTCACAAGAGCCAAAAAGTGGAAGCAATCCAAATGCCCACTGATGGGTGAATGGATACACAAAATTGTTACATACATACAATGGAATATTATTCAGCCTTAAAAAGGGAAGGGCATTCTGAAACATGCTACAACAGCCAATCACAAAAAGACAAATACTGTATGAGTCTATTTATTTAAGGTACCTAGAATAGTCAAATTCATTGAGACAGAAAGCAGAATAGTGGTTGACAGGAGTTGGGGGAAAGAGGAAATGGAAAGTTATTGTTTAATGAGTATAGGATTTCAGTATTTCAAGATGAAAAAAGTCTGAAGATTGGTTGCACAACAATGTAAATGTATTTAAAACTACTGAATTATACACTTAAAATTAATGTGGTAATTTTTATATTATGTGTGTATTTTACCAGAATTAAAAAGAAATAAAAATCTAATGGTAATGCAGTATTTGCAGAGTGTCACTAAATATAATGATGTGTTTAAAGCTCTCTTTTGTGGATTTTTTTCCCCACAATAATGATAGGCAAAAAGAGAAATACCATTCAAGAAACACTTGCTCCTCTTTCCTGATAAAAATGGCTGATACAATACAGAGTAAACAATTTGGCCACAAATGGAAATGAATTCTCATGTCAGCAAACATTATTGAAATTTACATGAAAAGCATTGCTGACAATAGGAAAAATATATATACAGTATGATTAAAGTCTGAAGGATTTTTAAATATTTCAGTTTGTGATATAAAATATCTTTTCCTTCAATTATGAAATATACAAGAAATTATTTTCTTTGTTGACCAATTAAGCAAAGATGTACCCAAGAAAATATATTTTCAACATATTGTCAATGTATGCTCTCTATATAGTAGAGTAAATATGTATATGTATAATCCCTGATGGAATGTGTATTTGGCTTCATTTATTTTTTTATTTGAGATAAGATTAGCCAAATAGCACCACATATAAAATTTTTTTCACAGTATATTTTATAAGGAAGCATTTGCAATAAAACTCGAAGCCAGAAGTTCACAAAGTGCTACCTGATTTTATCAAGGTATTAAATTCTTTAAAAAATAGATCCTCAACATATAAGTGAATCATTATACTTTATGATGAAATGGAGAGACACCAAGAAAATCTTTCAAAAAGGTTCTCTGTTTGTCATGTCAAAGTGCTTAAAAGAGTTGTCAAACTTAAAGATTTTGTAAAGTTTTTCTGGGTGTTTCAAATAGACTAAAATTTTTGGAATTGACAAGTGACCAAATGTTTGCTGTAACTCACAAACATTGTAATCATTTGGCCATCACTGTCACTGTCCTAGAGTCTAGAATTTGTTTCCAACAACACATTCTGGGAATTGAGGAACAGACATATCCCTGAAGGGAAATGGAAATCTCAAGGTGTGGTTTTGATTAGCTGCTTCTGGTGAATTTGCTTGGGGTGTTTTCCCATCAGACCAGGCTGAAGTATTTCATACGACCCTTCTATTAGAGTTAAGAACATAGAACCTGAAACAGCATGCATTTAGGTACCACCTCTACATGTACTGTATGGTGTATTTCAGGCAAGTGAAATTACATGCTTTTATCTCAATTTCTTCACCTGCAAATTGTGGATAATAAATTTTACTATTTAATAATTAGAAGAGTGCCTGGTGCAGGATAACATTCAATAGCTAACCAAAACTTTATTTTACATTGTCACAAATTTATTAATATTTCCTTTTTCCTGATTTTCAAATATTCAACTTTAGATAAATACCAATCTCGATTTCCAAAATAATGGTGTGGATAATTTCTAGTAAAGAGGGAGGAAAAATCCACTCATGCCATATATTTTTGCTTCAATTATACTTTTGGATTTTCTCTGTGAGACTACTGAAGTTGATTTTTGATAACACTATCATAGAAATCATGTATTGTGCCATAGGGTATTCACAGAGCAGTTCAGCTTCTAGTGTGCTACTAGGGATCTGGAATTACAAGTCACCATAACTATAACGGAGTACCTGCAAAATCCTTGGCCCATTTAATTATCAGCGTTCTTTCCATACATCAATTATAATATAATATAGATAATTTCATAATTGTGTGAAGAAAAAGGAAGCTTTTGTTATCACCAGAGCCAATCTGACAAGGATAATTTTGTCTATGGCACTTTTTTGCATCCAGTGTTAACCCATCACACAAGAATGCTGCCATTCTGATGGAAGTTCATACCTTGACTCCAATCTCCATTTTCAAGTGGTGCTTTGGTAACAAATTCACTCAAGAATATGTGTATAACAATACTTCACATGAAAAAAGTACTGAAAAATGAGAAAAAGAGAATATAGTGTGGAAGATTCAGAAGAAAATAAATAGTTCCCTAGAAGATAAAAAGTTCTTATTTTTATAAGAAACTTTAAAAACATGATGAACTGACATCATAAATAAATTGTAAGTATACACAGACTCTGAAGCAGGAGAGATCCACAGATAATCAAATTTACGTGAAAAGGCAACTAGTTAAGTTTAAATGAGAAATGTAGAAACATGGAAAGATTGAAAAGAATTTGAAATGCAATACCTCATTTAAAATGCATGTGGGAAGCAACAAATAAAATAACACATTGTCAAAAATCTTATTAGTAGTTTAAGGCAGAGAAAACAGACACATTAAAATAATGAAAATATTAAAAGATAATTATGGACAGCAGAGCATAGAGATGTATACTAAAGCAATACAGGTGTCCCTGAGGGGGGAAAAATATTTGAAAAAAGAAACATCTTAAAATCTCTAATAAATAGCCATTTATAAATATTTGTTTGAAATTGTTTTGTTTTAATCTCTAGTTTAAGTATATTGTGGCAAAATTATGAATTATGTATTTCTATGTTATTTTACTTTCAAGGTTCAATTTCCATCCTAAAATATGGGCAATTTATGGAAATTTTACGAGAAGTGAAAAGAGGGTAGTAACCAACCTTTATGCAGGGCTTGCAATGTGCTAGACATTGTTCTACGTGCTTTACATGTATTGACATATTTAACTTCAAAACAGCCTTAATCCTCAAAATAACCTACATATCAGATGAGGAAACTAAAGAAAAGAGATGATGAATTTGAATAGGTTCTACCCAGCTAATAAATGGAGGAGGCTTGGGCTTCCATCTGGCCTCTTTATCATCAACACCCATCTTCCTAAATAGAAAACACACAAGAAGCCACATAAGGGCATGAATTTTTCTGTTCTATCCCCCACGTATTAAGAGTGTCTGATATATGGTAAACACTCAATAAATTTTTAAATGAATAAATATATATTTTTACTTCAGCCTCTTTAATCATATTTTAAACAATACTTATTTGCCTAGTCAGCTATAAATGTTAAAACATTTAAAAATTGTACCCCTAACATATTCCCTATAACCTTGAACATATTTTATTTTGTATATTCGGTGCTCTGTTGACAAAAGCTAAAAATTTGTGACTATGAGCTGTTCCACAAATTACTCCCTTCCTCAAAGAGATTGCTGTCTCAAAATTTAATTGTAGAAATATAAATTGCCTCTTGGCTTTCATTTATCTTTATCTTAATTTATCTTAGTTCATGTTTACTTAGTTCATATCAACTCTTTTTTCTCATTTTCTTGCACAAGAGATACATTGTTGGACTTTGATTTTTAAGCTTAATCATATAGCCTTGGATTTCACCATGAGTCCTAACTAATGTACATTCTTTGTCATATTGGTATATTTCAAAACATTTATTCATGTCTATCTTTTTCAAGGTATTGTTTTTACTATTTGCTGTTGTTTCCTTTTTTACTTTTGACATGAGTTTTAATTTTAATAATAGTTACCTTAAAACAAAAAATACAAATAAAGACATTTCTATAATTACCATAGTTAAAAAGTGTAGTTGCTTGATTTTTTCCCAAAAGGAATTTAGTATAAATGAACTATCCTATTTCTCATTATCTAATTCCTATCTTTGTTAGAGTACTTAGGTTATATCTTGAAAGATTAATATTATGTTTGTTTTCTGTCCAGAAATTCATAATCATAAATCTTTTCTTTTAGGCATCTATATTGCTCTAGAGGTATGTATCTACTATAGAAGGGCTTCAGAATGAAAGTCAATATTTACACACACACACTTCTAAACTGGGTCATGACACTGAATTTCTGAGTCCATTACAAAAGAAGCCTACCACAAGTCAAAAGAGTCACCACAAAAGCAACAAGTTTATGCTAAATTAAAGGTTAGAAAAAATATATAAGGAGGAGGACAGTTCCTTGTCTCTGCTCAGAGAAGACCTGGTGAAAGTCAGTTACTTTGGGAGTGAGAAAAGACTATTACCACATGACTTTGAAGAAAGATAAAGGTTGAAGACCCAAGGGTCAATCTGTAGAGGTCTGAAACAGGAAAATAATTTTTCAAGGAATTTCCCTCTAATTTATAAATATGACTTCATTTTCATGTTAGCCTACTTTTTTACTCTTCTATAATTGTTTATGTCGTCTTTGTACACAGTATCCTTACTTTCTCCCTCACTTTCAACTTCCTTTTTCCCTTTGCAGTTGTCAACTTAAAAAAAAAGTTTGTCTTGACTGAATAAAATGGCTCTAAAATTGTCATGTAGAGTCAGATATAAAAGACTTCAGAAATGAAACAAGCAGTAGCAAATTGAATAAAACCACGAGGTGAAGAAAAGTATTTGCAAGCTATGTTCGAATAGAAAATATTGGGTTGGCCAAAACGTTCGTTCGGGTTTTTCTGTAAGATCGTACAGAAAAACCCAAAGGAACGTTTCGGCCAATCCAATATCATCCACCCAGATCAAGCATTAAAAGATAAAAGCAATTATAAAATTGTCGGTTCAAAAATGATAGTGGTTAAGGTTAAAACTTGAAATATATCCATGGAATGCAGGACATTGGATTTTCAAAGTCAATGAAAGGCTTGGGACTATGGTCCAACATGAATATAAGAGACGAAGCTGAAGTTTAAAAAGCAGTTCAAGTGTTCAGTAGGGTCATGAGCAGACTATTTCTGCAAGTATTTAGCACCTGGCTTCCAATTTGTAGACAGAAATTTCATCTCATTCATGCACAGTCTTTTGATTCACTTACTTTAATGTTATGCAAATGACTCTACACCTCAGAAATATATATACTAAAGTATGTAATAAATAGATAGCATATAATAAGATAAATAATAACACACATACATATATGTCCATTCCATAATATTAATTATATTCAGTTATGTTTAGGAACAGAGTGTATAATTATTAATAAATGCAAGTTTTTATATTTTAAACATCTCTAATATTTTAAAAATTATGTACGTTAAATTTTATGTCCTAGCAACTTTCCATTTTTCCATTTTAAATTCATAATAAAGTTTAGACAAGAGGTTTTAATTTGAAGTATATAAGAGAATGTGATTTAATTTTAAACATTTTGATACTAATTAAGAAAACAACTTACTACATGTATATACTTTTAGTAAATATATGTGACAATTCTGCAATTCTGTTTGTGAGAATTGTATATATTGCCATGTCAGAATGTTAACTGATTGAAATAATCAAATACATTGAATTTACAATTATAGTTAACAACAGTTTGTCATTTATCACTTCACTTTTGCTTACTCACAAACATCATTAAAATGATTGTCTTCTTTCTCACAATTTATTTTTTTAAAATTTCCCTCTTTTTTTCCCATCCTAAAATATTCTCTTCCTCCTCATTGTAAAACTTTCCTCATTTGGCTTCTAAGTATGATACTTGCTTGTTTTTTCTCCTAGACTTGTAACCTTTAAACTCTGGTGTACTCCAGTACAGAATTTTCCTCTTTTCTATTTATGCTTACTCCTTGATAATCTCTGTGTGGTCTAAGGCCAGGTTTCTAACATTTTTTGTGCCTTTGTTTCCCATTTGTGAATTGGGACAATACCAACCTTATAGAATTATGTGGACTAAGGGAATTAATACACATTTAGAAAAAACTGTTTAGAATATGTTCTAAAAATGCTTAGGTTTGCTTACTATGAGACATATATATGTTATGTTATTATTAGTAATGACTCATTAGTCATCTAGTCTCATGGTTTTAAATACCTTTTATAGATTGATCACTCCCAGCTTGTACTTCTACTTCCAGCTCAGACCTTCCCCCAAATCCAGACTAATATATGTAACTTCATTGTCAATATTTCCATTTGGGTGTCCTCTTAGTCTGCTCAGGCTACTATAACAAAATACCACAAACTGGGCAATTTATAAACAATAGAAATTTATTTCTCATAGTTATGGAGGCTGAAAATCTGTTGAGACATACCATCTATTCATATTTAAATGTTTTCATTTGTTGCAGGACTGACTTTTGTGACTGACACATTGTAGTATTCTTTTGATTTTTAGTATCTTTTAATCAGGAATAGCTTCCTCCATTCCCTTGCCCCTCCTCACCACACAGAACTTTTTATAAAACAATGTCCTGGTCACTCCAAAAAGTCAATATTAAAGGGAAAAATGTGATATATTACCCCTGAAATTCTGGATCAGGAAATCCAAATTGGAGGTAATCTTGCTATGAGAGTCTGGAATTCCTTTTTTTTAATTCTTAATGTTTTCTACATTAGTAAGATGGGATGACCTTAATATAAATGTGATGTGTCCAATGTAATGATAAAACCATAGAAGTGCCTTTTCAAATGTGTATAGGCTGCTAAACTCTGTGATTGTATGCCACTGTTTTAAATCCTATATAGTACTACAAATTCTTCTATTTAATGCATTTTCTTCATACCTTTACACCTTAGAAGTAGTGTAACTTTCCATTTCTTTTATGAAAACCCACATGAATATAAGTCATGCTAGACAATAGATAAGGGGTGTTCACATCGAGGAATAGACCACTTATACACCCCCAAGTTCTTCTACCATTCTTTCAAATTTTATCCTAAAATTATTATAAATATAGTACATAACAGGCAAATAGTCACTTATTATTTTAAAGGTAGATGGATTTTTCAGAACATTAGTTCATCCTCCTTATTTTCGTCACTCTATATTGAAAACATGTAAAACATTCCCAGAAAATCAGTTTTATTCTACAGTTGGTATTACTCTTCATATTTATTGAAAATGACATACGCATTTAAAAAAAAAACTATCACTCTCATCACTATTATTCAACAGAGTTTTGGAAGTTTTAGCCACAGCAATCAGAGAAGAAAAAGAAATAAAAGGAATCCAAAATGGAAAAGAAGAAGTAAAACTGTCACTGTTTGCAGGTGGCATGATACTACACATAGAGAATCCTAAAGATGTTACCAGAAAACTACTAGAGCTAATCAATGAATTTGGTAAAGTAGCAGGATACAAAATTAATACACAGAAATCTCTTGCATTCCTATACACTAATGATGAAAAATCTGAAAGAGAAATTAAGGAAACACTCCCATTTACCATTGCTACAAAAAGATTAAAATACCTAGGAATAAACCTACCTAAGGAGACAAAAGACCTGCATGAAGAAAACTATAACACACTGATGAAAGAAATTAAAGATGATACAAACAGATGGAGAGATATACCATGTTCTTGGATTAGAAGAATCAACATTGTGAAAATGACTATACTATCCAAAGCAATCTACAAATTCAATGCAATCCCTATCAAACTACCAATGGCATTTTTCATAGAACTAGAACAAAATATTGCACAATTTGTATGCAAACACAAAAGACCCCGAATAACCAAAGCAATCCTGAGAAAGAAAAACGGAGCTGGAGGAATCAGGCTCCCGGACTTCAGACTATACTACAATGCTAGAGTAAACAAGACAGTATGGTACTGGCACAAAACAGATATATAGATCAATGGAACAAGATAGAAAGCCCAGATATAAACCCACGCACATATGGTCACCTTATCTTTGATAAAGGAGGCAAGAATATGCAATGGAGAAAAGACAGCCTCTTCAATAAGTGGTGCTGGGAAAACTGGACAGCTACATGTAAAAGAATGAAATTAGAACACTTCCTAACACCATACACAAAAATATATTCAAAATGGATTAAAGACCTAAATGTAAGGCAAGACACTATAAAACTTTTAGAGGAAAACAAAGGTAGAACACGCTATGACATAAATCACAGCAAGATCCTTTTTGACCCACCTCCTAGAGAAAGGGAAATAAAAACAAAAATAAACAAATGGGACCTAATGAAACTTAGATGTTTTTGCACAGCAAAGGAAAACATAAACAAGATGAAAAGACAACACTCAGAATGGGAGAAAATATTTGCAAATGAAGCAACTGACAGAGGATTAATCTCCAAAATATACAAGCAGCTCATACAGCTCAATATCAAAAAACAAACAACCCAATCCAAAAATGGGCAGAAGACCTAAATAGACATTTCTCCAAAGAAGATGTACAGATTGCCAACAAACACATGAAAGGATGCTCAACATCACTAATCATTAGAGAAATGCAAATCAAAACTACAATGAGGTATCACCTCACACCAGTCAGAATGGCCATCATCAAAAAATCTACAAACAGTAAATGCTGGAGAGGGTGTGGAGAAAAGGGAACCCTCTTGCACTGTTGGTGGGAATGTAAATTGATATAGCCACTATGGAGAACAGTATGGAGGTTCCTTAAAAAACTAAAAATAGAACTACCATATAACCCAGCCATCCCACTCCTGGTCATATACCCTGAGCAAACCATAATTCAAAAAGAGTCATGTACCACAATGTTCATTGCAGCACTATTTACAATAGCCAGGACATGGAAGCAGCCTAAGTGTCCATCGACAGATGAATGGATAAAGAAGATGTGGCACATATATACAATGGAATAGTACTCAGCCACAAAAAGAAAGAAAACTGAGTTATTTGTAGTGAGGTGGATGGACCTAGAGTCTGTCATACAGAGTGAAATAAGTCAGAAAGAGAAAAACAAATACCATATGCTAACACATATTTATGGAATTAAAAAAAAAAAAAGTGGCTCTGAAGAACCTAGGGGCAGGACAGGAATAAAGACTCAGACGTAGAGAATGGATTTGAGGACACGGGGAGGGGAAGGGGAAGCTGGGACGAAGTGAGAGAGTGGCGCTGATATATATACACTACCAAATGTAAAATAGATAGCTAGTGGGAAGCAGCCGCATAGCACAGGGAGATCAGCTCAGTGCTTTGTGACCACCTAGAGGGGTGGGATAGGGAGGGTAGGAGGGAGAAGCAAGAGGGAGGGGATATGGTGATATATGTATACGTATAACTAATTCACTTTGTGATACAGTAGAAACTAACACACCATTGTAAAGCAGTTGTACTCCAATAAAGATTTAAAAAAAATTTTTTTTTTTAAATCTATCAATGTGAACATGGTGGTTTATTTTTTCCCCCTCATAGAAAAAAACATATAGAATACCTGAAACATTTTGCCTTGTGCATATCCCTATAGATACAGATGAAGTTGAGAAGAATATAAATGATAAGGGAGAAACAAATAAATACATTTTTCTGAATTAAAGTAGGGGAAATACATGTCTCTGTATCACATAGACTTTATATGTTTTTGAATAATTCATGTTCCAGAATAATCCTGCAGATATTCAAGAAACTTGTTTATCCATTTGTTCACTCACTTATATTTTAAAAAGCAATATAATCCTCGTGTTTTTAGATTGCTTACATTTAGAATTTCTCAGCATTTCCACATGCTTTCTGAATGAGAAACTTTCAATTCCAAAGATTGTTGACAGAACTGACTCAAGCACATTGGCTCATGCACGATATGTTGTCCCTTCTTTGGAACTGTACATATTGTTTTTCTTCCTCTTGTGGATGTTTATTTGAAGGATGAATAGGTCACTCTTAGCAGGAGAGCTGTTCACGTGACTGCCGGATACTGAAGACATATGAGTCAGTTCCACACAGACTACAAATTATACATGCTGGATAAATCTATATTCATATTTGCACTTGACCTAAGCTTCAACTTTAAAAATAGATTTAACAGAAATTATACGGAAATTCAAAAATTGTTTGGCTAGGAAGCAAACAAGTTATGCAACACAATTTTATAAAGGAATGTTCCCTCTGCTGAAAGAGATCACATTAGCAGTGAAATACTATATGTCAGCCTGAGCTTAAGCCCAAATCCAAGAACATATTGTACAAAAAACTTCTGAAATCTATTTATCTGCTGTGTGATTGATAGCTACCGCTGCAGTTTGGAGACCTCAGGACGGCATTGCCTTTCCATCGTTTGTCATTATAGAATATTCTTTGAATGGAAAGTTATAGCCCTTTCAGGGCCAGTGGAAAATAGCCCAGGTTTCTGGGTGCTAGTTAGAATATAAGAACCTGGGCACAATAGGCAAGGAGCTGGTTTCAAATCCTAGCTCAGCCACTGACTTGATCACATGTAGAAATGATAACAACTGCCTTAGTTTCCTCATTTGTTAAACATGGCTAATAATGACCCTACTTCACAGGGCAGAGTTCAGGTGTGTCTTATGTGACATAATCTTTTAAAAGACTGTCTGTTACATACCTACTTAAGACATGCTTGCTGTGTTTTTAATTAGGTTTCTTTAATGTACTGTTGCACAATAAGCCTATAGTGTACAGATTGTGATTTTTGCAAAATTTTATTATGCATTCCAAGATCTCAGAAATATTTGTCCTGCCTCTCTTCCCTGTATATACAATTTTAAAAAAATTAACCTGCTTTTAACAGGGAGCTGCATCAAATTAAAAGAAAAAAAAGAAAAACAACTAAATCTGCAGCAAACACAGATACAATGCCGAATTCTACATCAGATCTGAATTCCTTCTTCCTTGTTGGAGCAATGGGAGTTGCTAGAGTAGGCACTGAAAATGTCTCAATTTGGAATTACCACTTTGTGTTTTTTTTAACGAGAAGCCTTCATTATTTTCTTCTGAAATCTTAGATTTCAGAGGATAAGCTAATTTGAGCATCAGAAAGAAGATCTGTAGAAGAATGGTTGAATTTGGAGATTATACATATGTTTCTTATGAATTATTAATAGTAACCAATATTTTTAAAAATTGCACATATTGATTCTCTCAGCAGTCTTATGAATTATTATTGTTCTAGTTTCACAAATGAAAAAAAAAGATAATAGTTTAAGGATTTTTTCCGGTTTTCATAGGTAGTAGATGAAATATTCAGAATTAAAACACAGATGTGACCAACTGACCAAATAATATTGTTTCGTGGTAAAAAAAAAAAAAAAAAGTTTTAATCAAAATGCAGAGCCTGACTTTTCTCTATGCGGTTCTATAGGCACTTCTGGGCAGGCAGTAAGGCTGTTTACTAATTCTCTCTTTCCTATGATGCTATTAAATAACCAGAAAACTTACCCAAATGTCTGCATATTCCAGTAAAGATGTTTGGCTTAACATATGGCATTCAGATACTATCTTCTGAACTATCCCCTAGAGATATGGAGGCCAGTGACCTTGAAGAGATAGGCCTTTCTGATGTCAGTAATAAGAAAAGACCAAAAACAAACAAAAAACCTACATTGCAGAAGATCATCTTTCCCAGAACTTTCTGTTCCTGAGTGTCGACAGTGAGGATACTCATAGTTAGTAGAGGGGAGATGGGGGTGGCTACACAGGGAGGGACCTTGTAGGGGACATCAAACTGTTCTAGAACAAAATAAATATTTTTAGTCAGATTATCTAGTTATATGCTATTTCTGTCTGTTATCTAGTAGAAGTACTGTCTAGCCCTATCATGTTTCTTTCTGTTATCTAAGTTCTTTTGTTTAAATATCAGAAACCAGTTTCAGCTGGGCTACAGAAAGACTTTTTTTTTTTTTTTTATGCCATTAGTTCATGCTTAGGTTCATAAAAGTGGCAAGTAATTCCCTGCATAACCAAAAGTGGAAAATCTGAAGTTGACTTTCAAAATAAATTACAAATTACTTCAATTGTGTCAAAAGGCATATAGAATGAAATAATCAACACCCATGTAACCACTCCTCAGCTTATGAAACAAGACATTACAAATGGCTATGAAAACCTCAGTGTCTGCCACTCCGTCACCCCATTTCCCCATTACAAGGATACCGTTACACTGAATTTGATATTTATTATTTTTACGCACATATTTTTTAACCTTACTGCAGGTACTTATTTTTTTAAACAAGGTACTTATTTTTTTTCTGCTAGATTGCATAATTTTAAACTTTATATAAATAATATTATTCTCTTCATATCCTTCTACCTTTTTCACTCAAATTTATGTTTTTGAGATTTACCCATGTTGATACAAGTAACTCTAGTTCATTCATTGTCTGTTATATAACACTGTAAGGATACAAAATCTATTCCTCCTTCTTCAGTGAGCATTTAGATACCGTCCAATTTCTTGCTTCACAAATGTTGCTGCTTTGCACATTTTACACATCTCAATATGCATAAGATCTCGCGTATTTATGAGTGGGATGGAAGGGGTATTACTATCTTCAAATGTGCTAGCTATTCGTTAAACTTGTCTTTCCAAGTGATTACAGTATTTAACATTCTCATTAATAAGAAAACTTTTCAGTAAAACTAGACTATTAATTTCATGAGTATGAAAATTGTCTCTTTGTTATTGTAGTTTGTATTTTCCTGATTATTATTGAAATTTCTTTTCATATTTTTATTGGCTTTTCAGGTTTACTTGCATGAATTGTCCCTTAATGTTATTTGCTTACCTTGCTATTTATAGACTGGATAGTTTGCTTAATGATTTTAGTGTCTCTGACGTAATCTCTACTAGTCTCTTAAGAGTTACATACATTGCAAGTACTTTACCCACCTGTAACTCATAGTTTTTTTTTTTTTCTTTTGTTGCATAAGCATTTTAAATTTTAATACAGTCAAGCATCATTTTATGTTGTTCACAAATATCTTTAGCAATGGCCATAACAAGATTATTTTATACTTGCACGTTGATCATTATGTGTTGGGTAAATTGGAAGTTCAAATTTATTTTTCATAGAGAACCATTTGTTTAGATTTTTAAAATCATTTCCTCACCTCTCTCTTATGTCATTTTTTCTTAGCTAATAAGCCTGTGTCTAGGCTTATTTAGTTCCACTGATCTCTTTATCTATCTGTGAGCCAACGAGACAACGTCTTGCTTCTATTGTCTGTGTTAGAAATACTCTGAAATTGGCACCATTTTTTTTTTTTTTTTTTAATTTTTGGTGAAACATCTACAGAACTATCAGGGGCAATTTTTTTTTGCCTTCTTCCTTTTCTCCTCTCTCTCTCCATTTTTCTGTAGATTCATATACTGATTCAATTCCTTCAATGTACTTGTAGATATATGGATGTTTGTTAATTCTCCTTAAGCCAGGTTTACTCAGTTATATTTTACTAGGAAACAGTCTATTTTGTCATATTTCCATAATTTTCCTAAAGTAAGTTAATATATTCACTTTTTTCATTTCTTAGCCTCTAGTTTTGTCTCCTTTTTAGTTTCTAATATTTTTGTTATTTCTACATACACTCTCATTTTCTTGATTCATCTCACCAGGGTTTTATCAATTTTATGAGCCTTATCAATTCAATCACTGGCTTTTTTAAACCCTCTGTTGCATCTTTGTTTGTCTTATCTAATTAATTTCTGCTCTATACTATTACATGTTATAACATTTTTGTGGATTATTCTATAATCTCTTTTTTTCAAACTTTTAAATGAGGTATTTGTTCATTTTTTTCTTCTTAAATTTAAACATTCAATGCCATAAATGACATTCAATTTATTTCTCCTATATCCTGTTGGTTGAGCTCTGCACCATTTTCATTAAGATTTATACCTAAGTATTTTCTAATTTCCATTATGATTCCTTCTTTGATCCATGATTCATTCAAGAGGATATCTTTACTATATTTTCACTAAGTTATTTTTACTTATATCTTAATTATGCTGCTGTCAGATAAAACACTCTTCACAATAATTATTCTCTAAAGTTTGAAACATGGCTTATGGGCCAACATATGTTAAATTATTTTAAAATTCCATGTGCTCTTGAGAAGCATGTGGATTTCTAAATTACTAGATTCAGGCTCCTATACATAGCCCTTAAGTCAAGCTTATTACTAATGTTATTTAAGGCATCTGTATCCTCAAGAGGCATGATCAACCTGGTACTTGAAGAGGGGTGTTAAAATCTCCCACAATATTGGTGAATTTCAAAACTCTCAGTAGTTATATTCATTTTTGTTTTATATGTGTTTAAGGCTATGTTATTTTGTAATGACAAATTTAAAATTGTTTCTTCCCAATGAATTATATTTTTTAATGTATGCAGTAACCTTTATTTTATAGTTTTGCCACCTAGTCTATTTTACCTGATCTTTCTTTTGTTTAATATTATTTGCTATTTACTAATATTGTTATTATATTGTGATATATAATATATATCATATATATATTATTTTCTCAGACTTTCTGTGCTTATCTATTTTAGGTGTGTTTCATGTAAATAACAGATTTTTTAAAATTGTATCTACAATTTTTCTTTAACAGGCAAATTAAGTCCACATGCACTTCCTATAATTATTGATATATTTGTATTTTTGCTAATATCTTTTTTGGTTCTTGCTTTTTACTCTGCATTTCCATATTCTTCCCCATATCTAATTGCATTTCTTCCTCATTTGGGGCTTATCATTCTTCTCCCTCTAGTACTTTGGACATCATATTTTATATTTCAATTATTTTAACTGTTATCCATTATTAAATGTTCATATTATTTTAGCAAAGTTTACAGTTAATATATTTCTATACTTTTCTTTCAAATAATTCTAGAACATTAGAAATTCTTAACTACAATTAACTCTCATTTGACTTGCATTCTACTATAAGCCAATATTTTAGTTCCACCTTATTTTTACCTACAAAAGTGACCATTTTGATTTTTGTTTTATTCAGTGAAACTTTAATTTTACTCATATGTTTACAGTGTTGTTGTTGTTGTTGTTAACTGATCATGTTACATCTTAGTCCTTCTTCTGGCTTTCATTTCTTCCACCCAAAATACACACTTTGGAAATTCCTACATAAGGGTCTTTTAGTAATAAATCTGTTTTTGTTTGCCTAAAAATATTTTTGTTTTGGCTACATTCTTAAATTATTTTGTGCATTATTATGAAATACTATGTTGACAGATATTTCTGTGTTATCACTTTCAGTATATTATTTTACACTCTGGCTATTACTTACTGTTGTCATTTTAAAAATATGCTGTCAGTCTAAAAAATGTGTGTGGAGGGGTTGGCATATTCAAATATTGTTTTTTGTCTTTGTGAGTTCTATAGATTTACTAAAATTTATCTAAATTTGGATTTTACAAAATTTATTTATTGGCTTAAAATATTGTGTGAATGTATATAAAATCAAACCCCAGATCTGCATGCAGATATGCTTCTTTTGCTTAAAAATATGAGTTATAACTATTTTTACCCCACTCAGAATTTAGGCCATAACTGACAAGTCCTTGTTGTCTTACTTTGGTTTTTTTTTCTTCTATTCCACTATTGAATTAAGGGACTCACATATTGCTATCTTACATAGAAGACTCAATTACAGTACTCCAGCCTGCTGGGTCTCTTTCTATGGATTTCTTAAAACTCAAACTTTTCTGTTACCAAGACTGGCAAATGTAGTACCTGACTACCCACTTTATTTTCTATTCCCTCTTATTTTTGATTCCTAAAAGGTTATTTACCCATGATTTCTAGGTGTTACTTAGTGAGGTGTTTTTCAGGTTATCCATTTTACTATACATATCTGCTATATAAATTGCAGGTAATTAGTATCATCTGCATTTGATGTTTATTAAGGTAGCTTGCAAGTGTCTTACTCAGCTCATTTTGGGGTATTGAATTTAGTATTTACAGCGCTTTTATACTGTTTCTTTCCCTTCTCTAACACTTCTACCCAATGCCACCTCAAAAAAAATTAAAAAAAGAAAATAAAGAAAAAAACATGTAAAATGCTTTTAAAGGAGGTGAAATGGTAAAAAAGAAATACTTAGAAAACACTTTGAGTGTTTAGCATATGTGCCACCTACACAATGGAGCTTATTAAATACTACTGAATAACTACAGACTAAACCAATTTGTCAATCAGTAAATTAAATTGAATTTCATACTGTAAGAGATGGATTTATGCTAAGATTTATATGATGAGGGAGCTATAATCTGTGAATAAGAAGATATGTTCTCACACTAACATAAGTTCTTAAAATATGTATTCTGACTGACTAAATTGGCTTTATGATTCCAAAATTTATAGTACAATTTTAAGCCTAAATAGTATTTTGGTTTTTAAAAAGTAAAAAACAAAAAAGTCAAAAAAAAAAAACAACTTGATATTGTATTTTAAAAATAACTATAAATAGATTATAAAACATACTTAAAGCTCTTCAATTTTTCCTGTTTGCTGAATAACCTTATTTAATTATCTTTCATAAGCACATTTGGACATGCAGGTTTTGAATGAAAAGCAAATGATTTAGAACCTATTTTTGCCATTGAAATCATATTTTTGTCATTTTCATGGTTCATTTTTTAAAGAATATAGGAGACACCAAAATTTGCAGGTCTTAGTCATAAGTTCTGAGACTGGGCAAACACTAACATGAAGAATATTTTAGAATATTAAGGATAATGTCCATTCTTATAATGAGGTCAAAATGTTTTATTTTCTGCAAAGAAACTCAAATACATATGATTAAAATCTCAGATCAATGATAATTATATTATATAAAATAATATATATCCTATTACACTGGTATAGAATTTAGTAACCTAGAGAGATGGTGACAGTTTTGAGTTTCTACAAATTCTCCTACAAATGACTGAACAACTCAGATAACAAAACCAAAATATCCATAGACAATAACAATAACAAAACGAGTGACACAGTATATAAGAATGGGAAAAAACCCAGGAAGATCACGAAGACCTTTGTTGTATCAGCTTCTTTACAGGACAAAGTGGAAGGTAGAAAAAGACGTTTCTAGTGCCTTGAGAGCTAGAAGACCCATACATCATTCAAAGGTACTCACTGGATGATTTAGTAAGCCAATCTCAGAAGAAGGTTAAATGGGATTTTCCAGGTTCAATTTGAAGTTGAATGCAAGAAAGAAGTGCAAGTGAGTGCACATCAAGTTTATGTTGTTGACGCTTTTAGGTTCTATGAACTCACACAACTAACCAAATAAAGTTTCCTTCCAGGCATAAACATACTGTGAAGAATCTCTTAATGTAGAAACCATATTGACAAGACTAGAAATAACCCAAATGTCCATCTATAGGCACTGGTTGAATAAAGTATGTTTCGTTCACATGATGGAGAATTATGCAGCTATACAGGGAATAAAGAATAGCTATATAGACTACTACCAAATCTTCAGGGTACAAATTATGTGAAAACTCAAGAAAGAGACAATGTATACAGTTTGGTAATTCTTATCTAAGAAAGTTATAGATAGAATTAAACATGTTTGTATTCTCTTATTTAAAAAAAAAAACATACAGTGAAAGATACTGTTATTTATGTGGGAGAGGAGAGTGTAGGATGAGTCAGGGGCAACATCTAGACTTTTCTGCTAGATCTTGTGTTTTAGATTTCATGCTGGAGTCACGTAAATTTTTTACATAACAAATGAACTGAAATTTGCATTGAATTGACAGCTTAGACAAGCAGAAAGAAATTATGCCAAGTGACCTAAAAACATTGTAATTTGACTGTAATACCAATAAGGAAATATAAATTAAGAGTAAAAAAGAACTGTAAAAATACCCTAGAATTATGTTCAGTAAAAACATATTTGGGGTCATAATTTTGGTATTGTCATTCATAAACTATTATATGTATACAATATATAAACTAAGGTATTACTTAAAGTCTTTAAGAACCAGTATTTTAACCAAAGAGAAAAGAAAAATAAATATAAAATAAAAGAAGCTAGGTAAAATGCTAAAAATATTTTATTCGAATTGAAAATATCAGTATGAGTCAGTGAGGCAATTTCTGTTAAAGAAACATTATCTCACTCTAACTGCTGAAAAGGCCAAAAAATAGGGAACGATTCAGTAACCATCAGGAACCAAGAGCAAAGGCTATGTCTCTATTCTCTACATACCACAGGAACCTGTGCTTTTTGGAGATTTGGCTAATTTCATTTCTGCAACAGGAAGTGGAAAATATGAGCTTGGACTCCCTGTTTTATCATAAAACAATGAAGCCACCAAAAACTACTCCAGTCTTGTCAAAAATGCTCAATATCAACCTGAAAAGACTTGCATTGATAATACAGAGGACAGTTTGAACTCTCATAAGATTTTAACAGTAATGGATTGAAGAACATTAAGTATGTTACAATTTTTTATTTCAAAAATGATAGTACTAAAGAGCACAAACAAAAATCTTCTTTAGACATATTTGGAAGATGTTACAGAGCTTCCATTGTCCTGAAAACTGGTAAATAAAGGGAAAGAATCAAGCATCACCCTGCCTTCCCTTCAGGAACTGTACCTCAGGTTAACCAAATAGACAATGAGGGGAATTCCCTCTCTACAGAAGGAACCCAGCTGATAAAAAGAGAAATGGTAGATCAAGAATATCACCATTTTACAAACACCTGTTGAAAAAAAAAAAAAGATCTTGGCAAGTTTCCTCAATAGCCACTATAATCTCACAAAAATAGGAATGACCAGATCTCATGTGACTCTTGATGAAAGGACACACCACCACTTACAGTGAATCTTTTCAAAAACCCTTCCCTGAATCAGATCAAACCTCCAGAGCTATCTACCAGTGTTCAGGAAATATAGAGACAGAGAAATGTTTTTGGTTTTGCTTTTGTTCTCCTTTAAGTGCCAGAAAAACTCAATCAACAAAAAACAGAACGTGAGAAATTATAAAACCAATACAGAACCCACTGCAGTTTATTCAAAACAATATTTTGAAAGAAAACAAATAAGAGAGAAGGATAAATTATATATAAAAGACATTTAAGAACACATTTACTAAACACAATATTTGGATCCTAATCCATTGGAAAAAAATGAAATAATCAGGAAAATTTGAATATTGTCTATTGGAGACTTTTAAGGTAGGTATTGTTGGGTTGTTAGGGATTATAAATTAATCATGGATATCTGTTTCAAAGTGTACTTATCTTTCGGAGAAGCTTATTGAAATAGTTATGAATTAAATATTATGCTTGGCATTTGTTTCCAAAGGGTAACAGTGAACATGAACAGAAACATAGATGTATGAAAAAAGTGATGATGAATATTGTAGCTGGGTAATGGCTTCTGTGGGTTCATTTTGCCATTGTTTTTTCTTTGCATATGTTTGAAATTTTCCATTAAAAAAGCTAATCTGTAACCTTAGAAAGCCTCAACCCATTCCATAGAACATGCCACAATTATCTAACTCCATTTTCCTAGCCTTCACATCTGTTTTCACTGCGTTATTTCCCTAAGCCTAAGGATAGTCCAAAAGAAGTCATCAAGTTGGTGATATGAACTGATCAAGTTTAGGAACCAAAATCAGAACTTAATCTTTATTGTCATGACTGTCTGTTGTTCCACTTAGAATGAGAGCTTGACAAGGATAAAACCGCATCTTATTTTTTATGATAACAGCAAGGCTTACTACAGCATCTGGAACTTTTAGCTATTCAATCGGTGTTTTAAGTAAACAAGAAAATTCATTAACATATATGCACAATTATTTTCAAAAGGATGTTTTGATTAGTTTAACACACTTTTTTTTATTATGATTAAACTGGAGACCCCTAATATGACCAGTCACTCTAACACTTTTACATATTTTGAAGGATTCAAATTACAGAATTAACTGCACTCACAATTTGTTTTTGTTGTTTTAATAACATCAGATTTGTTTTGAGAGAAACTGTTTAACAACCTTGGCAACATATGTTGGTCAGCACTCAGTCTTCTCTGGAAAAACTGAGAGTCCTCAGACAATGTCTTATTTCCTTCTGATCAGTAAAATAATAAAATCTTTAACTGTTTGATGAGATTGGGTAATGATAAAAAAAATTCAAGATCTTATTTATAAACTTGTGGCTGAGAAACTTAAGGGGCATTCATGACCAGTAAAGGCGAATACAATGCATTATGATATCAAGAAGAGTTGGGTTGTAATTATAACTGAGAAAACTGAACTCTAACAAAATGGAGAGTATTCTGTTTGAAGGAAAAATATTAACCAATCACAGGGCGTAAGCTGTATTCAGTCATGAAAAAGGGTTTGGGTCAATGTATCTACAGCACTGAGCAGATGAGAGAGAGCCCTAAAAAGTAAAAGTGCCTACTTGACAGGTATATCCCCAGAATAAAAATCTGGGTTTCATAACTCAATGACAATGCTCAATATCAGCCAATAAAATGAGAGAGAGAGAGAGAGAGAGAGAAGAGAGAGAGCAGAGAGAGAAGATTTGCTGATAAGCTGACATAAGAATTCAGTTTCCCTCCAGTTATTTTTTATTGCGATTAATAAATTGATAGTCTTCTTAAATGTGTATTTGATGAGTATGTCAGGACCTAAGGAATGAATAACTTCTGGGTAGTACACTGATAATAATCACATTTCTAAAACTGCCTTAGTAACCTCATCAAGACTCTGAGGGAGAGAGAGAGAGATTTTAACGTTTCTAACGAGAGCTATTAAAAAAGAAAAAATCACAGTATGTGTTCTAGGCATTAGTAAAAAGAGCAAAGAATCCTAATTTTATGTTTTGACAAATAATTATCCTAATGGTAAACAATTATACCTTATAATTATGATTACTATGCCTTATTTTGTTTCTATTAACGTGTCTACATTATATTCATTCTTATTCCTGATATCAAACCCCTTGAATACAGTGAAGTCATGCTAGAATGGCCTGTTTAATGTTCCAAATAACCAATCATAATGATTTAATTTACAAACACGGGAGCCATAGTCCCTGAGCTCTAATTCTACCTCTACGGCTTACTAGCTGTGTGGCTTTGTTTAATAACCTCTGTCTTATTTTGACCATTTATAAATTGGACTTATTAATGAAACTTACTTCATAAATTGTCCATTGTTACACTGTTATTTTTCCTTTTACATCTGTAGCACCCATCACTCACCACCATTAGTGATGCATTTAGGCTAACACACACACACACACACACACACACACACACAAATTACTTTTAAGATTCTTCCTGCATATAAATTATTTCCTCATATAAATCTTTATCAATCATTATTGCCAAAAAGAATATGATATTTTAAATATCTTTTTCCAAAAGATTTTTTAACTTGTAAAGACCAAAATACTGGTAAAAACTGTCTTAGGAAATTAGCTATCTAAATGCTGCCATCTAGGGTTTCCCTGGTGGCGCAGTGGTTGAGAATCTGCCTGCCAATACAGCGGACACGGGTGCGAGCCCTGGTCTGGGAAGATCCCACATGCCGCGGAGCAACTAAGCCTGTGCGTCACAACTACTGAGCCTGCGCGTCTGGAGCCTGTGCTCCGCAACAAGAGAGGAGGCCCGCGCACCGCGATGAAGAGTGGCCCCCGCTTGCTGCAACTAGAGAAAGCCCTCGCACAGAAACGAAAACCCAACACAGCCAATACATAAATAAATAAATTAAAAAAAAAATGCTGCCATCTAACGAAAAATATTTTAAGGGAATTTTAAGGAAAAATATATTTTAAGGGAAATATTTTAAGGAAAATTTAATTCATCAAGTTTGTTATTCACGCTTATTGTATGAACCGGTCAGAAAATTTTTAGGGTAGATATCATTATTATTACCCTCATTTTGCAAATAAAAAACAGACTTGGAGAAGTGACTTGCCTAAGGTAGTTTAGTTAGTGGCAGCTGGGACTTGGGACAGGTTTGATATTTGCTGGTGGTCAGAGCCCTGTCCACCAAGTTGTCCACAACGTATCACAGAGCAAATCCAGAAGAAAAAGTGTAGTTATTAAAATGTACAGCCTACTGAAATGTACAGCCATTCGTATGTTGAAGCCCTAAGCTCCAATGTGACTGTATTTGGAAACAGTGCCTTTAGGATGTAATTAATATCAAATGAGGTCATAAATATGGTCCTCGATCTGGTAGGATTAGTGTCTTTATAAGAAGAGACACAAGAGTTCCCTTGCTCCACCTACCCTGCAACTGCCTTGTGGGACACAGCAAGAAGATGTCCACTGCAAGCCATGAAGAGACGCCTCATCAGGGTCTGAGGCTGCCAGAGCTGGATCTGGGACTTCTAGCCTACGGAACCGTGAGAAAATAAATCTCTGTTGTTGAAGCCACCCAGTCTGTGGTATTTTGTTATGACAGCCCGGGCTGACTAATTCTGAGCTTTGCTCTCATTCTCAGAAATATCAGCTGGATTTGTGTAAAATATGATGAAAAAGACTTGCAAATCTCACACGGAGGAGTTTTCTGTTTTATACGTGTACTTTCTTTAATCTTGCATCTCCTTTCTTATGTTCCCTGGGCCTTGAATTATTAGTTTCTGGGTACAGTTTAACATACGCTATTCCACAGGTCTGGGATTGTTCATTTTGCCAACCTTACATTTCCTAGCGGCTATGGCTATGCTCTCCTTAAGTTTCAGTTCTTTGGAAAAGCCTTCTGTTTTTATCATTTGGACACAGTGCTTGGTGATAATAGAGAGCCTATGATTTTTTGTCTTCCCTCTGAACTAGAATTCAAATGACGGATATGCTAAACACAGCTGTTGCTGTGTATAATGACGTTCAGTATGTGGATGCTGCGTCCAGATTCCATTTTAGGGCAGCCATCTGTCCGTTAGCTGGCAAAATATTGGAAGATTTATACCTTAATAAAACCACACGCATAAGTGCAACCTATACTCCTTCATGGGCCCTCCAAGAAGCTTCACATTCGCTAGTGAATTTTCTTTAGCTTTTTAGTAACTTTAAGACTATTTGGTAGTGAGATTTTAGACCTGTTAAGCCTGAATACGAGGATTTTAGCATAACATATTTCTCACTTGGTATGGTTTTCAGTAAATCTTCATAGATTGACATGAATATCATGAAATTTAAAAGATTAAGAAATAGTCTCTATTTTTCTAGACCTATGCAAACTAATATTTTTTAGCACTGCAGAGCTTATAAAACCTTTTCCCTTCTCTTTAAATTTAATATCCAGAGCAACCTGTGGGATTGCTCAAGGTCACACAATCCATTAGCAAAGAAACCAGGACTCAAAAGAAAATGTCCTTTCTCCAAATACCGTGCCCTTTTCATCACCCCTCATAGTTACCTATTTATCTATGCACTGAATTATTGTACATTATTTTAGTTAATTATAGCTATCAATAATAATGATAATTTACTGAACTCATTATACACTAGGAACTTTACTTACTGCTCTAAATTGCTCCATTTGATTGTTACAATATGCTGATGATATAGACATCATTTCTTAAAAATATATTACATAAGAACTTATAAAAAACAATTGTCTACATACATAAACTTACGCACTTTCTCCTTAAAGTATAAATAAATATTTTATGTGTGTGTGTGTGTGTGTGTGTGTGTGTGTGTGTGTGTGTGTGGTAGGGCCTACTAATACTTCCTCACCCCTAAATTCTTTACCTTCTTTAGTTAGGTTTTTTCCATATTTAAAAAATGTTATAATCTCAGAAGTCCTGTTTGTTTATTAGTTGGTTTTTATGCATTGTTAAAAGAGTCTGTCGTATTCTTTCAACCTCCTACTAACTCTAATACATATTTGACTTTCCTATTTGTTTTCCATAATTTTGAAGTACAAAGATGTACATTCCTGTCTTTCATATGATAATCCATTTCAATCGATTAACCACTTCTCAAAATATTATTATAGAATGCCTACCATGTGCTAAGCACTGTTATGAGCACCAGATTCATAGTGGAAACAAGACAGACAAACACCCCTTCCCTCATGGAGTGTATACCTTGGTGCGGGGGTCTATTCTCTTTATACATTTCTATTCTCTTGTCTTTGTATGAAAAGCTGGGATATCTTTCTGTCAGTGTTCTGGAGGCTGATTTGGGGTATTTATACATGTATACGTGGCAGCAATGCTCCAGCTGGGGCCTGAGCACCCCCAGCGCTGCCATAGTTTGGGTAGAGATGCCAAGCTCATGGCCCACAACAGGTCTACTGAATAGATCCCAACGTCATTTGCATTCACATTGAAATTTAAGAAGTGCTGCTTTATATGTATTCAGCAGAAACAATATTCACCTGAGATGTCTTTTCCTCTAGGTGGTCTTCCACTCCTTTGTGCTTCAGAAGCAAGAACATTTCCCTACAGATGCAGGTCCCATTGTGTCTTCAACTTGATCGCAATGTATTGTGAAGTCAGAATCTCTCTGACACATGCAAAAAGCTAGCAACTGATGTATTTTTTATTGAATGAATAAATGAATGATGAAACATTTTAAAATATATATTTTTGAGAAAATAACTTCAATTTAACATTTCTGAATTATACAATATATTGAAATAAGGAACAATATAGTCTGTGTCCATAAAAATATTTATCTAGATACCAGTGAAGCCTGAAATATAATGTATGGTAAAGCTGAAAAAGTTAAGTATTTTCCTAAATTTAAAAAAATATATACATATAAAATATGTATGTACCTGTCCACATGTATTTCTTGACATTGTTAAATAAAGGACAGACTTTTTCCAAACTGATAAATCACTACTTCGGCAGAAATTGACACGCAACCAAGAGAAATATATTCACAATTTGCCTTAATTTTCAAACTCCACATACCAAGCAACCAAAAAATTCACATATTTGCACTCACAGCTTTGTATCTGTCTATTTTTAGGACAGATGGCTACTTCTTTCTCTCCACACTGCAGGGAAACTAAACTTTTCTTGGAAAGTGTAGTGCATTAATCCTGCTCCATACTCAAGGCTCCACACAGATAATTGTTGTTGTGTATTAAGACAGCAGGCAGGAAAAATTTTCTTCTTCAGAACACAGTGAATTACTTTGCTTAAGTGTATATTTCTAACATACTAGTACAAGACTATTTCAAATATTAAATTGTAAAAATGACCAATTTTTGAATTTCATTTTCTTTCCTTATATTTTCCCTCTGTGCATAAATCGCTTATTGTAATCAATATCCCAAAATTGAAAAAAAATTGCAAAAAAATAGATGAGCAATATATACTCTGATTCTGCATCCACTTCCAATAAACACTTGATTTTATATATTAAATAGGTGTGTCTAACAGCAAAGCTTCTCTGATGATATAGCTTACTTTTTCTAAGGCATTATTCTGTAATTCTTTTAAGTGTAAAATCTATTTTAAAATTTTTCATTTTGATATAAATTTAGACTTAGAGAAGATAGCAAAGAGAATACAGTCCTACATATCCTTCACCCTGTCCCACATTATCTACCCCTACTATGTACATATTCCTGTCTCCTGGAATCTGTGACATTTTCTCCACCTTTCTTTGTTTTCCATGACCCGACATTTTTGAAAAGTACTCAAATTTTAAAATAAAATGAACTTCAGTTTTGTTTTGTCTGAAGTTTTCTCGTGGTTAGACTGAGGATATGGATTTGGGGGAAGCACAGCATGTGCCCTTCTCATTGCTTTGTATCAGAGAATACATTCTATCACTATTTTTACTACTGGTGATGTTAATCTTGATCTCTTGGTTAGGGTAGTGTCTGTTAGGTTTCTCTTCTTCACCGTCAAGTTGCTCTTCTTTTTTTTTTTTTTCTTCACTTGCTGTACTCTATTTATAGAAGTGGGTTAGTAAGTCCAGCCCATGCTTAAGGGGAGAGAATTAAGCTCATCTCTTGGAGGAAGGAGTATCAAAAAATTTGCGAACATGTTAAAACCACCACAGTAAATAATAAATATCTTGGAGGAGAAGCTTTTAAAAGTTATGCAAATTTCCTATTTCCCCTTAGGTTTCTTCTACTAAATTTAGTATTACTTAATCTATCTTTCCTGCAGCAATTATTGGTGTGATGCTCTAATGGCAATTTCTCTAGTTCCTTCCTTCCCTCTACATATATAAACTGGAATCCATCTGTAAAAAAGGAGTTGTCTTTTTTCCTCCATTTAATCATACATTGAATTATTTACTTATATCACTATAGCATCAGGGAGTTATAATCCAGGACTATCATTGTTTATCTTATGGATCAAATTGTTTCAGTTTTAGCCAGAGAAAGCTTTTTCCAGTTTTCTCCTTTGTCATCATCTCCTCCTTCTCCTTTTCTTTCTCTTTCATCTCCTCTTCCTTTTCCTTTCCTTCCCCCCTCCCCCTTCTTCTTCGTCTCCTTCTTGTTTCTGTTGTTGTTGTCACTGTTGCTACTATTGTTTTTATTTTTGATACTACCTTATCTTCTGGCACTGAAATTTACTCCAGGATCATCTTGTATTTTCCCTGTCACAGCAATTTCCCCAAGAAGCCCTGGTTGCTTTAATTGGACAATTGTATTTGGAAACCAAAATATGGGTGCTAACTGTTTTCTTTGGTAGTACAGAGACCATTTCTAGCCTCTCTTGGCATTAACAGGATTAAGAAATGTATATTTGTATACTAAGCCATGTATACACACATCTATATTCATCTCTGTATCCATCCATATGTATACATATTATAATGAATATGTGCTCCTACTCATATCTCCAAGTTCAATCCAACACCATATCTATCATTTGCCCATTGCTTATTTACAACTTTCTTCTCCTAAGGTGAGAGATTTGGCTCACATTATCTATATTATATTGAATTATTTGTTCAAAAATCATATATATGTATAGTTATTTCAAAATGACCTAGCCCTTTAAGCTTTTCCACTAAGGCACAGTATTTGGGTATTATTTTTGTCTTTCATCTTATAGTATCTAGTCAAAATATTCTGAGTTACTTAAGGCAGCTCTTTTATTTCCCACGTGTTTCACTGTGGTTATGTCACATATTAGTAATATGGTTAGATATATTAGCCACAGTCTGGATTCCATATTGGTGATCCCCCCTCTTTTTGTCAATCTGGTTGATTTTTTTTCAAAAATCTGCATGCAGTAAAATTCACTCTTTGTGGTTTACAGTTCTGTGGGTTTGACAAATGCATTGAGCTGTGCATCTATCACCACGATACTGTGCAGAATAATTCCATCATTCCTCAAACTTCTTTCTGCTGCTGCTGCTTTATAGTCGGCTCTCCCCTTCACACCCATTCCTGGCTATTACTGATGTATTTTCTGTCCCTATAGTTTGCCTCTTCCAGAATGTCATACAATTGAAATCATACAATGTATTGCCATTGGGTTGTGTTCCTTACACTTAATAAAGTCCTTTGAAAATTTTCCATATATTTGTAAATACATAGTTATTTACTTGTTTAGCTGAGTAATAGTTCACTTTCTGGATGCATCTAAGTGTGTTTACCATTCATCTGTTGAAGGGCATTTGGGTTGTTTCCATATTTTTTCAGTTATGAATAAAACTGCTATAAACATCTGCATGCAGATTTTGGGTGAATATAAGTTTTAAATTCACTTTAATAAATACCTAGTGGTAGAATTACTAAACCTAATGGTAAGTATAAGTTTAACTTTATTAAGAAAAAAACTGCCAAACTATATTTCAAGGTGGCTGTACCATTCTTGCCTTTCTCCCAGCAATACAGGAGAGTTCCAGTTTCTCAGCATCTTCAAGAGCTCTTGTCATTTCCAGGTTTGTTTTTGTTTCGTTTTGTTTTTAGCTATTATAATATATGTACAGTGGCATCTCATTTTGGTTTTAATTTGCATTTTCACGAAGATTAATGACATTGAGCATCCTTTCACATGCTTATTTGCTACCCATATACATTGTTCCGTGAAGTGACTGTTCAGATCTCTGCATGTATATTTTTGGCGGGAATTGTTTGTTTTATGATAGTGAGTTTTAATGATTCTTTACATACTCTAGAGAGAATTCCTTCGTAACACATAAGGGTTGCAAAAACTTTATTCCAGGCTTTGACTTGTCTTTTCATTCTTTTACCCTTTGGTGACTCTAAGTTTGTTTTCTATGTCTGTGAGTCTGTTTCTGTTTTGTAGACAAGTTCATTTGTATCATTTTTTTTTTTAGATATTCCACATATAAGTGATATCATACAATATTTGTCTTTCTCTCTCTGACTTACTTCACTTAGTATGATAATCTCTAGGTCCATCCATGTTGCTGCAAATGGAATTTGGGATTAACAGATTCAAACTACTATATATAAAATAGATAAACAACAGGACCTACTGTATACCAGAGGGAACTTTATTCAATATCTTGTAATAACCAGTAATTGAAAAAGAATATATACATTCTTTTTCAGAATCACTTTGCTGATTCTGACAGTAACTACACCTGCCACTAACAAAATATTTTAAATCAAGTATACTTCAATTTAAAAAAAAAGTATCTTTTTATCAGCTTATATGGTGTTCAAAAATTTCTATTCAAAATAAGAAAATCCTAAAATCCTTGTTTTCTCTGCAGTCACCTGTTTTTACCCAGGTTTTGTGCTATTTGATTGCCCTTATTGATCAGTTTTCTGAGTCCAAGGAAGTAATTACTTTTAAGTTTCTTCTGCTCTTTCTTTTATGTAAGGATGGAAATGGTGCTTCTCCTAGCTTTCTACATGTCAAAGTTGAGACAAGAAGTCTGCCATATATATTTTTAGCAATATTATACACTAGTGGAATTCTTGAGATTAAATTCCTCTATTTTTTCATAAACACAGAATATAGAAAATTAAGGAAATCAAATAACTTCATTTCAATTCCAGTTATATATAATAATGTGTGGTTTATTCCAAAATTAATCAGATGTATATGCAAACCTCTTTCTTTTCCTTTATAAAAGATGCAAGAAAAATATCTATGTCAGTTTATAAAATGTGTTTCTAAATGATATATTTTGTACTTTTGGATGTGTTTATGAAGTAGTTATGGAATTTTGTACTTATCCTTAAAGAATCTGAAGCAATCAGATTAAACTTAATGTTTAATTGGTAAAATAGAGGAAACTCTACAGAGCCTATTGGTACTCTATTTTACCAATTTTTTACCAAAAGTTTAACTGTTCTGTTATACTTTATTCTAGTAGATCATCTGGCTGCTTACAATTCATGTCCTAAAAAACATTAAGTATAAAAAGTATTTTTAAATAATTTAAATATATAAGTCCATAATACACAAAACAAAATATCCTTTACTTCATTTAAAATAGGCAATATTTTATTTTATTTTGTTTTCCTAGAATAATAGCCTATATCTGTTATATGCTTTTTAAAAAATATATTGTTTTCTTTAAAAAATGTATTTTAACCTCTGGAAAACACATCTCACTTGTATCTTTGGATATAAAAATTATCTTCCTAAGTTTGTTATTATTCTTTCAAAAAACTTATCTTTATTTAATAACTATTGTTGAATGTTTCCTAGGAGTGTTGTTACCCAGTAAGGAGAATTAAAAACAAATAATCCTTAGGGGTAGAATACTCAGAGAAATAACATTAGCATACTTTATATTTTAATTTTTCTTGTTAAATATTGGTGATTAGTGCCACTGAATCTGAATCTAGGTCACAGTCTAAAAGATTTTGGATATAAAAGACAAAGGGGAAAACAATTGAACTAATACTTATTTAGATGCCCCAGACACTCAGTTTCCATATGTAATAAATGTGTTATCCAAAATGGAGCAATTAAAGATGTAAAGAGAATAAAACTTGTTTACATTCTCCTTTATCACCAAGAATTTCCACCACTAACTCACTATGCCCTATATTTTGAATTTTTTTTTTTAAAAAGGCTTAGTATTACTACGTTATGTTTTCATACTAACTATCCTGTTTAGGCTGATTAGCAGGTATGGTAATGCAAATGAAAATATTCTGCACAATCCACAGAATGTTTCTCTGCAAAATGCTCTAACCACTTTTTGAAGCAATAGCTCTAGGCTAAATTTTTCCAAGTTAAAGTTTGTTTTCAATACTTTTACTCTCCAGGATGCATTTAAATAATAAAATACCTATAATAATAATACTCATTTTTAATAACCCTGAGATTAAAAATAATTCCCCAATTAACCTTCACTGATGGAACTGCATATATCTTGCAGAATATCTGAAAGAGGAATCTCTACAGAGCCTAATACCACAGGTGATGGATCTACCTCTAGTCAGTGTCACTGGAACTATAGTTAACACTGTAGTGCTATTGAACACTTGCGAAGTCACTTCAAATTAGCTCAAAACACAGAAGTTGACAAAACAATCCCTGTTTTAATTCTACGTAGACATCTGCATAAACACAAAACCATTTCTTTAAACACAAACATACGTGTTGACAGCCAAACTATTGACAAAATAAATCAAAATAAATATTTTGGCCAAAGCTTTGGCTTAGGGTAAATGTTTGATATAAATTGCAGCTCAAAATGTATATTTGAGTTTTCTTGAATCTTACTGAATGACACAATAATGGCCTTAGCTCCATTGAAGTACAAATGAAATAAGAATGCAAAATGAAATATAACTGAAAATAATTCAGCATTGGTTTCTCTGATAAGTAGTTGCTATACATATACAGTTTGAGTCATAAAAGATGAAAACCATAGCATATGAGTATTGAAAAGTCCGCATAGCAAACTAATGAAAAGTCTGTTGGTTACATTTTAGGGTTTTTTTTTTTTTTTTAATTATTTTTTATCTTTTAATGCTATTCTTGTCTGCTTACATTCTTTTTATGTATGTATGTATGTATGTATGTATGGTATGGCTGTGTTGGGTATTCGTTTCTGTGCGAGGGCTTTCTCTAGTTGTGGCAAGCGGGGGCCACTCTTCATCGCGGTGCGCGGGCCTCTCACTATCGTGGCCTCTCTTGTTGCGGAGCACAGGCTCCAGACGCGCAGGCTCAGTAATTGTGGCTCACGGGCCGAGTTGCTCCGCGGCATGTGGGATCTTCCCAGACCAGGGCTCGAACCCGTGTCCCCTGCATTGGCAGGCAGACTCCCAACCACTGCACCACCAGGGAAGCCCCATTTTAGGGTTTTAAATAAATAGTATCAGAATGATAACTTCTTCTAGAAAACAATGTTTTTTCAGCAAAAAATGTATAATAATTATAATTAACATGTCGTATTTGTCAAAACTGCGGGTAAGATTGAGCTGATCTCTGAATAAAAATTCACGAGACAAACAAACAAACTGGCCTTCATAGACGAATAATACACAGAAAAGAAAGATGGTGATAATACTGAAGGGCACGCCATTCTAAATCCAAAGGATACATGTCCTTCTGAATACGGAGATCAGAACAGTACCACAGTCAACCAAATACACTAAGTGCCAGCAATGCATGGGTCACTGTTCTAGGTGCTGGGGACATAGGGATGAAGAAGACAAAAAGCAAACTTGCCTTCAATGAACTTAATCCTACTGGCAAGAAACTAAAAATTGACAAAGATATAAAAGGGATAATAATATGTTAATGAGTGATTCAGGGAATGGGAAGCAGCTTCAGCTGGGAAGGGACAACTTCTTTTAGGAGTTGATACTTGAGTTGATCTAATGATGAGAAGAAAGCACCCATGAGATCAGTGGAAGGAGTCTTCTGAGCATAAAAAAGATAAAGTTAAAATATAAAATAATTCCTTGATAAATACATGTTAATGATGTTTGCAAAGTGAAGAGTCACATGGGAAAAAAATTTGTCATGATTTAGTAAAGTTAAATGTATGTACACATCCTATGACCCAGTAATCTCACTTTGTTTATATTTTTTAGATAAATTACAAGAATGTTCATGACAAAAAATTAAAATTAGAAACAAAGGAAGAACAGATCTGTATGTGTATGGTCGATTCATTTCGTTGTGAAGTGGAGTCTAACACAACATTGTAAAGCAACCATACCCAAATAAAAATTAATAAAAAAAAGGAAGAATAGAAAACAACTCAAATGTACATCAAAAAGCAATGAAAGTGAATAAAGCACAGATATAGATATAAATATATATAAATAAAGAAACAATTTTGAAGCATAAAAAATTTTTCAGAGAACTGCATGTAGTATGAGACCATTTGTATGAAGTTTAAAACTAGTAACACTAAGTAATATATTATTTAGGAATAGGTGCCTGTGAGATAAAACTATCAGGAAAGGAAAGGAAAATACTTAAGATAAAATCCAGAATATGGTCATCTATGGTGAGAAGGAGAGGAATAAAATTAAAGGAGACACAATGGATTGGTAAGGTTCTATTTTTCAAGTGAAGAAGTGGGTAAATGGGTCTTTATTACAATTCTCTAAAATATATAGATAGCATATATTCCCTTCTATATATTATTGGTACTTTTCAAACAAATTGTTCAGGAATAAAACACAAGATAAATAACAATATAACAAAAAGAATTGGGATAAAAGTTACAGCACAGTTAAATGTCATCTTCAGAATAGCTCTCAAAACATAAAATAAATTGAATTTCAGTGACACCACTGATGTTGGATGCAGTAGCAGATGTCATCAATTATTTTCCAAATAAGTATAAATTTAACAAGGATTTTAAAAAATCACTGATGAAACTTTATAAAAATTTTCTAAATTTTCATCATTGTTTTTTATCATGATACCTTTAATTCATTCTAAAATAAATATTGGGGTTGTAGTTAAAATTCACACACAAGAAAATACTATTTATCAAAAATAACAGCTCTTTTGTGTGCAAATATAAGTGGTATTATATTTTTAATTTCAAATTTTACTTGTTCATTGCTGGAATATGAGACTGAGATTGACTTTTCTATATTAGCCTGGTATCCTGTAACCTTTCTATAACCTCTTATTAGTTCCAGTTCCAGGAGAGTTGGGGTTTTTTTTCCTTTGTTTTGTTTTTTGATTGTTTTGGATTATCTACATAGATGATCATGTCATCTGCAAACAAAGACAGTTCTATTTCTCCCTTCCCAATCTGTATACCTTTTATTTCCTTCTCTTGTCTTATTGCATTAGCTGGAACTTTCAGTATAATTGTTGAAAAGGAGTGTTGCGAGGGCGACATCTTTATGTTGAACCTGATCTTAGTAAAATAGCTTTGAGTTTCTCACCAGTTTTTCTCAAATTAATTGTAGGTGTTCTGTAGATATTCTTTATCAAGCTGAGGAAGTTCCTTCTCTATTTAGTTTACTGATGTTTTTAACATGAATGAGTGTTGGGTTTTGCCAAATACTTTTTCTGCCTCTATTGATCTATCTATATCAATCTATATGATCATGTGCTCTTTTTTTAGCTTGTTGGTATGATGGATTATATTGATTGATTTTTTGAAAGTTGAACCAGGCTTGCATATTTGGGATAAATCCCACTTGTTTGTGGTTTTTAATTCTTTTAATATATTGCTGAATTAGATTAATTAATATTTTGTTGAGAATTTTTTCATCTATGTTCATGAAAGATACTGGTCTGCAGTTTTCTTATACTGTCTTTGTCTGGTTTTGATAGTAGCATAAGGCTGGCCTTACAGAATGAGTAAGAAAGTATTGGGTTAGCCAAAAGTTTCCTTTGGTTTTTAAAGTAAAAATGAAAGACACATTTTTCATTTTTGCCAAGAACTTTATAGAACAATGTATTCACCGTTTTGTTACACTACCTTCTGCCATTTTTCAGGCAGCTTCATAATTCCATCTTCCCAAAACTTTTTATCTTTTTGAGCAAAGAACTGTTCCAGGTGCCTTTTACAGTCTTCCAGGGAATTGAAATTTTTTCCATTAAGAGAATTTTGTAAAGACTGAAATAAATGGAAAACTGAAGTGCAACGTTTGTTGAATACAGAGGATGAATCAGAACTTCCCAACCAAGCTGTAACAATTTTTGCCTGGTCATCAAAGAAACATGCAATCTTACATTATCCTGATGGAAGATTATGTGTTTTCTGTTGACTAATAGTGGACGCTTTTTGTCGAGTGCTGCTTTCATTTGGCCTAATCGGGAGCAGTACTTGTTGGAATGAATCGTTTGGTTTTCCGGAAAAAGCTCATATAATAGAGGACTCCCAATCTCACCATATACACAACATCACCTTCTTTGGATGAAGACCGTCCTTTGGTGCAGTTGGTGGTGGTTCATTTCACTTGCCTCACGATCTCTTCTGTTCCACATTATTGTACAGTATCCACTTTTCACTGCCCATCACAATTTGTTTTAAAAATGGAACGTTTTTGTTACATTTAAGTAGAGAATCGCATCTAGAAATATGGCCAAGAAGGTTTTTTTTTTTGCTTAAATGAAACATTATAACAATTATAAAGTTATGTGGAACCCAAACACCAAAGCGATTCACATAACCAAGGTGGTGAAAATGATTTTCAATGCTTGATTTGGATATTTTGAGTATGTTGGCTATCTCCCACGTGGTATAACGTTGATTGTTCTCAATTAATGTCTCGATTTGATCGCTATCAACTTCAACTGGTCTACCGACCGTGGAGCATCGTCCAGCGAGAAATCTCCAGCATGAAACTTCGCAAACCACTTTCAACATGTTCGATCATTCATAGCACCTTCTCCATACACTGCAGAAATCTTTTTGTGCATTTCAGTCGCGTTTTTACTCTTGAAATAATAAAGCATAATATGCCAAAAATGTTGCTTTTTTTCTTCCATCTTCAATATTAAAATGGCTACACAAAAATTCACCAATTTTGATTTTTTTTAAAATGCATGTTGATATGACAGCTGTCACAATACAATCTAACAAAATTGTTTAGAATGAAGTTAAAGACAACTAAATACTACTGATGCCATCTTGCGGAAAATAACAAACGAACTTTTTGGCCAACCCAATATTTCCTGTTTCTATCTGAAAAAGATTGTAGAGTATTGGTATAATTTCTTCCTTAAATGTTTGGTATTGATATGTATTTCTATTATTTGGAATCTTTACAAGACATATAAATATGTCACAAGGTAGAAAATAATGACATTTTTGTACTGACATAATCCTATGAGAATGATAATGTTAAGAAATGTTGCTTATGTCAACAAAAATCTTAATTGTACTCAATTGTTTTTTATGGCAGACCATTTTAAATTCAACTTTCGAGTTGGTAATTGTTTTTATGTGACATTAACTGACTTTAATTAACATCTGAATTACATAGTATATACCTAAAAAGGAAATGTGAATTGGCTCTTTTTGAGGTGAAAGGCTCTGTATAAAATTCACTACATTAAATTCAGCAAAAAGATTAAATTAAGATGTTGCTTTTAAGATTTTAAGCTTTTTCTTTTTTTCCTTATTAGCAAATTATTTGGAAAGGAATGAAAGTATTTCAGTTATTTCCTAGAGGGAAGATTTTGCTTCATAGTCTCTAAAAATATGTGAATTTAGAAGATTGACTCACAGGCAATTAGAAAAATCTTTATTTTAATAATAAGTAATTTCTAATTATGAGGAAATTGCATCAAATTACCACATTATATTATGCAAGTTTATTATGTATAGTATATAAAAAGTGACTACAATGACCACTTTCAATATAATAAGTACTCTATTTCTGACCTTATTTCTCATCAGAGACTAAGGATTCTCTATGGGAAACCCAGCAGACCAATTAGTTGCCTGTGTGCTCTGGATGTTAATGAGGATTTGAGGGCTGTTGAAAATGAAACTGATATAGTAGAAGGAATAGGGGAAAGGGCATATTTTTTTCTATATTATAAAAGTAAATTTAATGTTAAGTTTATTCCTCTTTTTCTCACTTCTAGAAAACATGCAGCATTTTAAGTTAACTATTAGTATGTTTCAATTAAAAAAAGAAATTCAAGTCCATTATTATTATTATTATTGTTGTTGCTGTTGTTATCGTTACTATTACAGTAGTAGGAGAAATAAATTTATGCATAGAGTATTTTGTCTCCCAAGAAATTAAACTTTTCTTAAAAACTATACTCTGGCTTAATAACAAAAACAATAACTTTAAAAAAGAGATTTAAAATTTCTGCATACAATGTCTCTCTCTGAAGCAAGGACACATGTTCAAGCACATTTACAAAATGATCCATGTGTGCTAACATTTCCCTGCATTCACCTCCATCACTGCTAGAGCTCAACATTTCTGAATCTGTTCATGTTGAGTTCTTGGTTTTTCAGACTCTACCTGTATTTATCAGTTAATAAATTTAAATACTAATTATTTTTCTTACCCAAACAGTAATGATTGTTTTCTTCAAACTACTGAATTGAAATATAAGCAAACTACTGTTTAAAAAAAAATGAGGCACAGGGGAAAAAAATATTAGTCTTCCCCTCAATCCGGTCAGGCTTCTTTGGACAGAATAAACATACATATCTGCAAGATATAACTCACTAACGGACAGGGAAAGTATAAACTGTTATTTCTAGCCTACATCAGTGAATAGATGGTATTTAAATGGTGTTTTCCATTTAAATGATAGTAGAATTTTCAGAAGAAGAAACTATGTGGGTGAAGATATCATGGCTAGAGTTTGGGAGCTTGAGAAAATAAAGAGAATTTTTAAATCTTTCTCTGGATAAAAAAAAAAAAATTAGAGAGCTAAGTCTGAAAGAGAGAAAGATGATTTTTCTTATTAACTATGTGAAGTAATACAAGGAAAACCTTAGTTCTTTAAAAAATTCTCAGCCCAATAGCGAACACAAATCTTTCATTTACACAGATTTCCAATAGTAAACAAATGCATGGTATCTCTTTAGTGTATGTGTCTGTGACAAGCAGCTGCTATGGTCCTTCCCCGAATGCCCTGTTAGCCTAAAAGTTGTCATGCTGTGGAGGAAGCATCTGAGGAGTGTGAAGAAGCCACACCCTCTGACTTTGGGTCACGGTTCTTTCCCTGAACTAAGATGGGAAGGACTGATTCCTACTCACCGTCCAGCTTATCAGAGTCAGTGATTATGGTAAAGGTTGGGTCAGCTCTGTCTTTCTATGGATGGATAGCTAGTCATCCTGACCCGTAAAGACTGGGAGTTGAAGAAATTCACAACAGCCACTAATATTTTATTATTGTTTTTACTGTAAAATGAAACAAGGGAAATCTACTTAAAAATATCAAGGGAAAATATTATCCATTTTTAATAGGATTGAAGTTCCCTCTATGCAGTCAGTAGGCAATTAATTAACCAGGTTTTAAAGATAAATATTAACAATAACCTGTAACTGTTGTGAATACAGATATTTGGGAAACCTGGAATAGCAAAACATCATTTAAATGGAAAACGAATCAACAATAAGAAAAACCTGCTTATCTTTTAAGAGTGCAGGGAATAAACAGTATCAATACCATTTTTAAAGCCCTTTTGCTTTTTGGCATATGACTGAAATTTATCATATATACTGTCATGGCTAAATCTAGTTAGATAATATACAATAACATGAAGAGAGGAAAAGAAACAACTTTTGGGACCCTGTTACTTAACTGGTAGGTTAAAATAAGGGAAGAAAGAAAAGGTAAGTAGAACAATTTAAATAATTTCATTCAAAATATAAGTTGGATAGAAAGTAGTATACATCCCTAGGGGCCTCAATAGAAATGTGGAATAAACCCCAGAGGAAAACAATGGACTACAGCCTTCAGTCAAAATATAGAATTGTGTTTCTTTTTTTTTTTTTTTTAATCTTTGACCCTTTCCTTGTTAATATTGTATGCTGTGTTTTTTAAGGAAATGACAGAAAGTCAGATTATATTTTCTACATGTAACACAGAATAAATTCCATGGTAATAGACTTCAAAATAGTGACCGCATAATTTAATGGTATTTAGATTGTTTTCCTTCTTCCCTCCCTCCCTCTTTTTCTCTGTCATTTATCTAATATTTAACACCAACTAATTCAAATATTGTGTTAAGAGTCAAAAAATATAGATAGGTTACCATGCTCATTCTTTTTTACTTATTCTAAGCGTGAGTTTTTACATACTTTCAAATCCAAGAGTTAGCTTCCTCTAAGGTATTTTGGAAAGGGGAGATTTTACTATGTTATCAACATCACAATTTCTCTTTACTCTGGGTCCCAACTTGTGCAGGGGAGGAGTAAAGCACATCACTTCCCCACCTGTAACTTTTTGGGACAACAGACCTTGTGTGATAGGTTTATCCCTGTGTTATTCAGTTTAAAATAATAACAGCATAATCCAAGGTATGCTCTGCTACTCCATGTCCTGTCTCCTCCCAGTGTTCCCTGGCAGTTTGGGGAGATAAATCTATTAATTACTGTTGGTTGGCTAATAAGTAATGCTTGCATCAAACACAACCGCAACAACAACTACACACACATACACAAACCCCAAGGATAATGTCAACAAAGTCTAAACCTACATTGTAGAAGATAAATTGATTTAACTGCATCAAAATCAGCGCTGCTGTCCCGGCCAGGGAGGGCATGACATCACCATGCACAGCAGCAGCTATTTATGGGTGACCTTTTATTATTTTTTTAAATTAATTTTTATCTAGGTATAGTTGATATACAATGTTGTTAGTTTCTGCTGTACAGCAAAGTCAATCAGTTATACATATATATTTATTTACTCCTTTTTAGATTCTTTTCCCATATAGGTCATTGTAGAGCATTGAGCAGAGTTCCCTGTGCTGTACAGTAGGTTCTCATTAGTTATCTCTTTTTATAGTAGTGTGTATGTGTCAATCCCAATTTCCTAATTTATCCCTCCCCCCGCTTCCCCTTGGTAACCATAAGTTTGTTTTCTACATCTGTGACTCTTGTGTTTTGGAAATAAGTTCATTCATACCAATTTTTTAGTCCACATATAAGTGATATCATATGATACTTGTCTTTCTCTGTCTTACTTCACTCAGTATGACAGTCTCTAGGTCCATCCATGTCGCTGCAAACGGCCTTATTTCATTCTTTTATATGGCTGAGTCATGGGTGATATTTTATTCTTTCACATTCTGTTCTTTGTCCTATTATGGACCCATAGAAAGCCCCACCTACCTGGACGGTTACTTTATAACTTAGAGGCAAGAGAAGATTTAAAAATAAAGCTTATCTTTATTTCTCATACCAGATAATTCAAATATCTTAATCATATATATATATATAAATTAATATATACTAATTATATATGCAGTGCTATAAAAGCAAAGAACAATGTCCTTTCCTCCACAGAGGAGAGAATGATGAATTCTGCCCAAGACAGACTTTTCAGAGATCACACATAGGCCTTGAAAGAAGGGTAGAATTCAAATGCCTATGAAATGGGAGAGGAGAGCATATCACAGTGAAGAGAATGAATCAAGACACAGAGATATGAGATAGCATCTGTGGGGATAAGTAATGAGTCTGGAGTAGCTGGGATTTAAGTGTGGGGCTGGGGAGTAGTAACAGCAGTAAGGAAAGATGAAGTTGGAGAGATAGAGACTGATCTCTTCCAACAGATGAGTTTTCTCTTTCAATTATTAGAATTAGCATTGCTCAAAATAAATACTCCATCAGCTATAGCTTTCAAATGTTAGTCATAGAGAGTCTGATATTTTTGCAAATGACTTGATGTGAAAGTATAACTACATTTTTCCTACGCTTTAAAAATGACTCATCATTAGTAACAGTTGCACTTTTTTTTTTACTTATTATACCTTCATGTTCATTCACCTTCTAAAAATTCTCATTTCAAAAGAAACAGAGAAACAATTTACTGAGCTGAAGTTAAATTCCATAAGAGACTACCTCAAAGGAATTTCTCTTATTACACAAAATTGCTTTGGGTAAAATGGTACAAAGGTCTCATTCATTTTAATGAGCATTTGCTTATTAAAAATAATAAGCATTTATAATATGAGCTTTTGGTTTTTTAACATGAGGACACTTTTTCACTTTAAAATTTCCAGAAATCGTAATACTTACTTGCAAATTACATTCACTATTCTTAAACAATCTTAGCTTCTCCTTACTTTAAAGTCAAATGTTACTGTGAATTTTGTTGACTAAATTTGCTCCAGCAATAAGGTGTAATGAAGAGGGTTGATAAACTACCTGTATATCATGTCACAGTATTTTCAGAAACAGATTGTCTCGATCACTGTCGAATCAAGGTGCGTGAGCAGGACCAAGGGAATAGTTTCACCTTGTCTGCAGACAATAAAGTGGTGCATTTTAGAAAGAAAAATTTTAAATGGTAATAGAACTGATTAAAAGTCGGTCTGCTTTATATTAACACACTGTACTTCCAACTCTAAATATTATCAGTTATAGAAGTACTACTCCCTAAAAAAACTCTTTTTGCTCTACATTAATATTAATACATTGGTGGTGATTACTGCAAGTTTTAATTATAATATATATGTACACGTATATGTGAATTTCAAGAAGAATTGGAAGACAGGAAATACTTGAAGAAATAATGATTGAGAATTTCTAAAAGTTGGAGAAACAGATACATCCTTAGGTTGTAAAAACCTGTAAGATTCTAAATAGAAGAAGTTGGTGAGGGATTAACAGATATAGACAGCATAGTGAAATTTAAGAACATGAAAGGCAAAGAGAAGTTTCTAAGTCTCTAGAGAGGTAAAAGCAGAACACCTTCAAAAAAAATATCTGATTGAACAAAATTAGAGTTCCCAACTGCAACAATATATGCAAGAAGGCATAAACAAATTAATCTATTTTATATTGCATGGAATAAATTATAAATTTTATATAAAGCATAGTATTTAAATGTAAAATGAAAATATTTCCAGTTATATTATCACACACTGACCTTTCTGAAAATCATCTGAATGATTAACTCCAGCAAAATGAGCATTAAAGGAGTGATATTTACCATATAATTAAGAATAAATAAGACATAAAAATGTTTATCCATAATAATGATCATATTTATTGCTAATATTGATTGCTTATTATGTGCAAGGCACAGGTGGAAATAATTAATATAATAATAATATTCAAACTTCACAACACCCCTAGGAAATAAATACTATTATCATTCTCAGTTCACAATCTCTCAATTTGGAACTGAAATTTCAGATTACATCAGTATAAATTGAATTGAAGGGATGAGGAGGAAGGAACCATCATTTAGCATTTTATAAGGGTACATGTTTGAGAATAAAGTATACACATTGTTCAGTTTCAGATATCAATAAAAAAATTACACATAAAGATAGATTAAATGTTAAAGAAAGAAGTACAGAAAAGAACAGAATTATAACTTTTAAAACAATAGGGAAAAATTGATCTTTCACTGGAAGTTAGTATAGGAGAAATTCAAGAAAAAAGAAAGACATAAAAACATCTCTCCTAACTTACAAAAATTCTAGTCATTTTAAATGGGCTAAACTCACTAACCAAAATACTGATGTGTGCAGATCAGCAACTGCTCCCTGAAAAAAATTCAGTAATATATTTTCTACAAGGTATGCTTAAAATGATGCAGAAATATTGAAAATAAAAGGATAGAAAAAGTTATATGATACCTGTACACACTAACGAATGCTACACCAGCAAACATAACATCAGAGAAAAAGATTTTAAAGTAAAAAAATCAATAAAAACTTGGTTGCATACCACCAATGAAACAATAGATTGACTCATTATAATAGTTATATGGCCATAATAGAGACTTAAAATTGGCAAAGAAACAAGGTGATAAAAGGAAGAAATAGATAAATCAATAATTGAAGTCATAAATTTTAATATATCATTCTTGAAAACTAATAGAGAAGTTTTACATAAAAGTATAAGAGCTGTGAATATTGTGATTAATAAACTTGATATAATATATACGACTTTACATATCACTGAAGACACTCTTTTTACACATACATGTGATACTTATTAAAGAATCACATCATATTCTAGCTCCCAAGAGAATCATCAGTACATTTCAAAGAATTAATTTCTTAAAGACTATGTTCTCTGATCAAATAATTGAACTCAGAAATAACCAAAATAATGCTAAGATCCTCATATGTTCCAAAATTACAAAACATACCAGTGAATACATGAGACCTGGGTAGATGGAAAGGCTTTAGCCCATGGGTGAGATCTATGAGGCAAAATCCACCTTTGGAGAATGGGGCTGGCAAAATATAAGCCCAACTAATTGGGCTGGTGTGTGTAGGGTGAAAACGCTGTCCTGGGTGAAGGAAAGTAAGCGTATGGTCAGGTCTGGGGATCTAGACATTGGATCAACTCTGCACATTGAGTCAGCACATGGGGAGATGGGTGCTGGGGCAATCTCAGTAGTCTAGAGCCTTCTCAAGAGGCTCTGTACCCTGGGTCTCATTAGCAGCAAAATCGTTTGTGGAGACATGTTAGAGAACAGGAGTCAGTAAACAGGTCTTGGATTTTGAAGAGTCAAAATCTGTCCCTCTCTGAACTGATTTGGGAATCAGAGTATCCTCTGTGTGAAAACCCCTCAGTGGATTCACTTGTGATGAGTTGGGAATAGCAAAGGCCAGTACTCCTGCAGTCTACGTGCACAGATTCTCTTCTGCTTACATTCGGCACTTTTTAGACAAAAGGACTCTCTATTTTACTTTCAATCAAGGGCTCAAGTATCTAACAGTAGAAGAAACTAAGGAGAGTCTAAGTAGGGGTATATACATGGTATAGCACCATGCCGGATAGAGAGCAATGTAGAGAAAAGAGAGAGGTTTCAAACCACTGAATTTTCCATTACAAATGTGAAAATGTCCAATAGCCGAAGATTGCATTTGCTTCTAATGCATAATTTTTGATACATTTAAAAACAGACTTAGGGCTTCCCTGGTGGCGCAGTGGTTAAGAATCTGCCTGCCAATGCAGGGGACACGGGTTCAAGCCCTGGTCCGGGAAGATCCCACATGCCGCGGAGCAACTAAGCCCGTGCGCCACAACTACTGAGCCTGTGCTCTACCGCCCGCGAGCCACAGCTACTGAGCCCGCGTGCCACAATTACTGAAGTCCACGTGCCTAGAGCCCATGCTCCGCAACAAGAGAAGCCACCGTAATGAGAGTAGCCCCCGCTTCAAGCACCGCAATGAAGAGTAGCCCCCACTCGCCACAACTAGAGAAAGCCCACGCACAGCAACGAAGACCCAATGCAGCCAAAAATAAATAAATAAAATAAACAAATAAATTAAAATAGACGTAAAACCAAGAGAAACTATTTAATCAAAATATTTCATTCAAAGAACACCAGGAAAAAATCTCATACTAAAGTTTGATGTTTTCCCATCTAAAAAATCAAATTTAAACATTGCTAGAAAATTAACCACGTAATTACCTGCTATGTGGACCAGCTTTAAGTAAATTTTAACTTTTACTTAAATGATCAACATACCACCAGCAGGGGAAAAAATTAGCTAGCCAATGCTTAAAAGCAACTCTCTCTATGAAAATATCTAAAATTGTAGTAGTAATTATGGAAAGTTTCAATATCTGAAGTCAGTGAAAAACAATGGAAGAAAACATTATATTTTAAATTAAAATTCTATAAGTTACTTTTAAAATGTGACATTTAGAATGTCATTGATTAAATAATTGAGAGTGAATGTAAAAAGTCTGCAGCCACTGTAAAGATGAACGGGGCATCTCCCACCCCATGTGTTGCAAAAGAAAGTAACATGCGCTTAGACTTTGTTCCTTCCTCTATTCTTAAAAAACAGTAAGAAAAAACACATTGTGATTGTTTCCCAGTGAAAACTTCTACATTAGTCATTGTTTACAAACTATATAAGAAAAAAAATTATTTACAGATTCATATAATTGTGTTGTATTTGCTGCACAGACTCTTCTATTTATTAACTGCTTTATGAACACACAGAGCTTTCTTTTCATTCATAATTGATTAAATTTGTTATTTGGAGACAGATTATTTCTGAAGTTATTACTGGTATTTTATAAAGCTCCAAAGTAGCTTTCACCTTTCTTTTTAAAAAATCTATACTTCATGTGAGGTCAATCTTTAAAGGGAAACATAAAGGATTCAAGGGTTATTATTTCTTGCTTATTTGCCTGAAGACTGAGTTATATATGAAAATGAATAGGGTCATAAAGCATATCTTTTTCTTACTTCTCACCCCCCCCATATCTAATATGCCTTATAGTGAAAATGCTGCTTCTGTAAACAGAATATGGAATTCATTTGTGAGTAGTGTTTTTGCTCTGTGTAGTACTAGTGATAGAAACATTTGGTTTGAAGCCAAAAGATACTATTTTCTGCTTAGTATAATTTTCCAGCTGTTGTTGGGGAATGTTACACTTCCCCACCATTACACTGACATACTCGTCTATACATTTATATTTTGCTGCTTTTTCAAATCAGTGATGCAGCTGCCACAATATGCCTCCTCCTTCTAGCAGGTGGTAAATTATTTTTTGCATAAAATGACATCATTCCCTATCTTGCAGATAACATGCCCTCTGAGCTGAGGAAAGGGCAGAATCACCATGGAAAACAAAATTTAGAGGAATTTACCACATCGTACTTAGTGAAACTATATCATATATTTTAGGGAATTAACAACTAAAGCAACAAAATCAAGTTATTAATAACATTTGAAAAAAGAATCAGTAAAATATAAATAATTAAAGATTTCGATAATTAAAAGAGTAGTAATATTTTGCTTTCTTTGGAATGAACTTGTTTGTGTGCCCCTACTCTTATCTTACTTTTTCCCCAAAGGGGAAAAAATAACAATTTTTATTATACGTAAGATAATTCCTCAGATCATGAAGGTAGATTTAAATGATTATTTGCTGATATGTTTTACAAAGCAAAACCATAATAAAAATTTCCATTATAGCTAGACTGGCTCAAAACGTTTTTCCTCTCAAACAGAAACCTTTTTAACAGTAAATAAAATGGCTTTTGGCTTACATTCAATTTTGAAATGAATAAGAAGCTTTTTTTTTTAAACCAAGATAGAGTAGGAATTGTCAGAAAATCAGAACCAACTGGACTATCCAGTAACTTACTGTAGAGATGTGAGGCTATAAATAAGCATATAATACCATGATTCTTAACATGAATTAATAATTCTTTAGATGGATATTTTAAATTATCTGACATAGATAAATCAGCATATTTATACATTTTATTATACATATTTTATACACAAATACCCACAAGTAAATTCATGCTGATGTACATTTATCAGTATTTTCTTTTGTAAGTATTTTCATCTCTTAGTTATCTTTAAACTCATTAAAAAAAAAAGTAGTGTAAGAGACCAATAATTCTAGCTTCTACTTTTAGAAAGAATACCTTACACTTATGTGGGTTTTAGAAGGAGCTGGACTTTCATAGGGTAATGATTGCCTGTATGCATGACTTCACATATAATAAAATTATATCTGTGATAGGAAGAAAATAATTTTTTCAGAGGTGAAAGATCAGTTTCAAATTCATACTAGGGTTAGGAGAAACCAAATGTCCCTGGCAATAAACAGCACTGGAAGTGATTGGCAAGCCCACTAAAACTATGAAATACATTTATGTTGAAGGTCTACTGATTATCAGAGTAGAAGGAGAAGAGTTGATGGTATGGTTTTACAGGAAAGCTGTTGACTTATTTATTATATACTTTCTAGAAGATGATATACATGTCATGAGGAAAATGTTTCTAAAGTCTAATAGTTTTCTGTTCTAACAAGATGGGCCCAAGAAGATAGAGATAATAGATGGCAGTTATCTAGTACAGGGAAAACCTGTCTCTAATTAGTCTTGGCACACAGTGGTCCCAGTGAATCTTTGCTGAATGGCTGCAAGAATGAAGAAGTTATGCACCACATTTTTAGAAAAAGTTAAAAGTAGTGCCTCTCTCTGCTAAGGCAATAGTTAGCATGTGAAGCCAGTGTTGTGCTTTAAAATTTCCAGAAATTCTGTTTAAAATTTAAGATCAGAGTTAGATTCTATTAGGTAGCAAACCAATAACATATGTTATTAGGAGTGATGTTTATATTGTATATAGAAATAAGTTAATGCAATAGCATTAAAAATAATATATATATTCCAGCAGCAATTTTAAAATATTCACATAAACAAAAATAGGAAAATAACACATTTCCATGAGTCCACCAACCAGATGTAAGTATCATTATCACAGTAGTGTACATACTTCCAGCCATTTAGATATATGTAATTGGAATCTACAATTATTGGAGTCATAACATTAAATGGTGTTATTTTTCCTAAGAGTTGCAATAATCATTTAAACCAACCCTCACCCTCTCCCCTACTTACACATAACTCACATACTCCTTTCTTTTTGGGTAGCACCTTGGTCACTGGCATCTTGCTCTGATTCCCTTTCAATGTAGTCAGATAAATGACTCTACTTCCTTGGAGTAGAAGAGAAAGGTCACTGTCTTGCCCTGAAATGCTTCTTAATTTTCCCTCTTCTATTTGTTCCTGAGGCTTTATCACCTCTGAGTGATAAAGGTGTCAGATCCCAACTGTTGTCAGTTCATTGTTGGCTATGTGAATTTAGAACGGGTGATTTGGTACTTAGCAACTTTTTGAATTCAGCTTTGTGCCTTGGGCACAATTCTGGGACAATAGATAGAGTTTTACTTAGGCATACACACACACACACACACACACACACACACACACGTCCACAATTTTTGTAAATGGGAATTACTACACAGATTGCTTTGTGACCTGTTTTTAACATGCATGATAAACAATGTTTCATATTAATCTTTATCAATTACAACTTTTATCTTTTCCACACTACAGGGATAATGCATGCTTCTTCCAACAAGTGAAACGATGTATTACAAAATGTATAAAGGCAAAGCTAATTATTGATACCTTTCTTTGCTTCTCTTTAACATTGAGACAGCCAATGTTAATGGCCTTATATGTATACTTTCATTCCTTTTCTCTTGCCCATAAATATTTATACAAGCATATATTCACATATAGGATACACAGTATTTTCTTTGTTATTAAGGTAGGATTATGTGATATACATAATACTCAACAACTTTCTTATTCACTGAAAATAGATTCCCCATAAGCTGGAAGAGAAATATTTAACAGCTTTTCTAAACAATCTACTATAAAAACAACACATACACAGATATCATTTTACATAAATCGATTTTATTCATGGGCACACCATTTTCTCTCCTTCTTTTTCCCCAGGCAATCTGTGCTAAAAACCTAGAGTATAATATTCTGTTCTTTTTTTGGTAATCTTCTGTACATTTCTTCACACACACATATATATACACACACACTTGCATGTATATATAAAATAAAGCAATTGATAGCTTCAAACATTCTTTACCGCATACAATCTTTTTAAAAAATCAACAGTAAGGCCTGAAATGATGGTTGTAAAGTTTCAATTCAAATATACAGCTCCTTTTCAGATTCTGGAGTGCATACCAAGACTTAGGATATTAATGGTAACAATGTAAATCTTTCTCCATCATGTCCAGTAACCCATAGATCTCTGAAGAGATCTCCAGGACTTGCAATATTCACATTCTTACTCCTGAACCCTCTGGTTGTTCCTCAAGCTTCCAGACTACCTAGATCCTAGATCCTGTATTTCTAAGGCAGGGATTCAAAATCATTTTGTTTGGAATCCCTTTATATTCCTAAGTTATTTGGGACCCAAATTACTTTTGTTTCTGTGGGTCATAACTCTGAATGTTTACATTAGATATTAGAACTAAAAAATTTGAAAAATATTTATTTATATTTAAAATAATAATAAATGCATTACATGTAAACATATTTTTTCTAAAAGTTACTATCATGTTGAAAACAATATTAAGATATTAATGCATAATAAGACTAAATGTAATATATAGGTGCTGAAATTGACTATGGAAAGTTTTGTGAAAATCACATGTATGAATAAAATTCTCTTCCTATACTCATAAGCCTATATTTTTTTAATTTGATAATTTAAAGATAGATTCTGTATTTGCAAGTGTTCCCGGATAGAAAATGCTAGTCTTGGCTGTTATGGAAAGAAACAGAAATGACTTAAGACCCAAATATTTGATAAGCTACTTACTGTCACCAAAACTTCCTGAGAGAAATATAAAGTTGACCCATCACGAGAAAATCCACACTATGCATTGTAATAGAACCTTAGTCCCAAACTTTATGAAATCTCCTTAGACACGAGATCAGAATAAAATAGCTAGTTGTGGCTCCCTCAACTTTTCTTTCACATACAAAACTTGGTACTTCTCACTGAAGAGAAGAGATGTCTAAAGACAGGGGAAGCAAGAACCCAAGTACAGGCCCATCTCTACTCTGTCACTGGGCGCTCCTTGTAAAACAGATGGTTTGTTTCCTTAGCTTTGACTCACATTAGCTCTGTGACTGTGAGTGGAGTCTGGAAAGAGTGAGAGTGAGTGAACAAATAAGTGAATGAGTGAACATGTGTGTTTTTTAGGGAGACTGTTGGCAATCAGCTCCCCTACAAGTTATAGACTGCATCTCCTAATCGATGAAGTTAAAATTGTTAAGATACTAAATACAACATCAGGTTTGCATATGCTCTATATGTATACATACGTGTGTATGTAGAAAATACTGTCTTCAAAAGTTAGCTCTTCAAACTTTTGGGTCTGTCATAAAGTCAGAGTAGGTTAGAACCAGAAGGGAAAATAAAAGTAATCTTGATCAGTAATATCATTTTAAAAACAAGAAAAATAATACTGATTATAGAAGACATAGATTTGAAATTTACTGGCTGTCAGAATTTTTAAAATGTGGACATATATCTCACAATCATGATGTTCTGTCTTTGCTTTTTTAGTGTTCATATGTTTTTGAATTAAAGTGCTTTAACTAGAATTTATTATAGAGTTTTTAAATAAATGTTTTTAGATTTACAGAATTGTTACAAAGATAGCACAGAGTGTTCCAGTATATCCCATACCCAGTTTCCCCTACTGTTGACATCTTACAGCAATATGGTATACTTTCCACAGTTAATGAACCATTATTTATTTATTATTATTAACTAAAGTCCATACTTCATTCAAATTTCCTCAGTTTTCCTTAATGTCCTTTCTCTGTCTCAGGATCCCACTCAGGATATCATATGACATTGTTGTCCTGTCTGCTTAGTTTACTCTTGTTTGTGACAGTTTCTCAGACTTTCCTTGTTTTTGATGATCTTGACAGTTTTCAGGGTTACTGCTTTGGTATTTTGTAGAATGTCCCGTAGTAGTGATTTGTTTGAAGTTTCTCTCATAATTAGGATAGGGTATTGTGTTTTGGGTAGCGTTTTCTTTGGCCTTAATAAAGTAATTACATTAGAATTTGTTGCTTATAGCCTAGTTTCCTAAGAGATGGACTTCAGGGAGAATAACCGATAGCAAAATGTGACCCAAAATTTCTATGTTTATAAGTGCTCAATGGTGCTTTGACCTTTACTTTCGGGAAGTTTTTACACTCATATAAGTATTGTATTAGTTCATATAAGGCTATTCAATACTGCATATATGAAAGGACAATTATCGTGAAAGTTAACTCACTTCCTGACAAAGTTATAAAGTGGCCTCATAATAGGGTAAACATTCATCTCAATTTGGCAAGGACATTCCCAGTTTCTAGCTGCTGTCCCACTGTCATGCTCAATAGCCCCTCCTCTTTTAAAAATATTGCAGATTGTATGATAAATCATTTGGTCATAGATCCGTTTCCCATTGTTGTTGTAACAAATCACCACAAATTATGTGGCTTAAAACAACACAAATTTATTATTCTACAGTTGGGGAGGTTGGAAGTCCAAAATCAGGTTCACTGAGCTAAAATCTACTGGCTTGTCACTCTTCCAGCAATAACATCATGTTGACCTCTGCTCTGTCATCACTTTCCTTGTCTGACTATAACCCTCTCACTTCCTTTTATAGGGACCCTTGTGAATACACTGGGCCCATCTGGATAATCCAGGATAATCCCCCAGTTTCAAGACACTTAATCACATCTTCACAGTCTCTTTACCTTCTAAAGTAATATATTCACAGGTTTCGGATTAGGGTATGAATAGCTTTGGGAGGTCATCATTCTGCCTACGATATACCCTAGTAATGAAGAATAAGTAAAAAGTTTAAAAGAAATTCAGTTTGAGCTGGAAAAGTGAAGTTGTTAGGTGTAAGGCTTAAGTCTGCGAATGCATTTCAATGTAAACCCCTCACCTCTCCATGCATTTCTACCATTCATTTGCTGTTAAGATATAGGAACAGGAATTATGGAAATTATGATATTATTTGGTGGTAATCTGGGATAAGAAAAGAATGCAACATGAATTTATAATTATGTTTTGTTTATTAGACTAGACTTCTCTCCTAAGTTGGAATGTGGACCTAAGCAAAAGCATAGAGCAGGTGAGTTTATGTGGTAAAATAATAAACTTCCTGAACTAAATTTTTTTGAGAGTTCTAGGGTCTCATATCACTTTATCAGTTTTCTGCTTTACTAAACTTTTAACATCTTAATAAAGTAAGCAATATATACTCCCAAAGTTAAATGCTTTCAGTGAGAGATTCCTTGGTGAAAGCTTGGTGGATTTCCTTGAACCAAATTAAGCAGACCAAGAGTTGCCTAAGGAGCCATTTTTTTCTTTTTTAAATTAGGACTTTTAAAATTTATTTAACCTTTACTTTAAAGAGAATATTACACAGTTTACTTAAATTAAACAGAAAAAACTTTTGAATATCTATTATTTTCAAAGTATTAGAGGACACAAAAATAACCACATGCCAGACACTTTTCTAATCACTTGGATTATAATAGTGAACAATAAGAAACAAAGACCCTGCTCTTATCAAACATAAATTTTGGTGATAAGAAACAGAAAATATACACATAAACAAATAAATAAATGCATGATATGTCAGGCTGTGCTGTCTTTTATGGTAGCTGCTGGTCACATGTGGCTATTTAAATTTAAATTTTATTAAAATAAAAAAGAATTCCCCAGTCATACTAACCACACTTCAAGTGCTCAATAGTCTTAAGTGGCCAGTGTCTACCACATTGCACAGTGCAGACTAGAGAACCTTTCCATCTTCCCAGAAAGTTCTATTGGCCAGCATAAAAAATTAATGCAAGGTAAGGGTAAGTGTTCAGCATAATTTGAAAACTGAGAGGACTAAAATCTTCCATAATGTCTCTTTTAGAACATTATATGGATCTCTTTATTAAGTGCCTCACAAAGACCAGAACAATCAATGGCTGATTAACTTATCTTAGAGTTAAAAGAAGGAGGTGGATTTGTTTTCTGCAGCATTCATTAAGAGCACAGTTTAGAATTTTGCTAGTTTTCTTTTAAAATCCCTCTATAATAAACAAAAAGGAATATATTAATAATGGTCTTTCTTCTTCTGTGGTATGAATTACACAAAGTATTTAAAGATGCTATAAAACAAAAAGCTCTTTTGTGTGTTTATGGCTGATCTTTTTAAAAGTTGAGAATATTATAGTAAAAAGTAATATAATATTGAAACTTAATCTTAGTCATAATTTGATTCAAATTTTAATTTCTAGGTAAAAACATAACTCATAAAATATTTCAAGAAGCTAGAATTTTAATTTAGTCAAATATTATTGAATAAGATAAATCAAACTTATCCCTTTGGCTAATTTCATTTTAATTGGTTTTCAGTTATCATCTTCTTTCTTTGTTTCATCAGGAAGATCTATACCTGCACTCAAATTTTTGTGAGATCATTATTACTTGCATATAAATATTTCTAAATTACGATCATGATATATTACTATTTAAATGTATTTTAGGTAAAATGTTAATGAGGTACAAAGGCTTACCACTGTACCACTGAGTTAAAAAGCTAAAACATGAAATGCTACATTAGGAATTAGACAAAACAGAAAACATCATTCATAAAATTCAGGAACTATTTAGGATAGGAAACTCATACCAATGCTGGAATAAAAAGAAGCTTCTTTTACTTGCAGAAAACTCTCAGTAAATTATCTGATGTTAAATCAGAAACAATACAGCAATAAATATTCAGTTTTATGACATTTATTCTACATATTATGAGAGATCTTAGCTTTAATATTTACACAAAGAAAAAAAGAGCTGTAATAATTAGAAAGAAGGAAAAAAAACTAACAACATTCATGAATAATGTGATTATTTTCACAGAAGTTTCAACAGTCATCTAGATTTCTACGCAATGACAGAAACATAATTTTGAGGATCTCATTATGATAGAAACAATATTATAATTTGCTTATGAATAAATGTTTAAAAAAGAATGCATGCAAGTTTTATGTAAAAAAGTACTTAAATATGTTGAAAGATATTAAGAAAGTTCTAAGTACATGAAAGGAAATACCAAACTCAGGGATAAAAACTCATTTCATAAAGATTTCTATTCTTTTAAAATTAATCTAGAGATTCAATAGAATTCCAACTAAAATACCAAAATGTACGAGGTGGACAAGCAGATTTTAAAATGGAGAAGAGAAGAGCCAAGAATAGTTAAGAAGAAAGACAGGACTGAAGTGGGGAATATCTTCTATGTGGAAACTTATTACAAAATCATAATAATTAAGAGGATCTGTTTTGGCTCGGGGATAAATATACAGAGCAATAAAAAGAATGGAGAGAAGATAAATCTACCCATATTTGATAAATAACCAATATGCTACTGTTTATTAGTCAGAATATTTTGAACATCTCAACAAATGGTGCTGTGAATTTTAGTAATCCACATTGTTTAATGGGAAATTTTATATACATAATGCCTAAGATCAAGCCCAGACTAATTTTAGAGTAAAATATAGAGGAATATATATCTTCCTTCTCTCAGATAGGAATTTCTCAAATGAGATACAAAAAGTATGTTTTAAAGAAGTTTTATAAATTTGTCAACTAAAATGAAATTAAGACATTTGTCTAAGGAACAATTGAGTAAAAGACAAGCTACACAGTAGCAGAAGATATTTGTAACATATAGTACAAGAAAACGATAAATACTTCCTATAAACCAATAAGAAAAAAACACAATCATATAGAAAAAAAGGACAAATAGGTACATGGTAAGAGGAAACATGCAGATCTGTTTTATCTTAGTTCTTCTCTTCTAAGCTCATAATGAGATATCAGATTGAAGAACTAGATTGGTAAAAAATAAAATAGACTGATGATACAAAAACGTTGTCATGGAAACAAAGAAGCAGAAACTCTAATTAGCTGCTGGTGGGCTTGTAAATTATTATAAATATTCTGGAAAAGCATTTGGCAATATCTAATAAAAGTGAAAATAGGTATATTTTAAGGAAAAATAATTTTATTCCTTGGAAGGTACCATAGATAAAACCTTATACATACAGTACAGAATTTATCTATCTTGATAGAGCACCTTTTTGGTAATAGTTTAAAACTGGGAGCAATATGAATATCTATTAATAATAATAACAAACAGATATATGTTGATATATTCATACAATAAAATATTATATGTGAAAATAAATGAACTATAGTTACACATATCAAAATAGATGTCTTACAACAAAATAAAGGGTTAAAAAACATGTCCAGAAGAGTATGCACAGAATGATTTCATCTGTGTAATTTTAGAAGAAAAAGTTGACCAATGTATTATTGTGATAAGATAGGTAACATGTATACTTTTTATTTAAGGAAAAAAAATTAGTATTAAGATAAACTCCACATTTGTCAACTGCTTTCTCAGTAACTGGTACAAATCTTTCTGATAATCATAAAATCTATATACTATATTAAAAAATACTTTCCTTAAAATCACCTAGGAAGTACCAAAATAGTGAAGTTTCTTTGGGCTGAGATATAGAATAGAAAGAGAATCCAGAGAAATGGGCTATTATTTGGAGGCATTTTTTTTTTAACGGAAAAATTTCACCATTTTCCAGGGAGGTTAATGAGTGCTTTCACTAATTCTTTGGGGTTAAGGATCCATCAGGGATGAAGACTCTGGTAATCATCTTCTTCTTTGGGTTGGGAATCCTACAGTGTTGCTCTCAAGTAGGGTAAACAAGAATATAATGTCTCTGCAAGTATTACAGTTTGACTTTGCATTATCTGGGTGCTCCAGAACCTAAAGCATTAAGGTGTCCCAAACCACTATGACCCAAGAACTAGGAGAGACAAATGAAAATTCTCTCTAGCAGGGGAAAACAGCATCCTATGTCTGACATTATTGAAACAAATAATTTTGCAAATACAATGAGCAGTACACAATCAAAGATGGCATGCAGTAGGAGACAACTAAGAACTGGTTTGCAAAACAAAAAGACTGGAGAAACATCATTGGGGCACTTGAAAATAACTATCCTTGCTATGTTTAAGCATGTAAAAGCCAAGCACAAAATTCGTATAATGAAATTGACATTACACATTTGAAAAACATAAGGCATTCTATTACAGAATTGAAAAACATAATGATTAGGAACCCAATGGGCATGTTTAACAGTAGATTAAACAAAATTGAACAAAAAATTGGCATCTGGAAGATAGGACAGAAAGAATTATCCAAAATGAAGCATTAAGAGAAAGAAACATACCGGGCATATACCCAGAGAAAACCATAATTCAGAAAGACACATGCACCCCAGTGTTCACTGCAGCACTATTTACAATAGCCAGGTCATGGAAGCAACCTAAATGCCCATTGACAGACAAATGGATAAAGAAGATGTGGCACATATATACAATGGAATATTACTCTGTCATAAAAAGGAATGAAATTGGGTCATTTGTAGAGATGTGGATGGATCTAGAGACTGTCATACAGAGTGAAGTAAGTCAGAAAGAGAAAAACAAATATCGTATATTAACGCATATATGTGGAACCTAGTAAAATGGTACAGATGAACTGGTTTGCAGGGTAGAAATGGAGACACAGATGTAGAGAACAAACGTATGGACACCAAGGAGAGAAATGGCGGGGGTGGGGATGGTGGTGGGATGAACTGGGAGATTGGGGTTGACATGTTATACACTGATGTGTATAAAATAGATAACTAATAAGAACCTGCTGTATAAAAGAATAAATAAAATCAAATTAAAAAAAATGATTTCTGGAATGCCTCAAATACAAAATCCCACAATATTCTGTGTGAAAGAAACACAGCTAAAACAAACTGAATTTTAAAAGTTACAGTTTAGAAGGCAGGTAAACAGATACCACGAAAATACTATTGAGAAAAGAGCAAGGTTACAGATGAATAGCTGACGATATTTGTGCAAATCTTAGAGTTGCTTGAAATAATTTGCCAGAAGTAGAATTTCTGGGTCAAAAATAAGTGTACTTTACATTTTGTATAACATACTGCCTTCAGAATTGCTAAGTAGTCGAAATAATTTATATTGGCACCAATAATGTATAAGAATACACCATTGCTACAGACGAACTGGTTTGCAGGGCAGAAATAGAGACACAGATGTAGAGAACAAACATATGGACACCAAGAGGGGAAAGTGGGGGGTGTGGGGGGGTGGAGAGATGAACTGGGAGATTGGGATTGACATGTATACACTGATGTGTATAAAATAGATAACTAATAAGAACCTGCTGTATAAAAAATAAGTAAAATAAAATTCAAAAATTCAAAAAAACCACAAAAGAATACACCATTGCTAACCTTGGAAATTATCAATCTTCTTCAATTTGTTAACTAATATGAGTAAAAAGAAAAAGCATTTGTTTTCATTGGCATTTCCCTGACTAAAAATGAGGCTCAGAATCTTTATGTATATATTGGCATTTGTTATTTCTTCTGTGACTAGCCTGTTCTATATTTGTCTAGCTTTTATGGATTTGTAGCTGAAATGTGTGGAAAGTAATTATTTACCTTTCATATGTAAATACTTCCAAGATTATAAAAATATCCTCATATCTTTTTATAATAATTTTATATCTTTTTTTTTGTTTTCAGATTTATCTCTTTAAACTTCTGGAATTTATTTTTGTATATGGCATACATAAGAGTTTAAATTTATGTTTTCTTTATGGAAAAAAAAGAAAAAAGATGAAAATACAGAAGAAAGTATAAAATATCTTTAAGATATAGTGAGAAGGATTGACATACAATTTAACACACCTCGCAGGAGTAAAGAGAGAGAAGATAGTAAAGGTGATATTTGAAGGAAAAGTTGCTGAGATTGTTCTAAAACTAATGAAGGACATCAGATTCAAGAAAGCCACTAAATCCAAAGTAGGACAAAAGTATTGTACATTGTCACACTGCATAATAAAAACCCAAAGAGAAAATCTTAAAGTAGCTATAGTGAAAGTTAAACTTGCTTTAAAAAGAGCTAGCTAGGCCAATAGCTGACTTCTTAACAGTGGAACAACAGAAACCAGGAACAATGGAAATCAGAAAATTATGTTTCCATTTGTGGCAGAAAATAATCACAAACCATACTGAGATACCACTACAACTTTATTAAACAACTAAATTTTAGAAAGCGCAGATATAGAGAAACTGGAACTCTCACATACTGTTCATGAGGATAAAAATGGTATAACCACTTTGGAAAACAATTAGGCAGTTTCTTATAAAGTTAAACATACATACAATTTTTCAGAATTAAACCTGGATTTCTACCTGTTCCTGAAAAGAGCCCTAGCCTCATTCATGTACATGAATGTACATGATATAAAGTTAAGACTGTTTTCTTTCACTTCTCCTAGAAACATTTTCACATGCTGTAAGGATTAGATCTGTAGCCATTTGTTTTCCTAATGACAGAACTAATATATGTGATTCAAAAAATGATAAAAACTTCTCTTATCTCCCCCATTCCATGGTTACATCCAGGGATAGGTCTCTATCTTAACTCTTGGCAAGCTACTGGTGACTAGAATATTACCGTCCTACTTACTTACATTTCTAGGAGGAATTTGGCCCCTGACCTTGAAGACATCTCTAGTTCTTACAATTTGAGGCTATCTGGCTCTAGAAGAGATCTTATTTACATATCAAGAAATTGGAGTAATGAGAAGATCCTTTCAGAAGCCAGAAGGATCGCTGCCTCTTTCTCTTCTATAAGCAGAGACAAATCACTTTTTTCTCTCCTGTACCTAGGGAGTGTTTGGCTACTTGGGTAGGAAATATTTCCATGGGTTCTCATCGTGTTGCCTCAGGGACAAGGCTAGAATAAGGAAGGGAGGGACAACACACATTAATCGCTATGTGAAATTAGTAAGAAATCTTTGTCTGATTCAGAACACTTCATATACCCAACAAGGATAAAGTTAATAAAAATGAATATTAAAAATCCAACACCCATACAACTCAAGAATTCTACACATAAATATTTTCTCAAAATAAATGAAAACATATATCCTACAAGGACTTCTGAATAATTATTTACAGCAGTTTTATTCATAATAGTCAAAAACTTTTAACAAACCAAATGTCCATCAGCGGGTAAATGGATAAACAAATCATAGTATATCTTTATGATGGAATACTCAGCAATAAAAAGTAATAAACTGGTGATATGCACAATAATATGGACAGATATCATGGACATTAAACTGAACATAAAAAGCCAGACACAAGAGAGTGCATTTTGTATACTTCCTTTTGTAAAATGTTTTTTAAGAATCTAAGATATAAACAAATCTATAATTACCCAAAGCCAGGAGTGGAAGATGAGTACTCACTGGGAAGATGTATAAGAAAACTTATGGGGTGATGAAAATGTTTTATATCTTGATTGTGGTGGTGATTATGTGGATAGACACACTGGGTAAAATCCATTCAACTTTACATTTTAAATGTATACATTTATAGTATGTAAATTTTACTCAACACAGTTGATTTAAAAATTCTGTAGGGGTTGTCACAGGGGAGAAGTGTGCTAAGACCCTTACTATTCTAGAAGGAAGATACTGCTTAAGAGTAGGTGTTTTGTTTTTCATTATTGGACTTTATTTTTCAGAGCAGTTTTAGAATTTTAAAAACATTGAGCACCAAGTACAGAGAGTACCTTTCATCCTCCTCCCGACAGTTTCCTCTATTATTAATATCTTGCATTAGTGTGGTACATTTGTTACAATGGTGAATCAATATTGATCAATTATTATTAACTAAAGCCCCTAGCTCACATTAGGGTTACTCTTTGCATTGTACAGTTCTATTGGTTTTGACAAATACATAATGACATGTATCCATTATTACAGTAACATAGATAGTTTCACTGCCCTATAGGTTCCGTGTGCTTTACATATTCATGTCTCCCTCCCATCCCCAAGCCCACGGCAACCTCTGATTATCTTGTCTCTATAGTTTAGCCTTTTCCAGAATGTTATATACCTGTAATCATATGATATGTAGACATTTCAGACTGGCCTTCTTCACTTGGCAGTATGAATTTAAGTTTCTTCCATGCCTTTTCATGGCTTTATGTATCATTAGCTCATTTCTTTTTAGTACTGAATAATATTCCATAGTCTGAATGCATCACTTTTGTTTATCCATTCACCTATTAAAGGGCATCTTGTTTTTTCAAAGTTTTGGCAATTATAGATGAAACTGCTATAAAGTTTCATGTGCCCGTTTTTGTGTGGAAGCAAGTTCTCACCTTATTTAGGTAAATACCAAGGAGTACTACTGATGGATCATATGGTAGGAGTGTGTTCAGTTTTATAAGAAAGTGCCAAACTGTCTCCCAAAGTGGCTGTACCATTTTGCACTCCTACCCAGCAAAAAGGGAAGTATTACTTGACATTCTTGCCGGCATTTGGCTTTGTCAGTATTTTGGATTCTGGCCATTCTAATAAGTATGTAGTGATATCTTTTTGTTGTTTTAATTTGCAATTTCCTAGTGACATATGATGTTGAACATCTTTTTCTATTTTTGTTTATCCTGTATACCTTTTTTAGTATGGTTTCTGAACAGTAGCTTTTGGTCATTCAAAGTTGGAGTTATAATTTCAAGTTTAACCAATAAAGTAACTAAAAAAGAGTATAAAAATGATAGGAAAAAAAGAAAGGAAAGATTAAACAATACTCACTTATTCCAAAATAAGGCAACACAAGATATTAAAAGGAAAAAATAAGATTACTGAATCAAATAGTAAAAGATTAGCTTACTAAACTTAAACCCAAAGATATCAGTAAGTACAGTAAATGTAAAGGTATTAATTACTCCAATTGAAAGAAAAAAACAAAACACAACAAAAGTCAGTGATATCTCTTTTGTAAGAGACACTATAAAATATAAGATTAGTGGTAACATAAAAGTAGATGATGGAGAAATACTAACCTACATAAATATGTTTTAGCCATGTTAGTATTAAAAAAGTATACTGAAATCAAAAATCCCTTTACTAGGAAGAAATATAGATCTAAGTAGTCTTAGTAACATAATTTCAGAGTATATAAATGATATGCTGAAAGAACTAAAAAGAGAACAAATTTGTAACCATAATGGGAAAAATAAGAACAATATCATAGGAATTATAAAAAAAATTAGACAAAAATCAGTAAGGTTGTGTAATGTTAAACAAACAAGAAACACACTACTAAATTGTCCCAATGGACAATTCTTGAAATAGAAAACAAAACAAAAATGCCTGTTATGACTGTCCAGCATTGTACTGAGAGTACTAGTCATTAAAATAAATCAACAAAAATAAATATAGGGAATAAAAAAGGAGCTCTAAATAAGTGCAGGATATATTATGTTCTTTTATGTATTGAAAGATCCAAATTTGTGTGTTTGAGTGTGTGTATTTGTGTGCATATGTATGCCAATTTCTCTCTGAATTGTTTGTAGATGCAACATAAACTCAATTAAATTTTCAACAGGTGTGTATGTGTGTGTGTTGCTCTTTTTAAGCTGATTTGAAAGTTAAAAGATATGTAACCTCCAAGAGTTGCGAACAGACTCAAAGCAGAAGGATATTATTGGAAAACTTACTCTACTGGATGCCAATATTATTAAATATCTACAATAATTAAGACAGTTTGAATAGATGCAGAAATAAACCAATACATCAATGGAACAGAAAAAAAGACAGATAAGAACAAAAAGATGTCAATGCATACTAGGGGAGTAGGAAAGTATTTTCAATAAATGCTGTTGGGACAAAATGTTTGTCCATATGGGGGGAAAAAAATGAGCCTAGCCCTCTACTTCAAACCACACACAAAAATTCCTTGCAGACAGAACATAGATTTAAAGGTGAAAGGGAAAGCAATCAATGATATAGACTTTAAAATAGGTGACACTCTAAATGAACACATGGTAGGGGAAGTTTTCTTAAACAATACACAAAAAGAAAAAATCATAAATGAAAAGTGAATGTATTTGACAAATTAAATTAAAAACCACCTGTTCATTAAAAACCACTATTAAGAAATTGAAAACATTAGATATAAGAAAAAAGATGAATATGTGCAATACATAAACAAAGTGCTCATATTCAGAGTATGTGTGTATATTTGTATGTGTGTGTATTCCACTCTATAACCCAGTAGGTACACACACAGAAAAAAATAACTCATACATCTGTATACAGGAGACATTTACAATATTTTTTAACAGCATCCTTGTTTGAAAGAGTCAAAACTGAATACAATAGAAGAGATGAAAAATTTATGGCATATTCAAATACTAGATTATCATACAGCAATAAAAATGAAAGAACTACAGTTAGAGACAACACATCTGATAAATTATTAAATGATAATATTGTGTGAAAGAAACCAATCAACACAAAGCACGAATATTTTTTGAAGGATTATTATTTAGTAACACTATACAGAAACGCAAAAAGTTACACAAGATGTTCCAAATTATATTTTTCAAGCTCGGTGGTGGGTCCACTGATGGTTACTTTATTATTTTTATTTTTATTATTAAAACTCTGCATGAGTACTATATATGCCTATATGTCAGAAATATTTAAGAATAAAATTTTCTTTTTAAGAATCAGTCAAGTTGTTTTGTTCTAAAGCATAAACAGCTTATAAAAAAGTAACCAGAGATTTAAATTTATGAGAATAAAATTGAAGTTACAACTTGGATCCCAATTATAAATTTTGTTACTTTACATTTTTCATATACTATAATAGAAACCATAATTAGAATTAAAGCTTTACACCATTCTGGTTATCATTGCTAACAAAATAAATATGTTTAGTATGTTCATCTATTACTGCCACAGAGAAGGGGACAACTAGCCCCTGCTAACTCTATGTGTGTGAGACAGGAATACTCATTCTCAAGGATAAATTTATAATTTGATACTGAACAAAGCTAAGTCTGACACTGAGAAATCTCATCTCCCATTAGAGATCTTTAAAAAGTGAGTAACATAATTAGCGTCAGATTATGGAAAATAACTTGCTCACCATCTTCTGTTTTGCTTTGTGTTATGGAAGAACCAGGTCAGGCCACAGTGCTTTTGTTCCCTTATCATAACATTTATTTCATTATTTTCTGTACTACATTTCTATGTTTTTTGGTAAAGCTTTCTTTCCATGTATTATTTCTATTTTAGTACAGGAATAATCTAATGTAACAAAACTTATGATTGGGGTTCAGATTATGGATATAATGTCATTCCTATAAATTTAAATTCTCTGTGATACTTCTTCATTAGTTCTCATATTTGAAAATGTGAAAGCTTTCTAGACTATGTCTTAGTTTAGGAACTTCTTTTAGAAAAAATGAATGATTTCTCAATTCCTTTTAAAGAAGGTAATATATAACTATAAATACATACATAATAAAGTAGTAGAAAGTTACCTTATATAGTCTTGATTTAAAGAACCAAATCAAAAGACTGTATCAGGATAACGTCCCATGCTATTAATTTGTGTTTGTGTTCTGTTTTCTTAGTATTTTTCCAACCCCTATTAACTTGGCTGACAGAAGTTGCCAGAGGACAATCTCCCTTCCGGCTTTCATATTAGAAACCTGGGATTTATGAAGCAGAGTTTGCTGGGGGAAAGAGAAAAAGGTAGGTTATTGGGGTTTTTGAGGTTGAGATAACAGTAGAGATTTGCACAAGGCCAGCAGGGAAGTTTAGTTTGGAGTTAAAGAGTGACTGTGATCTACACCCCACCTCCTGAATCCTGGAATTCGAGTTAAGATTTCAAAGGAGAATGATTTAATTGCCAAATAGAAAGACAGACCAAGGCTTCCAGTCCGGGAAAAGGACAAAAAGCCTAACCATTGAATGGATGCCTCAGCTTTTCCTGCCTTCATGGGGCCAGAGGGTTAGGATAACATGCGTACCTGCGGTTACCCACCTGGCCAGAAGACCAAGCCTCCCTGAATGCCCTGCTTTGAGTTGGAGACTTTCCACTCTGTACCCCAAACTCAGAACCTTGTTCAAATCTTGGTGTGTGTGAAAGAAATCAGGGTGATGGTAAAATTGACTTTCCTTCCAAACTAATGGGGAAATAGGATTTCAAATACAAATTTATTTTTGAAAAATAATGAATTATATCTTGTACAACTGAATTTGAGCATGTGTACCTGGAATTATATTTGTGTATTTAGAATGATGTTTATTTTACTAAATCACAGTCCTCTGCATTCTATAAATATTTTAATAGTTTTTCAAATAAATTATATATTTATTTTCCTTCTCATGAGTTCACTTAAATGAAGCAAGGTCCACTTGATATTCATATAACATTAAAAAACAAACTGTTAGAAACAGTAATTTGGCATTGTGGACATAATTGTTGGACTAACTTCAACTTTTTTTCCCGTTTTACTAAATTCAGTGATTTCAGTCTGTTTCGGACACTGTTTGCAGCTTTTTGCAAGGAAGATACATGTTCTCATATGTTTTACATAATTTTCATTCAGCAAAGATGAAAAAACTAATTAAGTATAGGTTTATGAAAAAGTTTATATAAAAAAAGAGTAGTCAGGGAAAGTAGTAATTTAGAGAAAAACTCATGTGAATTATGCTTTTAGAACCAAATTTAATGAAATTAAATTGGGATGTGTTTTATCTAAAGTATTCTGCATAATTTTAAGCCCATAAATACATAAACACAATTATGATTCCAAGTTAAAATGTTCTAGTGTCAAACTTGGTGCTACTGCCAAAATATTAATGAAAAACAGAATATTTGGCACAGAGAACCTATCAGTATTTTTGAATAATGCTAAAAATTATGGGGAATAGACAATATTTTTCATCATGTAGTAATGTTGATATTCAGTTGTTGAAATAACAGAGAACTATAAAATGAAAATGAGTTATAAGCTTTCTTTGCGGGAATTTTAGTGAAAATAAGAGAAAGAACACCCCATATTAAAAATACTTCCAAAGCCTCATTTCTTTAACACACTGGTTAAGTCAGAACTGAAATGGCTGGTGCAAAGACTCTGACTTTGAGGAGAGTTCTTGGTTTCTTTTATGAATTCTACTGACTCACATTTAAAACATTAAGCTCACACATTTTATTTTTTGTTTATCCAGAACCAAGCTTGTAATTACAGTAGAAGAAGCAGTTTAGAGGTTAGAGTTGGCAGACTTTTTGCCATAAATGTGGACTCTAACTTCAGACTGCAGTGAGGAAAGATAAATGACAGACAGCTATGGAGGATAAGAAAGATCAACAGGAAAACAACTTGCATAGAATTACAAACGCATAATAACAATTGTGATTTAAAGTTAAAGGAGGAATTTCCCACATTAACGTCGTACCTTATACTAGAGCAAAATTATCTCCATAACCGTAATTTATGTCATATAGAAAATTTTAGGAAAAATTGACATTTTCAAGGAAAATAACATATGAACCTCCAACATGACAGATAAAGAACAGATACACTCTTTTAAATCCTGAGAATTATATATTTTTCAGAGTAAAATGTGTTATATTTACTTACACTATGAAAAGATTTTGAAATTGCATTTATTTCTTATACATCTCATGATAGGAACTTTACAAAGTGTTCAGTGTTTTTGGATTTGTTTTTAAAGGTTATAAACAACAAAGCTTGATAGAGAGGCTGATGCTGGAGAAGGGTCTAGGGTGATTCATATATATGTGTGTATATATATATATATATATGAGTACATATATACATGTTATGGGATATTGTTTAAAAATCAGGAATATATGGAAACCTCACTAAACTCTGAAGGATATTAAACAAAGCCATATGGTAGGCAGAATGTCCTCCCAATACTGTCCACACTAAATTTCCCAGAATCAGTGAATATATTAGATTATATGGCAAAAGGGATTTGCAGAAATATTGAAATAATGCTTGCACGTAACCATTTTTGATAATTTTTTCAAATTTCAATTATATAAAACCTCTTAGTCATCATGAAGATATATTTGCAAGGAAGAAGGTAATAAGTTATTTAATTTTGTAGTTTGTTAATTGATATAAAAATTTAAATATTTAGACATATATTATGTGGACCTCAATTTTTACCCCTGTACTCTGTCTGTATAGGTTTGAAGTTGACCTGCCAGAGGAATTAAATTATTGTTGATGTCAGGGTATCAGAGAGAGTGAGCTGGAAATCTGGGAATCAGAGAAGCATGCTGAGAGATTATTGGTAGATTGCAGTTTGGGGTGACATTCTGGGATATGATTCTAAAATGAATGTTTGAGGTAGGGTGAAGGAAAAGCTTACTCAGAAAAATAATTCCAGATTATGATGGGCTGAGTTATTGAGAGTATCATTTACCAGAATATTGAAATTATCAAGGATTTAAGGCAGGCGTATTGAGGAAGAGGATTATGCTGAGCTAGAGCAAAAGAAATGTAAATGGGAATGGAAAAAAATAAAGGGACTTGATTTGGGGGTCAGTAGATCATACCAAAAAGGTAGGATGCTGTGTGATATATATTTATGGTAGATTTAAACTTAGATGACATTACTACAGGACTCAAGACTTACCCACAATGTTAACACTATTTTCCCATCATATTTTACCATGATTTCTCACATAATTTAAACAAAGGGTGAGAAGGATAGATAAACAGATAGAAAAATTTTCAGCTCAATTCTCCAAAATACATTAACTTTGCTGTTTTAATCAGCTAAATCATTAGGAGAGGCACTTCTTTTCAGCTGGAGGATAAATTTAGTAAATAGTGATTGTAATGTTGGAAAGAATAGGAAAAGTGCTTTGGTGAAAAATAAATTTTTTGAGTCCAAAGTAATAAACAGAAGGAGATGTTATCTGTTATCTTATCTGAATGTTGAAAGAAAAATAAGATTTCAGAGTGATGAGATGAGAAAAGACAACACAGTAGAGAATACTGTAAGTAAAAGTTCAGGAGTAGGAAAGCACATTATTTTTGTGGAATATTTACAATCTGGCTGAAGAATTTGTTGGGAAGGAGTAGGAAATAAAATTAGAAATGTAGGTCGGGGGCTTCCCTGGTGGCGCAGTGGTTGAGAATCTGCCTGCCAATGCAGGGGACACGGGTTCGAGCCCTGGTCTGGGAAGATCCCACATGCCACGGAGCAACTGTGCCCGTGAGCCACAATTACTGAGCCTGCGCGTCTGGAGCCTGTGCTCCGCAGCAAGAGAGGCCGTGATGGTGAGAGGCCCGCGCACCGCGATGAAGAGTGGTCCCCACTTGCCGCAACTAGAGAAAGCCCTCGCACAGAAACGAAGACTCAACACAGTCATAAATAAATAAATAAATAAATAAAATAAAAGAACGTGAATTTCTTTAAAAAAAAAAAAAAAAAAAAGAAATGTAGGTCGGGCTCATACTGTGGAGGGACTTGAATGTCAAGGTTATTCATTGTGTAATGTTGTTCCAAGTACCAATGGGCAAAGTAAATATATTTGAAACCCGTTAATCTAAATTTATATTTGCTTAAATGTTCATGGAAAAGAAATGTTAATCTCTATATTAATATATTCATGCCAGTGTATATATCCATTATTTTATTGTACAATATGTCCTAATATATTATATTCCAGATTTACCTTGTTTCTAGGTTCAGAAAGATTTATTTCATAAATAGAATATTTTATTTCCGGATTTGCTGAGATAGCATTTGATCACAAGCTTCTTTTTTCTTTTTCTTTTTTTCCTGTACCATGGATTTTACTCATTAAGCCTTTTTCCCCAAAGGAAGGAATGTAGTAAACAGGGTAAAATAAATTACAACTCAATCTAGCTTTTGAAACTTTCTAAAATATTTGTATACCATAAAAATCATGACATTTGAGACTTCTCTTTGAAGTATACATATTAACTTTAGCTGTTCTGCTGCTATCTTATAATATCACTTTCATCCACTACAGTCCTCCTAAAGAGTAAGATCTGAAATACTGTAGACTTAGTTCTCCTTCAAACTAAGGAACACATTTTTTCATTAAATTTACAGAGCACTCTATTGAATTCTATACATTTTTTTTCTTTTGGTGTGTAACTCCAAAAGAAAGGAAGAAAATATGTGTTTTATGCTTTCCACAAGAAATGATTCAGAATCAAAACTGTCTTCTAAGTTATATTTTTTCAAAAAATACTATTAAAAAACTCAACTATCTGATGGAAAGTTTTAAGACACTAATTTTAACATAAAGAAAATTACTAACTTTCTATAAAAATCTTACATGCAAAATCGAACCAGTGCTGGAATACAATAATAAAATAGCATCTCTGAAAATAAGTTGGGAATCAGAATGACCACTTCTTAATTCTCCTTACCTTAAATATTCCTAGACAAGATAGATTTTTCAGATTAATTTTACCAGTGTTTAAGAAGTAGACCATCTGAAGAGGAGCTTCAACATGGCAGAAGAGTAAGACGTGGAGATCACCTTCCTCCCCACAAATACATCAGAAATACATCTACATATGGAACAACTCCTACAGAACACCTACTGAACACTGGCAGAAGACCTCAGACCTCCCAAAAGGCAAGAAACTCCCCACGTACCTGGGTAGGGCAAAAGGAAAAAGAAAAAAACAGAGACAAAAGAATAGGGACGGGACCTGCACCAGTGGGAGGGAGCTGTGAAGGAGGAAAGGTTTCCACACACTAGGAAGCCCCTTCGCGGGCGGAGACTGTGGGTGGCGGAGGGGGGAAGCTTCGGAGCCACAGAGGAGAGCGCAGCCACAGGGGTGCGGAGGGCAAAGCAGAGAGATTCCCGCACAGAGGATCGGTGTCAAGCAGCACTCACCAGCCCGAGAGGCTTGTCTGCTCACCCGCCGGGGCGGGCGGGGGCTGGGAGCTGAGGCTCGGGCTTCGGAGGTCGGATCCCAGGGAGAGGACTGGGGTTGGTGGCATGAACACAGCCTGAAGGGGCTAGTGCACCACAGCTAGCAGGGAGGGAGTCCGGGAAAAGGTCTGGAGCTGCCGAAGAGGCAAGAGACTTCTTCTTACCTCTTTGTTTCCTGGTGCACGAGGAGAGGGGATTCAGAGCGCCGCCTAAACGAGCTCCAGAGACGGGTGCGAACCGCGGCTATCAGCGCGGACACCAGAGATGGGCATGAGACGCTAAGGCTGCTGCTGCCGCCACCAAAAAGCCTGTGTGTGAGCACAGGTCACTCTCCACACCGCCCCTCCCGGGAGCCAGTGCAGCCCGCCACTGCCAGGGTCCCGTGATCCAGGGACAACTTCCCCGGGAGAACGCACAGCATGCCTCAGGCTGGTGCAACGTCACACCGGCCTCTGCCGCTGCAGGCTCGCCCCGCATCCGTACCCCTCCCTCCCCCCAGCCTGAGTGAGCCAGAGCCCCCGAATCAGCTGCTCATTTAACCCCGTCCTGTCTGAGAAAAGAAGAGACGCCCTTAGGCGACCTACACACAGAGGCGGGGCCAAATCCAAAGCTGAACCCCAGGAGCTGTGCGAACAAAGAAGAGAAAGGGAAATCTCTCCCAGCAGCCTCAGGAGCAGCGGATTAAATCTCCACAATCAACTTGATATACCCTGCATCTGTGGATTACCTGAAGAGACAATGAATCATCCCAAATTGAGGAGGTGGACTTTGGGAGCAAGATATATAAATTTTTTCCCTTTTTCTCTTTTTGTGAGTGTGTAAGTGTGTGGTTCTGTGTGTGATTTTGTCTGTATAGCTTTGCTTTTACCATTTGTCCTAAGGTTCTGTCTGTCCGTTTTTTGTTTTTTTTTTTTTTTTCAGTATAGTTTTAGCACTTGTTATCATTGGTGGATTTGTGTTTTGGTTTGGTTGCTCTCTTCTTTCTTTCTTTCTTTCTTTTTTTTTTTATTACTTTTTAAATTTTTTTAATAATTATTTTTTATTTTTTATTTTATTTTATTTTATCTTCTTCTTTCTTTGTTCTTTTTTTTTCCTCACTTTTATTCTGAGCCGTGTGGATGATAGGCCCGTGGTGCTCGAGCCAGGTGTCAGGGCTGTGCCTCTGAGGTGGGAGAGCCAAGTTCAGGACATTGATCCAAAAGAGACCTCCCAGGTCCATGTAATATCAATCGGCGAAAATCTCCCAGGGATCTCCAACTCAACACCAAGACCCAGCTCCACTCAATGACCAGCAAGCTACAGTGCTGGACCCCTTATGCCAAACAACTAGCAAGACAGGAACACAGCCCCACCCATTATCAGAGAGGCTGCTAAAATAATAATAAGGCCACAGACACCCCAAAATACACCACCAGACGTGAACCTGTCCACCAGAAAGACAAGATTCAGCCTCATCCACTAGAACACAGGCACTACTCCCCTCTACCAGGAAGCCTACAAAACCCACTGAACCAACCTTAGCCACTGGGGGCAGACACCAAAAAAAAATGGGAACTACAAACCTGCAGTCTGCAAAAAGGAGACCCCAAACACAGTAAGTTAAGCAAAATGAGAAGACAGAGAAACACACAGCAGATGAAGGAGCGAGGTAAAAAACCACCGGACCTAACAAATGAAGAGGAAATAAGCAGTCTACCTGAAAAAGAATTCAGAAAAATGATAGTAAAGATGATCCAAAATCTTGAAAATAGAATGGAGAAAATACAAGAAACGTTGAACAAGGACCTAGAAGAACAAAAAGGGCAAACAAACAGTGATGAACAACACAATAAATGAAATTAAAAATTCTCTAGAAGGGATCAGTAGCAGAATAACTGAGGCAGAAGAACGGATAAGTGACCTGGAAGATAAAATAGTGGAAATAACTACTGCAGAGCAGAATAAAGAAAAAAGAATGAAAAGAACTGAGGACAGTCTCAGAGACCTCTGGGACAACATTAAACACACCAACATTCGAATTATAGGGGTCCCAGAAGAAGAAGAGAAAAAGAAAGGTACTGAGAAAAATATTTGAAGAGATTATAATTGAAAACTTCCCTAATATGGGAAAGGAAATAGTTAATCAAGTCCAGGAAGAACAGAGAGTCCCATACAGGATAAATCCAAGGAGAAACATGCCAAGACACATATTAATCAAACTATCAAAAATTAAATACAAAGAAAAACTATTAAAAGCAGCAAGGGAAAAACAACAAACAACACACAAGGGAATCCCCATAAGGCTAACAGCTGATCTTTCAGCAGAAACTCTGCAAGCCAGAAGGGAGTGGCAGGACATATTTAAAGTGATGAAAGGGAAAAACCTACAACCAAGATTACTCTACCCAGCAAGGATCTCATTCAGATTTGAAGGAGAAATTAAACCTTTACAGACAAGCAAAAGCTAAGAGAATTCAGCACCACCAAACCAGCTTTACAACAAATGCTAAAGGAACTTCTCTAGGCAGGAAACACAAGAGAAGGAAAAGACCTACAATAACAAACCCAAAACAATTGAGAAAACGGTAATAGGAACATACATATTGATAATTACCTTAAATGTAAAAGGATTAAATGCTCCAACCAAAAGACATACAGTGGCTGAATGGATACAAAAACAAGACCCATATATATATGCTGTCTACAAGAGACCCACTTCAGACCTAAGGACACATACAGACTGAAAGTGAGGAGATGGAAAAAGATATTCCATGCAAATGGAAATCAAAAGAAAGCTGGAGTAGCAACTGTCATATCAGACAAAATAGACTTTAAAACAAAGGCTATTACAAGAGACAAAGAAGGACACTACATAATGATCAAGGGATCAATCCAAGAAGAAGATATAACAATTGTAAATATTTATGCACCCAACATAGGAGCACCTCAATACATAAGGCAAACACTAACAGCCATAAGAGAGGAAATCGACAGTAACACAATCACAGGAGGGGAATTAACACCCCACTTTCACCAATGGACAGATCATCCAAAATGAAAATAAATAAGGAAACACAAGCTTTAAATGATACATTAAACAAGATGGACTTAACAGATATTTAGAAGACATTCCATTCAAAAACAACAGAATACACTTTCTTCTCAAGTACTCATGCAACATTCTCCAAGATAGATCATATCTTGGGTCACAAATCAAGCCTTGGTAAATTTAAGAAAATTGAAATTGTATCAAGTATCTTTTCCGACCACAATGCTATGAGACAAGATATCAATTACAGGAAGAAATCTGTAAAAATACAACACATGGAGGCCAAACAATACACTACTGAATAACCAAGAGATCACTGAAGAAATCAGAGGAAATCAAAACATACCTAGAAACAAATGACAATGAAAACAAGATGACCCAAAACCTATGGGATGCCGCAAAAGCAGTTTTAAGAGGGAAATTTATAGCAATACAATCCTACCTTAAGAAACAAGAAACACCTCAAATAAACAACCTAACCATATACCTAAAACAATTAGAGAAAGAAGATCAAAAAAACCCCAAAGTTAGCAGAAGGAAAGAAATCATAAAGATCAGATCAGAAATAAATGAAAAAGAAATGAAGGAAATGATAGCAAACATCAATAAAACTAAAAGCTGGTTCTTTGAGAAGATAAACAAAATTGATAAACCATTAGCCAGATGCATCAAGAAAATGAGGGAGAAGACTCAAATCAATAGAATTAGAAATGAAAATGGGGAAGTAAGAACTGACACTGCAGAAATACAAAGGATCATGAGAGATTAATACAAGCAACTATATGCCAATAAAATGGACAACCTGGAAGACATGGACAAATTCTTAGAAATGCACAACCTTCTGAGACTGAACCAGGAAGAAATAGAAAATATGAACAGACCAGTCACAAGCACTGAAATTGAAACTGTGATTAAAAATCCTCCAACAAACAAAAGCCCAGGATCAGATGGCTTCACAGGTGAATTCTATCAAACATTTAGAGAAGAGCTAACACCTATCCTTCTCAAACTCTTTCAAAATATAGCAGAGGAACACTCCCAAACTCATTCTATGAGGCAACCATCACCCTGACCCCAAAACCAGACAAAAATGTCACAAATAAAGAAAACTGCAGGCCAATATCACTGATGAACATAGATGCAAAAATCCTCAACAAAATACTAGCAAATAGAATCCAACAGCACATTAAAAGGATCATACACCATGATCAAGTGGGGTTTATCCCAGGAGTGCAAGGATTCTTCAATATACACAAATCAATCAATGTGACACACCATATTACCAAATTGAAGGAGAAAAACAATTTGATCATCTCAATAGATGCAGAGAAAGCTTTTGATAAAATTCATCACCCATTTATGACAAAAACCCTCCAGAAAGTAGGCATAGAAGGAACTTTTCTCAACATATTAAAGGCCATATATGACAAACCCATAGCCAACAGCATCCTCAATGGTGAAAAATTGAAACCATTTCCACTAAGATCAGGAACAAGACAAGTTTGCCCACTCTCACCACTATTTTTCAACATAGTTTTTGAAGTTTTAGCAACAGCAATCAAAGAAGAAAAAGAAATAAAAGGAATCCAAATCGGAAAAGAAGAAGTAAAGTTGTCACTGTTTGCAGATGACATGATACTATACATAGAGAATCGTAAAGATGCTACCAGAAAACTACTAGAGCTAATTAATGAATTTGGTAAAGTAGCAGGATACAAAATTAATGCACAGAAATCTCTTGCATTCCTATACACTAATCATGAAAAATCTGAAAGTGAAATTAAGAAAACACTCCCATTTACCACTGCAGCAAAAAGAATAAAATATCTAGGAATAAACCTACCTAAGGAGACAAAAGACCTGTATGCAGAAAATTATAAGACAGTGATGAAAGAAATTAAAGATGATACAAACAGATGGAGAGATATACCATGTTCTTGGATTGGAAGAATCAACATTGTGAAATTGACTATACTACCCAAAGCAATCTATAGATTCAGAGTAATCCCTATCAAACTACCAATGGCATTTTTCACAGAACTAGAACAAAAATTTCACAATTTGTTTGGAAACACAAAAGACCCCAAATAGCCAAAGCAATTTTGAGAAAGAAAAACGGAGCTGGAGGAATCAGGCTCCTGGATTTCAGACTATAGCACAAAGCTACAGTTATCAAGACAGTAGGGTGCTGGCACAAAAACAGAAATATAGATCAATGGAACAGGATAGAAAGCCTAGAGATAAAGCCACACACATATGGTCACCATATCTTTGATAAATGAGGCAAGAATACACAATGGACAAAAGACAGCCTCTTCAATAAGTGGTGCTGGGAATACTGGACAGCTACATGTAAAAGAATGAAATTAGAACACTCCCTAACACCATACAAAAAAATAAACTCAAAGTGGATTAAAGAACGAAATGTAAGACTGAACACTATCAAACTCTTAGAGGAAAACATAGGCAGAACACTCTACGACATACATCACAGCAAGATCCTTTTTGATCCACCTCCTCAAGAAATGGAAATAAAAACAAAAATAAACAAATGGGACCTAATGAAACTTAAAAGCTTTTGCACAGCAAAGGAAACCATAAACAAGACGAAAAGACAACCCTCAGAATGGGAGGAAATATTTACAAATGAAGCAACTGAGAAAGGATTAATCTCCAAAATTTACAAGCAGCTCATGCAGCTCAATATCAAAAAAACAAACAACCCAATCCATAAATGTGTAGAAGACCTAAATAGACATTTCTCCAAGGAAGATATACAGATTGCCAACAAACACATGAAAGAATGCTCAACATCATTAATCATTAGAGAAATGCAAATCAAAACTACAGTGAGATATCATCTCACAGCATTCAGAATGGCCATCATCAAAAAATCTACAAACAATAAATGCTGGAGAGGGTGTGGAGAAAAGGGAACCCTCTTGCACTGTTGGTGGGAATGTAAATTGATACAGCCACTATGGAGAACAGTATGGAGGTTCCTTAGAAACTAAAAATAGAACTACCATACGACCCAGCAATCCCACTACTGGGCATACACCCTGAGAAAACCATAATTCAAAAAGAGTCATGTACCACAGTGTTCATTGCAGCTCTATTTACAACAGCCAGACATGGAAGCAACCGAAGTGTCCATCAACAGATGAATGGATAAAGAAGATGTGGTACATATATACAGTGGAATATTACTCAGCCATAAAAGGAAACGAAATTGAGTTATTTGTAGTGAGGTGGATGGACCTAGAGTCTGTCATACAGAGTGAAGTAAGTCAGAAAGAGAAAAACAAATACCGTACGCTAACACATATATATAGAATCTAAAAAACAACAAAAAATGGTCATGAAGAACCTAGGGCAAGATGCGAATAAAGATGCAGATCTACTAGAGAATGGACTTGATACGGGGAGGGGTAAGGGTAAGGTGGGACAATGTGAGAGAGTGGCATGGACATATATACACTACCAAATGTAAAATAGATAGCTAGTGGGAAGCAGCCACATAGCACAGGGAGATCAGCTCCGTGCCTTGTGACCATCTAGTGGGGTGGGAGAGGGAGGGTGGGAGAGGGAGGGTGGGAGGGAGGGAGACTCAAAAGGGAAGAGATATGGGAACATATGTATATGTATAACTGATTCACTTTGTTATAAAGCAGAAACTAACACACCATTGTAAAGCAATTATACTCCAATAAAGATGTTAAAAATAAATTAATTAATTAATTAAATAAAATTTAAAAAAAAAGAAGTAGACCATCTGGATTGTTTATAAGGTGCTTCAGAGAATAGAAAAAGAGAAAAATCTCTCTGTATCATTTTTTAACAGCTTTATTAAAGTATCAGTGACTTAAAATTAACTACCCATGTTTAAATCACATAGTATAATGTATAGCAAATTTGTTTATGACCATGAAGCAGTCACCATAATCAAGATAACAAACCAATCCATCAGTCCTAAAGCATATTCTGCCATTTTGTAATTCATATTTGCAACCACTTCCTGTCTGTTCTCTAGGCAACAATTGATCTGCTTTCTGATAATATGGATTAGGTTTTGTTTTATAGAGTTTAAAATAAATGGAATCGTGTCTGACTTCTGAAACTCTGGATAATTATTTTTTGATTCATCTATGTCATAGACACTGGCAATAATTGTTTGTTGGGTTTCTTGCTTTTTGATATTGTGTTCTATGAGCTATTTATATATTTTGGATATTAAACCCTTGTCAGTCATATCATTTGCAAACATTTTCTCCCATTCCATAGATTGTCTTTTTTTGTTGTTTTCTTTAGTGTGCAAAAACTTTTAAGTTTAATTAGGTTCCAATTGTTTATTTTTGCTTTTATGTCATTGATTTCTAAAATATTTCTCATTGTATTCAGAGCATTTACTTTGCATGATTTTATCCTTCCAAGTTTTTTGAGACTTGTTTTATGGCCTAGGATTTGCTCTACCTTAATAAACATTCTGTGTGCATATGAAAATAATGTGCATTCTAATGTTGTGTGAAATATTCCATAGGTGACATTGGTTGATAGTGTTCAAATCTATATCATTTCTGATATTTTGCTACTTATATTATTAATTAATGAGAGAGTATATTGAAATGTCCTAATATAATTGTGGGTTGGTCTATTTGTCCTTGAAGTTCTACCAATTTTACCTCCTGTGATTTGAATCTCTGTCTTTAGGCACATAAATGTTCAGGATCATTATGTCCTATTCATGAACTAACTCCTTAATTATTATGAAACAAACCTCTTTATTCTTGGCAATTTTTGCTCTAAAATCTACTTTTGTTATTAATATAGTCACTTCAATATTATTTTAATTAATGTTGGCATAGTATATCTTTTTACATTATTTTACCCTAATTTTGTGTTTTCATATTTAAAGTGTGTTTCTTATAGGGCAGCATATAGTTAGTTCTTAGTTTTTTATCCAATCCAATATTGATTTTTTTCCTTTTGTTATTATCAGTTATATTTTTCTGCTTCCTTGCCTGGCTGATAATTTTGTACTGAATGCCAGGTATTTTTAATTTTAAATTGTTGAATGCTGGAAATTTGCATATTTGTACAATATTCTTGGGCTTTGTTCTGGGGTATAGTTTATTCACTTGGAAACAGATACCTTCTGACTTTGCTTTTATGATTTTTTTGAGGGACCTGAAACAATCTCTGCTTTGGGCTAAATATTCACCGAGTAAAAGCATTTGTTATTATGGACTGAATTGTATTCCCCCCAAATTCAAATGTTGAATCCCTAATCCTCAATTGGACTGTATTTAGAGATAGGGCCTTTAAAGAGGTAATAAAATTACGTGAGGCCATAAGGGTGGGTTCCTAATCCAATAGGGCTAGTTTCCTTGTATTGGGTTGGCCAAAATCTTCGTTCATTTTTTTTCGCAAGATGGCATCAGGAGCACTTAGTTGTCCTTAACTTAATTCAAAACAATTTTGTTAGGTTGTATTGTGACAGCTGTCATATTAACGTGCATTTAAAAAAAACTTATCAAAATTGGTGAATTTTTGTGTGGACATTTTAATATTGAAGATGGAAGAAAAAAAGCAATATTTTCAGCATATTATGCTTTATTATTTCAAGAAAGGTAAAAGAGGAGGAAAATGGATTTAAACTATTTTAAGATTCTTGTATTATTTGGAATTCTTACATTGTTTGACATATATTACAATTATTATTAATCATACTGTAATATCAAAGATAACATTGTAAAGAATAACACAAGAAGTTAAAACTAAAAAGCTAAAACAAGAGAAAAAAACAAAAAAAATTAATGGTATTGTTAAGAAAATGAAGCAGAATGGTGGTCTGAGGAACTCTTTAGACCCTCTCTCCCCAAAATAACCACTTAACTGTTGAAAATTATCTTAAAACACAATCATTGAAAGTCTCCTGAAAGAGCATACCTTATATGGAGAAATATAACCAAACACAAATAAATGCTTATGTCATCTATTGCCATATACAAGAATTTCCACAAAAAATTTATTTGTGGAAGCCAAATTACCTAATTTCAGTCAAAATTAGAATGAAAATATATTGTGGTATATTCATATGAAGGAATAATATACAACAATGAAAAATAAATTCATATATATGAATATATATAATAATATATTATTATTGCTGCATATAATACTATGGCTGGATCTCACAGAAATGATGTTGAATGAAAGGAATTAGACAAAAAAGGATAGCTACTGTATGAATCCATTTATATTTAGTTCAAAAACTGGCAAAATCAATCAGACTAGGGAAATTGTTGACCAGAAATGGGAATGAAGAAGTCTTCTGGAAGGTAGAAAATGTCCTATATACAGACATATGTATATATGTATATGTGTGCATGGGTATATACATAATATATATGTATATATAGTGAAAGATTTAGAAAAACTGCCAAGAACCAAACTCAGAGAGAGGAGCTTATATAAATAGAGGGAAAGGAATCCACAAAGGGCGTTGATAGAGAATAGCCAGAAGGGTAAGAGAGAAACCAGGGGTACTTGGTATTATAGAAATCAAAGCCAGAGAAGATGGTCTATTGAGAAATTTTTAAAGTGAATTTAGCTACATGAAGGGCACATAAATCCTTATCAAGAACTTTTTTAGTGGTGTTGTGGGCCAGATAGATTTGGAGTTGAATACTTAATGAGAAGTGAAACAATGATGATGAAAAATGTTGAATAAAACTCTTTTTAGAAATTTTTCTGTGACATACAGGAGAGAGATAAATTGATAGCTCAAGAAAAGTAAAGTGCTATTATTATTATTATTGTTGTTGTTGTTGTTTTATAGACGGTAGGAGTCTACAACATGTTTAAATACATATAAAATATGCAGTAATGAGAGCATAGTTGATTACAGAAGGGTAATATAAATGACAGTGTTAGTGTTCTTAAAATGTTAGAGGGCATGATAGCCAGAGTAGTTAGAAAATGTGGTCATTGGTAAGCAGGGTGAAACTTCCTCTTTCATAATATGAGAAAAGAAGAAAAGGGTAGTTATGTGAGCAAGTAAATTTATGGGCTTCAAAGGGATTCTCACCTTAGGAAATATTTCTGTTTTCTCTGTGAATAAAGAGTTAAGGTTAGTACTTGAGTTGCTTCATCATATTCAGCTGAGGTGAGTACTCAGTTCTGGTGAGATTTTCAAGAAAGAGAATGTACAGAAAGATAATACTGTACATTTACCAATACCTTTAATATTCATATTCATTAAGTCAGTAAAAAGGAATTATCCAATATACCTTATAATTGGAAAAGTTTAGTCAGGTCATGGTTCAGCTAGGAACGGAAGGACATCATTTGAACCATGGTTATTCTTGACTTCTGAGGGAGCTTAACTTGTCACAGCTTCCAGGTTTCCAGTTATTAAATATAGCACAAAAAATATGTCAGTATTATAGTTTAAACCAAATTTTAAAGTGCAAGAAACTGCACCAAATGAATATGTCATGAAGTTCCATCATTTAGCCTCACAAACAATGGTATATTCAGGATGAATTAAATAAAAATGACAAAGAGAAGTTTAACATGGTCAACATGTAGGAATAGATGAATAAAGGCAAGAGATAGTATTAGAAGGAACTACACATTTTGTATGTTGTGTATAAAAATTTCCAATGATTTCAGGCTGCAGATTTTAATGTGACCATAATAGATGTGCTTTGCATATATATTTCTCCTAGTAATATGTTACTTTTCAGATATGTTTCCTATTTAGGAATGTGAAGTATTATGTAATTATTGGAAGAATAACAGAAGTGTGAATATATATATTGAGTTTTTACCTCTTTTTGTTTTACAATTTATTCTCAAGTGTTTGGTTATATTCCTTTTGCAGATAGTTTTTTCCCCCTGAGAAAATGCAAAAATAGAGAGGCAGCCCTTTATCTGGGGTAATATATTTGCCTTTCAGAACAATAGCTTTAGGCACTTTGGAATAAAATAAGGCAAGTCTGTTTAGAAAAGCCAAGAAGAAAACCTTATAGATCTCTAAAAATTAGTCACGATTAAGAAGGCTCATATAAATTAAAAAAAAAAAAAATCTAAAGAAAGGTACAAAACAGAATTCTTTCCCTGGATTAAGTCTCAGTAGAATCAAGAAAGTACAGTAAACAAGTGTTTCCAACCAAGGTTCAGACATTCTCTCTAAGAATGGGAGGGGATTAACAAACTGTGGGAGTTGAAGTGGGAGAATGGATAACATTTCTAAGCAGGGATTAGAAATTAGACTTCAGATCAGAAAAAAGGTGTTTGGAGGATGGGGTTAAAGTCAAACTTTGACACTGAGAAAGGAAAAAGAAGATTGTAGGAAAAGAGGTCAAAAAACTGGAAAAGTGCCACAAGACACATTAATTCCATTTCAGTGTATCCAGGGTATGAGGCAGAAACTCAGTTCCAAGCATTCTGGGGATGAGACAACTGTCCAAGAACTGGAGCCTCGAGACCAGAGCAAGACTAGCAGTAAACTGATCTAATGTCGAGAGAATAAGTGACACTAACTTGTATTTTGTTTGGCTAAAAATAGAGACAATCCTTAGGGTGCAAGTCAGCACTGAATTTCTAGGAAAAAAATAGTTGGGGCGACTGCAAAATATAAACACTGCAAAGACAAGAGCCCAATCTGTCCATTATATGCATAGTCCAATCCAGGATAAAAGAAGTTTTAAATATCTATGGTGACCCCACGCTCAATTATTCACAGATCCAGGTTGAAATAATGCAAATATATTGAGATGTTCACACAGACTATGGTCTTGCATCAAATCATCTTTATCAACCTAGACCCTCAGAAGTTCAATATTTGATATTATATTGGCATGTCACATCTCTAGGGATCACATTGTTCACACAAACAGAAATCTCCATGAGAGATGTCTGAATTTTATAAGATAACTAAATAATGAAAAGAAATAGATGAGAACCTAGGCTAGGAAATCTCCATTTTAGGTAATAAAATCACATCTGAAAGTCTTGCAGGATTTTTTTTTTCTCATATGGAATACTCAAGGAAGAGAAAAATGGATACAGAAGCCAATGTTTATTGTATGCTTTTTATGAGCCATATAGTTCAATATGCAGTTATCTCATTTGTTTCTCACAAAACCCACAGTTAATTTACCACCATTTTACATAGGAGTAGACTGAAGACAATACTAAGTATCTCATCACCTAGGTAACAAAGGATACAGTTCAATTTTAAACTACATTTGTATCTTTCCAAAGTTTGGCATCTTTAAAATATATCAGACTTCTTGCCTAATTATAAAATTGACTCTAATAGGATCATTTGGCTATTTATGTCATTTAAATAACAGGACACAGAATAATGACTTTGAATATGTCTCTGAACAATCAGATGGAGCATGTGGTTCTATATTTAGTTAGTATGTTTATGCATCTTTAATTTAGTGCTAATATTCCTTACTACTCAATTCTTTGGTTTCTTATTAGAGGTTTTAAATACACTCTAATTTCCTTTGATTAAATATTAAGCTCTTTTACAGTAAGACTGTAGGCAATTTATTAATAGTTTACATAGCACAGGAAATACATTTTCAATTATGTTCTACTGAACACATTCCAATTTCCTTTTTTCAGTATTGTTTCACCTCTTTTCTGATTTGTGTTACGGAGTGGTATTTCCCTTAATTAATCTTTTTAGATAGAATGAATAATTGGCTTTTTCTTGCACTGACAATGACTGTTTTATGAATAAGAAATATAATTAACATTAGCTCCATATTTCTATATCTTCTGACAACCTTTAATTCATTGTTCCATATATATTTATAAACACAAACTTAATGTCACACATTCTCATTGATAACAAAAATGACCAAACTCCGGAATATGTCAAGCAGCTTCATTTTACCCAAAAGATTCATTGTTTTTTCAAACATGTTTTTTTGACAACTTGCAGCAGAAAATCTAAACAGCATGTTAAAAATGCACATTCCTATCTCCTACCCCTAACTTACTAAATTAGAATAACTGGGAGTAGATTACATATCTGAATTTTTAATAGGATATGGAGGAATTCTTATGCATACAAAAGTTTGGAGCAAATGATCAGGTGAAAGTCCCTAAAAGAGTTACAGACCTTCCCTGAAGTTAGAAACTCTCTGTTGCTGGCTAGAGTGCTGCTATGAGGTAAGTGGCCATGTTGAAGAAGTGGGCACAGCAAGGAACTACATGTGGATGGTAGTTGCTGAGGACAGCCACCATTTAAGAACTTCTGCAGTCACAAGTAAATGAATTCTGCCAACAACCTGATGAAGTTTGGAAGTGGATCTTTCCCCAGTCAAACCTCTGAAGAGGCCACAGATCCCTCTGACACCTGGATTGCCTCCTGCTGAGATACTGAAGTAGAGAACCTAGGTAAGCCATGCTCAACTTCTGACCTACAGAAACTGAAAGATAACAAATGTGTGTTGTTTTAGGCCACTAAATTTGTGTTAGTTGTTATTCAATGATGGACTACTAATAGAAACATACAGCTAGCCATATATGTTATCCTATTAATGTAACACTCCTATGAGGTAGATTGATGAATATCTCCACTTTACTGTGGAGGACACAAGAATTAGAAAACTAAATATATTCATGGTCACATAGCCAATAAGTAGCAGAAGTGGTATTTGATTCAGAAGTGCCTGCGTCCAGAACCCATTCTCTTACAAAAACCCTTAGGGGCTAAATTGACTAAAAGATCAGTATCATCTGAGACACTGATGGGTGAAGACTTCTCATAAGCATCACTTTAATACCCTTCGTAATAATTTTAATGCTTCTACATTCGAAGACCAAGGAGATTGTGGATTTAATAGATTTAAATTAGGACAAGTATAGATGATAACTGTAAGAATTTAACACCTGTGTCTGCCATCCACCTGCGGGGTAGTCAAGAGCCACAAGTGATATGATCTATGATGGTCTAAGTTGCATAAACGTAATCCAAGGCTTATGCAAGATGCAGAGTATCCACTGTACAACAGGTAAGACAGAAATTGCTACTGAGAAGTAATTGTTTTCTAAGTCAGCATCTTAGTTCCAAGATGATGTACATGTCTGGATAAGGCGGAAACTCAGAGGATGGATTGAGGTCATAGAGGTAGAATCTATTGCCCTCTAACATCCTACCGAGAAACCCATGTTTGCAAGTGCTAGACTGGAAGTCATATAGGCTAAGTACCTATTTTGGAAATTCCTGCATGAGACTAGGAACTTACAGGCTATAGACTTGTAGGGCCCATGGGGCTCAAGAATTCCCTCCCCCACACAGAGGCACTAGGCATACTAGGTGCTTTAGAATAGGTGCTGACAAACTATGATCCCTGGGCCAAATGTGACCCACTTGTTTTTGTACAACTCATGAGCTAAGAGTGTTATATATATTTATATGCATATATATGTATATAAATAATTTTTAACATCAAAGAGATGATTATTTCATGTCATGTGATAATTTTATGAAATTCAAATTTCACTATCCACAGGTAAAGTTTTATTGGAACACATCCACACTTTTTTCTTTATCCCCTGTTTATAATTGCTTTCCTGCTACAATTGCAATATTGAGTAGTTAGGAGAGACCTGAAAGGCTACAAAACTGAAAAATTTAGTATCTGGATTTTTCCAGAAAGTTTGTTACTCCTTTTCTTACTATCCCCTGGTCAGAGATCAGGGCCACAACATATTTCTAGGCTTAGTTTACACTGGTTTAGGAAATGGAAATGGGTTGGTCTAGAAGCTAAAGCTTTTTACTTGTAGTTCTGAGGAATTAGGGTAGAAGGGAAACACACTAATTATGACTTATATGTTGAACAAAATATGCAATTTAAAGTTTTCAGGAAACTCTCCCTCTTACATAAACACACACACACATATGAAGGATTGACCAACTATAGTGTATACTAATTTTGAGTTAAATTCTGAGTAGCAGAAGCCTGTGAATATGAATTTTTGGTGAATTAATGTGAGCATTAAATTAACATTACTCTACTTTTCTTATTTTTACAGAGCATTCCCTAAAACTGAGGAAATTATTTCTGATACATATTTAGACTTGTCTTTGAGAAAAAGGCTTTAAATATTTTGCAAGAATATTTTCTTCTTCCTTCCTTAGGTTTGGAGAATGCAAATTTCTCAACTTTTGGAGAAGAAATATGTTCATACTTATGTTTGAACATCTATATATTTTCCTTAGCAACATTTAAAACAGTCACTTGTGTTTACATATTACTAGTGGTAGTTTTTGCACACTAATGAGAGCTTGCTCATGAAAATCATACATATTGTAAATGTAGATATGTGTTTTGCCATCTAAAATTATACCAGAATGCAACCAAAATTAGTATTTCCAAGGGACACTAAGTATTTTCTATATACAAAAAACAGCATTCTTTGCATAGTTCTTCAATTGTTTATAACTTTCTAAAGTGGCATATAGTTGGTTTTGTTTTGGGTTTTTTTTTTTTGGTTCTTGGTCTCATCTCAGTCCAATTTAAAGCAAAGTCTATTGTATGCATGTTTCTGAATCATAGTATTATTACTGAAGGTGTTTTGTCAACCCCTCAAACACTGACTCTCAAAAATATATTTAAGTTCCTCTCTGCCTATAAACAAGTTGATACCAAAGTCTAAAATGTATACCTTAAAAATGGTTATTCTTACTGAGAGGAAACATTGAAATGCACTTGAACTGAGAATTGTTGAAGGTGTTTTGGTATTTTAAAAATATTTTTGGTGGAAAACAGAAATGGATGTTGAGTTCCTATGTTGATATCCCAGGTAGAGTAAATGTCATGTAACCCCACAGACAGGAATAACTCACTTTGTATCTCACACACATCCCCCTAAGATATAACGGTCCCTGAAAGACTTAGAGTTTAGTCACTTAACCGAAAATAACTAGTCTTGAAGAATTAGCTTGTTCTAGATGAGCTTTTGGGTTTTGGTGAAGCTAATTCTATGATAAATGGTAATGAGTTTAGATATGGTGTTTGCTGAAGACAGTGAGAATACAGAGAAAATGCAGGAAGGTTCCAGCATCATCAAAGTTCTGTGGATGCATGGTTTGAACTGCCAACTATTCTTTTAAAGGCCAAGACAAACTGTGCATATTAAACTCTATAACACATTTGTTACTGATCTCTGGGGAAATGGGAGAAACTTGCCTCATGTTTTGGATGGCTCCTCTTTGTCAGAGAGATGTTCTCCAGGAAAAGGTATGTCTTACTGGAAGACAACAATTCATGTTAAATCCTCACAAATCAGCAGAAGAGGATCAGATTCAGTTCTGGAGTTATAGATATTTTGCTGGAAAAATAATTTAATCTTCTGGACTTTACCTTGTACATAGAAAATGATAACAACAGCAAACCAACTGGGTGAACAAGGTTCCTGCGCCTTAAGTCCAGAAAGTTTAAGTGCTCTTAACATGCAAAATTATTTTCTTTCTTGAGGGTTTGATTAAAGCTATTTGTCTGTACCTTTGTGCATATATTAACCCCGATAAAGTGAGGCATTGCTTACATCATCTTTTTTTTTTCAGTATTACAGGTATTGTTATAAGCTTCAGTTCATTTTGTCAGACACATTTCTTCACTTACTCAGGTGGATATTACAATCCCAATGCCAGTTTTATTTTTCAGATACACACTTGGCACTGTGAGAAATGTTTTTGAATCATTTTCTAGATTGATCGATAATTTTATTCTAATGATCCAATCTGTTCTATATAGTTTGCAATGCAGTAGAGTATGGTCTTTGAATTCAATACTGTTTTCCAAGGAAAGTAAGAAAATCTGCTTTGCATTTAAGACTATGATGTAATGTCTCACATTTGCAGATTACTTAAAATGAAAAACAGGTTTTCACCACTTGGAAGCCTATATTTTCATTGGTGTTCATGACAGGCAAAGTATATTTAAGGCAAAAAAAAAAAAAAATCACTTTCAAGTGGTGGGCCTGATCAGAGCAGGTGACATTAAGTAATTAACAAGTTCTCTTTCCAAACCACACTCCATACTTCAATTAATATCATTCCTTAAAGTAAGAAGTTGTTTACCAATGCTGCCTCTGCAAGCTGATTGCCACTCACAAAAAAAATCCTCTGAGACATGACTATGCCCAAGGGATTGCTTTCACTTCATTGTTTATAACAACTACAAACAAAGAGCTGCAAAAGCTCATCTCGCCATGAGACATCCTGACAATCTGCCAGTTTAGTCACCAATAATAATGAGACTGGCACCAGCAATCAGCTCAATGCTAATCTAATGAGGGCCTGTTTCATTTGCCCATTGATATTACAGCAGCTGCTAAGCACCGATGTTTAGGACATACAAACAAGAGGTGTGTCTCCAACCAGTTGAAAGATAATTACCCCCACAATATGGCCTTGATAGCACACAGAAGCAGCAGCATTTTATTTTTCCATGAGATTTCCTAGAGATAGAATATCTTCTCAAGATTACAAAATTAATGAGGTCATCTGCCTATGCTAAGTCTGGAAAAGCTTCAATTAGTAGTTACTGTTGCTGGTGGGGTTTAGTGGTTGTTGTTGCTTCCCCCCCCCCCCAATTATCCATGCAGATAAGAACATACATGTGATTTACGGACTTGTGTATATAAGGACCATGTGATGTCACTTCCTTCACTTAGTTCCTGGGGTGAATGCAATTATGAACAGATGGGCAAATGACATGATTCCACTGCTAATGAACTTCCCTACTGAGGAAGAGGACAGTGCATTACCCTTTTGTACTTCAGAATCTTAATTATCACTTTTTTTCCCTAGTGTGATTATTACACATGCAAACATCTTTGAATTTAAGTCATGTTGATGGAGCATTATGGACATCATTAACTGCCTCTGCTCTGGCTGGGAAGCAGCACATGCTTATAAATGCTGTAGAATAAGACATCTACCAGAGGCAGACCTGTCACACTGGATTCTAAATTAAACATCTACAAGGGAGGGGAGATCTTAGTAAACGTGTCGTTTGTTTGTTAGGGAATGAATGCCAGAAAGACCCTTTTCTTTTCTTTTTTCCTTTTTGTTTTTTTTTTATAGGAGAAGGGAAGAGGAAATATATAATGAAAAATAATCTGTTCAAAGTAGGGAAATTTTGTGCATGCTTGAAACCGTATGTTAGAAGCTAATTGATCCCTTAATTTAACCATAAATATAATCTAGTACTGTTACAATTAGAAATAATCCTTAATGTACTGAATATTCCCTTTATCAAGCATAAAATCTTTTCCTTTCAAGATATCATAATTACCCTGTCAGTAGGTCTAGAGAATCCAGTTATTTCACAGCAGTCTGAGACGGGTGTTACAACACCTGGGCGACATCCTCATCCTAAAAACCCAGTAGATCAAGGGAGGGGTCTATAAACATACATCTATTCATGAACATTTTTCATATCTCTGAGAAAATCAGACTTTGTGTCCATTTTAGACAATCTAGACATGAAAGCCATTTGAGAACTGGCCTGGATTGCCTATATTAAAGGAAAATCAACCTCAGATCTAAAGCTTTGAGTATCTGAAGCACTGGGATGAAATTCTGTGGCCCTGCATCTTCACAACATGCCAAACCTAAGGTTCCCCAGAATTAAGGTTGCCATTTATAAATATAAATACAGGACACTCAGTTAAATTTGAATTTCAGATAAGCAACAAATAACTTTAGTATAAAAATTTCTTGATAGTAAAATGAAATAGCTTAATTCTATAAGTGTTAATATTTTATTTAGTCCTAGATAGTATTTTTTTAATTATAGTAAATTCACCCAAAAGATATTTCATCCCATTTATCTGTAAAGATCACAGAAAAAATTAACCTAAGAGGTTACCTTTTTTTCAATTGCTTTAATCAGTCAAGTATTCTTATACAGTTTTTATTTTCCCAGTATGTGCTTTGGACAATAGTCATTGTATTACTTTTCCATTGTTTTTATAACAAAGTACCACAAATTTAGTGGCTTAAGACAACACGTATTTATTATCTTATAGTTCTAGAAGTCAGAAGTTCAAAATGACTTTTACTAGGCTAAAATAATAGTATCTGAAGGCCTGGGTTCCTTCTGGAGGCTCTAGGGGAAAATCTGTTTCCTTGCCTTTTCCAGCTCCTAGAAGTCACCTACATTCCTTGACTTGTGGCTTCATCTTCAAATCCAGCTGTGTGGCATCCTCAGATCACTCTGATTCTGACACTCCTGCCTCCTTCTTATACGGACCCTTGTGTTTATGTTGGGCTTATCTGGATAATCCAGAATAAATCTTCCCATTTGAAAACTTTTAACTTAATCACATCTACAAAGTCCCTTTTGCCATATTAGGTAATATATTAACAGGTTTCGGAAATCAGAATGTAGTAATCTTGGCAGGCCATTATTTTACTTATCACAGTCATTTTTCACAAATTCAGTCAATCCATCAATTATTTATTTAATTTTTAATTATTAAAACCAGACCATGGACTTGATCCCTAAGAGACTTGATAAAACACGGAACCTGTGTCCTCAAGAATCTCAGTGGAAGAGACTGACAAAGAAGCTGACCATTAAATTATAGACAATAAGGGCTAGTTGTCATGTGACAACATTTAAGAGTACTTAATTCAATCCAAAAAATGGAGTATTGAAAGGAATAATGTCATAAATATTATCAGAGGAGATTCTGAGATAAGTTATGAAAGATATCTAAGAGTGGGCTTGGTGAGAAAAGTATGATTTCCTAAGAAAGAGAAGAATGTGCAAAGACAAGGAGACAAGGTTTTTTAAGGATAATAGTAAGTGATTAGATACTGACTTATATATTGGGGAGGGGTGAGACAGCTGAAGCTAAAGAAAAAGTGAAGCTTAGATCGTGGAGACTTTGTATTACATACTAAGGAGAAAGTACTGTCAGCATTAAGATAATTTAAAGTGAAGAATTACATGATCAAATATGTATTTAAGGAAGTGATTATTGGTGCAATTATGAATGTTATATGTGAATGTGTCAGCCTGACCTACTAGGATACTAGGGATTTAAATATTCTGTAGATCACATATGAGATTGTCATTAATTTAGGCCATTGTAATGAGTATGGAGAAAAGGCAGGTTTCACTGAGAGAGATCAAATCATATTTCAGGAGCAATTGAATGTGAATATTAAAAGTTTTGACTAATAGTTTCCCTATTGTTTGCCTAGGTAAAAAGAGTTGCCATTCACTGAACTGTAAAATACAGAAGGAATGGACTGTGGTACAAGGATGACTGGTTTAGTTTTTCACAGAATTAGGGTGGTAATAGAATTATAAGTCATACTGTTGAATATATGATGACTTCATTGTAGAAGTCAAGATTAGAGATATAGATTTAAAAATTATATAAATACTGGTGATAGAAACCATGACAATAGATATTCCAAGAAATATATTTAGAATAAGAAATCAACAAGGCTAAATAGAGAAATATGATGAAAACTAGTTATCTTGAAGGATAGACAGAGGGAGATCCCATAAAGCAGACTGAACAAGACTGGCCAGAGGAGGAGAGGGAAAACAAATAAAATTCATGTCATGAATGTTACAATAGGAGAGAGTTTTAAGGACTAGACAGTGGTCAAATTTTATGTATGATAATAGCTAATAAAGATTTAATTTGATTTAGAAACTACAGAACATTATTGACCTTGTCACAAATAAGACCAATTTATAATAAGCATGTAAAATAGTTAAAGACATGATATAAAACTAGGAGATATTATACACAGGCACGCACACACACACACACAATATGTAATCACAGGAATCTGGATCAGCCTATAAATGAAATAGCTGCTTATTTATTCCTTTTCTGATACCGTTGCCTGCTCCTTCCAATTTCAGCTTTGTATCAAGCGGCTCAATGCACACAGATTTAACTGAACTGTTTCCTCTCTTCCTCTATCATTTCAGGGTGTGGTTAATTATTCCCTCATTTCTGGAAATCAGCAGTGTATCTTCTACTTGGAAGAACATGAAAAATATGATGCTTTTCCTATTTCAAAAATATTCATTTTAGTTGAAAGTATTTAGACTCAGGCTGGGCATGAAGCTTCAGTCAAAATTTTATTACTCTCTTTTGACCCAAGCATTCTCTAAACCTAACACCATTCTAACATTCTACTCTCCTTTTTCAGAATAAACATTTGAAAAGTAAGAAGGAAGGATCCATTTTTGAAGAAGCAGTATGTTTAGGTGTTCCTCAACTAAATCTAGATCTATTTTCTTTAGATACAGAAAAATTACAATGTTATAACTTTCCCTAACATATTTGTTCTGTGTGATCATCACCTTACAAACATTAGTCATAATTCTCTCACCATATGGGATAAAAACACATTTACCCCAAATTCTAAAGTAAACTTAGGAGCTATTAAAAGCATAACATTCATTCAAATTACCTATAATAAATGTACTGTGTTTCTAATAGGAATCTTAGGTCTCACTTCATCATAGCTAAATGTTTCCTGCATTTTTAGAACTCTATTCTTTCTTTGGGGCATTCTACTCAGAAATTTTTCATCCTCACAGAATTATTTTTATATTGGGATTGGTGCTTTAATCATTGATAAATTTCTTTTAATATATCACTTTCTGTTAAAAATTTTAAAAAAAAATAAAACAGTCCATTTGAGCTTCTTGAATCATTATCATCATATAGTATTGCAAGGAGTATTTTAGCAGACAAAACTTCCTGCTGACTAAATAATATGGAGCCAGAATAGAAGGTTCTCTTCATGAAGTATGTGGATTTGCTACAGTCCTACTAGAACCTCTGATATCTTGTCAGTATATACATCAGCTGCCTGAGTGGATGGATGCCATTAGTTCTAATAAGCTGAAGAAGAAAAAGCACTTTAATAGTCCACTCTAATGAATCCTGATCCTTAGTTTCTTCCTGCTTTAGATAGTTTAATCAACAAAATAATAATTGAATAGGCTCCCTTTATTTCTCAGTATAATAAAACATATCTCCTTTACTGTGTTATTTGAAGTAGAAAGAGCAGTACTATGCCCGATAAAAATCCTATTCAGATACCTCTATATTTATATCTATCTATATGTAGTATAAATATGCGACACTGCATATTCATATAAAGTAAGTTAATTCATGAAAAGGATTTAGAACAGTGCTCATCACACAGTAAGATTAAAATTATGTTAGTTATTATTATAATTATTACTATTTATATTTTAAGACATTTTGAATTGTCCTATTCTTTATCTGTCTTACGACATAGGCACTTTGAGGTCTTGAGATATTCCTATCCATATTCATGTCCAGCAAACTGGCATTTAAACAAATAATAGCAGGTAAATACATCTTAGAAAAAGATAAAAATACCCAGGAAAGAATTTATATAAAAATAGACATATGGATGTAAAGCCAATATAATTAAATTCAAGTTAATGTTTTATTATTTAACTCTTTATGTCTGGAATCTAACTTTTGACATAACTTCCATAATTATTTTCTAGTTTTTAGTAGGGCAAAATGAGCATTTAACGAAACCTCTAAAATTAAGAACAATGCACATGTTGTATACAGAATACTTTCCCTACTGCTTTCTAAATACCTCAAAGAAAATATGCTATTGCAAATATAGATTTCTACAAATCTGTCCCTTTTAAATATTAGAGTTTGAAATGATTAACGGTGTTTTATGGCAGACACCATGTTTTATTAAATTTAGTATTACTGGCACCTGTTTAACAGTTATAGAATATGAACTCTATAAAGATTTGTTGACATGAAAAGAAAATGAAGGATATAAAATAAAATGATTCTGCAATACTCATCAGTAAGTTTTTATTGTGCACCATTTATGTATGGATTCAACACCTTGCTAAGAATCACGAGGGATTAAGATTAATTACATTTCAGAAAACAAATCCTGTTCCCTCAAGGAGATATATGAGTAAATTAAAAAGTCACTCCTTCATTCATACAATAAATATTTACTGAACAACCATGCTGAGAGATGTTTCTATTCTAGTTTTTGGGAATTCAGGACAAAGTGTCTGCCCTCAGGGAAACTATATTCTAGGGAGGGGAGACAGAAAATGAAGAAATAAATATATAAATATATAAAATGAGGGCAGAGAGTGGGGAGGGATATATTTTATACAACTTGATCTACGAATAATAATCTTCTTATCATTGATAATTTTATATATATAAACAGAAACTTTGGTAATTACAGTAACTTGTAGTAACTGTATGTACAAGCATTTATATATCTGAAGGATTTCCAAGAAGAGAGAATATCATATGCAAAGCTTTGGGGCAGGAGTGCATAGGTGTGTCATACTGCAAAGAATGATAATATGCCTGGAGCACAGTGAGCAAAATGGAAAATACATAATTTTAGAAAGGTTGCCAGAGACCATCATCCGTAAGATTTTATATACCATTGAAAAATACTATAACATTTTATCTAGAGTAAGATGGGATCTCATTGATGGCTTTGGAGAGGAAGAATTTACCCTATAGACTCCACAGTAAATTCAATAGACCATTTAATTCCCCTTTGGTTCACGTTAAAACATGAACTGTGTTGTGCTACTAAGGTTTACTATTATACTTTTAAGGCACAAGAAATAATTATAATAATAAATATTTAAATATCACAATATTTTCCAAATATCATATTTGGAGTAAGAGTGGCCAAATATTTTTATATTGAAATGATTTTAAAGTAGACAATTCTTTACTTGAAAAGTTTCCAAAATCAGTTTATTAAAGATGATTGCCATGAATGCATCATTTACTTTATTTTTCAGTGTAAATGGGCTTTAACTTTATATAGAATATAGTTAGTTATATAGTTATCTAGCTGCCTATTTGATTATTAATTACCATTTCGTAAAATGAATATTAAATAACATTTTAAAATACTGACAATGTTTTCAATAAGGCAGATTTAATTCTGGGTAACTCTGATGATGGGGGTGACTTAAATTGAAATTCCAACGTTTTCTCCCCAAAATTATACAAAGCAACAAGAAGAACATATAAATCCACATGAATCTCATACCTTCAGCCTAACCAAAAACAGTGAACATTTCAAATTTCAATTACCTGTTAGTAATAAAATAAAGACCAATTTTAATAAAGCTATTCAATTAAGCTCTATCACAAACCTTTACAAAGAACCAAGAGATTGTCTTTAAAAAAAGAAAGAAAACTACAAGCAAAAGGGAAATTAGGGAATGCAATACTGAAGTAGAATCACTCTGAAAAAGTCTATCTGTAAAAATACTGAGAGTTATATTAGATCTGAGCACATAGTACAGGAAAAGGACTTCAAAAAGAATAGAAGATTACCCGAGATAGCCTTGAAAAGGCAATGCTTCTTGGAAAAATGTATTTTTAAAAAAGAGAGCAGTTCTTTGGAAATTAAACAATAAAGGGAAAATTTAAAAGGACAAGAAATTAAGATCCTATAAGAAAAAAGAAAATATTAAAAATCAAAATTCAAAGGACTAGATGACCAAGAAAGAACAGATTAAAGTAAATGCTTAAAGGATGCATTAAAGAAAAGTAGGAAAACAATCACATGAATGAAAATAAGATAGAGAAAGGAGGTAAAGTGTCTGAGACAAAAATCATTTAAAAAAGGAAAACAGGCAAAAAAGATCCAATATATGTCCAATTGTATTCCATGAAGAAGAAAATCTAAACAATGAAACAATAAATATTTAATTCTATAACCAAGAAAAATTTCCCAAAGTAAAAGAAGACCCGAATTTACATAATAAAAATGTCCACGAGGCACTTGGAATATTGTCCCAGAATGGTCAACTCTAGGGCATAAGCTAGTAAATTATTAGAATTTTAAAAGAGAGAAAAAAAATCCTTAGAGGCAAAAAGATTAAGTAACTTACAAGAATATTAGACTGGCATCAGATTTCTGAGAAGCATCAAAAAGATCAAAGCAATAAAGAAACAGAATTTTCAGGGAACTCAAGGCTCAAATTAGCCAATAAATATTATTTTGCCTCAGAGAGACATTATAGAGAATTAGCCATTCTATCCTGTATATAATAAGCCCATCTAAAACAGTTGAGCAAGGTAGAAACAGGGGTTTAAATTTTAATACCAGACAAAGCAAAGTTCAATCCAAAAAGGATTAATGGCTGCTGTTTAATACAAAAATCATATTTCAACATGATGATAAAAGTTGTAAATATCTACTCATAAAACAACAAAGAAATTGCTTTTATAAAGCAGAAACTATAGAAATTGGAAGGGAACAGAAAAACATTAAAAATAGAAGATGTTAACACAACAGTCAATAAGACTGATCAAGTGGAAAAAAATAAAGATTTAAATAAGCAGCTGATTTAATATAGTAGGCTTACACACTAACAACAGAGATAACACCTTTGTATCTACCTCTAATTTCATGGAACAGCAATAATATTGATTGGATTACAAAGAAAGCATGATTAAACTTAATAAAATAGAAATATTACAAGCAAAATTCTCCTTATCACAACAAAATAAAACAAAATTAATGATAAAGTCATGAAAAACCCTTCCATATGGAAATTTAATAACATTCTATCCAATATGTTTGTAAAAGTTGAAATAAAATCAAAACTACAAATCTGTAAAATACAATGATAATAAAACCACTACTTATCAAGATACATTAAAGCTATATTAAAGCTATATCAGAGAAAAATCTACATCTTAAATTTTTTTAATCAGTTAAAAGATGAATAAAAATAAACTCACAATTTAACTAGAAAACTCCAAAATAAGCCCAAAAAGAGCACAATAGAGCAAGTAGTAAAAATATTACAGAATGATGTAGAACAAAGAGAAATAGTTGATTAACAATTCAAAATACCACATTTTGAAAAACTGGTAGATAAACAATTACTGAAGAACAGTTATAGATTTTTTTAAAAGACTAAAATAGATATTAAAGCTCAATGTAATGTGATTTTGAATTGAATCGTGGACTTTTTTGTGTGTGAAGGACATTATTGACACAACAGGCATTTAGTTCTGTAAATTAAAGATTGCATCAATTATACAATATAGTACAATTAAGCAGTTATACAAATATAATAATTATGGATGGACATGTTTTTGCTAGTAGGGAATATACACAGGCATCATGTCGCAATTTATTCTCAAATGGTTCAGAAAGATATAAAATGTACTTATATAGATAGAAAATTATAAAGCAAAATAGGGTAAATATTAACAATAGAGGAATCTGGGTTTAAAGTACACAGTAGATTTAGGTATTATTTTTGCAACTTTTTTCTACCTGAAATTAACAATTTATAAAACACAGTAAATTTTATTTTAAAATAGAAAGATTTAACTCTTGACAGCCAACTTTAAGGATAGACAGCATAGCTTAAAGTTTATAAGCCAGATTGGTCTAGAGTTATAATTCCAGTTCTGTCGTGTATTAATTGTAATATCTCCTACATGTTACTTCACTGGCTTTGTGTCAGTTTCCATGTACTAAATATAGAAGCATTTCATATGAGGCTATTATGAAGATTAATTGAATGCCTACATATATGAAGCATTCAGATTGAGGTTTGCACATAACAAATGTTTTATAAATCCTTGTTACATAAAATAAAATTTACTTATTTTACCTTCTGCACTAAATTAAAGCAAAAATTCTTCCTTAGACAATATCTATGATCGATGTGTACAATATAGGAAACATGGGATATGTTGCTGAGAAATGAATTCCTATTGAAGATAGGGCATAATACATTAATTTTAAAATCAGGAACAAAACTAATGAGAACTAAGACAAATTAAGTAATAGCAACTCAGAGCCAGACCATCTGGTCAAAGTCAGACCCAACATTAGTGAAATTCAAATTAAAAATCAGCATCTCTTAGTTTTCTGATTAAAAAAAAAAAAAATCTATGTACCAATCTAAATTTGCACCATAGATTTGACACTAAAAGTTAAGGAATGGAGTTCTAAGATAGATTAAAGCAGACAGATGAAATTTTGTCAGGGGTAACAGATGAACATAAAACCATCATTCTTATAGAAAATGTCATATAAAAGCTGAAAAAAAGAGGTTCTGGAAGATAAGCATGAAATCTTTGTATTGTGTTGTTTGCTATGTATGTTTTGGAGTTGGAAAGCATAGTTTAGTCTGGATGTAATCTGTTTATGGATGTTTAGAAACTCTGTCTAGCTGTATGTATTAAGAAGCAATACATATATATATATATATATATATATATATATATGTGTGTGTGTGTGTATATATTTATGTATAGGTACTATTTCTGTTTTGGTTTTATATGGAATCAACAAAATAGACAAATAGAGACCAGACAGTACAAAGAAGAAAAGGAAACATTAGCTACAGTAGGGAAAAGTTTAAGCAAAGATGAAAGGAATGCTTTTGAAACTCCATCACTTGAAAGGAAACGAAGAAATAGAAAAGGTATGGACTGGTTAGAAGGATTCTGGGGAAAGCGCCCAAAAAAGTGTATGCTGGAATCCGATCTCAGAGAGCCAGTGGACTAGGGCAGGAGGCAGGCATGTCAATGGCGGCACATCTGCATTCAATCAGTGCTTTTTTTCATGAATGCTCTGTTTCTCCTCCTTTTCTCTGAAATCACCCTTCCAAGAGCCCTGAGGCCTTTGGAACATATGTGCTTCCTCTTTACAAACTTCTCTTGGCATCAGGAGACCTGTCTCTGTTAATTTAACACAAACCCTAAAGTATGCATAGAAAGTGCTTTCCTCAACTTAGTTCAAGGACTTAATAATATTGATCTGAAAGTCTTGTCCTAAATTGCCGGATTTGAAATCTGCCCCAGTCACTAGACTGTCTAGCTTCAAACAGTGGAAAAGGTGAAAACCACAGTAAAATCTATCTGATCTCATTCGTGGTTGATGAGACCTCTCTTACACCTTATGCTTCCTATATTTTCTTCCCACCTCTTTTTATGTGGAATCACTAAACTTTCCAACATCAAATTATGTTTAGCTATTTCATCTCTTGTCTCCTACATTTCTGCATTCCTGTGTTTCAAATGTGGACATGGCATTCATGATGCTGAAGTAATAAATGTTTCACTTTAAATGAAATGTTTTCTTCTTTAATTTTCTCTTCTATCCCTTATAAGACAGTGTATGATACCCCATATCTAATCCAAAATAGGTATTTTCATTAAGGTCATGAGTCCTAAAAATAATTATAATTCTTTATTTTTATCATTTCTGATCCCTGTGTTCCTACAGATGAAGTCAATATTTTTTTCTTTCTTATCTATTTCACTTTGGATTTGATTATTACATTTGTTCTGCTTCTCTTACTATCCTTTAAACTGTTCAGCTAATTTGATATGCATAATTTTCCCATGATAATTCTTCTGTGATATCTTATCACTAGATCTAACTTAACAAGATGATTTCTATTTGATTCATCTATATCTTATTTTCTTCTGTATTTGTTGGAAAGTTCCAAAAAATAAGCAGCCATTTATAATTTTATATAAATATTTTGTTATTTATGACCAAATTCTATTTATGAAACAAGTATTCTTGAACATTATCCCCATATCTATATTCCAGATAGTGACAGGTGTTTGTGATACAAAATGAAAAATATGTCCTAGGATTGCTCTCCGACAGAAAGGAAAATATAAATTAAAATAGTGAAAAAGTGTGATGAGTGTTATAAATTTGAGCAAGAAATCCATGTGCCAAAAAAGAAGTAATAATCTACTAGGTCTTTGAGCATAAAATTAGTAATGTCTTCACAGACAATGCCAGAAAAATAGAGGTAGAGGAGCATTATAGGAAATGAGGATATACAGTGGACCAATTGTAGATGTGTGAGGTATTACACAGCAGGACAAACACACACAAACAGGTATTTTCCGTGAGTGTATAGCATGCAAATGGAGAAGATGACAGGGAATGAGAAACAAAAGACAGAGAGGTTCCCACGTATCTTAAAAGGGATCTCTACTTTGTCTTGGGGAAACACAGAGAGATTTTAAGCAAAGAAGTGGCACAATCATTTTCATATTTCAGAAAGATTGCTATAACTTCAATAAAGAAAACTGAACAGAAATAAAATTGAAGAACAGGAGGTCAATGTAGAGACCATTGGACTATTGACAGACTTGATAAAAACATGAAGAGGTATTAAGAGAAGGGGGAAAATGTGAAGTCTACTAAGAAGATAGACAACAGAATTGTGTGGTCAATTGAATATGGATGACGAGAAATCAAACATGATTTCCAAGTCTTTGTATTTGGCAACTAGGTCAATAATTGCTTGAGTAAATGTAAAGAAAACAGAGAGAGGAGCAGATAGGTTCTGGGGATTAACAGGTCAAATTTTAGTTTGCACTACCTTTGAGCCTATGGAGTTGTCAATACGGCAGCAACTATTGGCAGAGGTCTGAATTGGAGGTAAAGTCTGGGCATTTCTAGGACACTTATAATAAGTAATGTTCTGATCATGAATAAGACTGTCCAGGCTAAAAGGCTGGTATAGCAAGAAGCACTGTAAAGTGAGACAGTGATCTCCGAAACAGAAAGAGGTTCATGAGAATGGGATGCTGAAGAGCTTCCTGAGAGATGACAGGAAAACAGAACCAAATGAATCAGTAAAGTCAAGAAGTACAAGGACACACTGTCATACAGAGTGAAGTAAGTCAGAAAGAGAAAAACAAATATCATATATTAATACATATTTGTGGAATCAAAAATGGTACAGATGAACCGGTTTGCAAGGCAGAAATAGAGACACCTACGTGGAGAATAAATGTATGGACACCAAGTGAGGAAAGGGGAGATGGGATGAATTGGGAGATTGGGATTAACATATATACACTAATATGTATAAAACAGATCATTAATGAAAACCTGTTGAATAGCACAGGGAACTCCACTTAGCTGTACAGTAGAAACTAACACAATATTGTAAAACAACTGTACCCCAATTAAAAAAAAATTTAAAAAAAGAATGAATTGGATTATAAATTAAAAAAAAAAGAAACACAAGGACTAAAATATGTTTAATGAATTTGGAAAATTAGGCGCTCCTTCATGACATCATCAGGGTGATTTTAGTGGAGTGGAATGGAGGGAGCATAAACAAGATTATAGGGGCATAAGAAGTAGTGAAATGGAGACAGAGATCCCCATCCAAGAAACCGATATTTGATAGAATAAAGAAATTGGGAGTGTGATATAATGAATAAAAGATCAAGAGAGAGAAATTGTTAATATTAGAAACACTTGAACATGTTTCTTGGTGGAAGGAAATTTACCAGCAGGGAGCAAAAGAGTTTGAACATTACTACTACTGCTGCAACTACTGCTATTAGTAGTAGAATTTAGAACAGAATTAGCAGTTCCTTTGTAGAGGACACCAAGCAAAGAGGTGGGTTGGGGGAGCAGCACTGACTTCGATTTAAGTAAGTTAGCACATGCTAAAAATTTGTACATGTGCACGTTTACAGGAAACTTCTGGAGCAATGTCTAAACCAAAGTAATAACTGATGGTAGAACATTCAGACATCATAACAGACAAAAGGAGGAGAATCTTAGCAAGCAAGGTCTATCAATAATATCAATTGTTGCTTATTCAAATAATTCAAGGCACTGATACATTGTCCCAGGAATCAGCACCCTCCTAATTCTACATTACTTTAACCATCTAACTTCCACTGAATAACTCTCACAATCAAGTCATTTTATTTTTTCCAACGACTTTTCTCTGCATTCCTACATCATTTTTGTTTCTACATCCTTGTACTTTTACCTTTATTTCCCATCCTCTTCCTTCTCCATTCTTTGGAATTTCTTTCCTCTTTTGTCAGCAAGTTCTGCCATTTTACTAAACAAGTTCAATTCTATTCCAAATAATTCTATTTTAAATAATTAAGAAATAATTCTTATAGAATGATTCTATCCTGAATAATTAAGAATGTGTTATATAGTCATTATTCCTAAATATCTTTTGTAGTCTTTTCAAAATACTTATGGAAGCTTTTATTTCCTTTTGAGCAAAAAGAAGGTATTAAGCTTCTTTTATCTAAAACTTTACAATACATAACTGAATGCTAGGGATTTAGTAGTCACTGAATTAGGTAGTTATTTATTGAACATGCAATATTTATATTATGTAAGTGTTCACCTATTTTGCCTACTAATAAAGTGAGGTATTTCTTGTTTACTCCATAACTGTATGGTTTACTCTCTGACCAACATCAACCCTTGGCTCAAATGACACCTTCTTAGTAACATCTCCCTGACCATCCCATGTGTAATCACACCTTCCATGCACATGTTGCCACACACCTATCCCCTTTTCAATTTTTTCCCTATGATAGAATATATATTTTACTTACTGGTTTATATTCTATATCCTGAATTAAAATATTAATTACATGAAGGCCAAGATTTTCACCTGTTTTATTCAGTGACGTGTCTTCAAATACCTAGAATGAAGTACAGCATGTAATAGGACTTCAATAAATATAATTTAAAAAAACTACAAATCTATAATTAAGATAATTATCTATATTTCCTTCCTTCTTTACAAGTTCTTCATTCTTTCTCTCCTTTCATCCCCCATAACCTACATTTTTACAACTGCTCAAACCACCACTGCAACTTAATATATTTATATAAAATGCTATCATTCTTAAGGTTTAATATTTTATCAATGCTTTAAAAGATATTTATGGGAGACCTTCAAGATGGTGGAGGAGTGAGACATGGAGATCACCTTCCTCCCCACAAATATATTAGAAATACATCTACATGTGGAACAATTCTTACAGAACACCTACTGAACACTGGCAGAAGACATCAGACCTCCCAAAAGGCAAGAAACTCCCCCACGTACCTTGGTAGGGCAAAAGAAAAAAGAAAAAACAGAGACAAAAGAATAGGGATGGGACCTGTAGCACTGGGAGGGAGCTGTGAAGGAGGAAAAGTTTCCACACACTAGGAAGGCCCTTTGCGGGCGGAGACTGCAGGGGCGGAGGGGGGAAGCTTCGGAGCCACGGAGGAGAGCACAGCAACAGGGGTGCAGAGGGCAAAGCAGAGAGATTCCCGCACAGAGGATCGGTGCCGACCAGCACTCACAAGCCCGAGAGGCTTGTCTGCTCACCCGTCGGGGCGGGTGGGGACTGGGAGCTGAGGCTCGGGCTTCGGATGTCGGATCCCAGGGAGAGGACTGGGGTTGGCGGCGTGAACACAGCCTGAAGGGGGCTAGTGCACCACAGCTAGCAGGGAGGGAGTCCGGGAAAAGGTCTGGAGCTGCCGAAGAGGCAAGAGACCACTGTTTCGAGGTGCGTGAGGAAAGGGGATCAGAGCACCGCCGGAACAAGCTCCAGAGAAGGGCACAAGCTGCGGTTATCAGCACGGACCCCAGAGATGGGCATGAGATGCTAAGGCTGCTGCTGCAGCCACCACGAAACCTGTGTGCAAGCACAGGTCACCATCCACACCTCCCCTGCAGGAAGCCTGTGCAGCCTGCCACTGCCAGGGTCCCGTGATCCAGGGACAACTTCCCCAGGAGAACACACGGCATGCCTCAGGCTGGTGCAATGTCACGTGAGCCTCTGCCGCCGCAGGCTCACCCCACATCCGTACCCCTCCCTCCCCCGAGCCTGAGTGAGCCAGAGCCCCCAGATCAGCTGCTCCTTTAACCCCGTCCTGTGTGAGCGAAGAACAGATGCCCTCAGGTGACTGACACGCAGAGGCGGGGCCAAATCCAAAGCTGAACCCCAGGAGCTGTGCGAACAAAGAAGAGAAAGGGAAATTTCTCCCAGCAGCCTCAGGAGCAGCAGATTAAATCTCCACAATCAACTTGATGTACCCTGCATCTATAGAATACCTGAATAGACAATGAATCACCCCAAAACTGAGGCAGTGGACTTTTGGGAGCAATGATATATATATATTTCCTTCAGTTTTTCTCTTTTTGTGAGTGTGTATGTGTATGCTTCTGTGTGTGATTTTCTCTGTATAGCTTTGCTTTTACTATTTGTCCTAGGGTTCTGTCTGTCCTTTTTTTTTTTTTTTTTTTTTTTAGTATAGGTTTCAGTGCTTGTTATCATTGGCGGATTTGTTTTTTGGTTTGGTTGCTCTCCTCTTTCTTTCTTTTTTTTTTTTTCTTTTTTTATTACTTTTTACTTTTTAATAATTATTTTTTATTTTAATAACCTTATTTTATTTTTTCTTTCTTTCTTTTTTCTTTTTTTCTCCCTTTTCTTCTGAGCCATGGGGCTGACAGGGTCTTGGTGCTCCAGGCAGGTGACAGGCCTGTGCCTCTGAGATGGGACAGCCAAGGTTAGGATGTTGGTCCACCAGAGACCTCCAGGCTCCACATAATATTAAATGGTGAAAGCTCTCCCAGAGATTTCCAATGCAAAGACCCAGCTCCACTCAATGACCAGCAAGCTACAGTACTGGACACCCTTTGCCAAACAACTAGCAAGACAGGAACACAACACCACACACTAGCAGAGAGGCTGCCTAAAATCATAATAAGGTCACAGACACCCCAAAACACACCACCGGACATGGTCCTGCCCACCAGAAAGACAAGATCCAGCATCATCCTCCAGAACACAGGCACCAGTCCCCTCCACCAGGAAGCCTACACAACCCACTGAACCAAACTTAGCCACTGGGAGCAAACACCAAAAACAACAGGAACTACAAGCCTGCAGCCTGAGAAAAGGAGACCCCAAACACAGTAAGTTAAGCAAAATGAGAAGACAGAAAAACACAAAGCAGATGAAGGAGCAAGGTAAATACCAACCAGGCCAAACAAATGAAGAGGAAATAGGCAGTCTACCTGAAAAAGAATTCAGAGTAATGATAGTAAAGGTGATCCAAAATCTTGGAAATAGAATGGAGAAAATACAAGAAACGTTTAACAAGGACCTAGAAGAGCTAAAGAGCAAACAAACAATGATGAACAACACAATAAATGAAATTTTAAAATCTCTAGAAGGAATCAATAGCAGAATAACTGGGGCAGAAGAACGGATAAGTGACCTGGAAGATAAAATAGTGGAAATAATTACCACAGAACAGAATAAAGACAAAAGAATGAAAAGAATTGAGGACAGTCTCAGAGACCTCTGGGAAAACATTAAACCCACCAACATTAGAATTATAGGGGTCCCAGAAGAAGAAGACAAAAAGAAAGGGACTGAGAAAATATTTGAAGAGATTATAGTTGAAAACTTCCCTAATATGGGAAAGGAAATAGTTAATCAAGTCTAGTAAGCACAGAGAGTCCCACACAGGATAAATCCAAGGAGAAACATGCTAAGACACATATTAATCAAACTATCGAAAATTAAATAAAAAGAAAAACTATTAAAAGCAGCAAGGGAAAAACAACAAAAAACATACAAGGGAATCCCCATAAGGTTAAAAGTTGAACTTTCAGCAGAAACTCTGCAAGCCAGAAGGGAGTGGCAGGACATATTTAAAGTGATGAAGGGGAAAAACCTACAACCAAGATTACTCTACCCAGCAAGGATCTCATTCAGATTTGAGGGAGAAATTAAAAAATTTACAGACAAGCAAAAGCTAAGAGAATTCAGCACTACCAAACCAGCTTTACAACAAATGCTAAAGGAACTTCTCTAGGCAGGAAACACAAGAGAAGGAAAAGACCTACAATAACAAACCCAAAACAATTGAGAAAATGGTAATAGGAACATACATATTGATAATTACCTTAAATGTAAGTGGATTAAATGCTCCAACCAAAAGACATAGACTGGCTGAATGGATACAAAAACAAGACCCATATATATGCTGTCTACAACAGACTCACTTCAGACCTAGGGACACATACAGACTGAAAGTGAGGAGATGGAAAAAGATATTCCATGCAAATGGAAACCAAAAGAAAGCTGGCGTAGCAATTCTCATATCAGACAAAATAGACTTTAAAACAAACACTATTACAAGAGGCAAAGAAGGACACTACATAATGATCAAGGGATCAATCCAAGAAGAAGATATAACAATTGTAAATATTTATGCACCCAACATAGGAGCACCTCAATACATAAGGAAAACACTAACAGCCATAAAAGGGGAAACTGACAGTAACACAATCATAGTAGGGGACTTTAACACCCCACTTTCACCAATGGACAGAGCATCCAAATTGAAAATAAATAAGGAAACAGAAGCTTTAAATGATACATTAAACAAGATGGAGTTAATTCATATTTATAGGACATTTCATCCAAAAATATCAGAATATACCTTCTTCTCAAGTGTTCATGGAACTTTTTCCAGGATAGATCATATCTTGGGTCACAAGTCAAGCCTTGGTAAATTTAAGAAAATTGAAATCATATCAAGTATCTTTTCTGATCACAATGCTATGAGACTAGATATCAGTTACAGGAAAAAAAACTGTAAACGATACAAACACATGGAGGCTCAACAATATGCTACTAAATAACGAAGAGATCACTGAAGAAATCAAAGAGGAAATCAAAAAATACCTAGAAACAAATGACAATGAAAACATGACAAACAAAAACCTATGGGATTCAGCAAAAGCAGTTCTAAGAGGGAAGTTTATAGCAATGCAATCCTAATCAAGAAACAAGAAACATCTCAAATAAACAACCTAACTTTACACCTAAAGCAATTAGAGGAAGAAGAACAAAACAACCCCAAAGTTAGCAGAAGGAAAGAAATCACAAAGATCTGATCAGAAATAAATGAAAAATAAATGAAGGAAACAATAGCAAAGATCAATAAAACTAAAAGCTGGTTCTTCGAGAAAATAAACAAAATTGATAAACCATTAGCCAGACTCATTAAGAAAAAAAGGGAGAAGAATCAAATCAATAGAATTAGAAATGAAAACTGAGAAGTAACAACTGACACTGCAGAAATACAAAGGATCATGAGATATACCACAAGCAACTATATGCCAATAAAATCGACAACGTGGAAGAAGTGGACACATTCTTAGAAAAGCACAACTTTCGAGACTGAATCAGAAAGAAATAGAAAATATAAACAGACAAATCACAAGCACTGAAATTGAGACTGTGACTAAAACTCTTCCAACAAACAAAAGCCCAGGACCAGATGGCTTCACAGGAGAGTTCTATCAAACGTTTAGAGAAAACACCTCTCCTTCTCAAACTCTTCCAAAATATAGCAGACGGAGGAACACTCCCAAAATCATTCTATGTGGCCACCAGCAACCTGATACCAAAACCAGACAAAGATGTCACAAAGAAAGAAACTTACAGGCTAATATCACTGATGAATATAGATGTAAAAATCCTCAACAAAAAACTAGCAAAAATAATCCAACAGAGTATTAAAAGGGTCATACGCCATGATCAAGTGGGGTTTATCCAAGGAATGCAAGCATTCTTCAATATACATAAATCAATTAATCTGATAAACCATATTAACAAATTAAAGGAGAAAAACCATATGATCATCTCAATAGATGCAGAAAAAGCTTACAAGAAAATTCAACACTCATTTATGATAAAAACCCTCCAGAGGGTAGACATAGAGGGAACTTACCTCAACATAATAAACACCATATATGACAAACCCACAGCCAACATCGTTCTCAATGGTGAAAAACTGAGACCATTTCCTCTAAGATCAGGAACAAGACAAGGTTGTCCACTCTTACCACTGTTATTCAGAATAGTTTTGGAAGTTTTAGCAACAGCAATCAGAGAAGAAAAAGAAATAAAAGGAATCCAAATCAGAAAAGAAGTAAAGCTGTCACTGTTTGCAGATGACATGATAGTATACATAGAGAATCCTAAAGATGCTACAAGAAAACTACTAGAGCTAATCAATGAATCTGGAAAAGTAGCAGGATACAAAATTTATGCACAGAAGTCTCTTGCATTCCTATACATTAACCATGAAAAATCTGAAAAAGAAATTAAGGAAACACTCCCATTTACCACTGCAACATAAAGAATAAAATACCTAGGAATAAACCTACCTAAGCAGACAAAAGATATGTATGCAGAAGACTATATGACACTGCTGAAAGAAATTAAAGATAATACAAACAGTTGGAGAGATATACCATGTTCTTGGATTGCAACAACCAACATTGTGAAAATGACTATACTACCCAAAGCAATCCACAGATTCAATGCAATCCCTATCAAACTACCAGTGGCATTTTTCACAGAACTAGAACCAAAAGTTTCACAATTTGTATGGAAACACAAAAGACCCCGAATAGCCAAAGCAATCTTGAGAAAGAAAAACGGAGCTGGAGGAATCAGGCTCCCTGACTTCAGATTATACGACAAAGTTACAGTACTCAAGACAGTAGGGTACTGACACAAAAACAGAAATATAGACCAATGGAACAGGGTAGAAAGCCCAGAGATAAACCCATGCACCTATGGTCACCTTATTTTTGATAAAGGAGGCAAGAATATACAATGGAGAAAAGACAGCCTCTTCAATAAGTGGTGCTGGGAAAACTGGACAGCTACCTGTAAAAGAATGAAATTAGAATACTCCCTAACACCATACACAAAAATAAACTCAAAATGGATTAAAGACCTAAACGTAAGGCCAGACACTATAAAACTCTTAGAGGAAAACATAGGCGGAATACTTTATGACATACATCACAGCAAGATCCTTTTTGACCCACCTCCTAGAGAAATGGAAATAAAAACACAAATAAACAAATGGGACCTAATGAAACTTAAAAGCTTTTGCACAGCAAAGGAAATGATAAACAAGACGAAAAGACAACCCTCAGAATGGGAGGAAATATTTACAAATGAAGCAACTGACAAAGGATTAATCTCCAAAATTTACAAGCAGCACATGCAGCTCAATGTCAAAAAAACAAACAACCCAATCCAAAAATGAGCAAAAGACCTAAATAGACATTTCTCCAAAGAAGATATACAGATAGCCAACAAACAAATGAAAGAATACTCAACATCACTAATCATTAGAGAAATGCAAATCAAAACTACAATGTGGTTCTCACACCAGTCAGAATGACCATCATCAAAATATCTACAAACAATAAATGCTGGAGAGGGTGTGGAGAAAATGGTACCCTCTTGCACTTTTAGTGGTAATGTAAATTGATACAGCCACTATGGAGAACAGTATGGAGGTTCCTTAGAAAACTAAAAATAGAACTACCATACAGCCCAGCAATCCCACTACTGGGCATATACCCTGAGAAAACAATAATTCAAAAAGACTCATGTACCACAATGCTCATTGCAGCTCTATTTACAGTAACCAGGACATGGAAGCAACCTAAGCCTCCATCGACAGATGAACGGATAAAGAAGATGTGGCACATATATACAATGGAATATTACTCAGCCATAAAAGAAACGAAATTGAGTTATTTGTGGTGAGGTGGATGGACCTACAGTCTGTCATGCAAAGTGAAGTAAGTCAGAAAGAGAAAAGCAAATACCATATGCTGACACATATATATGGCATCTAAAAAAAAAAAAATGGTTCTGAAGAACCTAGGGGCAGGACAGGAATAAAGACGCAGATGTAGAGAATAGACTTGAGGACACGGGGAGGGGGAAGTGTAACCTGGGACGAAGTGAGGGAGTCACATGGACTAATATACACTACCAAATGTAAAATAGTTTGTGGAAAGCATCCACATAGCACAGGGAGATCAGCTTGGTGCTTTGTGACCACCTAGAGGGGTGGGATAGGGATGGTGCGAGGGAGACCCAAGAGGGAGAAGATATGGGGACATATGTATATGTATAGTTGATTCACTTTGTTATAAAGCAGAAACTAACACACCATTGTTAAGCAATTATACTCCAATAAAGGTGTTTAAAATCAAGAGATATTTATGAAGTTTTGTTAATGTAAACAAATAATATAAGTCAAATTTAAAATAGGAGTAACCTGGGAAAACATTTCTGGAAACTCTTCTCTTAATGAGCTTTGAAATAAATTAGGAAACAGCTTTAATTCTTTTAAGCCACTCTAGTTCCATTTAGTATATTACAAATTCAGTGGTTAAATAGTTTCTTAGTTGAAGGAAGCTGAAACAACTCTATTAGAATAATGACAAGGGTGATTGTTTTTTTCCTTTTGAGCCGAGAACAAATTAGGTCATAGTGATGGATTTGATCCAAACACAGTATCTTGGCTTGACACAGAAGAAAGGTTCTGATCCAGAATTACACAGCATCTATGCTTGTAAGGCTAAACTTGTGACTATGTAGATTGAGAGTGATGAGACTTTTGGAAAATTAGAAATGAAAAGTAACTTAAAAATGAGCCCAGAAAAGCTAATCAGGAAAAATGATTTTTCTTCTGGTGTTTTTAAAGTTAGGAATTCTTTGATGCCATAAAGTCACATCTTCTGCAGTCACTGAGCAAGTTATGACTAAACACGTGCTCATGCCTTATCTAAAGCTTGCACAGGTATGCACAAAGTTTGTCATACAGAGAAGTATCTCTGACTTTCATTAAGCTCAATGGAACTTGACTGATTGTCCCAGCAAACTGATAGTGTAGCATTCTGAATTGATCACTAAAATGGATGTTGGCGAACTGCCCTGACTAGCTTTGTCTTTTGTTTGACTAGTTTCAGACAGACTTCCATAGGTCATGTGTTGTAGAGGAATAGACACAGCAAGGCAAGAGGTCTGGTTCTGCCAAGGAACAGGAAACCAGGGAACTTGTGGGAAGTTGACCTTGAATTCTCTCACTTGAGCAATGAACTCTCAGGAAAACATTGGAGTTGTTTTGAATCAGTTATTTCACTTTGTGAGTAGGCAGGCATATAGCCAGCATTTCAGAAAGTCTAGCTTAATAAAAAAAGGGCCAGGAGAGTATGAAAAATCCCCAATATTGGCAAATGGTATTTCTCACACCTGGTAGACACATATTCTATGAGGGCATTTCTTGTAGCTGTGTATCTCCTTGAGGACTTTGGTAGGTTTCCACTACTGACTGAGAGTACACTGTAATGTTTTTTACTTCTTGTAGCTGTCTCTAAAACAAAGGTTTCAATATCCTCTGCCATTAAATAAAATTTAAATTATTTCACTCTTACAGTTGACATCTTTCTGTTAGTCAGTTTCTCCCCCAGTGTCTCATGCCCATACACCCTAGAACATACAGCTAATTAAAGGTAATGTCAAGTATATTATTGAAATTTAGTTTTATTACACTGTAAAATATTTCTAATCCTTCGTTACACACTTCTTATTCCTGTCTTCTCCAATCCCAAAAGAAACAACAACAAAAATTTTTAAATAATTTGTAGCTTCAAAGGGGAGCTAACAATTTAACATTTATTGGATCTGTCTTTTTGACACATGGGTACCAGCTATGGTAAATAACAGTAGTTCCATAAAGATCTATATGCTCTTAACAGGATGCAGCCTTCCTCAACCAGGCCTGTGACTGTTCATGGAAAGACTGAAACAGAGATGTACACAGATCTTTTGGACTCCTACTGAATGTTACAGAATGCTTTCTTGACAATGAAATTTGGTTGATAAAAATAAATAGAAAAGCCCTAAATATTTGGAAATTTAGTAACAAATTTTTATAACAGATCTCAAAATTCACATATCATAAAATTTATCTTTTAAAAAATGTATAACAACTAAAATTTAAATAACCTATATGTGTAAGAAGAAATCACAAAGGTAACAAAATTATATTTCAAATTTAACAGCAATGAAAACAGAACATATAAAAACTAGAGAATTACAGCTGAAGAGTGTTCAGGGGAAAATTTATAATTTATAAGTCTTAATTTAGAAAAAAAATTGTTTAGCATTAATAATCAAGTTTTCATGTTAATATGCTAAGAAAACCTAGCAAATTAAACTCACATAAACATAAAAGCACAAATAACCAATATTAGAGAATAAATAACATAGAAGAGACAAATAAGTTAATAAAGCTAAACGTTATTTCACTGAAAACATTAATAAAATAGGAAAATGACTAGATACACTAACTTGGGGGAAAAAAAACAGAGAGGATACAAATAACCAATATCTTAAGATATTTCTTACTAAACATCCTGCAGGCATTAATGATTATAAGGTATAATTTTAAACAACTTATGTCAGTAAATTAACAATTGTGATATTGTTAGACCAATCTGCTAAAAAACACAACCTGTCAGAACTGATACAAGAAGAAAATTTTTAAAGTCTGTATAATCCTCTACCAGTTAAAGAGAGTTGATTTTTCATTATAAGATTTCCTGCAAAGGAAACTCTAAATTCACATTTTTTTATTGCTGAATTCTATCAACAATAAGGGAAAAACTAACACCATTTATACACAAACACTTTCAGAAAGTAAAAGACAGGAAAAATTTTGCAATTTATTTTATGAGCCCAGCATTATTCTGATACAAAACCAGATATAGGTATTATGAGGAAAGTACAATGCAATATTACTCATGAACATAGATGCAAAAACTTTTAATACAGTACAAGCTAATTCATCAATATTAAAAAAGAAGATAAAACAACACAATCAAGTAGGATTTCTCTCAAGAATGCAAAATTGATTTAATTTTCAAAAATCAAACAGTATAATTCATCCTATGCATAGAAGGAAGAAGAAAACACATATGACCTTATGAATAGACATATAAAATTCAATGACAATTCAAAATGAAAACTGCTTGCAAACTAGGAATAGAAGAGTACTCCCTGAATTTGATAAAGGGCATCTATAAAAAAATCTAATGCTAACAGCATACTTAATGGTAAAGTATTAATTGATTTCCTTCAAAGACTGAAAACAAGGAAAGGATATCCACTATATTTTTATTCACAGGGTACTAGAAGTTCTACCCTGTACCAAAAAGCAAGGAAAAAAATTAAATATGTAGGGCTTCCCTGGTGGCGCAGTGGTTGAGCATCTGCCTGCCAATGCAGGGGACACGGGTTCGAGCCCTGGTCTGGGAAGATCCCACATGCCACGGAGCGACTAAGCCCGTGAGCCACAATTGCTGAGCCTGCGCGTCTGGAGCCTGTGCTCTGCAGCAAGAGAGGCCGCGACAGTGAGAGGCACGTGCACCGCGATGAAGAGTGGCCCCCACTTGCCGCAACTAGAGAAAGCCCTCGCACAGAAACGAAGACCCAACACAGCCATAAATAAATAAATAAATAAACATTTAAAAAAAAAAATTAAATATGTAGAGACTTAAAGACAAAATAAGATTGTCTTTATTCATAGTTGGTATGATATTATACATGGAAAAATTATATGGAATCTACAATAAAATTACTAGAATAAATGAATTAAACTTCCAGGACGAAAGGTAATTATACAAACGTTTTATTTACAGATGCAAGGATTAAATAATAGGAAAATAAATTATGAAAATAATTCCATTTGCAGTGGCATTATCAGTTTAATAAAAAGAACTTTAAGCCCTCTACATTGAAAACTACATTATATTTCTGAGAGGAATTAAACAATTAAATGGTGAGATATAACAAGTGTATTGCCTGGAAACTCCATATTGTTAAAAATGTCAATTTTCACTAAATTAATTACAGATTTAATGTAATCTCAATCAAAGTCCTAATAGATCTGTGTGCTGAAATCAACAAGCTGAATTTAAAATTATATGGAATCTAAAAGGCCTATAAGCAAAAAATCTTGATGAAAACTGGAGGACTTACTCTACTGAGGCTCACTAGGAGCTATATTGATCCAGAGAGTGTAATACTGTATAAGGATAGAGATGTGAAACAGAATATGGGCTGACATATACACTATCAATTGATTTTTTTTTTTTAGCATTTTACAATTTTTATTTATTTATTTATTTATTAAATGTATTTATTTTGGCTGCATTGGGTCTTCATTGCTGTCTGCGGGCTTCCTCTAGTTGCGATGAGTGGGGGCTACTCTTTGTTGCAGTGTGCAGGCTTCTCATTGAGGTGGCTTCTCTTGTTGCGGAGCACGGGCTCTAGGTGTGTGGGCTTCAGTTGTGGCACACTGCCTCAGTAGTTGTGGCTCACGGGCTCTAGAGTGCAGGCTCAGTAGTTGTGGTGCATGGGCTTATTGCTGCGCAGCATGTGGGATCTTCCTAGACCAGGGCTTGAACCCGTGTCCCCTGAATTTGTAGGCAGATTCTTAACCACTGTGCCACCAGGGAAGTACCATCAGTTGATTTTTAATGAAAGTGCAATGGGGAAAAAAAGTCTTTTAAACAAATGGTGTAGGGAAATAAAGTAAGTGTATGAGAGAGAAAAAGACAAATTTGGACTGCTACTTTACATTATCAACAATTTTTAATTTGAGACAGATGATAAATTTAAACAAGCAAGCAAAAACTCTAAAGCTTCTAGAACACCTTTGTGATCTTAGATTAAGGTATCTAATAAAATATAATGACAAATTGAATTTCATCAAAACTAACAACTTCTGATTATCAAAATTTTCATGAAGAAAATGTAGTGACAAACCACAGACAGGGAAAACATATTCATATAACATATTTATCATGAACTGCTATGAAACATATATAGATAACTCCCACAAATCAATAATAAAAAGACAAACAACAAGTAGCAAATGGTCAAAAGTTTAAAATAGTCACTTCACAAAAGAGTATATGTGTGTGTCCTTATGTGTGTCACTGGTAAGCACACCAAAAGATGCTCAACATTATTAGGGAAACATGCATTAAATATTAAATATCATTTCACATCCAGTAGAATGATTAACATAAAAAAATTGACATTATGTTTTGGGTTGGTTATTGGTATAAGGATGTAAAATATCACAGTCACTCTGGAAACAGTTTGGCAGTTTCTTAAAAGGCTAAGCATCCACCTATCATAAGACTTAGCAGTTTTACTCATAATATTTACCAAAAAGAAATGAAGCATGTATCCACAGTAAAGATTTAGAAAATCATGCTTATAGGTATGCTCTAAATAATAGCCCTTAATTGGCAACAACTCAGCTGTTCATTAACAGGAGAACTAATTTTTTAAAAAATGTATCTATGTTTATAGCATTGAAAATACCTAGAAAAAAAAGAAACTACTGACTCATGCAATAACATGCATGGCTCTCAAAAACGTTTTGATGGTTCTCTGGAAAGATAAACAAAATTGACAAACCTTTAGCTAGACTCACCAAGAAAAAAAGACAGAGGGTTCAAATAAATCAAAAATGAAAGAGGAGACATTACAATTGATACTACAGAAATACAAAGGATCATAAGAGACTACTATGAACAACAGCATGCCAACAAACTGGATAACAGGAAAAATGGATAATTTCCTAGAAACATACAATCTTCCATGACTGAATCATAAAGAAATAGAATACCTGAATAGACTGATTACCAGGAAGGGGATTGAATTAGTAATCAAAAAACTCCCAGCAAACAAAAGTCCAGGACCAGACAGCTTCACTGTTGAATTCTACTAAACATTCAAATAAGAATTAATACCAATTCTTCTAAGATCTTCCAAAAAGTAGAAGAAAAGGTAACACTTTCAAGCTCATTTTATGAGGCCAGCGTTACCCTGATACCAAAACCAGACAAGGATGCTACAAGAAAATTGCAGCCCAATAGTCCTGATGAATATAAATGCAAGAACCCTCAACAAAATATTAGCAAACCAAATTCAGCAATACCCTAAAAGCATCATATACAATGATCAAGTGGCCCTTTATTCCAGGGAGGCAAGAATTGTTCAACATCCACAACTCAGTCAATGCAATATACTACATTAATAAAATGAAGAATAAAAATCTATGAGCTTCTCAGAAGATGCAGAAAAAAGCTTTTGACAAAATTTGACATCCATTTATGATAAAAACTCTCAATAACGTGCATTTAAAGGGAACATATCTCAACATAATAAAGGACATGTATGAAAAGCCCACAGATTACATCATACTCAATAGTGGAAAACTCAAAGCTTTTCCTTTAAGATCAGGAATAAGACAAGGATGCCCACTCTCACCACTTTATTCAACATAGTATTGGAGGTCCTAGACATAGCAATTAGGTAAGAAAAAGAAATAAAAGGCATCCAAATTGGAAAGGAAAAGTAAAACTGCCAGTATTTGCAGATTACAGGACATTACATAGAGAAAACACTAAAGACTCCATCAAAAAACTGTCAGAACTAATAAGCAAATTCAGATGAGTTGCAGACCCAAAACAGTCAATGAATGGACACACTTTATAATATAGTGACCACACAAGGTGTTGATGATGTGAAGCTGAATAAGACATAGACCATTTTAGGAATAAACTTAGAAACACAAAAGTAAAATAGGCAAATAACCAAATTTGTATATATACAATATACAAATATAACCTATATGAATTTTGTTTAATATATAATATTAAGCTATAATATAGTATGCTATATTTCACTACAAAAGTATCAGGGATAATGGTACTAAGTCTTCCATAATGTATTGAATTTTCTGCCTAGTGAAATAAAAAAGAATGTAACATGTAAATCACAGTTCATAATATATTTTAAAGTTTGATTTTTCAGCCAAAAAGTACTAACCTGTTTTTTCAACCCTCTTAGTCACATTCATTTTCCTTCTGCTTTCCTTTGCATTACCCTTTGGATAAACTCCATTTCTGCAGCATCAAACAACTCATTTCCAACGGGACTGAGTTCGCTTGCTGCCAGGGGTAGACATATGACAAAACCCTGGAAAGTCAGTGATTTCTACTTCACTGTGCTCAGTAATTACCTCCAGGAAGTTATATGACTAAGGCCAACCCAATGCATGTTATTGTTGGAATTTTACCATGAATATTAAGACTGAGGCATTCTATTTTTATCAAGATTATAGGATATAATGGTGTTTAAGCCTATAACTCTTGGTAGTCATTTTTGTCACCATGTGGGAGAGAGTTCCTGAGAATTAAGCCAAAAAGAAGAAACAGGGTAATAGGTGTATTGAAAACACACTTACCTGACGACATTGCTTGAATCCTTAACTCAGCCCTGGCTGGAATCTATTTTCTTCCTTGAGGTTCCAAGTCTCCTATTTATTTCTGAAATTTTGGTAACTGGAAAAAGTAAAAACAAACAAACAAACAAAAAACAAAACAGCTTTTTAAAAAGCTGCAAGAAATATCTTCCTATGATTCCAAGTATATAATTGTGTGTTTGTTTGGAGAGCTAGTTTGGCATTTCCTGTGAGAGGGCCACTTTGGTGAAACGGCTAGTAAACTCAATAAAATGAAAATACCTGAAACTGAGAGTGGGTTTTTATTGATAGCATAAATGACTGTCAAGAAGAATACTTCTCTAGGGAGTAACTTATTTTGAACGATAATAATATTATTTTATAAGTATTATATTACTAGTATTATACTGGAGAGAGGCCATTTCTTTGGGCAATCTAAATATAGATATTGGTGTCCTCTGGTACTAGGCAAAGGAGGAGATGAGATAGCAGTACATGAAAAGACTAAAGAATATATACATATATGAAAAACAGATTCATGGAATTAGTAACAAATTAATCTGAGTGTTTCCTTTAAATTCTGTAAAAATATTTTGAATAGAGTTATTTCTACAAGAAATTATAGAAACTTTATAGAAACTATCTAAATAGTAATTAGAAATTGCATTAATAAATGCACGCTTTTATCTAAAACTTATTTTTAAATGTGTATTTTCCCACCACTGAAGGATAGCTGGGAAGCATGATCAAAATTAACTTGAATGCTGAAAAAATATGACACAGTGTGTACTAAGTATGTTATCTTTCTTGTTTTAAAAATTAGGACATGATTTTAATGCATCTTTTACAATACATTTCAATTAAAATATTCAGCTAATTGTTTTTGTTATTCCTTAATCTACTAAACCAGACTTTTTTCCTCTTCTTTGAGATATACAAAAGCATGGTTTCTCTTATCACCAGTAATATTTTTTTCTTATTGTTGTTTTCTGAAGACTGTATTGTTTTTGACTTTTGATTATTCTGAAAATAATATGTAAGTGGAATCATACAGTATGTGACCTTTTAGATTGGTTCTTTTCACTCAGTATAAAAGCCTTGATCCATCCAAGTTGTTGCAGGTATCAATAGTTTGTTCTTTCTCATTACTGAGCAGTATTCCATGGCATAGATGTACAGTTTGTTTAATCATTCAGTTATTGAGGGACGTTTTGGTTGGTTTGACTTCTTGGTGAGGATGCAGAGAAATTAGATCTCTCACATATTATAGGTAGGAATGTAAAATGGTATAGTCAGTCACTCTTGAAAGAAGTTTGGCAGTGTCTTAAAAAACTAAACATGCACTTACCATACGATACAGCAAGTACACTTGTGGGCATTCATCCTATATAAATGAAAACCAATGTCCACACAAAAATCTAAATAGGATTATTCATAGCAGCTTTATTTATGTAACGTTTTTTGTTTCCTATCTTTAGAGTGACAGTTATTGCAACAAATATGTGCTCAATATCTATTCCACACCCAGTCTGTAATTTCACAAGGTACTTGTCTCCATCAAATATACGAACTTTGTACATGTGCCTCACTCCTCCAGCCTGCATTCAAAGCACCCGCTACATCTGACCAGGCCACATCCATACCTCCATGCACTGCCTGACCAAACATGTGCCACTTTTCTATGAAAACCATCCTGACCTCATTCTTATGTGTCAGACCTGACCCCTCCCTCAGGAGTAACATATACTCTCATGACTTTTATGAATATTCAGTGCACTTATATTTCCATATGCCTCTTCCTTTCTATTAGCTGTTTGAAGGGAGGGTCTATGTTTTATTCGTCTTTGCTTTTCTAGCACGTGGCATATAATTCTTCCCTCAGAGTGGACACTAAATGCTTAGTAAAAGAACAAACAGATAAGTTAATCTTTCAATTAACTGTGACTGACACTTTTATATTTAATTCTTACAACTATGCTTTGAGTCAATATTATCATCTCCATGTTATAAAGAACATGGCAAGGCTGAAAAAAATGTTTTTAACTAGAACTTTACAGCTCAGCCTGGAGTTGATGGAATGTAAATATCCTGATCTAAAATCAATCTTCTTTCTACTATAAATGGCTGCCTAAATCAATAGACTGCCCTATTTTTAAAAATTTGTTCATATTGTTTTTCAATTATGAAGTAAGTTTTCTTCAAAAATGGAGAATAAAATAAAGAGCAGGGGGCTCAGGAACAGAGAGGCAACTTCTCTGTACGCTGACCCAGCTTTGCTTCAGGCTGGGCTCCAGGCCCTTCCCTACGGGGCATGAGGTCTACAGAGGTTTCCTATCCTCCACTCGTCTGTGGAACATCCCTTCAGAGATTTCACTGCAAACATTTGTTTTAAATTAGTCCTCTAAAATCCTTACAGCTCATTGTTTTTAATACAATTTTAACAAGGCCTCTAAACTTCATAATATCTTTTTGCCAACTTTATTCTTTTATTGCAAAAATAGAAAGAGCTCCCTTTTCTGGGTGGTGGTGGTGGGATGAATTGCGAGATTGGGATTGACATGTATACACTAATATGTATACAATAGATAACCAATGAGAACCTGCTGTATAAAAAAATAAATAAAATAAAAAAATAGAAAGAGCTCCCTTTTCTATCTTATTTAAATATTTATTTTCATTAAAGGCAGTAGGATCACCAGCTTGCAAACACTGATTCCTTTCCATTCTGTGCTTCCCTCTCCCCCTTGCCTCAGAAAAGAGTGAGATAAACCGTGCCTTGGAACTACCTCAAATAGCTTCTCTACATAATCACTCAAATGTTCTGTTTTGCCTTAGACTGTCTTAGCCCATGTCTCTGAACACTTTCTAATTAGTTATGCTTATAGACCTATCTAGATATTTGCTAATAAGGAATATTTTAGAAAATTATAATATGATTCTACTAAATTGTCTCTATTTGAGTCATCTACCTGTACTGCTTGCATAAAAATAATATTTCACAAAAATAATCTTTCAGCTTAGACCTTTTGCCTTCAGCATCACAGCTCCCCATAAATTACTGTCTAATTTCAGATAATTAAGCCACACATTCAATATTATACACCTTCAGCTAAATAGAAATCACTGGTATCTAATAATTAGTGACTAAAGGGCTTCCACTTCAACATTGATTATTTTCTTAATATTTCCCTCAGCATGTAGAAGCATTCAATTTTCTTGTTTCTGAATTTTATTTTCTGATTAAAAAAACCAGATCCTTCTGTTTATGAAAATTGGCCCTGTCTAGTTTTGCAGGTTGCTTGGAATATGCCCAAATGAGACAGAAACTTCATTCAAGTCAATGGCTTTTATTTAAACTTTCACTGTTTTTCCATATCATAGTAACTGACATTGGTCTAGTGCACTTACGTTGTTTTCCCACTATTGCTGCAATATAAAATTATCACCTGGACAGCCAGAAGGCTTTACAACTATACATATTTAGGATCTTAGCACAGTAGCAGTATTGAAGGCGTTTGAAACATTCCAAATGAATAATGCTTAGCAATGAGAACAGAGAACTAACGATGGAAACAGACAAGATTCACTCACTTGATATGAAATAGCATAAGTTGCCTGATAGGACCAGAGAAGGAGATTTCTGCCATAAGTTTCATTTGTTTCACTTGTTTCCATTTTGAGAAAGAATAAAATCCATTCAAAAATATGAGAGCTACTTTTTTAGCCTTTTTATGACTAGACTTCTAGGTTTTCCTCCATATGTTCCCATTTTTCCAAATTTTTACTTTAGTGTTTTTGTGAATTAACATAAAAAAATAAATAAAAGGGTGAGAAAAGGAGTAGGATTACAAAAAGAGAAGTAAATATATTCAGTATTTCAGAAGATGGGCAGCAAAAATCAATGTAGTGATACATATAGTTAAGGTGAAATGAAGTTAGGCAAAATTATCATAGTTTGAAAGCACTTAAGGTGAGGAATGGTGGGGAGACAAAATATACAGATGATGAGAGAAGGAGGTAGCAGACTTTGTCTCTGGACATAGATTTTAAGTTGAGGCATGCACGGATATATACATGGACTCAGAAGGATCTGAGAGGGAGTAAGGAACCTTGAGAGATGAAGAGTTGACTTAGTGAGAGAATGAGAGAGTAAATAAATGTGACAGAGAAGTAACAGCTCTAGTTTACAAGATAAATTGTGTTCCTTCTCTTGGGAAACAGCAGCTGCTTCTTCCTCTTTTAAATTTGGTTTATATAGTACTATGTAGAGCAAATTTAATTTATGACATTGTTAACATTAAATTATTGGGTTGAGCTCTAATATCCTCTAACTAATGCGCTCTTTTCTTGATAAGATTTAACATTTGCTTATCTATCTAACATAAAGATTGTTGTCCATTTAAAGTAAGTATAAGTTGATGCATGGACTTTAGCCAGTAAACAAAGTCATCACCACCAACCCCACTCTCCTTGAAAAGCTTAATATATCCAGTTTCTAACTCAGTGCTAAAAATGAAAATTCTGAGTTGAATATTGGTATAAAATATGGATCATGTGTGCCATTTAAAAACAGCTTATCCTTGGTGCTAAAGAGTATTTTGGGTAATATGTTCAGGAATAGAAATTTTGTGTCCTCTGGTTGGACATTGAAGGAGCTGGTGCTTTTTGAAAATCAATATTCAAGCCTAGAGTTTATCCTCTCCTTAGAAAGGATGAATTTTTGTCTTCTTCCAGAAACTTTTAATCTTGCCAACATCAATGACAGTACTACCAACTCTCAATATTGTAAAAAATTCATGATGTAAAATCTAATCTTTGCTTTCTTATTTGTAAGATCCCTTAAAAGTGTTCACATGTGATACTTTTATCCCGGATTATGCCAGAATTATATCTTCAATCATAAATGCATAGGTATAATAATTTGCACCAAAAATTACTCCGGGCATGAATGAGTGGAGAATAACTTCATTGTCATTCTCTGTGTACACCTGGACTTTCTCCATCAACTTAGTACTCTGTGTCCTTCTGTTGACTGCCTCACTTTTCAGACTTATCACACTATGTTGTGCCCCCAGGTTACCTGGCTAATCATTTATATATAGAGATATATCCAATAGAGACGCATATCTATCTTTTTCTACATCTTGCCTGGTCACTAAAAGAGTGTTCAAAAATCTCAGTCTAAATACTACATGATTTTTAAAGGACGGTAAAGGCTTGCAATGCTCATATTGTACTTGTTGGATAAATAACATTTACAATTTACCAACTGCCTCCAGATTTTGAACACAATGCCATAAATATAATAATCCTTTGTCAAGGTCCAATGTGCTATATTGTTAGCATTAACCTTTTTTCAGATTAATTCTAGCTCTTCCAGAATCTTAATGACGATGGTAGGAACTACTTAGGTTCTAAATACATATACATGCCTATTCTTTAGGGAGAGTCAGCTATGTGAGTAAAATTTCTACTTACTCAGGAAAGGCCACTAGTTATTCAGGGATGTTTGATAACTGCCCATAATAAGTGCAGATAATTTGGTTAGAGAGATGAACGGAATATCATGACCACAGAGATTAAATAAAGGATAAATTTAAAAAACAAGCGACTTTGTCAAATCAGATGATATATTCAGGGAAAAAGCAAAATACTACTTGAATTTGGAAGATGAAGGAGGAAATCAGGCATTTGATTAAATCCTGAAAACCCTTACCATGGACTTTTCCTCTTTACTCATTAGAGGCAATTTATGTATTTGTGTTGAACTATTTGTAAATTTTCTAACCACCCTTTGATGGATGCTGATAGAAAGATTTAGTGGCAGAGAAAGGACAAATACATAGCTATTTTAAAATTAGTATTTCTATTTTGAAAATTTGGTTGACCTCTTTTCCTCCTCTGAATGCTTACATAATTTTATGTAACCATTGTATTTATAGCTAAGTGGGGTGATAAAACATAGCGTATGATTTGTTTTAATAAAAAGAGAGCAGCAAGTCCCACTGTTTATGTAGGACAAGTGCAGTGGCAGTGACATTGCCTGCTGTGTCAGTGACATTGAAAGAAAGCATTGCAATGGAAACACACACACACACACACACACACACACAACTATTCGGAGACCCTACATTCTTTTCTAATGAGATGCTGTGGCATAAACAAGGAAATAAGGGGGCAGTAGAGCTTCTCTTGTATTCCATTATAAATATTGATGATGGTTTGTGATGAGTGGTAGCGCATATGGAAAAATATAAAATGGGAAATGAAATCAGCTTTAATTTCAACAGGCCAGACCTCTGGAATTAAATATCGAAAGATAAGTTTCCAATTTGGTGAATGATTTTTTTTTAAATAAAGGAAGAAAGGCCTTTTACATTTTAAGACAAACAGCTTAATTTTTCCACCTTATTTCCCCTTTATATTTGAATATAAAATATTTGAGTTCCATTAAGCTATAAATATGAGCAATACAGATCTATGTAAAATTATCTTTTTGTAAAATTTTACTGATGCTTCAGAAACTATTGTTTTAAACTTTCAAAATATTTTTTGTTAGTAATAATCTAAACCAAATAAGCATGCAAACTAAATTGTAACACCCTGCACTACTTAACATGTCAAGTGTGCTTTTATATATATTATTTCATTAGTATGTTTGCTATCAATGTCTAGTTGAGAAAATCTGGCTTAGTGGTAGTAATGCATTAATAATCACAAAGCAAATAAGTAGAACACTGAGGCTGATATACCCCTTCAACATTACCATACAACTGAAAACAAATTTATGGTAAGAATCCAGACTAGATTTTATTAAATTCAAAAAATTAAAGGGCAGCTGGAAGAAGGAAGGGGTATATAAGAATAGCCATTGACTTTAGTGATACTAGAGAAAAAATACAACAGTATAGTCGATTAAGGGCTGTCACGTTAGTACTTTAAACAAAAATATATTGAGCCCATTAAGCTTGTATCTGAGTTAGTTTCAACACTATAATCACTGAGTTGCTGTTCTTGATACCAGTGGCTCAGTTACACTCAGCAAGCATACGTGTGGAAAGATTGACACATGGTAACAGTAACAGTCAATCAAATGAGAAGCTGTCAAATAAAGAATGAATTGTTTCTAACATCAGAAGATTAAAAAGACAAGACTCTCAAAGGAAGGAGATTACTGACCATGGCAACACCACACAAATATTTTATTGCATTTGTTTTCCAATTACATAAGATTTTAATAAGCTGTGGAAAAACAGTAGGTGTAGATTACACTATATTAGGCTTATCTTCAGCAGCTGTCTCTGGTCTTGAATGACATTTTACCACAACAAAATTATTCAAAGCATATGACCACATGCATAAATCTGGTGATTTTGAAACCCCAATCAAAAGTACCATATTTGTCATTGTTCTAATGCCTATGAAATATATTGACCTGAATAGTACAAGGAAAATAACTTTTTCTGAGGCAATCAAAAGCCTCCTTTGTGAGAAAAATAAGAAGGTGTTAAAAAGCAGTAGATAATATCTCGGATGCTAAAGGATTTTTATGGCAATATGTTTTCTCACACTAATTAAATAAGCAAATAATACTAATAAAAGCATTGCATCATTTTCTTTCTTCTTTATTTTATCTGACAAAGACATGCAAAATGTATTTAGAATAAAATAATTCATAAAATAAAATATCTATCTATTTTTGGAAACAACCAATGACATTCCCTGTTAAAAGCACATTTTATTCACATGCATCTTACCAAACATCTTCCAGAACAGTTCTAAAATAACCACTGTCATGCTGATATTTCTATCCTACTAAAGAACACTGTTTTAAACCATGTTTTGGAAAGGGAGAATATTAAAGTTTTAAGTTAATTCCATTAGTCTACATTAGGAAAATGAAAGGTCTGTTATGAATATAATATTTATATCCACATTTAGAAACACACTATAATAACTTCTACAACTTAGGGGAGATATATGTCTAATTACAAAATTAGATCAAGTTATTTGTGCTGTATTATAGTACCAATATTTCCAGAATAATCAAGGTTCTTAATGAATTTTTGAAGATTAGATAATGAAAAACATTTGAAAGAATATTCCTTAACGATCTTTCTAAATTATTTGAATAATAAAGGTCAGTTAATTTTGAGGAAAACTAAGGAGGCTTGATTCTTATGGAAAAAAGCACCATATATATATTAAGGAAAATAACCATCTTCATACGTGTAGACTCGTACTTTAAAGGACAGAAAGGATACTAAATAATTATGAGTTTATTACCAAGACCAGGTATTATGCCAATTTACTAACAACATTTGTTACATTTAATATTCACAAACATTTCCTTCACCATATAAAAATCATATTTCAATAGTTCCTAGGCCAGAAATACTACTTTTTTTCACATAATCATTTAAAAATCTTAATTATTTCTCATATTTTTCACAAACAAGGCAAATATGTTGCAGAAAGTGTTTTATTAAAAAAGCAGAGATCTAGAGAAGTTAAAATGAACTATCTTTTTAATGATAACAAAAAAGAGAACGATTTTCTCTTTCTCTTATTAAGAAAGAGAATTTTTTTTAAAATCCCATTTTCAATACCATCAAAAAGAATAAAATAGAGGTCTCAGGCCATGGCCTGTAAGAGCGCAGGCCCCACTGGTGCTTCAAACGAGGTGCCAATGGGCAGCCTGCCTTCAGAGGCCATGTCTGGGACATCCCCCAGGTATGCACTCAAGCCTTTTAAAAATATTGGGAGATGTGAATGGGAGCTTTCTCAGATAGTATATGAATAATTCATTTATGGGGCCATCAGGACCTCATGGAGTTTGAGCACAGACCGTTACCTTGCAGAGAAGGAAGACTCCCAAACAGCGACGGCAGATGGCATGCAGAGTACCAGCAGGAGGACCTACAAGATGGCAGAGGAGTAAGACATGGATATCACCTTACCCCCTACAAATACATCAAAAATAAATCTACATGTGGAACAACTCTTACAGAACACCTACTGAACGCTGGCAGAAGACCTCAGACTTCCCAAAAGGCAAGAAACTCCCCACGTACATGGGTAGGGTAAAAGAAAAAAAAAGAAAAACAGAGAGACCAAAGAATACGCATGGGACCTGCACCTCTGGGAGGGAGCTGTGAAGGAGGAAAAGTTTCCACACACTAGGAAGCCCCTTCGCAGGCAGAGACGGGGGTGGGCAGGGGTAGAAGCTTCGGAGCCACAGAGGAGAGCGCACCAAGTGTGCAAAGGGCAAAGCGGAGAGATTCCTGCACAGAGGATCAGTGCCGACCAGAACTCATGAGACTGAGAGGCTTGTCTGCTCACCCGCTGGGGCAGGTGGGGGTTGGGAGCTGAGGCTCAGGCTTCGGAGGTCGGATCCCAGGGAGAGGACTGGGGTTGGCTGCATGAACACAGCCTGAAGGGGGCTAGTGCACCACAGCTAGCTGGGAGGGAGTCCAGAAAAAAGTTTGGAACTGCCTAAGAGGCAAGAGACCATTGTTCTGGGGCACACGAGGAGAGGGGATTCAGATCACTGCCTAAACGAGCTCCAGAGATGGGCGCAAGCCACAGCTATCAGCGTGGACCCCAGAGACGGGCATGAAATGCTAAGGCTGCTGCTGCAGCCACCAAGAAGAAATACACAGCAGTTGAAGCAGCAAGGTTAAAAACCCACCAGGCCAAATAATTAAGAGGAAATAGGCAATCTACCTAAAAAAGAATTCAGAGTAATGATAGTAAAGATGATCCAAAATCATGGAAACAGAATGGAGAAAATACAATAAACGTTTAACAAGGACCTAGATAGAACTAAAGAGCAAACAAATAATTATGAACAACACAATAAATGAAATTAAAAATTCTCTAGAAGGAAGCAGTAGCAGAATAACTGAGGGAGAAGAACAGATAAGTGACCTGGAAGATACAACAGTGGATATAACTACCGCAGAGCAGAATAAAGAGAAAAAAAAAAGAAAAGAATTAACGACAGTATGAGAGAACCCTGGAACAAAATTAAATGCACCAACATTCAAATAATAGGAGTCCCAGAAGAACAAGAGTAAAAGAAAGGGTCTGAGAAAATATTTGAAAAGATTATAGTTGAAAAATTCCCTACCATGGGAAAGGAAATAGTAAATCAAATCCAGGAAGCACAGAGAGTCTCATACAGGGTAAATCCAGGGAGAAATATGCCAAGACACATATTAATCAAACTATCAAAAATTAAATACAAAGAAAAAATATTAAAAGCAGCAAGGGAAAAGCAACAACTAACACACAAGGGAATCCCTATAAGGTTAACAGCTGAACTTTCAGCAGAAGGGAGTGGCAGGACATATTTAAAGTGATGAAACGGAAAAACCTACCAGCAAGATTACTCTACCCAACAAGGATCTCATTCAGATTCGATGGAGAAATTAAAACCTTTACGGACAAGCAAAAGCTAAGAGAATTCAGCACTACAACACCAGCTTTACCACAAATGCTAATGGAACTTCTCTAGCCAGGAAACAAAAACGAAGGAAAAGACATACAATAACAAACCCAAAACAATTAAGAAAATGGTAAGAGGGACATACATATCGATAATTATCTTAAATGTAAATGGATTAAACGCTCCAACCAAAAGGCATAGACTGGCTGAATGGATACAAAAACAAGACCCGTATATGTGCTGTGTAGAGGAGATCCACTTCAGACCTAGGGACACATACAGACGAAGAGTGGGGGATGGAAAAAGATATTCCATGCAAATGGAAATCAAAAGAAAGTTGGAGTAGCAATTCTCATATCAGATATAATAGGCTTTAAAATAAAGACTATTACAAGAGACAAAGAAGGACACTATGTAATGATCAAGGGATCAATCCAAGAAGAAAATAAAACAACTGAAAATATTTATTCACCCAACATAGGAGGACCTAATTACATAAGGCAACTGCTAACAGCCATAAAAGGGGAAATCGACAGTAACACAATCACAGTAGGGGACTTTAACACCCCACATTCACCAATGGACAGATCATCCAAATTGAAAATAAATAAGTAAACACAAGCTTTAAATGACACATTAAACAAGAGGGGCTTAACTGATATTTATAGGACTTTCCAACCAAACACAACAGAATACACATTCTTCCCAAGTGTTCATAGACATTCTCTAGGATAGATCATATCTTGGGTCACAAATCAAACCTTGGTAAATTTAAGGAAATTGAAATTGTATCAAGTATCGTTTCTGACCAAAACCCTATGAGACTAGATATCAATTACAGGAAAAAAATCTGTAAAAAATACAAATACATGGAAGCTAAACAATACACTACTTAATAACCAAGAGATCACTGATGAAATCAAAGTGGAAATAAAAAATATCTACAAACAAATGAAAATGAAAACATGGAGACCCAAAACTTATGGGATGCAGCAAACGCAGTTCTAAGAGGAGGTTTACAGCAATACAATCCTACCTCAAGAAATAGCTCAAATAAACAACCTAACTTACACCTAAAGCAATTAGAGACAGAAGAACAAAAAATCCCCAAACTTAGCAGAAGGAAAGAAAACATAAAGATCAGATCAGAAATAAATGAAAAAGAAATGAAGGAAAAAATAGCAAAGATCAATAAACTAAAAGCTGGTTCTTTGAGAAGATAAACAAAATTGATAAACCATTAGTGAGACTCATCAAGAAAAAAAGGGAGAAGACTCAAATCAATAGAATTAGAAATGAAAAAGGAGAAGTAACATCGGACACTGCAGAAAAACAAAGCATCATGAGAGGTTACTTAAAGCAACCAATGCCAAAAAAATGGACAGTCTAAAGAAATGGACACATTCTTAGAAAAGCACAACCTTCTGAGAATGAATCAGGAAAAATAGAAAATATAAACAGATCAATCACAAGCACTGAAATTGAAACTGTGATTAAAAATCTTCCAACAAACAAAATTCCAGGACCAGATAACTTCAAAGGCGAATTCTATCAATCAGTTAGAGAAGACCTAACATCTATCCTTTTCAAATTCTTCCAAAATATAGCAGAGGTAGGAACACTGCCAAACTCATTCTATGAGGCCACCATCACCCTGATACCAAAATCAGACAAAGATGTCACAAACAAAGAAAACTACAGACCAATATCCCTGATGAATATAGATGCAAAATCCTCAAAATATTAGGAATCCAACAGTACATTAAAAGGATCATACACCATGATCAAGTGGGGTATATCCCAGGAAGGCAAGGATTCTTCAATATACGCAAATCAATTAAAGTGATACACCATATTAACAAATTGAAGGATAAAAACCACATGATAATCTCAATAAATGCAGTAAAAGCTTTTGACAACATTCAACACGCAAGGATGATAAAAACTCCTCAGAAAATAGGCATAGAGGGAATTTACCTCAATATAATAAAGGCCGTATATGACAAACCCACAGCCAACGTAGTTCTTAATGGTGAAAAATTGAAACCATTTCCACTAAGATCAGGAGCAAGATAAAGTTGCCCACTCTCACTGCTATTATTCAACATAGTTTTGTAAGTTTTAGCCACAGCAATCAGAGAAGATAAAGAAATAAAAGGAATCCAAATTGGAAAAGAAGAAGTAAAACTGTCACTGTTTACAGATGACATGATACTACACATAGAGAATCCTAAAGATGCTACCAGAAAACTACTAGAGCTAATCAATGAATGTGGTAAAGTAGCAGGATACAAAATTAATGCATAGAAATCTCTTGCATTCCTACACACTAATGATGAAAAATATGAAAGAGAAATTAAGGAAACACTCTCTTTAACATTGTAACATAAAGAATAAAATATCTAGGAATAAACCTACCTAAGGAGGTAAAAGACCTGTATGCAGAAATGTATAAGACACTGATGAAAGAAATTAAAGACGATACAAACAGTTGGAGAGCTATACCATATTCTTGGACTGGAAGAATCAACACTGTGAAAATGATTATACTACCCAAAGCAATCTACAGATTCAATGCAATCCCTATCAAACTACCAATGGCATGTTTCACAGAACTAGAACTAAAAATTTCACAATTTTTATGGAAACACAAAAGACCCCGAATAGCCAAAGCAATCTTGAGAAAGAAAAACGGAGCTGGAGGAATCAGGCCCCCTGACTTCAGACTATACTACAAAGTTAAAGTAATAAAGACAGTATGGTGCTGGCACAAAAACAGAAATATAGATCAATGGAAAAGGATAGAAAGCCCAGAGATAAACCCACGCACATATGGTCACCTTATTTTGGATAAAGTAGGCAAGAATATACAATGGAGAAAAGACAGCCTCTTCAATAAGTGGTGCTGGGAAAACTGGACAGCTACATGTGAAAGAATGAAATTAGAACACTCCCTAACACCATACACAAAAATAAACTCAAAATGGATTAAAGACCTAAATGTAAGGCCAGACACTATCAAACTCTTAGAGGAAAACATAGGCAGAACACTCTATGACATACATCACAGCAAGATCCTTTTTGACCCACCTCTTAGAGAAATGGAAATAAAAATGAAAGTAAACACATGGGACCTAATGAAACTTAAAAGCTTTTGCACAGCAAAGGAAACCATAAACAAGACAAAAAGACAACCCTCAGAATGGGAGAAAATATTTGCAAATGAAGCAACTGACAGAAGATTAATCTCTAAAATATACAAGCAGCTCATGCAGCTCAATATCAAAAAACAAAAACCCATTCCAAAAATGGGCAGAAGTCCCAAATAGACATTTCTCCGAAGAAGATATACAGATTGCCAACAAACACATGAAAGAATGCTCAACATCATTAATCATTAGAGAAATGCAAATCAAAAGTACAATGCAATATCATCTCACACCGGTCAGAATGGCCATCATCAAAAAATCTACAAACAATAAATGCAGGAGACGGTGTGGAGAAAAGGGAACCCCCTGCACTGTTGGTGGGAATGTAAACTGATACAGCCACTCTGGAGAACAGTATGGAGGTTCCTTAAAAAACTAAAAATAGATCTACCATACAGCCCAGCAATCCCACTACTGGGCATATACCCTGAGAAAATCATAAATCAAAATAGAGTCATGTACCACAATGTTCACTGCAGCACTATTTACAATAGCCAGGACATGGAAGCAACCTAAGTGTCCATCCACAGATGAATGGATAAAGAAGATGTGGCACATATATACAATGGAATATTACTCAGCCAAAAAAAAGAAATGAAATTGGTTTTTTTTTTTGTAGTGAGGTGGATGGACTAGAGTTTGTCATAGAGAGTGAAGTATGTCAGAAGGATAAAAACAAATACCGTATGCTAACACATATATATGGAATCTAAAAAAAAAAAAAAAAAGGTTCTGAAGAACCTAGGGGCAGGACATTAATAAAGATGCAGACATAGAGAATGGACTTGTCAACACGGGGAGGGTGAAGGGTAAGCTGGGATGAAGTAAGATAGTGGCATTGACATATATACACTACCAAATGTTAAATAGATAGCTATTGGGAAGCAACCGCATAGCACAGGGAGATCAGCTCGTTGCTTTGTGACCACCTAGAGGGGTGGGATAGGGAGGGTAGGGGGGATATGCAAGAGGGAGGGGGTATGGTGATATATGTATACATATAGCTGATTCACTTTGCTATACATCAGAAACTCACACAACATTGTAAAGCAATTATACTCCAATAAAGATGTTTAAAAAAAAAAACTGAAAAAAAAAAAGAACCACTCCAGTAGAATTCGTTATGACTTTGGTGTACAGAAAGATTTCTTGTACAAGGCTCAAAATATGCAAACAATATGGAAAATATCTGATAATCTTAAAAAGAAAAAGAATAAAATACCTAGGAATAATCCTACCTAAGGATGTAAGACTCTTACTTGTAAAACTAAGACACTGATGAAAGAATTTGAAGACAACACAACCAGATGGAAAGATATACACTGTTCTTGGATTGGAAGAATTAATATTGTTAAAATTACCATACTACCCAAGGCAATCCACAGATTCAGTGCGATCCCAATCAAAATAGCAATGGCATTTTTCACAGAACTAAAACAAATAATATTAAAATTTGTATGGAAACAAAAGATCCCGAATAGCCAAAACAATCTTGAGAAAGAAAATAGCTGGAGGAGTCATACCTCCTGACTTCAGACTATACTACAGAGCTACAGTAATCAAAATAGTATGGTACTGGCACAAAAACAGACACACAGATCAATGGAACAGAATAGAGAACCCAGAAACAAACCCACACACTTACAGCCAATTAATCTATGACAAAGGAGACAAGAATTACAATGGAGAAAATACAGTCTCTTCAAAAATTGATGCTGGGAAAAATAGACAGCTACACATAAAACAATGAAATTAGAACATTCTCTAACACCATATAAAAAATAAAATAAAATTGGATTAAAGACCTAAATGTGAGACCTGAAACCATAAATCTCCTGGAGGAAAACATGGGCAGAACACTCTTTGACATGAATCATAGCAATAGCAATATTTTTTTGGATCTGTCTCCTAAAGCAAAGGAAATAAAAGCAAGAATAAACAAGTGGGACCTAATTAAATGTAGAAGCTTTCATACAGCAGAGGAAACCATGGAAAAAACAAAAAGACAACCTACTGAATGGGAGAAGATATTTGCAAATTATATGACCCATAAGAGATTAATATCCAACATATATAAACAGCTCATACAACTCAACATACAAAAAACAAATAACCGAATTAAAAAATGGGCAGTACTGAATAGACATATTTCAAAAGAGGAAATGCAGATGGCCAATGGGCACATGAAAAGATGCTCAACATCGCTAATCCTAAGAAAATGTAAATTAAAACCACAATGAGATATCACCTCACACCTGTCAGAATGGCTATCATCAAAAAGAACACAAGGGGCTTCCCTGGTGGTGCAGCGGTTAGTAATCCACCTGCCAATGCAGGGGACACGGGTTTGTGCCCCGGTCTGGTCTGATCCCACATGCCGCAGAGCGGCTAGGCCCGTGAGCCACAACTACTGAGCCTGCGCATCTGGAGCCTGTGCTCTGCAATGGGAGAGGCCGCGACAGTGAGAGGCCCGCACACTGCAATGAAGAGTGGCCCCCGCTCGCCGCAACTGGAGAAAGCCCTCGCACAGAAACGAAGATCCAACACAGCCAAAAATAAATAAATAAATAAATAAATTTATTAAAAAAAAAAAAAGAACACAAATAACACATGTTGGTGAGCATGTGAACAAAATGGAATCCTTGTACACTGCTGATGGGAATGTAAATTGATGCAGCCACTGTGGAAAACAGTAAAGAGGTTTCTCAAAAAACCAGAAGTAGAACTGCCATATGACCCAGCAATTCACTCCTGGGAATAGCTCTGAAAAAAACAAAAACATTAATTCAAAAAGATACACACATTCCAATGTTCATCACTATTTACAATTGCCAAGGTATAGAAGGGACCTAAGTGTCAATCAACAGATGAATGGATAAAGATGTGGTGTATGTATATATATATATATGTGTGTGTGTGTGTATATATATATATATACACACACACACACACACACACACACACACACACACACACAATGGAATACTACTAAACCATATAAAAAGAATGACATTTTGCCATTTGCAGGAACATGGATGAACTTGGAGAGCATTATGCTAAGTGAAATAAGTCAAATACTGTATTACATTACTTATACGTGGAATGTAAAAAAAGTACAACAAACTAGTGAATATAACAAAAATGAAGCGGACTCACTGATATAGAGAGCAAACTAGTGGTTACCAGTGAGGAAAGGAAGGGGGGAGTGCAATATAGGGATAGGGGATTAAGCAGTACAAACTATTATGTACAAAATAAGCCAGAAGGATATATTGTACAACACAGGGAATAAAGCAAATATTTTATAATAACTATAAATGGAGTATAAAATTTAACATGGTGAAGCACTATATTGTTCACCCATAACTTAAATAATATTATATATCAACTATCTTCAATAACAAATTAAATAATAAAACTTATGGAAGATAACATAAGAGAAAAAAAAGTAATTTTTCTACCTCAAGAAACTAAGTAAATAGAAGTTAAATCCAAATAAACAGAAGGATGAATATAGTAAAGAACACGAGATCATGAAATTTTAAATAAAACAAAAAAACCAATAGAGAATATAAATTAATCTAAATCTGGATCCTTGAGAAGATCAATAGAATTAATAAAACTTCAGTCCAACTGACCATGAAAAAAGGCAGAAGATGAAATTTACCAATATTGGGAATGAAAGAGGGACTTTCAGTTCAGAGTATATAGACATTAAAAGACCATAAGGGAATGATACAAATTTTATGTCAATAAATTAATTTAAAAGAAATTGACAAATTCCTTGAAAGATACATATTATAAAAATTACAAAATGAAATAGATAAACTAAAACCTTATATGTATTAAAGAAATGGAATGTGTAGATAAAAACCTTCTCACAGGGAAAACATAGGGCCTAGATAGCTTTATTTTATAAATTCATCAGAATACTTAAGAAGGAAATAATACCTATTCTACATAATCTGTTCTAGTAAATACAAGAAAAGGGAAACTTCCCAATTCATTTTGTGAAGCCAGCATTGCACTGATACAACAACAAGACAAAAACTTTACGGGGGGAAAAAAGAATACAAACTGATATCCCTCATTGAATATAGATACAAAATACCTTAATACAATATCAGCAAATTGAATCCACCAATACATAAAACGAATGCTATATCGTGAAGAAGTGTAACTTATTCCAGAAATGCAAGGTTAGCTTAATATTTTGAAAATGATCAATTCGATTCACCATATCCAGAAGATAAAAAAGATTTATACGTCTACAGGAAACCAAATAACCCAGTCAAGAAGTGGGCAAATTATTTGAAGAAAATTAGTACTTTACCAAAGACGATCTGCAAATGACCAATAAGCTCATAAAAAGATGCATAATATCATTGATCATTAGGGAAATACAAATTGAAGCCATACAATGATATAACATTACACTCTTCAACAATGAAAATTAGAAAAATTGACAGTGTAAGTGAGAAAATAGAGCAACTGGAATTCTCATATATTGTCAATGAGAATGCAAAATGGTACAAACAATTTGTAAAGCAACTTGGATATTTCCTATAAAGTTAAGTATATATTTGTCCAATGACCAACAATGCCACTCCTAGGTAATTACTAAAAATAAATAAAAACTTGAATACAAAGGCATGTACCTAGTTATTCATGTTTGCTTTATCTATAATAATCTCCAACTGAAAAGAACCCAAATGTCCATCATAATATATCTAAATTGTGATATACCTATACAATGGAATACTACCCATCATTAAAAAGAATCGCCTACTGAAACGTGCAGCCACATGGATTAATAACAAAAGGAATACATTAAATCAAAGAAGCCACTGAGAAAAGATTATATATTTTATGCATATATTTACATGAATTTCTAGGAAATGCAAAACTATAGTCATAGAAGACAGATCAGCATTTGCCAGGATCCAGGGGATCAAGGAAAAGGAATTTACTGCAGAGGGACATGGGGTTAAGTTTTAGAATGTTAAAGGTATTTTATGTCATTATTTTAGTGATTATATACAAATTATCACAACTCTTCAAACTTTACCCTTAAAATTTAGGTGGATTTTACTGTATGTATATGATACTCTAACAAAGCTGATTTAATACAAAAGTGTCTTATCCAAAGTCACTTACTTTGTTAAAGGTAGACTAGTTCTCAAATCCAGATATCCAGAGTCTGAGTACACTACAGTATATGTTTCTGAAAGTTAGTGCTACTATCACATATGAAGAAATTAACTGAGATGACCTCTCCCAGCTGTGAAGAAAAGTTAATTCAGAGTGCTATGCCTTTTTCATGATTTTCATTCTGATTAATATTATGCTGTAAGACAGGTCCATTGCTACCACACAGAGATGATATGATTTATGTGAATGGGGACTGTTGGTTAAGTTGTGTCCCCCCAAAATTTAAATATTAAAATCCTAACTCCCAGTACCTCAGAAAGTGACTTAATTCGGAAGCAGAGTAGTCCCAGATGTAATTAGTTAAGGTAAGGTCATATTGGAACAGGGTGAACCCCAAATCCAATATGACCACTGTCAATATGAAAAGGGGGAGTTTTGAGACAGAACTGCACACAGCAAGAACACAATGTGAAGATGAAGGCAGAAACTGGGGTGATGGACAGAAGCTAAGTGATGCCAAAGATAGCCAGCCACCACCAGAAGCCAGGAGAAAGACATGCAACGATTCTCTGTCACAGCCCTCTAATGGAACCAACCCTGCTACCCTATGACTTTGGACTTCTAGCCTTCAGAACTGTGAGAAAATTAATTTGTTGTTTAAACCACCCAGTTTGTGGAACTTTGTTACAGCAGACCTAGGGAGCTAATTACAGGGACTCATGAAGTTGTACAGGACACAAGGTGCAATGACAAGAGAGTCCTCCAGCAGCTGCAGGGTTCAGGCCTTGGGCATGTACATAAAACTCGGTAAATCAAGTATATATAAGGCCCTTTTACAAAGGCAAATTTTATAATAAAAATAAAAATAAATATGGAGTTTTAGATATTGAATAACCTATAAAATAGATAACTAATAAGGAACTACTATATAGCTCAGGGAACTCTACTCAATACTCTGTAATGGCCTATATGGGAAGAGAATCTTAACAAAGAGTGGATATATGTATACGTATAACTGATTCACTTTGCTGTATACCTGAAACTAACACAACATTTTAAATCAATTATACTCCAATAAAAATTTTTTTAACTGTCTTGAATTGTAGGTCATTTTTAAAGAATGCTTTCCGTTTCCAAGATGGAATTTTAGTCTGCTCCACCACCTTTAGCATTAATGTGTCTGTAGAAAAATAACCAGCTCTGAAGTCATTTGGCCTAGTTTCCCAATAGTATCAGTTTCTCAAGTTCCAGCGTACTTACTACAAAGTTTGGTGATGACTTCATGAGCACATGGTTCATATAATAATTTCAGGAATATTTGAGTTACTGGAAGAACTCCAAATGCTATTATCCATTTTTCTAATTCACATTTTTTGGCATATAGCTCTAGATACAAAATTAACGCTTCAATAGTACTTTATTGTAATTGTTATTGCTTACTCTTAACTACATACTTAGATGCTTAGTTACTTTAATTTGTTTATTTAGCTAAGCAATTTCACTACATACTAATCTAATTTTCTTTAGCTTATTCACATAGAATATGTTCATTTGCACGTAGGTATGAAGCAGCTGTGCTAGTTTTGATCTTGAATATCTCCAAGTGCGCCTTTGTAAATCAGGAGATGGATCGGGTGGGGTGTTTGTCTGAATATCGTTTAAGGTTGTAGCGGGCAGGATAGAGGATGAGTAATGATCAAAGTGACTAATGAAGCTCTGGAGAACTAGAGGACTGGTGAATATAACGGCCCAGCAAACGTCACTGGAGTTGAGTAACTCTGGTTTCGGTAAGACAGAGAAGCATGAAAGCAGACCTAAACTGCAGTTCAGGGGTTACACATTAAATGAATGTAGACAATGTCACTTTTGCTAATTATTTCTTATTTGTTATTAATGACTTGACTGTACAAATAATATTGTAAAACTACTAGAATATTTGTCCTTAAAGAGATTAGAATATAAAATGGAAGATAGCTGCTGATACGGAAAAGTGCTTCCAAATACTTCTGTTTATACGTGAAAATGACACTACTCCCTCTCAGCCCAAATTAACTTCAGGAGGAATGTATAGGTACCAGATCATAACTACACCCCAAGTCATTTTTTGCTGTTGTTGTCCAGTGAAATAATGAATCAATTTACCTCACAGGTAACATAGCATATATGTTTGAAATAAAAATATTCAAAAACTCTATCACTATTAAACCTTGGCTTCATTAGTGCCACACAAACCAACTGAACTACAGAATGGGCGAGATACTAGATAATGACTGAAAACTTAAGTAGTATGTCTTACAAGTGAGAACTGTCTTACAGATAACTGTTGATACTATTGCCTTTAATACCCCGAAAGGACTGTAAGGAAAATCTTTGAATTGTCCCATCTTGTCCGGTTATATTTTAATACATATTTCAAGTCCACCCTTCCCCAATATTCATTATCTGCCTATGTTAGATTCCAGTGGTGTCTTCCTTTGAGCTAGACAAAAAATAAAGTTATAACACTTGACCTTTAATCATACACTTCCCAGTTGAAAACCTTTAATGTTTCCATACATCTTAGGCTCCTCTCCTTATCTGGGCTTTAAGGATCCAGATTAGACACTGCACTATGCTTCTTTTGTCCTCTCTGCCAGTTTCAGTTCATTGCTGAGCATATAGTAAAAGTGCTACAATAGCAAACATAGAGAAATCAGCACATATTATTATTATACACCTTGATCAACTTTCACAAGTTGAACTTATTCCTGTAATATGTTCCCAGGTCAAGAAACAGAACATTTCCATCACCCTCAGAAGCTTCTTCATACCCCTTTTTCAAGTTGATACCTCGTCCTCAAGGAAAACCAATACCCTGACATCAAATTGAGTTGCTTTTGTTTTTGTTTTTTAAATATGGAATCATACAATATATACTCTTTTGGTCTGGTTCCTTTCATTTTGCTTGCAAAAATTATCCATATTGTTTTGTGTAGTTTTAGGCTGTTCACGCTCATTGATGTATAACATTCCACATTTTAACTATCCATTTTGTTGTTGATGGGAGTTTGACAGATTTCCAGCTGAAGACTATTTCACTAAATATAGAGCTAAAATATACTGATTTGCTCATTGGTATCGGATTTGATTATTCTAAGGTTATCCATTTCTAAGACTTGAAAAGAATGTTATCAATAATAAATTATTCACATTGCATATGTCAATATTTATTATACTGTAAATATGTGCTGTTTGATCTTAGGAAAGGCTATCTTGAAAATATTAAGATGAAATATTTGGATTGCTCCCTCAAAAAGCCAATTTCACTTAGCCACTTTCACTTAGCTCTAGTTTTCAAGTCCTCTATTAAAGTGTAGTCTTGCATCTTAGAGCAAAGAAGATACTACTTTTGGTAGGAAACATTTGAGGATTGGTGTAGGTATTCCCAGTTGACTAAATTCAGAAACAAAATAAACCAACAACAAAAAAAATAAATCAACTAGCGTTTTCTTCACATGCCACCCAGCTTACTTCCTCCAAAACCTCTTAACGTGATGACTGTGAAATGTGTATACGTACATATACATATACACATATATACATAGACATACATAAATATATGTATGTATGTCTATTTTTAACAAAGACTTTTTTTGGAGCAATTTTAGGTTCACAGCAAAATGGAGCATAAATTACAAAGAATTCCCATATAACCATTGTCCCCCCATACCCACAGCCTCACCCAGCAGCAACATCCTATACCCGAGTGGTACATTGTTGCAATCAATGAACCTACACTGACATATCGTAATCAACTAGTCCATAGTTTACTGTGTTAGGGTTCACTTTTGGTATTGTACATTCTATGGGTATTGATAAACCTATAATGACATGTATTCACCATTCTAGTTTTATATAGAACAATGTCACAGCCCAAAGAACTCATCTGTGCTCTGCCTATTTATCCCTCCTTCCTCCATAACCCCTGGCAACAAGTGATCTTCTTACTGCCTCCATAGTTTTGCTTTTCCAGAACGTCACATAGTTGAAATCAGATATAGCCTTTCATTTGGCTTCTTTCACTTAGTAATAAGCATTCAAGGTGCCCCCATGTCTTTTCATGGCTTAATAGCACATTTTTTTTTAGTGCTAGATAATATTCCATTATTTGGATGTACCACAGTTGATACATTCACCTAATGAAGGGCATCTTGGTTATTTAGTATATGATTTTGCTACCATTCTTACTGCCCTCTTCCACACAAATCTTGTTGAAATCATCATCTGAAAAATATGTGTTTTCTCTAATGAAATGATCCAGGTTCTAATTTTTATTGTCCCAATTCAGAGACAATTCTCTTTTGTTTCTTTGAATTTTACTGTGTTGTTTCAGCATATTATTTTGACAGCTTTTTGACAATTTCAGTGATGAGTATAGATGGATTCCCAGTAGAGCTCTCTGCCTAGGCAGTGTGACTCCTGAAGAGAAATAGTAGATAAACTAATAACATCTAGTTTTTTCATTGCTTGTAAATAGAAATTTTAGTCTTTGAAAAACATACTTGCTGTTTTTATTTTAACAGACAATAATCCCTTACTTTGTTTTATTTTCACACACCTTCTTAGTGTTCATACTAATTTTTATGTCCACATTTTTCACATGAAATATCCTATCAGAAAATTAAGGCATGGTCTTCCTCTTAAAAATAGGATTGTGTAAATGGCAATAACGTTTAGAAATTTTAAAATCCCTTCAGATATACATTTTTTTATGTGAATTTATCCTATTTTGTAATTCACTGAGTGATAAAAATCTAAAACTTCTTGAAAATTTAATACATTCAGTAGTTTAAATTTATTTTATTGTGGACATGCACATCTACACAAATGTTAAGTAAAGCAATTTCGGTTCTGTTGAATAAAGGGAAGAAATACCAAGAGAGAATAACTCATGAAAATAGATCTTGGTTGCAACTTCTACTCTATCTTTATTCCTAAGGAGAGGAAGCTCAACAGTTTTTGTCATAACAGAAATCAATGACTATACTCTTCATATATAGCACATGATAAAGGAAATCTCAAAGAACACATAGCTATGTGTATATAGAGGACTGATGCTCATTCACATAGGCTTGTTTTTGGTGTATTATTCTATTTTGCCAAGATTCATCTGTCTATCTGTATAACCATTTCAGTACCCATTTATTTAATAAAAGGTGGTATAATTTGTGAACCTCTATTTATATTTTCTCTTGTTATATCCTATGAGAGCCAATATGTTAAATACTATGTGTGTGCATAACTATATATTAAACACTTTGGTATAAGTTATACATTATAAAATAATCAACATTTTTGCCTTGAGAAGTTGATAAAATTTAGGTAGCAAAATCTATTTAATACTTATGCTGGATGAGGTTTTGATAAACAATCATCCCCTTCTATTCTCTAGTTATTTACCCCCCTCAAGAGTTATATCTTATGTCTTCTTGACAGACACAATATGGAAGAATTAAATGAAATGAATGAAGTCCTTCCAGTGTCTAAATAATGTCCTCTTAAACAAATGTAAACTTATCAGAATACCACTAATGACTATGTTATGATACTTTCTCATCATCACACCACCTGTGTTATCAACTAGAATAAGGAAAAATATATACACAATGGTATTTTACTCAACCTTAGTATGTTTTGATTTCTAAATGTGTTTCAAGTCTGTCACAAAATAAAATGTGTGAACTTGTTTTATCATCTTTTAAAACAATTTAAACAGACTGATTCTCTGGGTCTAGATAACAAAGCATTACAAATCTTATGAAAATATATACTCCACTTACTTTATAACATAAAGTGCTTATATTCTCAGAAGAATTTCCTATGTCATCTCTCCTCAGTCTTTATTTTGTTGCAAAAATGCAGCAGGATAAAATAAATCAGTGTAACAAGCTTAGCTTCAATCTTGGTTCTTTCCCTTCTCCACTGTAATCTTGATACGTCTTTCAAAAATTTTCAATCTTAATTTCCTAATAAAAAGGAGGCTTGAGCTTTATTTTTCTGAAGAAAATCTAGTTCTAAAATTATGTTAATAGTCTCCATTTTCATAGATATAATGTCTTTTACATATTTCCTGAAAGTATTTTCCTAAATATTTAATCACTGTAGGTATTTTTATTTTAAGGAGTATTTATGCAATGCATTTCAATACTTTATTTCAGGTGTGTTACAGCCAGGGAGAGCACAGGCATGTGCATGGGAGAAAAGAGAAAATAGTGACTCAAACTATAGATTTGTTGGGCATTTCTTTCACAATTTTTTCTTTCCTTTAGAAAAATCTCATTTTATAGATGAAAAGAGAACTCTGATTTCAAGAAAGCATGGTATCATAATACTATCCAAAGAATTAACAATTTCCTCTATATTTCCTCATCTGCTAAGGTAATCAGCATATGTTTCTCTCTACTTCCCAATCTACTGATTAAAATATTTAACAGGATTTGACCCGTCCTAGGTAGCATTACATTCATTTGGCATCTCCTAATGTGATTTTGTATAATTACTGTTCATTTCAGTAATTCATTGTCCCTGTCACAGAATTTACTTCCATTTAAACTTACGACTCATCTGAATTTTATAGTGAAACCGAAGAAACCCCCTTTAATAAAAGTTACAGACACTTAATTTCCAAAATATACAAACAGCTTGTCAACTTAATAACAAAAAACAAAACAAAAAATGGGCAGAAGACCTAAACAGTTCTCCAAAGAAGACATACAGATGGCCAACGGGCACATGAGAAGATGCTCAACAACACTAACTATTACAGAAATGCAAATCAAAACCACAATGAGGTGTCACTTCACACCAGTCAGAATGGCCATCATCAAATGTCTACAAATAAAAAATGCTGGAGAGGATGTGGAGAAAAGGGAACCCTCCCTACACTGTTGGTGGGAATGTAAATTGGTGCAGTCACTGTGGAAAGCAGTATGGCAGTTCCTTAAAAAACTAAAAATAGTATTACCATATGATCCAGCAATTCCACTCCTGGGCATGTACTGGGAAAAGAAAAAAGCTCTAATTTGAAAAGATACATGCACCTCAATGTTCATAGCGGCACTATTTACAATAGCCAAGACATGGAAGTAACCTAAGTGTCCATCAACAGATGAATGGATAAAAAAGATATTTTATTTATATATATATAATGGAATATTACTTAGACACAAAAATAATGAAAAATGCTGTTTGCAGCAATGTGGATGGGCCTAAAGACTATCATACTCAGTGAAGTAAGTCAGACAAAGACTCATATATGCTATCACTAATTATGGAATCTAAAATGATAGAACAAATGAACTTACTTAACAAAACAGAAACAGACTCACAGACATAGGAAACAAACTTATGTTTACCAAAGAGGAATGAGGGGGGGAGGATAAATTGGGAGTAAGAGATTAACAGATGCACACTACCATATATAAAATAGATAAACAACAAGGATTTACTGTATAGTGCAGAGAAGTATATTCAATATCTTACAGTAAACTATAATGGAAAAGAATAAAAAAAGAATATAGATATGTATATGTGTGTATATATATATATATATATATAAAACTGAATCACTTTGCTGTACACGTGAAACTTGCACAATATTGTAAATTAACAATACTTCAATTAAAAAAAAGTTACAGACATGAAAATCCATATTCTTTAACAAGAAAATATATTCTCTGTTGATATCTAAACTTGTTATTTTTCCATCCACTCACATTTGCTTAAAAAAAAAATTCCACAGTATTCAAGATTAACTTTACTAATAAACAAAATATACCACATTTTAAATTTATAGCAGGGATATAGGAGATACCAGAGGGGAAGTAAGATGAAACCTTTAGCTCTCAACATGGGCAGGATTTAAATACTTTTTATTATAATAAAGGAAGAAGGCACCATTTCTAAAGGGCCTATGTAAGGGCCTGGATGTAGAAAGGGGAGAAATGTGCAGGTGAGAAATTCTAGTCATGTAGCTGAGTGAACTCTTAGGAAAGTGGTAGGCTGAGGGTCAGCTGCAGGGTATATTATGGGATTCCCCCTTCCATAGTGATGAGTTTTGAGAGCCATAAGTATAATTTGGAAAAAGTAGGTTTAAACATCTCTGAGAAACAGGGGTTTCCCTTATTAATCTGTCAATCCCACACTTGGTGCTCTAAAGGCTTAAAATTTGTATCATTTCTAGAGTCAGAGGATTTATAGGAGCTTATCCCTAGAACTTTCCCATCCTCACCTTCTATGCTGCACATGATATATTTGCAATCTCTGTGTTCATTGTACCATTTCATATATACATTGTTTCAAGTTTTCTTCAGAAAGCTACAGGCGGGGTTCGGAAGCATATGGAATATAGCTTCCCTTCCATGCTTCTTTCCATAAAGATATGGCAAATTCATAAAAACTAGATATGTGCCATTTCTGAAATGTTGCTAAACTGTTTCTGATTGATGAGACTTTGGTCCAGCAGAAGCTGCGAACACTTGACATATTTTTTTCTGCCACATAAATAAAATGATACCTTTTCTAAGAATTAAAGTATCTCAGCAGGTGGAATTGATTATTATTCATAAATATTTTCATAGGCCTTGTTAACAAACATAGCTACCATACCTTCAACAGATGCCATTTGTGATAAGAAGTGAATAAAGGACTTTTTTCTTTAATATAGACATGCAGAATAAATGCTAAACAAGTAACATGTACCTTTGGCTTGGGAAAATGATCAGTATTCTTCTTTTACTGACTCCACCTCTGAATATAACAATTTTTCGGTAAAAACATTTTTGTTAGGTAAGGGTGGAATTCCAGTTATGATGTAAGAAAATCATCATGTTCCATAGTAAATTGGGAAAAAAAAAGATTATTTACAGGTAGAAGAGTAAAATGCCTTGACAGCAAGAAAAATGTTGGGAGAAAAATGTTTCTTCTTTACAAAACCTTTACTCTGTTGTTTTTTTTTTTTTTTTAACTCCCAATTCTTAGAGGTATTTATTGACTCAGAACATTCAATGCACTCTCAGGTAGAGAAAGAAAGAAATGTATACAAAAAATGCGGCAGAGTCCCATGGTTTTCTTCTAGCATATCCCTTTGTGTGTGACTTGGCCCACTTCTGTCCATGTCATTTCCACAAACACAATTGTTCTACTGGCATCCTCACTGCCACCAATCCAGGGGTCACACTGGTGAATGATGCGAGGCCCATCACCATGGATGGTCCAGGCCCAGTCATTTCTACAGACCCTAGACCCTTGTCGGGCTTGACGATGAGAGGCAGGCAAGTAATTCAACCTGGTGCAAAGAAAGCCCCTCCTTGGGATTATTAGACTTGGGACTCCAAACATTGAACTACTCTCTTTATTAAGTGAAGCTATGATTGTAAAACTCTGGAGCTGTCCAGAATTCTTACCATGAGGATCAGAAAGAGTAGAGCAATACTTGCTAATACGATGAATTGCAAACATGGCTAATAGGCAGAAAGAGGCAAGGAAAGCAAATCCTAAGATAGCATTCCAAATTTTCAATAGTTCGTAAAACTTATTTCAATACCATACCTAGGACTTGCATCTGTATTGCATTTTTCTCATTATTTTTCTCAAACTTGGTCAGTTTGTATTTGTCACTTGCAACTAAATTAGTACTGACAAATGTAAATTGCAATATTGCTGATAAATTTCCCAGTTTATTAAAAGTTTTGCTAGGGAATTCCCTGGTGGTCCAGCAGTTAGGACTCCACACTTTCAATACTGAGGGCCTGAGTTCGATCCCTGGTTAGGGAACTGAGATCCCACAAGCCATGAGGTGTGGCAAAAAAAAAAAAAAAAAAAAAAAGCTCTGCTAGAGTATAATTTTAAGGGTTTTCCTAAACCTTTTCACTTATTATTCTTAGGATTCATTACTTGACACTCACACATACAAGAATGTTTCATTTCCTAGTTCCTTTCTGGTTTTGATAGATTTGATGGAAGAGATAAGGTGGAACAAAAATTGGATTAGGTCAATTCTTAAGTTTGTGAGCTGTTATTGAGAAAGAAGATATTCCGAAAAATACAGTACAGCTAAAATAAAGTAACACTCAAATATAACTTTACAGAATGTGACGGTTATAAAATAACTGGAATACTTTTAAGGCAAAATCATTTACTCAACATCAATCTGCAAATATTTATGGAGCAACTATTATGTGTCAAGTATTTTTCCATATGCTTTGGGTATAGTAGTAAATCATTTAAAAGTTCCTGTTATTATGGGCCTTATATTTTAGCATAATCTAAGCTTAAATAGACCCCAAACCATTTTTAATATTTATTTAATGCAATAAGGCTTGAATGAAAGAGAAAATGTAGTTAACACATGGCTTGAAATTTTATTTCTGTCCATTAGTACTTTTGTGAGTAGAGTACCTTATCAGGTGTTTTGGTAAACCTGCAAATATTTTCAAGAGCATTTCAATCTGTTGAAATTCAAAAATGAAATTTCCGGTGTTCTGAGGTCCTTGAGACAAGTAGACAGAGCTGAGATTCTGGGAAGACCAAGGCAGTTAGAGTTCACAGAGAACCAGAGAATAGAGAGCTACACATGGAGAGCATTCCAGAGATCTTTAGAAGTTTCCATTCTAGTATTCAGCTGAGTACTAGTCAGCCAGCATATACATATGAAGAAACTACCTAAGTCAAAGGAAAAAACTACCCAAAAGAATCAAAGAGGAAAAGAATACCCAAAGCTCGCACAATGCCTGTTCTCACAGCCAGAGTAGATTTCCTAATTCACAGGTCACTGGGTAGGGTAGTTAGACCAAAACAATAAGACTAAGTTAGCACGTACAAGAAAGATCAAGAATCTTTTTAAAAATACAAAAATTATCCAGCATGCAACAAGGTATAATTTACAATATCTAACAGCCTGTAAAAAATTAGCAGTCATACAATGGATAAGGAAAGTGTGATACATAATGAGAAGAAAAGTAAATCAGTTAAAGTATCCACCAAATGGCACAGATGATAAAATTAATAGATAAGAACATTAAAGCAGTTATCACATCTGCATTCAATACATTCAAGAATTTAGAGGAAAGATAGAAAATAATTAAAAAACATGAAAGATATTTTTAAAAGACCCAAATCAAATCTGTAGAGATAAAACTACAATACCTGAGGTAAAAAGTTTACTAATGGAATTAACAACAAATTAATCCTTGTAGAGTAAAGAGTAGTAAACTTGAAGACAGAGGAATAAAAACTATGCAAAATTAAACATTGGAAAAAATTAGTGAAAAAAAGATTAACATGAAAACAATGAACTGGGGTACAACTTCACAAGTGGTCTGTTACACTCATAATTGGAGTCAACAAAGGAGGAGGACTAAATAAATATTTCAAGAACTAATGTACAAAAATGTTTCAAAATTGATGAAAACTATAAATCCACTCACCTAAGACATTCAATGAATGCCAATCTCAAGAAATAAAAATACACAAAGTCTATCAAATTGTAGACTTAAAGTGTGATTTACTGTATGTCAATTTTCTGAATAAAAGTTTAAAAAATGACTTAGAAAACCCATGACTTAAAAATCAACACTCTAAACAAGAAAATATTTTCCAAACTCTCTTTTAGCTCTTCCTTCTTATATGACTCTTAACCCATCAATGTAACAAAACCTGGGACTTTTAAGGTAACTCTTAGCACAATTTTACACTCTGATCAATTTTCCCTAACCTGCCTTGCAGCTATAAAGGACCTGCTGCCCCAGAAACATAACTTCCCCAGTCCTTTCTTCCCCTAGGGACAGCCTCATGAATAGGAAGATTAGATTTGATTCATAGAAGGAATTATCCTTATATATCTAACAGGAAGATCTGGATTTTAAAAGAAACTTTGCACTTTTTTAATAAGTATGTTGCATTTTTAGAATTATTTCACTGTAAATCTGTGGTTTATGGTAAGCTTTGGTAATTCATTCTTGACTAGGTTTAATGATTGCTGTCTCTCTATAACTGTTTCTGTGGAGGCCACCTATCTTTTGAAATCTTTGTTTATACAGTCTCATTAACGGTGAGTTAGCAAAAACGGATTGCCAACCAAAAAATTTTGCTCACATTTTACTCAAAAATATAGAAACAACCACAAATTGTTAAAAATAACTTCCACTTTTAGGCATTTAATTTTATATTGACTAGCAGTTTTTAACTTCCTACTTAAGATTCCAAAACTTACTAGAAATGAACTGGTTAATGTTATCAATTTAAGGTCATCACACTTAATACATCAGCTTCATTAAAAGAAAAATATTACATTAAAGTACTTTTGACTATATCTAAAAATACGATTATGTAACATCATACCTATTGTGTAACGTGTATTCATGCCTAGCTATGTTTTCCTTTTTCAAATACTGTATTTTACGTTATTTTTTCATAGCTTCTCTTTCAAATCATTTTCTAGTTTACCTATAAATGATAAAATGAAACAGTATATTTTTACCTGTGCTTTGGGAAAACTATCCTCTGCTTCCAAAACTTTCCATGTAACAGAAACACCCATTTATGTTGTAAATAGAAGTTTAAAAATATGGACAGAAAACAAGCAAAGATAAAATATAGTACAGTGACTCTGATCATGATAAGTGTTTAAAATATTAATTAAGAGAGGTTGTTGAACACCAAAGGAAAGATTGTTTCGGTAACTTCCCTCCCCAGTACACTTCCTTCTAAAATCCTTGCCAAAGATGCTTTTCTTGTGTCTTGAGTTCAGGTGGGACTTTTACATTACCTTTTTAACTACTAAATAAAAATTGGATATATCCAATATATCCAACATTATCTATCTATCTATCTAGACATATCAGTAGATTATCATAAATATTCATGTAATCACTAGGTAAGATTTTTTTGTTAATCCAGTACCCCTAGAAGCCCCTTGTCTGTGGCTTCTATTTTCCACTTTAACAGTAATTTTAGTTGAACAGAATTTCTTGACTTTAATGTAGTTCAATGACTATCTTTCCTTAGGATTCTGAGTTTTGCATCCTATAAGGGAAATATTTTCCTACTCCCAAATCATGGATACATTCTCCTATCTATCCAATATTTCATAGTTCAGTATATTTACTATAGGTTTTTCATAGATACATTTTATCAGATTAAATATGTTTACCATTCCTAATTTTCTAATTAGATTTTATTTTAAATGCCCACTTACAAGTTGATGTTGAATTTTATCACCCTTTCTTACCATTGAGATAATCATGACTTTTCAAAATTTATTTTAATTTGATAAATTACATGTTGATTTTATAATGTTAAAGCAGACTCGCAGTCCTTAAATAAACCCAAATTGGTCATTATGTGTTATATTTTTATATAATACTTGATTTAATTAGCTAATATTTAGTTTAGAATATTTGATTGCATAAATATGAGTGATGTTGTTCTGTAACTTTCATTTCTCATATCATCCTTGTTAGATATTGATTTCTAAGATATGAAAGGCTCATCAACTAAACTCAGATGATTTCTATTCTGAAAATGGAGAAGAATGGGTTATCATGAGAGTAAAGGAATTGAATGAAGGTCACATTTTGATGGGATAGATATTACTGGAATTATGGTGTTCAAATATGGGCTTTTTTTTTTTAATTCTTATATTTATAAAAAACAACTTTCTGTTGATAATGGTTATAATTTACTGAAATCTGACTATCTGTAAGCCACTATTCTTGTTGTATAAAATGCATTTGAACACATTTAATCATTATAAAAACCCTATGAGGAAATACTATTTCTATACCTATTTTGCATATGAAGAAAATGAGGCATGGAGACGTTTGAAAGCAAGTAAAATATCTCCCAGCTGGAGATAGTAAATAAATATCCAAAACTCAGCAGCATCTAAGTATAAGAACCTGTGTGGCCCCACCTCCCAACCTCTCCTCCCACACATCTCAGAAATTATCTATAATGTTAGTCTGATGTATCAGTCAGAATCCAATCAGGAAGTAGAAACTGTATTATTTTACAGAGAGAATTTAATGTTAAAATATTAACTAGGTATTAAAGCACTGCTAAATAACAGAAAAGGCAAGAACACACCAACTTATCACAGAGGTAGCTAACAAGGACACAGAGAAAAAAATGTAAGAGATTGAAATGAATGAAACAAACACATGGAGGAGAGGACCTTCAGAGCTGAGCCATAGGCATCTGAGAAGGAGTACTATTCAGCTGGCTCAGGGTCTTTAGGCTTGTAGAAAGTTCTCTGATGATTTGTAACCCAAGCCTCCTTAGTGTGTGTTGATAGGGGAATGATGTGGGGAAGCAACCAGCTGGTGCTGCAAAATCGATTCACCTGTTGCTACTGGAACAAACAGCTACTGATTCGGATAATGTAGCTAGGTTTGGGTGATGCTGACAGGAATAAGGAGCAAGAAGAAAGCAAATAGGGAGCGATACACCCCTTCTTCCTCCTCCAGCTATGCAGTCTTCCGTTAGAACCTCAAGTGGCAAAGCTGACCAGGAAATGTGGCTTGCAGAGTCCCAGGACTAACCCCACAGAGTGCACTATAGAAGAGTATGTTTAAGTTGGGAAATAATAGCTTAATAACTGTTACACATATTAATATTCTTCCATGCCTTTTTATGTTTGTGTAAAATTACACCCTGCCCCTAAACTCCATTGTCCTCTGTCCAACACACACAGAACAAGGTTTGAACCCAACGCATAGGAGCATCTGGTACCAGACCTACACACTTAATGATTACACTATACATGCAGTCTTCCAAAGGGAGTTTTATTCTAGAACATAGAGTATAACCACTGGGAAATTATTCAATAGAATTTATTTTACTCATTAATTCATGAATTCAACCTGGGAGAATGAGAGAAGAAAAGATGACTCCGAAATTTTAGGTTCAGCAATCAGAAGGATGGTGTAAAGATATGTGGTGCATATTTGCAGAAGATGACAGTCACCCAAAATGATCCCTATGGTTGTTTGTAGTCATCATCGTTCCCAGTTCCAGCTCAATCAACCACTAATCTACATTGTCTCTATAATTGTATTTTCTGGAATGGATATAAGTGGAATATACAGTATGTTCTCTTTTGCATCTGGCATTTTTTACTTAACATGTTTTTGAGTTTCTTCCATGTTATAGCATGTATTAGCCCATTGCAGAATAGTATTCTATTGTTTATCCTTTCATCAGTTGGTGGACATTTGGATCATTTCCACTTTTTGGCTATTAAGCAAGGCTGCTTTAAACATTTGTGTGGAAGGCTTCGTGTAGACATATGTTTTGTGCATATGGGGGGTAGATACTAAGTGTGGAATTACTGGGTTGTGTGATACGTTTATGTTTAACTTCAGAAACTGCCAAATTGTGTTTCAAAATATCTGTACCATTTGACAACCCATCTGCAGTCATTGAGAGTCCCAGTTTCTCCATATCCTCTCCAACACTCAATATAGTCTGCCCTTTTTATTGTAGCTTTTCTCCTGGATGTGTAGTGTATTTTCATCATGGTTTTCATCTTCATTTCTCTAAGTACTATGATTTGAGCTTTTTATGAGTGTATTAGCCATTTATATATCTTTGATGAAGAATTTATTGAAATGTTTTCCTATTTTTAATTGGTTTGTCTTCTGATTGAGTTTTCGGAATCCTTTGTATATTCTGGATACGTCCTTTATGATAGATTTGGCCAATATTTTCTCCCATTCTGTGGCTTGTCTTTTCACTTTGTTATAAATTTCCCTAGATGTACAAACATTTTTAATTTTGATGAAGTCTAAGTTATCAACTGTTCCTTTCATGGATCATGATTTTTGGTGTTCCAACTAAGAAATCTTTGCCTAACTCAAGGAAAAATATTTTCTCCTGTTTTCTTCTAAATTTTTCATAGCTTTAACTCTTTCATATAGGTCTATGATTCGTTTTGAGCAAATTTTTCTGTATGGTGCAAGTTCAGGGTCTAAATTCTTCCTTTTGCAAGTGATTACCCAACTGTTCTAATATCATTTCTTAAAAAGACTATTCTTTCCCCATTGAATTGTCTTAACATCCCTGTTGAAAATCAATTGACTGTAAAAGGAATTATACCTGGACTCTTAATTATGTTCCATTAATCTATATGTCTATCTTTATGCACGTACCAAGCTACCTTAATTACTGCAGCCTAATAGTAAGCTTTGAAACTCTGAAGTACGAGTAATCCAACCTTGTTCTTGATTTTTAGGATTGTTTTGGCCATTCAGGTTCATTTGTATTTCAAAGGCTGCTAAAATTAGAGATTGTGTTGAATCTATAGATAAATTTTGGGGGAAATGTTATTTTTCTACTCAAAAAGTAATTACACCCATTCATTTATTGTTCCTGATGAATTGCTAGGACATGAGTTCATATAGATTGAGTCATGACTACACAGGTCAGACTTATTCTAGAAACTGAACTCCCAAAGTAGCTGCCTCTTCCAAGAGAGAAACATATTGTTTGTCTTATACAATTCATCAATTTCCTAATTTACTGAGTTTTTCATGGTCTTCTTGAGGGCTGAGGCTTCATAACCTCCTTCATGTCCAAAGGTAGATAGCTTGATACTGCTCAACATAACAAATGGTTTTTCAAGTCCTCATCAAAGTGTAAGGTTAATGTGAAGCTACATAAATCTCTGGGAACCCTTCTTGACAAATCTTGTCATACACATTGAGGTACCCCAATTTTACATCACAAAATTGTAATTTTACAGTCTGCTCAATTTTCCTTTTTGTGGCTAGGAGATAGTAGTGAGCATCTCTTCTTGGATCAGGTTTGTGGACAAATAAGGATTTTAACCAGATATCTTTTCAAAGTCTGTAATCTGAAGATGTTGTTCCTAAACTGGAGGCTGAAGTGATGGAGCAACCCAGGAGGCTGCTTCATGTGCCACATCTTGCTCCCACCATCTTGCTGTGGCGCCTTGACTACCACTGCTGGAAGATGTTTGGTAAGATGTAAGACATCATAGCATGTTTGTATACTGATGAGAATAATCGTATAGCACAAAGATGGATGATATAAGATAACAAATAAATTGCTGAAGATATACCATTGATCAGGAAAGAGATTCCTTGCAAAGGTGGAGGGAGAAATTTTAAATAAGGGAATAGTACATCTATAGAAATATGATGGAGGGTGGACATTTGTGGGTGAAATTGGGTACTTGTATATGGAGTTTGTCAAAATTCTCATTGAACTGTTTCAGTTTTCTCAATGAGTTAGAAGCTCTCTCATTGGCTGAAGAAGATGATAAATGAGAACAGAGGTGTGAAATAGTCATCTTGACTGAGAGAATAATTGGACCAGGGAAATATGGCATGATTGCCCAGACTCATTACCAACCTGCTCGGGATTCCTGGTCATTAATTTAAGGTGAGGCCAGTCAGTATGGCTGTATAGGTGTATGTTTGTATGTGTGTGTATGTATCTGTGTGTTCCAGTTATACCCATCTGAATGCATGGAGAAGTTGGAAAGTTAGATTAAAAAGAGTTTGTCTTTTGCCAAGAAAGTATAAAAATGGGAAAGTAAGGTAGTGTGGTGTGTACTGATATAGCAAAGTCTCAAAGATAGAAGTTTAAGATGTAACTTAAATCTGTTAAATTAACAGATCTAAGTAATCAAATTTGTGTGGATGTAAAGTAAATGTTAAAAATTGAAATCATAGCTTTAGACAGCTGAGATGTTGCCAGATTTTACTATTGTTTTGGTAATGCCATGGTGGTAGATCGCCCACTGCAACTGAGCTCTGAATCAAATCAAATCACACTATACTCTGAGAATAAAGATTTTCCAGAGATCTGCAAGTCAGACAAAGTATTTACTACGCTATGGGGATGAAGCTTTTAACAGAGTGCTGAAAAAGGTTCACTAATTCTTTTACGTGCAATGCTGCCAGCTTTTAGCTACTACAGTACTGAACCAGGAAGTGAGGATTGGTAAGAATAGCTTCATGTCAAAATGTCACAGATTCCATCATCTTATTCAGGTTCAGTAGTTTCTCTTGGATAAATAATGTTTTAGTTTATTCTTTGGCTTTGGTGAATTGCCAGAGTTCTGAAATGGTTGATTTTAATTGTGTTCTTCATATTTCCATTGTTTTAGAAAAACAGTAAGTTCACCAGGTTCTCATTCTGCCCATCTCAGAAGTCAATCAGGATATGACTGGATTTTTTTAGAAAAACATATTTGTCATGTGGATAGAGTAATGAACTTGGAAAATTTTAATCCATGATGTGCTACTATTTACCTAAATGCTCTGGACTATGTTCCTCAACTTCATGAGGCCCTTGTTTCCTCATATCCATTTCCATTATTTTGATACTAAGGTATCATCTCTAATCCTAGCATTACCTGGTGGTTTTTAATTATTATTTAAAATGCTAATAGGTTTCCTGGAAGTTAAAAGGATTTTATTTCCCTTTTCCTTCTTTGTTTTCTAACTATTTAAGAATCATATTTAATCAGCTAGTTTTTCTACTATGACTCTGCTTCTCTAGTTTAATATATCTCATTCCTCAGCAATGACTTTTCCACAAGAAAAAAATCTTGTGGAAAAAAATTTACACGTTCAGTGAAATGTCTCCCACCTCCATATAATTTGTATGTTCAATACAAAAATGAATGATTCAACTCCAAACTCATTTAAAATGAGTTTTTACAGAATCAAACATCAGGATGGAAATAAAAGATTATTCATTTTATCTTCTTGTTTGTAGACTAAAACAATGTAGACAGGTAAGGACTCCCCTTCATTTTAAAAGGCTTCCAGAAAAGATAATATAATTATTTTGCTAAAAGAGGACAAAAAAAATTTATCTTGTGAAATAATGTGGATCTTTGGTTTTATTTCTACACTGCAAAATATTTGCTAATTTTATTTAAAAGCTGACATTTGGGTCAGAACCAAGATTTTCTTCCAAAAAATTGGCCAGAGTCATTTATTTTTTTTTTAAAGCAAGCAATCAATCTGTTCCAAGTCCAAAAAGGCTTTTACTGGACAGTCAAGTAGAGCAGCCTTGTTTTCTAACAATTACATTTTGCCAACCATGTGGATAGAATAAAAACGGAGATGCTATTTCAATTTCTCCACCTCCTTTGGAAGTGATTTTTGAGTTAAAAGGAGTGCAGATATTTACTAGCTATTGAACTTCTTTTTTTCCCTGAGGAATGTCAGACATTCCTCTGTATACAGAGTGATTTCTCACAAATTCAAATTGAAAGTTAATCAAGAAACCTAATAGAATGTTGGGTGTCAGATTATCCTAGAAATTTCTGTTCTAGTTACTCTACTTGAGAAGTAATTTAGTGGTTTATTCCAATCATGAAAATTTTAAAAATTGCATCCAAAAAGTCCTAATTTTTAGCAGATGCTTAATAGTAGAAAATATAATTCAGACTGTTCCCAAAGGTAATATAGGTAACAGTAGTAGTAATAACAATAACTGATAATTTTATAATTATACACAGGAGAGTTATATATTTATATACATTGGAGGGTTGTTTTTTATAATTAGGCAAATGCATGAAGGTATTATTTTTTCATGTTCTGAAGTACTGATTTCTCTATGGTCAATTGTCCAAATATTCTGGCTTTAGAACATGATACACCATCTGAAATGCCCATATTTATCACAGACCCAAATGATAGGCAATACAAGACTTACTTAGATGCTGCATTATATCTATCACATTTCCATCACATTGGAACATCCAACTGTGAATGACCTGAAATGCATATTCCAGGAAGGAATAATCTCAGAGGTAATATTTATATATTTTTCAGAAATATTTCCAAGAATAGATTCCTCTGAGTATGTTGGTATAATGTGGCTATTGAGACTTAAGCAGCTTTCTTTTCTTCTACATTTCATTTGTAAGAACACATACAACTTACTTCTGTACCTGTAAAAGCTATACTAAAACAAAACAGAAGACACTCATCAATTTTAGGCTTCTTTTCACAATGAAGCAAAAACCTATAAATTGGAAAATAAGGTCTTTTATTTTTCCCTTGGGAGAACTAGGTCCTTGGCAAAAATAAATAACAAAATTCTCACATTTAATATGTTTTAATGCCTGTTTGACAGTATTGAGACACAAGTAGGAATAGGTGTGAAGAAAAGTTACAATTTCTGCTCTATATCATAATAAGCAATACTGACTCCTTTTTTGGACAAGGGTTCTGACAAATTAGGTAGCAATTTAAGTCAACATGAAAATAGTCATGTTTTTAGACAATGTATAATCTTGTCAATTAATACTCACAGATGGAGAATCCACAATGGGAGTATGTACAATCTTGCCCAAGATTCAGAACAGTGTGGAGATAGTGAAGGGAACTTAGAACTACATATTACGATTCTAGTAACAAACCCCTGCGTTTCTGCCATCTAAACTGCTGAAGTTTAGTGAAGTTCAATGATGTCAGCACCATCACCAGCCATCGGACTGAAGTCATCCTAGGGCATTATAACTCCAGGTAAAATTACTTAGCTTTAGAGAGATATACTGCTAGTAGACATGAATAGGGAGAGTTAAAACGCTGTACATAGAATTGGTGTTTCTAAGAGGTGATAGAGACTGAAAGATGAGGGGAGTTGGGAAGAGGGGAATCCAGGGTAAAAGAGCCTGGTTAAGACTGGGGATATTTAAACAAAGTGAACCTACTGTAAAGCTTTTGACTTTCTAAAGATATTCCCTTTGGACCTAGAAAATGTAATATTTTACAACTGGATTTAAGTTTCTCACTATGTTTTGTCCATCAGTGTAGTAAAGAGTACTGTATATGCCAGTATTGTCTTCTACACTGGCCTTAGTGAAATTTTAAATAATTGGGAAGAGCGACCCGGCCCATTTCTTCCTCTGCTGGCATCTGTGAAAAGGGAGTAGCTTCCTTTCAGGTGATTTATCCAGAAGTTCTAACTAGTGACCAGAGCAAAGTGAGTGGTGATCCACAGTAGAACTGGCAGAAAAGGTAGTAGACAGTTGTTACCTTTTATATTCTTTTATATCACTTCTAAGGATGAGTTTGGGCTGTGAATGGAAAGACTAAAACATGCATTTGGTTGGAGTTTGAAATCAAGTCTCTTACATAATGTTTAAATTTCCAAAATGTCCACCAATGGATGAATGGATAAAGAAAATGTCATACATACATACACACACAATGGGATTCTATTCAGCTTTAAAAAAGAAGAAAATCTTGACATTTGTGACAATAAGGATGAATCTCGAGGGCAATATGCTAAGTGAAATAAGTTGGACAGAGAAAGAAATAACCCATGATCTCAGTTATATGTGAAATCTAAAACAAAACAAAAAAAAATCAAGCTTATAGATACAGAGAACAGATTGGTGGTTGCCAGGAAGGGAGAAGGGGAGATGGGGAATGGGTTAAATAGGTGAAGGGGGGCCAAAGGGTACAAACTTCCAGTTATAAAATGTTATGGGGATGTAATATACAGCATGGTGACTATAGTTAATATCATATTGCATATTTGAAAGTTGCTAAGAGAGTAGATCTTAAAAGTTGTCATCACAGGAAAAAAAAAACTGTATGTGATGGATGTTAACTAAACTTACTGTGGTGATCATTTCACAATGTATACGAATATCAAATCATTATCTTGGATACCTGAAACTAATATGCTATATGTCAATTATCCCCAAATAAATAAAAAAGCATCACTTCTCATGCTGGAGAAAAATATAATGTTTAAAAATCCTATAATTTACCTCAATTTTATTTCTAAATAAAATTAATATCATCAAATTTATGAAACTGACAAAACATAATCTGTATAAAAGATGATGTGAGGGGCTTCCCTGGTGGCGCAGTGGTTGGGAATCTGCCTGCTAATGCAGGGGACACGGGTTCGAGCCCTGGTCTGGGAAGATCCCACATGCCGCGGAGCAACTGGGCCCGTGAGCCACAACTACTGAGCCTACGCGTCTGGAGCCTGCACTCCGCAACAAGAGAGGCCGCGACAGTGAGAGGCCCGCGCACCGCGATGAAGAGTGGCCCCCGCTTGCCGCAGCTGGAGAAAGCCCTCGCACAGAAACGAAGACCCAACACAGCCAAAAATAAATTAATTAATTTTTAAAAAAAAAAGAAAAAAAAATTTTTTAAATCCACAAGGTAACACCTAAAATTAAAAAAAAAAAAAAAAAGATGATGTGAGGACTCAAAACTCCTTTGAATATTAACTTCTTCTGAAAGCCTTATTTTAATAAATGTAATACTATTCTTTTGTCTTTGAGGGCTTAATTTACTTTATACATTTTGGTTTAGTTTGGTAAATGCCACATAAAAGTAAAACTTAAGAGAGTATTTTTAAATGGTATTTTATTGTGGTAGCAATGTTTATCATAAGCTCTTCCCTGTTAACATATTTTTAAGTTTATAATACAATATTTTTCACTATAGGCCCAGCTCTCTAGAAACTTATTCATTTTGAAAAATTGAAACTTTATGCCCACTGATTAGCAACATCCCCCATTTTCCCCACCCTCAACCAGTCCCTGGTAACCACCATTCTACTCTGATTCTTTGAGTTTGACTATTTTAGATACCACTACACATAAGTGGAATCATTCAGCATTTACCCTTCTCTAACTGGCTTATTTTGCTTATCATAATGTCTTCAAGATCCTTCCAATGTTGTCTCATATTTCAGAATTTCCTTCCTTTTCTAAGACTGAATGATATTCCATTATGTGTGTGTGTGCGTCTGTATCACATTTTCTTTATCCATTTATCAACTGATGGATATTTAGGTTATTTCCACATCTTGGCTATTATAAATAGTGCTACAATGAACACAGAAGTGCTAATATCTCATTGAGATCCTGATTTCAATTCTTTTGGGATTGCTGGATTATATGATAGCTCTATTTTTAATTTTTTGAGGCACACTCTACTGTTTTCCATAGTGGCTACACCATTTTGCATTCCCCCTAACGGTGTACAAGAGTTCCAATTTCTCCACATTTCTGCCAACTTTTTTCCTTTTCTTCTTTGATAATAGGCATCCTAACAGGTGTGAGATGATATCTCATTTTGGTTTTGATGGATTTCCTTTATGATTAGTGACGCTGAGCATCATACATATACAGTCAACTGATCTTCAAGAGCGCCGAGAGTACGCAATAGAAAAGAATAATCTCTTCAACAAATGATGCTAGGAAAACTAGGTATCTACAGGCAAAAGAATGAAATTGGACCCACATCTTATACTGAAAACAAACATCAACTTAAAATGGATTAAGGACATAAACATAAGACCTGAAACTATAAAACTCTTAGAAGAAAGCATAGGGAAAGGCTTCATGACATTGGTCTTAGCAATGATTTCATAGATATGACAGCAAAAGCACACTGAGACACCAAAAGCAAAAATAGACAAGTAGGACTATACTAAACTAAAAAGCATCTTTAAAGCAAAGGAAACAATCAACAGAGTGAAATGCAACCTATGGAATGGGAGAAAATATTTGCAAACCATAAGGGGTTAATTTCCAAAATATATAAGGAACTCTTACAACTCAATAGCAAAAAACTAGTAACCAAATAAAATGGGCTAAAGGCTTGAATAGACATTTCTCCAAAGATGACATACAATAGATACAGTATTTTTAAATTTAAGTAAACAGATTGTAGTTCAACAGGATCTAGTAGATATTGTACTACTGGATGTGGGGATAAAATTTCAGTCATCATGGTGGACACAGAAGATATGCTAACCAGATATTCACCAAAGACATCTTGTCTCAGTTGCTGGGAGTGCTGTCAGCATTTGGCTGTTAGCCCCTTGAAGTATTGTCTCAGCTTCACAGAGGTACCCAGCCCACACCAATGTTAATCTGGGGCCAGCTCACTTCCAATGACTGATTCAGGTGAAGGTCCAGTCATCTTGGTTTAACATGGGACAACTCTGAGGGCCATTTTAAATATTCTACTCCCCCTGGATTTGACAGAGGGTGTCAAGCCACATTATAGAACAGATTATCTCTCTTCTCAATCCTGCTTCTTCCTCCTCCATTCCAAAGGTATTGATCATAAGGTTGTCCCTCAAAAATATCCTGAATGTTAAACTGTCTCAAGGCTGCTTCCTGTGGAATCCAAGCTGTGAAAGTTGCTGATTGGAATAACCCCAGAAAACAGATGTTAAGATGCTATTTTGGAGCTGGGTCACCTGGCACAGTCTAGCAATGAGGACCCAGTCATGGTGGGAAAGAGAAAACACATATCCTTGACATGGGTGATGGTACGATTGTTAAGGTTCTTACGGTGAATTGGAACAATGAATTGGTAGACGAGAATGTACTAGTTCATGAGATGAATCAGATATTTGAAAAATATGGAGAAAACAGAAGTAATAAGAAAGAATTGGATGGCTTTCTAAAATCTGGTGAAGATCTAGAAAAAGATAACATGCTGAGAGAAATCATGGGCTTGATAGATAGCTGATAGAAGGAAATAAATTTCCATTGCTTGAAGACAGTAGGAGGTTTCTTCTCAAACCTATTATGAATATCTCAGGATCTGGCTCCTCTTAGTCTCTTAGCCACTAGGCTTTAACTAGGGCTGAATAGCAACTAAACTCAGCCAGGGATGTCCTAGGCCTGTGAAGAGAGGAATGAAAATACACTTCAAAGGAGTTGCTATTCTAAAAGCATGTCCCAGTGGTAGTTGAGGGAAAGTATATGGGAATAACTTTTGAAAGGTCTTGATAAAGGAGCCCACAACATAAATTTTGATAAGAGCATAGTTAATGATTTAGATTCATTCCCTTGAGACTTAGGATTCAACACCTGGAAAGAATTGCAGGATATGGTATAAACTCGTTATTAGTATGGCTGCTAAACATGAAAAAAGATGACTTATGTTCGACGAGGTCATAATTCCGAAAGTGCCATGTTTAATAGTGGGAAAAGGGATTAAAAGCATCATGTAAGTCATTATGGAAGAGGAATATACATACAAGGCTAGAAAACCCAGAAGATATGTCATGTGAAAGCCTAATAGTGCATCACATACTGAGATCATATAAATAGCACTGGTGAGAGGCACCATCATTCCTAAGTATGTCAGGAGTGTGTCCCTTCTGTAGGCCAGTGCTGTTGGTAGGAGACATTGTTACAGACCTAACTTCAGTGATTGCAATGGAAATGACAGATTCACAAAACAAGAGGGGCAAGGTGATAGCACTTAACTGTCAGAATCTAGATGGAAGAAAAGCTGGAGTGGCTTGCCAAAGGGGACTGACCCACAGATATTTATGGAGATACTTGACAAAACACATGATCACTATGGGTAAGTTAGGTCAGCATGCAATAAGTGTACTACTCAAAATATGCCAGCAGAAAAAAAACATGGTTGGATATCTGGAGGTCAAAGGCAGTTGTCTCAGTAAAAAGTCCAGGATCTCTTACCCTATGTCTAGGTCTTAGCAAGTTCTTGGACATGGAACCCATCAACTTCATGAGAGGTCAGGTCCCCAGAAGGAAGGACATTCCAACATCCTGGCATGTGTACATGGTAATAATAAGTCCAGTCTTTCCCCAAAGGCATGTATGACCATTTACTCAGATAACTGTACGTAGGAAAAGGGGAAATACCCAAACATTGCAAGCATGGTTGGATACAGAGTCCAAGTTGACATTGATACTCAGAAACGTGGAGCATCATTATGTTCCCCCTGTTAGGTTAGAGGCATTTTAGGGCCAGGCAATAAATGGAGTCCTGGCTAAGGTCCAGATCATAGTGGGTTCACTGTCAGCCAGTAATTATTTCCCTGATCCCAGAGTTTATAATCAGGATAGACACACTTGGTAGTCTGCGTGACTCTCACATTGTCTCTATAACCTGAGAAGTAAAAGCTATTAAAGTGAGTAAGGACAATATGAAGTCTCTGAAAGTACCTGCTGCCACATACACACATAACCAAGTTAGTAAATCAAAAACAATATCATACCCACTTCCATATCCAGAAGCTGTAATATTCAGAAATCTATGAGGACATAGAAGAAGTATCAGCTTAGAGCAAATACTTTACAATATTGGGTGCTATCCTCCAAGACACAGTACATACCTTTACTAAAAGATATTTACATTTTTTTTCCTCATAAGAAGAATACATAAGTCTTGAGACAGGATTGGAAGCAAAAGTGGCCTATTATCATCACTTCAAATGACCTTAATATTTTCTCCCTGCTTCCATAATTCTATGTTTGGCATGGTTAGAGCTTCTGGTTCCCAGTGGGGAAGTACTTCCACCAGGAAATACAAAAAGGTCCCATTACATTTTACACATTGGCTACCACCTGCGCACTTTGGATTTCTCATGCTAAGGGACTAACATGCAAATTGAGGAGTAACTATCTTGGCAGTGGAAATTGACTCTGATCATAAGAATATATAGAATATATATTGTTACATAATGGGGGAAAGTAGGGATAGGTCTGTTATGTAGGTGATCCACTTGAGTGCCTCTTGTTAATTCCTTGCTTAATTGTGATGAGATTTTACTGACCCAGGCTTATTGACCATGGATAAAGATATGGGTCACAATACCACATAAACCACTAAGACCAGTAGAAGTATTAGCTATGGATATAGAAACTCTAGAATGCATAACAGAAGAGAAATAAGTGTTAGTTGTTTTACCAAGATCAGTTGTAATGGGAAGTGTTATAATTTGTTCCATTCACCCTTCTCTTCTAGGTTTCCCCCAGAATGAGAGGTGCTTTTAAATTGCAAGAGGAACTGTCCAACAAATATATATGGAGATCTGAATCTGAGTGGTGCAAAGGATGGACTATATAAATGCACCCAAACCTTTCAGCAAGCACTTTTGGTCCCATTTCTTGGGAGGGCTGTCAGTAGACATTTTTCAGCTCTGAGGGCTTCAGGGATTTCTTCAATTGCAGAGATCTGCCTCGCCTAAGGTCACAACTTCCTAGGGGCAGCCCAAATCCAATACCTGTTTAGGTTAGGGTTAGTCAAAGGTTTGATTATTTGGGCTCAGTTGGGGACCAGTCTGAAGGGCCATTTTAACTCCAGAGTTTCCCATGAGCTTGGCTGAGACAGTCAGGCCTGTACTACAGCTCAACTTTATCCCTCTGTCTAACCATCACCCTCCCTTCCTTTCCACAAGTTTGATGCCAAGGCTACTCCTTAATAATCATCCTGATCATTGCACTTTGTCTCAGGGTTTGCTTCCTGGAGAACCCAATTTGTGACTATCATTTAAAGAATTATTTTCCCGTTACATCAAAAAATTTATTATTAAAAGTAATTAGCCTTCCAGAGTATATGAATGTTGTTCATTGAATAGATAATTTACATCCCCACTATGTGCTGTGAACTGGTACAACAAGGGACACAGCAGTGAAGATGCCAGAGAAGATCTTTGCCCTTACTAAGCCTAGAATCTAGTGGAAGATATAGAAATTTAAAATAATCACAAAAATAGTTATAACTGTGGTAAGAGGGAATAGTATAGAATATGTATCAGTTCAACATGAGTTGAGGTTAGATTTTTGAAAGAGTAACAGCATTAAAAAGAATAATGAGAAGGACAAAAAGTAATTCAGGGGAAGAGTCAGCAAATATGTAACACTGATAATATCTGATAACAACAACCATAACAGCAGCAACAACAAATATATGATATCACCAATGGAGAAACTAATCTTTAAAAGTTGTCTTCCATCTGTTCCTGTCATAAAGTAAAGCCTAGCTCAAGAGAAATCTAAAAGACTCCAATTCAGTTTACTTTTGAAACTTTACTAAGGCAGTGTTGATTTGTCATGACATACACAAAAAAGTCAACATTCTTTTGTAATACTTCTCTCTTTATTCACTTCTTCCGACAGCATTTTTTTTTTTTTTTTTTGGCACATTCTGAAGTTTTCGTGTGTGTGGTTTTATGCTGAATCCTTGATTAACCACTTCAAGGCAATACCTTTTATGCCAGTGAAAATATCAACCACATTATTTGTGGAGCTTTGCATGGACTATAGCAGGAAAGTGAAAGGAAAATTTACCAGAGAGAATAAAATGCTCTAAATAAAGCAAATCTGTCAAAATTAAACATTTATATAAAAAGCCTTAATTTCATCTGTGACATTAAAAATATTGCCAAGTATGAACAAAGGATATGCAAGTGAGAAGATGGAAACCCACAACAGTGTTTTCTCTAAACTCAGTTAACTAATTTTCTAATGGTTAATTAAAAAGGGATATTGATTTTTGGTGTGATTTTTCATGACCACTCACTGAGTTTCCCTTGTGGAAAAGAAAAAAGCAGTTAAATCTTAAAAATAAGTAGCAAAAGGCAAAATATATTTTTATTTTAAATATTAAAAAAAGCATTTTATACTATTCTTCTATTGAATGAAACTAGACTATTTTATTTTAAAATTTTCACTTTGGGAAAAGATTTAAAATACCAAAATAAGGCCTTTGTACTTAGAGTCATAAAATATCAACATTTCTAACAAATCGAACTTTCATTTGGGTACAATTTAAAACTACTTCTAATATGCCAAAAAATATGTGTGTTTCCACTGTAAAAAAATTCAAAGGGCTCAATGTATTCTAGAGAAAGCTTAGAATTTTATATTGGCACTCTTGACAATTTAATGACTCTTTTTTTTTTTTTTTTTCCATTGTCCCTGGCAATGTAATTATCTTACTAGCATTATTTAGTCCAAGTCTCTTGTCAAAACTAGCCCTATAAAATGCCTACTGACAATTCTGAGTCTACTTGCTTTCTGTTCAGCCCAAGTTGTTTTATTTTTTTTTCCCCAGCAATTGATTTAAATGCTACCCAATTGTAATAAACTGTTCTCTTTCTTTGATGACTGCTACAAGCTATTCTTATTTACAGCATCCATCCTTGAAATCTACTCAATGGTTTTTGGATCCTGCTTTTATTTTAACAGGACTCTATTTCTGCTGCTCATTTTTATGTTTTTATGTCTAAATTGCTCTAGGATTCAAACTGAGTTATCCCTTTAATTTCAGTTTAATATTTTAAAAAATATTTAAAAGGTCAGTTTAATATTTTAAAAAATTCTGAGGTTAAGGGCAAAGAAAGGCTTTTATTCAAAAATTATTTGAGAGAAAGTACAGAAACCATTCCCTTATGTATTTTATGATAAATATACACATTTTTATTATATTAGTATTTATAGAAGTTATAGCAAGAAATTTAGGGTACAGATTCTAGACAAATTGAGCTTATTAGCTTTTTTCTTTTTAGAATTTATAAAGAACTGAATAATTTATATAAATAACCATATAATTATCTCTTAGCTATCTCATAGTTTTTATGAGATGAAAATTATAATAAAAATTTATTATTCAAAGTAACACCTGTTTATGAAGTTCAATTATAAATATTTAATTGCTTTTCTGAAAGCCCTAGAAGAATGTATATTCTCTTAAATTAGAAAATTGTTCAATCTGATGTAATGGAATCTCATTTGGAAAATAAAATCAAATAAGCTTTTCCAAGACCATTTTTTTTCAGAATGAAAATATGTGGAAAGTGCACAAACAATAGGTAATAATGAAAGGTAATTAAAGTATATATCGCTAAGGGCAGTATTCCATGAAATTATGTTATATAAGTTATAAATTCTAATAACGTCAATCTCATCAGTAACATTGTGGATGTGAGGAATATACATCAGAAAATTGTATAAAATTCAGGTAGAAATTAAATCAAAATTAATGAAAAAATTCTTCTTTGGAAGGAGCATGATTTTTTATTATTGGATAAAACCTCTCTGCTCTTTTTTATTATTGGATAAAACCTCTCTGCTCTTTTTTATTATTGGATAAAACTCCTCTGCTCTTTTTCTCTTCCCTCAAATCAGAACAATACTGTCAAATCTAGAGAAATGGTTCCTAAAATAGCAAAGTAGAACTATGTGTCATGTATCATATAAGACACACAAAAATCAAACTGAAAAGCTTACACAAGCAGAAATAGACTTTACTAGGTGGCAAAAATCTCATGTGGATTTTAGAGCTGGCTACCAGAGCTGATATTTGGCAGTAAAGGCAATTAATATATATGAACCAGTTACATCAAGTATCAAATATTTATATCAAAGCTGGAAATCATCACTCCTCTTAATTCTACAACTTACACTAATTTTTTGTACCATTCAGTTGGCATTTATCCTGTGATTTTTTTAACTATACATGTAAACATATTTTATATTCCTAGCTAAATTGAGGCAAGAGATCATCTTGTCTACTTTATACTTGTCTTAGTTACTATCTCTATATCCATCATATACATATAATTTCTTTCACTAATTTATCATCCCTGCTTGATTTACATGAGGAGGCCTGGAGAATATGAGATTTTACTTAGTTTTCAAACCAGAGGAAAGACAAGATAAATTGAAAGATTTAATATCAGGAAACATTCCCTAAAAATAACTGGAGAATGGAGAATAGAAAACAAAACAGAAGAAAAATTAAGAGAAAACCTAATAACATTGGGTATTAAAGGTGAATCTGATTCAGAATGACTAGCCTCTAATTTTTGCCTTAAGTACTCTGGATCTTTGGTGACAACAAACCGACAAATAAATAAGAGAAGTCAGCAAGAAAAACATCTTTATGAAGTGTTATTCTTTTATGACTAGTGTCAAACTTTAAGGTTTTCCTTTGGATCTTTCTTGTCGCTAGCATGCCTCATTTCTGTATTGGGGAATTTCATGGACAGCATGGTACTTTGAAATCAAGACTGCTTTTGAATGATCTCTTCTGTATACAGTAGAGTAAAAGTTATTATAAATAGATAGATAGACAGATAGACAGACAGACAGACAGATAGGAGAGGGCAGAAAGAAGTAATTGCTGGAGATTATGGAGACAAAAACATTCAAGGTTACCTGTGTTCAGCTTACTGCTGTCCTTATATATCTATTATAATGGCTAATGTTAATTGAGTACTTACTTCATACCAGGCAGTGTTACACAGCTATTAAATATATCAACCCACTTATTAACCTTCTTGTAAGTTAGGTAGTGTTAATAATGCTTCTTTTATAAATGAAGAGTCTTGCCAAAGAGTCAAGATTAGCATGATTCCATGCTAACTAGATCATTGCCAACTGTTTCAAACTGTTTGAAATAAAAATCAATTCAATTAAATGAGCTCATATTTATCACACCAGAAGTAGGTTTCATGTAATGAACCAATGATATATTTGAAAGAGTCTTCAGATCAAGAAAATGCCAAGAACTCAGTGTATTGATATTCAGTGTCCCCATTTCCTCTGAAAGTGAACATTAGCAACGAGAAACATATGGACCAGTGTATTTATACTGTGCCAATGTTCAGGGAGAGCAGAAGACACTGTCGCTGAATTTTATGAATCTCAACTCATGAATGCTTAAATTAGTGCCATTATTAATATGAAGATTTAAAAATAATTCCTATGAGTAGACCAAAGACATGATGAAAATGGGGCCTCATAGCAGATTGTGTAAGATCCCCATGAATCTTAACTATTACCACAAATGTACCCGTGGTAAAAAATTTTTCAACCTGACAAAAAGTCTTCCCTGTAGAACAAAGCAAAAATATATTGATTGTCTTGGGCTATTATGTTTAAATTCCTACAATTGCAGCATTTGTGGATTTTTCATGATTGAGGGGTTCAAAAGTTATTACACATAGTAGTAAGATTCCAACTGTGAAAGATATTCTTTTAACAAGTTCTGGAACTCTAAAAAGGAAAAGTCAGTGGGGAGAAGACGAAAGAAAACTTTTCCTATAAATTGAAAAGAAAACTTATTGTAATGATGATGAAATTATTCCCAGTGCTCCAAAGTCCCTAGAAACAACAACAATTATTGTTCATCTCCTGTCATCATACGAAATAAAAGACTGATGCTTTTATACAATCATAAAGATGAGTATTCTACAAAGAACCTGTTTACTCATACTTCTTATTTTTATACAAAAAATATTCTAGCAATATTTATCTGAGGATTTTAGGTGACAATTTTAATAAATTCTGGTAGATGCATACACTAAATTTCACCATTCTAAGACTTTAGAAATGAAGTTACATGATTTATATCCATTCCTTTTTGGCTGAACCTTGAAGCTATAAAAAGTGACTGATTTTGTGCTCACATGAACATATAAATAAACAAATTTGTTCCTCTATTGCTATAATTAGTCAATGACATAAATTCAAGTCACTAATTTTAATTTGTATTGCATTATGTTGCCTAACACAGATTTATATGTTACAAAATGCAATTAAAATATAGCTTAGAGTCACTGCAATAAATAAATAAATTCATAACACAGATAAAACAGAGGAAAATACTTAACTGTTAGTGTTTTGAAATTTTATTTTCAAAATATGTATGAAAAGTCTAGGGTATGTCTATGAATTAAAATGCAAAGACTTCCGTTGTAAACTACTGTAGCAGGAATATGATAGGTTCCTGACTAAGTGTTACATTTACCTATACTTTAATAGCAGTATTAATAAAACTATTTTTATAGAAGACCTAATTATCTTATACTTTTTATTTTAAAGTGTACTTTAGAAATATGGAGTAGGACATACCCTGATTTTAAGTTTTGAAAGGGCTTGATATAATGGGTCAGTAGCTTAAAATACAAGATGACAGTGTATTTCTTTAAACATTTTCTTGTTATTCCAAAAATTTAGGGGGGAGGACCTTCAAGATGGTGGAGGAGTAAAACATGGAGATCACCTTCCTCCCCACAAATACATCAAAAACACAACTACATGTGGAACAACTCCCACAGAACACCTACTGAATGCTGGCAGAAGACCTCAGACTTCCCACAAGGCAAGAAACTCCCCACGTACCTGGGTAGGGCAAAAGAAAAAAGAAAAAACAAAGACAAAAGAAAGGGACAGGACCTGCACCTCTGGGAGGGAGCTGTGAAGGAGGAAAAGTTTCCACACACTAGGAAGCCCCTTCACTGGCAAGACAGGAGTGGTGGGGGAAGGCTTCGGAGCCACGGAGAAGAGCACAGCAACAGGGGTGCAGAAGGCAAAGCAGAGAGATTCCCGCACAGAGGATCGGTGCCGATCAGCACTCACCAGCCCGAGAGGCTTGTCTGCTCACCCCCCGGGGTGGGCGGGGGCTGGGAGCTGAGGCTCGGGCTTTGGAGGTCAGACCCCAGGGAGAGGACTGGGGTTGGCTGCGTGAACACAGCCTGAGGGGACTAGTGCACCACAGCTAACTGAGAGGGAGTCCAGGAAAAACTCTTGACCTGCCAAAGAGGCAAGAGACCATTGTTTTGAGGTGCATGAGGAGAGGAGATTCAGATCACCACCTAAATGAACTTCAGAAACGGGCATGAGCTGGGGCTATCAGTGCAGACACCAAAGACAGGCATGAAATGCTAATGCTGCTGCTTCAGCCACCAAGAATCCTGTGTGTAAGCACAGGTCATTATCCACACCTCCCCTTCTGGGATCCTGTGTAGACCACCACTGCCAGGGTCCCATGATCCAGGGACAAGTTACCCAGGAGAACACACAGCGTGCCTCAGGCTGTTCTGACGTCACTCTGGCCTTGGCTGCCTCATGCTTGCCCCGCATTTCAATTATAACTACCTTACCCCTCCCTCACCCTGACCTGAGAGAGCCAGAGCCCCCTAATCAGCCGCTCCTTTAACTCTCTCATGTGTGGGCGAAGAACAGAAGCCAGAGGGCAACCTACATGCAGAGGCAGGGCCAAATCCAAAGCTGAACCCCAGGAGCTGCGCAAACAAAGAAGAGAAAGGAAAATTTTTCTGTGCAGCCTCAAGAGCAGTGGATTAAATCTCCACAATCAACTTGATGTACCCTGCAACTGTGGAATACCTGAATAGACAATGAATCATCCCAAAATTGAGGCAGTGCCCATGGAGCAACTGTAGACTTGGGGTTCACTGTATGTGACTGATTAGTTTCTGATTTTTATGTTTATCTTAGTTTAGTTTTTAGCACTTGTTATCATTGGTGGATGTGTTTATTGGTTTGGTTGCTCTCTTCTTTTTATTTTTTTATTTTTATCTTAGTAATAATTTTTTACTTTTTATTTTAATAACTTTATTTTCTTTTATTTATTTACTTTTCTTTTCTTTTATTTTTCTCGCTTTTCTTCTGAGCCGTGCGACTGACAGGGTCTTGGTGCTCCAGCTGGGTTTCAAGCCTGAGCATCGGAGGTGGGAGAGCCAAGTTCAGGACACTGGACCACCAGACAGCTCCCAGCCCCATGCAATATCAATCAGCGAAAGCTCTCCCAGAGATCTCTGTCTCAATGCTAAGACCCAGCTGCACTCCACAACCAGCAAGCTCCAGTGCTGGACACACCATGTCAAACAACTAGCATGATGGGAACACAGCCCCACACATTAGCAGAGAGGCTGCTTAAAATCATAATAAGTTCACAGACACCCCAAAACACACCATCAGACTTGGTCCTGCCCACCAGAAAGACAAGATCCAGCCTCATCCACCAGAACACAGGCACCAGTTCCCTCCACCAGGAAGCCTACACAACTCACTGAACCAACGTTAGTCACTGGGGGCAGACACCAAAAACAATGGGAACTACGAACCTGCAGCCTGTGAAAAGGACACCCCAAACACAGTAAGTTAAGCAAAATGAGAAGACAGACAAATATGCAGCAGTTGAAGCAGCAAGGTAAAAACCCACCAGACCAAAAATTTGAAGAGGAAATAGGCAGTCTACCTGAAAAATAATTCAGAGTAATGATAGTAAGATGACCCAAATCCTGGGAATAGAATGGAAAAAACACAAGAAACTTTTAACACGGACCTAGAAGGACTAAAGAGCAAACAAACAATGATGAACAACCCAATAAATGAAATTAAAAATTCTCTAGCAGGATTCAGTAGCAAAACAACTGAGGCAGAATAACAGATAAGTGACCTGGAAGATAAAATAGTGGAAATAACTACCACAGAGCTGAATAAAGAAAAAAAGATGAAAAGAATTGAGGAAAGTCTCAGAGACCTCTGGGACAACATTAAATGCACCAACATTTGAATTATAGGGTCCCAGAAGAAGAAGAAAAAAGAAAGGGACTGAGAAAATATTGGAAGAGATTATAGTTGAAAAATTCCCTACCATGGGAAAGGACATAGTCAATCAAATCCAGGAAGCACAGAGAGTCCCATACAGGATAAATCCAAGGAGAAACACGCCAAGACACATATTTATCAAACTATCAAAAATTGAATACAAAGAAAAATATTAACAGCAGCAAGGGAAAAGCAACAAATAACACACAAGGGAATCCCCATAAGGTTAACAGCTGATATTTCAGCAGAAACTCTGCAAGCCAGAGAGGAGTGGAAGGACATATTTAAAGTGATGAAAGGGAAAAACCTACAATTAAGATTACGCTACCCAGCAAGGATCTCATTCAGACTCGATGGAGAAATTAAAACTTTTACAGACAAACAAAAGGTAAGAGAATTCAGCACCACCAAACCAGCTTTACAATATGCTAAAGGAACTTCTCTAGCCAGGAAACACAAGAAAAGGAAAAGACCTACAATAACAAACCCAAAACAATTAGGAAAATGGTAATAGGAACATACATATCGATAGTTACGTTAAATGTAAATGGATTAAATGTTCCCACCAAAAGACATGGGCTGGCTGAATGGATACAAAAACAAGACCTGTATATATGCTGTCTACAAGAGACCCACTTCAGACCTAAGGACACATACAGATGGAAGGTGGGGGATGGAAAAAGATATCCTATGCAAATGGAAATCAAAAGGAAGCTGCAGTAGCAATTCTTATATCACACAAAATAGACTTTAAAATAAAGACTATTACAAGAGACAAAGAAGGACACTACATAATGATCAAGGGATCAATCCAAGAAGACGATATAACAACTGTAAATATTTATGCACCCAACATAGGAATACCTCAACGCATAAGGCAAATGCTAACAGCCATAAAAGGAGAAATTGACAGAAACACAATAATAGTATAGGGGACTTTAACAACCCATTTTCACCAAAGGACCGATCATCCAAAATGAAAATAAATATGGAAACACAAGCTTTAAAATAAGATGGACTTAACTGATATTTTTAGCACATTTCATCCAAAAACAACAGAATACACTTTCTTCTCAAGTGCTCATGGAACATTCTCCAGGATAGATCATATCTTGGGTCACAAATCAAGCCTTGGTAAATTTAAGAAAATTGAAATCTTATCAAGTATCTTTTCTGACCAGAATGCTATGAGACTAGATATCAATTACAGGAAAAAATCTGTAAAAAACACAAACACATGGAGGCTAAACAATACACTACTGAATAACCAAGAGATCACTGAAAAAATCAAAGAGGAAATCAAAAAATACCTAGAAAAAAAGGACAATGAAAACACGACGACCCAAAACTTATGGGATGCAGCAAAAGCAGTTCTAAGAGGGAAGTCTACTGCAATACAATCCTACCTCAAGAAATAAGAAAAATCTCAAATAAACAACCTAACTTTACACCTAAAGCAATTAGAGAAAGAATACGAGAAAAACCGCAAAGTTAGCAGAAGGATAGAAATCATAAAGATCAGATCAGAAATAAATGAAAAAGAAATGAAAGCAACGACAGAAAAGATCAATAAAACTAAAAGCTGGTTCTTTGAGAAGGTAAACAAAATTGAAAAACCATTAGCCAGACTCATCAAGAAAACGAGGGAGAAGACTCAAATCAATAGAATTAGAAATGAAAAAGGAGAAGTAACAACTGACACTGCAGAAATACAAACGATCATGAGAGATTACTACAAGCAAGTATATGCCAATAAAATGGACAACCTGGAAGAAATGGACAAATTCTTAGAAAAGCACAACCTTCCGAGACTGAACCAGGAAGAAATAGAAAATATAAACAGAAAAATCACAAGCACTGAATTGAGACTGTGATTAAAAATCTTCCAACAAACAAAAGCCCAGGACCAGATGGCTTCACAGATGAATTCTATCAAACATTTAGAGAAGAGCTAACACCTATCCTTCTCAAACTCTTCCAAAAAACTGCAGAGGGAGGAACACTCCCAAACTCATTCTACAAGGCCACCATTATCCTGATACCAAAACCAGACAAATATATCACATAAAAAGAAAATGACAGGTCAATATCATGATGAACACTGACGCAAAAATCCTCAACAAAATATGAGCAAACCGAATCCAACAACACATTAAAAGGATCATACACCATGATCAAGTGGGGTTTATCCCAGGAATGCAAGGATTCTTCAGTATATGCAAATCAATCAATGTGATATACCACGTTAACAAACGGAAGGATAAAAACCATATGATAATCTCAACAGATGCAGAAAAAGCTTTTGACAATATTTAACACCCATTTATGATAAAAACTCTCCAGAAAGTAGGCATAGAGGGAACTTACCTCAACATAATAAAGGCCATATATGACAAAACCCACAGCCAACAGCATCCTCAATGGTGAAAAACTGAAATCATTTCCACTAAGATCAGGAATGAGATAAGGTTGCCCACTCTCACCTCTATGATTCAACATCATTTTGGAAGTTTTAGCCACAGCAGTCAGAGAAGAAAAAGAAATAAAAGAATCCAAAATGGAACAGAAGAAGTAAAACTCTCAGTGTTTGCTGATGACAAGATACTATATATAGAGAATCCTAAAGTTGCTACCAGAAAACTACTAGAGCTAATCAATCAATTTGGTAAAATAGCATGATACAAAATTAATGCACAGAAATCTCTTGCATTCCTATACACTAATGATGAAAAATCTGAAAGAGAAATTAAGGAAACACTCCCACTTACCACTGCAACAAAAAGAATAAAATGCCTGGGAATAAACCTACCTAAGGAGGTAAAAGACCTGTATGCAGAAAAGTATAAGACAGTGATGAAAGAAATTAAAGATGATACAAACAGATTGAGAGGTATACCATGTTCTTGGATTGGAAGAATCAACATTGTGAAAATGACTATACTACCCAAAGCAATCCACAGATTCAATGTAATCCCTATTAAACTACCAATGGCATTTTCCAGAGAAACAAAACTAAAAATTTCACAATTTGTACGGAAACACAAAAGACCCTGAATAGCCAAAGCAATCTTGAGAAAGAAAAACGGAGCTGGAGGAATCATGCTCCCTGACTTCAGACTATCCTACAAAGTTACAGTAATTAAGACGATATGGTACTGGCACAAAAACAGAAATATAGATCAATGGAACAGGATAGAAAGCCCAGAGATAAACCCACGCACATATGGTCACCTTATCTTTGATTAAAGAGGCAAGAATATAAAATGGAGAAAAGACTGCCTCTTCAATAAGTGGTGCTGGGAAAACTGGATAGCTACATGTAAAAGAATGAAATTAGAATACTCCCTAACACCATACACAAAAATAAACTCAAAATGGATTAAAGGCCTAAATGTAAGGCCAGGCACTATAAAACTCATAGAGTAAAACATAGACAGAACACTCTATGACATAAATCACAGCAAGATCCTTTTTGACCCACCTCTTAGAGAAATGGAAATAAAAATGAAAATAAACACATGGGACCTAATGAAACTTAAAAGCTTTTGCACAGCAAAGGAAACCATAAACAAGACGAAAAGACAACCCTCAGAATGGGAGAAAATATTTGCAAATGAAGCAACTGACAAAGGATTAATCTCCAAAATTTACAAGCAGCTCATGCAGCTCAATATCAAAAAAACAAACATCTCAATCCAAAAATGGGCAGAAGACCTAAATAGACATTTCTCCAGATTGCCAACAAAGACATGAAAGCATGCTCAACATCACTAATCATTAGAGAAATGCAAATCAAAACTACAATGAGATATCATCTCACACCGGTCAGAATGGCCATCATCAAAAAATCTACAAACAATAAATGCTGGAGAGGGTGTGGAGAAAAGGGAACCCTCTTGCACTGTTGGTGGGAATGTAAATGGATACAGCCACTATGGAGAAGAGTATGGAAGTTCCATAGAAAACTAAAAACAGAACTACCATATGACCAAGCAATCCCACTACTGGGCATATACCTTGAGAAAACAATAATTCAAAAAGCATCATGTACTACAATGTTCACTGCAGCTCTATTTACAATAGCCAGGACATGGAAGCAACCTAAGTGCCCATTGACAGATGAATGGATAAAGAAGACATGGCACATATATACAATGGAATATTACTCAGCCATAAAAAGAAACAAAATTGAATTATTTGCAGTGAGGTGCATGGACCTAGAGTGTGTCATACAGAGTGAAGTAAATCAGAAAGAGAAAAACCAATACTATATTCTAACGCATATATATGGAATCTAAAAAAAAAAAAAAAAGGCTCTGAGGAACCTAGGGGCAGGACAGGAATAAAGATGCAGACGTAGAGATAGGTCTTGAGGACATAGGGAGGGCAAAGAGTAAACTGGGAAGAAGTGAGAGAGTGGCATGGACATATACACACTACCAAATGTCAAACAGATAGCTAGTGAGAAGCAGCCGCATAGCACAGGGAGATCAGCTAGGTGCTTTGTGACCACCTAGAGGGGCAGGATAGGAAGGGTGGGTGGGTGATGCAACAGGGAGGGATTATGGGGATATATGTATACATATAGCTGATTCACTTTGTTTTACAGCAGAAACTAACACAACAATGTAAAGCATTTATACTCCAATAAAGATGTTAAAAAAAAAATTAATCATACATGTGGCCAGGCACTCACCTAACTCAATTTAATAATTAGAAAAAATGTTCAATTAACCTTATAGTTCTCAGTAAATATATCTTTGTCATGAAATTATATACAACTTAAATTTTAATATATTAAGAACACAATTTAAGTTCTATTTAACTGTGTTACTTGTAGATGAGTTTAATTGAAAACAAATGTATTTTTTTCTAAAAGATGAATTTCTCAGAGCTATGCATAATTTTCTTTTAGGGCATTATTTCTTTCATCTTGTCCCTTCTTTAATGGTGGAAACTTTCATGTCTCTCATGATGAAGTATGAGCCATTCATACCCAAATGGAATAAATTTCAATACATTGCCATAACGATAAAGGAGAAATATAAGGTATGTCAAAAAGCAGATCCTAAAAGCAAAGCACTATCAGTTAAAGGAATGCTATAAGCAGTCATATTGTCAGTCAGTCAACCACAGACTAATGTATGCTTCAAATGGGTACATGGAAGCAACAAGGGTAAGCTATTTCAGCCTTACTTACATCAGTATGAGATTAAAAAATCTTGAATTATTTCTCAGTTTTTTTTTTTTTTTTTTCCTGAATTCTCTACTACAGGAATCAGTTATAAAACCACTTGATAAATATCAGGACATTACATTTCACAATCAGTGATGTCTACAATTGCTGTTAGAACAATGATAAAGAGAAAAGAAGTAAACGAAACAAAGTAGTGTACAAGGTCACAGATATTAACAGAGATACCAGAGATCAAAACAAAAGCAAAACAAAGTCATCACAGCATTTAGAGGATACTGTTTTTTTTTTTCTTGGGAGGTCAGAACATTGTTCTTGGAAGAAAAACATATTTTATTTCTACATGAATATACAATAATGACCATTCTGAAAACAATCAAAGTTCAGTTAAAAAGAAAGAATAGTACTGCCAAAAAAAAAAAAAAGGGGGGGGGGGGAGAGACCGAGAGAGAAAAGCCTGCCATTGCAATAGTTAAATCCCATGCTTAGCACATTGAATATCACATTGTATGGTTCTATTTTCAGATTTTCTAAACTCCCTGGGTTAATACACTAATATCTTGAAACAACATAATGGTTTACCACACTATATAATGCTTCTGGCAAAGATCCATTGCCAAGGCACTGACTTTTATTTTCCTTTTGCCATGGTAACATCTCACTGTCTCACACCATTCAGAACAAAGGGGAAAAACTTGGAGTATCGACTTCCAAATGTAGTTGCAGAATAAGCAGCAGCCAGGGAAGGTCCAGACAGGTTTTCTAGGACAGTATGTTTTATTCTCATGATTGGATTCAGATTAAAGTTTTGGAGCGACTCATACAATTGTTAATCTACATGTTTATTACATCTTTTCACGGGTTGCACTGATGTCAATTATGGTAATAATTGTTTGACCATTTGGTTAAGGTAGTGTCACCAGATTTATCCATTATAAAGGACCTGTCCTCCAGAGTATTAGTAACTGGTTTGTAGTTTGATAACGTGAAGCTCTGTGAATATCCATTCCTAAATAAATTTTCATTGACTATTTTAGCATCTATTGATGATTCTTGCCTTAATGAGTTATAATTAGAGTGGCAGCAAATGGGACTTTATAATTATTTATTATACATTTACTACTGGCATTTGCCTGTAAATAAGAGTTTTCACTACCACTCTACTTACACGTTTTATTTTTATGCTTTTTATTGTCAGTTTGGATTGACATTTTTATATTGTTGTAATGTATTCATTGTGTTGCTCAAAGTACCCCTGTGAAAGATCTTTCAACCAGATCCTATGATGTTTTAACAAATTCACATTAAGTGTGTAAGCAATTCTTTTCTTCCTGGAATAAAAATATTGTGGACTTTTCTGTCCTAGTCATGGATTCAGCTATTTCTCCAAGGAGCCCACATTCCTTTGAGTCATTAATGGGCACTTGTACTCTTCAATCCCATTCTTAGGGCACAGTTACTGACTTTTTTTAATGATTTCATTTTGATACCTCAAATTTCAATCCAATAAGTTGGTTTCTCTCTTTCCACAGTTCCGTATTTTTATCTTCCTTCTACCAGAGTGAAATTTGTGGTTTCCAAAAATCTCAATATACTTAGTCATTTAAACTTACAGGATGCAGAAAATAGATTTACAATGACAGCATCAAAGCCCCTGCCAAAAAATAAATTTAGTAGGTAAAGTTAAAGATCACTTTGTGTATTTTTTTTTGTTCTCTTTATGTTTATAATCAAAATGTTCAAAACTTTCTTGCACTTTTTTCCTTCTTAGATATTATATAATCAACTTGCTATATCTTTCAGTTTCATTGAGAAATAATTGACGTACATCACTGTATAAATTTGATGTACATATACTGGTTTAATTTACATATATTGTGAAATGATTACCGCAATAGGTTTATTTACCATCATGTCATATAGATACAATAAAAAGACAAATAATTTTCTCCTGTGATGAGAACTCTTAGGCTCTACTCTTTTAACAACTTTCCTATATGTCATACAGCAGCATTAACTATAGTTATCATGTTGTACATTTCATTTTGCTTTAATAATTTTTCTTCCTATTTTTAAAGTTAGTTTTAAAAATCAAATGTGTCATGGTATACATTTTACTACCAACAAAATGAAACATTTTAAGGATACAGTTTGATGAGTTTTGACAAATGCATACTCTTATGTAATCATCAATATAATCAGGAATATAATATTTATGTTCAACCAAAAGTTCTCTCCTCTTCCCTTGTTAGTCTGTGTACCTGTTAATAACTGGCACCAGGTTTTATCTGATTTGCTTTCTGTCTTTATAGATGATTTTCCTTGTTCTAAAATTTTACATAAATTCATTCAGTACGTACACTCTGGAACTGGCTGTTTTCTCACGTTTTTCAGGTTTATTCGCGTTGAACGGATCAATAGCTCATTTTTATTGCTACTTAGTATTCCATTACAGAGGTATACCATACTTTTCTTGTTTGAGTTTGGGGCTATTATGAATAAAGCTACTATAAACATTTATAAACCATTTACTTTATGAACATTATTTTCATTTCTCTTTGGTAAGTAACTAGGAGTAGAAAAGCTGCATCATATGGTAAGTCTATGTTTAACTTTATAAGAAACTCCCAATCTGTGTACCGAAATGATTTTCAGGACCAACTATGTAATTCATGGAGACCAGTACAAAATGGATTTGGGAAACTCCTGTTCAAAAATTAAGAATTTCAAGATGATGACACAGAGTTCTGAGTCAAGCACAAGACCCTTCTGATATAGAGCTCTGTCTTATTCAACTGCGTAGATTGCATGCCCAGGAAGCAGGCACTGGTATAGGTACCACATTATATTGCAGCCCCAAAGTATGAAAGTCCCAGTTGCTCCATACACTTGTCAGCATTTGGTAATGTAGATCTCTTTAATTTTGACCATCACAGGGGTGGGGTGGTAATGTCTAATTTTGGTAATCATTTCCATTTTCCTGATGAATACAGTTGTCAATAATCATTTATCTTCCATTTGCATATGCACTCTTAGAAAGTAACTGCTCTGACCACTTGTATATTTTTGAGATTTGTCTTTTTGTTATTGTTGTAATAGTTACATTATCTGGACACAAGTCTTGTGAGATTTATTGAAAATACTCTTAGTACATGTAGCTTTTCATTTTTTTATGATTTCTTTCTAAAAAACAAAAGTTGTTTGCTTGTTTTGTTTTTAACAATGAAATTCAACTTATCACTATTTTTCTTTTGTAGTTAATATTTTTGTGTTAAGAATTGTTTGCCTGCCTCAAAATCATGGACATCATCTTCTATATTTTCTTCTAGAATCTTTATAAATATTAATATATTTTTAAAACTCAAATTCATTTTTGGTATGGTGTGATATAAGGGTAAAAATTCATATTTTCTGTGTTTTATATACATAACACATTTTTTGCAGAAACATATTGAAAAACTTATTCTTTCATCCATGAATTATCTGGGCACCAATTTTCAAAACAATGAACTATATATGTGTAGGTCTATTTGTAAACTCTATTGTTTTCCTTTATTCTATGTTTATTCTCATTGAAATATCACTGTTAATATTACACTTTAAGAGTCAGCTAGGAAATTAAGGATTTAATTATGTTAAAGTACTTAACTTTCTTCCTTATCAAAACTGTATTGTCAGTTGTAGGTCATTTCTTTTTGCAAATAATTTTAGAATCAGCTTGCCAGTTTCTATAAAAAGCCTGACAAAATTTTGAATGGGATTTATTGTTGAATCCATAGACTGTAAAACACTGAATTTTCCAATCCATGAACACTTTATCTCTACTTCAGATTTTTAAAATTTATACAATATTTTACAGTTCAGTGTACAAGTCTTACACAAACTTTATTATATCTCTATGTCATGTTTATTGATACTAGTATAATTCTGTTGTTGTGTGTATGTAGAAATGTAATTGAACTGACCTTGTATATTCGGTAATCATGTGAAATTCACTTAATTTTAGTAGACTTTAAAAATAAATTTTTAGGATTTTCTATGAACACAATCTACAGATATTGAAAGTTTTACTTTTCAATCTATATGCCTTTAAATAATTTTCTTATTGCACTGGCTGGGACTCAAAATTGAACTAAAATGATTGGATTGAAAATCAATACTGTGTTGACAATCATCCACACTAAAGTATGAGGCTATTGGGAGGATTTTCTTGTTTTGTTTTGTTTTTGCAAATAACATCTTCAGCCTGATAAAGTTTCCTATTTCTAGTTTGTTGAGAGTTTTTATTATGAATGGCTGCTGAAAGTGTTCAACGGTGGTGAACTGCAATGTGAAACTAGAGGAAGTAATTCAAAAGCTTGTGTAATGTAAGTAATTGAGTAAAATACAAATAATTTCAATTATATTGTCAATGGAATTGGTTTACTATAGCTTGGGTAAATGATGCTGTAGAGCAGAAGTCTGCATTTTCTGTAAAGGGCCAGATAGTAAATATTTTAGTCCTTGAGGGTCACATAGAGTCTCTATAGCAATTTTCCTTCACTCCATTTTACTTTTTGTTTGCCTGTTGGTTTTTGTTTCTTTGTACTACTTAAAAAATATAAAACCATTGTTGACTTTCAGGCCTTACAAAAACAAACCCAAGCTAGATTTGTTGCTGGGGCCTTAGTTTGCTGAACCCTGCACTGGAGAAAGATAATGAAAAACTCCACAGGGCCATTAATCATCAATTAAATGCTAAGTGTGAAAGCCAGAGGGCCTCCTTGGAAACATATGTTCTAGTTACTGTTGTAGCAGAACAGATCTCCCAAAACCTTAATAGTCTGGATCAACCATTTTATTATGCTCACAGACTCTGTGGTCTGAAATTCAGAAAGGGCATATCACAGATGACTTTTTTTTCTCCTCCACAATATTTGGAAAGATGGAACAGCTGGAAGTAATGCAATGACTGAGTTCTGGAATTATCTGCAGGTATCTTTACTAATATGTCTAGCACCTGAGCTGGGCTGACATAAAAGTTTGGCTCAGCTTAGAAACTGACTATCCATGTGGACATGGCCTATCCATGTGGACTGGGTTTCCTCACAGCACACTGGCCTTAGGTTATTCATACTTCTTAAAGTGTGGCTTAGAGTGCCAAAAGTTAGCATCCCAGTATGAGGCAGAAGCTGCAATTCATTGTATAGCCTAGACTCAGAAGTGAGAGTCACTTCTGTTGCACTATTTTGACTAAAGCAGACACAAGCCCTGTCAGACTCAAGGGAATGTAAAGTAGATCTCACCTCTTAGTGGAGGACTGTCAAAGAATTTTTAGCCACTTTTATAAACTTCCACAATCAACCCCCTTGCAACAAATTACACTTGACTCTTGAACAATGGGGGGTTAGGAGTACTGACTCTCCATGCAGTCAAAAATACACATATCATTTATATGTGGTGCTTCGGTACCCACAGGTCCTCAGTATCTAGTTCCAGATCTGCAGATTCAACCCTCCTTGCATTGTGTGGTACTGTAGTATTTACAGTTGAAAAAAAAAATCCATATTTAAGTGAACCTGTGCAGTTCAAAAACCTGTGTTGTTCAAGGGTCAACTGTATTTTGATTCCTTCCAAACGTAAGATTCACTCACCCTTTTTTAAAATTCCCCCAAATTTTCATCTTATTATGGCTTCAGGCTCAGGCTGAAGGTCCTGAATATTGTCAGTTCATCAGGTCTATGTGCAGATGAGGCTCATACAGTACAGTTTAGGGTGCAAATCTTTATCTAAAAATGTATGCACAGAAAAGACAAGTTGTCTGTCTCCTACACCCCAGTATACTATGGCAGGACAGGAAAAGGATGACTGCAGGTGAGTAACCTATTCAAACGGGGGAAGGAAGGGAAGCACACAGCAGTCACTACTCCATAGCAATTTTGAAATTAGACAGGGCACTTGTGGTCAGTTCCTTAGTTAGGGATCATTCCTGTTCTCTAGGACTGATTCCTCAGGGCTCTTTGTTCGGCTCTTCCACCTCTTGGTTATCCCATTTTAGTCATCCTTCCATTTCTATATAGTTGCCTATAGTTCCATGGAATTTGGGGATTTAAAGGCCTATATTAATTTTGTATGGTCTCTATCCCTTTTAGCCCAAACAGGTAGAGTTCCTTTAAAATCTTTCTGGGTTTCTAATAATCTATAGTCCATTCTATTAGACAGAAGCCACATGAACTAATTTCTTTAAGATGAGCTCTTGTCTATTTTGGACTCACTAAAGATGCTGAGTGGCAACGTTCTTAATATTCTCAGGAGCTCTTTTTTTTCAATGGGTGCTAAATAGGCATGTCATTTATATTGTTTGCGGTCCTTTTTTCTAACCAGCATAAAGTTTGAGATACTTAGATTTTTCTGTGGCTCTTACAGTTTCATCCTATATTTTATATTTTACTCAAATCTATTTCTTAATTTGACATTCTTTTGCTGACTGGAGGGACCGGGAATTTATATTCCTTCTTAATGTTGTTTAAAAACTGAATAGTTATTTTTAAGCATATGTTATTCTACCTGCATCTTATCATTTGAAACTAAAGGAATCCATTAGCACTGTCAACATTTTGTCTGGAAATCTCCTTAACCAAATTCATGTGTTTATTACTACATTTTCTATTCTCCACATGAATGCAAGAGTTTTGCTAAACTTTCTGCCATGACAGAAGCCTCCTTTCCTCCAGGTTTTAATAGCATTTTCTTCATTTTAAGCCCTTATTAACACTTTCTTCCAGGCTTTAATTATCGATCACCTCTTGATGTGTCCATCTCCCGTGCTTATTTAGTCCCCAAAATAATGCCATATATTTTAGGTACCAAATTCTATTCAGTAACTATTCCTGAATAATTATACCAAAACTTAGTTGCATAAACCATTATTTTAAAAAATCTATTTATTTATTTACCTACTTACTTATTTAGGCCATGCTGAGCAGCATGTGGGATCTTAGTTCCCAGACCAGGGATCAAACCTGTGCCCCCTGCATTGGAAGCATGGAGTCTTAACCACTGGACCACCAGGGAAGTCCCCAAACCACTATTTAATACACTGGCTCATAGATTCTGTTGGCCAGGAATTGTCTCAGATAGAGAAGGGACATCTTGTTGATGCTACAGTTGTCTGAAGATTTGGATGAGTGATTTAAGGGCTAGACACTATAATCATCTGGAGGCATCTTCATGTACATGTCTAGTTCCTATGTAGGGATGACTCAAAAATTTGTCTCAGGTGGGACTGAAAACGGGAGTTCTTATATATAGCCACTCCATGTGGCCTGGCCTTCTGACAGCATGGTGGACTCAGAGAAGGCAGACTTCTTAAATGATGACCCAGTGTTCCAAAATGAGTATTCCAGAAGATAAGACAGAAGTCACACAGCATCAATTCTGCTGACTCTGTTGGATAAAGTAATCACAAGCCCACCCAGATTCAAAGAGAGGGACATAGTCCCCACCTTCAATAGGAAGGGCATCCAACTACTGTAGGGTTTTTTAGCTCCACACCATATAAAAAAGGCCCTTATCTCCTTTACATGACAGAAAAAAGCTGGAAACAAAGGCCAAGACTTACTCTTAAAAGTATATATGCTACAGAGGATAAATTCTCAAGTTAGGCAGATCAGTTCTGCCAAGTCAGGACCCTGAAAGGGAAAGAATGGAACCCTAAGATGTGGGCTGAAGACCCAAGTATAAAGGCTTGATTCACTCAAAAGTCTTGAATAATTCAAATCTGAATTCTCTGAGCCTACAGAAGTGGTCCACTCCACCCTCTTAAAGAACAGTGCTCATTACTTCTCACCTACAAGACAATGCATGCCCACCCTCCCAGGATCTACCCCACCTTCCTCCATGGTCATGATGCCAATAACTAAAACAAAGTCAAAATGTAACCTGGCCAGAGAAATTCTGAGTTTTTTAAGGAAATAAAGACACTATTCATTGAAGAAACTATAGAAACTAGTCATAGTGGGACCAGCAGAAGATGGGAAATTAAATATGGAGCTAGATTCTAGGAGTGCTGAATCAAGGGAAACCAAATATAAAGCTAGAGGAGGAAACATTTATTGACATGGGAGAAATTGCCCAGGTTATACCAATTAACAACCTGACAAAGATGTTGGGAGACACAGCCAACATTCTTCTAGGACAGTTCTTAGGAAAAAAAAGAAAGCTAGAGCACATTCTATGTGAACTTAGAAATGTCAGAAATGTTGTGGCAGAGAGTAGAAGGAGAGATCAAAAGGCTGAGGGAAATGGTCATGATACTGTGGATATGTTATGTAAATCCAGAAAACACAACGGATGAATTTGTTTCATAGGTAACCCCTGGTATACACTCTTTTTAAAATTAATAACGAATACACTGATGAGAAGGGCACCAGCATGATGGAGAATTTCAGCAACACTCCTCTTCTATAGGTTAAGGACTGATACAAGGCAATTACAGAACTGGACTCTTTGATACCAATAAATATGACAGGATCCTAAAATAAGACAGGGTTGGGGAGAGATAGAAGAGGGCCTTTATTCATTAGGTACAAAAAATTGCTATATTTCTCACAGTTTTGGAGGCTGAGAGGCTGAGACCAGAGTGCAAGCATGGTTAGGTGAGGGTCCTCTTCCAAGTTATAGATGTCTCATTGTATCCTCACATGTATTCCACACAGTAGATGGTGTGAGGAGCTCTGTGGAATCACTTTTATAAGGGCACTAGTCCCATTCATGAAGGCTCCACAACCTCATGACGTAATCACCTCCCAAAGGCCCCACCTACTAATGCCATTACCTTTGGGGTTAGGATTTCAACATATGAATTTGGGGGGAATACACACGTTCAGACCAAATTAAAAGTCTTGAGTAGATGATATGCAGTTACTGATCTTCCAAATGAATTGGATCAAAATGAGCTGGTCTTCACTTGAAACAGACACGAGTATACATTAGAGTCCTTCACCAGAGACATGTTAACTTTTCCACCCCCTGTCATAATATAGTCCTCAGAGGTCTGGACATCCTGCAGAATATAACTGTACTGCACTCTATCAACAAATACGTACGCAAAGGACTGCTTGGGCAAGAAGTGGAAGATACATTGGAGGCATTGGTAGTACATATGCACTCCAGAGTGTGGGAAATAAACCCCCAAAACATACAGGAACCTATAAGTATTCAATAAGTATTAAGGTGTCCAATCACCTGTGTCACACTCGGATATTCTCTCCATTGTAATGAAGAAATTATTTAATCTTGTACCTCCAACCATAAATGGAAAACACAACATCTAATAAGATTCTTCAGACATGATATTTCACACTTATGAATATTGCTCTGATGCATATACCAGGTGACATCAATGGCTGTCAGTATCGACTGTGCAGAAAGATAAAAAAGGACATAACAGCCAGTTCAGGCTATGCTACTGAGTAGCTCTGATGCTTGGACCATATGATCTGGCAAGCCTAATGCTATTAGATATATAGCTAGGAACAAAACATGCTTTGTGGAGTTCCCAGTAAGGCCCAATGGAAGACTAACAAGGCAGACCTCCAGTTCCTGAGTAAGACTGACATGTGCAGTGGAGAATTTTGAAAAGCACAGATGGTATATATATACATGATATAGCCTTAAGTTTATGCTCATTATGATATTACAAGAAATTATCAGTCCCTATTGGAATTTGATAGTGATGGAACTCATTACTCTGAAAATATAGGAAAAAAGTAAAGAATTTATCTTGACTTTTCTAATCAAATTTGATTGCAAAAAAGTCAAATAGATAAGGAAGTTTTATTTTTAACATAAGTAGTCTAGCTAATAAATGGAGAAGGGTTAATCAACATAGAAATATGCCATTTGGCAGTACCTAATAAAATAATGAAAACAAAGGATATAGGGAAAAAGTACAAATGAATGCTAAAACCATTACACAAAACGTCGATGGAGAAATTTATGATGATGATATCTGTTTAACAACTTATTAAAAGTAGGACAAATTTTATGATTCATGTGATTTGATAGAGACCTGATAAGGAATACACAGCATCACCTATAAAACATCATTGACTCCCAAAGTTAAACAAGATCCTGAATCAAATCAAGCATCTAGTTTATAGCAAACACAGGGTTGGAGGAATAAGTTTAATACACCATGCCAAAGCAACCAGGCATATACAGAATGTGGGATATTCTACAGTATAAATGACATGGTTTCTAAAATTATGTGTACATGTCAGTATACAAACATACACACAGCCTTCTCTAGAATACAAAAGAGACAGACTTTGAAATAATAACAAATGCAGTATAGCAATGTAGAATTTGTATGATGTGTGCTAAGTAAGCAACTGTAAAATTCATATTTGAGACAGGACATTTTTAATATGGACTAGATATTTGATAATTACTATCTATTTATTTTGGTATGATAATGGTTAGTTTTTGTCTAGAAATAGTCATTATCATTAGGAGATATATATGAAGGATTATGAGTGATATGACTTGACTTGTTTTGACATACTTCCAACAAAAAGGGTGCATCTGACAGATAAAGTTTGAAGAAGGTGAAGAACTGCTAAATCTGTGAGAATGGCATATGGGCCTTCAGTAAACTTTCCTGTTTCTCGTGTATATATCTAACACTTTCTCAAATAAAGCAAAATAAAGCTTTTGTTGATTTGAAAGACCAACACATAAAGAAAAAAATTAATTTATAAATAAAAAACTTTAAATATGTAATAGGCATATCTTCCCTAACATTTACAGGAGAGTAAAAATCTGTTAACAATAGGAATCAATGACATGAACATCAGACTCACAGATAAATGGAGAAACACACAGATATATTTGCTTTAAAAATGTGTATTTTCTTACAGTGTGTCTTCTACAGGCAAAGAATCTGCATGGTTAAATGTAAAATCCTCTAATGTGGACCAGAGACTTAGTTTTGAAACTGCATGAGCCTTCACATCTTCTATCTTCTACAACCCTAGTTCAATGTTTCCTTTCACTTTAAAGTTTGGGTTCTCACTGAAATTAACTAGATAGTGTATCTGCCTTGTTATCCACTCTTCTAACTCCCACCCGTGGGTTTTCACATCCTCATGTCTCCTAAACTACCATCAGCAAATCCTGTAAAAATAAGTGTCAGCAGAAACTGCAGGAGTGAGTCCTCAACATCCCTGCTGATTAGGCAGAAATCAGCCTGATTCTTAAATGGTCTTTATCGAAATGAGAAAGGTCATGCAAAACACAGAAACTGGAAATGTAGGCCACACTGGGAAATGTGTAAAGTGGTTTCCAAATAGATGTGTAGATTTAAATTGTGTTGAATCTAAATCTGACAAACTACTAAATGGTATTTTAAAAAATTCTGTTCATCTCCTGAATGGCCCTGGTCGTAGAGCTCCTGATCGCCAAAGGCTAACAGTATACCTTCAAACAGACACCCTTTTCAGCCTTTGAACTGGGCACATAGGAGATCAACTATCCAAGTTCCCCTCTCTGCTTCTCTTCAGCCAATGAATTTATGCAGATCTGAGCCCAGCACTCCTTCAAGATGTCTTCAGCTGTACTGTGCCTGTTAGTCTTTTGCCTACTCAAATGCATTCCCATTTACCAAGAAACTGAGTTGTAATATATACACTACAGGTTTGAGCCTATGACCTGCCCCATTATCATTTCAATGCCTTTGTCACCTCAATATACCTCACAATAGAAAAATGCACGCATCTAGACAAATGCATAAATAGAGCAGTACTGATCATTTTGTTTAGGGTGTGGTAATTATTTTAATACATGACTGTTTTGTAGTCTTTGGGTTAACATGGCTGCCTTAAATTCTGGTGCAAAGTGTGGTTTGAATGAAGTGGATCTTTTCATGGCTACAGAGTGCTCAATAAAAAGCAAAATTTACGTAGGGGCTTCAGTTAATGAAAACAGATCTACAAAATGTTCATAGTAAATTAATTTGTGAGGAGCAGCAGTTCTTTATCTTATTCTAGTCTTTAAATTTCAATAACCTGAGACAAGAAGGCAACAGCGAGAAAGCACATAACAACATTACCAGGAGGACAGAACATATTTTAGGTCTTTCTGAATGATACTGTGTGTATCTCCCATGTGTTCAAGTATCATCATTTCTCTTTGTAATGCCAAGCTGATTCTCCTTAAGAGAATCCCAGCTTGGAACCATATAATTAAATCAGAAAAGAACAACTGCCAGTTAACAATGAATATTGTGTGATAATACAGACAGCAAAATGGTAAAGTTAAATGTATAATCCTTCAGAATTCCTATGGATTAAATAGCAAATATGTAGACATGGGTGGTGTATGGAATTATATAAATAGGGATATAATTGTGGTGACATAAGAACAATAACTGGAGAGAAAAGTGTTAAAATGCCCCAGTAATTTATTAACATATGAGGGAGAATTTGTCTGAGCTATTAAGTGCCAATAGCAGTAAATTCCAAGGACAGTGAATCTTCAATTAATTTTCCTCATAAAGCCTTTGAAGGGCCTCCGGGCTTATTCAGATCATTAGAATTGCTTTACAGGCCCTAAACAAGAACCCTATTTGCCGTTAATCAAAGAGAAAGTTTGCAGCTGGGAGCCTATAATGACTACATTCCCATAAAGATTCAGAGGAATTATTTTTTTCCTTCAAATTAGTAAATGTCTCAAAATTTTAAACATTAAAGAAAACATGGTACAGATATTTGACCATTTTTCTTCAAACAAGTCAACAAAATCCACTACTTAATTCAAAATGCCATGTTTTTTGCTTTTGTTTGCTTTCACTCAGCAGTAAGTCATAAATGATTACAGCAGATGATTTTTTTAAAGACAACTGTTTATAATTTTTCAAAAAGTTGGCATCCAAGCTTCCACAAAATAATATTGAATGGATCTCCCCTCACATCCCTTCTCTCTCCCACAGTGACTCTATATGCTTCCTCCTTTCGTCTCTGAAGAGAAGCTCCTCTGCCAAGGGCTTAAAGCCTCTTTATAAGAACAAAAGTTCTTATTTTGATGTGCCTCCTTCTGTTTTTTTTTTTTTTTTTTTTTTTTTTTTGAGACATTATCAATCTCGTTTTAGTTTGAAAACACTTCTCTCTACTGAATACTTCCATTCTTCCTAAAAATATTCTTAGGTCTCACCTCCAAAAAGTACCCTTCCTTCATCTTTACAAAGCCATTGATCTATTCATCCTACTCTCATCCTTCCTCTGTCAAAGCCACTGACCAAGAGCACTAGACTTGTCTCCTCTAACTCAATACTTTGTTATACTTATCCCTCAACACTTTGAAATCTGGCTCATATAAACTGTCCTAGTTCATCTCCCTTCATATAAATGATAGCTGGGATTATCCTACTGAAGTATTCATAAACATTTCTCTTGGGGTTATGTCAAGTCATTGATTAAATAAAAATGGTAAATTGTGTTAGAGCATTAAATTTATGTCAAGGTGTTTTTCTGGAGAAAGGTTATTTTAATTAAGCAGTTGTAGTGGGTTTCATAAATGATCTCCCAAAATCCATGTCTACCTTATTTGGGATTTATGTGTTTTTAGATATAATTAGGTTAAGATGAGACACGACTAGATTAGGGTAGATTGTAAATATACAAAGACCTAATAACCAGGGAGACACAGATAAGAAGGCAATGTGAAGATGGAAACAGATTGGAGTGACACATCTATAAGCCAAGGACTGCCAGCAACCACCAGAAGCTGGGAGAAAGGCATGGGATGGTTTCTCTCCCAGACCCTTCAGAAGGAACCAATCCTGCCTGTTAACACCTTGATTTCCAACTGCTTACCACCAGAAATGTGAGAGAATATATTTCTGTTAAGTCACCCAGTTTGTGGTAATTTGTTATGGATATCCTAGGAAACAAATACAGTAGGTAAAAAATATTATTTTCATATAAAACAAAATATATATTTCCAAATGAAAAAAATGTGAAATATTTTTACAAAATTAATAATAGAATAAGATGGAGTATATCATAATATCACCACTTTTTTACCCCTACCTCCATGCCCAAATAGCTTTGTTTACCTTTGTTATTGGGGTATTTTGGTGGGAAGATTGAGAAATACTACTCTTTGAAAATAGTATTTCAGAGAAATACTATTCTTTGAAAATTCATTGCTAACTGTTACATTCAAATCCTCTTGGTCTTTGATATTCTCAAAATTTTAGCAACATTCAAACCATAGACCGATATATTTTAAAAATAAACAAAACTTTCCTTTTTTGTCTTCTGACATGGAACCACCTACCTTCACTTCCCTACCTTCCCACCCTGTCTGCACATTGGGCCCTTAATTTCCCTCTAACCACGCCAAACATGGCATTACTTTCTAAGTTCTTCTTGGTTTCCTTTTACTATGTACAGTCTCTCATCTATTATTACTTTGAGTTAATCCAAAATATAAATTTCAACAAATCACTTCTCCAGCCTGTATTTCCAACAGCTTAACAGACCTTTTCAGCTATATGTTACATCAACTTCTTGTCTATTAAATTTGTCATCATGTCCCACACTGAACTCATTATCCAAACTTTCTTATATTTCTGACAAGCTAGGTATTGAACTTATCATGGCACCAGAATTCTAAAGTAACCCAGGCCCAACCCTTTGTTACTCTTCTCAGTCCTTCTCTCCCTCATATAACAAATAAAACAAATATAACATTTATTGATTGCTTTTTTTGTGGTAGAAACTTAGCTAGGTGCTATTCGATTAGTCATGGTCCCAGCAAGAAACACAGGGTACACTCAAAAAGAGTAATTAAAATGAATACAACAGAGGGACATAGCAGGGTTAAAGAATCAACAAGGAGCATCCTGGACATAGGAATATGCAGCTGGCTCTTATCACCCCAAGACCTGAGGGGTTAAGGGAAAAGGGTGTTCTCAGAAGCTGGAAAGGAGAATGTGTAATGTAATTGTGAGAGAGTGGTTATAAAACAGGAATGTCACCTTTTATAAAAGGTTCTGCAGGAGGAAACTCAAAGGAAGAAATACCTCAGCTTTACTTTCCTCACATCCACTTCAATTCTTATCTCTTTTTTTTTTTTTTTTCAATTCTTATCTCTTACAGTACCTCCTGTTGGCTGAACTCAACCAGGAACAAAAATGCAAAGGGACTTGAAGCATCCCAAAGAAATCAGCTCCTCGGTGCACAGAATCAGATGGAAGAAGGTAGAGAATCAATCTTAGGACAATACATTTTATTGTCAAATACCTCTAACATATTTTTTAAAATATGTTCATAGTTTTTACTGTCTTGAAATAGATGTATCATACACTCTACTCCCTTTCTAATCTATCCCTTTTCCTTTCCACTGTAATCAGTCTTGAATAGTCCCTGTCTAGGTTTTCTCTGTCATCTTTTTTGTTTTCTTGGTTTGCTGCTTCTCTCTATTTCAGTCCATTTTTAGATGGTGGTTAGTTTAATAATTGTAAATAAGAGCAATGACAAATCTTTCCCTCAATCAAAAATATAGAGGGTTTCAACTCCAACTGTAAAGAACTTGGTAGTCATCACTCTTATCCCTGTGACAAGAAAAAGCTGAAGAAACTGAAAATAAATAACTTGCTTGGACCCACTGGTGAACTAAATTTGCAGTGCACACCACCACCATCTATCTGGACAGACATGTATTAGTTATAAGTAGTTTTGGTGGCATTCACATACTTAAATTTCTCCAAAATATTCATTTTGATATTTAAAGTAGACAATTCCTTACATACTTACATCCATAATAAACTCAATAATAAATGTGGCACCCCATCTGCTTTGCTAATGTTTCATATGGAATTAGAATGGAAGACAGTTTCTAAAATCTTATTACTTTGAACTAAATCCAAATATTTCTTTAAGGTCAAGATTTACTATGAGCTAATTATTGTTTTGAAAGAAAAGGCTACTTAATTTACAATGTGATTTTAGCAGCTGATATTTGAGATAATAGACTTGTACTATAAATATCAAGAGGCTACAAAAATAGAGTGCTGAAGTAAATGACAAAGTCTCCATTAAGTGGCCACATTAAAGTCTTAAATATTATCACTGGTATGTCTTAGCAATATAAATGAAGATCAATTTTAATTTGATATGGTTATTTATATTTAAGGTTATACATGTACTTTTTCTGTTGTGTCACAAATATCAATGGAGAAGCACCATGTCCAATTAAAAATCATAATTATGATTGGAAGGCATGTTAACATCTCATTAATTATATCTTTTAGGCCAAGCCAAGAATTTGTTAAATACTGACGATATAAATATAGATTTTAGATGATGCAGGAGAAATGTAAAAAAAGTAATTTAGAAAAATAAGCTATTAGAAAGATAGCTCACTTGGAGAAAAATAAGATACAGTTAATGAACACATAAGGACAATGATTGTTTTGTAATGTAAAATGAAAGGCATTCCTGTATTTTATGCATTTGTAAAACTTGTAACATAGAAGACAGTGTTAAAAGATATTTTAAATACTTAAGTCTACAAGACTTGGTTATAAATTGAAAACTGGGTCAAGGAAGAGGAAGAAGTCAGAGCTGATTCTCAAGTTTCAGACTTGGGCAACTAGAAAGATGCTATTGTTTTCATCTGAGATGGGGAATACTAAAAGCAATGAGTGAAGGGAGGGGTGTTTAAGAGGTTGATCTTGAACACGATAACTGTGAGATGTCTGTAAAGCACCCACATGGGGATGTCAACAAGATAGTTCATTTACATAAGGAATGCAGGCAAGTCCTGAGATCTGGTAATTAAAGATGAGAAAGCTCCAGAGTTGTACTTTCTAATTTCATTGAGAAGAAAAGAATTTGCCTTTGGTGTGTAAAACACAGGATGAAGGGGGAATTGGAGGGGAGAAAAGCGCTGAAGTATTTTGAAGCTTACACTCTTCCACAGAGGGAGAAATAAAGTTCATGAGGAAACAAAAAGATCAACAGATTTGAGACTTAGAAGTTGGAGATCATGAATTTATAGTCATCTAAATCTGCCACTTAGCAAGGTTTCTCCAGCCATGTTTGGCAGTTCAAAGGCAAGAGCCCAGGAAACAGATAGTAGGGTTCTTGCCAGTGGGTGCATAAAGGGAAAATAAAGTATTAATAAGAGTGTTATTGATATCTTGAATAATCAAATACCAGCTGTATAAAGAAGCGAGTGAATACATGTGAAGGGTAACAACAAAACAGATGTGTCATTAGAGAGGATAGTTTTTCTAAATTGAAGAACAGCCCTGGTGCAGTGGTTGAACAAGGGGATTGGAAGAATAGGAAATTGTGGTAAGAGATTCATATACTTGAATTAGTAATTTTGGAAACAAACAAGAGGGAATCAGGAAATTCTCCAGGAAAGGAGAGATCTGCTATGTGCATAGGAATGTGAAGTGCTGTTTTGATTGAAAAGGATAAGAACCTCTTAGAATGGTGGGAGGGAAAGTTGGGTAAGTAGAATCAGCAGAGTTTATGATCCAAGAGACAAAAAGGCATTTTAGTTTCTTAAGCATACATATGGCTCAAACTCTTTTTAAAATATAGGCTTGTAAAAACAAAGTTAAAAATCTAACGGTATTACAACTTACCTTGCTACTCACAATTGAAGACAAGAATGCATGTAGTCATTCAAAATAAATGGCACAATATAAGAAGGATAAATAATGCCTAACATCAAAAGAATGAAAAAATTAGAATCACTTCCCATACATGTTTATATGAAGTAAAATAGGACTGTAAATGTTAAAAATTGTCAAATTGTTGACATAGCAATTCAAAAGGAACAGTTGTAAGAATTAACCTGAATACCTATGATATAATGCAAATATGTTAGCTTTATGAAAGTTTTGCTTCTCCCTCCTTGGTAGACTCATACTTCAGATCCATATCTAAGTTTAACAAACTCACAAAAGAAAAAATAAAGAAAGTTTTCTCAGGTACATGGAGGATTTTTGGCAAAGGGAGAACAAGACTGTAGCAATTTGGGCTAAATGAATGTAAGTCTAAAAGTTAAAAGAAATAAAATGCAAAGGAAATGAAACTAAATAATTGGGATGAAAAGATATCATGAATTGTAAATGAGATTTGCTCTGAGGAGCTGACTCACACATGCAAAGCTTTCTGTGAAAGCTTGGAGTAAAATAGACCATAATTTTACTTAGGAAGAAAAAGTCTTATTTTTTTCTAATGCCATTTAGATAATTATGAAAAGGACAGAGTAATTGCCACATACTTCTTTGAATGGTAAGACTTTGATACTAGAACAAAAATTTGGTTTTGGAAGCAATCATGCATTTTAATTTTCCCCTCTTTTATAGTAAAGGTAAAGGCAATGGATTAAGGAGAATATCAGATAGAAAGAAGTTGATTTATAAACTACATCTATATAGAGAAGTAAGCTCTCATTTTCATCAAATAAAAATATTTCATTCCTAGCAATTTTATTATTTATTCTAGGAAAGAAGAGATATATCAAATTTGACAGATTCTCCAGACACCAGAAAGAATCCTAATCACAGAAAGTAGAAACATTCTTCTCACTTCACCCCAATGTCATTCCCCCAATACTGTATAGACACACGTATTCATGCCTATATTGACCATATACACACAGGTAAATGTACATGCACAGACTCATAAGAGACCAGACCAGAAGAGCAACTAGGGAAGATAATGACTCCTAATTTAAAGTGTAGGTTAAATGCCAACCTTGCTATTAGATGAACATGATATGACTAATGAAATCCCTGGCTAGGTGACCTGTCACCTCTTCAAATATTAGTCCTCAAGTATATATAATGTGCACACATTCATTTACCATCATTTACCCATCACCTTATTTAGAAAACACATTCTTTTCTAATGAAATTTCAACTATTTCCCACTTGGTGTGTGTACACATGCATCAGGGGATTGTGTGTTTGCTATCAGAATAATACACTGCCTTTGTACTCTCTTGAACGACTATTATTGGGATTTATGAAAAAAGATATATGGATAGAGACATTGGCGAACTTCCAAATAAGAAACAAAATGAGCTAGATATACTGCAGTTCTTGATGTTCCTGAAGGAGCTAACATTTTATAAAATAATTTTTAAATAAACACATTAACAAAGTCCTATCAAATTGAATTGTTGATTTCTACTCATATTTGCTTAAATCCTCAGAATCTGTCCTATGTCTACCTTCTTTTCATTGTCTTTGAATGTGTTAAGAACACAGAATTTAAAACTTCCTGCTAAAATCAAAGCATTTTATTAAAAGCATCAGTATTTATTCTGTGTTTTCATCTGGATGGTCTTTATAAAGTCCATGCCAAGTGGTTTTCTTGTGTTTGCTTGATTTACTTCCTATTAATGATCTTTTTGAAACAGCTCTAATAATTAGAAAACAAAATATCACTTTTACCAAGGCCCTTTAATAATATCCATTATTCAGTGCCAGCCTTGTCTTTTAGAGCCATATGGAATAGATCCAGCCCCTCATCTGTGAAACAAACATATCTCTTCTTATGTGAGTAATAATGAAGTCACATCAGCGACAATAAGGAAAGTTTTGAGCTTCTATTTATAAAGCAAAGGATCTCACGCACTAAAAGTTCTCACTCCAGTTGTCTTAGAGAGTCTTTAGAATATATGCCATATGTTTTCTTGTACAAGTCTTATGCGTGGATGCCCCTGATCTCCATCTTATATGGTCCACCATCCTCTTCTCCTAGATGTTTTCATCTTCCAATTGTAGTTTGCCATGTCCATCAGTGTTACTTCTCTGGAAGAATGACTTCCTTTTGCGTTCCGAACCAGCAGTATTTCAAAATAATAGCAGTAGTAGTAGCAGTAGTTTCAGTAGCCGTAGTTGCAGTAGTAGTAAATTTGCATTCTTTCAAATCATTTCTGGCCTTTCAAATAATGCTTCTCATTGATATGGGATGTCATTTGGGATTATTTTGCCAAAATTTCAACAATCCCCTATATATTCTATCGGTAAAAGGTACAATTATTACAACTCTCTTCCTAGGAGCAACTAATATTTTTCTATTGTTCCTAGGGCTAGCTAGGATTCACCATGCTATCACATCTGGTTCATTACACACATTATTTCAATCCTTCTCCTCAGGCAATCATACTTCTTTCTTCCTCATCATCTGAGACACATGCATACCACGTAATACAAATTGCTGAGTATAAATCAACCAATCCTAATATCAAATCAGGTTCAACTAGACAAATCTGAATTATCATTAAGTACAACCAAGATTAGATATGCTACAGAATATTCTGTCTTTTACTGTCTAAATATGCTTGTTATTTCGTATGTCCCTTACAATTCTACTAAAATTTTCTGGACATTATGCTTTATTATTTTGTTTGTTTGATATCACTGTTAGGATGTGATTGATGCCTCCAAAATAAACACAAAGTGAGTTCTAGCTCATTGTGAATATATCAAAAAATAATGTGGCATACTAGATAAGAATAGGAGCTCTGGTTTCCAATCCTCTGGGATAAATTCTAACTTAACAAATTGGAATCGCCTTTATTTTTTGGTATTTGGCACAAGTATAAATTTAGGCCCCTGACCCATGACTTGCCCTACAGTTCTTTCCACACCTTGCTCTACCCTCAAAGCAGGAGAGGCCCAAAGGGCATGCGTGTGGACACCCCAGCCCAGGTATCCAAGCTCTATTTCCTCAGCCCCATCTCCTAAATCAGCCAGCCTTTAGCTATCCTCAGCCACCATCCAGGTCTATGGGTGTACACACTGGAAGCATAGCCCACCTTCTAGAATGTGGATTTTAAAATGCTAGGCTTAAAGTAAAAGCCTACTGTGTAAACTGGGTGACTTGCCCACTGCAAGCCAAAAACTGTCAAGGGCATAGTGTAGATGGATATAACAAGCTCTTATTAAAAGTTATCTATTGTTATTTTTATTCAATTATTCACATTTTTGACTACTACCACCACATTAGCCTATTTTACAGACCTTGTGAAAGAAAAATGGAACAATATTTTTTATTAGATTGTTTTAACTTTCTCTTCCTAATTTCCATTATTCTTACTATTTTTCCCCCCCCAGGATCAATGGAGTGATATTTCTCTCACTATACCACCATGATGCTAAACTTAGGTTTTGCACTAAAATGGGGCAACTAGAAAACTTTAAGAAAAGGAAGAGTTTAAGGGCACACTTCCTCAAACCTCACCCTTTTGTTAATTCCACCTCTACTTCCAAAATGAGTCAAGGTCCTCATCTTTCCTCCCCATGTAGAACTTTAAATTCCTGAATGCTAGAAAAGAAAACCAAAAAACTGGGTGTCCTGGAGCCACCATATATAAAATCACCAGTGTCAGATGGGTCATACTCACTATTCAGCAGCAATTTTTTTTTTTTTTTTTTTTACATTTAGAGTCAAATCCCTATGCTGTATCTACAGTACCAACTCTGCAATTTCTATAACCTTCCTTCCAAGGCCATGCCCAGCACGACTTTCTATTCTCTAATACCCCTTCACACAGGGGCTTACCCACTACTTTCCCAGTCCTGTGTCTTAAAACTGATTTGAATCTATCTCTAATGTTTTTCTTCTTTCCAAATCACTTTCACATCCCTTAGCACAATAACTCTCTCTGTCAATGTCCTAGAATCTGTGCTATTCGGCCTCCTCCAAGATACCTTTGTCCTTAAATCTTCACACTGTCATCTTCTTCCTTCCCATTAAGCCTTTTCTTCTTTCATGAACAAAAAGCTCCCTTGATCTTCTAGCTATAATTCTACTTACTTCTTTTAAATCCAAGTGTCTTGAAATTTAATCTGTGGACACTGCCTCCATATCTATTCTTCTTATTACTTCTTAACCTGGTCTTATCTGCCTCTGTTCCTTCTACTCAACTAAAGTGTTCTTGATCACATCAGAGAATTTATCATTGTTCTAATAATTCTTCTATTTCATTATTTTATTGACCTCTGTATAGCATTTTACATGTTCTTATATTTTCAACTCTTCTTTGGATTTTTGTGTCATGACTTGATTCTAGCCTTTTTCTTACCCTTATCATTTCTTCTTTATATTCCTCTCACCATCTGTACCTTAAGTACTGTAACTTCAATGATTTATCCTATTTTCTCTCAAAAAGTGTCTTCCTGAGTCATTTTCTAAACCCCATGGCTTCCAAAACGTATACCGTTAGCGTTTATCAATTTCAAAATCCCAATATTCAACTGCTTTTTGACTGTTAGCCCAAAAGTAAGAAATGTACCTCAAACATTGCATGTCAAAAACGAAATCACTACTATTCCTACTAAACTGTGTCTCCTCTAATAGTATTATAGACAATATATCAACCACTCAGAATTCACTAGTAAATACAAATCTATTTCTTCTTGAGCGTGGCTAAGCAGATACTTCTTGGATATAACAGCAAAACATAATACAAAAATAATGAACCTCTAAATTGGAATTCATAAAAAAATGAGAATTGTTTTCTAAAGACACTGTTAGGAGAGAGAAAAAAAAAATACCCACAAATTGGATTAAAGTATTTGTCAATCATATATATGCTTATGGTAGACTCATATCCAGAATATATAATGAATATTCAAAACAAAAATGTAGGGGAGTAAACAAACCCAAATAACACATGGCCAAAGAACCTGAATGGACACTGAAAATATCTGGATCAGTAGTTGTTTTATAGATTCCTTATGGTTTTCTTAAACATTCATGCCATCTTGGAAGAAAGCTAATTTTACCTCTTTCCAATCCTTATGACTTTTACTTTTTTATTGCCTTAATGCAATGGCTAGAATCATCAGTAAAATTTTAAATAGAAGTGGTGCAATTCTAATTCTTTACCTTAAACTTTTGGCAGAAGAGCATATTACTTTATTTTTATTTTTTAAAATAAATTTATTTATTTATTTTTGGCTGCATTGGATCTTTGTTGCTGCGCGGGCTTTCTCTAATTGCGGCGAGCGGGGGCTACCTTTCCTTGCGGTGCGCACGCTTCTCATTGTGGTGGCTTCTCTTGTGGCAGAGTACAGACTCTAGGCGCATGGGCTTCAGTAGTTCTGGCACGCGGGTTTCAGTAGTTGTGGCTCGCAGGCTCTAGAGTGCAGGCTCAGTAGTTGTGAAGCACGGGCTTAGTTGCTCCGGGGCATGTGGGATCTTCCCGGACCAGGGCTCAAACCCCGTGTCTCCTGCATTGGCAGGCGGATTCTTAACCACTGTGCCACCAGGGAAGCCCTGAGCATATTACTTTAACCTCTGTAGTTTGTGAGCAATTTGTGAGGAGATATTTTTAGACATTTTTCTCAAATTTTCAATCACTCTTTACACACCAATGATGATTTCCTAACTCTGATTTCTCTCATTATTTATTAATTGGCATTCTACTGTAAATAAAAAAAACTTTGTTTATATTAGTATGGACTCATGGACTTTATTTTACAATAAATACAAGTGCTATACTTTGGTACAGAGGCAAATTCTGATTTGTCTACTCTTGTGTACTTTTTTGAGGATCCATCTCATGTTGTCTTTGTATCTCTATTTCTGTCTCTATTTTGTTCTCTCTACATATAAAAATATATATGCATATACATACATTTTATACTTTATAAACATATATATTTTATATGTAAAATCTACTTTAAGTATAATAAGCATTCACAATACCTAATTATTTAAAACTCTTTCATCATTAGATTCATATTTTTTTCTGATATGTTGGCCCTGAAATAATATCATGTATTATTTCTAGATCCTTAGATATGACACCATTTCATAAATTTTACACATACACATTTATAATTTTCTTAAATACTTACTTGGCATAATTTTACAAAATCAACCCATAGAATTGCCTAATAATTCTTGCAATAGGGAGTAGATTGTAAAGTATTATAAATCTTATGAACTATGAATTTTCATTTTGAAATTTCTAGCAAAATAAGTTATGGGACACAAATTTTAATCTTTTTAAAGAACTTGAACAGCTTAGCTAAGGGTACAAATATCTCAAATGGTTTCAGGAAAAAATTTTATGTCCTTCCAAATTACTGGACCAAATAAAACAAAAACAAAAAACCCTGCCATTATTCCTATGTGTTTCACATAGCAAAATTCTAAGTGAACATTTATCTTAATTATAATTTTATCTTTCATATTCATTTATGATTCTAGGGAATAACTTTCCACATACAAAACTGCCTATAACAAAATTGGCATGAATTGTTGGCTGCTGCTTTCAATACAGAATGGTTGAGATTTTCCAACAGAATATTATAAAATGAAAATTAGTTTACAATATAAATTCAACACAAAGAGACATGAAAAGTGCTTTTTCCCTTTGGAAATCTAACTGTTCAAGTTAGTAAGATGAAGTTAAATATATTTACCTGTGGCATTTTTTTCCTTCTAAATGCTGAAATTCTAATAAATATGTTGTGTCAGAAATCATCAAAAGCTTGTTACTAGTCAAGAGTTACAAGACAGATGCCTAACACAGTTAACTGAAAATGAAATTGGTTTACAGTCTAGTCTCATTTGTTTAGTTATATTTAGTTTATATGCTTGCTACTTTTTTGTTTAGAAAGAAGACTTTCTAGTCCTAAAACTTGTGAAAAAATCATTAAAATTTTTTGAAATGTGCATCTATTTTACCATGATGATTTTTATTTGCAAATATTTTTTACCATAGTTAATGACTTTTGTCATATTTAGGACAATATGTTAGCATTACAGCAGTGCATTTACCATGCAATTACATTTCATAAAGTCCTTGAGTTCCACACCTTGAGTATGATTTCTCATCTTCCCTAATTCTAAGTATTCAGTGGTTTATGTGGTATTTATGTTTAATTTGAAATTTAATAAAATAGACACTAAAATAGAAAGAGAAAATGTAACTTGTACTTTCTTTGAAAGCAGAAAATAATGTATTCCACTGAACAGCTGGGTAACTTTCATGCTTTATGCAAATTAGTTCAAAAGTAACAAAAGTAGAGAAAATGTAAGTAGATGACTATCTCAAAGTGCAAATGAATGCAAATTTTCTACACATTAAAAAATGTGTGCATACACTTATTTTAAAAACCCATTATATAATCTTTAACAGAAAACAAGATTTCATATTTTTGCTGCATAACTATAGGAGATTCAACTATGATATAAAATACTTTCACCTGGAAACAGAATAAAATGAACTAGATCATTTTGAACATACAAAGTAAAGAGCAATATGGGATCATAACAGAAACAAAATTCAGATTTAAGAATTCCACATAGTATTTTAATATTGCAGAAAACATAAATATCTTTTTTTTCCATTTTAATATCTGATCCTTTTTCCACTAAGCATCTCTCACTCCAAAAGGAAATAATCTTAAGGAGTTCCATTAATCACTATACCTTTACTTTGTGAAATAATTGTTTTAAATTCCTTATATCCTTCATTATGTCTTATATATCATCTTTTTCTTATTCTATAAATGTGAAAACAATGCAGTGATGATGTATCTCAAATGGCCTTTAAATTGAGGTCTCCAATTGATATTCAACAATAACATTCTAAATTACCCACATTTTAAAATTATGTAATACATACATATCACAACTAGACAAATTGCATACATTAGTCTATATCACTGGAATCTTAATATTCACTTTTTATTGATTTAGATCTTAAAGTTTCCTATATTGAGTTTTATTGGGGTAAATTTTCATAAAAAGATAGAATACTGCCTTGAAAACATGTAAAGAAAATTTTAATTTAGCCTCAATGTATAGCATTTCTACCATCACATATTGAAATTCATGGTAAATAATGTAGAATCAGATAAGCAAAGCAGAGAGTAGGTAAAAATCAATTTTGTATACATTTGGTGCCCCAACAACAGACACAACCATCTCATAGATCCATTTTTAAGTCTTACTTAATTTGAAATAAACACTGTTATTAAAAGAAAAAACAGTGAGGAAACAGTCTTGCTTTTTCCAATCATTCTTTGTTACTCCTAAATAGTGTAAATTTCACTTTTTATTATCAAATATGCAATACTTGAGTCCAGTAGTTATATTTTTATTGCTCAACTATTTCAAATACACTTAAAACGTATTTAGGAAGTAGGATATATAAACACATACCAAAAAAATAAAATGATTATGTACACACCAAAACATCAAATCACATCATCATGGAATAGTCATATCTTCATGTTCCTCATCTATGGTAACTTGATACAAGATATCTGTTTGATTCATACACAAGTAAAATGGTAGCTCATCAACTAAATATACATGTTCCAGATAAAATCATTTTGTCTGCGACGCTCTTCCTAGGCCAAGTTTGCCAGTCCATCCTTTGCTTCTAAGTATTTTAATACTTCTACTTTGTGTTGTAATTTGTCTGTGTTACTTGACAGTGAGCTCTTCCAGCACTGGGGCCAGAGACAAGTTACCGGAGACCAGATCATGTATAATTTACCTTTATAGATTAAATATTCCCTGTCGAAATGAGCTTTCCAAAACACAAATCGAATTATCTCATCCTTCTGCTTCAAATACACTCAGTGATTTCCCATGTATCTACAGAGAGTTTAATATAAATTCCTTCACTATCTGGCTTTAACCTGGTCCCCACACCTCTGCCCTTAATAACTGTTAACTTTAGCTCTATAGAACTAGCATTAGCACATCAAACTCTCATGGCTCTTTCACACTTTGATACAGATGTCTGAGAGCTAATCTTCAAAAGGCCTTCGAACTTCATCTGATACAAGAGGATCTTCCCTACACAAGGTCCAGTCAGTACAGTAGAAACACAAGGATCTCTTCACACCTACCTTTTAATCTTTCTTCTTTCCTCACAGGAAATCGCTGTCTAGAGTTTGATATTTTATATACTTTAAAAACATATTTAAACTTATGGGAACTATTTTTGTATTTTTCTTATTAAACCTTACCTGTTAAATATAAGGCAAATATTGCCCATCAATTCATTTTTGTATTTAAATTTTCTTAAATGTGTATTTTGTAGTATAAAAGTTTTTTTCCTTCCTAAAGCTGAATTGTAGAAATCCTTTCTTTACTGCTACTAAGAATAGCCTAAATTAGACAGGCCCTGTCTATCTCACAGCTTTATTTAGTGGTTTGCTATATAGTTTTCTACAACCTTCATAGTTTACTTTTTTACATTCACAGTTTTAGCCTCTTGAAGTTTTGTTGTGAAGGAATTTCTACATCACTTTTAATACATATTTAATTTTATGCAACCCATTTATAAATAATTTATCCTTCCCTCTATAGGCATGAAATGTAAACCTTTCTCATAAATTACATACTCAAATTACATTTATCTTTTTCTGTACATACAATTTCTTTTGGAAATTTACTATAGCATAAAATATGGTTACTTCTGGCTGTTATTTCTCCTAAGAGAGCAGAAGAGTTTCAGATGGGCTACAACTGTCATCTAGCAAATGGAGAGGTAGCCTCCACTGATACATTTTGAAGAAGTGATAGAAGAAAGAGAAAGTTCTGTATGATCATTTTTCAAAAGTTGTGAGCTTAATGTACTGGTTCCTTGAAAGTGTACTAAAATCTTTTATCTCTTTGAAAAAGATTATCAAAACAGACACATACACAAATGGAACAGAATCAAGTGCCCAGAAATTAACTCATGCATATACAGTCAAGGTCAACTAATATTTGACAAGAGAGCCAAGAATACTCAATGGAGAACAGGTAGTTTATTCAATAAATGGTTCTGGGAAAACTGAATACTCACATGCAAAAGAATGAAACTGGACCCTTATCTTACACCACTCAAAAAAACTAAATTGAAATGGATTAAATGTAAGTTTTAAATCTATGGTTTATTGTTGAAACAAATTGAGTGTGTTGATATAAATTACCTATTGTTATATGTATGTATATAAGAAATAACTGGGGAAAAAAGAGAAAGATAAAGAACTTGAGGATATAAATTGTCACTAAACAAGCTTTGGAACACTTAGAAAAAAAGAATATGTTTCTCCTGTTTTTTCATTAAAAAATTTTTCTTGGCTACTAATGACCTGTTCCATAAGAACTTTAGAAACAGTGTGTCAAGTTTTGTTAAAATATTTTACAATTTTTACTAAGACTGCATAACTTAACTTGGTAACAATTGTTATTTTTATAATACTAGGTTTCCTCTCAAGGAACATGATATGATTCTTAAGATTTTTTAAGTAAGGCAAGAGTGCTAAGTTGCAATGAAAAGATTGATAAATTTGATTAATAAAAATAAACAATACAGAAATGAAATCTACTTCTTTCTTGATAAGAACTATTTAATTGGATAGATATAGATGATAAATGCATATATGGAAATATCTATAAATTTTGAATATAATTTATATTTATATGCATATATAGTTTTGTTTCAAGGTTATAGTGGTCTTATATAAAATATGAGAAATATTCTCTATTCTCCAGAAGATTTTGTACAAGACTGTAATGAGTTATCCTTTGAAAGCTTGTTGGTAATTCTCCCAAAAAGCCATCCAGGGCTGATGTCTTCTTTATACTAAGATTTTAACTGCTACTTTGAATTCTTAAATAGATATCCAATCATTTAGGATTTACATTTCTTCTTGAGTCAGTTTCAACATTATTTCTACTAGGATTAGTCCTCTGTGTCCAAGTATTTAACTCAATGACAAAATATTTCTTTAAAGTTTGTAGTTGCAGTCAAATTTTCACTTGTATTTGTTCTTTTCTCTTGTGTTTTTTGGCCAATCTTGCAGAGTTTGTTTTGTAAGTTTTTTCAAACTTGTATTTGGCTTTATTTCCATTCTAGTTTTGTTTTCTCTGTCATTAATACCTGCTGTAATTTTTATTATATTCTTTCTACCTTCATTTTGTTTATTTCATTTTATTGTTATTTTGCAGTGTTTCTTTTTCTAACTCCTTAAAATGTTCATCAAGCTGTTAATTTCTATTTTTAATAGTTTATAGATTTAGATTGTACTTGAAACTTTTGCTTTTACTGTGTTGCCAATTTTTGATATGTATGATTTATCATTCTGTTCTAATATTTTTACATTCCTATTATGATTTCTTCCTTGACCCATGAGCATTTAGATTTTTTAATTTCGAAAAATATGGCATTTTATAATTTGTTTGTTTAAGAAAACTCAGATTGTTATCAGATAATTTGTTCTATGTGATATCTATTATTTGATATTTGTATAACTATGTAATTTGGCATGCTATTGATTTTTGTGAATATTTCTTAAATGAATGGGAATAATGTTGGATGTAGACATCTATGCATGGCCCTTAAGCAAAGCTTGAAAAGTTTGTTGTCAAGCCCTTTTATAATTTTGCTGGTGTTTTATCTCCCAGGTTGGTCAATAACTGAGAAATATGTTTATTTCTCGCAGTTCTACAAATTTTTCCTCCTACTTTTTATGGGGACATATCCCATCATATAAATCATTTGTCAAGTCTTTCTTGATGGATGTTTGGGTTATTTCTAATAATTTGTAATTGCATACAAAGGTGTAATAAGCTTGAACATTTATCATTTTTAATTCTAATGAGTAAATCTATGATACCTTTTGAGAAGTGCAATTGCTGTCACAGGCTATGTTCATTTTTAATTATGCAAGGTATTAGAAAGTCTTGCTGAGACAATTTAGGTAATTTAGGTTTTCATACAATTAAATCATATTGAAATATTAAAAATTATTAAAGTAACACTAAATCCAATGTAATATAAACTCTGAAAGGTATATATTTTATGATCTTTTGCTGTCATTAGAACCTAATAAAGTACCTGGTATATAATAACTGCCTAACCAATATTTTTGAATTAATACATGGTACAACGTACATTTGGTATTTTGGCCACTTTGCACTCATTTTCCTTTCTACTATGACTAACAATGCCATGCTGATTTTGCATTGAGGAAATCACCCATTCTTCAATCTCAGTCAATGGGCTTAGGATTGCTTCCAAACCCAGTTCCTGAGTGATAATGAAAACTTGTCATTACAGGGCTTCCCTGGTGGTGCAGTGATTAAGAATCTGTCTGCTAATTCAGGGGACACAGGTTCGATCCCTGGTCCAGGAAGATCCCACATGCCGCAGAGCAACTAAGCCCGTGTGCCACAACTACTGAGCCTGTGATCTAGAGCCTGCGAGCCACAACTACTGAGCTCACAAGCCAGAACTACTGAAGCCCGCGGGCCTAGAGCCCATGTTCCGCAACAAGAGAAGCCTCCGCAATGAGACCCCCGCACCACAATGAAGAGTAGCCCCTGCTCGCCGCAACTAGAGAAAGCCCGCGCGCAGCAACGAAGACCCAACACAGCCAAAAATAAATAAATAAATAAAATTTAAAAATAAAAAAAAAAAGAAAACTTGTCATTACAATGGGCTCAGTGATTAATTCAGTGATAGGTATTTGACCCAATCTCATCCAGTGAGAGATGGTGAGACTTTCCTGGACAAATTTCTTGGCAAATTTAATAGGATTTAAACATGGGATGATGAAAGCCTTACATTGCTACAGTCACTTTGGCACTGCAAGGAGAGAACCTCTCTAGGAATGAAATTCACAGAAGATGTGTGCAGCTGAGAGACTGAGAAACAACAGGCACTAAAGACATATTAATCCTATGAACCTAAAATGCCTAAAATCAACTCAATTTCAGTATTTTTCAATAATGTGTGCAGAATGATACTTTTCTTAAGCCAGTTTGTGTTGAATTTCCTGTCATTTTCAATCAAAACTGATTCATGCATTCTTTAATGTAATATTTATCTCTGTTTGATCTTAGTTAAATTCTCCTATACATCACTAATACATTTTCTTTTCTTTTTTGTTCATAATAAATAATGCATGGTTTATCAGGGTATTAGCCTTTTCAAAGTAATTTTATCTTTATTAATTCTTTCTACTTCCTTAGAATAATTTAGTTACAGTGTTTAGGTTTTTAAATTTAATTTATTTTTATACAGCAGGTTCTTATTAGTTATCTATTTTATACATATTAATGTATATATGTCAATCCCAATCTCCCAATTCATCCCACCACCACCAACACCCACCATACAGTGTTTAGTTTCTTGATACGAATATTTAGTTCAAAAAAGTAAATGAATAGATTAATTTGAAATTTGAATGCTACCTGAGAAACTTTCAAATCTATCCCATTAATTTTCATAAAAAGTTGTATAATGGCCTTTATTTCCTTAAAAACCCTTCTTTTGGGCTTCCCTGGTGGCGCACTGGTTGAGAGCCTGCCTGCCGATGCAGGGGACACGGGTTCGAGCCCTGGTCTGGGAGGATCCCACGTGCCGCGGAGCGGCTAGGCCCGTGGGCCACAATTACTGATCCTGCGCGTCTGGAGCCTGTGCTCCGCGGCAAGGGAGGCCGCAATAGTGGGAGGCCTGCGCACCGCGATGAGGAGTGGCCCCTGCTTGCCGCAACTAGAGAAAGCCCTCGTACAGAAACGAAGACCCAACATAGCAATCAATCAATCAATCAATCAATAAATCTTTAAAGAAAAAAAAAAAAACAAAAACCCTTCTTTTTTATTCATTAATGATTTAGGAATATACGCAATAAAATATTTGCATATATTTTATTTCACAGAGGCCAGTGTATATAGCCAATATAGATTTTGTTTTTAATATATTAGTTTTCTTTGTATGTGATAAAGTTACTATTTTGTATGTGATAAAGTTTGCTATTGTTTCATGCCCAGTTAAAAAAGAAAATATTTACTTATAAGTCATAACATTTGTGTTTTCAAACTAAGTATAATTTTCATTATATTACATTAATATCATAGAAATCCACCATTGTGCTTAATATTCCATATACTTTTACTATAGCAAATATAAGTTCATTAGAAAAAAGTTTCATTGTATCAATGATAAATTTTCCTCAGTTTTAAATTTCTCAACTCTAAGTTCTCCTTGAATACTGGTTTTCATAAACCTTACTGTTTTACATAAACCTTACATCAGTGGTTTATAATTAAATATAAATTAGATTAAAATTTCATAAAGTAACAGTTTCCAGAAAATATATAAAGTAACAGTTTCCAGAAAATACATGGAGCATATTATTGGTTTCTTTTACAAAGTTTGATGTGTAAACAATGTTTTAAAGAATGAATTTCTTTCTAATTAAAATTTTTAACTATCTCCCACTTCAATTTTGTTTAGCTGATATAGAAAAGTTATCATTTAAATCCTATACTTTAAAGTAGGATTACTATTTATCTGTCCATAAATCATTTCCAAGATATTTTTTCTACTGCAAAAATTACTTAAAAGTTTTACATATAGAAATTTATGTGTCAAATATGGCAATCACGCAAGTATTGCAAGACCATAAGTTTGAAGACTGCCTCATTCCTTGTGGCTTATGTAGTCAATACCAATCATATTAGTCAATGCCACAAGGTGAGAGACCAACCGTGACAAAGGCACAGAAAATGGAGCAAATAAATATGACTTGAGTGTATGCACAAAGATAGTATTGATAAAGGAAAATGAGATTTTTCCAACAATTACAGTAGACAACGTAACAGTCATAATTGAATGGACACCACACTGTAAATGAAAAAGCAGCTATGGGCTATTTCAGTTTTGATTCTATAAAGAATGAGTAATAATGTCCCAGGAGTTAATGGGGCATTCACTGACTCATGAAAGTTTAGGGAGTAGAAATGAATCACTCATTTAGCATCCAAACCACTCTGAAGTGGTACTTGTGGATTAATAAAGCCATTCATCCCTGGGGCTCAAATAAGATTTAATATTGACTGGCTTTAGTATACACTATCAAAAACCATCCAGATGAATCATGGCCTGCTACTTTTTATAAGAAGGAAAACTTGAGAAATCTTAATAGAAGGAGCTGGCAAAGCAAACAACTGAATTGTATCTGACACATTTGAAGATATTAAATAATTTATCCTATTCTTACACATTTGAAAAAGTATAACCATGTATCTGGACTATTTGCCTGGGGAGGTGAGGTCATTGAAATTCAATCGATCTTGCACATTTTTGTGAAACAGATATGCATTCTGTCTTCCTTCTTTCATCATGCATTTTTAAAATATATAACTATATGGTTATAAAATACACTTATAGAAAGTAATTTAATAAGGAGAAAATGAGAGAAAAAGTTTTAAAAACACATGAATTCCATCTAGAGGTAACCATAAAGTTTTGCTTCATTTTGTTGGCATGTATAAACACACATTTTATGATCATGTTCCTTACATATTTTGTAAGTCATGAATCCAACCCACTGCATTAATCTTCCTTGGATGTGCTTTTACTAAGAGCAAATTAATCACCACATTGCAAAATCTCATAATTTTCAAAGATATTGAGCTTTTCAAGAAATGATAAAGAATTGGTTTTTACATGGCTAACAACTAGATAAATTAAGCCTCAATTACTAAATGAACTTTCCTAAATCATCAGTCATTCTGCTTATCAAGTGCTTCAGCTTTAAAAATACAAGTCACCCAGAAGAAATTTTTATTTTGCCATAGATGAGAATAGTACCTTGTGTGCACACACATGTGTGTATATGTATTTATACCTCAGTACCGGTTTTTTTTTCATCAGTATTTCCTAAGAAAAATGATCAAAGTCCAGAGTTAATTGCTCCCAGCAGCTGAATTGGTATGGCTTGTTCTGAAAGGAGGCCCACTCACTCTTCTTGTAAGGCTTTCAGGTTCACTGCACAATTCCAGGCCTCAATCTGCATAAGAATGCTACCTTGGCTACAGGCCTGAAATATTAGTGGAATAAAGCTCTGACATCAGCTGCTCTCCCTACTCAGAGTGTAATTATGTGTTAGAAAAACCGTGCCTCCTGCTGGGGGCTGGCTCCTCAAAGTCCATGTACAATGCTTCACCAGCCAAGGACAGTCTTTGAATGTCTTTGCTGGTCACCGCTCCACCAAAACCTACAAATCCCAGGATTCCATTTATCAAATAGCTCTATCCTGGCTAGAGTTTGCTTCAATTTTTTCCTCTGCTTTTCTATAATTCAATTGTCACCCAAACCACAAACCTTAGAAACACAGTTCAGAACTCCTGCCTTGTCTTAGCCATATCCAATAATTCTAGTTCAAAAATGCCTCTCTAATTTCATTCTTTGTCTCCCTCATTTCTTTAAGCACAAATAGTAGATGATAATGATCATCTAGTTCCTATACACAACGTGGTTGAAAACACAGGACTATCCTTAAAATAAATTTTATTTCATATACAACTGAAGTGAGTTTTTCCCTGTCTTACACAGTTGATCTGAAGTAAAATCTATGATAGTTACTGAGGGAGTTGAAGAAAAGAAATAATTAACTTTACAATATGTTTGGAGAGACGAAATGAAAATATAAGCAAGCAACACAGTACCATATCACAACAGTATATAGATATGACACTCTCTGCCGCAGAGAATATGCAGATAAACATGGACTGGAGAAGTCAGAAAAACTTTAGGATAGCGTAGGACTTTTCTGAGCTATGAGAGGTGACTAAAGTCAGGTTCCTGGTACACTATAAAACATCAAGTGAAGATGACAGTATGAATATATGTAGTCATATACATAGACAAGGCCACTAAGAGAACTTCAAAACAAGGCCATTACAGTATAAAATAGTTTCTCAATAAGAACATGACTTCAGTAAGTAGAATTTCAGGAGTATAGAGAAATACGTGGATTCTAGGAGATCAGATGTGTGTGGGTCTCTATTGAAATTATCCCATTTTAAGATGATGTAGGTATGGATGAAGTGATAGAATGTGGAGATGAAAGAGTTAAAGCTAATTTTATGGTTTACAGTACTGTCATTGGGATAATATGATATTAAAAACAAAATAGAGACATTTGGATTAGGTTAGTTTTTGAGGAAAGACACTAGGGAAAAATGCAGTTATTTGCTTAAATAAGTTTTCTATTTTTAGGCCACAAAAGGGAAAAAATACAGAACTATCTAACTAATCAACAGAAGGTAGACCGGTATGAAGTAAAAGCATTCATCCAAGATTTGTCTTGGGTCCATTTCAGTAAAAATCATTGTTACAGTTACTCCAAATTCTCATTTTAAAACAATAACAGCTGTTAAAATTGAGTGCTTACTATGGGCCCGGCACTATGGTAGACATAGTATATTCGATTTATCATGGTAAGCTAATAAAGTAGGGGTATAACTTATCACAATGTAACAAATGAGAAAATGGAAATAAAGGGAAGTTTACAAACCTTTTAAAGGTCATAGAATTTGGTAGACACAGAGCTAGAGTGTAAGCGTGCAACACTCTATTATACTGCTTCTTTCTCAAATATAAGCCCCTATATATAAATTTTACATTCAAATCAGCCCATTAATGTGGATGCTGACTGTAAAAATATCATTTACTTTTTGAATCAAGATGGACAAAATGAGAGTTCACCCGTATTATATGTCTATTTTCTATTTTTAATTAAATCCTTCTGGCCCAAATTTCCAGATGATCTTAAAAAAATTGAGTCTGACACATTAGTGTTATTTATTATTAGGCCCAGAACATAGGATGACTTATAAAGTTTTGTTGGTATTATCTGCAATTTCACTGATTTTTCTGTGAAGAAATCCGTTTGACCAGAATAATGTGGCATAGTTTTTCATCTACAATGACCAACGGAATTTGTTTGACTTCTATTAAACTAGATTTACAAGTGAGAATATTCAAACTTAGAAATTTGGCAAATAGGCTGCAAACGTGGAATATTCGTCATAATATGTACAAATATAAATGACAAAGTAGCTAGCAAAGCATTTGTTATTATATTGCAAATTGTCCTAGGCCAGAACACAGATTAGTAATAATTTTACTCTAAGATTTCATTTAACCAAGTGTTTGAGAGAGGGGAAGAGATAAATTATAATCTTAATGCATAAGGATTCTCCTTTATGGATATAATTAATTTTTTTTCTCTTTGGTACTCTTTCTTACTTGGCTATGGTCCTACGTAAAATCATGTATTTCTAAATAATCTCCTTCAACTGAAGTTTCTTCCACACATCCCCCAAAATAAATGTTTCCCAATTCTTTCTTTGAACATCCTTTTCATTTTCTCTGTTACTTTGAAAATATCACTGACAATCATTTAAGCCTCAATTCCAAATTTACTTTTTGTGCTCCAGACCCCACTTTTCTATTTCAAGCCATTATTCATCTACATCTCTTCAAAATCTGTTTCTTAACTATCCTCCCTGCCTCCTTCCCCTCCCTTCCTTTCAATAATTTCAGCATCCTCATTATTGCCATGCTATTATCAGTGGACCAATTTCATATACCTATATCAAGTTGTGTATATTCAGGCTCCACAAGTTTTACTGCATTTCTAAATGCACCATTTTGTTTATCTATTAGTCACCTTGCTCCCAGAATATTGAAATGGCCCCCAACTGATTTTCCAGTCTCTTCCTTCATATCGCTTCAAAATTCATAAACCAAACCATAGCTCTAATCTTTATTTCTTTATTTAGCCTACTTCCACTAAAAAATTAACAAAGAGTTCTAAATTTCTCTCAAACTAGAACTCAATCAAGAATTCAATCATACCTTTCATACATATTATATTTACCCAAACTAGAATCCTATTTCTTCCAAATAGGTCTTTCTTCATATGATTTTTTTTCTTGTGCTATTCTCAAAGTCAGGAATGTCTTACCCTATGTGTGGGAATTTCCAGGTGGTACCAATCTTTTAGCTCTTGAGATCCAGCTCATATTATACCATCAGTAGAAAGGGGTTTTTCCAGCTTCCTAAACTGAAAATTACTTCCCTCCAACATATTTTCATTTATATTCTCTCTAACACTAGGAATGTTTAGCCTTATACTGTTGTTTTTATTAATTACTGTAAAACAATTTATGCCCAAAACCAGTGGCTTAAAGCAATAATATTTATCATCTCATGGTTTCTGTGGGGCAGGAATTCAGGAGTGTTTAGTTGCCTCGTTCTGGCTCAGTTTTTTTTTTTTTTTTTTTAATTTATTATTTTTATTTATTTATTTTTATGGCTGTGTTGGGTCTTCATTTCTGTGTAAGGGCTTTCTCTAGTTGTGGGAAGCGGGGGCCACTCTTCATCGCGGTGCGCGGGCCTCTCACTATCGCAGCCTCTCTTGTTGCGGAGCACAGGCTCCAGGCGCGCAGGCTCAGTAATTGTGGCTCACAGGCCTAGTCACTCCGTGGCATGTGGGATCTTCCCAGACCAGGGCTCGAACCCGTGTCCCCTGCATTGGCAGGCAGATTCTTAACCACTGCGCCACCAGGGAAGCCCCTGGCTCAGTTTTGTCATGAGGTTGTAATCAAGATGGCATCTTGGGCTATCATCATCTGAAGTCGTGAATGAGGCTGAAAGATTCACTTCCAAATTATGCACTCACATGTTGTGAGGAGGCCACAGTTCCTTGCCATGTAAGATTCCACATAAGGATGCTAAAATCTCATGACATGACATGTCCTCATGACAGGGTCCTTGATAGCAAGTGACCCAAGAGGAAGAGGAGGAAGAAGGAGGCATCCACAAGGTCTCTCATGTTCTATCTCACGTACTGTCACTTCTGCCTTATTAGTTAGAAATGACTCACTAAGTCCAACCCACCCTTAAGAATTACACTCCTTATATTGATTGGAATAACACAGAATTCATGGACATATATTTAGATTACCAGACTTATCTTTAATGTGTATTTTTCTACACTATTTACTTAAAAGCAAGCACCCTGCTTGCTTTTTTGTATCCCCCAGGAAAGCTCTGTGCTATGTATGTTCTTTTATAGCTATTTGTGCTCATGCACTTGATTTGATTAATATTTACATATTTTGTGCTCAGAACTCTAAAAAAGACCAATTAAGCAGTTTTAGCACAAAGAAAATATTTGAAAGTTTATTTAGCTTTTCCTTAGAATACTCAATATTCTAATGTGATTCTACCAAATGCAAGAGCTTGTAATCTTGTAATCAGTAGTATATTAGCTAAGAGTTATATCTTAGCTAGATTAAAAAACACATATTGTCTCACTTCTGTTTCTAGACTACGGAGACTGGCAGCATAGAAAAGCTGGCAGTGAAGATATGTCACTTCTAGACTTTCATTTTCAATGGACAGCCTAGGTTATTTCTGGTGATTGTTTTTCTCTTGGTGTTTTATATAATAGTGTTTTTGTTAAATCTTTTCAAATGCCTCTTTTGAATGACAAACTTACAGTTCAAGAGATTTAAAAGTATGATGCTGCAAGCCATGCCTTTTAAACAGTTTTCAATTGACAAATCACTGAGATAAAAACATATCTTTAAACAACTATTCTTATACTTCCCAAAGATTTAATTTTGGATTTATCACTTTAATATAAAACAAATATATTTTTATTAATAAAGGTATTACTCTTCCTATATAAGAAATGATATTTTGAGTAATTAACTGATCATATTTAAATGTTTGCATATAGAATAAGTTTTACACATTGTCATATTAAAAATCACTCTTTGAAATGCAAGAACCTAATCTTTTTAAACAAATGGCTATAAAAACCCTATTCTTGCAGACAATTTTGAATTCTTTTAACTATAAAAACTATCTACTTAAGATAAAATTCTGTTTACCAAAACCAAAGCTTTCATCTTTTCAATATAAACTTTGAGTATTAGGTAATAATGTGTAACTTCTAAACTCCAATTCAGAAATTCTTAAAGATACAATCAGAAAATACTCAAAACATTTACCCAATGCCTTATGTTATAAGCTGAATATATCATACACTCTAGGTTATGTGGTCATCTAAAAGTGACAGTCATAAAGCTGTTTAAATTTTAATTATCTGCAAGGAGTCTGGCTCAAACATCCCTATATATTTCCCTTCATTTTGACATCTTGGATACAGCAAAATTCATAGCAAAATCAACCCCAATATACAGTAAGACATTTTCCTCCATTTCTGAAGTTATAAAGGAAAGGAGTCAGACAAAACCACAGTAAACCATAAGAAAATGAAAGATCCAGAAGTAAGCCCATCAATAAGCAGATGTTTCTCTGGCAGAGTTATAAACCTGGGAGGAATAGCACAATGGGGTCACTGGAGAAATAAATCCAGGAACCTGAATCTGCCTGAGAAAATATGTAGGTCATAGACAACAGATAAATGTAGCATAAATAAAGGGAGTTGGTGTTTTAGTAGTCTGAAATTTTGCCTGATTAAAGAAAATGGTAAAGTAGAAAGTTCAACAGTATTTCCTAACTTTTTTTATCCTGGTCTTTATTTCTCACTTTCTTAATATTTTTAACCAAAGGAGAGATACTAAAAGCCTAAGTTTGCAACATTCATCATGGGTGATAAAGCTGAACCGTAATATTTTTTATCCCATTTTTCCCCTCAAATCAAAACATTTAAAAATTTGTTTTCTACCTAGCATTAAAAAAAAACCCTACTGTGAATGATTTTTAAAAGGTGAAAAAAAAATAGAAAAAACATATTATGTTTCTCATTTTTAAAGATAATTTTCCATCTTTTATATTTGATATATATAAAACATGAGTTTAAAGTATACAATGTGAAGATTTGGTGTACATAGATATTGCAAAATGATTACCTCATTTATTTTTATATTGATGTTAGAACCTACAGTAGGTAAGATATTTGCTTTTGTTTTGAAGTATTTATTTAGGACTTTTTCATACATTGCTAATCTAGGAATTATTCATAGAATTATGCTTTGTGTCACCTTCATTTACAGGAAAAAAATTGTCTCCCTGAAGTTATAGAACAATTGACCTTTTATGCCAAGTAATGTGTGTATTTTCCAGAAGGAAGAAAAAAACTGACTCAGCCCACTCATGTCTAAACATCGCTGCCATGCATGTATGCAAAAGGCAGTCTGCAGCGGGCCCAGAGTGTCTGGCTGTGCAACTTGGTCACGAGAATTTCCTCTGCCTCCTGAAGATCTCTCACAACTCTAAGTCCATTGACATTTGCAGAGCTATGTGGAGAATATGAATGAATATGAATGTTATTTTTCTAAAATGAACCTTCACTTGTAAATCTATTTGATGAAATGTATTGAATGCCTGTGTATAAACAATAGATATTTCTCTGTAGAATAAGGAATCACTGGGGCAATCTGCCCACCGTGTGTGTGTCTATAGTTCAACAACGGAGTCATTTCTATAGCAAGCAACAATGATGCTACGCTTATATAGTAAAAATGCAGTGGACAAAGGGGTCATGTTGTAGTAAACTAAGGAATAGATACTATTTTTTTACAATCTAAGTAATAATAGAAACTACCGAGAAAAATGCAGGACAAGCTGTTTAGATACAAGATTATATCCCACAGCGAAAGTATTTTTATAGTAAATATTTAATTAAGTTGATTTTCTAACAATTTTATTTGTAGGATAAGAAAATGGATGAATATTTTCTCCAAAAGTGATTAATTTTCCAGTTATTTCATTTTTTCTATTTATTTACTAGTTGATCTTTAAATTTCAAGGCTATGGAGTATTCATTTTCCTTCAAATAAATGTAACAATTGGTATTTTATATCTTTGAAATAGCAAGTTTATTGCCAATAAAAATAAAGACAACAACAACCATAGAAAACAGAAGTATGAAAAGACAGGAAACTTGATAAGGCTGATCTGGGAAATTCCAATCCTCATTAGAATACTGCTCCAAATACTCCCATATCAGATTACTATGTGGTTATTATTGAAAGAAAGAAATATCTTCAAGTGAAAACAAAATGAAATAATAATCCTTAGTATTTTGTTGTGAGGGACAACAATTTTGTCAAGTATATTGCTTTTTCACCACATCTAAGTGGTAGGGTTCATTTTAAATGGCTATTTTTATCATTCTTTTATTATGAATTTTAGAATTCAAACTTTTTCAGGCCAACAAAAGCAAAACATTCTCATAAGGGATACCATTCCTCTTGTTCCTTCCTTTTATTTTCCTGTCTTGTTGGAACTTAACAAAATTGATCCAAATGCTACAAACCCCTTTGTCAATTTCTCTATTGCTTTGCTATGTCTCTAGATTTCTTCTAAGGCCACATATAAAGCTGAATTAGTCTCTGTAAATAATGAAATTAAGAAAATTGGAAAGCATCTTAAAACGCATGTCACTAGAATCCTACATGATGATGTCTTTTTAAAGCATATGTGATACTTGGTTATAATTTACTCATCTATTGCTAGTTTCAAATCATTTTCTGAATGCAGCTAATTCCATCATTAAGTTTTTCCTACGTTGGTCTAAAATCTGATGTTTTATAACTTCGTCCATTTATAAATATCTATCACTCTTTTCCTTACTTCTTTCAGGAGTCAATCATTCCTGTAATTATTGGAAGTCCTAGGAAATTTTGGTTCTAATAAAGACATTTCATTTCTATTACTTCATATATTCCTCCCTAGTAATACATTCTATTTAGTCAGTGGGGGAAAAAAAAAAAAAGAAAAATACGACATAAAGACCTGAGGCTTCAGGCCAAAATTTTTCTTTTTATAAGGCACAGGCCCATTGAATTAAGGACTACCCTACTCCAGGATGACGTCATCTTAATTCTATCTGCAAAGACTTTTTTTTTTTAAACAGAGCCACATTCTGAGGTAATGGGGGTTAGGTCTTCAACATGAATTTGTGGGGTGTCCAAATCAACCCATAACACTTTTCACTGGCTCATTTCTTTCTTAAAATGTGCGGCTGTTAACACTTCTCAGTATACCCATCAAACTTCCATTTTCCCATATTGTTCCTGAATCAAAGTCTATCATTTCAAATCCCCATTTTAAAAAAGTCTTAAGGCTGTTATTTTTCTCCTCTTCCCCCTTTTTCTGCTATGGCTTTATTTTTTTTTTTTTTTCAATTTTTATTTTAATGGATTTTTAAAAATACATTCATTAGGTTTTGGAGGAGCCGAATTTTGTCAATTGTCTTTAGATCTACCATTTTTGCCCCCAATGCCCAATTTTAATAATGCCATTTTAAAATGCTTCAAATGTTTTGTTAATTGTCACTAGTGGAAAGGAATAGAAATTGCTGAAGTGAAATCAATACATTTGTCCCTTGGTATCTGCAGGTGCTTGATTCCAGGACGCCAAGGAATACCAAATCCACAGATGCTCAAGGCCCTTCCATAAAATGTACTTGCATATAACCTAGGTACATCCTCCCATATGCTTTAAATCATCTCTAGATTACTTATAATACTTAGTACAAAGTAAATGCTATGTAAATAGTTGTAGATACAATGTAAATACTGTGTAAATAGTTGCTAATGCATGTCAAATTCAACTTTTGCTTTTTGGAACTTTCTGGAATTTTTCAAATATTTTTGATCCATGGTTGCCTATGGGAAACCCACAGATATGGAGGGCTGACATAATTGCTTGCTAAACAATTAGTTTCCTCAGTTTTAAGAGATTTTGAATCAAATTTGTTGGCTTGTTCTCTAAGTGAACATTGTATGTTTGATAAACATTGTGTTAAAAAAATGTCCAGAAAGATTTTTAATCTCTGAAAATATTTGACCAATATTGGAGAAGCTAATTAAAATGTTACTGTTTCCTGAATAGAATTCATCTTCCAAGAAAATAATGGAGATAGATTTCACCTCATTTTTTTTTTACTTTTCATACTTTACAACTTACCATGAATTTATTTGTTTTGTAGACTTTTTCTAACATCCTACAAGGAACTGTTTATGTTTTGAGTTATTCAGTGTAGGATATTTTTAAGATATGAGTTAAATGATATAGATACAATGTGAGTGTGTATTTTGAGAGGTAAGTGCTGGTATGTCCAAGTTTGCATTTCTTTTATAAAACAGACCAAAGATAAAAAGCTGGTAGTGAGCTCAAATTATGTGAAAAGGTACTGAATAGTATCACACTTTATAAATGCACTATACTGTAATTATGATTGCTTAGCATTATTTGGTTAGGAGTATCTCATCTATGAATATTGTCAGTTTTCATGTAAATGTCATTTTCATAACAATTTAAAAAATGACTTTGATGGTTTGTGTGTATGCACGCATGCACACACACACACACACACACACACACATGAATGCCCTTGAGTAACTTCTGAATGCCCCCTAAAGCTCTGTCCTCAATTTATTTTAATATCCCTTCAGAAGTTTGTCAAATTCTTAGTAAGATTTATTTTTCAGAAACCCGTAGTGGCATTATTTAGTCTCTAAGATACACCGAAGTTTGACTCTTGAAATGATTTTAGGTTTTATCCTGGGACTGCAGTCAGACTTTCTTTCTCCAGCTCTCTGCTTCCCCTCTATTAACCTCTCCCAATAATCAGCAAACACATAGCAAAACTTCAATAACTTCCTGTTGGCTTTTGTCTTGTGCTCTGTAATCGTGAGCCTTCAAATTGTTTTAATCAATATTGAGATTTCTTTGAAATGTTACCCATGCGTTATTATTATTGAAGAAATTAATCACAGCCCCTCCACTAGCACCCCGGATCTAAATGTATGTGAAGAAATGGAGTGAGACTAAAGACAGCCACTGACGGAGATCCAGCTCATTAAAATTAAATATCATTAGGGACAAGAACCGGCATGAAGTAAAAAAAAAAATGATGGATTTACTCAGCTTATGTAATCATAATACTTTCTTTTGAATATTAAATATCTTAGAATGGGTGTTATACCAATGTTAACATATAGGAACTTAATTAAAAAAAAAAATTCTGGTATTTATAAATAGTGCTACAGTACTTTAAACAAGCAAGCTAAAATGGTATCATATGCTTTTTGACATGCATTTGACTTTCTTTTTATTTGCCCACTTTCCCTTGTTTCTGTTCAAAGAGGACATTTTCCATTATCAGGTAAATAGTAAAGATCAGAATATGTCATGAAACCTATATACCAAAAGAAATATTAGGATGATACAATAGTTATGTGGACCTCAGGAATTATACTTTAAAAAAACACTCAGTGGTAGTAGTCAACAGGGTAATTGAGAGCAACTCTCCCAGTAAGAAGAACTAGAAAAGCTACACAAAATATTAAATTCTGCATAAAGGCATCAAAGAGATATTAAGGCAGTTAAATTAGAATTAAGGAATGCCTATTTGTCAAAAAAAAAAAAGTGAAAAATCTCAAGAAATTGAAGATAATCACAACTCTAAAAGTCAACCTGTATCCAGAGTACATCACGGAGTCCTACAAATCAATTAATAGAACATAATCAAATTTAAAAGGGCCACCGACTTAACAAGACACTTCAAAAATGGCAAAAGTTGTTCAACCTCCTTAGTCTCAAAGTAATATAAATTAACACCAAAGATATATACCAATACAGTCAACAAACATGGCTACAGCTCAAGTCTGAATACCAAATGTTGCTAAGGATATGAAAAACCTGATATGGATAATCTGGTACTCTCATAGACTGTTAGAGTATAAATTGATACTGTCACTTTGGAAAGCTGTTTGGCATTTTCTACTAAATTTGAATGAATGCATACTTCATGACCCAGAAATTTCATATATATTATGCATGTACATGTGCAGCAAGAGATATGTGTATTTTGCGAAGAATCTTCTTCTACATAAAACATAAAACAAGGTAAAAATATATCAACATTGGAATAATTGCAAATTGATAAACAAATTTCAGTATATTGATAATACAGAATACTCTAACAACTAAAATAATGATATACAGGTATTTTTAATACTATGTATAACTCATAAGCAATGTTGAGGGAAAGATGTTAGATACAGAAGAATATATACAATATAATAGCACTTACATAAAGATTTAAAACTTGCTAAAGTTAATCTATGGTGCTAGTAATAAGGATTACCTCTAGGGAGGAGTAGGTAGGAATAGTTCTGTGGGTCATAAGCATTTCTGGTATGTTAGTAAAATTATTTTTCTTGACTCAGGTAGTAAATATATGGGTGGATTCACTTTGTGATAATGTTTTTGTTGTACATTTATGATGTATGTACTTTTCTATACCTATATTACTTAAATTAAAAAAATTTACATTTTCCCACAATGTTGTCTCAGGAAATTTTTTACTTTTCTAATAAATTTTCATTTAACTCCTAATAATCAACTAAAGAAATTTCCATTAAATTTTAAGATTTATAAAAATATTTCAAAGGAATATTTGTAAATTTAAAGCTAGTGGGTTTAAATATGATAAATTGAATACAACTTTGGATAACTGGAAATTTTCTTCAATGCTATTTTTATTCTCATAACAGTACTTCCTTACCTCATTGAGAAGCTAAGATAGCGATAGCACATTATGATAGAGCCATGAATTGACATATGCTTGGTGTTACTTAGCTTTATGAATATTCATTAGAAAATTAGCACCAAGACCAAATAAGTTAACTAAGCCAACTGTTTTAATATATATATACATTTTTAGTAAAAGTGTCGACCTGCTAAATGCAGGTACATATAACATTGCATATAAACATTCATAAACCATACTAAGTAGTTCATCATTTCATGTAACTTATCCTAATATATAATGTTAGTTTAAACAGAAATATAAATCCTAAAAATAAAAACTGACTGTAAGAGTAACATAATTTACACAATTTGGGAAGTACAAAAGCAAGCAATATAATTATCTTCCACATCTAAATGTGATCACAGATATACAGATTCTCTTTTCCTTTCCATATTTTTGCTATTCAGATGTATGTATATTCAGCACAGTTTGGACATATTAACTCTGCTCTTCTCTACATGTAATTGTCTAGCAAGACTTTTACCATGTCATTAAAAATGCACTGCAAACAAACTTTGAAGGTTATGTCACTGCCTAAATAAAACACTTACAGCCATTCTACCATTGTTGGGCATTTAAGGTTTTTGCTCATTTTGAATAGTAATTTTTAAATGCTGTTATAAAAATACTTGAATGTAATATTTTGTTAGACTATCTAATTTCAAGTGGAAATACTGTGCTAAAGCATATAGTTTATAGGTCTTGATAGATACATTGTTAACTCACTTTATTTTTACAGAACGCATTTGGAAGATCCTAAAAATTATACTATCAGGAATAACTATTTTAAGCTTACTAAGTTTGCTACTACAGGTTCTAAAACTGGAATGTAACAGTGGCTATTTTGTTATTTGATAATTTTAAAATGTTTATACTTCATTTTTATGAAAAATTAAATATTTCAAATTGTACTTAAGGGCCTACAGTAAGTTAATCTCCCTTCCATACCAAACCCTCTATTACCCATGGTCAGTTGAAAAATGATCAAATCACTGGTATCTCCATTTGTGAGAGAACTACTCTCTGTAAACATTTAGGCCAGTACTTTTTAAAATTAACAATATTTGCAGTTTCTTTCAAGGAAATTATTGTTTCAAGAATCTCTTGTTTTTAGGGGTCATTTTAGTAATTTGTATTTTCCTAACAAACATTTTAATTAAAAGTTATTTTGCATAAACAAGTTGTTCTCTTGACTTTGATATCTTACTTGTGATACTTTCCCAAATTTAATTTTGCGGACAATATTATGCTTTTGTTCTTTTTCCTTGATAAAGTGATATGTTTAGTAAACACTTGTCTCATTTTTTATTTTTTGGAGGACCATTTTTTTTTTTTTTTTGCATTGAAACCTCTTGATTTATTCAGATTTAACATACAATGATGCAACTGTGACTCCAAAGTGTGCAAAGTTAAAGCCTTCAACTGCAGCTGAGAGGAGAGGGCAGGAACGGTACACCTGGGGATGGGGGTGAGTCAGGAATGATGGGCAGCCTGGAGGACCAGTTTTAACTAGTATTTTGCCTAATGTATGTATTGATATTTTAGTCTTCATCTAATTTTGTTTCTCTTAATATTTTTATTATTTTTCTTATTAACCTGTTTATTTTCTCAATATTTTGAAAAATATTGGTTGTTAAAATAAGTTTCACTGTTTTGCTGCAATATCACTAGAGGTATATGTACATTCTTATTGATTTGCAAATGTTTTGAATGATGGCAAGGAAACTGCTTGATTGATGGACTGGGAAATAGATACTTGTAAAATTAATAATTAATTTGCCATCTCCTCTCTAGATATTTCTTCAGTACTGATTCCACATGAGACTCACAAATATAATAATGGGACAGATGATTTTATGAGCAAAGAAATTTAATCCAACATGAACCTATTTGTGGTTTTACTAATTTTCAGCAGTAAAGATCTTTTATTTGCATTTTGTTTCTGTAACTTGAAGACCTACAGGACCTAACACACTGTAGAAATCACTTAGGAAAACATCCCCAATAAAAATGACTTGTTAAAATCACTAATTGTAAATTGTGTGTAAAATAATTTTAAATATTAAATATAGTGTACATATTTAGAAAAAGGCTGTCAGATAACTATTAGATGCATGAATATATATTTGTTTTGATTTCTATAATAAAATATTCTAGGTAAAGAAACAAATTTTTTAAAAATGAGATAAAATGTTATTTACATTTTTCTATTTGTTGACCTGCTGTTTTTATTTACGCAAGTACCAATACACACCTCTCTAGCACAAAAACCTTAAAGTTCTCATGTTTTCACCATTTCCTTAATACACATTATGTCTGGGTCATTATCTCTCATTGTTTCAATACTTTTTGTTTTGATATTTTACTTTTTTACTAAAAGTTTTAGGGTTATTATTGTTATTATTATTATTTTTTTTTTTTTTACCAGACATAAGTTTCAGAAAGACAGAGTATTTTAAAAGATTAGGCTTAGGAGAAAAAGTAGGACTTTCACCCAGGTGTAAACTATCCTGCAACACAGAATTTATTCCATATTTGGCAGGTTTTCACTGTTCTTTTCTAAATGGGTTGACTTTTATAAAATACTAATTTGGATCCATGCTATATACTTCTCTTTTTTATAGAATATTTAGAAATTACATTACTTAATATAATTCTATTTTTCAAAGATGAGAAAGTATTTTTTGGCAGCATGAGCAAGCTCTAGGAATGAATTTTTTTTTATGCATCTTTATTGGGGTATAATTGCTTCACAATGGTGTGTTAGTTTCTATTGTACAACAAAGTGAATCATCCATATGCATACATATGTCCCCATATCCCCTCCCTCTTGAGCCTCCCTCCCACCCTCCCTATCTTACCGCTTTAGGTTGTCATAAAGCAGCGAGCTGATCTCCCTGTGCTATGCTGCTGCTTCCCACCGGCTAGCGATTTTACATTTGGTAGTGTATATATGTCGATGCTACTCTCACTTCGTCCACGCTTCCCCACCCCCAACCAGTGTGTCCTCAAGTCCATTCTCTATGACTACGTATTTATTCCTGCCCTGCTACTAGGTTCATCAGTACCTTTTTTTTTTTTTTTTAACATTCCATATAAATGCGTTAGCGTACGGTATTTGTTTTTCTCTTTCTGACTTACTTCACTCTGTATAACAGACTCTAGGCCCATACACCTCACTACAAATAACTCAGTTTCGTTTCTTTTTATGGCTGAGTAATATTACATTGTATATATGTGCCACATCTTCTTTATCCATTCATCTGTCGATGGACACTTAGGTTGCTTCCATGTCCTGGCTATTGTAAACAGTGCTTCAGTGAACATTGGGGTACATGTCTCTTTTTGAATTATGGTTTTCTCAGGGTATATGCCCAGTAGTGGGATTGCTGGGTCATATGGTAGTTCTATTTTTAGATTTTTAAGAAACCTCCATACTGTTCTCCATAGAAGCTGTATCAATTTACATTCCCACTAACAGTGCAGGAGGGTTCCCTTTTCACCACACCCTCTCCAGCATTTGTTTCTAGATTTTTTGATAATGGTCATTCTGACCAGTGTGAGATGATACCCCACTGTGGTTTTGATTTGCATTTCTCCAATAATTAGTTATGTTGAGTATCTTTTCATGTGCCTCTTGGCCATCTGTATGCCTTCTTTGGTGAAATGTCTATTTAGGTCTTCTGCTCATTTTTTAATTGGGTTGTTTGTTTTTTTGATATTGAGCTGCATGAGCTGTTTGTATACTTTGGAGATTAATCCTTTGTCAGTTGCTTCATTTGCAAATATTTTCTCCCATTCTGAGGGTCGTCTTTTCGTCTTGTTTATGGTTTCCTTTGCTGTGCAAAAGCTTTTAAGTTTCATTAGGTCCCATTTGTTTATTTTTGTTTTTATTTCCATTTCTCAAGGAGGTAGGTCAAAAAGGATCTTGCTGTGATTTATGTCACAGAGTGTTCTGCCTATGTTTTCCTCTAAGAGTTTGATAGTGCCTGGCCTTACATTTAGGTCTTTAATCCATTTTGAGTTTTTTTTTTGTGTACGGTGTTAGGGAGTGTTCTAATTTCATTCTTTTACATGTAGCTGTCCAGTTTTCCCAGCATCACTTATTGAAGAGGCTGTCTTTTCTCCATTGTATATTCTTGCCTCTTTTATCAAAGATAAGGTGACCATATGTACCTGGGGTTATCTCTGGGCTTTCTATCCTGTTCCATTGATCTATATTTCTGTTTTTGTGCCAGTACCATACTGTCTTGATTACTGTAGCTTTGTAGTGTAGTTTGAAGTTGGGGAGCCTGATTTCTCCAGCTCCGTTTTAGAACAGCTGCCAAGGATTTGAAATGTAAGAGATATATCCAAGTAGGGCAGTCTAGAGAGCTAGTGCTTTTTGTTTTTTGATTACGGAGAGATAAGTTTGTTCATTTTCACTTTATTTTTTAGGACTTAATAACAATAATATTATTGTTAAATTAAATATCCCACTAATGAGAAATTCAGTTATGTCTCCAGTAGAAATTATGATTTGGCAAAGTTACATAATTCAGGGATTGAATGTAAATCAGCTGCGATGGAATAGTAATATTTGTATGTTTCATAAAATCACTAGTAAGATCTCTCTCTTGAGTGTAACTCAGGAAATGCTAACATTATCTGCAGAAACTTGATTTGGTTTCTGATTAGGTTTTTAAATATTTTATTTTATAATACAACTACATAATATGCTGTTTGCTTTCATTGCTTCACAAATTAGATTAGAAAAAATGTAATAAAGTATATGATTCTAAATATTTTAAAGAAAATTATTGGTTAAATGATACAATGTGAAATTCCTCTAAGAATTAATGTATAACCAAATATAAATCAATATATTACTTGTTAATTTAGCTAAATATACTTGAATACTATTAATTATAAATAGGTATTTACTAACAACCCCCAATGTTGGCATCACTGTACAAAGTACAATAGATGATAAAAGTAGGAGAAAGTCATTGCCTTCAACATGTTTATAAATAAGTTAGATTGGATTATAAACACATGTAAGCACACAACTTGTTAAAGTTTAAATGTGGTATATCCATAAAGCAACTGAAACAGTAAATGTCGTAGATTTAAAAATAAATGGACATATTATGAACTATAAAATGGGAAATGGAACTCATATATATTGACTGCATGCTCTTTGGGATGATTATTCAAAATTGAAGATGAGGTAAATTACACAGCAAGATGGGGAGAATGCATTATAGGAAGCCTCCATGGAAGAATCATGAGCAGAATCTTGAAGTTTAAAAAGGATGTTAGTAAATAGCACCCAAGTGAAAGGAGGTAGAAAAGTTTACTGTGGGCTCAAAAAATAAATGTGCTTAAGTTGAATGGTTTACTTAAGGAAAGTGCAGGAGGTAATGTAATGTGTGAAAAACCCCTGGAATTTTGTCTGGCAGTCCTTCTGAGGGAGAGACTAGAGCATAATGGTGGTTTTGGGGCTCTGGTACCAGGCTTCTGGGTTCCATATCTCAGTCCTGTCATTTACATCAGTTAGTACATCTCTTAAAACATTAAGAGCTACCACTTATTGAAAAGTTACTGCATACCAGGCACAATTCAAGGCATACTGCATATACTAATTTACTTAGCTCTGACAAAAACCTTATTAAATAGGTGTAATTATCATCCGCTCTATTACAAATAAAGAAACTGGGGCATAAGGAAATTAAGCCACCAAAATGTATGTCATTAAACACTATGTACACTGTCTGTCTAGGCTTCTATTTCCTTCAACATGAAATGCAGATATTAATAGCCTGAGTTTCCCTGAATTTCTGTGATAAATACATAATAATTGCTCACAAATGTTAATTGTAATATTAAATAATTACCAGATGACTCCTCAAAAGTAGTTTGGGTTTGTTGGCTGTTGAATGCTAGGATAGGGAGTGTAGGCACTATCCTTCAGTCAATGCGGATACACTGAATAATATTTTTTAAACATACATTTGGAGTTTTGGGAGACTCCCATATCTGGAGAGACAGAAAGTTATCAAAACAGAAGGTTATTGTACTTTCCCAGCAACAGGATACTCAGGGCTAACAAGAATGCTACCAGGAAAAATAATAGTTGATGTAAAATATGGGTCTAACTGGCATGAAGGATGAGAAGATATGGGGGAAAGAAGAGCAATCCTCTTGACACAAGTCATATAAAAACAGCATTAGTACATACAAATCAAGCAATGGTAGAAGTATTATTTTACGATGGAGAGTAGAGTACGGTTTTACTTTAGAAAAGACAGTTTAAAATGTACAGACAGGGCTTCCCTGGTGGCGCAGTGGTTAAGAATCCGCCTGCCAATGCAGGGGACATGGGTTCAAGCCGTGGTCCGGGAAGATCCCACATGCCGTGGAGCAACTAAGCCCGTGCGCCACAACTACTGAGACTGCGCTCTAGAGCCCGTGAGCCACAACTACTGAGCCCGTGTGCCACAACTACTGAAGCTCGTGTGCCTAGAGCCCATGCTCCACAACGAGAGAAGCCACCGCAATGAGAAGCCCGCGCAGCACAACGAAGAGCAGCCCCCTCTCGCTGCAACTAGAGAAAGACTGCGTGCAGCAACGGAGACCCAATACAGCCAGAAATAAACAAATAAAATAAATCAATTTATAAAAATAAATAAATAAATAAATAAAATAGAATGTACAGACATTTGCTAGGAAATATATGGTAAATAGTTTGAGTCAGGTATTTATGGAGGAGGGGATGGTGGAGATAAAAAGGAAGTTATTCACAAGCGTATTAAGATGTATTAAGGATGTTAAGTGTTAATTAAGATTAACACTTTTAAATAATGTATAGGGCTTCCCTGGTGGCACAGTGGTTGAGAATCTGCTTGCCAATACAGGGGACACGGGTTCGAGCCCTGGTCTGGGAAGATCCCACATGCCGCGGAGCAACTAGGCCCATGAGCCACAATTACTGAGCCTGCGCGTTTGGAGCCTGTGCTCCGCAACAAGAGAGGCCACAATAGTGAGAGGCCCGCGCACCACAATGAAGAGTGGCCCCCGCTTGCCGCAACTAGAGAAAGCCCTCGCACAGAAACGAAGACCCAACACAACCATAAATAAATAAATAAATAAATAAATATTAAATAATGTAATTCGGGTGTACTTTTGGGTCAAGCACTATCCAATGACCTTGCATGAATTTTGCTGTTAAATCCTCACAACCCTACAAAGTAGAGATTGTTTTTAGCCCTGTTTTATAGGTAAATAATTTAGATATAAAGTTTAAAAAACTTGCACAAGATATCAAGTGCCTAATTAAGTGACTAGGTGGGAATTGATACTCAAAAAATGGAATTATAATGTCCAATCATTTATAATAAAATCATTACCAGTAACGTTTGATAATTAGAAAATAGAAAGACTATCTTCTGGGAGAAAAAAATATAATTCTCTGTAAACTATATTACGTACTAACAAATTGGACAACGTAGATGAATAAATTCCTAAAAACACATGACCTACAAAGACTGACTCATGATGAAATAGAAAATCTAGTAATCTAGACTGATATCTAATAAAACAATTTTGGGAGGTTTTTGATTACAGATTTGAACAAAAGTCTAGTACCAGACAGCTTCACTGGTGAATTCTACCAAGCATCCAAAGAATACCAATCCTTCTCAAACTCTTCCAAAAAATTAGAAGATGAGGGAACTCTTCTAAATCCATTTTATGAATCCAGCATTATCCCGATATCAAAATCAGACACGGGTCACAAGAAAATTATAGGCCAATATCCCTGATGAATATAAATTCAAAAATCCAGCAAAATATTAGCAAACTGAATTCAATTCATAAAAAGGATCACAGACTATGATCAAGGGGAATTTATTTCAGGAATGCAAGGATGGACCAACATCCACAAGTCAGTCAATGTGATACACCACATTAACAAAATGAAGGTAAAAAATCATATGATCATCTCAATAGATGTAGAAAAAATTACAAATTTCAACATCTTTTTGTGATTAAAAACTCAACAAAGTGGGTAAAAAGGGAACGTACCTCAACATAATAAAGGCTGTATATGACAAGCTCACAGCTAACTTCATACTCAGAAGCTGAAAGCTTTTCTTCTAATATCAGGAATAAAATAAGGATGGCCATTCTCAATTGTATTCAACATAGTATTGAAAGTCCTATCTAAGTAATTAGGCAAGAAAAATAAAAAGGCACCCAAATTGGAAAGGAAGTAAAACTGTCACTATTTGCAGATGACATGATATATATACAGAAACACTAAAATCCTTAAAGATGCCTTAAAAAGAAAGTTAGAACTAATAAATTCAGTAAAGTTGAAGGATACAACATCAACAAACAAAACTCTGATTGCATTTCTATACACTAATCATGAACTACAAGAAAGAGAAATTAACAATTCCATTACAATCACATCAAAAAGAATAAAATACCTAGGAAAAAATTTAACCAAGGAATTAAAAGACCTGTATACTGAAAACTGTAAGACATTGATGAAAAAAACTGAAGACACAAATAAATGGAAAGATATTCCATGCTCATGAATTGGACAAATATTGTTACAATGCCCATACTACCCAAAGCAATCTGTAGATTTGATGCAATCCCTATATGACAATCCCTATATGCAATCCCTATATGAAAATTCCGATGGCATTTTTCAGATAAATAGAAAAAGCATTCCTAAAATTTGTATGGAAACACAAAAGACCCTAAATAGCCAAAGCAATCTTAAGAACAAAGCTAGAGCCATCACACTCCCTGTATGTTTTTGACACAAAGAAGCTAACATAGATCAATGTAACAGAGAACCAAACACATGCATATATGGTCAATTTATGACAAAGCAGCCAAGAATATTCAATGGGATAAAAACACTCTCCAATAAATGGTGTTGAGAATATTGGTTAGCCACATGGAAAAGAATGAAACTGGATCACTATCTTACACCATACAGAAAAAAAAAAAAAAAATCCAAATGGATTAAAGACTTGAACATAAGACCTGAAACCACAAAACTCCTAGAAGAAAACATAGACAGTAAGCTCCTTCACATAGGTCTAGGTGGTGATTTTTTGTTAAAAAAAAGACAGAAACTGATTCCTAGACATAGAAAACAAACTTATGGTTACCAAAGGGGAAAGGGAGGAAGGGAGGAAGGGATAAATTAGGAATATGGAATTAACAGATACAAACTACTATACATAAAATAGGTAAGCAATAAGGCTTTACTGTATAGCATATGGAACTATACTCAATATCTTGTAATAACCTATAATGGAAAGCAATCTGAAATATATATATATATATAAAACTGAATCACTTTCCTGTACACCTGAAACTAACAAATTATAAATCAACTATATTTCAATAAAAAAGCAGAACTTTCCCACAAAGATAACTTCAAACCACATTGTTACACCGCTGAATTCTACAAAAAATATAAGAAATGACACTTTCTATAATGACATTATATTTATAATATAAATATTATATATTTACCTGCTATTACACACTAGCAAGGTGAAAATGAGAGAGACAGAAACATTAACCCCAAATGTTGGTGTTGGCAAGAATGTGGAGCATCCTGAACTCTCACTAATCTCTGATGAGAATGTAAAATTGTGCAACCACCTGGGCAAACAATTTGGCTTTTTAATTTTTATTAAAGTTAAATGTATACTTCATTATGAGGCAATTCTGCTTTTAGCTATCAAGAGAACTAGAAACATACATTCAGAGAAAGATATTTATAATAACGAAAGGCTTTATTTATGATAAATAAAAACAAAAACTGTGGTCCAGCAATAGGAAAGTGAATAAACATAGTGCATTCCTACTGTACACTATTAGGAAGCAACAAAAGGGAAAAAACTACTTATATATGCAATGACATGCATGGAAATTAAAGAGAACGTATGTTGAGTGACACAAGCCCAAGTTATTTGTACATAAGATGCTATTCCATTTATATGAAGTTAACAGGGAGAACTAATCCACCATGGATAAAAAACCAATCAGGATAGTGGTTGCCAATGCAATGTTGGGAACAATAGTAAAGGGAAATGTAAGCAAAGTGTCTGGGGTGATGTGAATATTCTAGCATGATTGGAGTGTGGGGTTCCATGACGTTACATGCATACCAACATTCACTGAATTTTGGACTTAAGGTCGTATTTCACTGTGTGTAATGGGGGGCAGGAAGAAAAGGAGCTTAACTCTCTAGTATAGTAATACAGTGGTTTCAAATTCTAGTCATATGGACAGATAACATTTTAAAGGCAGTGGGATTAAAATAGATTGCCAATTTTCGTTCTGCCAATAATAGACACGTTAAAATATACTCATGTGCAAGTTCTGAGAAATCTTTGCTCTTTCTAGGAAAGTTTTTGAAAGGTTATTTTAACATTTAAAAATGTATGATGGAAATAGCTCTGTCACATATTTTAGAAAGTAACATTCTTTAAGTATTATCTGCAAATACTGTATGTTCTGCTACTATTTTATATAACAGTTTGTTTCATCCCTATCTTGTCTATAGATACATTTTATAATGAAAATATGTGCTATTGCCAATAATTTCAACATGCCAGATTTAGAACCTACAGGGATGAGACATTACATGCCTCTTCAATTCTGATTTCTGAAGGAAACAGATCATAGTACAGATTAGAAAAAAATATTTAGATATCTGTGATTAAATAGAACACAGAAGTGATTTCCAGGCACTATGTCCTGATACTTCTCCCTTATCAATAAGGGTATAAAGAAGTTCTATTTCTTGGCTTAGTTCTCTTTTGAAAGCCCAGTGGGATGTGAGCAATGTGTCCTTCCAAGTTCTGTAGGAAATAACAGGACCAATTTTATTAAGTGAGAGAAATTAATCCCAAGTTGGGCCTTCTTCAGGGTTCATCTCAGTTCAGGTAGCTTATATGGCTATGTCCCACTAACACAGGGCAAAGTGGGGGGAGTAACAGTTGTGTCAACTGACAATGTAGTTAAGGGCATTTTCTATCAAAGTGGACATTAGGCAAGACATCCATCTTCTCATCCAGCCTTCAGACTGTAACACAAGACACAGGCCACTGCTACGTTCTCCTCACCATGACTGCTGCCAGAGCATCTTTAGGTTCACCTGCTCTCTCTGTTACATGTATATTTTATCCCTGATATTCCTCTTCCCACTATACCAGACCCTACATAAGGGAGTCTGTCCCATTCCAAAACACTCAATGTATCTCCTTTGAATTAGCATGCATTCTCCCCATTTTTAGGTTTTATTTTCTTTTTGAAATTCAAAGGCCAAAACCAATTTCTTTAATTCTGAGTTTTGTACGTCACTCTTTGTGCCAATGATCATGAAATATCCTATCTTACTGGGCTGAGAAAAGAACCATGTGTACAGTAAATCAGTGTGGATACAGCAAAAATCCCCAAACAAATATTAATAAGTTGAAACACTATCACAATATACATCCTATCAAATAAAGTGTGAACTAATCAGAGCAGATAAATGCCTTCATGATGGGACTCCCGTACACCTCTCCAACCACAGCCACTCCTCAAGTACTCAACTCCAACCCCACTGATCTTTTTCAGTCCTTAAATACTCCAAGTGATTTCTGTTTTCACAGCCTTTATATTACACATCATTCCTCTACCAGGAATGCTTTTCACTTCTCAAGCATACTAGCAAATCTCACATCCTTCTTGATACTGAAAAGAAATAACTGAACTAATCTACACCACTTTTGACTGTTAATCCCTTTATCTTTTTCCTTCAACCATGAAAATATTCACAAAGAAGTTTCATTTAAACAAACAAAAAAACCCTTTTCTGTGAATTTAATAGTGAATTTGAAAGAATTTGAGGTCATGGTAGCAATTTGTTTTTTGTCAAGAAAGGGTTCCCATTTAAAATAAAGTTTGGATGTCTGTCTCTTAGGTTACTGGGCACTTAAGGGTCTTCCGAAGGACTTCAAAGAAACAAGTTACCTCTTCCTTCAACTAAATACAAAAAAAGTCTGCTGAAACTTCCATGGAACCAATCAATCTTCAATACCTGCCAATACAGGTTCCTTTACTTTTTGGGGGGAAGTCTTTTCACACTGCATTCCACAGACCCAAGATGTCTGTGCTCTGGCTTCTTGCCAAGATCTGCCTTCTCCTCTTGAAGGAGAAGGCCTAACTGGAGGTCTAACCAGAGATGTGTCTCTTGCGACTTGGGATGCAAGCCATTTCTAAAACTGTATTCATAAAAGGTGTTTTTCGTGGAAATGTACTCATATTATGGTTTCTGTATATCCTTGAAGTAGACATATGTTCACAACATTAAAATATTGGGTATTGATTTGATGCCATCACTTGATTTCAAGGGAAATCATACCTCTATAACCTATCAAAAGCACTGTTATCAGGTTAATCTTTCAATTAAAAATATAAACTCATTGCTACATTTGCAAAACGCAAACAATAGATGCAGTGAATTGCCCATGATAAACTGCATTAAAGAACATAAATTCTATTGGAATGAATTTTCTGATGAAAGTATTCTGGTTTTTGTTAAGAATGTAATGCAAGTTTCAGATCTTTTCTGTGATTAAGAGTTTGATAATCTTTGAAGCAAAATGCTGAGAAACAATTTTTGATTTATAGTGAAATAAATAGTGCAGTAACAGACATTTTTCAAGGTTAGAAATTCTCTACTCAACGACATGCCTCCATAAAGACAGAGCCTTTATAAATTATTGGGATAATTTCATTCAGAGTTCAGGTTTATTGCACTGAGGCCAACATACTGGATATAATCCTTAGGAAAACAATAGCAATCTGGCCTGTCTTATGAATAGATGGGAAAGAGGGTCAGGAGCAATTTACCAATTCACTCAGCAGTAAAGATAATTACTGTTTTTAATGATAATGTACTACAGGCCGATCTAATTGGTTCATGCCTCATTTTTAAACTGTTCTAGCTTAATAAGTGCAAGAACATTATATTTACTTTGCTTGGCCTAAAAGCACATGATATTGAAAATTGACCTTTAAGTGATCTCCAGTGTAGTTCTGTACTATTTGTTTTGGATTATTGGAAGTCTTGAGTACTTTTAGCTAAAGTGTGTACTTGTATTATACATTTTCATAGGTCCTCATTTCCTCTATGTTGTGCCCATTAGGACACAGAATACATTGAGAAAGCATGGTCCTGAAAAGCACACACCAGAAAATTAAAAAGAGAGGACTGTTTAAATTATGTGAATTAGAGAAACAGGGTCAGAAGGAACTCGAAACTTTTTCAGTTGGATCTCTTTCTGCATAACAAATGAATTGCATTTATTTTTTCCTCAGTCATTTCAAATGAGCGCTGTGTGGCATAAACTGTTGTATTTATGATTCCCAAAGTATCATGCTTGAAACATGTTTATTCTCAATTTAAAACAGGTAATCTTTTCAGTTTCTTCATTGTCCCTGCTGAACAAATGATTTTTTTTTTTACAGCAATAATTTTGCGCTGTTATCTCTTTAATACTCGAGTGCCAGAGGGTATCGAGAGCAATGCTAAGATCCTCCGTTTCTTCTACCACCAACTTAATTGCCGAACTGAAACTCATTTCCCCAGCTGTTGGGCAGATTGTCAGATAACACCTTACATCTCGGCCCCCTTCATAAAGAATGTCCTCAGCTGAAGGAAGTTGGTTCACCCAAGGTTATGTCACCTTCCCGATGCAGTACACATCCAATGACTGATCAATATGCATGATATTGAATGAGCAGACTATTTGCCTCAATTCAGGCCAATTGTGCAGGGCCATCTTAGCTCCAGGACTCCCTGTGTGACACTGAGTTTTGCTGCTGTTTTGCAGTGACTCTGGTAGCCCACATTTCCCTTCCCAACTCACTTGCAGACAGTTGTTGACAGCTAGAACACTCCCAAATTAACTTCCTGCATGCACATCTCCTCCATGTAAATATCTCACAAGCTGCTTCCCAAATAACCTAACCTGTGAAGCTACTTTATTTTTAACCTGTTTTCTAGATCACCTTTCTAGTTTTGTTTGTTTTTATTTTTATTTCGTTGGTTGAGTGTCCTTAACCAAACTATTGTTTTCAATACATATTTGTTATTCAACAATTACTTATAACAGTGGTTTGGACAAAGATCATGAACAAATTGTCATAACCATTTATGTCAACAGCTGACATAAATATTTCAGTAAAATCCAAAACATGAAACTTATAGATTTGAATTTGTATGCATCTTTCTTTTTCATTTACCTCAATCATACCACCTAAGAATACTTTGGAAAATATCACTTTTAACTATGTTCCCAAGTAACTATGATCCACAATTTATTTGCAGCCAGATCTTTACTTTTCCAAGAAAAAAACTCAAGCTCCAAGTGAAGAAATTAGGTTGTGAAGAGCAAAGGATAGAATGAAGCTCTTCCTAAAATTTGAGCTTTGGATATATAATCTTAGTGATTCTTCTAATGGCAATATATCATTATCATGATATTTGTGCTAACTCACATACGGAAAAACATTTGTTTCCTTAAGTTTAATAATCTTACAGTAACTGCCCTCCCCCCAAAAGAATCTTAACACTTTTCTTAGTTTCAGCCTGTGAATTTTACTTAGAGAAATACTTCTCCCTCATTAAGCCGGTGTAATTTAGGTAAAATTGTCTCCACCTGCTCCAGAGGTAGAGCCTATGGCTACAGCTCCCTGTAGCTCGTTTGAGCACTTCATTCCTCAGCCTCAGTGAGAGTGTAGGGATGGACATGTGATTCAAGCCAACAAAAACCGATCTGAATATTGCTTCCGTGACTGGGAAGAGGTATGCTCTTTCTTTCCTATTAACCTCAGGGCATTCAAGACTGATTGGCTCCAAGCTACCTGGCCGCAAAAGTGAAAAGTATTCTGAGAATGGAGCCAACTCATAAAATAGAGAAAATAGCTGAGCCAAGATTTGGGGAAAAAAAAAAAATTGTTATGATATAATTATCTAAATCCCTGTTTCCATCCAAGCCTGAAACTAAAATAATCTCTGGACTATTCTATACTTTTTTTTTCTTTCTTGAAATGGTATGGGTTTCTTCATTTATCTTTTCAGGATAATAATATCCCATCACAGACATTTCCTGAAAATTATCTGAAATAATGCATTTTTTATTAGTTGAACATTTATCATCTCTATAACATGTATACTAAATATAGATTTTCAGGATTGTTTTGCTTGAAATAGACGGTATAGTAAGAACTCAGGGAATCATGTATTATATAAATCTGCCTCTTGCATACAAGTTGGTGATAGCTTTGAGTCCTTGTTTCTGCTTCTGTCTGAGTTTGGAGTATAGCGGTGGAGGACAGGGTTGAGGCATTAAGAATGAACAAACTTTAGGTTGAGAACAGTGAACAAGGAGGAAAAAAAGAAAACCCAAAGTGTTAATACTATTTTATGTTTTTTCTCCCAATTTACCTACCAAATTCAGCAGAACTTGGTTTATTAGGCTTTTTATAACATGGCTCACAACTACATTTTCCCAACACTGTGAATTTTGTCATAATTTTCTGGAATGCTATTTGAAATTCCATTGCTGATCAAGAGTAAAAACTGCTGACACTTCTGGTTCTGCCTGTAAGAAGCTTAGAAGCCACCACTCAGTCCTACTAACAAGTAAAAGGCTTGAGAAGATGAAAAAAAGCAACAACTCTTAAGAGAACCTCAAGAGAGGTTAGGTCACAGGGCTAACAGAGGTTCCCAAGAATGGAGAGACCAACAGCCAAATACAAAGAATAAAAACTTAACAGAGATTCAGGAGCATGAAACCTCCATGAGAACCACTGCCGGGTAGGAAAACAAGAACTGTAACTGATAAATTGCTGAAGCTAGGCATAGATAAATCTGAGAGTTATAAAATTCCAGGGGGACCCAGTCATAGGGCAGGACCCACAGTTTTGTGAGACTTACATTCAGGAGCTCAACCAGGTCCTTGCAGTGAATATCAGAGAAAAATCCTCTCCCGCTTCCCACAAGAACTGGGGAAGAGGAACCATTTTGAAACGCACCCTGGCGTTCTGTCCTTCTTAAGAAGCCTTGCCTTCAGGAGAAACTAATTAAGCAGAGCCTAATCTGCTGGCGTAGTAGCGGAATTTAACTCACCTGGGGGAAGGAAATACCCAACTCCAGCCAGCTCTAGTCTTCTACCTGGATGAAGGGAAATACTCAAATATAGCCCTAGCCACCCTCTTTCACTTAATGGAGGGGAAAGCAAACACACAGACAAAACCAGTGATGAAGTTAACAGTCCAGAGGCATAGGCCTACTAAACACAGAGACCTAATTACAGGACTATGGAACAACCCCTCCCCCAAACCTCATCTTCACGTAACAAAGCCTTTTAGGGCAGTTCCTTTTACCCAGTATATCAGGTCAAGGAAAAATTACGAAGCATACCAAAAGACGAAAAACAATTAGAAGAGACAGAGTAAACATCAGAACCAGACATTGCAGGGATGTTGGAATGATCAGACTGGGAATTAAAAATGGTTAAAATTAACATGCTAAGGGCTCTAACTGACAAAATAGATAACATGTAAGAACTGATGCGCAATGTCAGTAGAGAGATGGAAATCCTAAGATAGAACCAAAAAGAAATGCTAGAGATAAAAAACACTGTAACAGAAATGCAGAGTGCCTTTTATGGGCTCAGTACTAGATTAGACACAGCTGAGGAAATAATCTCTTGGCTTGAGACCATCTCAATAGAAGCCTCTAAAACTGAAAAGCAAAGGAACAGAGATTGAAAAAAACGGAACAAGATATCCAAGAACTGTGGAACAACTACAAAATGTGTAACATATGTACAATTGGAATACCAAAAGGAGAATAAAAAGAAAAGGAACAGGAGACCTTTTAAAACAATGACTGAGATTTCCCCAAATCAATGTCAGACATCGCACCACAGATACCGAAATTTTAGAAAACACCAAGCAGGATAAATACCAAAAACCTACACCTAGGCATATCATTTTCAAATTACAGAAAACCAAACATAAAAAATCCTGAAAGAGGAAAAGGGAAAAAACATCTTACCTATAGGGGAGCAATTACATCTGACTTCTCTTCAGTAACCATGCAAGCAGGAAGAGAGTGGAGTGACAATTTTAAAGTGCTGAGAGAAAAAAATTCATCAACCTATAATTTTGTACACTGAAAAATTCTCCTGCAAAAGTGAAGGAGAAATAAAGACTTTCTCAAACAAACAAAAATTGAGAGAATTTGTTGCTAGTAGACCTGCCTTGCAAGACATATTAAAAGAAATTCTTTAGAGAAAAGGAAAAAAATATTTATGTCAGAAACTCAAATCTACATAAAGAAAGGAAGAGCATCAAAGATGCTACCAGAAGGATTAAGTGAAGATAAAAATAAAACTTTTATTTTTCTTATTATTTCTTTTCTTGAGGTATAGTTAACATATAACATTATATTAGTTTCAGGTGTACAGTGTAATGATTCAACATTTGTGATATTGTGAAATGATCACCACCATAAGTCTAGTCAGTAGCCATCACCACACATAGTTAAAAATTATTTTTTTCTTGTGATGAGAACTTTTAAGATCTACTCTCTTAGCAACTTACAAATATGCAATGCAGTATTACTAACTAGAGTCACCATGCTGTACATTGCATCCCCATGACTTATTTTATAACTGAAATTTTGTACCTTTTGACACCCTTCACCCATTTTACCCACACCCCCTCCCTCTACCTTTGGTAGTCGCCAGTCTGTTCTCTGTATCTATGAGCTCACTTGTTTTTGTTTGCTTTGTTTTGTTTTGTTTTAGATTCCACATATAAGTGAGATCATATGCTATTTGTCTTTCTCTGACTGACTTATTTCACCTAACGTAATGCTCTGAAGGGCCATCCATGTTGTCAAATATGGCAATATTTCCTTTTAATGGCTGAGTGTGCGTTTGTGTGTCTGTATACATACACAGCACATTTTCTTTATCCATCCACCTGTCAGTGGACACTTAAGTTGTCTCCACTAATAATGCTGCAATGAGTATGGGGCACATATACTTTTCGAATTTTCATAAAAGTTTTTTTTTCCCCCTTTGGAAAAATACCCAGAAATTGAATTGCTACATCATATGGTAGTTCTATTTTTACTTTTTTAAGGAATCTCCATAATGTTTTCCATAGCGGCTGCAACAATTTACATTACCACCAACAGTGCATAAGCGTTCCCTTTATTCCACATCCTTGCCAACACTTGTTACCTTGTCTTTTTGATAATAGTCATTCTGACAGGTCTGAGGTGTTATCTCATTGTGGTTTTGATTTGCACTTCTCTGATGATTAGTGATGTTGAACATCTTTTCATTTACCTTTTGGCTATCTGTATGTATTCTTTGGAAAAAAAGGCCTGTTCAGATCCTCTGCCCATTTTTGTAATCAGATTTTTTGTTTGCTATTGAATTGTATGAAATCATTATAAATTTTGGATATTAGCTCTTTGTCAGATATATAATTGCAAATATTTTCTCCCATTCTGGAAGTTGCCTTTTCATTCTGTTGATGATTTCCTTTGCTGTACAGAAGCATTTTAGTTTAATGTATTCCCAACTGTTTATTTTTGCTTTGTCTTACTCTTAACTGATCTAACAGGGAATAGTGTGTTCAAAATAATAATAGTAACCATGTATTCAATTATATGTGCTTATGTACATATCATATATATGCTATGTATGCTTATGTATGCTTATATGTAAGTGAAATGAATAATAGTGATGATAAAAGAGATGGGAGGGAGGAATTAGGATGATTTTGTTATTATAAGGTACTAAACAACCTGTGCAGTGTTATAGTGTTATTTGAAAGTGAAATTTGATTAGTTGCAGATGTATATTGCAAACTCTAGAAAAATCACTACAAAAGTTAAAAAGTATAACTTATATGTTAAGTAATGAGAAAACATGGAATCATAAAATGCTCAATTAAAACCATAAAAGGCAGGAAAAGGGGGAAGACAAAAAGAGGAACAAAGAATAAGAGCAACAAATATGACAGATATTAACCTAACTGTATTAATAATCACTTTGAATGTCAATGGTCTAAGTGCTCTAATTAAACAACAGAGACTGACAGAGTGGATCAAGAAACAGCCCCCAACTATATGCTGTCTACAAGAAACCCACTTTAAATATAAAGACACAGATTAAAAGTAAATTGATGGGAAAAAAAATTACCATGCTAGCACTAGTCAAAAGTAACCAGTGATAACTATATTAATTTCAGGAAGAGCAGCCCTCAAAGTAAGAAAAGTTTATCAGTGATAAGGAAGAGCATTACATAATAATAAAAGGGTAAATTCTACAAGAAGATATAACAATCCTTCATATCTATGCACCTAACAACAGAGACCCAAACAATGTGAGACAAAATCTAAGAGAACTGCAAGGAGGAAAAGAAGCATCCACTATTGTAGTCGGAGACTTCAACATCCCTCACTCAGAAATGGACACAACCAGCAGACAGAACATCAGTAAGGTCATAGTTGAACTCAGCATCATCCGTCAATAACACATCTCTCACCAAAAAAAATGTACAGGTGGAAAAATAACATATGAAAAGATGCTCCACACCACATGTTATCAGGGAAATTAAAATTAAACAAGATACTGCAACACATCTATTAGAATGGCCTAAATCTGGAATTCTAGCAACAGTAAATGCTGGCAAAGATGTATAGCAACTGAAACTCTCATCCTTTGCTGGTGGGAATTCAAAACGATACCGTCACTTTGGAAGACAGTTTGGTGGTTTCTCATAAAACTAAACATACATTTACCATACAATCCAGCAAATGTATTCCCTAGTATTTACCCCCAAGATTGAAAACATGTCTGCAAAAAATCCTGCACATGTTTGTCTATAACAGCTTTATTTATAATCACCAAAACTTGGAAGTGACCAAGATGTCCTTTTAGTAATGGAATGGATAAATAAACTGATGTGTATTTAGACAATTTATAGAAATATTATTCAGCACTAAAACGAAATGAGCTATCAAGCCATGAAAAGGTATGGAGGAACCTTAAATGCATATTAGTAAGGGAAAGAAGCCAATCTGAAAGGGCTGCATGTTATATGATTCCAAATATATAACAATCTGGAAAAGGCAAAACTATGAGGATCAGTTTATGGAGTAACAACATCAGGTGGTTTCTGGGGGTGGGTGGATGAAGAAGCAGAGCACAAAGCAATTTTAAGGCAGTGAAAATCATCATAAATATATTACAATAATGGATACATGTTATTATATGTTTGTCTAAGCCCACAGAATATAAAACACCATGAATGAACCTTAATGTAAACTATGAACTTTGGGTGATTATGATTTATCAATGTAAGGTCATTAATTGCAACAAATGTAACGAACAGAATCACAACTCTGAGGAGTGATGTTGATAATAGGAAGGCTATGCATTTGCGGGGACAAGAGTTAAATAAGAAATACCTGTACCTTCCTCTCAATTTTGCTGTGAACCTGAAACTACTCTGACAAAAGCTAAGTATTTTTTAAAGTGTTGATTAGCACAAGTCATATTCTCTGCAGTATCATATGCCAAAAACAATGGACATATTACTACGTTTTGAGGAAAATAACCCAAGTCTTCCACATATCAAATTGTAGATCATAAAATGTATCACTGATGTAAACTCTTGAACAAAAAATCTTAAAGATAATATCTAGCTTTGAAAGATGAATCAAAATGGTCTAATTAATGGAATGATAGTCGATTATTTTTAGCACCAAACCTGATTAAATATAATATGATCTGAATGATCGAGGTAAAGATACAGGGTAATTTTTAAAAGTGAAAGATATTTTTTCAAAGATTAAAAAAAGTGTGAAAGCCAACCATATGCTATTTATATGCATTACACTTGAAAATGCCACAGAAATAATGAAAATAAAAGAATATTAAAATATTATGTACATTCAAAAATAGAGATGGTTTTACAAGATTTATAGTCTACAAGACAAATAATAATTAAAATATTTTACTCAAAACACGCACAAAAATATCATGGTTTATCTTTCTATATCACATCAAAGTACAGCCATCACAAACCTATGTATCAAGGGTCAAATTAGGTATCAGCACAATATACAAAGCATTACAAATTAAAAAATAAGGAGCATTTAAAAAGAAAACAAAAGTAGCAGGAAACTTGAACCTATCTCTTTAAGTTGTTCACAGATCAAGTACTGAAATCATGCTTGACACCTGATGCATTACAAAAATCTCAATAAACAATTAAATTATTGAAACAAATGAAGCAACAAATAGGTTAATTAATCAATATTAAATTATGCATAACAGAATAAAAATCATATAGTTAATAAGGTTTATCTTATTAAACAGTTTAACCTGAAAATAATGACTATAATTACTTTTTACAGTGCCTACATGCTCAGTGTAGGTTAAAAAATTTAACCTACAGGTTTCTTCAGGTTAAAAAATTATAATGCATAGTCATTGTACAATTTTTTGAAAATATGTAAATGTAAATAAGGAGAAAATTTTATTTAAAAATATGTCAGTATATAGATTTTTTATCTACTAAACATCCAGAATTTCCACATTCAATGTTAGTCATAATCTATATCTTGTCATATGTGATTCCAGTTTGTTTTTAAGATGAGTGGAAACATTTTGAATTATCACTCAGTTACTTATGAAAAGTATTTAGTGTCTCATAAAATATTGAAAGCAAGGGTATTACTATTGAGTTATTATTATAACACTGGATTGAATAAGAGCCAATGAGAATAACAACAACAACAACAAAAAGAAACCAAATGAGAATGGAGCAAAACTAGTGCAGAAATAGAAAATTGGATAGCTCACCCTTCCATAGTCAACTCTGCAAGTTATAGAAATATCACTCTCCCGGGAGAAATTTGCAACACTATCCCCTACTTTGTAACGATTCTCAAACCAGTGTTATTTCTGAGTCTAATATGAGACTGCTAGTTGCTAAGAGTTTACCATCACTGCTTTTAACACCCCCTCCACCGTGCCTAGTAATGGCATGGAAAAACTGAGAGGCAGGAGAGCAATAATGAACTCCCATGGTCATGCAGATGACTATCAAAGCGATGTAAAAAATGAGAGCCTGTAATTTCCGTATCTTCAAAGATTTTTCGGATGCTGGCTATGGGTCCTCAAATGGCAACATTAAAGATTAATTTATTTGGCTTTAAAGCTTTCAGTCTTCAGAATTCCCAGAATAGCCATATTCAGTCATTTAGCATCATTTCGGTAATTAGTTTATTGAATTATTTTCTTACATGACAGCTGATTACAAGTGACTAGGACTATGGCTTATAAAACCAAAAATGGGGAAAGAGCCATTACATAGAGAAAGTTAGACCTGACTGGGACAATGCAATGAGAGTTTAGGACAATCAACAGTTGACATCAGTCTACTGAAAATCTGAAGTAAGGAAAATCCAAGAGGAAGAAAATGTGGGCAGAGTAGATGTTGGTGAGTATTAACTTTGTCCCCTAAATGTCCCAAGTCCTTCAGCTTTCTGAGTTCACTTTTCTTGTCAATATTCAAGAAAATATAATTAAAATCCTTATTCTTGGGATTGCAAGAAAGATGATGCCTTTCCAGTATATCTAAGAAGCTTCAAAATTATTTATATTTTCCTAATACAGGAAAATTTCATGTCACTTCTTGCTCCTAATTATCACTAAATGCTTTTTCTTTGATAATCCATAACCAATTTATAGTTGTAATTCATTTCTGTTGATAATTCCTCTGGTCGCTTTGTCCCAAAACATGGATAAAAACTTCTATCTTCATTCTCCAAGGAAGTAGTGGTAGATGTTCTGAAGTGTTTGACAAACTTTACTATAGACCTGGTAAATTTACCTAGCCTGTAAACTAGAAGAATTGCATGCAGAAAAAGAAAAGGAAAAAAACATAAACATATCAGATATCAGTTCAGTGACAGTGGCAAAGAGGAGCTATATGAGAATTATACAAGAGATTTAAGATTCTCAATCCAGAGCTATATCTTGTTCACTGTGGATCCCTACCTAAATTTAGTGATCTTCACATAATAGGCACATGTTGCTAATAAACAAATAAATGTCATTGCTCTTCAATACAATAAATCATGTACTTTTACCTGGAATTATTCTCCAGTCATCTTCCACCTTGGTACATGTGTCTCCTTAAGTCTGCCTCCTCTTTTCCATCTTCCCTCTATGAGTTCCCAGGCCTAACCACATTCCGTTGTTCTTCATTCCTTCTGCATTTCCGTGTTTTCATCTAGTATAATTTTCTTTCTGCCTAAAGACCTCATCTGTACTTAGTTCAGTCTCTGGTCTACCAGAGATGAATTCTCTTGTGTTTGTTGGTATGGAAGTGTATTTATTTTGCCATTGCTTGTGAAAGCTATATTTTTTGGAGGGGGGATAGAGAATTGAAGATTTCACTGATATCATATTATCTCTTCAAATATTTTCCCACATTCTGTCTCTCCTCCCTCTCTGAAACTCTAGTGACAAGTTTTTATGCCTCTTTCATCTATTCCACATTTAATACATTCTTTCTTTCTCTTTTTTTTACCTTTTTGCTCTCCACACTTCCATCTATATATATTATAATGACCTCTGTTTCAGTTTATTAACACTGTTTTCTGCTGAGTCCTACCTGTTATTAAACCCATTTATTACCTTTATCATTTCAGATATTTATTATATTTTACTCGTGAGACCCTAGCTTCTGAAATCGGTAATCCCTCCATAAACATAAACTCTCATTGTAAAAGTAAATTTTATAGTGGTGGTAGTATATTCATGTAGATTTTTATGAAGATTTCTTATAACAAAACTTACCGGAACTCTACTTAAATTCTAAATTGACTGAGTTTTTTATAAGCAATATCAATAGAGGTCTATCACTTCTTCCATATTTCTACTGCTCTCATTTATCCTCAAGGTAGCTGCAAATTTTCTGTTACTGAGTATGATAATTCTAGTTTCACCCCTGCATGTCAGCCTCCACTGAATCTGGGTAATTATCGGACTCTTCCTTTGCCTCTGACCTTGCCTTATATCTGGATTCTTGCTTCCTAACCTTTGCTTTGCACTCTCCAGATTATTTCTCTGACATTATGCCTGCCACTCCATGTAGTGCCCCTCATTCGCTTCAAGATTGCTTACATAAAGCAGATGGAAGTTTCTCTGTCTTCTGAACAAGGGTGGCTAGGTTCATGAAAGAAATGTTCACAATCAATGTGCCAAGTTGACTTTCTGATTGCTTAGAGTATTCTCTATAATCTTTTCTCAGTCAGCATTCCAGACTGATCCAAGAAAACACCCTGCATTTTCTTCCATGAACCTTGATAATGGATTCAGCATCACTGTCTATCAATAGAACATTGGATTGACTGAAACATCTTATTCTTCAAGAGTGAACTGGGGAAAAAAAGAGTTTTCTATAATAGGGAATTCTTAGTAATCATTTCAATGAAATACATACATGAAAGCTATTCTGTACTCCACACCCATTTTCCCCTTCTATTAACATCTTATTGTAGTATGTCATATTTCTTACAAATAATGAACAAATATTGGTACATTATTATTAACGAATGCTCATATTTTATTGAAGTTTCCTTCATATTTATCTAATGTCCTTTTTCTGTTTCACGATCTAATCCATTACATTTAGTTACCCTGTCTCCTTAGGCTTCTCTTGACTGTGGCAGTTTCTCAGACTTTCCTTGTTTTTGATGACCTTGACAGATTTGACTAGTCCTGGTCAGGTGTTTTGTGCAATATCCCTAAGTTGGTTTTGGGATAGCCAAAATGTTCCTTCGGTTTTTAAGTAAAAATAAAAGACACATTGTTCATTTTCAACAAGAACTTTACTGAACAACATATTCACACTTTTGTTCCACTACCTTCTGCCATTTTTCATGCAGCTTCATAATTCCATCTTCCCAAAACTTTTTATCTTTTTGAGCAAAGAACAGTTCCAGGTGCCTTTTACAGTCTTCCAGGGAATTGAAATTTTTTCCATTAAGAGAATTTTGTAAAGACCAAAATAAGTGGAAATCCAAAGGTACAATGTCTGGTGAATATGGCAGATGAATCAGAACTTCCCAGCCAAGCTGTAACAGTTTTTGCCTGGTCATCAAAGAAACATGCGGTCTTGCGTTATCCTGATGGAAGTTATGCATTTTCTGTTGACTAATTCGGGATGCTTTTTGTCGAGTGCTGCTTTCAGTTGGTCTAATTGGGAGCAGTACTTACTGGAATTAATCATTTGTTTTTTCTGGAAGGAGCTCATAATAGAGGACGCCCAATCTCACCATATACACAACATCACCTTCTTTGGATGAAGACCAGCCTTTGGTGTGGTTGGTGGTGGCGCATTTCACTTGCTCCATGATCTCTTCCATTCCACATTATTGTACAGAAACCACTTTTCATCATCCGTCACAATTTGTTTTAAAAACGGAACATTTTCATTATGTTTCAGTAGAGAATCACATGTGGAAATAGGGTCAAGAAGGCTTTTTTTGCTTAGTTTATGTGGAACCCAAATACCAAAGCGATTCACATAACCAAGCTGGTGCAAATGATTTTCAACACTTGATTTGGATATTTTGAGTATGTCGGCTATCTCTTGCGTGGTATAACACTGATTGTTCTTAATTAATGTCTCACTTTGATTGCTATCAACTTCAACTGGTCTACCCGACCGTGGAGCATCGTCCAGTGAGAAATCTCCAGCATGAAACTTCGCAAACCATTTCTGACATGTTCGATCAGTCACAGGACTTTCTCCATACACTGCACAAATCTTTTTTTGCTTTTTAGTTCTGTTTTTACTTTTCTTGAAATAATAAAGCATAATATGCAGAAGATGTCTTTCTTCTTCCAGCTTCAATATTAAAATGGCTACACAAAAATTCACCAATTTTGATAAGTCTTTTTATAAATGCACGCTGATATGACAGCTATCACATACAATCTAACAAAATTGTTTTGAATGAAATTAAAGACAGCTAAGTTCTACTAGAGCCATATTATGAAAAACAACCAAAGAAACTTTTGGTCAATCCAATATTTTCCTGTTGGATTTCTCATGATTAGGCTGGGATTAGTTGTTTTAAGAGAGATATTGCGTTTTTCATCTCTAAAATCTCTCTTTTATTTAACAGATTTTGTTTTCTGGTGAAATTCAGCATCTTGTAGTCTGCTTTCTTGGCCATGTTAATAAAATCTACTTTAGAATCCATGGATGATATTGTTATCATCTAAAGAATTCACCCTCTCTTCTAGAAGATGCATAGACTGGAGGTAGATAACCTTAATCCAATCAGGCCCTGGGCTGACCTGCCTTTGACTGATGCCTTTATAATGTCCAGTCTACCTTTGGTTCACCATGCATTTGGTATATTCCTTAAAAGATCTCAGTTGAAATCCTGGGGTGATTATAAAAGCCTCAGCTCTTTGACAATTTCTGAACTACATTTTTTTCTTTTTTGCTCTGCAAGGCTGTGGAACAGTTGGCTCTGCCCTCCAGCAGCTTTCTGTCTAGTTTTTTATTGTCCTACCCTTGGCAATTCAAATACTCAATATGCATCTCAAGGGAAAATTGGCAGAGTTTCTGGATCAATTCCCTGTATTTCCAATCTCATCAGGATTTTGGCTCCCTCCCATTCTTGGCTGCTTTGGCATCCCTAAACTCCATTTGTGTCTCCAACCCTGTGATATTGCCAAAAACTGTGCTGGCTTCTTTCTTATTAGCAGAGGGCAACATTCTTGGTGTTGGTTAGGATTTGTGCCAAGAATTGGCAAATGCCCCAAGATAGAATCAGCTACAGATTTCCCTCTTTTGGAGACCTTGACCCCTAGTGTCTTGTTTACTTCAGCAGTTTTCTAATATCTTTAAAAATATATTTTTGGCATTTAATCTTTTTTTTTTTTCCTTTTTTCTGGTTGTTATTGTAAGGAAGACTGGATTGCTGCAAGATATATCAGAAGTTCAGGATTTCCATCTTCTTAACTGTATTTTACATAAATAAAATGCACTTTTTACTTTTTAAAATAATAAATGTGAATTTAGTAAAGTAACAATAAAAACAAATATTTTGAGTTTAAAAGCAAGAAGAAAAAGTCTATAAAATCTTGAGCTCTTTCCACCTGAAATATATCACACCAAAAAGCAAAGTAACACAAATAAATTGAACAAAATAATGAACAAACATGTACAAGAAAATGAATTATAAAGAATATTATTTTTAGAAGGAATAGAATTCAAGATAAAATTTCATTTGGGAAAAAGGAAGGATATTTTATGTCACTGAACTCATTCTTCAACATTGATCTAGAGACCCTACATGGTGAAAGAAGAGAATTTAAAAATAAATCTTAAAAGTTACGTAGAAAAGAGCTTAAACTGTTACTATTTGCATTGCATAGTTCTTTCTTCTAGTAAATTCAAACATTTTCCTGGAACATTGTTTACATGATGAGCTAATTTAGGAAGTGGTCCACATAAATGATTAACATATAAAGTCAACATAAGTTTCCAGAATAAAAGCGGTAAAAATTAGAAAACAAAGGGAAAGAAAGAGTAATACCAAAAATGAATAAAACTAAATGTGTAGTGCAATAATTTTTTTTAATGCACACAAAAAGGAGGTTTGACTACATAAAATGAAACACCTGTTTCTGGATAAGAAAACGTCATATTATAAAATGTCCATTTTCCCCATTTCAACTGCAAATTCAAAGTAACTCCTTTGAGCTGGCCTTCTCCCCACCTTGCCACCTGCCAAATGTTTTAAATGGGACTGCAACCATAAAAGAAAAAAATAAGTAACAATATATGAAAATGTTTTGAAAAGATGAGCAACGATGAGGCATGTTCTTCAAGATATCAAAATATTTTATATAGCTAAAACAATTAAACACTGCGGGAATTGTATAGAAATAGGGAAAAACAGATAATGAGAAAAAGAGTGGCCAGTGATTTTAAGTTGTCAACCACATTTAGTGGAGAAAGTATAAACTATACAATAAATATTGTTGGAACAATTGACCATAACATTTCACCATAACAGTTGGCCATTCATTTGGAAAAAGTAGTTAAGTATCTAAATGTAAAATCAAAACAATATAAGTACTAAAAGTAAATTATTTTATTTCTCTTAAATATTAGGATGAAGAAATCTATAAAGGAAAGGATATACAAATATAAAGGAAAAGATTTTATAAACTTTAAAGCTTTGGTTCAAAAAAGAAATCAAATTTGGAAAAATACATGCATTTAGAAAGAAGAATAATTAAGGAAAAGACCTTATTAAGTGAGCATACTATACAAATAGACAATTCGCAGTAAAAGATTATCAAGTGTTTACTAAAAGTTTGTCTCGTTCATAATTTGCTGGCATATGTATTGACTATTTCAGCTCATTAGAATGGAAATGCCAAATCAGAGCGGGAACCTGACTTGCATTGTTTATCACTTTGTCCGCAGTTCTTAGAATAGTGTTATTTTGAAACATAGTAGATTTTCAATTGAAAAAATATGTTGAATACATAAATAAATGATATAGAATATACAAATAAAATAACAAAATATCCTAACTTTAAAAAGATGAATATATTTGTTGTGAAAACTGTGGGGACTAATGCCCTTTTATATAATTCTAGTGGTATTGTAAATTTGTAACACCTTTCTGGAGGTCAAATGAAAACATGTTCAATAAATATTCAGAAATATTTTAATAAATTATACTCCATTCTTATCATGGCATTCTATGCATGTGTTAAAAAGAATATGGAAAAAAAAAAAAAGAATATGGTAGGTATAATGATATGGAAAAATCACCAAAATATACTGTTAAGATGAAAATCCAAAAAAAAAAGAAAAATAGAATAGAAAAAATAACTATACAGTATAATCCCATTTATGTAAAACAAAGCCTATTACTGTATATATTTGGTCCATCTCAACATGTCTTTCTCTCTATTACTCCTATGTATTACCTATGTATCTATGTATATAAGTATGTATATATCTGTTTATCTATTTATCTAGTGAAACATTCATAATACTAGGAAAGAATCTGGAATTACACACATTGATTATATGTACTTAGGGTGAGGTAGGAAAATACAGAGGTAGATAAAGAGGAAATTTCACTTTTAAACCCATATATGTGTAATTTTTTGTGACAGACACGGATTTGTGTAGTAATTGTTACTAAAATGAAAAAAGTCATAGTTTAAAATTTTTCACTTCCTTGACTAAAGTTATGGAAGGTTTCATATTTCAAGTCTATTAGCAAATTACATTTTCTTGTCATTTTTTGTTTTTAAGATTTTTCTAATTCTTATTTTAAATTGTCTTTATTAATATTTCTTCTTATTTAATTTTTTATTCTCCAGATTTACTTGTTTCCCTCAGTGGAAGAACAGAATATCCTTCAAGCAATCTTGTTTAGCCAAAGTTGCATTTGTTCATTTTTAACTTTTTAATGCAATTTTGAAACAATGTCTTTGGAGTTAGTTTTGGGTATGAAGTTTAGTTCTGTTATTTAATAATTAGAGGCATAAAGCATTCCACTTAATTTCACCCGATCTCAGTTTCCTGACAGTAGAATGGGGATCAATTAAATAGCATACCTAGAGTGTCCCAGCTGGTTTCTGGCACATAGACTACAATAAAATTTGTTTTCACGTTCAATTTTCATTGCTAATAACGTTTATAGACTTCTTAATATATTTAATAAATATAGTATAAAAATTATAAACCCAAACGAACTTCTTGGCCAACCCAATATAAATGCCTTGAGACCAGATACTGTCTTTCATTCATTATTTTGTCCCCTAAAGCAGTTACCATCGATCTTTGGAAGTGATAGGCACTTAACATGTATTTGCTGAATTTAACTGAAAGCCTGAAATAACTTAAATGAGTATATCAGCACTGTTGTGAAGAAATATGTTCAATCATTTGAGAGTAGACAAATATTTTTTAGAGTTGTACGACTTATGAGTTTATAGGGAGAGCCACCGCTCTTGAAATAATTATTTGAAAAGTCTCCTTTAAAACCTATATTCACTGTTGTTCATTTACTAGTAGTACCACTTTAGCCTACAAAAGGAAATATTCAAACTTCAAGAATAATAGACTCTTCTGATTAAAAAAATAAATAAGTAAATCGACTGGCCTCCTACTTGATAATCCTTTCTGGTGGTCCTTTGTTAGTATAAGCCAAATGATAAGATTTCCTAGCAAAGCATTGCTCTCCCACTTTAAAATTTTTTTTTAAATTATAGCTCTCTCCAAAATACCATCAGAGTACTGTTAATAGAATAATGGTCTTCATCTTTGACCTATAAAACTATTTTTATTTTTGTAGTTTGCAATATTTGGGTAGGCAATGCTAAAAATGTGTGTGGGCACATGCAGTTAAATGATGGAGAAAGAACTAAAAGAGAATCCAAAATATAATAGCGTAACAAATTGAATTACTGAGGTTTTTTTTTTTTAATTTGCCATATAAAATATACTCTAAATTAAACAATATGAAAACTTGTATTTTTCTTTTAATTCATTTTGTAACCATTTCCTATTTTTGCATATGTACACAAGAAAAACAACAGAATTAATTTTTTGGCAGACATCCTTGTATAGGGAGACCTGTTAATTCCTTCTACTATTTGTGGAAGTCACAAAAAGAGTCTACTGCTGTAAAATGTCCTACATATAGTTGAAATTTCTGAAAATAAGTTGAGACAAGAAATTATATCCAGAAACTACTAAGGAGACTTTTAGCTTCTCAGTAATTATCAATAACTAATGAACAATTTAAGCTTACTAAATGAGTAGATAGATAAAAAGATAGATGAACGATAGATGATGATGATGATAGACAGAGATATCAATAGATAGAGAGATCAATAGATAGGTAAACATACATGAACATGACCCTTTCCCCCAAATCATTGTTAAATTTTGTTTTAAACAAGTATGAATACTTGCAAATATTAGTACCTCCACAGTACTTCATAGCACTTTATTATTATTTATAATTTGAAAAGCTGATATACTATCATTTGTTTAATCTATGGTTAACTCTCCGACATGAAAGCAAATTGATAGAACTTTAAGTTTCTAATTCATTATTTTAAACCTTTATTTAATGTAGTGACAAAAGTGAAGAAAAATTTAGCTAAAACTAAATCAGCAATCATTTAATTTTGTTTGTCAGTTAGTGTGTAGAACATTGACTGATAAATGTAACTCTTTGATATTCTACCAACTTGATTCAGTGCTATTTACAGCTATTTATTTACAGCTCTGGAACACAGTGTTTTCCCTTCCTCCATGTGACTGATCTTAAATACCCTATAAGTTCTACATTTATTCTATCTAAAATGTGGATGAGTGAAACTGATTCTATTCTGCCAGGACTGTCAGTAATAAATGATGGGATAAGGTAGATGTCCTACCACAGAAGAAAAAAAAAAAAATAAAACAAAACCAAGACAAAGGAAGAAAGGGAGGGAGGGAGGGAGGGAAGAAAAGAAAAAGCTAATGAGTTTTGAATCAATTCCATTAGCAATGGTCATGATTGCTTGGTACATGGGGATAAAAGATTATTATAAAATGGTCTATTAAAATGCCAGAAAATTTCTCAGTAGTTTAAATACTCTTAAATTTTTAAATGCTATACTAGCTAACAGAGCTGTAGTAGATTGAATTAAGCTTCATTATTGATTCCCCAAGACTTTGTTGGTGTGCTGCCCATTTAAACACATTATCAGATACTTAAAGAGTAATTTATAATGCTTTGAAGAACATTTACTTCATTTAAAATAGCTAATAACATCATTCAAATCAGAGAAGGTGTCAGGATTTAATAAATGAAAACACTGGATGCAGATATAATGTCCATTAGAACAGAAGCCAAACAGATTTTATAACGTCTTGAATAAAATATTTCAAATATAAAACTTTTAATAATTGAACTGCTTTCTAAACTATGATTATGAAGAGTCGATTAAATAATTATAGTTAAGAACATCCATTACATTATGGAGATATACTAGAAAACAGTCTTGGAACTGTAAGATTTCAACTCATCTGTAACTCTAAAATGGCTTTCTGTTTGAACAGACATTCTAATATGTTTACTAAAATTTTTACATGAATGCTAATATTGCATGTAAATTTCCAGCTTTCTGTAAAGATGTCTCATTAGTAATCCTTTCTGTTTGATATTTTACAGAATGCAATGTCTAGTCAGAATTTCAATGTAAGTTTTTAAAGAGGAGGAATAGTTATTTAGGTTAATGTGCATATTAATGCATTATATATTCTGAGCATTAATGTGAGGCATTGGCAAAACTTCCTCCTTAATTCTCTTACTAATAGGTTAAATTTATATTATGTAAATTAAATTTAAATGGGTAAAATTTATTCAGAAATTCTCAGTCTATATTCATATTTCATTGGCCAAGTAGTTTGACTTGATCGTTAACATGCTTGACTCATTCAATCTAAACATCGTACCATCTAGTTTTAATCAAAGAATCTAGTATTTAAAGGGAGGAGCGAATTCTCAGTCTTAAACATTACATTAGTGTTTTACCACTTATATCTGGAACTAGATGTTTTCAACATATGAGCCAACCACAATTCAATTCAAATAGATAATTTTCTTGGGGTCAAAGCCAACTATTTTAGATTCCATCATATAGAATGTTTTATTGTAACAGTGAAGCACAATGAAAAATTACTAAATTACTTAGGTTAATATTCAAACATACAGAAACAACGTCTATTCTTTCCATAGTAGATTGATGAAAACTTTTCTATTTGTGTTCATCTGAAACGCACTCATTTTCTAATCAGTCCAACATTTCAATTTTAAGGTTATTAGAATGAAAAATATATGTCATAGCCTTCTATATGCTAATTATTTACTCCAATTATATTTTATTTATATAAAATACTCTGAATATTTTTAGTAGAGCATAGCATATAATGGTCCACATGGAAAGAGCTCCATTTGTACAAATATTTATTGAAAGGCAAATTCTGGTCTTTTGCAGTGGTACAAATGAGAACACTGTAAGTACACTTTTATACTTCCCAGACATATTATATAGTACTTGTTCTAATTCACTATGGCCAGCTGACATGACTAACTTAGGCTTTATTCTACTTATTGAGCCAGAATTGTACCTCAGCCTGCCATTTGGAACATACCTGAGGGTGCAGATAGCTTGAGTGTCTTTACAAGATTTATATTTATCATACATATATATGTATAATAGAGTACACTTATTAAGTGTACAATGTTAGTTATTTGCTGCTATAAACTGAGAAAATAATATACTTGAAGACAGATTTTCCCCAGGTGAGCCATAGAACACTCCCTCTGTGGGAGGGTGTTAGATGCCTTATGAAAGAGAGGTTTCCTTTGTTTGGAAAATGTTTGAGAAATGCTGGATTAATTCTATTTTAAAAGATATATTCAGAGCTTTTAATAAATGTATATCCATTATGCCACCCGTAACATGGAAATATTGAAAACAGTGTTGCACAATGCAACTAGTAGCTTGGTTTTTTGCATATACTAGTAATATATCCAAGCCAGACTTTAGCTCTATCCTAGAAATTAGATATAATATTTTCTTTATCTCTCAGTTCTCAGCAAACTTTAATTTTCATTTTGACTCTTTTTTTTTACTTGCTTTGTGAGTTGAACGTAAGCTAGTCAACTACTGTAAATGCTCCTTGTGTGTACTAGAAAAGATACATTCTCTAATTATTGTATACTGTGTTCCATTAATACCCATAAGGACAAGTGTTAAAGTTGAAGTCTTTTACCTTCTTGCATTTCTTTTTATCTACTTGAGTTATTTGTTGAAAGCTATGTTGATATTTAATCGTTTCATTGGAAATGTCATTTATAATGTCTATATTTCCTTTAAATACTTTGAAATCTTATCAGGTATACATATTTTGGAATAATAACATATTTCTAGTGAACTGTTACTTTTATTGTTAGATATTGAGTCTTTACCTAAAATATTTTTTCTTCCTATCCATTTTGTCCAATATTAAATTTCTATTGATTTTCTTATTTTTAATAAAGTTTTTAAAATTAAAATTAGATTTACAGAAAAGTTGCAAAGATAGTAGAGAGTGTTGGTTCCCTTATCCCTCACCTGCTTTCTTCTAATGTTAGCATCTTACATAACCATGGTACATTTGTCAAAACTAAACCAAAAACAAAAAAAACAAAAAAACACAAAACAACATTGGTACATTGCTATATAAACTAAACTCCAGATGTTATTTTGACTTTGCCAGTTTCCCACTAGTGTCCTTTCCAGGATAACACATGTATAGTCGTCAGGTCTCATTCATCTCCTCTGGTCTGTGACTGTTGCTCAGGCTTTTCTTATTGTTCATAATGATGTGAGTGCTGAAAGGTATTTTTCAGATATTTGCAGAATGTCCCTCAATTTGTGTTTGTCTAATGTTTTTCTCATGACTAGACTTGAAATGGTATAGGTTTTGGGGAGGAAGACCACAGAGGTTAAGTGCTATTCTCATCATATCCCATCAGGGAGTGCCTGATGTGAACATAATTTATCAATGACGATATCACCTTGGTCACTTGGTGAATGAGGTGTTTGCCAGATTTCTACATTGCAAAGGTAATGATACTATCTTTTCACCCTTTCTGTACTCTATTCTTTGGAGCAAGTTAAGTCCAGCCCAAACTCAAGGGGGAGGAATTAAGTTCCAACGAGAGAGGAGAGTAGTTATATATATTATTTGGAATTCTTCTCTGAAGAAGATTTGTCTCTTCTCCCTCATTTATTTATTTTTTCAATAATTTATTTATATCATTATGGACTACGTATATTTATTTTACATCTTGGATTGTAAATTACCTACTTTAACTTTTATTTGTCAGATAGTGCCTTGCCATGTGCCTTTTGTAAACAACATAGTTGAACATTTTAAAAAAATTATTCTCTCAATTTGTCTTTTATATTGTGAGATGGCCTGTTTAAAATTACTGAGACACTGACATATTGGTATTTGCTTCAACATATTTTTCTGTTTCCCTTCATCGTGCTCCAGTATTAGTTTAGCTAATAAATAAGTTAAACATTCTGCATTTTTATTCTTTTAATTGTTATATTAAAATAAAAATCTGCATATTTGATGCATTCCATATTAGTCATTATTATATTTTTATTAGTAAGTAATTGCTTACATTTACCCACAATCTGTAAGATAATTCTACTGGGTATAGATTATAGGATAACATTTTTTTTTTCTTCTTCTTTCTATACTTTTAAGATGTCACTCTATCTTCTTCTGGCTTGCATAGTATTTGATGAGAAAGCTATAATTCAGAACTTTTACCTGGTCTCTGTCTTCAAGATTTGTCCCCATCTTCAGTTTCAGCATCTTATAATATGCCCAGTTGTGTTTTTATTTGTATATACACTTTTTTGGGTACTCTCAACTTCTTGGATTTATAGTTTCCTGTCTTTTATTAATTTTGGGAAGTTTTCAGGCATTTCTTCAAATATTTTTTATGTCCTTTTCTCTTTCGTTTTCACTTCCAGGATTTAAATTACCCATATGCTAGACCATTTGACATTACTCAACAGCTATCACATGCTCTGTTGTTCTTGTTTGTTTTTAGTGTTTTGTTTTTTGGGTTTTTTCTTTCTTTTCCTTTACATTTCATTTTGGATGATTTCTAGTGTCCTATCCTCAGTGATTCTTTTCCCTGCCATATCAAATCTGTTAGTCTGTCAAAAGAATTCTTCATCTTTAATAATGTCTTTTTATTTCTACCATGTACATTTTACCTATTAAAATATATTCTTTTCTATCTCTATGATGGAATCCCTATCTGTTTATACATTCTGTCCATCTTTTCCACTAGAGCCATTTAAATATTTACCAGAGCCATTTCACTGTCCCTGTCAGGTATTTCCAACAACTATATAATCTCTGTGGCTGTTCTCTTGTCTGCTTTACCTTTTGTTAATGAGTGTTTTCCTCATTTGTTTTTCTGTGTGTCTCATTATTTTTGATTCAATGATAGACACTGTGTGAAAAAAACATTTGAGACTGAAGTAAATAATATTTACACCCAGAATGGACACACCTCATCTTTTGTCACACTGTTATTGTGGGAGATTGAGTTTATCTAGTAAGGAGTTGAGCTGGTTTGACTGTTAATGTTGCTATAATTATCTTCTGCACACACTTGCTTCAAATTTTTCAAACTGTGTGCAATTGCTACCACGTGGTTAGTGTGGGCTCTAGAGTGCTAAGGACTTTTTTCGGTGTCTGTGCTCCATCCTCCAGCAGACTGTTCTTGATTATTACTCGGTGAGTCTTGTAGGGGATGCAGGGAAGATGCATTTAGTCCTAGGACTGCTGTAACAAAGCACCACAAGCTGGGTGGCTTACAACAAAAGATATATATTCTTTCACCGTACTGGAGGCTCCGAGTCTGAAATCAAAGTGTTAGCAGAGCCATGTTTTCTCTAAGTCTCTCTGGAAGAATCTGTTCCATGCTTTTCGCTAAGCTTCCGCTGTTGTCAGCAATTCTTGGCATCCCTCAGCTTGTAGCTGCATCACTCTAACCTCTGCCTCCATTATCTCATGGCATCCTCTCTGTGTGTCTCTGTTCGTCTCCTCTTCTTACAAAGACACCAGTAATATGGAGTCACGGTCTACCCTAATGATCTCCCTTAACTTGATCACATCCACAAAGACCCTATTTTTATTTTTTTTCCCCTTTAAATTTATTTATTTATTTATTTATTTATTGGCTGCGTTGTGTCTTCGTTGCTGCACTCAGACTTTCTCTAGTTGCAGTGAGTGGGGGTTACTCTTCGTTGCGGTGCACGGGCTTCTCACTGCGGTGGCTTCTCTTGTTGCAGAGCACGGGCTCTAGGCACACGGGCTTCAGTAGTTGTGGCATGTGGGCTCAGTAGCTGTGGCTCACGGGCTCTAGAGCACAGGCTCAGTAGTTGTGGCACACGGGCTTAGTAGTTGTGGCAGACGGGTTTAGTTGCTCCACGGCATGTGGGATCTTCCCGGACCAGGGCTCGAACCTGTGTCCCCTGCATTAGCAGGTGGATTCTTAACCACTGTGCCACCAGGGAAGTCCCAAGACCCTGTTTTTAAAAAAGGTAACATTCCCACAAATAAAGTACCAAAGGGAAGTGTTTAGGACTTAAAAATATCTTTTGGGGGGGGCAGGCACAGTCCCCACTTATCACAGAGTTTCTCAGTTCTTCTTCACCAGCCTACTTTATACTATTGCTGTATGCTTGGTTTTTGAGATGGCTCTTTGTCAGCATTATTGCCCACCCTGTATAGTGTCTGAACTCTGCCTTGTATTTTGGGAGGTCTTAAGCAGGAGGGAATTGTGTGCCTCACCCCAGCAGTAGCAGATATCTTCCTACTGCTGTTGGAATATTCTGTCCCCTGGCAGGTATTCTTTCCCTCTGCCATAGGCAAAAAGCTCTTCTTTTACCCATCCCTCATCCTCAAATGCAGTACCTGGGCTTTGGGGCAGGAGGGATTTTACTCCTCACCCAACAGCTTCCAGCTCTTGATTAACATCTAAAACTGCTGTAGGTGGTGGGTAGGATTTCTTGCATTTGTGTCATTGAGGGGAGTCCTCTAAAGTTTTCTGAATGGACCTCGATCTTTCTCATGAACTTGTGGTAGAGAATCATGCAAAATAACTGGTGAGTGAGTGTGTACTCTTCTGTCTGGGGTTCACAGAAGTTCTAAACCTTTACAGTGTACCACATTCAGCTTTTTGGAATTTGTTCAAATTTAATTGTTTCCTCCCTCCCAACTTGTGGTGGACATTCACCTCTTCCTCTAATACTCTCCCAACAGTGAAACTATTTGCCCTGTCTTTGGAATTTAGCTGGCTATCCTGTGACCTTAGCTCTCTGATAGACTCAAGAAAAGTTAGGGTTCTGCAGATTATCCAGTCTTTTCTCCTTGTTAGAGTGGGAACAATGTTCACTTGGCTTTCCGTATCTAAATGGAAGCAAACTCTATTATCCACAGTTTAACACCAGTTTTTGTGTTTTTTTTCACATATTCACAGGAATATTCCTGTTCAATTTTCTAGTTCCTGCAATTTATCATTTGGAAGATATTTTATTGAAAACACATTCACAGAAAACTATCTTTCCTATTGCAGAAGCTGGTGTCAATCTAATTGTTTCTTTGTGAACAATTTGTTTCTTAGCTAAGGGTAAATTTAGCTCTTACATTTATCATTGTTATTCTAAATTGTACTAAGAAATGTTTGTCTTTGGTCACTCAGGCTGCTATAAAAAAAATACCATCAATGGGGTGGCTTATAAACAAACAGAAATTTATTTCTCACAGTTCTGGAGGCTGGGAATATCAAGGTCAGGGTACCTGCAGATTTGGTGTCTGGTGAGGTTCCCCTTCCCGGTTCATTGATATGTCTTTTTACATGTGTCACATGGCAAAAGGGGGTGACGGAGCCCTTCAGATCCCTTTTATAAAGGTACCAATCCCACAAACATGTAGTTTATAGTGATGTCTATGCTCGAAATATTTTCCATTATTTCTGTTTGAGAACCATTATGATATCCATATCTGAGGATTCATGACTTAATTTTGGAGATTTCCCAGCCTTATTTTGAATATTGCCTTTCTCCCAGTGTCTTTCATTAGTATTTCTGGAAAATTTGGTGGATATATTTTGTACATTCTAATTCTATCCTTCATTTTTTAAACTTCTATTATATATATCTTAATTTCTTAACTTTTCATGCCACTCTTTATTTCTAAAATAAATTTATTGATGCTTTTTACATTACCTTGTTAAATTGTGTTTTGATGCACTTTTACGTCTATGATCATTTTAAGCTTATTTATATATGGTTTCTACCTATGATTTTATTAACTGAGATTCTTTGGTGTCTTGTTCTAATGTTTATGGTTACTGCTAGTCTTGCTTGTGATGGATCATTTCTTCATGTGTTTTTATAATTTTGAAATGTGATTTCATATTTCTTAAGGATTTAGCCATGGGAATCCTGTCTGGATGAGAATGAGAGAGTAGCTTTCCAGATTTATGTTGGCTTATTATCAGGTACCCTAGGGGCATGAGTAACTAGAGATTAATCTTATATTTTTTCTTCGGATATTCTAAAGCAAGTATATAACCCAGTTTAAAAAACAAGCCTGTAGTTCTTTTATTTCTTTCTGATATATTTTATGGTAGATGATTTTTTAAAAAATAGTAATAAAAGAGATGTTTTCCTTAAAGAGAATATCACAGACATTATTCATCCAATAAATTTGTATGAAACAATGGTTAACATTCAAATCATTATACTCCAAATATGGAGAATAAAATAATAATATTATAGCATTTGCCTTTAGGCAATTTACCTTTGAGTAGTAAAATAATAAAGCAAGAACGTACATAATAATTGTAATGCAGACAAATCTAAGGCTTTGAGTAATACACCACTGTAATGAGGGATTCTCAGAAGGAGGGATTTTCATTTCTCTATCTAACTTTCTTTATTCTTTCCAATACTCCAGACCTGAGAATTCCTATGTGCCTAATGTGTTTCCTCTATCATATTTTCCCACTCTTTAACCTTTAGTCCTGCCTTCTAACATGATTTCACAGCTCATGATATACATACATGACTGTACGTAGATATAAAAGTTCAGAGCAAATAAATTGCATGGAATCTAAAGAACTAAAAGTAAACCAAACATTAATTACATTTGAGTCACAGTGACCTCTAACTTTGGATACCCTGCTCTCTCTTTAACTAACAGTCCCTCACATAGTGAAAATCATTTCTAAACAAAGCTGCTTATATTTTATCCTAGTTGGCAAGCAAGTAACAGTTATAAACCTAACATTAGTTGTTGGGGTGAAGACTAATTTTGGCCTCATGCACTTGGTGACTCTGGCAACCCTTTAAGAAATGGTTATATATGCTTAGTACATAATACCATAATTTAACACGATGCCTATATGGCATATAAGAAGCAAATATTAGCTGATTCTGAAGGTTTTTGGTTGTTTGAATCTGATAGCATGGACCATCTCTAGGACAGGGAGAAGTGTATACCAAGGGCATTAATTAAAATAAGCTCCAACAATGTTGTACGGGTATCATTTTACCTTTCTTTAACCATAAAGATTTTTGAATTGCAAATACATAGTATGAACATTTATTATCCCTCTTTGCTGCTTATTTTTCTCCATAACACTTCTGACATGCTTTAGGTTCTACTGATTAATTGTTTGTTGTCTACCAGTAGAATAAAAGTTCCACTAGGAGAGAGGTTTTATTTGTTTTGTTCACTGTTTGTGCACATAGGAGGCTCCAAGCCCACCATTATTTGATTAATTCAGCTTTTATCTCAATTTACTTTCACCAAAGGAGTGAACAAATCTGGTTTTTTCATCTAGAATCAGACATTCACACCTGTGGCATCAGAAGAAGGATTGTATGGAATGTAGGGCTCCTAAAAAAATAGGATATGGAACAGAAAAAATGGAAAGTGTCTAGCTCAGTACTGCTCTGAAATAACTTCTTATGATCATGTTATCAAAAAAGAAAGAGAGGATCAGGGAGATGAAACTTGTTTAAGGACACAAAACAATAATCTGATAGAAAATGAACTTGACCCCAAATTCTCAGATTCAGTATTTTTTAACAACTGCAACAACAGACTAAATAGAAGTTCTAAGGAGACCATTTCACTTCATTTGAGATCATACATGCTGACATAATTTGGCCAAAGATTAAACATCACCAGTCAGTGAGGCTAGGCCCAAGAGAAACAGCTAGAATTTTTATTATATTGATAAATTCCAGATTAGGAAGAGAGACAAGACCATCTGATTCATCATTCTTGGGGAAGTAAATTATCCACTTTATAAAGAAAGTGACAGAATATGATTAGATTAAACTAACTGTATTATATAGTCTGTCTCCAAAGGATGTTTTTCAATTTTTTTCTTTTATAAATCCAGATACATTTTTATTAAAACTATAACTAACTGTAACTCTTGCAATATGCAATACAGTACATTTGAGGTAGAATGGCAGCCAGAAGATAAGCCTTCCTGATTTTGAGAAAAATGCCGCTTTCAATACTTTGAATACATTTCATAGTTATTAATTTTAGTTACATATATATATATATATATATAAATAAAATGTCAAGATATAAATCAGTTAAGAAAATAAGAAAATATATGAAAACTTTAGTAGACCTGGATTACATGGCAATACAACAAAAATATTCAATATATACCATATAATATAATTTTTTTGGAAAAACATTTAATATTTTGAATTATCACAAATTGGAAATAATGTAGACCAAGTATATCACATAAATGACATTTTACAGTTAAAGCATTGCTCTTACTTTGTCCTATTTAGCCTGTTGGATATTATTTTCAACCTTCCACCGTTCTGACCACATGCATTAAAATTTTGTCAGAGGTTGTGAATAATCACTTGTCTTTGATGAATAGTTAATGAAATACAAGGAATGAAGATAAGGAAGAGCTGCATTTAGTTGGAGTAGGAAAAAAAGACACTTTCAAAGAATTTATAATGATTAGTGAATTTTATCTTTTGCTTGCTGTTATAATTATATCCTTCCCATTTTAGGTAATATTCTAGTTGATGAATGAAGGTAAATTATTATTGAAATAATGAGTATTTGAAACATTGAAGTCATTAGCAATTGTCCTCAAGGCTCTCAGCTTCAATGGTCCTTAGGACCACTGAATTATATCCTGCCAAAGAGTGGATACATTTTGAGAATTTCAATCTAGAACTTTGAATATATAAAAGGAAGATTGCTTGTTTGACTTTCAGTTTGGACACCTCATGCTTATAAATTGATTTTTACATAATTCAATGTGCCCAGGATTTCACCATGAAGTGTATTGGGGTGTTGTCTCATAAGTGAGGAGATTCAAGGATATCAAGTGCAAAAAGGCATTCAATAATGGATGTAGTAATGGTTATAGCCAAATATGTACTTATATCCACAAGTCCACTCCCTAATCGTGTGAGATTACATGAAGTCATTAAGCTATCTTGTCTATGTCAATATAGGTGAATGGTACTTTCTATGTAGAAAATGGCTCCATATACTCAGTTATTTGTAAGACAGTCACAAGTACATATTAGCATCTTTCTTAAAGCAGCATCATGTGAACACTATTTAAAAATATGTTTCATGATTTATTTTTGAGAATTTAATCACTCAACATTAATTAAAATTGAAGAAATCTGTCTATATTTGAGAATAAAAAATCCTAAGTATCTTTGAACATATACTTGAAATAGCCATTTGAAACTGAAGAAAACTGACACAGTGTTGGCTTTAGCTAGTGTTTAGATTCCCATCTTATCTATTTGTTCTCTCTAGAATTCAAGAACTCTTCTTGCATGGTAACATCTGAAGTAAATAACTTGAGTGCAACATAAAATGTACCATCATTGTTAGAGGCAGCAGTAAGGTTCCAAGTAGCCAAGTGAAGAGAGAACAGGATTGTTTTGTGTTCCAGATATAAACACAGCAGTTATCCCTGTCAGCAGTTGCTATTTGGATGAATGTATGAGCTTCCCCTTAAGATCCAAAGCAATTTTTCTTGCTATCTTTAACCATTTTTATGCATTAATATTTGGAATATCACCAATGTTAAACCAGAAGTTAATGTTGTGATCTATTTATTTTCTGAATGATTCACTTATCCTCCGAAACAATCTATGCCTTTAGAAATGAGAATAGTGCCTATCTCAGAGGGCTGAGTAGTGCATTTGAGAGATCCAAGGGGTTTCTGTGTGCAGATACTGATGCATTTCTTGATCTGTGTCTGGAAACACAGATGTACTCAGGTTGAAAACATTCATCGATCTGTGCTATTATGTTCTGTTCACTTTCTGGTGTGCATATTTCACTTCACTAAGTTTACCCAAAAAGTAGCCACGCTGTTTTGCAACTATTTTCTAAAGCAAAGGTTAAAATAGTACAGAAAGTTAGATTTCTTATTCACATTAGATCATTCTGGGATATTTTAATAATATAAAAGCAATAAGACTGATGAACGGTAAAGTGATATGGACAACACAATATTAAATGTCAACTGAACTGCTGCATTATCCTCCTTTTAATTTTTAAAAAGGCTAAGGCTGGCATGAAAATAACCAGTGCTTGAGAATAACTTTATAATTTATGATCTTGTGCAACATTACTGTTTGATAAATCTCCCTTAAAAGAATTACGTTTGCAACTCTGTTAAGGAAGATTTATCAGACAGTAATGTTTGTTACATACAATTATTACATAGTCATATGTACATTATTGTAAATAATTAGATATATAATACATTTTATAATGTATAATATAGTTATAATTAGATACATAATAATTATATAAACTATTGTAAATAATTAGGGTAATCTACCATTATTATTACTTGCCTACAAAGCTAAATTTTGAAGATTCTATTTTCTTCAATATTGACAGAATATCTCTTGTATTAAGATTTAATGTGACATTGATTACTTTTGAAGTCTATTTATGTAGCTACTTTAAGCCCCCATACTCAAAATACTTAAAAATATTAAGCCAATGATTTTAAAGATACTGAATCGACTTGGTGGCAAACCAAGTGCCACCAAGCAAATCTCTCTCTTGGTGGCAAATCTCTCTTTAGGTTGAGGGTGTGAGAAAATGAAAATGCATAAAATAAAAGTTAGGTGATTTGTTTGAGCTCCCTATGATAAAAGAACAACCCAAATGCCTCCCATCCTATCAGGATTTCTGTTCACTGATCAACAATATCAGCATTTTAAAAGTAGAACCAACTTTTCCTTGAGGAGCTTCAGGACCTAAGTATCAGGAAGTTCTACATGCTGAAAAAAACGTATGTACTCTTTGTGCCTGATATTAATTTCTTTCTTGCCTAAAATATACCTTTCACATGTTTTTCCAAACTGGAGCCCTACAATTTTCCCTGTGCACCAAAACCTCTCTCTGAGTTAGGGCTTTATGTAGCAACTCACTCAGCGGATGAATAGTGCAACACGTGTTGCTTACTACCATGTTAACAAATCCTTGCAGAAGAGCAAATGAAAAGATATAATAATCCAAGTCAAGAGGGATTTTGAGCAACTGTCTAAATTGTTCAGTCACAGATCTGGGCCCAGTGGAATTATCAGCCCCTGAAAACCAGCTGCCTGATGTCTTTGCTGTGTCGTTCCATGCATCTGTGGCAGCTCTAAGCTTCCCCTCTGTGTTAGACAAGCAGGTATCACAGCAGCAGCCACGGCAGTGCATGCCTGCAAAGCCTCTCCAGGGTCTATACACCAAACTGCTGGCAAACAGGACTGGAATGGAATTAGAAGCTTGCATTTTCTACCCAGAGAAATAAACAGTACACACCCTAGAAGATTTTTCCTCTTCATTAAAAATTACAGATGAAATTTTGCTGCAGGAACATTGCTCGATCCCCCACCATCTCAACAAGTTCATACTGTGTAAATATTGCGATCTTAATAAATAAATACTGAAGCACAGCTGGCGCTGGCAAGATATCGCTGTTAGGTTGCTGTGGCCCTGTTATCACCAGTGGGTGTTGCTAATTATTCTCAGAACTGAGGCTCTGTAATAGGAGGGGAAAGGAATGCAGAGGAAAGTCAACAGAGGTTGAAACAAAAATAAAACATTGTTTGTTTCGGTCCATAGCAAGGGCATTCCACCCTTATGAAAAACAGAGATACATATAGCGTAGGTCTGTGAGTTGCTTTTCTCCGTAAAAATGATTTAACAACACTATTTATTTCAGCCCTTGATTGCATTCCAGCTGATTAAAATTCACACCACTTGTTTGTAAGGGCAAGAGGAGGTAATTGGGGTGTTCAAAGGACAGCACTGTGAACCTGAATGTCTTAAATGAATGAGTTTACCAAGAGAAAAGATTTTTTTTTTCTTCCTCCCTCTTATTCTGGCAGGTGTGTTAATGACCTAGCTTTGCACATTGCACACAAAAGAGGTTCATTGTGTGTAACTGTCTTGACTTGAGAAAGCAGCTGCTCTTTAGACATATTGTCAAGAAGGAAAGAAGCTGCTGCATATGAATTGGTACCTTCTTTTTTGAAAATGCCAAGGTTAATTTTTAATTGCTGGCAGCAGAGTAGACCTGATGACCACAGCATTCCACTCAGGTAGAGCTGGTGCTGGCTTATCAAATTATTGCTGCCTCTCAAGTCATGGTTTTTTTTTTTTTTCTTTTGACTTTGAGCCCAATGGATAAGCAGGGAGAGTACTGTTAAAGGGCTTCCGGCATTGTGTTGTGCTGGTATGTTAAAGAAGCTCCTCTCAGTTACCGCTGTCAGCATTTCATTACACAACAGGGAGGTGTGACTTCACACAATGCAAATTACCATACATATAAGTAATATAGTCTCTCCTAGTTCCTCTCACTTTGTTTCTTCTCCCCTAGTCTACTCCACTTAATCAACCCTCAACACCCTCTTTTCCCCTCCTATTGTTAAAAGGATTTAGATTCTAAGAGATGATTTGGAGCCAGCTGTTCTTGTGCCTCTCACAGGGACATCTCTGTCCCCTAAAATCTATTACCAGCTGTGAGACTGTTGGCAGTCCCCTGCTGCTTTATTCAAAAATGTCTCAACAGGAGGCAGTACATTCTGGGGTTTTTCTAGCCTAGGGAAGAAAAACGTTCAATACTTCCTGAAACTGTAGGGAAATTTCTGCTAGGCAGAGTGTGTTTAGAAGAAACTCATGTTGTTTCTTAGTTTTTCTTCTTTCCAGGATTATTCAACCAAGACCATTCTTCCTGTTATTCTGTGTCTCAAATAAATTTATAAACCAGATAATAAAGCCATTATTGCCTGCAACAGATTGCATTTGTTTTGACTAATCCTATCTGAATGTTGTTTCTATTGTTGCCTGCTTGAGTCACTTTATTAGTAAAGTGATATTCACTTCAATTAAACAGAGAACAAAATTAGCATCTTGTATTGTTCTCAAGCATAACAAACATTGATGCCAGGGGCACAATTCAAAAAGGCAACTATTTGCTAGTGGGATGTGTGCACAAATTGGGTACTGCTAACTTCTCAAACTTTGGACAGCACCATTCTCATTTCCTGCATTACCTGCCTTCTATAACAGCAAACCATCTAAATCCATCTTTGTAAAGATATGACATCATCAAAATGAATATAGCAAAATCTAATGTTCTAGCATTTATGATATATCTGTGTTTCCCTTGAACATTTAAAATATCATGTGACATTCCCCTGAGTTTCTTTGCACAGGTTAAGAACCATGGGTTTAGAGGTTAGGTTTTGCTTGATGTATTGACCTGGATCAGTATCAACTGTCCCTATGATGTGCTTTAGAAATTCTTAATATGAAAACAAGGAGTACACACTGTCAGCTGAAGTTTTAATGGATCTTGATTTTCCACCAAACGTAGTAGATCATTTTCCATGTTTTCCTTAGATTAAGTCGTGTATTAAATCCATATATAATCATTTTCTCCTATTTTATTACCTATTGGTCACTGATAAACAGAAATGGATTCAGCCACAGAATGCCATACAGTGAACTGAGGTATGCTCTCATACATGAGATATGAAACTGAGTTCTCATTATTATCCAAATTAAAGATAAAATTATTTACTAATTCGAAGGCTGTCACACCATACTCTCAACTAATTTTAATAAATCAGGACCTACAGGTCCTGTGGCTTTATTTCTGTCCTGTTTGCTTCTCTGAAATTAGAAACTGTAATGCACAAGTGTATCTCTGGATTACCTCTGGGGAATTCCCTTTATCCTTGTTAGGAGACAAGACTGGGCTGGGATCATTTTACAACTGTCATGAGTGAAGTGTGTTAGCTATCAAATACTATACTTCTGAGACATGAAGAAGACTCCCTCTCGAGCCACTCATGTGTTTGGAATAGTTCATTAGTAAACACTATTCTTACGTAAATTCACACAGAAGCTTCCTTTTCCTAACTCACTCATCCCTATGGACTATTCCGAAGCCTTGTAAGTGGCAGGACTATTACTGCTTTTTGCCAATTTTATAGAAGATAATTATTTGCCTCCATGTGGCCCCTTCAGCCAAGGTTACAGTCTAGTGGGAGAATATCCATGTTATCTTAATATACGAGGCTCAAGGTTACTTTGTAGTATCAGAGTTTTATTTTTGAGTTTTTGTTTTGTTTTTTTAATAAACTATGAATACACTTGCCCTAAATAATATAAAATCTCTTTGCTTTTTTTTGCACTTATTTTTCAGTATAGTTTTTTATAAACATCACAAAGATTTCAAAGGATGTTTCATTTGTTATTATAAACCTATTGCCTAGATTTTATTCTTAAATCTTTACTTGAAAATAATTCTAATAGTTGATTTTCTAAATCATGGTCATAATCATCACTAGAGTTTTTGGATGGTCCTAGAACGCAGTACTTTGAACATTTTATTCAATATAATATTCTCCTTTGGTATGAAGAAATTATCCTATAATATTAAGAATATGACTATTCTTATTTTCTCTAGATCAAATTTTTATTCTAGAGCAATCCATATATCATAGACCTGACCCTACAAAGGTCACATCACTAAGATCATAACACACGTCTCTCACACTCTATCTCCCCTACTCCCCCCAAAACCAAACACCAAAACAAAAAACCAAGACTGTAAAACTGTATCTATCCATGCCCTTTATCATCAAGGTATACTTTCACATTTAAAAAGACCTAGTATATATTTTTAAATAGCCACAGCTTACACTTTGCACCTTTTCTTGTATCTTCTAAAAACTGCATTACTTTCTACTCTCTTGAAAATTGTGTGAAATTTTCTAGTTGCATAATGATTGGTCAACTTCCTTCTCAGATAGCACCCTATATGATAGAAAGACAGACAGACACAATAAAAAGACAACAAAAATAGTGCACAGTAAAACAAATATATCATACAGTGATATATTCCATGTATCATGGGAGAAAAACATTCAGAATGAGGAGATAAATGTTCAATTGAACTGTGTCAAGAAAGTTTTTGTAGGAACATTGGAAACACACTGAAAGGCAAAGAATAATTAAGGGATGAGTGAAGGAGACTCACTCATGAGTGGGAAGAGAAGGTATCAACAGCATCATAAGCAAAACCACCATGACATGGAAACTCTTTTATGTGTTTATAGGACTTAAAGCAGTTTGCTAAGGCTGAGATCTAAGTGTGAATATGTGTGTGCGTGTGTGCACGCGCAGGATAGGGGAGAATGGTTGAGGATGAGTGGGCTCTTGCTCCAGAAAAGCTGGAAAGGTACAAGTGAACAAGGCCAGTTTCTTGCGGACTTTTAATCAAGCTTGTTTATGTTTGGGACTTAGTTAATCACTCCAGCAGCCCTGTGCAGGATGAGAAGGAGGGCTGAGAACCTAGGCAAAGAGATCAGATAGGAGATTAGAGAAGAGACCATTAAAACCGCAGGTTCCCCAGTCAGACACGTTCCAACTACATAACAGTTGCGTGGCTGTGGTGCGAAGGGTTACTTAACCTTTCTAAGCCCCATAATGAGGATGGTAGAACTTACAGGTGGTAGGAAGTCTAAATAAGATAGTTCATAGACATTGATTAACTATAAGATAGTTCATAGACATTGATTAACTAACTCAATAAATGTCACATTAGTGCCTAGGAAAGGAGGAAGATAATGGATTATATCTGTTAGAGGTAGATTATTTAAAATACGGTGATTGTTAGATATAGGCAGTGAAGGATAAAAGAGAATCTAGAACAGAGGTCAGAAGACTACACCCTGTGGGCCAAATCTGGCTTTCCACCCATTCTGTAAATAAAATTTTATGGCAACAGAGCCGTGATCATTTATTTATGCATTGCCTTTGGGTACTTTCTTGTTACAATGGCAGAGCTGAGAAGTCACATGGATAACTTATGACTCTCAAAGCTGGAAAGATTTACTCCCTGGCTTTTACAGAAAAAAAAAAAAAAAAAAAAAAAAACATCTGTGGAGCCTGGTCAAGATTTGCCATTTATCATACTGGCAAATATTTAAAAATTAGAAATCCAGTGTTCTCAATGGTGAGGTCTAGGATCAGCACCCATGCTTCCCACAGTGCCAACTTGCCCTTTATCCACCCTTAGCAAATCTTCCTAATCACTTAAAATCTCAAAAGTATTTTTATTTGTTGTTCTCCAGTATGATTTTACAGAGAAAGAAGTGTGATTTAAGGGCATCGGAGAAGGCTACTGAAACCAACAAACCAACCAAACAAACACATCCTCTGGCCAGTCTTGATGTCTTAATTCTATCCCTGAGGGGTCAACAAAGATATTAAGTCTTCACATTTCTACTCAAAATTAAATAAACTTAAATATGCAAACATAAACAGGTACACTGTATAGACTGTTGACTTTGACAACAATATTTATGACTCAGAGGTGGGAAGGCGGAGCTAAAGAAAGAAAGGAGTGGGGAGGAGGAAGGAAGGAATTATAGAGAGTGAGGGGCAGATGCAGGAGTCAAAGAAAGAAACTTCGGGACCATAATTAGGGGCCTGAAAGAAGAGCAGAGAAATAGGAAAGCATGGACTTTGGATAGAAGCTTAGCTACTTGTCTCCTCTCACCTTGGTATGTAACCCTCCCTATTAAAATGCTCATTTCATACCCACCAGTATACACAGTTATTGGAGACAAAGGAGCTGATATTTATTTTTACTCACCTGGGAATAACTAGTATTTGAATTTTCAAAGAAATTCCTAATGATGCAATTTATATAATTCTCAATTATGAAATTTTAGACCCTATGTCAAGAAAATTGGAGTTATCCTACCTCTCAAAATATCATATCACATTTAAGCATGACTAATGCATTACAGCAGCGTCTTTTAATGAAGAGTGACAGTAATGACAAGGGAGGGTGGGTGGCATGATGGACTTTGGATTCAGAAAAAGTTGAGCTTTTATGTAGATCCAGCACTTATTCATTCTGTTACTTTAAACAGGTACCCCGATTCCCTACATTTCAACATTTTCATGTATAAGATGAGAATAAAAATATCCCACATGGTACTTGTGAAAATGAAAATCAGATATTACATGTAAAAAGCATAGAGTCATGTGTCTAGCATGTAGTATATGTTGAATAAATTGCAAGTGTTACTGTCATTGTTGTGATTATTATCATTAACAATAATGGCTGAATTCTAACAGAAAAAAATGTTAGTAGTCAATTGCCAGGAGACTTGTTTATGCTTTGAACTGAGGGGGAAAAATCAGAGTGCAGGCTTTTGCTGCGCGTTGTTCGATGTTCTGTTGGAATCAACATTGCTCCCTTCAGTCCACAGATGCTCACACCTCCAGTAGCTAGCACTTTTCTAAACGTAGCTGATATGAGAAATCATCAGTTTTCTTATAAAAAGCTGATGGAGCAGTGGTCTATTTAGAATCTATAATTAGTACCGTAACGAGATATGTAATCTTGACAGGTATAGCACACTGATAAGAAATAAGAGGTTCTGGTGCATGGGAAGGACAGGAGTTTGAGATGACCAGGAGAATAGACTTTTCTTTGCTCTGCAGGTTTTCCCATTTAAGCAGTCCCTGTGACTCCCTAGAAATTTATACCTCTGTAGAGGTACAGTAAATGGAAAAGTGTTCATTTCCAAATCTGTCCCCCTCTGAGGAACTGCCCTGCTGGGCTTAAGCCGACTGTTCATTTTAGGCCTCATTTACTATTTTGTCTTCAGAGGTGTTTTCAATATGAAAAAACATAAAAGCAATAAATCAAAGCAAAGTTGCTTTAATTTCACTTGTTCTTAACCTATTCATAAAAAATAAGATATTTGAAAGCTGCAGGATTCAGAAACAGTAAATACAGTTACAAAGATTGGATTCAGGTTTCAATAAAGAACTTACTTGTTCAGACAGTTAGTTCAGTAGAATGATAAGCCTATTTCCAAATATCTCCATGTGATATTTTACCATTTAAAAGTATTAAAATCCATTAGTTCCACCTCACCATATCCTTACTACATTATTAAACCTACTTAAGGCAGAATTTGATGTAGCTGGAATTTGTGATTATCCCAAAATTTTGGCAAGTTAGTCATAGAAAGGAAATTAAAAATCAGAGTCCTTGATTCCCAGGTGGTTGACTCCTAAGGCAGTATTACCTCTGCTAGAATCACTGTTCGAACTTAGAAACTTACTATTTAAAGAGCATAGGAAAACCATACAAATTAAGTTAACAGGGTGAGACTGAATAGGCTTTTGAGGGATAAAGCACTTTATGTCTATAGATATTGATTGAGGTGGAAGCAGGGCTAACTTACTGGGTGTTTCACAAAAATGATACATTTAGGGTTAAGGAAAAAAGGAAAAGTCATTCTAAGTGGTTTATAACAATTTAATTTATTTGCATAAGAAATATAAATGAAGGTGGGTTCCATTTGTTTAAAGGTGAATTCGCTAGATGCAATACAACACTAAGTGATCAAAGACCTATAACAGGTCCACTCAACTCTAGGAAGAAATCATTAACACCACAAAGCCTTGGTTTGCTTTATAAAAATAACAGACAGTAGCAAAGAGGACAGAACATAATGAATGGCTAGCAGTTAGTGGAAAAAGATATTAAAGAGCTGAAAGGCAACTATCTTTGGTAACAATTGAGAGAGCTTTTAGCCACAGTCACCTTGATAGTTACTGGACTGGGCTCTCTTAGGGGTTGTACCAGTGACTGCTTCCAATTTCCAGTTAACAACAGAGCAAAAGAAAAACCTCTCCAACAATCTGTCATTCTACTCAAAAGTGATTAATCTCCTTAAGAAAATGAAGACCTGAATCTTATCCTGGAGGCTTGGGAAGTTTATTAACTTTTCTTTAGTGTCAAGAGTTCAGAATTTCCCAGCAGATTTTCCCCCTGAAACTTCATTTTAGAAAGAAAAAAAAAAATCCAGCATAAATTAAAAAGCTAAACAGCAGTTGTTTAATATCCCTCTCTTATTGGATAAACCAGTATTAAGCTTATATTTGAGAGAGCAAAACATATCTAAAAAGAAGGCAAAGATTGCAGCTATCTGAAACCATTCTTTGTATTTCTTTGTATCCTTACCACTCTTGCAAAATGGATGAATGAGAAAGAAAGACTTACACCTAATAACTATGATGTCTGCCTGAACAGTGATTCTGCTAAGAACATTAGGCCCAACAGGGGGTCTTCTATCTTGAGTGTGACATAATGAGATCACGGCATGGAGAGGATCCTTGGTCTCCCGGGAGCCAACATTTCAATTCTTTATCTTGTTGTGAACCACATATATGGTCGAGGACAGAAACATAACAGGGGGAGCATACCTGGAGACTGTCTTGGCCCTGTATTACACATGCTCCCTAAATGGTTCTTGTTTACATACTGGCTTAGTACAGATTATTGCTATGGATTCTAGGGGCATAGAGTATGAACTTTTAGCATGTTGCCATAAGAAGAAAAGAATACAGTGGGAAATCAGAATAAATACAGATTCTTGGAACAATAGTAAAGAAAACTAAATGAGATTTATAAAACTCCAAAGTCAAATTTTTGTAAAGAAAATTTGCCTTTAGAAGTTCCTGGCCTTTTAAATCAGATTGCCACAAGTATAGTGTAAGAAATGTAGTCAGCAGGAGCAGAGAATGTAGGATATTTTTAGTGAATAAAAACTGTTTTTTTCAGAACAGATTTAGGGTTTTATTTTGAAATAATTATAGATATACATGCAGTTGTAACGAATAAAACAGAGAGATCCCATATACCTTTTACCCATATCCCCCCAATGGTAACATCTTGAAAAATTATCGTATATTTTCAGAACCACGATATTAACACAATCTATTGATCTTATTAGATTTCTTCAGTTTTACTTATTTGTGTGTCTCTGTGTGTGTGTGTACGTAGCCCTGTACAATATTATCACATGTGTATGTTTATGGGTATACCATTATAGTCAAAGTACAGACATGTTCCATCACCACACGTTTCCTTGTATTACTCCTTCATAAGGTTTAAATTAAACTGAAAAGGAAGGGAAATTCCTATTTAAAAGACTGATTGAATTCTAGAGGTCAGAATAGATATATATTAAGGGGAAAGTGAAATACACATAGACATAACTGCCATTAATGATGGGGATCATAAATATTCCTTGTTGGTTATTAGTGGGTCATATGGGGTGATTAGGGACAAAAGGCATTTTCAAATCAACTTTATTGAAGTATATTTTGCATACAATAAAAGGCATCCACTTGAACTCATACTTCTCAATGATGACAAATGTATACCCATATAACCACCATACAACCAAGATATAGAATATATCCATCTCCTCAGGCAACTATTGATCTGATTTACATCACTTTAGATTTGTTTTGTATGTACTAGAACTTCTTATGAATTGATTCACACAAAATATAGTCTTTTGTGTTTGACTACTTTAGCTCATCATAATCTTTTTGAGATTCATCTCTATTGTTATATGCATCAATGATTTATTTCTTTATATTAGTGAGACATATTCCATTATACTCATATGCCACAATGTTATCCATTTACCAGCTTATGTTTATTTAGGTTATTTAGTGTTGTTGGCCACTATCAAAAAAGATGCCATGACAATTTGAGTGCAAGTGTGTGTGTCCCTGTGTATGTGTGTGTGTATGTACATTTTCACAGGGGGTGTAAATATTTAGAATTGTTAGGAAGTATGGTAAATATATATATTACTTTTTAAGATACTGCTATCAGTTATAAATGAGAGCTCCAATTTATCTACATCCTTGCTAACACTTGGGTTTTCGTCACTTGAAAAAACAAAGTTTAGCCTGGTTGTGTAAAGGTAACTCATTTTGTTTTAACTTAAATTTCCCTGTTAATGATTTTCAGCATCTTTTTATGTGTTTAGTAGCCATTTTTGTTGTTTGATTTTGTAAAGTATTATGTGTCACTGGCAAATCTTTGGCATTCCTTGGCATATGGAAGCATCACCCCAATCAGTGCCTTTATCTTCAGATGGCATTCTCCTTGCATGCATGTCTGTCTCCAAATTTGCCCCTTTTATAAGGACATCAGTATATTGGACCTGGGCTGACCTCACTCCAGTATGACCTCACCTTAGGTAATAACATCTGCAATGACTCCATTTTCAAAGAACATCATATTGTGGTTAGGACTTCAACATATGAATTTGGGGGCCTATAATTCAATCCATAACAAAATTCATAGAACATAACATGGATATACATGGACCAATGAAAATGGGCCTTTGTGAACCAAGAATTATGGTTACTCATTTTCTCTTTCCACCTCTTTCTTACAGATGGCACTGCTTTTTTTATAGCTTATGGCTAATAAAAACAACATAACATAATATTTAATATGTTTCTTCTTGCTCTGGCAGGAGTGTATTAAGGGACTACACTTGAATTATAAACTTTAAAGAGGTAGCATTTTGGGAACGTGTGTATGTGTTCTATAATTGTGGATCAAAGGCTGGTTTTATAATATCCACATGTGTATTTTTGAAAACTTTTGGAAAAGTAGGACCTATGAGAGGTTGGGATGCGGGAGTGGTTCTGAGCTGGTATACTGTTTCAGTGACAACACCAGCTGTGGACCTTGCATCTGTTCTTACACAGAACCCCTCTGATTTGGGCCAGAGTATGATGAGAGTGAGTGAGGGGAAATTTTGGAATTTGAATTTAAATTGATGTGATTAGAAGAATGGAATGATTTAATCTTAAAACCTTCTCTTCTCCCTGTCAAAGGCAGGGTTAGGAGATTGGTGAGTTTGCCCTGGCAACTCAGCTGAGCTGAACTCAAGCAGGGAAGTAGAATGTAGGCTGCTTGGCAGTACAGTGTGTAATGTGGCCTTGTGTTCAAATTGTGTTGTTTTGAATCAATTGAGAAGCTTAGACATACCATGGAGGGATAATCAAAAGGTTTCAAATCCATGTATGTCAGAACTACCATGAGGAGGTCATAGAGGTACAGCAACAAGGATCCAGGAAGCGCCATCATAATTTGGTGGTGCTTTTCCGACTGCCTGCATTTTCCCCCTAAAATGGGCATTTACAGCTCTGACTCATTAAACCATTCCAATAACTATGCGGGGTTGAAAGGCACTAAGAAGCTCTGAGACTAGGTAAAAAAAAATTCTCTACCATCTTTTTCCCTTCCCACTGTACTGTTCAAAGACAGCAGGTGTTGATCTAGATAGGTCATATTACAGAACCCTGACTGTGCCCATTTATATCAAGGGTAGTTTTCAAAAAGGTCTGAAGATCCAGGAAACCATGTAAAAGGTGCTAAGATCTGATGTTACGCAGTCATTTATAAGATTAACTGGGGAAATCTTTCTAAACCTCTTCCCCCTAAAAATCTAGAGAAGTACAGTATTGTTTGGGGCCTCCACCCTTGTCTAGTGAGCAGCTGGGTCTAGGCTTCTGCACTGGCCCAAGGTAACCAACTGACCGTAAGTATTGGGCCACATTACCTCTTTCAGTCTCTCTCCTACATTCCTCTTCCATCTTGCTTTGCCGCCACCCAGACCCCAGGCTAGTGCCCATCATTCCTCTCATCAGACTGGTGAGAACGAAGGTAAACAATGGTTTTGGTAGTTGTACAAAAATAGTTAAGGCAAATTTTAAAACTCTCATTATTCAAGGAGTTCTTGAAGACACCGTGGAATTGACATTAAAGTCGTTTAAGTGGGATCCATCGCAATTCGTTCAAGGTCTAAACAGAATTTTGGACTAAGCCCAATAAAATAATAAAGTATTATTTTGGTTGCATGAATCTCCCTCAGGAGTTTTGGTGGCAGACTTGCTTATTTTGGGCAGGATTCAGGCATTACTGCCTCATTAAGTCAATTACCATCATTAAACTCATTCACAGGTAGCTCTTATTACCATGTCATTTTAACCACGCTTTCTAAAGTTCATCTTTAAGTGTTTTAAAACTAATTTTTAAAAATCTGATAGGTATTGCGCAATGGTTTACTCCCAGTTTAAATGACAACGTCAGTAAGAATACTTTTACAAAATTAGTTCATTTACCATGTTGTCAGTTGCTATGGTTCAAGAAAAGAATTTCGCTTAAAAACGACACCAACCCAAAAAACAGAAAGGGAGAGAAGTTTTGTATTGATTTGTTTTCACTGCTATTATTCAGGACATTATTTTTGTCCTCGTTAATATTAAGAAGACTACAAATTTAAAGTAAAATTAGCCATTAGCTGTTGCTTGTTACTTCTTCATAGGCTTATATCAATATTTTCATTTAAAATACAGAGCAAGTCATTCACACTGACATTATGAGCAACATTGGAGCTATGATTTTGAGTGTTTAAAATATTTCTGTGTAAATTGTTTTGATTTTGTTTTAAAATTATTTAAGAAACTAAGTTACAGATATTGTATGTGCTTTAAAAGTCTACAGTGACCCTTAAATTTGTGTCCTCATATACTGTATTGAAAAGAAACCATCACTGAATTTCAAATGCAATATAATTTTTTTCTTTGGAAGCTACAATGGACAGCAATTTCTAATCCTGTTATTTTTCAAATGTCACATAAGTATTTCAAAATAAAATGCAAGGTTATTTCTTTAAAATTTAAAATGTAACTTTAATATGTAAATAACTTATTTTATCAAAATATTTTATATCTCTACCTATATGATGGTATATCTAATATATAATCATAAAATTTCACATCATGGTTTTAGTTTCAAGTGTTAAAATTAAAACTACTGAGACATTTCAAGATTTAAGTATTTTATATATATACATATATATTTATACATATTATGGGATAGAGTTTTAGGTAAGAAAATATTATTGTACCAGGAATTAGAATATCTATTCTCTCTTCCACCATTAACACATGTTTAAAATTGGGCAAGTGATCTAAACCAGCATTTCTTAACTTTTTGGTTTCAGGGCCCATTCTACATTCCTCAAAATTACTGATGATCCAGAAAAGCTTTAGTTGATTGAAATTAAGACTTTGAAATTAAATTTATGTATACTATTAATTCATTTTAGAAATAGAATACAAATTAACATTAAAATATTTTCATGAAAATGATTATATTTTCCAAAGTAAAAATCTTTGGTGAGAAAAGTAGCATTGTTTTACTTGTTTTCAAATAACTTTAATGTCTGGCTTAACAAGAGTGAGATACTCATCACTGCCTCATACATTTCATTAGCCATCAGAGCAATGGCTTTAGCAGTCATCCTATAACTTCTGAAGAACTCCATTGTACACTCATTGGAGAATGAATGTAAAAAAATGCAAATGATTTATTATTAATATTATTATGAAATAGTTTGACCTCTCAGATCTTTTAATAGGACTTGGGGTCCTGAGAAGCCCCTGGAAGAAACTTTGAAACCACTGGCTGAAACCTGCTATGCCAACATATTTTTCTATGCACTGGAAGGCATTTAAAGTGATAACAGAATTGAGGGAAAGAAACTGAGGGTAAAGGATAGGGCAGGGAAATAAAACTAAGAAAAAGCAGGTCTCAATTAGAAACTTTTCTGCATAGTCACATGGTGCTCCTAACATGATCCCACCTTAATATCAATCGGCTGGCTTTTTATTCCCTGGTGTACATCAGTCTAGTTGGAGGAGCGAACTGGGAAAAGAGGAAGAGAATAAATGGGTAGTGGGATACAACTTTAGGCATAGGATTGCCAAATAAAATACAGGACACCAGTTACATTTGAATTTCAGATAAACAAATAATTTTATAATACAAGTATGTCCCAAATATTGCATGAGACATACTTACACTGGAAAAGTATATGTTGGTTATCTGAAGTTCAAATATAATTGTGTGTCTTGCATTTTTATTTGCTAAATCTGGCAACCCTGTCTGGGCCAGGATGTTCCTGTTTGGTGAAGGGCAATTTGAGAAGGGAGCAGCTGTTAAGGCGTTAGCTGCTATGACACTTAGAGCAGGTGAGGGATCCTGAACTGGCCATCAAGGGGAACAGAACAGGGTACCAACAGCTTCCGTACAACATACTATTTAGTTTCTGATAATGACGGTTATTAAAGTCATAAAACACAAGCAATTATTTTATTTTCATGATCCACTGATTCTTAGTTTAATAGAAGAATCTTTTCCAAAAAGATTTCCAAAATGGAACAAAAATAACAAAAACATTTAAAAGATCAACTCTACTGCTGTCCTTTAAATAAATGAGATAATATTTACTTCGATCTATCAACAGCAATAAGGACAGTTTTAGAAGAACCTGAACCCTGACCTCAGAGCCTTGTAGTTTTGTATCATGTATGTAAATTGATGATTTTTATGAAAGTCTGGGTTTAAGTGAATATTCTCACTCATAAGAGGATCTCTGTGTTTTCTACTATAAAAAAACGTGATCATTACCCCATTTCTGGTTGAGAAACACCAGATAATTTTGTTTATTATTACATATAGTTAATATACAATATAAAATAGAAAGTTGTGAATGTACGTGAATGTTCCCAAAGAGCCACATGATACATAATGTGTCAGATAATAATGTGAACTGTATCTGGCTACTCACCAAGAGCCCGGGAGAAAATTATGTGTGATATCAAATCAGAATAAAACATAATGGTAAGATTACAGAGAATGTGGGTGTCTGTCATACAAAGGTTCCTTCTTTGTATGAAGTTTCCTTCTTTGTGGACAAATATTGGGTTCCTAAGTCATTAGTACATATGTTAGTTTAGGATCCCCAGAAGTATTTCTTCAAATAAGAGTTATGTGAAAGTGATTTATTAGAACATGTTCCCATGAAAACCATCAAGGAATAAAGTGGGATACCAGGGGAAGTCATGCAAGGCTCTTGATATGAGGCAGTCTCAGAGGACAACTCTGGTTCCAACTCACAGAAGAGCTCTGGAGACCAGGAAGGACACACCTTAGAGCCCTCCTGATCAGACCGAAGGGTGAGAGTATTTATGTTTCTGTATTTGGCATTTTTTGGTTAAGGACTTCACCTGTGGGAACATACATTCCCAGACACTCATAGCTTACTGTGCTCACAGACTAAAAACAATGAATAAGAGCCTCACAAGATGCAGTGGTTTACATGCCTGCTTCCTCTTTTGAATTACATGAGAAGAACCTTATAAAATATTCCAAACTTAATAAATTGTGTCACCAATATGGATTTCTTTGCTTTGCAAATATCAAAATACCAAGAGTCAATGGAGACCATGTTGGTCCTTTGACTTGCCTTTTCCAACATCCCACCTGCTCTAAGGCTTAAAAAAAATGGTCAATAAAGTTAGGAGCAGTAAAAGTTTCTGAGGGAGGCACTGAGACTCAGCCTCAGTTCCAGGGTTCCTCTTAACCTGTCTAGTGTTCTTAAATCTGTCTGCTAGAAGGAAAGTGGAGATCATCAATTTGGCTCAAAAATGTGCTTCAGGAAAGGAAAATTAAAACAAAATGTAACAAAATACAAGTAAAGAATTATGTCAAATCTATAACTCAAGGCTAAGCAATACTTGAAGAGATCATAGAAACTAGCCTAACTAGGTACATTTATTTTAATATTAATCACTAATCTGTAGGTTTTCAACAACCAAAGATCCTACTCACACTAGCAGTAATAAAAGAAAATTTATTGGCTCATGGGATTTAAGACAGGTTAGAACTCCTGAATTAGGGATTCTGTGTAGCAGGAATGTCCTTGGACCTCAGAAACAGCTAAAACTAGAACTTGAACCCCCTCCATACTCTTGCCTCTCCTGTTCCATTTCTTTATTCTCTTTTCTCTCATTACAAACTTGTCTCCAAGGAAAGACTGATTCATCTTGAAACAATCATGGTTACAATTCTGCCCTCCACTAGCCCCCTCGTCTGCAACCCCATTATGACTTGGTGGGAGTGGAAGTAGGTGTGAGCAGTTCTTGTGAAGAGAATGGAGGGGTGCTACATGGAGAAGACAATAGGTATCTTCTGCAATCTTCACTAAACAAATAAAAAATACTTTATGAAAAAGATAGGATGACCTGGAACAGTTAGAATAAAAAGTTGAAGCAAATAGTAAGACATATTTTCTCCCTTCTTCTTGAATAGTGTGCAAATGGAGAAATATCAATGGAAATGGGAGTTTTTATGCTTTTCCCTAATGTAGTTCTACCCTCATTGTCTTGCAAGCCATTCCTGAGGGAAACATGTTAATTTCTGAATTAGAAAAGAATGTTTTAAACTGAAAGCACAAGTTAACTTAAAAACTAGAATACAAAATCACATGAATCTTTTAAAAAGAAACTTAACAAAGTCAAGGATATTGTTAAGTCGATTTAAGAAAAACAAAAGAGAAAATGTGGAAGAATGTCCTCCCCCCTCAAAGTAAGTGTAACATGCAAATATAATGGTGTCACCATTAAACTTTGATTTCTGTAAGGGTGACTCAATGATGGTGTGAAAGTTTTCATAAAGTAGTGGGAAATTTTCTGCCTAAAAAACATAATTGGACAAGGCAAAAAATGGAAAGGAGAGCCCAGATCTCTACTAATTTGGAAAAAGTGACAGTATTATTATGACATCATTGTGACAGATGAGCAAAGATAGGGGGCTCAATGTCCCTCAAAGAAAAGTTGTGAACCACTCCTCATGGTTCTGCAAGGGAAAGGTAAATAGTGAGGTTCTGGCATCCCAACTATTCTAATGGAGATTAGAGGATAGACAATTCTGTCACAATCATAGTTATTCCTTTAATGCATTAAATGTACTCTTGGGTTTGAACGGCCTAGGAATTCTAATTCTTGTTTTAATCATATCAGTACATTCGTAATTCGTTCAACCAATACTTCTCAGTATGATATAATGACATAATAAATACATGGAATTTGAAGGTTGTAAAGGAACGTAAATGTCTAACTTATCCTACCAAGGGAGAAATAGTTTCTATTCCTGAAAGATGAACATTGCTAACATATAGCATTGCATACTTTCTGAAGTATCTTATTACCTGTTAAGCACTTCTAATTTCTGGCAAATTCTTCTAACACAGAGCTAAAAATTGCCTCCTCAAAACTTTCACATATTGGTTTGGTCTTATTTCTGTCTTCTGGAGTTCAACAAAATATGAACATTTTTCTATATATTACAGTATTCCAAATATTTGCAAAAAATTATTATAACCTGTTAAGTGGTCTCTTCTCCATACCAAATAGTCCCAATTCCCTTAGCAAATGCTGAGCTGGTTTAAAAGTATCCCCTATGATATCAAAGGCTCTCTTCTTCTAATCATTAAACCCCCAAGCTAAACAATAAAGCAGACGTGCATTTAGTACAAAAATAGAGTAAGATTTTTTCATCCTGATTAATACAACTTAATATTATGCAAACTATAAAATAAATCATCCTATTTACTTTCACTGTCTCAATACCATTACTTTTTGGAAGCAAGAAGTTAATAAGTTAATCAATATATTTTTTAAAATACTAAAATTTTCCATACGTTTTACATAAAAAAATCTGTCATGTTTTTGAAAGACAATTTTTTTTAAATTTCATGATTTCTATTCATATATGCTTTTGGTCTCAGTCGACTGATTCCACATATTATAACCTTTTTGAACCCTAAATCTGCCATTAATATATTAGCTATCTCACCCAGTATTATCATCATGATTCCACTCAATACAGATTTTTTGAGCACTCATTAATTATTAGATACCTTATACCTTAATAGCTGCTAACGATAGGGTGTTAATGCCTTGTTCTCACAGAGATTATAGTATGGTAGGCGTATGGATATGGTCTGATATCTAATTTTAATGAATATTTGCAAATCTCAGCATTCATTTCACTTGCTATAAAAAATTTTGTACAAGCACACGAATTTGTGTGGAACTGGGGTGCTTTTGAGACTGAAAACGATGGTATTAACAATTACAAAGCAAAGCAAAACCAAAACACTCAAGGGGGAATTCCCTGGCGGTCCAGTGGTTAGAACTAGGCGCTCTCACTGCCGGGGCCCCGGGTTCGATCACTGGTCAGGGAACTAAGATCCTGCAAGCTGCGAGGCGCAGCCAGAAAATGAACAAACAAACAAACAAAAAACAATTACACCTATGTAACATGCATAAACTGGCAATGCACTATTTATATTAAATGGTCATCTTACATTTAAGAAAAATTCTACAACAAATTTCTCTTTGAAGTATTAACACTTTAGAATTCAGAAGTGGTATGTTTATTGGTACCCTTGATTAAGCAAATTACAAACCTATCAATAGGGAAAACTATGTTTTTTCATAGGGAAAATTTTATAAACATATGGTGCAGTATATTAGCCAAGGCTTTTTAGAAATATAGCTAGTTTTGGTAGATTATGTGTTGGATTATATGTATATGTTGCATCTGAAATTTCATAGATAGTTTTCTAAACATGCCTTCCTCATATTCTACAAATATGTACTTTTAATATATATATAATAAAACATGTTTAAGTTGAACCAACTGAAATAAGATTCTATCACTTGATTACAGGTAACAATCTTTGTGATTTTTAAAATTGGCATGAAGTCTCAGAAACTGTTTCACCAGATAGGGCATAGTTAGCATACTACTATTTCCTTTTAGGTTTTTGTATCATTCAGGATAGCTCTGTTATGCTGTGGTAATTAATACCATCCAATCTCAGTGATTTAACTTCAATGTTTTATTTCATTATATGCCCATTGAAGATTATTAAGGGTCTCTGTTCTTCATGATTATTTAGAGAACAGGGTTCCATGACTACCTGTACTGGGAAGGTAATCACTAAGATTGTTTACAATGTCATTTTTTACAATGACAATTAAATGCCTCCACTTGCAAGTGACACATGACACTTCCATTTGTATTTTGTTGGCCAATTCAAGCCATTGTGCCAACTCCAAGGGGATGTGCACTCCTCTCATGTGCCTAAAGGGCGAACTGTACAATTTATGATTATCTTAATAAACTCCTACAGCCCCTTTTCATTAACAGCATATTGATAACTCTTTAAAAATGCTTGCAGACAAATTACTAATGGAAGTCGAGGATTCTTTAATTTTCTGGGTTAGATCACAGTGTATGAAATTAGTTTATAAAAGATACATTTCATAATACAGGGTTAAGCCAATGGGTACAAATAATGTTTGACATAATGACTAATCTTATGAAGAATTTATAAAAAATTGTTTTTACTATAATTTAGAGCCACCAGAGCCTCGCAAACATAGAAGTAATCAATACTAGATATATTTTTAAAGTAATTCTGGGAAATAAACAACTACTTTAAATCAATATAAATACTGACAAAGAAAAACAGTGAAGGAATTTAATAGAAATGCTGGACCCCTTTCAAAGATTTTATTATTATTAAGTGTTATGGGCTATTTGCAGTCATAAAACACAAGGAAAATATGTTTTACCATTGAAACATGTGTTTAGGATTCTTATCAACCTATCAGTTGTTAATTACCACAGACACTTTGAAATACTACCAATGTAATGTGGCTGTTGAGTTTTCCATACATTCTTAACCACATTTATTTCTAAAAACAGGAATTTGGGGCACACATATGTTCAGAATTTAGATTTCTTAAAAATATGTGTTGTTAATGGCAAAAAGAAAGAAATTTGCCTTCTGTTTTTCTAGGCTTAGTTATTTGGCTACTTTCTGATAAGTGTATTACTTTTTTTTTTCTTTAAGAGAAATATCAATAAAAATGAACCTCACATAGTTTCTGTTGAAAATACTTTTATTCATTTATTAAAGGTTTGACATCATTCTCTATTGCACGAGTGTTTGTGTTTGTCTGAGCATGTATGTGTCGACCAGCACAAGGCCTCAAGGATGAAAAGTCAATGATAGAAAATAGAAATGCATAAAAATGAATCCATGAGGAAAAAAGGCAATAACTAGGTGAAAGTGACCTATATGCAGGAGAAATCAAAATGCATCTTCTCCCTGGGTTCAATAAGTAACTATGTCCCATACAATAATATTTGATTAAGTATCAGTCATATTTTCTACCTTATATATTTTTGTAAACATAAAAATTACATTTCTGCCTTGGTCAGCAACAGAAGACAAAACAGAAAAAGTAATTAAAAGTATATTACCTATATACATAAAAGATAATTTGGTATAGTAATCTAAACTTTGAATTTATTTTTAAAGCACAATGCTGGCTTTTAAATAAAATGAATTTCAGTATGTCAACACAGCCTCCAGAAAAAGTATTTTCAAATAAGTGTAAATAATATATGTGGTATTGTTTTATTAGCACTTTTTTTGCCATGAGGCATAAGTGTGCTAATATAAACATAGGAAAGACATTTCATTCAAGATAGGCAAATTGCAAGGGAAAAAAACTACATTCAAGATCTATCACAGTTATTTTGAAGCTCATGTTTTCTAAATGCTTTTGCTTAGAAATAGAATTCAATGTTATTCATTTCTTTTTTCTGTGCTATATAGAAAAAATTTGTAACTGGTGAGGAGTGGCATTGTAATGCATAAAAGTATACATGACATAGGAAAGTGACTTGTTATATACACGCATTTTGCTATTCCTTCCACTATCATAAAGCTTTCCATATATCATGATTAGCGAAACTAAATAAAACAGAATCTCTACTAATAGATGTCCTTTCCCCTAGATTGTACTTGACATCCAGATATTTGTACATTTGCCCACCATTCTGGAGTACAGGGTTAGGGCTTAGTTGTTTAGAAATTCATAGGTCAATTGCCTGTAATTTCCTTTACCAGTTTACCTCTTTGTTTTTGAATTATGGACAGTGCCTCATACAGTAAGAATCTTTTCTCTTTTTCCATCTCTGTACTGTTACCAACCTTTCATTCTGTATTATACTTCCTTAAACAGAAACCTGATGATTGACCTAGATCTCTCCACCCCATTTCTTTGTCCTCCAGTTCAATCCAATCTCTTCATAACTCTTTCCAATCTCAATCCATACTCGATCTAGTTTATTCTTGAATCATTTTTCATATGAAACACTAGAATGAAAGGGATCTAATGTAGCTTCCCTTACCTAATCCTTTAATTAATAATAAACATTTATTGTACAACATATGATGGATTAGAAATCCATTTTACATATCTTATCTCACAGGTTCTCCCAATAACTCTATGCCGTAGGTGGGAGAGTATCTGTTATACACAATTAAGAAAAAATAAACTTGATTCCTCAGCAGCATTTAATATCAGCTCTCATGACCCTTATCTTGAAATGTTATATTTGCTGGCCTCAACTTCCATGGCACAGCACATTTTTTCTAGAGCCTCTTTGCTTTCAGTCTCCTTTGTGGATTCATTATATCTAACAGGTCATTTAATATTTAAATTCCTCAAGCCAGTCCCAAGGTCTTTTTGCTTTGCTCCCATCATTATATCTCTCTAGTCCATTTCATCACCTATATTCCCCCAGTTCAAAATTCTCCTTGGAGTTCTACATACATATTTTGAGTTAACTTAATATTTCTTAATATTCTTAATATTTATTAATATTAAGTTAATATTAAGTTAACTCAAAACCTGTATGTAGAGTTTAATATTTCTTTTAAGTGTTTCTTGGGCATCTCAAGTTTTACATTTTTTTTTTTTTTAATGTACTTATTTTTATTATTTATTTATTTTTGGCTGTGTTGGGTTTTCGTTTCTGTGCAAGGGCTTTCTCTAGTTGTGGCAAGCGGGGGCCACTCTTCATTGCGGTGTGCGGGCCTCTCACTATCGCGGCCTCTCTTGTTGCGGAGCACAGGCTCCAGACGCGCAGGCTCAGTAGTTGTGGCTCATGGGCCTAGTTGCTCCGTGGCATGTGGGATCTTCCCAGACCAGGGCTCGAACCCGTGTCCCCTGCATTAGCAGGCAGATTCTCAACCACTGCGCCACCAGAGAAGCCCTCAAGTTTTACATTTAAAGTTAAATTTATTGTCTTCCTTTCAAACCTTACTCTCCCGTGGTATTCCTTTTACCAGTGAGGTCAAAAGCATCTTTCTAGGTGTGCAAGCTAAAAATATAAAAGTCATCTTTTATACTTCTCTCTTCATTACCACCCTCACCAGTGGTCAAATCTCCTAACAAGTTTCAACTCTAACTTTGACCAACATTTATTCTTCATTTCCACCATTACCACTTTACACCAATCTAGGAAATCTTTACCCTGGACAACTGTTTTGTAATCCTCATTTTTTAACCTTATGTATTCTTGGACAAGTTTTATCCATTCAAACTGATATTCTGTATGAAGTATTTCCTCTCAAGGCATTTGATTATCTTTAGCACTGGGGACCACAATAAACGCAGAAGGAAAGACAGGACAGATTTCAGAAATTTTATGAACATAGGGAGATAAAATTTGGAATTGAGAGTTACCATGGCAGCCAGCATTTGAGGGACCCAGATGGCACAGTGGTTGTTCCTTTGACATATTTTAATTATTGTTAAGCTAGATGTGACAAGAAGCGAAGAACCCAATAAAAAACAATGAGACAGAGCAAAGTTTCTGGAACTACCATGATGTTAAAAAGAAAAAAAGAAAGAAAGAAATTCAGGATCAGCTATGGAGGGAGGACTACAGGAAACAGCTCAGGCTTTCAGTTGGGACCATGCTGGAATGAGACCCAAGGATTGGGAATGAAGGAGGAATAGAATGAGCCTTAGAAAAGAGATCCTGATCCCAATGTCAATTTCATTCCCTAACTACATTAGAGTGAGGGGTCACTACTCTAACAGCCTATTGCAATCAATGTACTTGTTATCCAGACCTTAACAATATATAATAGTTAATAGCTGTCTTTTAATAAATAATGACTGAGCATATAAAAATTCGTGAGGCAAGGCATGTACAGATACAGAAGCAAGATAATGTGAACCAGTGATCATGAGAAAACATGGCTTAAAAAAAAAAAAAGCAGACTGGCATTCTGGAATTAGCAAACAAGAGCTTTGAAAATGATAAAGCAAGTTCTGAAGAACTAGGAAAATTCAGCCTTCAGCCTAAAGGCTAAAGAGAATTGATACCAGGTGGAAACTTGATCCAAAAGAAGTGACGGAAAGCACTGGGAAAGAGAAAAATATGTAAGTAATTATAAAACATTATTTATGTTTAACTGATTAAAATAAAAATAAAATATATTTTCATGTTTGTAATAGATAAATATATTGATAGAGATAAAATATATCAAAACAATAGCCCAATGGATGGGATAGAATTTAATGGAATTATACTGTTTAAGGTTCTTAGAATGTCTATAAATAAATATAATATTAATTCAAGGTAGAATAGGATAGTACATTCATCACTGTTTTACCTCTTAGAGAAAGAACTAAAGTGATAATATAAAGAAGGAGAAGTACATAGGTAGTGGAGGAGATAAAATGAAATGTTAAAACAATTCTCAATCAATACAAAAAAGAAGGCAATAAAATAGTAACAACAGAGCAAAGAACAGATGGAACAAAAATACAAGCAGGAGGACTTAAAAGGTAAATGCAATCATAGTATATAATTACATTAAATGTAAATGGAGTAAACACTCTAAATAAAGGTTGAGATTATAAGATTGTATAAAAAAAAGATCCAATTATATACGTATATATTTTTATCAAAAATATTTTATACAATATGACACAGAGGGTCTGCTAGATCACATCTCAGGACACACAAAAAAGTATCAATTTAAAAATCTGAACTCATACAAAATATGTTCTCTTATCACGTGGAATTAAATTAGAAATTGGTAAAATATGTCTAAAGTGTCCAAATATTTAAAACTTAATAAAAATAGTGACAAATACATGGCTCAACAGTGAAATAAAGTCATATTTAAACTGTATAATAATAAAAAGACATATTATCAAAATATGTGAAACACAACACAAGCAGTATTTCTAGAGAAAGTTATATCTTTCTATGCTTATATTAGAGTAGAAGAATATTTTAAAATCAAAGGTATAAGCTCTGACTTTAAAAAGCTAGATATTCCATACACTTATTTTTTATCCACGTGATCTGTATTAAATTTAAGGAGATTTTAAAATCTCCTAGTATCAATATATTGAATATTGAATTGAAATATATATTTCAATTTCTCTTTGGAGCTTCTGTAATTTGTGCTTCATGAATATTTTGCTGTGTTACTATATGCCTAAATATTAATGCATGTATATAATATATACCATATTTTATTTTACAATTATAAATATTAGCATTATAACGTGGGGTCTTGTCTTCACCCTTTTTTGGTTTGAGTTCTAGTCTGTCAAATATCATGATATTGGCCCTTGAATTTTTAAATTTAGATTTGCCTATTTGTTCTTTCTATTCTTAATCTTTCTGGAATATCTTTAAGGAGGTTCTCTGGCTCACAGCATAGTGTTGGATTTTTTGTTAGACAGAGTGATTTTTCCTTTATAAGAGTTAATTTGACCAGATAAATATATTCAGCTGAAATTCTATCAGAGAAAGAGAGGACAAAAGAGAAGCAGAGCGAGAGGGAGAGAGAATTTTACAAAGTGATCCGATCTCCTTTGCTTTCTTTCTCTCTCTCGTATATACATTGATATGCAAGGATTCTTGTCTTTTTGTCTAAAAAGTTATTATTGTACAGCACATGGATAAAATATTTCCATTCTCATCCTCTTCTTCTTCTTCCTTCTCCCCCCAATCTTCCTCTCTCTTCCTCTTCCCCTTCATCATCTCCTTCTTCTTCTTCTTATGGCGTATCTAATGATTCCCTACTTCAAACATTATGAGCATTTTTATATCTGTTTCTTCCTTTACCCACAGCATCTAATTTGAACTAACATATTTTTTCTTCAGTAAACACAGGAAATCATCAAGATTATTTTACTTTTATATTCTCTTGTCACTCTCTAACAATTTATGTTATCCTATGTCTATACTGTCCAAATATATCACTGTAACATACTATAATATCTTCCTTAGGTTCATCAATTAGGCTGAGCTACACAATAAATTTATATTCATTGTTCAACACAAGCCTTATGCTAATGATTACCGATTCATTTTACTTGTCTAAAGCTCACCCATTTGATTTATGAAAAGCATTCATGAGAACAACATCCTGAGGATCTTGCACCGTGTGGCAGTTTGTCTACAGCCATTCATTCTACTTGAAATCCAATTTGCCAGGATATAAAACCATGACTAAACTGGCTTTCTTTGTGCAGGCTAAAGTATTACTCTATTATCTCTTGGCATAAATTGTTGCTGTAGAAAAATCTGACGCTAATTTGATTTTCTTCCTCTTAGAAATGAGTATGTCTTTTTTGATTTCTGAAGTTTTATTTCAAAGTTTAACAGTATTACTAGAATACGTCTTGGCTGATCTAAGGTATGTTTTCTAGTTATGTGCTGTGACATCCTCATATATAGGTTCAAGTCATGCTTTATTTCAGAATGTATACATTAATTACAAAATTTTAGTGCTTGCTCTGGTCCAGTGCTTTGATTTTCTCCTGTAGAGACTCCAGTTATCTGTATGTTAGATCTTTATTGCCTATCTTCTTTAACAATCACCTTTTCACACATCAAAGTTCTTTCCTCTATATCCTCTTTTTTATTATTTTCTCCTTTCTATGTTTCACTTATTTTATGATGCTATTTGTGGTATTCACTTACATTTTGTGTTTTCTAGGTTAATCTTCAATATCACAATAAATATTTTTGTAATTTTAATCCTTTCCTGCATAGTATCAGCTGTCTTTTTAAGTTTTTCTTTATATATATACATAATTTCTGAATTTCTCAAATTATAATTTAGATTGTTCTATCTATACATTACATTCCTAAATTACATGATCTTGTTTGTAATTATTAGCTTAAATTTTATAGATGCTTTCTATATATGTGTTTCTGTTAAGCATTTGTTGTCTATTATCCTGCTCATTATTCTCTGTATCTTATAATAAATGTCTCTTCTCTTTCCTTTGACAACTGTCCCTGGACTTTTCAATAAAGCTTCTCCAAACAATTTCTTCTCAGTGCTGGTTTTTATTCTGGAAAGGGGCTTTATTTGATTAATTTGAGAGTTTCTTCATTACAAAACATTCTGGCATCTTTTGACCTTTCCACAGTCCTTTTGTATTTGCCTGTGAATGGGAGATTGATAAACTGTTCCTTAGTTTTGGCTGTGTTCCCAGATTATTCCATTGAGATTTCCGTTCAAGTTGTGACTCCTTAGTTTGGTAGCGACAACTTACATTTTAGAGATTTTTGCTGTCACAAATGTAGAAAACCCTTGGCCTTTTCTCCTGTTCCTCACAAATAGTTACTGTTGCCACACAGGTCTTCTATATTTTTATGAATACTTTTCATTCAGTTTTTTTTGTTTCTTGTTCTTAGGTATCTCACCTTGTCAGCCAAATTGCTCAATCTCTATTAGTGGAGGTGTTCATAGAGATTCAAACACTATATCTCTACTGACCTGCTTAGCTAACTGAATTTTTTATCTCAATACTGAAAGATGAATTGTAAATTCTAAACCAAAGAATCTTAGAATGCAAACTGATAAGCATTTTAAACGTAGGATTCAACAAATTAGCTGAGGTAAGAGGTTGCATATTATCTTCAAAAGTCAACTATTTGTCTAGAAAATGGATTATGTATAATTTATACATTTAAAATAAAACTAAAAATGTTTTTGCAGCGGGGTCAGAGGGCTCTGAGTATAAATATTTCTTGTTATTACTATTTATTATTTTCTTTTTCCTCATCATATTTTTTCAGTTATTGTTGTAAAGCTTCCCTGCTGCTTTTTTAGCATTGGATTGTGACAGATGTTTAATGAAAGTTGAAAGTGTTTTTATTCAATACCATAAGCTTTTCAGAAGAAAGACAATATGCAAATTTAAATCATAAATAACTGAAGTGTGAATCAAGATGCTTTCTCAAAGGAATACATAACTAGTATCTTAAAAAAAAGATAAAATATAATAGCCTTAGATTTAAAGGATTATGAAATTGAAGAGTGCATAATTCCAAACTGCTTCATTATTTTTAGGAAAAAAATTAAATTTTTTCACTAGAGTATCTACCTAGACAGGGAAGAAAGTGACTATAAGGCTCATTAGGTAAATGGCTCTGCCAAGAATTCCTACATAACTAGAAAATATCTTCTAAAGGAGAGAAATAAATGCATTTGAAAACTGGTTATCTTCCAAAATCATCAACATTATGGGGGAATTGGTTAAGTAAATTATGAATCATTCTTTTGATGGAACATTGCTTTTACAATGATATTTTTAAAAATTTAATATAATGAAATATGTTCATGTTAAATGGTGTTTATGCATGTATTTATATTTTGTCAGGGGATAATTACTCCCATACATTGTTTCTTTCCAAGTGGACAATGTTTCATTGGTGAAGCACTCCTGACCTATGTCTATCATTTTAATCATTCTCTCCTCAAGGTACATGGAGAATTTTAATATCAGTTTATTTGAAAGGAATCAATTGTTTATAATCACCTCAGTTGTGAAATTTTATTTTTTGGGACCAAGGTTTTTGCCTGGAGCAGGAGTTCATTCTTATATCAGATGATCAATATAAGCAGGTTGGGGAGCTCTGTTTCAAAGTTGCCAGTGAACAGGTGGGTAATTCTGTTTAATTGTGGGATTCAGTTAGCAGATGAATTTGGCTGTCATACCAGGTAACTTAATCCTTATTGATAGTATTATTTTTCTTTATTTTTTCTCTTTTTTTTCACAAAGTATACCAAAAAGGAGGGTACTGTTTAATAGGTCACCACAAAATAATTTCCCTGGTTCATCTAATAATTCACAAAGACTCAAATGTACATGCCCATCAACAGTGAATAGATAAACATGTATATACAATGGAATATTACTCAGTCATAAAAGAGAATGGAATAATGCCATTTGTAGCAACATGGATGGACTTGGAGACTGTCATACTGAGTGAAGTATGTCAGACAGAGAAAGACAAATATATGTTATCACTTATATGTGGAATCTTAAAAAATGGTACAAATGAACTTGCTTACAAAACAGAAATAGAGTCACCATTGTAAAAAACAAACTTATGGTTACCAGGGGGAAAAGGGGTGGGGGGGAGAGATAAATTGGGAGATTGGGATTGACACATACACACTACTATATATAAAATAGATAACTAATGATAACCTACTATATGGCACAGGGAACTCTACTCAGTACTCTGTAATGACCTATATGGGAAAAGAATATTAAAAAGAGTGGATATATGTATATGTATAACTTATTCACTTTGCTGTACAGCAGAAACTAACACAACATTGTAAATCAACGATACTGTACTAATTTTTTTTTTTAAAGACTCAAAGGCAACTGTTTGAAGACACACACACAGATTGAAATTGAGATAATTCACATTTCAAATTCCCCTGTAATTTCAGTTTAAGACACTCATGTGATTTTCACTATGCAAGAAAATATGAGTTATTGCTCATTGTTTTGAATATTAATCCATCATGTCATGGAAGTATAGTGCAGATGCCAATTGTGGATCTAGAGTTAAAATATTTAATTCCCAGTGGATGCTTAAGGTAATAATGCATAATTTAGGTTTTTTATTCACCTGAACACAAATTTTCATGACCTAATTTTGGAAAGAAGATTCCAAAAATCCTAGCAAGTTAAATGGTGGTATAATATTAAAAAGAGTTAGACTTATAGCTGAAGTGATAAAGAGCCCACACTTGGAGAATTAGCAAAAATCAATCCTAATTTAAGAACTGTATAAACAAATGAACACTATCCAAATATGTGTTTACCACTTTAATAAAGAAAACTGCTATAAGAAGGAAATTTTCATGCACTCACTGAAAGTGTGGACTATGTAGATATCTCCTTGACCTTAATTATATACCACTAACACTATAAAAGAATATTAAACAGTATTGTGTGTATACTGATTTGTAGGAAGTATATCATATCAGGCTATTTAACTTTTAGACTTAAATATACAGATTAGATAGATAAAGCTTTTTTTTAATATGTGTAAAATCACACATGTAAAGTTTCAAAGGAAGTATGTCAATACATTACTAATGACTGACTCTCAGTAGTAGGATGATAGATTATTTTTATTTTTGTATTTATGTTTCCTCTATATTTAAAAATTTCTACATTAGGATTAGCAAATAATTGATTAGAAAAAATGCTGGCACTGTGTAAACCAAACATCTGGGTAGTTAGTTAGATTTTTAAATTTTCAATATATTGCTTTGACATTAGATATTTTGATATATAAACTCAGTGAAAGCCATTCATGAAATCTATCTTCACTATGAAAAAAGACAAAGATTTTGATACAAGTGCTGAAAAATATAGAGAAAACTGACTTCCATACTGGGGCAATGCAGTCAACAACCAGATGTGCTGGCTTATTTCCTACCAAAATGTTTGCTTATCTATATCTTGCTTTATGATCCATGAGAAAAATATCATATTCTACTAATTATGGTACATCTTATTCAAAATTACAACATTATGAGCATATCTGTGGATGCAGAGTTTGTTCACTTTTTTTGTCAGTGAAAATTACAAGGCTGTAAAATTTCCATTATTTTTTTTTTTTCTGTATAAGAAAAATCAGAGATCTTTACTATAATTATATATTATTTTCTTGTAATTTATAAAGAGTAGGCAAATAAGGATAAGAATTAGCACTGGTTTTCATTCACATCCTCTTGAAGCTGTAGGAGAAATTTTTGAGGTTTTCCAGTCTATGATTTTCTAATAGAGGTTCATCTTAAATAGGGTGCAAAAGAAAAGGCTCACAGCAACATCTCAAGTCTATTTTTGGTATAATACAACATAACATAATATAATTTTAAAAGTATTTCACGATTTAGAAAAGACAAAATTTTTATAGATCAGATTACTGTAAAATTCTGACTTGCCAATCAGGCACAATTTGGTTTTACTTGACATTACCCTTTCTTTGAAAAGTCACTTTCCTTCTCCTTTGAGAGTATATGGTTATAAACTGAAGACAGTAACATTGCATTGGGAAGCATATGTTAGGAATGATCTTTATTTTACGGTCACAAGTGACTTTTTTTTTTCTATTCATACCTTATCCTTGGTGTTTAGAAGAACCTGATAGGACCTTTTGGTAAATTTTAAAGGAGTTACTCCCTTCATCTTCATTTCCACTTCACTACCTTTACTGAGTATCATCTTTCGTCATCTGAAAAATACAACAGTGGCCTAATATCCTAATTTTTATATTATTCTCATAGCATTACTTTTAATGGCATTTTCCTATTATCCTAAATCAATGGACATGAATGGATTATTTATTACATGGGACTGGGTTAATTGAATAATAATTTAGAAACCAATATACTTGGTCCGTTTGTTAAAATGGTCAATCTTACTCTTCCTATTTCTCTCTGCAAACATGTTAGGTAAACCAGTCAGCTTCTTTATTGTGCAGAGTTTAAAAAAAGTATATCTACAAACAATAAATGCTGGAGAGGGTGTGGAGAAAAGGGAGCCCTCATACACTGTTGGTGGGAATGTAAATTGATACAGCCACTATGGAGAACAGTATGGAGGTTCCTTAAAAAACTAAAAATAGAACTATCAGACGACCCAGCAATCCCACTGCTGGGCATATACCCTGAGAAAACTATAATTCAAAAAAAAAAAGAGTCATGTACCACAATATTCATTGCAGCTCTATTTACAATAGCCAGGACATGGAAGCAACCTAAGTGTCCATCGACAGATGAATGGATAAATAAAATGTGGCACATATATACAATGGAATATTACTCAGCCATAAAAAGGAAAGAAATTGAGTTATTTGTAGTGAGGTGGATGGACCTAGAGTCTGTCATACAGAGTGAAGTAAGTCAGAAAGAGAAAAACAAATACTGTATGCTAACACATATATATGGAATCTAATAAGAAAAAAATGGTCATGAAGAACCTAGAGGCAAGACGGAAATAAAGATGCAGACCTATGAGAAAATGGACTTGAGGACACGGGGAGGGGGAAGGGTAAGCTGGGACAAAGTGAGAGAGTGGCAGTGTGTATATGGACATATATACACTACCAAATGTAAAATAGCTAGCTAGTGGGAAGCAGTCACATAGCACAGGGAGATCAGCTCGGTGCTTTGTGACCAGATAGAAGGGTGGGATAGGGAGGGTGGGAGGGAGGGAGATGCAAGAGAGAAGAGATATGGGGATATATGTATATGTATAACTGATTCACTTTGTTATTAAGCAGAAACTAACACACCACTGTAAAGCAATTATATTCCAATAAAAATGTTAAAAAAAAGTGTAAGTAAGACACAAATAAATTAGAAAAGGATATAAACATAATGCCTAAAAGTGGAAGTATAATCAGTCAACACACTTTTGAAAATATTTTTAACGTCTCTGGAAATAAGCTTGCAAATCAATCTGCAGTGCAGTGCCATATCAAATAAATAAATATTCTTCAGATAGTTAAACAATTCTATTTAATAAGGTTTAAAATGACACACTCATATTTCCAGTGTCATGAAGAATTGGTAAAAGTCTTTTAAATAAGCAATATGTAACAGGCTCTAATGATATGTAGATACTTGGAAATAATAATTATACACATGAAAACTTATCCAAAGGAGACAATCTTTAAAAGAAATATGATTTGCCCGAAGATATTCTTAGGAAAATGTATTATTTATAATGTTAGGTGAAGTAAGTAAGTATAATATATCCAAAATATATTATCCCATGATGAAAACAACATTTAAAATTGTTTTCAGAAAACAAATTGAAAAATGCATATTGTAACGGAGATACCTGGTAATATGCTGGATGATATATATTCTTTACAATTTCAAAAACTTTATCTTAAATTTCCATGAGAAAAATACTATATATATATATATATGTAGTAAACAAAACAATATTATCTTTCCTGCAAATCCTCAACCTTACTTAATACTATTCAGTCAAAATAGCTAGTTGGATTTTGGTATTAAAATTCCTTTTTCATGTAAAAAAATCAGCTCTTAAATGTCAGCGCTCTCTACATTGCGTAAGGCCAATATCTGATGTATAACAATACCAATTTCATAATGCTTATTAACTATATTAGCCAATGAAGCGATAATGCATATTTTATATCCACTTTTGTTATTTCAAATTATCTGTTATATTATGACTGCTATATAGTCAATTTAGCTGTTAATTAAAAAATCTTATGTGGTTGTAATTATGCACGTTGATGTTAAGTTTTTTCTCCGCTTGATTTATCTTAGCACTACTTTAGATTTATATATAATTATATATGATTTTTATAATGCTACTATCTTAGAGGTATGAAATTTCATTTTTAGTACACTGACATTTTGTTAAATTTAACATAGCTCAGCATATATCCAATATTCTTCTAGCTCTACTATATTACAAGTTTTTCATATAAATGAATTCCTAAATCTCCCAAATATTTTCATTTTCTCAAGAATGTTTACATTGTTCCTTTTTAAAGTGTCTCAGATCATTCTGTTTCTTAAATTTCTGTTTTGAATTTGATTTATTTTTTAGACTCGATTGTTCTTATTTTAATGTTGCAACAATATATTTTTATACCAACTATGTTGATCAAATAGTCAAGTATGTAGGTGATCAGACATGACAATTATTAAGTGCTTTCCATGTGCTTTGACTACTCACTAAGAATAGAGAAGCACGCAAAGCAAAGTCCTCCTGAGTCTTATATAGCACTCCATTTCATTCCTGTTTGCATATCAAAACGCCATGCATGCCCCACAAGCAGAGGTAATCATTTAAATTTATTTTGTGTACTTTCTATGAGTTATGACTAAAATTGTTATTAAATTTTCAAAATACACCTGCAAACTTTTGCATTCCTATAACACGTGTGAATACATAAGCAAGATTTAAGAACAAATAGAATTCAACAATGTATACACAGACCTGCGTGTTACCACAACCAACACACATCCCCCTTCTCTGTCTTTACAGAAAGTCACTACTCAGAATTTATTGTTAATCATTTCTTTGACTTTTTGTAACAGCATTCCTAAATAATATATTGATTAGTTTTGCCTGTCTTTTTAAATATATTTAAATGGAATCTTTCTGTTTGTATTTTTTGTGACCATTTTGTTATCAGCCCATATTAATATTATTGAGGTTCATTCATGCTAACTTGGGACGCAGTTCATTCTTTTTCACTGCTGCACAGTATTCCATTATATGACTATTTTACCATTTATTTATAATCCCACTATTGATAGGCATTTGAGCTGTTTCCAATTTTTTGTAATTAAAAATGATAGTATTTGAAGGATATAATTCATATAATATTTGAAGATTTCATAATGAGACATGGAAAAACATGTGCTGAAGATACACAGAATTTGTAAATCTCATTTGTAATCTCTTGCTATCTTCCTGGTATCTAACCAACCACTGGAAATTCTTGATTTCACCTTGTCTGCCCACCGTTTCTTGATTTTTTAAACTCCTAATGCTATCTCTTTCTGTCTTGACTCAGCATTAATGGCTTGAACAATCGAGCTCTTCTCTATGACTTTGTCCTGATATTATAACTGTCCATAATAGAATCATTTTTTTTCCCCAGTGGTGTGCTGGAGGTGGTTGTTACTACACCCAAGACTTAAATTTTCTTTTAAACTCCATCTTCATTGAAATGGTGCTGGTAGCTTGAAATCAGTCAATGCAAGAGTATTTGTGCCATGAAAATCAGTATAGGCAATAAATCAGACCCTACCACCCACAACTAGCTGTGAAATATTTACCACCACGCTAGCAAATCTTTGGAAGTAGAAAGACTGTGGGATATAGAATCAGACATAATTAGGCTCTAGTTCCAAATCTTACCAGCTATTTAATCTTAGAAATACATCTAAGCCTCTTATTTATAAAATAGGGACAAAGTATTTTTTTAATGTGATAATAATTAAATGCATAAAAATAGAGTTAAAAGATTTGAATCAAATCAGAATTCAGTATATGTTGAGTCTTTTCTGAAACATAACTGTTAAATATAAACTGAAAAGTTATATGTAACATATATACACATATATACCTTACATAAAATTAAGGTGTATACTGAGTTTAAAAAAGGCCTATATAATCATGTTTTTCTTCTAAACATCCTACAGGAAATTCGTGGATTCCCAATCTCTTGGAACATACGAAGTTTACTTATCATTTTTCTATTAAAGGGAACAAAGCAGAACACCACCAAAGCATATGGCATGCTTTCAATGTAAAATTTCAATTTATATATATTTAATGTTTCTTAAATAAAATTCATTATGACTTATTTACATATTTAGCTTTTATTGGATGTGTACATACTGCTTAATTACTAGGAACTATGCCAGTTTATTCTGAATTTAATTTTTTTTTAAACTCAAAACATTTATTAAATGACTACCATATGTTAGTATGCAGGTAGTGGTTACAGAGATAAATGAAGCATTGTCCTACCTTGAAGGTCTTAACAGTTTAGAAGGGGTGACAGTCATATAAATGAATGACTATAATAAAATATGATAAATGATAATTATGAAATTTTATAGAAAGTAATATGAAAGCATAAACAAATGAATGAATAAGTCTGCTTCATTATAAGTAGCCTGTGGGTTGATCATATTTAAATATGAGGTTTCTTCTGTAAAAATATTAACTAAAACTACAATAACATTTCTTTCTCATGTAAATGTTAGAAACATACTGTAATATGGGAGGAAAAAATATCTAACACAAACTCAGCAATAGCAAATAATGATCACAAGTAAGGATGTAATTTTTTTCCAAAACAACCTTACGATATGACAGTTCCTCCTAATTTATGACCTGCACTACAGTTCTAAAAGTCAGTGTTCATTCCTTTCAACCTTAATGCTATTACCAGAGAAGCAGTACAGAGTCTAAAAAGGATATAACATCCCATTGATTCAGAGCTTCTATGGCTCCCCTTAAGAATTAAACATCATTTATGAGCATTTTTATATTCATAAATTATATTTATTAGAAAGGCTTATTGTTCAATAATCTTTGGGCATATTTACTAAAGTAGTAAGACAATCTCTGAGACTGCAGCTCCAATTTAATAGGCAGCAGAAAAGCAAAACATACTTAGCCACATGAAATACAAATGAAAAACAGGTCCAGATTTGTTCCAAATCTTGAGAATATAAAGAAAGATACTAGCATTTCAAAATTTTACGCTGGCTGTGGAGAAATAATTGTATTTTGTATATTTTGTGTGTGTACTTTACTCAATGACGTATATTCTAAGTTCTGGGACATGTAAGGTTACGGGCATGTGTAAGTCTACCAAAGAGAATTCGAAATAAAACCAAAAACCAAAATAGAGTACACTTCCAGCTCTTCAAATGAGGCTACATGATTACATGGGAACCAAAAGTGTTCACTCATTGAAGTCACCATGACTTTGGGTACACTCTACTACATCTTTAGCATTCCTATTTCAAGCGTAAATTTATTATACTACCACTGAAAGGACTTAATCACATTCCTTTTGCAGAGGGATCTAGTATTTGTATAAGGTGGTATGAAAGCCTACTACTGATTGATGTCAAGCAAAATGTGAGTTCAGATGATTGCTGTTTTCCATGTTAGGAAAACATTTTAAATATTTTTTGATACCTGTTATGAATTGAATTGTGTCCTCCCAAAAAGACGTGTTGAAGTTCATCCATGGGAATCTCTGAATGTGACCGTATTTGGAAATAAGGTCTTTGAAGATATAATCAAGTTAAGGTGAGATCATACTGGATAATAGTAGACCCTAAACAATGACTGGTATATTTTTAACAAGAGAGAAATTTGGACAGCAACATACAGAGAAGAAAACCATTTGGAGACGGAGGCAGGAAAATTCATCTATAAACCAAGGAATGCCATGGATTACTGAAACCAGCAAAACCTAAAAGAAATATTCCTGCCCTAGAAACTTCAGATAATGTATGGACTTGTTGATTTTGGACTTCAACCTTCTAAAACTGTGAGAGACTAAGTTTATACAGTTTGCAGCAATTTGTTAAGCAGCCCCAGGAATTTAATACAATGTCCATTCTAGATAAGAAAACATTTATGTTTTCCACTCAGATAATTCTCTAGCAAAGAATCAGACATTTTTTTTCTATAAAGGGTTAAAAAGGAAATATTTTTGATTCTGTAGGCCATATGATTTCTGTCACAATTATATAACTCTGTCATTATGGCACAAAAGCAACCATAGGCAACATATAAATGAATGAATATTGCTATTTTCCAAAAAGACATTATTTACAAAAACAGGTAGCTGGACCATGGTCTAGACATTGCCTTGTACTGCTTTTCTTCTACTTTCTCATTTTCATATAGATTTTCCGATTTATTTCCCTTTAGCTGTGGGAAATGTGCTCTTATTGGATTTTAGATTGATATTACTTGGGATATGTTATCCAGATGTGGTAAGGAGAATAATGGGCCCTTAAAGATGTTCATATCCTAGTCCCTGGCAACCTGTAAATATGTCACCTTATATGGCAAAAGCGACCTTGTGTTATGTGATTAAACTAAAGATCTGATGGTGAGATTACCTGGACTGTGTGGTCCCAATGTAATCCTAAAGGTCCTTATAATAAGGAGATGGGAGGATTAGAGTTGAAAAAGGTAATATGAAGCAAAAAGCCAAGAAAGAGAGGACTGGAAGATGCTACACTACTGACTTTAAGATAGAGAATGGGGCCACGAGCCAAGGAATGCAGGGGATCCCTAGAAACTAGAAAAGGCATAGAAACATTCTTCCCAGAACCCCCAAAAGGAATGCAGCCCTGCTTACCAATTTTAGACTCTGACCTCTAGAACTGTAAGAGAATACATTTGTGTAGCTTTAAAGTGCTAAATATTTGATAATTTGTTATAATAGCAATAGGAAACTAATAGGCCAGGTTTTTGTATCTTAACATTCCAAGATTTTCATTTAGATTCTCTTTACTAATTTCCATGTACTACAGCCTCCAAAACTCAACAACTTATTCAGTGTTTATTGCTGGACATACCCCATAATCCAAGGCCTATACACTGGGGCCATGGTTTTCTGAAAGACTGAAAGAAAAATACGGAAAAAACAAAAACAAAAAAATCAAACTTTTAAAACGTGAGCTAGCCTCCTTGGATCTGTGTGATGGCTGAATGTGGCTTACCATATATGGTATAATACACAAACCTAATCTTGAAAAAGAACTGCATTGGATGTACAATATTCGTGGTCTAGACCTAAGGGCCTCTGACAATGTTGGACTAGCACTGCTTTCTCTACTGGAAGCACAGTCCCTGTTGGGGAAGACTATTATTCAGTATAGTTAGGAGATGAAATAAACTAGCATTGGAACTCAATTCTTGTGAGATTACTGTTAGAAAAAGGCAGTCTTCAGAGTATTACCTGGAAGAAGGGCTCTCTCATATATCCCTGGAAATTGATTTTAATACCAGTTTATAATTTTTCTTCCAAAATCAGTAGGAAACATCTTATATGATATGCAAAATAACACTCTAGAACTAGGGAATACAGCCATTGTAGAGTGCTCCTAGTTTGTTCATATGTTTCCCCATCAACTTCAGTGCTGAACCTGGGTAATGATATTGTCTCTTGGGGAAGTTACTGAACCTCCAATTCTTCCCAAACCAATCACTGCAAGAATTTTACCTTTCAGTGTAACAGCCCTTTACTGGAAACTAAACACGTACCCACGAGCCTGGCAGAAGAGTATCTCATTTCATTTCCTTTTCAATCCTTTCTCCATCTCACAATAGCATCCCTTGGCTCTGAATGTCCCCAGCAAGAATCACTTCTCACCCAGGCTCCACTGGGGACTTGAAAATTCTCTGCATCTATGTCTCCAGAAGAAACAAAGTGCAATAAAAGATAGTTTATCTGAAGGATACACAGAACACACCCACAAAACATACTTGCTCTATAATTTTAACAGATGTTTATCCACATGATAAAGGAGCAAGCTACTGTAATAATTTAAAAACTCTCTGCTTTAGTTAGTTGTGTTGGTGATGACTGGATCAATTGGAGTGTGATGATGTCTTTGAGGCCCACTTAAAACCCTAAGACAGGGGCTTCCCTGGTGGCGCAGCGGTTGAGAATCTGCCTGCCAATGCAGGGGACACGGGTTCGAGCCCTGGTCTGGGAAGATCCCACATGCTGCGGAGTAACTAGGCCCGTGAGCCACAACTACTGAGCTTGCGCATCTGGAGCCTGTGCTCCGCAACAAGAGAGGCCGTGATAATGAGAGGCCCGCGCACCGCGATGAAGAGTGGCCCCCGCATGCCGCAACTAGAGAAAGCCCTCGCACAGAAACGAAGACCCAACACAGCCAAAAATAAATAAATAAAAAATAAAAATAAAGGAATTCCTTTAAAAAAAAAAAAAGTAAAATAAATATCCTTTAAAAAAAAAAAAAAAAAAAAAAAAAAAAAAAAAAAACCCTAAGACAGGGTGGTATAGATCATAAAAGAATGTTGATTATGAATCTAAAGGAGTTAGGAAAAAAAAAAAAAAACTCTAAGAAGGAAACTCAGAGCAAAAGCAAACAGATGACAGGGAGGGGAAGTCACAGGTGTATTTACATTTCAAAACCTACCAAACTTTACATTTTAAATATATGCCATGTAATACTTGCCAATTATATCTAAATGAAGGTTTTGGGTTTTGGGGTTTTTGTTTGTTTTTTAAATCAGAAGAGAGTACTGAAGAGAAAGCAGCATGCTAACATTTAGAGATCTGACAGAGAAGAACACTGGAAGGCAAAGAACTTGGATACAAATAGACTGGCTGTATTTAAGGACTATTATTAACATGCTAGTTCCTTAAGCAGTCCTTGATGGCAGAGTGGATGGTTTGAATAACTTTTCAGACCCCAATAAATCTTCCTTTAGCAGGGTACACAACACATTATCTCAGTCTACCTGAAACTCACATTAAATATAGCCATATCCTTACATAATATGAGAGAAAGATAAAGAGATTATTTGATTATTTTTCATTTGTGGCTATTCAACACCTATTAGTACTGAGTTGGTATATTTCTTCTAGTATTTTAGGGTCAGTAAATTTATTTTTCCTCACAGATCTCAAATGTTCTTCTAGGCTCTTGAAAAGGCTATAGGGCAGAAGGCTACTTACAGAGCCTACTAGAAAAAAACGGCTCAGTATGAAACTTAACCCATTAGGGAAAAGGAAGAAAAGAATTTTTGTTTTCTGGAAAAGGGGAAGAATAGCAGCTGAACTCCTAAGGAGTACTTAAGTGCAAGTGTTTAAATTATACACTTCTCCAGCACTTTTTAGGCACTCAGTAAATTTTATTTTCAAATATTATGGGCTCTTGATTATATTCAGTAGATTATAATGGTTGAGTTTTCTCACTCAGTCTGATCCTATCTCGGCTCACATATTACTACCCGAATGACCATAACACAACTGTATTATTTAACTTCACTGATCCTTTTTAAATTGTGAAAGTAACATGAAATAATCAACTTAAACTTTTAAATTGATAACCATCACATGGTAAAGAACCTGACATTTCCATTCTTGGCAGCTAAAACTCAATATATACCAAGTGTTCACTTTAGAGACATTATCACATTTAATTTTTAAAGTAACCTTATGAATGTCATGCTTTTATTATATCTATTTTAATGAAGAATATAATGCTTGACTATAGGAATTTGTTTTCAAATCCATATAGCCAGCAAATGTGGGATTGATACTCAAACCTCTGAGTATGACTCCAGCACCTCTTCATCTTTGTGGATGTCATTTTAAATCAAACAGATAGATTGCACAGTTATAAAATATTTAATTTTTGTATTAAAGACGTATTTGTTAGATATTATGGGTAATCACATTGTTAGATATTATGGGTAATCACATTGCTGTGGAACCCTTCTTATCTAATGCATAAGTTGCAAAAATTTTTATCTGGGGTTCCACAGGGTTCCACAGATAAGCTGGAACCTTTGAAAATGTATACAGCACTTCAGTCCAAAAAGATTTCTACCAAAATATCAATTAAAGGAAAAAAGGCAGAAATCATCTAGTGGAATTTGTGCCTGTTTGGATATTTGTAACAAGAAATAATATGATGGTCAATACTCAGGAGAAATACCTTTTGTGCAAAAAATAATATAATATCAAAGATAAGAAAACAAATAAGATAACTGGCAAGCAGGAAAATATTCTACTCTCTCAAAACACACCAGGAACATACTTCACAATCAGCATCTTAGAAACAGATTTCTTCCTGATGATTTGTGTATCTCAAAAATCAATTAGGAAGGTACATGATATTCTATTACAGCACTCCAACCTACTAATCTTAGCTTCATCAGAAACCCTAAAAGTCTAAAACTATTTGTCAAGTGGCAATACACTGAGAACTGCATTATGTTCTCTTGGCAGTGTACTAAAATATTTGCAATTTTCATGTTTTATAGCTCCCTGGAAACATTAGCACACTTCCATTTTAGAGGCCATGCTAAATTCAGCACAAATTTGAGTGAATTTTTGGAGGAAATAAAAGTGAGGGGTAAGATTCATTTTAATAGTTGGGGAACTTGACTGGGAAAATGATCTGTCAGTATTTTTCTGGAACACAACACTCTATGTAATTAGATTGGTGGAATGAAGGGAGATAGAAAGGACAAGATTAGATATTTTGGGGGGGGAATAATTATCCTTGAGAATGCAGTTAAAACTATGTGAGCAAGATGCAGCCTGGAAGATGGCGGAATAAAAGGACACACGTTCACTCCCTCTTGTGAGAGCACTGGAATCACAACTAACTGCTAAACGATCATCGACAGGAGGACACTGGAACTCACCAAAAAAGATGTTGCACATCCAAGGACAGGGGAGAAGCCGCAATGACACGGGGGCTCAGTCACAATAAAATCAAATCCCAAGGCTGCTGGGTTGGTGACTTACAAACTGGAAAACACTTATACCACAGAGGTCCACCCACTGGAGTGAAGGTTCTGAGCCCCACGTCAGGCTTCCCACCTGGGGGTCTGGCAGTGGCAGGAGGAATCCCTAGAGAATCAAACTTTGAAGGATGGCGGGATTTGAGTGCAGAGCTTTGACAGGACTTGGGGAAGTGGAGACTCCACTCTTGGAGGGCATACACAAAGTAGTGTGAGCATCAGGACACAGGGGAGGGAGCGGTGACCACATGGGAGACTGAAGCAGACTTATCTGCTGGTGTTGGAGGGTCTCCTGCAGAGGCAGGAGGTGGCTGTGGCTTATGGTGGGGACAAGGACACTGGCGGCAGAAGTTCAGGGAAGTGCTCCTTGGCGTGAGCCCTCCCAAAGTCCACCATTAGCCCCACCCAAGAGCACTGGTAGGCTCCATTGCTGGTCGCCTCAGGCCAAACAACCAAGAGGGAGGGAACTCTGTCCCACTGATCAGCAGATAAGTGGATTAAAGTATGACTGAGCTCTGGCCACCAGAACAACACCCAGCTCTACCCGCCACCAGTCCCTCCCATCAGGAAGCTTGCACAAACCTCTTAGATAGCCTCATCCATCAGAGGGCAAACAGCAGAAGCAAGAAGAACTACAATTCTGCAGCCTGCGGAATGAAAACCACATTCATAAAAAGACAGACAAAATGAAAAGGCAGAGGACTATATACCAGATGAAGGAACAAGATAAAACCCCAGAAAAACAACTAAATGAAGGGGAGATAGGAAATCTTCCAGAAAAAGAATTCAGAATAATGATAGTGAAGATGATCCAGGACCTCGGAAAAAGAATGGAGGCAAAGATCGAGAAGATGCAAGAAATGTTTAACAAAGACCTAGAAGAATTTAAGAACAAACACATAGAAGAATTAAAGAACAAACAGAGAGGAACAATACAATAACTGAAATGAAAAATACACTAGAAGGAATCAATAGCAGAATAACTGAGGCAGAAGGACGGATAAGTGACCTGGAAGACAGAATGGTGGAAATCACTGCCATGGAACAGAATAAAGAAAAAAGAATGAAAAGAAATGAAGACAGCCTAAGAGACCCCTGGGACAACATTAAAAGGACCAATATTCCCGTTATAGAGGTCCGAGAAGGAGAAGAGAGAGAAGAGAAAGGACCTGAGAAAATATTTGAAGAGATCATAGTAGAAAACTTCCCTAACATGGGAAAGGAAATAGCTACCCAAGTCCAGGAAGTGAAGAGAGTCCCAGGCAGGATAGACCCAAGGAGAAACACACTGAGACACATAATAATCAAATTGACAAAAAGTAAAGACAAAGAAAATTTATTAAAAGTAACAAGGGAAAAATGATAAATAACATACAAGGGAACTCCCAGAAGGTTAACAGCTGATTTCTCAGCAGAAACTCTACAAGCCAGAAGGGAGTGGCATGATATATTTAAAATGATGAAAGGGAAGAACCTACAACAAATATTACTCTACCCAGCAAGGATCTCATTTGGATTTGACAGAGAAATCTAAAGCTTTATAGACAAGCAAAAGCTAAGAGAATTCAGACCACCACACCAGCTTTACCACAAATGCTAAAGGAACTTCTCTAGCCTGGAAACAAAAAAAAAGGAAAAGACCTACAATAATAAACCCAAAACAATTAAGAAAATGGTAATAGAAATATATATAAAGATAATTATCTTAAATATAAATGGATTAAATGCTCCAATCAAAAGACATCAGCTTGCTGAGTGTATACCAAAAAAAGACCCATATATATGCCTTACAAGAGACTCACTTCAGACCTAGGGACACATACAGACTGAAAGTGAGGGGATGGAAAAAGATATTCCATGCAAATGGAAATCAAAAGAAAGCTGGAGTAGCAATACTCATATCAGATAAAATAGACTTTAAAATTAAGAATGTTTCTTGGATTGGAAGAAACAATATTGTGAAAATGACTATACCACCCAAAGCAATCTATAGATTCAATGCAATCTTTATGAAATTACCAATGGCATTTTTTTCAAAAACTAGAACAAAAAAAATCTTAAAATTTGTATGGAGAGACAAAAGACCCCGAATAGCCAAAGCAATCTTGAGGGAAAGAAATGGAGCTCGAGGAATCAGACTCCCTGACTTCAGACTATACTACAAAGCTACAGTAATTAAGACAATGTGGTACTGGCACAAAAACAGAAATATAGATCAATGGAACATAATAGAAAGCCCAGAGGTAAACCCACGCACCTATGGTCAACTAATCTATGACTAAGGAGGCAAGAATATACAATGGAGAAACGACAGTCTCTTCAATAAGTTGTGCTGGGAAAACTGGACAGCTACATGTAGAAGAATGAAATTAGAACACTCCCTAACACCATACACAAAAATAAACTCAAAATGGATTAAAGACCTAAATGTAAGACTGGACACTATAAAACTCTTAGAGGAAACCATAGGAAGAATACTCTATGACATAAATCACAGCAAGATCTTTTTTGACCCATCTCCTAGAGTAATGGAAATAAAAACAGAAATAAACAAATGGGACCTAATGAAACTTCAAAGCTTTTGCACAGCAAAGGAAACCATAAACAAGACAAAAAGACAACCCTCAGGATGGGAGAAAATATTTGCAAATGAAGCAACTGACAGAGGATTAATCTCCAAAATATATAAACAGCTCATGCAGCTCAATATTAAAAAAGCAAACAACCCAATCCAAAAATGGGCAGAAGACCTAAATAGACATCTCTTCAAAGAAGATATACAGATGACCAAGAGGCACATGAAAAGCTGCTCAGCATCTCTAATTATTAGAGAAATGCAAATCAAAACTACAATGAAGTATCACCTCACACTGGTCAGAATGGCCATCATTAAAAATCTACAAACAATAAGTGCTGGAGAGGGTGTGGAGAAAAGGGAACCCTCTTGCACTGTTCGTGGAAATGTAAATTGATACAGCCACTATGGAGAACAGTAAGGAGGTTCCTTAAAAAACTAAAAATAGAATTACCATGTGACCAGCAATCCCATTACAAGGCATATACCCAGAGAAAACCATAATTCAAAAAGACACAGGCACCCCAATGTTCACTGCAGCAGTATTTACAATAGCCGGATCATGGAAGCAGCCTAAATGTCCATCGAAAGACGAATGGACAAAAAAGATATGGTACATATATACAATGGAGTATTAGCCATAAAATGGAAATAAACTGGGTCATTTGTTGAGACATGGATGGACCTAGAGACTGTCATACAGAGTGAAGTAAGTCAGAAAGAGGAAAACAAATATCGTATATTAACGCATATATGTGGAACCTAGAAAACTGGTACAGATGAACCAGTTTGCGGGGCAGAAATAGTGACACAGATATAGAGAACAAATGTATGGACACCAAGGGGTGAAGGCGGGGGGGGTGGCGGTCGTGGTGGGATGAATTGGGAGATTGTGATTGACATATATACACTAATATGTATAAAATAGATAACTAATACGAACCTGCTGTATAAAAAATAAATTAATTAAATTAAATTAAAAAAAAAACTATGTGAGGATAAAATGCTGCATAGTCAAATCTTAAGGGGAAAGAAGAAAAAATATAGAAAGATTATGAGCGATTAAGAAGGACATCTCAATAGAAGTAGAAGGCAAAGTTCAGGCCTTAGATCTAATAGAATTTATTGTTTTTACGTGAACTGAATCATTAAAGGATCTTCTTTGTTGTTGTTAATTGTGTGTATTTGTATTACACTAATATTTTTTCCATTTTAATTCAAATTGAAAAAAGGATATACTGCTTTGTTCATGCTCTGGATTAAATTATAGAACACTTGAAGAAGAAACTGCATCCTTTAGTTTAATTATGCATTATGCTATGTATATTTTTAATATATAATATTGAGCCAGAAAATCTTAGGGATTTTTAGGTAGATATCAATATAGGTCACAGGTAATTTTATTTTTCATATGTTGTTTGCCTAACTCAGTACCAAAATTCATTCTTTGCCTACCAACATAAAGGTCACTTGCCAAAGGCCCAAACAGAATCTCTTACAGATTTCTCCCAAGAAAAGGCAAGCTTGTGTTAAGAGTTCGGAGGTATTACCCCAGGTGGCTCACTACTGAAGAATTCTTCTTCAAACTATCAGGGCTTATGTTTAAAATCCATCTGAATCATATATGTTATTAACATAATGTCTTTGCTTTAACGTAAACATTTTCCCCTATGTATACTGTGAATTAAATCAGGAAGTAGGCAGATGCTCCAAGTTTATCCTATGGCCCTGCCAAACTCTCTGGAATACAACTGAGTACCCACAGGTTATGGTTATCACAGCTTGAGAAGAATAGACTTATGGGAGGAGACTTCAAAATAGACATGGGGGGCAGAGTCAAGATGGCATACTAGGAGGACATGGAATTCGCGTCTCCTCACAACTAGGGCACCTACCAGGCACTGGTGGGGGGCCATGGACACCTAATGGGATGGTAGGAACCCCTAGCAACTGGCTTGCAGGATCTTTGTTCCCAGGCTGGAGGTCGGGGCCAAGCTCCTGTGGTGGGAGCTCCGAGTCCAAACCGCTGGACTAACAGAGAACCTCAGAACCCAGGGAATATCAATCGGAGTGAGGTCTCCTGGAGGTCCTCATCTCAGCACCAAGAACCAGCTCTATCCAACTGCCTGCAAACTCCAGTGCTGGATGTCTCAGGCCAAACAACCAGTAAGAGAGGAATACAGCACCACCCATCAAAAAAAAAAAAAAAAAAAAAAGAAACGACAAAAAAAATTATTACAGATGAAGGAGCAAGGTAAAAAGCTACAAGACCAAATAAATGAAGATGAAATAGGGAATCTACTGGATAAAGAATTCAGAGTAATGATGGTAAAGATGATCCAAAATCTCAGAAACATAATGGAGAAAATACAAGAAACATTTAACAAGGATCTAGAAGAACTAAAGAGCAAATAAACAGTGGTGAACAACACAATTACTGAAACTAAAAATACTCTAGAAGGAATTAATTACTGAATAACTGAGGCAGAAGAACGGCTAAGTGACCTGGATGATAAAATAGCAGAACTAACCACCACAGAGCAGAATAAAGAAAAAAGAATGAAAAGAATTGAGGACAGTCTCAGAGACCTCTGGGACAACATAAATGTACCAACATTGGAATTATAGGGGTCCCAGAAGAAGAGAAAAAGAAAGGGTCTGAGAAAATACTTGAAGAGATTATAGTAGAAAACTTCTGTAACATGGGAAAGGAAATAGCCAGTCAAGTCCAGGAAGTACAGAGAGTACCATACAGGATAAACCCAAAGAGAAACACGCTGAGACACATATTAATCAAACTATCAAAAATTAAATAGAAAGAAAAAACATTGAAAGCAGCAAGGGAAAACCAACAAATAACATACAAGGGAATCCCCATAAGGTTAACAGCTGAACTTTCAGCAGAAACACTGCAAGCCAGAAGGGAGGGGCAGGACATATTTGAAGTGATGAAAGGGAAAAATCTACAACCAAGATTACTCTACCCAGCAAGGATCTCATTCAGATTCCACGGAGAAATTAAAACCTTTACAGATAAGCACAAGTTAAGAGAATTCAGCACCACCAAACTGGCTTTAAAACAAATGCTAAAGGAACTTCTCTAGGCAGGAAACACAAGAGAAGGAAAAGACCTAAAATCACAAACCCAAAACGATTAAGAAAATGGCAATACAAACATACATATTGATAAATACCTTAAACGTAAATGGATTAAATGCTCAACCAAAAGATTTAGACCAGCTGAATGGATACAAAAACAAGACCTGTATATATGCTGTCTACAAGAGAGCCACTCAGACCTAGGGACACATACAGACTGAAAGTGAGGGGTTGGAAAAGATATTCCATGTAAACGGAAATCAAAAAAAGCTGGAGCAGCAATTCTTATATCAGACAAAATAGACTTTAAAATAAAGACTATTACAAGAGAAAACGAAGGAAACTACAGAATGATCAAGGGATCAATCCAAGAAGAAGATATAACATTTGTAAATATTTAGGTACCCAACATAGGAGCACCTCGATACGTAAGGCAAATGCTAACAGCCATAAAAGGGGAAATCAACAGTAACACAATAATAGTAGGGGACTTTAACACCCCACCTTAACCAATGGACAAATCACCCAAAATGAGAATAAATAAGGAAACACAAGCTTTAAATGACATATTAGACCAGATGAACTTAATTGATATTTATAGGACATTCCATCCAAAAATAACAGAATACACTTTCTTCTCAAGTGCTCATGGAACATTCTGCCGGGTAGATCATATCTTGGGACACAAATCAAGCCTTGGTAAATTTAAGAAAATTGAAACTGTATCAAGTATCTTTTCTGAGCACAATGCTATGAGACTAGATATCAATTACAAGGAAAAAAACTGTAAAATATACAAACACATGGAGGCTAAACAATATGCTACTGAATAACCCAGAGATTGGTGAAGAAACCAAAGAGGAAATCAAAAAATACCTAGAAAAAAATGACAATGAAAACACGACAAAACAAAACCTATGGGATGCAGCAAAAGCAATTCTAAGAGGGAAGCTTATAGCAGTACAATCCTACTTCAAGAAACAAGAAAAATCTCAAACAACCTAACCATATATCTAAAGCAATTAGAGAAAGGGGAAAAAAACTCCCAAAAACCCAAAGCTAGCAGAAGGAAAGAGATCATAAAGATCAGATCAGAAATAAATGAAAAAGAAATGAAGGAAATGATAGTAAAGATCAATAAAACTTAAAGCTGGTTCTCTGAGAAGGTAAACAAAGTTAATAAAACATTAGCCAGACTCATGATAAAATAGAGGGAGAAGACTCATATCCACATAATTAGAAATGAAAAAGGAGTAACAACTGACACTGCAGAAATTCAAGGGATCATGAGAGACTACTTCAAGCAACTATATGTCAATAAAATGGACAACCTGGAAGAAATGGACAAATTCTTAGAAAAGCACAACCTTCTGAGACTGAACCAGGAAGAAATAGAAAATATAAGCAGACCATCACAAGCACTGAAATTGAAACTGTGATTGAAAATCTTCCAACAAACAAAAGCCCAGGACCAGATGGCTTCACAGGTGAATTCTAACAAACATTTAGAGAAGAGCTAACACCTATCCTTCTCAAACTCTTTCAAAATATAGCAGAGGGAGGGACACTCGCAAACTCATTCTATGAGGCCACCATCACCCTGATACCAAAACAAGACAAAGATGTCAGAAAAAACAAAACTACAGGCCAATATCACTGACAAATATAGATGCAAAAATCTTAAACAAAATACTAGCAAACAGAATCCAACAACACATTAAAAGGATCATACACCATGATCAAGTGGGGTTTATTCCAGGAATGCAAGGATTCTTCAATATATGCAAATTAATCAATGTGCTAAACCATATTAACAAATTGAAGGAGAAAAACCATATGATTGGGCTTCCCTGGTGGTGCAGTGGTTGAGAATCTGCCTGTAAATGCAGGGGACACGGGTTCGAGCCCTGGTCTGAGAAGATCCCACATGCTGCGGAGCAGCTGGGCCCATGAGCCACAATTACTGAACTTGTGCATCCGGAGCCTGTGCTCCGCAACAAGAGAGGCCGCGATAGTGAGAGGGCCGCGCACCACAATGAAGAGTGGCCCCCGCTTGCCACAACTAGAGAAAGCCCTCGCACAGAAACGAAGACTCAACACAGCCAAAAATAAAATAAATAAATAAATAAATTAATTAATTAAAAAAAAACCCATATGATCATCTCAATAGATGCAGAAAAAGCTTTTGACAAAATTCAACACCCATTTATGATAAAAACTCTCCAGAAAGTAGGCATAGATGGAAACTACCTCAACATAATACAGGGCATATGATAAACCCACAGCCAACATCGTTCTCAATGGTGAAAAACTGAAACCATTTCCACTAAGATCAGGAAAAAGACAAGGGTTCCCAATCTCACCACTATTATTCAACATAGTTTTAGAAATTTTAGCCACAGCAATCAGAAAAGAAAAAGAAATAAAAGGAATCCAAATCAGAAAAGAAGTAAAACTTTCACTGTTTGCAGATGACATGATACTATACATAGAGAATCCTAAAGATGATACCAGAAAACTACTAGAGCTCATCAATGAACTTGGTAGAGTAGCAGGATACAAAATTAATCCACAGAAATCTCTTGCATTCCTATACACTAATGATGAAAAATCTGCAAGAGAAATTAAGCAAACACTCCCACTTACCATTGCAACAAAAAGAATAAAACACCTAGGAATAAACCTACCTAAGGAGACAAAAGACCTGTATGCAGAAAACTGTAAGACACTGATGAAAGAAATGAAAGATGATACAAACAGATGGAGAGATATACCATGTTCTTGGATTGGAACAATCAACATTGTGAAAATGACTATACTACCCAAAGCAATCTACAGATTCAGTACAATCCCTAACAAACTACTAATGGCATGTTTCACAGAAGCAGAACAAAAAATTGAACAATTTGTATGGAAACACAAAAGGCCTCAAATAGCCAAAACAATCTTGAGAAAGAAAAACGAAGTTGGAGGAATCAAGCTCCCTGACTTCAGACTATACTACAAAGCTACAGTAATCAAGACAGTATGGTACTGGCACTACAACAGAAATATAGATCAATGGAACAGCATAGAAAGCACAGAGATAAACCCAAGCACCTATGGTCAACGAATCTATGACAAAGGAAGTAAGAAAATACATTGAGGAAAAGACAACCTCTTCAATAAGTCATGCTGGGAAAACTGGACAGTTACATGTAAAAGAATGAAATTAGAACACTCCCTAACACCATACACAAAAGTAAACTCAAAATGGTTTCAAGACCTAAATTTAAGGCCAGGAACTATAAAACTCATAGAGGAAAACATCAAACACTCTATGACATAAATCACAGCAAGATCCTTTTTGACCCACCTCCTACAGAAATGGAAAAATGAAAATAAACAAATGGGACCTAATGAAACTTAAAAGCTTTTGCACAGCAAAGGAGAACTTAAACAAGACAAAAAGACAACCCTCAAAATGGGAGTAAATATTTGCAAATGAAGCAACTGACAAAGGAATAATCTCCAAAATTTACAATCAGCTCATGCAGCTCAATATCAAAAAAACAAACAACCCAATCCAAAAATGGGCAGAAGTCCTAAATAGACATTTCTCCAAAGAAGATATACAGATTGCCAACAAACACATGAAAGAATGCTCAACATCACTAATCATTAGAGAAATGCAAATAAAAACCACAGTGAGGTATCACCTCACACCGGTCAGAATGGCCATCATCAAAAAAATCTACAAACAATAAATGCTGGAGAAGGTGTGGAGAAAAGGGAACCCTCTTGCACTGTTGGTGGGAATGTAAATTGATACAGCCACTATGGAGACCAGTATGTGGAGATTCCTTAGAAACTAAAAATAGAACTACCATATGACCCAGCAATCCCACTACTGGGCGTATACACTGAGAAAACCACAATTCAAAAAGAGTCATGCACCACAATGTTCATTGCAGCTCTATTTACAATAGCCAGGACATGGAAGCAACCTAAGTGTCCATCGACAGATGAATGGATAAAGAAGATGTGGCACATATATACAATGGAATATTACTCAGCCATAAAAAGAAACGAAATTGAGTTATTTGTAGTGAGGTGGATGGACCTAGAATCTGTCATACAGAGTGATGTAAGTCATATGTATGGAATCTAAAAAAAAAATAAATGCCCTGATGAACCTAGGGGCAGGACTGGAATAAAGATGCAGATATAGAGAATGGACTTGAGGACACAGGGAGGGGGAAGGGTAAGCTGGGACAAAGTTAGAGAGTAGCATTGACATATATACACTACCAGATGTAAAATAGAGAGCTAGTGGGAAGCAGCTGCATGGCACAGGGTGATCAGCTTGGTGTTTTGTGACCATCCAGAGGGGTGGGATAGGGAGGGTGGGAGGGAGACGCAATAGGGAGGGCATATGGGAATATACATATGCATATAGCTGATTCACTTTGTTTTACAGCGGAAACTAACACAACACTGTAAAGCAATCATACTCTAATAAAAATGATAAAAAAATAAAATAAAATAAAGGGGAAAATTACTTAATGGATAAGTAAAATGAAGAGCTTGTTATTTTTTAAAAATAAAAACAGACCTCTTTAAGTCAGGCCAAGAAGAAAAGAGATCTAACACAAATAGCATTAGAGATAAGAAAGGATAATATCCATACCTGAGTTTGACTCTTATTGCTCCAATGGAAGGAATTTTGTAATAATAACCTAAAAAATACATATTATATTATATTATATTATATTGTATTACATTATATTAAAAATTATATTATAAAATTATTTTTTGGCTTGAGGCAGAAAAGATCATTTTTCACTTCTAATTGAGCAATCATCAATAAAATATCAATAACTGACAAATTTGGAAAATGATTAATATATTTACAACAAATGCAAAGGCTTTATGAGAGATTTAGTTACATCTCTTAGGTTGCATAAAATAAATGTTATTTTTCTACAAAGTACAGTAGTATGGAACCTGGCATCTCTAAGGATATTTTTTCCATTCGAGAAATTATTAAAGATGCATGATGATGGGTATATGATACTTATTACATTTACATAAAATATTTGCCTAAATATAATGTTCAGAGTAAATATAGAGAGTCTTTGTAATGCTATGTGATCACAGTTTATTTTTCAAATAACACCTTGCTTTTTTCTGAGTACAAGGGAAACATGGGCTCACTATACAAAATTTGAATGTCCTATGAATGTATAAGAAATTTTTGTTTAATTCAACCACTCAGAGAAAGATGTACATGTATGTCACACTTTCTTATATCTGTTTTACAAAATTCATGTATTCTTTCATTCTAAATTTTTCATATAAGATTATATTTGATACATATTGAATCATTATGCTGTATACCTGAGACTAAAATAATGTCATATGTCAATACCTCAATTAAAAAATGCAAGGAAATGGGAAAAAATAAATAGACATGGGGAAGCCACTTCTGACACAACAACATGATGAGCCCCACAGACCCATTCCTCAGTGAAACTGGTGAAAACTGTAAAAATGACAACGACTTAAAGTCTCTGAAAATGGCCCTAAAACTATACAGTAAATATAGATTTATTTAAATAAACCTACAAAATTTGGTAAGAACTGAGACGTTCTGTGATATTTGAACCAAACCCCTACCTTCCGTCCCCACAGATAAAGAGATGGAAATTCTACTCCACACTGTTTCAATTAAGAACACAGGGTTCCATCTCCACACAGCTCCCAGTCAGAGGTCTGTCCTCCTGGGAAGGGAGAATATTAGCATTTTTCATCCTGCTCCCAGCTATCTGTTAATAAAGTGAAGTTCCAGGTGGGTGTGGCAAGGAGTGGGTGAGCCCTTCTTCCACTTAGGTCCACTTTATGATATGGAGGCTCTTGTGTGCAGCAATGCCTGCCCTGGCTTATGGGGTGGGGTTTCCACAACAAGAGAGTAAGTCAAGGAGACATGGAACGGCTGCCCACCCCTTCCACTAAGCCCTCAGCTCCTAAAGCCACACAGAGAAAAGCACTCCATTGTCCCTAATCTCAGCTCCATGGTCATGACTCAAAGATTCTTCCAAGGGGTGGTGGTGGTGAGGGGGAGAAGCCAAAAAACAGAGAGCTCCAAATCCTCCCCCAAAGGAACTGTTCTTCATTGGTAACAGCATAAGGGCACTCTTCAAAAGAATAGAGGTGTAGGGAAAAGCAATTGGGACTTGACTGAAAGATTCACTGGAATAATTGGATAAACTATAGACTCACCAGGTTCCCAGAAGTAAAAGGGGAAAGAAATAGCTGAGGAGAACCCTCCTGGAGTCACAGCCAATTATCAAACAGTGGCCTCAGGGACTTTCCCTTCAAAGGAACCAGAATTTGATTGGACTAGTCTGTGAATTCAATACATGTCTCAGGGCACTGTTGAAAATAATAGAGCAACCCTCCTGTAATCAATGGAGGTTAATATCTGGGTGTAGTCAGGGAAAGAGACACTCAGAGATTGCCTTGCCAAAACCACAGACATCCCAAGGTAACAGTGGACTTTTCCAAAGCTGCATCCCCTGAGAAGCAATATCAGAGACTTACCACTGTGGAAGGAAAGATATCAACTCCCCTAAAACAATCCAACCAGTCACTAAACAAGTAAAGGAGAAAATAATAATAACAAGCTTGGGGTGCTATTATATATTATCAAAAATGTATAGTTTCCAACACAAAATTATGAGACAAGCAAAGAACTAGGAAAGAATGCCCCATACGTTAGGGAAAACAAAAAACAACAACAACAAAAACAAGCAGACAACACAAAGAGTGCCTACATGTCAGAATTAACAGGCAAAAATTTAAGTAACCATTATAAATACGTTCAAAGCACTAAAGGTAACCATGATAAAAGAAGTAAAGGTCGATATGATAACAATGTCTCATCAAATAAAGACTACCAATAAAGAGATTGGCAATGTATAAAAGAACCAAATGGAAATTCAGGAATTGAAAAGTTGTCATCTCCAGTATTTTCACAGGTGGAGGGAGCCATGCCAGAGGCTTCCAACATAATGGCTCTTCCAGGGAGCCACCAGGGGGAACTGAGGGGCCAACGGGTCTAATAAGGTTGTGTAGATTTACGATGCCCTGATTAAGGTTTGCTTGCACAGTTGAGAACATCTACTGCTACCACAAATTCTCAATAAATTCTGAGGGTCCTGGAAGTACACCATGAAAATGATTGGGTAGTTTTCTCAATCTACAGTAGTAAAGGTTGGAGGCACATGTGTAGTCTTGGTGAAGGAGAATTTAGTCACATGCTTTCAACAGTCAAATGTTTGGCCTTATATTACCAGAGATGGGTCTGAACTGCATAAGGCTATCAGCCAGTTAGGGTTGCAATTGGGGCAGTGTAATGACCAGTGCCTGGGATTATTTCCACTTCCTATGGGGAGGTTTATGGTTAGGAGAAATAAGCCATTCACTAAAGCCACTATACATTGGAATTTCAGCTGGAACTTGCATATCAAGTGGGTAGGTGTGGTCCAGCAGGGTCAGGGAAGTCTATGACCTGGGGATCACAGCTAACCACCTGGTGGGGTCATCAATGAATATTGGAAAACAAGATGATCAACATTATTTTTCCTTTTTTCTTTTGACTAGTTTAGTGATTATGAAGATAACCAGTAAAATATATGACCTGGTGTGGTATTATGAAATTGAGTTAATTAAGGAAAAATAGCATAATACAGGCATCAAGAATGGCAAAAAATGAGGAATCAAAAAATCCAATATTTTTAATGTGCTGGTTATGTGTCAATCATCTGTGCTTTGTCTAGAATAAAGTTAGCAATGTAATACTCTTGCTTAAGGAGCAAACACCATTACTGAGATCCAGAAATAACCCTAAGACATTTAGGCATGGCCGTCTTCATCTCTTGATAATTTTTTATTAGCACCAGAAAAATACAGGCCATCATTTTCAAGTGTATTTCTAGCCAATTACATAGATTTATCATGGAAATGGCATAATTTAATTAAATATTTTCAAAAATAAAGAAAATAAACATTCTGAGACTATTTCTACATAAAATATTCATAGTTCCTCTTTATTTCAGTAGCTACTACTGTTCTTCAAACAACCTCATTCCCATTACTGTATGCTCAAGAAATCCTTTCCTATATTCTTAATTCATATTCTAGAGTTGACCTTCATTTCTGCTATGTGTTGCATCACACCATATATTTAAAGTAAGGGACCAATCATGTCCCTGGATATGAATAGTTCTAGCCTTTTCTCTGCAGGAGAGTTGCTAGAATCAAGATAAGACACACATTCTGTTAGGTATTTAATAACAAATATTTTGTTTCTTAGGCCAAAAAGTCTCAATTCTCTTCCAACTGTGTCCAACACACAATTTTAAATAATATTAAAAATGTAAATCAAGTTAGATAACTAATTTTTTTTTTCTAATTGAATGGCAAAACTGATCCAGCTTTGCCCTTAGGTTTGTCCCAACATATTTTTATTATGAAACATTTTAAAAGTATTCAAATTTTTAAAATGTAAGGGGACTCAAATTATTGGGAAACATGCAAATAATATTATCCCATAAGATTAAGGCATCAAATTCCCCTCGATAACAATCATAGGCAGCACGGCCAGGTGAGCCCAGTTGGTGTGAGAAGAGCGGTGGCCATATGGCTGAGAGTTTAAAGTGGTAAATGCCCCTGGCAGCAAGAAAAGCCATTTAGGAGTCCATTTACTGCCCTGTAACTTAAAGAGCAAGGATTTTAAAAGACCATTGTTCTGTTCAATAATGCCAGAGGACCACAGGGAAAATGGGAGTCCCATTGGATACCCTGTTGGAGAGCCCAGTGCTGTCTTATGTGGGCAGTAAAATGGGATCCTTGATTTGAGTCAATGATGTCAGGAAGGCCAAATGGGGGCAAGATACACTCAGAAAAGAAAGAGGGTTACCTGCTTCGAAGAGGTGTTCCTGGTGGACGTAGCCAGCAGTAGGCCCATAACAGTATCCATACATGTAATGGCTGGCAAAGCAGGTATTATCCACAGATAGAGGAAGCTGCCCTCTGAAATCAACCTGCCAGCAGCTAAAAGGGCAGTCCCCTCCAGGAACCGAAGCATGACAGCACAGTTTCCAGTGCACACATCAGTGAAAATATATATATATATGTATATATATATATATATATATATATATATATATATATATATATAAAACGATTGAATTATATACTTTAAATAGATGAATTTTGTGCTATGTGTCAGTAAATCTGTTACTAAAAACAGACATGGACCTGAGAAGAAATGGTAATATGGTCAAAAAAGGGCAATTTATTTTTTTCTCTACCTCACTCCCTCATTTCAGCTTCCCACTTGTGTGAATCCATATATGTAGTATAAACCTTCTAATTAGTATTTGCAAGGTATGTGCCCAGAAAGAATCTTCAGTGAAGACCATAATAAATTCCTTGTAGTCTTTATTAGGATGAAGTACTTCTCTTTCCACTGGAGAAAGATTCTTATACTTAAGGCAAGCATATACACTTCTTTTTCTTATTTAGAAATTAAGTAGAATGTTAGAAGTTATGTACATTGTAAAGGAACCTTCAGATTTTGAACCTGTTTCTTTAGTTCATAGTAGTCAGCAGAGTAATAAAGGTTAGGAATGTAGAGCAAAGCGGCGCCTGCCACTCCGTCCACCATCTTAACCCAACCCATAGTGAAAAAGCTTCTGAGAGAGAAAGAAGGACCTAGAGTAGAGAAGCAGTGTCAGCCCCTCCCAGATCCAGCCTCTCTTCGTGAGGCACCGCCCTCACCCTTTTCCGGGCATTCCACATAGACACATGTTTTTATTTCACATCGGGATTCAAAAAGTTTCCCAGGAGAATCAGAGATTTTCCAATTAGTGACTCAAGCTGAAAGATGACTATTTATAATGTTTGTACCCTGTGTTAACTGGAGAAACCTGATTTATGTGGGTTTTATGTCCCAATGAGAAATGATCTGATTGTTTCTGTTAGAGTGAGTAAAATTTTGCCTACTGTAACTGACGTGAAAGGCAGGGCACTAAGTACAGTGACTGGAGACTTGAAACAATGCATTGAATCTGTTAATAGGATGGTTGAAAATATACATGCTATGTATACTAGGTTACACACAAGGAGGATAGTCATTCCTGGGTAGTTATTTTTCATTTTTTTTCACAACTCTAAAATATACGCATGCACAACAACTCAGGCTCCCAGAGCATATTTATTTTTCCAAGGAAACTATTTATCACATTGTTTTGGTGTTTAATTTATTCTAAAATTATTTGCTTTGAATATATTATTATTCTATTTTACGTTTCAGGGTGGTAGCATAGACTCAGAATATTTATAGATTTCTAATGTAAACCATTTACAATAAAAGTCTCTTTTTCTGTGGTATGCATATAATTGACTTTACTCTTTGTCTTCTGTCAGATCAATGTGTTCTCTTTTAATCAGGATATTCTTTTTAAAAGAATAATAAGGGACCAAAAGTAGGACATGACATTACATAATTATAATGTGTAGAAAGCTATGTCTTAGACGCCACAAGCCAATCAAAAAAAGATTTCATCTCCTTTCAATATTGAAAATTAGTTTCCTATTTAATTCTTTTCCTGACAGTTAGATACTGAGGAATCAACCCAAGAGGGGCAAAAAGACTCAAAAGACATTATTTTTCTGAAACAGAGTAAGAAGGGAGAAGTTTCCTAAGTAGAAATATTCATATTTTCAAAATCAGATTAAAATTATTTATAGGTGTTACATTATTCCTGTTATGAAGTCAGAATTTCATCCTATAGCTTTTGACTATATGTTACTTTATTATGTTTGCCATTAATATTTCTATAGCATCAATATATTTTTTTAAATCATGGCATGTTTGGAACCCACATAATTTGAACTGTTGTTCCTCCTAGAAGAATAAGTATTCCAAAGAATATGTAGCAACTTAATTTAAAAAAAAAAAAAAAAAAAAAGGAACATATGACAACTGGATTAAGGAACTTAGGAGAAAACTAGGAGCAGAATTATTTCAACTATAAAATTTGATTAGTGTATTTAATATTGATTTAAGGTAAAAGTTGATAAAAATAGGGAATAGTCACCATTGTCTTTGTTAATAGAAGCATAAGAGACATATAAGATAAGCAATCAAATACTTGAGGGACTTAAACATTATGCTAAGCCGTGTTGATAGGATCTGCAGGTATTAGGGAGCTAGGGATGCTGTGGGGATGGAAATTGCAATATTTAGTGAGAATAACAATATTTTACAGTGTTAAAATATTAAACATATTACAAATATGAAACAAATTAATATTTTAAACACAATAAATTTTAATATTCTTTTTATTAGACCTGAATCTGACATTTGACAAATGGTCCTTTTATTAAGTTGTTAAATAGCATTAAATCAATTCAGTTAAAGTAATGTATAAAAGGAATGAGCAAATCATGGTACAGCCGGAAAGGAGGTTGGTGTCAGAGCACAGAGAGATTTAGCTGGTAAGCAATGCATTTAATTTATTTTTATCAAGCTTTCATTACTTTGTTGTTTGAGTTATTATTTCAAAACACTTCATTAAAAATCTCAAATAAATTTGACTCCAAATGAAATTAGAGCTCCTTAACACCAAAGAAAAGAAAAAAAAAAATCTCACCTTTTTGATATGAATTAGCTTCAGTTAATAATGTCTTTTGGCATTTTTCTTCAAGATAGTTAATTTTATTTGCTTTTGTTTTCATCTTGTTGAGTCTTTTATCTATCAGTTGAATATGCAGACCCATCAACTGACAAAGTTTTATCAACATTTATATTTGATGAGACTTAGTCAAAGGAATATAAAAAAATACTTGTCTAAATTCAAGCAGACATAAACCTTACTAGGATAAAACATTTGATCTTTCCGACAACTTTGCATTTTTCTGTAGATTCCTACACAACTTTATGATCTCACAGTGGCTAACACAGAGCTCTGCACCTGGTAGGTAAATATATTTACCTCAGTAAATATAGGAATTAATGGAAGTTTATAACAAATTAGTAAAATGTTAAAGGACTGATTAAAGCAATGTAGAAAAGCCATCTAAAAAGTCTATATAGCTCAAGTATGATTCTACTAAAGTCATTACCTGATAAAGTGGGGGGAGGGATTAAAAATCCTTGGCATAAATTTTGAGGATTTGTAACCAGAAAATATTATTGCAACCTTGGGATTTTTGTAAATGTCCAAACATCTGTTGGCTAACATATACTTATGGTTCATTGAAAAGATGCAAAAGTCACATAGGGGACAAGTTAATGATGCAAAGAAAAGAAAGTCTGACTCGTTAGCAATCATTTAAGACTTGGGCAACTGTCAAAAATTTATCAAAATATAGTGTTTAATATATTTTGGCACACTTTGTAATCACTCAAAATAGACATCAAAACAAGCAACATTATTTACTCTATTATCTTTTTATTATTCAAAGCTGAGTGGGAGAGTTATAAACATCCAATAAATTGTGTTTGCCATATGAGTAGGATCTTAGATCTAACTAATTCACTAAACTTTCACTGTAAAATGTCAATCATTTAACAGACGAAACATAGATAAACTCAAAATTTTTCTTTTAGTATTTAACTGCATAACTTCATTGAGGATATACATGATTGATTTAAGTTCTCCCCACCATCTTTTCTTTTTCACTTTTTGAATTAAGAAATACATGTGAAAAGGTAAAGAAAACATAAATGCACTGTTTAATAAAAATATAAAGAACATGCCTATGTGATATCTTCACTGGTCAATAGGATAAATAGAATATTTCAATCAGTCCAGGAGTCTCCTATGTGTGCCTTGGACATCACAGCCTGCACGTTTCTCAGAATTGCTTGGAAAACAATTTGGCAGTTGCATATAGCTAAACACATACATAATATTTAAGAAAGCAATTTCATTCTCATGTATATGTCCAAGGATAAGGAAAATATGTGACCATAAAAAGACCTGTATGTGAATGTTTATAGTTGCTCTATTCATAATAGCCTCAAACTGGAAACACCATAAATGGCCATCAACAGATGAATGGGATAAGCAAATTGCAGTCTATCCATGTAATAGAATTCTACTCAGCAATAAAAAGGGTGAACTACTGATATATACAACAATATGGATGAATCTCAGAAGCATTATGTTAAGCAAAAAAAGCCAAACATTAAAACTGTTATTCTATTTATATAACATTCAGTCAAAGACAAATCTACAGAGGCAGAAATCAGTGGTTGTCAAGAACTGAGAATGTGGGAAGTACACTGACTAAACTAGGAATAGGAGGAAGCTGGGTGGTGATGGAAAATATCTCACATCTTGATTTTGGTGACGGTTATAAGATGTATGACATTAGTCAAAAATCATAGAACTGCATACCTAAAAAGAGTGAATTTATTGTATTGAAATTATACCTCAATAAACAACCTTAAGTGGGAAAAAAGCCTGAAGAACACCAGAAAGGTGAGGAACACAAGAAACAATTGGCAAATTTGCCTTCGATTCTAGGAGAACTGCAGCCCACCCACCCACATGGCAGGAAACCTTCCAAGGGTGTTCACTCCAACACAGGGTACCAATGGCAGTCACACCATTCATTAAAGAAGACTTAAGCCTCCTTCCTCTCGGGACACAAGAAGCTTATAGTCTCTGCCAAAAGATACATTTTTTTCTTGATAGGAACTATAATTACAACTCATTCATTCCACAAATAGTTATTGAGCACTTAAAAAGTGTCAGCCACTGTTTCATGTACTGGCATTTCAGTGGTAAACAATATAGGAAAGCACATTATTCTCCAGGAGCATAAATACTGGTCTGACTCAGTTTATGAAGGTGTTACCAGACAATGGGCTGAGTGCTTTAGAGAATCATCTCCTTCTCATTTTTTTCCAAAATAGAAATAACTTTAATTTTTTTATGATGATGTAAATATGGTCATTTAAAAAATTTAATAAGATCCTAAAGAATCATAAAGAAAAAAATTATAATCACCTGTATTCCTACCACTCAAAGGTAGCCTCTGTTACTATTCTGGTACATCATTTTACAAACACACACATACACACACACACATATATTCACTTAGCAAAAATATTATCTTGTGTATTGGTGATGGATAGGTAAATATGATAAAAAAATATGGAAAATATTAGCAATCACAGGATCTAGGTTAAAGGATATTTATCATGTAGGTTTTTTAACTTGAAAAATTTCGTGTCAGTTTTGGTAAGTAATTTTTTTCCAAGAATTTTTCCATTTCATCTAAGTTGTCAAATTTATTTACAAAAGCCCGTTCATAATATCCCTTTTTTTTTTTTTTTCAGTCTCTAGACTCAAAGTGTTATCTCTTTTTTAGTCTTTAGGTTGGAAATTTGTCTTATCCTCTTAAGATAAAGATCGGCTTCCCCCTAGAAAGAGAGAATTCTATCGGCAGACTGCCTTCAAACTCAAGCTGCAGCAGTAACTCCTTCCTGGATATCTTCAACCTCCCAGTCTACTTTGCAGATTTTGGAGATATATATATAAATATAAAGACTATATAAGCTCTATAGTCTTTTGTGTATGACTGAATGCACCTAATATTTTCGAGATTCACCCATGTTGTTGCAGGCTTCAATAGGTTTTTTATTTTTTTATGCTGGATATTATTCAGCTTTATACATATACCACAGATTTTTTAAAAATCCATTCACCTGTTGATAAGTATTTGGGTTGTTTCCAGTTTTTTATTCCCATTTTGAAAAAAAATTCTAGGAATTTTAAAATCCAAGGCTTTGTGTGAATGCATGTTTTCATTTATATTTTTGTGTTATATTTAGGTCTATGATATATTTTGAGTTGACTTTTGAGTATATATGAGGTAAGGTTTGTTGTTCACATTTTTGTATATGATAATCCCATTGCTCCAGCACAATTTGTTGAAAAGACTGTCTTTTCCCTATTGAACTACCTTGGCATGCTAGCCCCAAATCAATTGACCATATCTATTTGGGTCTATTTCTAGATTCTCATTTCTCTTCAATTGATCTGTGTTTCTATCCTTATGCTGGTACCATGCTATCTTGATTAATGGAGCTCTCTAGTAAATGCTGAAATCAAATAGTCTATGCTCTCCAACTTTATTGTTATTTTTCAAAATTTTTGTCTATTATAAGCTCATTGAATTGCCACATATATTTATGAACAGTTTGATAGTGTACACGAAAAGGTATATTGGGCTTTTAACTGGACCTATAGATGAATTTGTGGAAAATTCAACAATGCTGAATATTCCAACCCATGAACACAGTATATTTCTCCATTATTTAGATCATCTTTATCTTCTCTCAGGAATATTTTGTATTTTCAGTGTACAGAACTTGTGCATTTTTAGTTAAGTTTATCCCTAAATACTTTATGCTTGGTGATATTGTAAACAGTTCTTTTTCCTTTTTCAATTTTTAATTATTCTTTGGTAGAATGTAAAAAATAACTTCTTATGTAAGATCTGTTCTTTACAATGCATTGACTCAGACTTCCTACTCTGCTAAAACAATACTTTCACTTCTCTAAAGTTATAACTTACTAATAATTCATTCATTTAATCTACCAAAATTTGCTGCAGCAGCCAGAGGAAACTAATACACTGACTTTCTCATCCTTTCTATGCCCATATAACATGATAAATTCAACACATTTTTGAGAAATCAGTATGATTATCACAGCAGAACATTAATTAATTATTCAAATAAATGTTAAAGTGTGATAAATCATGCAAATTAAAATTCACATTACTCAAGAGGATGTTAATGACAGAGAAACAAATTTATTAAAGTAAAAATATATAATTTAAGTGGTTTTCATTGATTTTTCTATGTAACAATTTAGAAAAAATATTGAAAAGCATCAATACTTTTTTTCCATTCATGGAATTCTAATTTCAGATGATTTTTTTAAAATGTGAAACCCAATAATTATGTAATTTCTTGATATAATCTAATTAATTTTGTATTAATGAATTTTTTTTACATCTTTATTGGAGTATAATTGCTTTACATTGTTGTGTTAGTTTCTGCTGTATAACAAAGTGAATCAGTTATATGTATACATATATCCCCATATCCCCTCCCTCTTAAGCCTCCCTCCCACCCTCCCTATCCCACCCCTCTAGGTGGTCACAAAGCACTGAGCTGATCTACCTGTTCTATGAGGCTGCTTCCCACTAGCTATCTATTTTATATTTGGTAGTGTATATATGCCAATACCACTCTCTCATTTTGTCCCACCTTACCCTCCCCTGCCCCCCATGTCCTCAAGTCCATTCTGTATGTTTGCATCTTTATTCCTGCCCTGCTCCAAGGTTCATCAGAATCATTTTTTTTTAGATTCCATATATATGTGTTAGTATATGTTATTTGTTTTTCTCTTTCTGACTTACTTCACTCTGTATGACAGATTCTAGGGCCATCTACCTCACTACAAATAATTCAATTTTGTTTCTTTTTATAGCTGAGTAATATTCCATTGTATATATGTACCACATCTTCTTTATTCATTCATCCAATGATGGACACTTAGGTTGCTTCCATGTCCTGGCTATTGTAAATAGAGCTGCAATGAACATTGTGGTGCATGACTCTTTTTGAATTGTGGTTTTCTCAGGGTATATGCCCAGTAGTGGGATTGCTGGGTCATATGGAAGTTCTATTTTCAGTTTCTAAGGAATCTCTACATACTGGTCTCCATAGTGGCTGTATCAGTTTACATTCTCACCAACAGTGCAAGAGGGTCTGCTTTTCTCCACACCTTCTCCAGCATTTATTGTTTATAGATTTTTGTGATGATGGCCATTCTGACCAGTGTGAGGTGATACCTCACTGTGGTTTTTAATTTGCATTTCTCTAATGATTAGTGATGCTCAGCATTCTTTCATGTGTTTGTTGGTAATCTGTATATCTTCTTTGGGGAAATGTCTATTTAGGTCTTCTGCCCATTTTTGGATTGGGTTGTTTGTTTTTTGATATAGAGCTGCATGAGTTGCTTGCATATTTTGGAGATTAATCCTTTGTCAGTTGCTTTATTTGCAAATATTTTCTCCCATTCTGAGGGTTGTCTTTTCGTCTTGTTTATGGTTTCCTTTGCTGTGCAAAAGCTTTTAAGTTTCATTAGGTCCCATTTGTTTATTTTTGTTTTTATTTCCATTTCTGTAGGAGGTGGGTCAAAAAGGATCTTGCTGTGATTTATGTCATAGTGTTCTACCAATGTTTTCCTCTAAGAGTTTTACAGTATCTGGCCTTACATTTAGGTCTTTAATCCATTTTGAGTTTATTTTTGTGTATGGTGTTAGGGAGTGTTCTAATTTCATTCTTTTACATGTAGCTGTCCAGTTTTCCCAGCACCACTTATTGAAGAGGCTGTCTTTTCTCCATTGTATATTCTTGCCTCCTTTGTCATAGATAAGGTGACCATATGTGTGAGGGTTTATCTCTGGGCTTTCTATCCTGTTCCATTAATCTATGTTTCTGTTGTTGTCCCAGTACCATATTGTCTTCATTACTGTAGCTTTGTAGTATAGTCTGAAGTCAGGGAGGCTGATTCCTCCAGCTCCATTTTTCTTTCTCAAGATTGCTTTGGCTATTCGGGGTATTTTGTGTCTCCATACAAATTGTAAATTTTTTTTTTTTGGTTCTATGAAAAATGCCCTTGGTAGTTTGATAGGGATTGCACTGAATCTGCAGATTGCTCTGGGTACTATAGTCATTTTCACAATGTTGATTCTTCCAATCCAGAAACATGGTATATCTCTCCATCTGTTTGTATCATCTTTGATTTCTTTCATTAGTGTCTTATAGTTTTCTGCATACAGGTCTTTTGTCTCCTTAGGTATGTTTATTCCTAGGTATTTTATTCTTTTTGTTGCAGTGGTAAATGGGAGTGTTTCCTTAATTACTCTTTCAGATTTTTCACTGTTAGTGTATAGGAATGCAGGAGAATTCTGTGCATTAATTTTGTATCCTGCTACTTTTCCAAATTCATTGATTAGCTCTAGTAGTTTACAGGTAGCATCTTCAGGATTCTCTATGTATAGTATCATGTCATCTGCAAACAGTGAGACTTTTACCTCTTCTTTTTTGATTTGGATTCCTTTTATTTCTTTTTATTCTCTGATTGCCAAGGCTAAAACTTCCAAAACTATGTTGAATAATAGTGGTGAGAGTGGGAACCCTTGTCTTGTTCCTGATCTTAGAGTAAATGGTTTCAGTTTTTCACCATTAAGAATGATGTTGTTTGTGGCTTTGTCATTTATGGCCTTTATTATGTTGAGGTAGGTTCCCTCTATGCTCACTTTCTGTAGAGTTTTTATCATAAATGGGTGTTGAATTTTGTCAAAAGCTTTTTCTGCCTCTATTGAGATTATCATATGGTTTTTATTCTTCAGTGTGTTAATATGGTATATCACAGTGATTGATTTGCCTGTATTGAAGAATCCTTGCATTCCTAGGATAAACCCCACTTGATCATGGTGTACGATCCTTTTAATGTGTTGTTAGAGTCTGTTTGCTAGTAGTTGTTGAGAATTTTTGCATCTATATTCATCAGTGGTATTGGCCTGTAGTTTTCTTTTCTTGTGACATCTTTGTCTGCTTCTGGTATCAGGGTGATGGTGGCCTCGCAGAATGAGTTTGTGAGTGTTCCTCCCTCTGCTATATTTTGGAAGAGTTTGAGAAGGATAAGTGTTAACTCTTCTCCAAATGTTTAATAGAATTCACCTGTGAAACCATCTTGTCCTGGGGTTTTGTTTGTTGGAAGAATTTTAATCACAGCTTCAATTTCGGTGCTTGTGATTGGTCTGTTCATATTTTCTATTTCTTCCTGGTTCAGTGTTGGAAGGTTTTACTTTTCTAAGAATTTGTCCATTTCTTCCAGGTTGTCCATTTTATTGGCATATAGTTGCTTGAAGTAGTCACGCATGATCCTTTGTATTTCTGCAGTGTCAGTTACTTCTTTTTCATTTCTAATTATGTTGATTTGAGTCTTCTCCCTTTTTTTCTTGATGAGTCTGGCTAATGTTTTATTAATTTTCTTTATCTTCTCAAAGAACTAGCTTTCAGTTTTATTGATCTTTGCTATTATTCCCTTCATTTCTTTTTCATTTATTTCTGATCTGATCTTTATGATCTCTTTCCTTCTGCTAACTTTGGGGGTTTTTTGCTCCCCTTTCTCTAACTGCTTTAGATGTAAGGTTAGGTTGTTTATTTGAGATGTTTCTTGTTTCTTGAGGTAGGATTGTATTCCTATAAACTTTCCTCTTAGAATTGCTTTTGCTGCAACCCATAGGTTTTGTGTCACCGTGTTTTCATTGTCATTTGTTTCTAGGTATTTTTTGATTTTCTCTTTGATTTCTTCAGCAATCTCTGGGTTATTTAGTAGTGTATTGTTTAGCCTCCATGTGTTTGTATTTTTTACAGTTTTTTCCCTGTAATTGATATGTAGTCTCATAGCATTGTGGTCGGAAAAGATACTTGACACAATTTCAATTTTCTGAAATTTACCGAGGCTTGATTTGTGACCCAAGATATGGTCTACCCTGGAAAATGTTCCATGAGCACTTGAGAAGAAAGTTTATTCTGTTGTTTTTGGATGGAATGTCCTATGAATATCAATTAAGTTCATCTGGTCTAATGTGTCATTTAAAGCTTGTGTTTCCTTATTTATTCTCATTTTGGGTGATTTGTCCATTGGTTAAAGTGGGGTGTTAAAGTCCCCTACTATTATTTTGTTACTGTTGATTTCCCCTTTTATGGGTGTTAGCATTTGCCTTATGTGTTGAGGTGCTCCTATGTTGGATGTATAAATATTTACAATTGTTATATCTTCTTCTTGGATTGATCCTTTGATCATTATGTAGTGTCCTTCTTTGTCTCTTGCAATTGTCTTTATTTTAAAGTATATTTTGTCTGATATAAGAATTGCTACTCCAGCTTTCTTTTGATTTCTATTTGCATGGAATATCTTTTTCCAACCCCTCACTTTCAGTCTGTATGTGTCCCTAGTTCTGAAGTGGGTCTCTTGTAGACAGCATATATAGTGGTCTTGTCCCTCTGGTGGGCAGGGCTGCGTCCAGTGATTTGTTTTGAGGTGTCTGTGAACTTATGATTTTAGGCAGCCTCTCTGCTAATGGGTGGAGTTGTGTTCCTGTGTTGCTAGTTGTTTGGTATGGGGTGTCCAGCACTGGAGCTTGGTGGCCATTGGGTGGAGCTGGGTCTTAGCGTTGAGATGGAGATCTCTGGGAGAGTTCTCACTGATTAATATTACATGGGGCCAGGAAGTCTCTGGTAGTCCAATGTCCTGGACTCGGCTCTCTCACCTTGGAGGCTCAGGCCTGACAGCTGGCCGGAGCACCAAGACCCTGCCAGCCGCATGGCTTGGAATAAAAGGAAGAAGAAGAAGAAAAAAAGCCAACAGACACAGCCCCAAAACAATTGGTAAAAGCAAAACTAAACAGACAAAATCACACAAAGAAACATAGACACACACTCACAAAAAGAGAAAAAAGAAAAAGAGAGCAACCAAACCAATAAACAAATCCACAAATAAAAACAATTGATAAAATCTAAACTAAGATAAACATAAAACCAAAAAAAAAAAATCAAATGCAGAAAGCAAACCCTAAGTCCACAGTTGCCCCCGAAGTCCACCACGTCAATTTTGGCAACACTCCTTGTCTGTTCAGGTATTCCACACATGCAGGGTTTATCAAGCTGATTGCGGGGATTTAGTCCTCCGCTCCTGAGGCTGCACAGAGGAATTTCACTTTCTCTTCTTTGTCCGCACAGCTCCTGGGGTTCAGTTTTGGTTTTGGCCCCGCCTCTGCATGTAGGCTGCCATCAGGCATCTGTTCCCTGCCCAGACAGGAGGGGGTTAAAGCAGCGGCTGATTAGGGCTTTCTTGCTCACTCAGGCCAGGGAGAGGGAAGTATAAGGTAGTCACAGTTGGAATGCGGGGCATGCCTGCAGCAGCAGAGGCTGGCATGACATTGCAACAGCGTGAGGCGTGCCGTGTGTTCTCCTGGGGAAGTTGGCCCTGGATCACAGGACCCTGGCAGTGGCGTGCTGCACAGGCTCCAGGGAGGGTGTGGGCAGTGACCTGCGCTTGCACACAAGATCCCTGGTGGCAGCAGTGGCAGTGGTAGCAGTCCGTGCCCGCCTATGGGGTCCGAGATGATAGCCGTGGCTCGCGCCTGTCTCTGGAGCTCACTTAGGCAGTGCTCTGTCACCTGTGGCACACAGCAGGCATCCCCTCTCCTCACATACCACAAGACAATGGTCTCTTGCCTCTCCAGCAGGTCCAGACGTTTTCCGGGACTCCCTCCCGGCTAGCTGTGGTGCACTAACCCCTTTTAGGCTGTGTTCACGCAGCAACCCCAGTCCTCTCCCTGGTCTCTGACCTCCGAAGCCTGAGCCTCAGCTCCCAGCTCCTACTCGTCCCGGCGGGTGAGCAGACAAGCCTCTCGGGCTGGTGAGTGCTGGTCAGCACCGATCCTCTGTGCGGGAATCTCTCCGCTTTGCCCTCCACACCCCTGTTTCTGCCCTTTCCTCTTGCTCCAAAGCTTCCCCCCGCCACCCCCCCGTCTCCACCAGTTAAGGGTCTTCCTAGTGTGTGGAAAGTTTTCCTCCTTCACAGTTCCCTCCCAGAGGTGCAGGTCCCATCCTTATTCTTTTGTCTCTGTTTTTTCTTTTTTCTTTTGCCCTACCCAAGTACGTGGGGAGTTTCTTGCCTTTTTGGAAGTCTGTGATCTTCTGCCAGCGTTCAGTAGGTGTTCTGTAGGAGTTGTTCCACATGTAGATGTATTTTTGATGTATTTGTGGGGAGGAAGGTGATCTCTACGTCTTACTCCTCCGCCATCTTGAAGGTCTCCCCTTTATTAAAGAATTTTAAGACTAAGAAGGAAAAACATCAGCCCTCTTCATTTACAGTTAACTATGAAGTATGCATATATTAAAAGTGATGAGTTAACAAAAAGTTAATACATATTAAAACCATGGTTATCACTCAAACTTAAATAGCCTAGTTTGTTTTAAAAGCAAATTACATAAGCACTCATGGACTAAAATAGGTGGTAATAGTTCATGAATTGATATTTCACAAATTAGCAGAAAGTTAAATTATGCTTTATAAGTATATACATCAATAAGTAATTTTATTTGTGTTGTAAAATCTAAGGGAAAGCTAAGAGGGATTTCTCTTACTTAGAATATAGAGAGAACATTTTATTTTTTAAGTATTTTAAAGTGTCATAAATACATAAAATTAAATTTTGTAGATATGACTTATTTGTTTCTTTAACAAGTATTTACAAATTTGCTTCTATGTGACAAGCTTTGTTGGGTGTTGATGTAGACACATCAGTATACCAAACAGAGCACGTGCTTGTCCTCATTGTGTTTATACTGCAGTGAGTTACAAAACCAAAATGAATCTTAGAAGCATAAAAATTAGATTTACTTCACTGAGAAATAATTTAGAATCTAATCTCGAAAGACATTGCTCTTTCTGTTAATATCATTATAATGTTTCTTATAAGATAAGTGGGATTTTTAAATGATTCCTTTATATTGTATGAATGACAACTAGACCACTCACTGGTCACACATCTCCCTTTTCTACACTAAGCCCTACTTCAACATATTTGGAATAATTACTTTCAGAGACATGGGTGACATTAGTGCAAATCAGTGTCACTGAGCTAAAATCAAGGGAATGGCAAAAATGCTCTTCTACCAGAGGCTCTAGGGGAGAATCAGTTCCTTGCTTCTTACAGTCTCTGGTGGCTACCATCATTCCATTGTGGTCATTCCAAAATCTCCCTGTTTTTATAAAAACAAATTTTCAGTAAGAAAGGGATCCTAAGACTTCATAGACAAAAATAGTGGTTAGGTGGTAATGAGCTAGTCAATGACAATGAATGGGACACAATCATCCTGACAGCAAGATGTAAGTGGAAAAGGGGTTAGTTAATTGGAAAAGGCAATTAAAACAGCAACACTAAACATAAGTCACCTACTTCATTCTTCACTTGAGAAGTACCCACCCCCCAGCCTGGTTACCAAACAGTTTTAAAAGAACAAAAGAACAAAAATGAAGATTATCACTGTTTCAGTCCTATTCATTTTGTACACCGCCATTTCTGTTAACCAGGGGTTTGAAGCAAAGTCACTATTTTGCATTTTGTGCATGCATAAAGTTCTGCCATTATCATTTCATCTAAAGATATAGATTAAATATTTTAATAATGTTATATTCTCTAGATTCAGAACTGTATTAAATATTCTTCTTAATAATTTAGTCAGGTGTTCCACATCTCTTTATGTGGACAAGTAACACTATGCTGTATTTAAAATTCTAATCTTTCATAAAATAGTAAGAGTGCAATAAAAACTTGTTGGTTAGATATAAATAAATCTTGGTTGTGGCTCTTTATTTCCTAGGAACTGTATTTTTTGTTTCGTTTTGTATTTCTTTGTTTGACTTGGTTTTTATTATATTTTCCAAAAACCTGAAAAATTATTGTTAAATCATATAATCATTTATGTATCTTAAAGGATTTATAAAAGGTTGTTTTTGCAGGGTCTCAGACCAGCGGCTTGTAATTGTCATTGCCTTAGAAAGAGGGGGAGGGAGACCTCCGATAGGCATGAAGTCAGTTTCATTTGCTGTTGGCAGTTCTAAGCACAACAACACTTAAATATAGGACTTAATCAAATAGACTGTAATATTATTTATAAATTTTGTTCAACAAAAGAAAAACTATTGGATGTGCTATGTACTATTATTTAAATATTCTAAAAAGCAAAGCAAAGAGGATTTCATGTAGAATTAATTAATAACACTATTGTAACAAAAAGTCAATTTATTCCTTCAACCGTAGCATATTTCTCTCAAGCCTCTTACTCAGTCCCATAGAAGATTATGGGGAAGATGAGACACAATGATAAGCTTATTCATTACCTCTGAAAAGCCGATCTAAGTAAAAGAGATATCTAGATCAAATAATACAATGGATTCACTATATTATACTCCTGTGATTTGTGAGGAAAATTCTACTAAATGTTTTTGTATTAACATTTAAAGTCGTTATCCTTAATATTGAAAATGGAACTTCTATTTTTATTAGGCTTCAGATTTAAAAAGCAATATTCAGAGCTCAGTTTAAATTGATATCTAGCAGACAGTCTGATAAAACTTCTCTTAAGTTCTAACCAAAATGCTTATAAAAACAAAAAGAGAGCTGGGTTCCCACATATTTACCTCAAACAAAGACTGCCACAGCCCATCACCAGAATGGAGTAGGATTGTCCTGGGGGGTTTAAATTCCATGAGATTAAATTTACGATACAAACTGTGACCTACTCATGGATTTTCATGTGAAACAAAATAGACCTGTCATACAGAAAGAAGACAAAAGGCATTCAATCCATTCTACCTTGTTTTTTACTTTGGCTGAAAGACTTTCAGTCTTTAATAACCAAACCCTGGCCATTCATTCCTGCTTTTCACCTATACACATGTGGTGAAAGGTAAGTATCCATTCAATCTTTCTCCCTCCATTCAAAGAGGGAAAGTTTCAAAAATAACTAGCCATAAGGAAATAGACTGGGAGAATGGTGAAATATCTGATACTGATTCCAGATTCCACATACCCTTAAATTAGTAAGTTAAGTAAAAATGAAGCTATAGGAAAACCAAAACACAGAACAATACAGATGAAGAGATTTAATGCTGCTATTAGATCTAAAATGGGCTGTAGCCTCCTCACTATAATATTCTGGGTTTTGTTGTTGTTGTTATTGTTGTTGATAGGAAAGAGATATATCAGTAACAATGAAGACAAATGATTAGGATCAATGTAAGTTAATATTTGTTTGGAAAATCTGAAGTTCACATAAAGCTTTTCCCTTTTCAACAATGAGTAAATAGGGGAAAAACAAAGCAAACACAGCAAACAATCCTAGAATAAATACTGTCCCATTATGAATTAAAAAAAAAAATAGAAAGAAGAGTCTACCATGAAAAGTGAAATAGTGGGAAAATAAGCAGCAAAAACACTAAAATATGAGACATAATTAAAATCATCCTCATAGACAATAATGTTGGGAAAGGCAGAGTGGTATATTAGAAAATCAAACCAAATGTCACTCAAAATGCAGATAAAAAGGATAATAAGGTGAAAACAATGAAAGTAAAAATAACAGATATCAAGGGGAGAGAACTGATACTTGAAGAAAGTATTTTGCTATTACTGAGAAGGAAAATAAAACTGTCTAGACCATAAAAGAAAACAAAGAAACATTAAACAAAATATTCTAGGCTTTAGAAGAGACACCTCTAATTATTTTTTAGATTTTCAGATACTGTCACAATATTATAGAGACTTGTTACATTTTGTTCCAAAGGAAGGCAAGTCTTCTTTCAGTCAGGACGGGTCAATTTTTTTGAAGTACCACATTTTAGGCAAAACTAATGAAAGACGCCCATTTTATTTACCAAAGGTAAAATTTTGAATTCTAATATTAAGAAACAAGTTATAATCACAAGAAATAGAAGGAAAGTTACCAGTAGAGGATAAAAAGCAGTCTGGCCTTAAACCTGCTATCTCAAAGCTTAAAATGAAGAATTATTTAAGAAGTATTGAAAGGGAAATTGTGATTCTAGAATTGTATATTTCACCAAGTTGTCATTCCTCTATGAGAACAACAGGCATGCAAAGGCTTAGACTTACCCATTTTTGAAAACAGTAATATCAAAAATGAATTATACTTGAAAATGTACATTTTAACAAGCTGAAATTCTGTATTTCAGAATAATATAAAGTAGCTTGCGGTTAACACTGATGCTATTTACTTTCAAGATTAAGTTAAATGTGAAACAGTGTCTAAAAAACTAAATAAATATACCAAAATAGTTTCTGAAATGGAAATTTTATAGATCAGGAAACATTAAAATAATAATCTATGTGGAATGTACACTTACCTGCATAAACTAAAGGAAAATATCATTTAATGTCAAAGAAGGTGTAATTTGTAAAAAGAAATACCACGTATGTCACCTAAAATTTCTGACCACAAATCAATTACAAGTAAGATTTAATGATAAAATATTAAACCTAATCCTTCTGTATCTTTCATATTTAAAAATATTTTATAAATCTATTCAATCACAAGAAATTGTGCAGTAATGGGCTATCTATAAATCAACTTATCAAACATTATGGAAAACTATAGAAACTGTACTTTAGTCCACATATTCATTCCATAGATTTATTGGTTTACCAAATACTTTTAAGTACATACTGTATTCCAGGCGTCATTCTAGATTTTCCTATACCATATTATGGAATAGAATAATACTATCTTACCTCATACAGTAGAAACACATAAAATAGAAATTATAATTCTGGGCCTAACTTAAGTTTGGAACTTGGAAAAGTAATGTGTATGTGGTGAAAGGTCAATATTAACAATGACAGCTTTTTGCTGGTATTACTTTTTCTCTCTGAAAGTTCATAGAAATGATGGGAAATAATTTCAGATACTGTCCCAACATTATGGATATTTGTTGCCTTTTCATTCCATAATGAAGGCAAACCTTCCTTCAGTCAGGAAGAGTCAATATAATTGCACTTGAGCTGGAGTTCTATAATAATAAACCATACATAATTATGATGTTATGTAACTGGTGGACTTTGTAAAATAACTTAACCTATCTGAGCTCAAACTTCCTTCACAGGGTCAATTCAAGCTGTTTCCTTTTTGGTTCAAGTTTCTTAGGGCTTTTGTTTTGACGTGAAATAGTAATAAACTACAAAACAGTGTAAAAGTATTATTTTTATTACCAATTTAATTGTTGTTAATAATAGCACAAAACAACACAATATTGTGTTGCATTACATGTGTTGCAATATAAACTCTTACATCAGATGTGAATGCAAGCCTTCTAGGACCTTGAAACTGGCCTATAAGGATAGGTTGAATTCGAATAAGACAGAGAATGTAGGTTATTTATATCAACGGAAACAAAAACTATAATAAAAACCATAAAAAGGGTCAACCAAATTTGAATTAATGAAATTGACCTTAGATTTAAGGAAAGAAACTATTAATATGTTAACTATGTGGTGACCATGATAATGCCCCTTGCAGAATTCTTACTACAGTATGAAATAATCCACTCTTAGTGTCTGTATCAGAAGACAAGTAAAAGAGATAAATAGAATATAACCTTTTAAGGAAAAAAATGTTTAAAATAGTAGGGAATAGAAAATTATTCAAGATAATTCAATTAGTCAAGATGAGCATTATAGTGATGAGATAGATTCATTCTAACTAATTGAATTTTCATGATAATAACTGTAATACATATTTAATATAGAGAACTTAGAAAACAAAAGAATGAGAAAAGGCCAAAAATATCAACAAGAAAGAAGAGTCATCATTAACATTTTGGTGTGTTTAATTAGTCTTCTTTTAAATGCACAGTTTTTAAAATCAATTTCGTAGTACAAAAAATACATTTTACTGAAAATATGTTTCAGAAGTAGGCTGCAATAAAAAGCATGTAAGAAGAATTGGGAAAAACAAATAATGTGCAAGAAGTGAGAGTTTTTAAGGCATTGTTAATTTTTCAGATTTCATTTAGAAGGTTTAAGAATCATTTTATTCTTTATGGAAGATTTGATCATCATAATCATAGTAGAAATGTAGAAAATTGAAAGATATAAAAGAAAAGATTGGTAGAAAAATCTTCTGTCCTTTGTCTTATGAGCTCTGAGGAATAACTTTGTAATATATAATAAAATTATTTCCACTCAGCTGCCAAGAAGAGTAGATTCAAGTTCATAGAGCCATGCATCATAGAAGTGTTGGTGCTCTGTGGGTAAAATGATGACATTTGTTTCAAAATGTTGTACTGTCGGTAGAAAAAAAATAAGTTTCTAAAAGGTATGCTTGAGAAATAGTTAAATAGTTGGGGATATAGATTCATCTGAAGTAAGCCTATGACTATTAATTATGCTATAGATAATGCTGATATTGACTTCCTCAAATGAAAGCAGTCATTCTGATTCCAATATTATGATTGTCTTAAGAATGAATGACCTTTTAAGTTTAATTAGGTCCCATTTGTTAATTTTTGTTTTTATTTCCATTACTCTAGGAGGTGGTTCAAAAAAGATCCTTCTGCAATTTATGTCAAAGTGTGTTCTGCCTATGTTTTCCTCTAAGAGTTTTATACTGTCTGGCCTTATATTCAGGTCTTTAATCCATTTTGAGTTTGTTTTTGTGTATGGTGTTAGGGAGTGTTCTAACTTCATTCTTTTACATGTAGCTGTCCAGTTTTCCTCACACCTCTTATTGAAGAGGCTGTCTTTTCTCCATTGTATATTCTTGCCTCCTTTGTCATAGATTGGATGACCATATGTGCGTGGGTTTATCTCTGGGCTTTCTATCATACTCCACTGGTCTATATTTCTGTTTTTGTGCCAGTATCATACTGAATTGATTACTGTAGCTTTGTAGTATAGTCTGAAGTCAGGAAGCTTGATCCCTCCAGCTCCATTTTTCTTTCTCAAGATTGCTTTGGCTATTCAGGGTCTTTTGTGTTTCCATACAAATTGTAAAAATGTTCTGTTCTAGTTCTGTGAAAAATGCCATTGGTAATTTGACAGGGATTGCATTGAATCTGTAGATTGCTATGGGTAGTATAGTCATTTTCACAATCCCACACCTCCTTTCCCCCTTGGTGTCCATACATTTGTTCTCTACTTCTGTGTCTCTATTTCTGTTTTGCAAATAAGATCATCTATACCATTTTTCTAGATCCCACATATATGTGTTAATATATGATATTTGTTTTTCTCTTTCTGACTTACTTCACTCTGTATGACAGTCTCTAGGTCCATCCATGTCTCTACAAGTAACCCAATTGCATTCCTTTTTATGGCTGAGTAATAGTCCATTGTATATATGTACCACATCTTCTTTATCCATTCGTCTTTGATGGACATTTATTGTAAATAGTGCTGTAATGAACATTGGGGTGAATGTGTCTTTTTGAATTATGGTTTTCTCTGGGTATATGCGTAGGAGTGGGATTGCTGGGTCATATGGTAGTTCTATTTTTAGTTTTTAAGGAACCTCCATACTGTTCTCCATAGTGGCTGTATCAATTTACATTCCTACCAACAGTGCAGGAGGGTTCTCTTTTCTCCACACCCTCTCCAGCATTTATTGTTTGTAGATTTTTTGATGATGGCCATTCTGAAAGGTGTGGGGTGATACCTCATTGCAGTTTTGATTTGCACTTCTCTAATGATTAGTGATGTTGAGCATCCTTTCATGTGTTTGTTGGCAATCTGTATATCTTCTTTGGAGAAATGTCTATTTAGGTCTTCTGCCCATTTTTGGATTGGGTTGTTTGTTTATTTTGATATTGAGCTGCCTGAGCTGTTTGTATATTTTGGAGATTAATCCTCTGTCAGTTGCTTCATTTGCAAATATTTTCTCTCATTCTGAGGGTTGTCTTTTCATCTTGTTTATGGTTTCCTTGGGATGAATTGAGAGATTGGGATTGACACATATACACTATTGATACTATGTATAAAATAGATAACTAATGAGAACCTAATGTATAGCTCAGGGAACTCTACTCAGTGCTCTGTGGTGACCTAAATGGGATAGAAATCCAAAAAAGAGGGGATATATGCATACGTATAGCTGATTCACTTTGCTGTACAGTAGAAACTAACACAACATTGTAAAGCAACTATACTCCAATAAAAATTAATTTAAAAAAAGAATGAATGACCTTGATTACATTCCCTAATCATTGTACTCTTTAAATGATTCAGATAAATCGTATTAAAAAACAAAAAAAGATGGATGTATGGTAACGACTTTGTATTCTTTAGATACAATTAATACATATTTGAACATTTTAGTTATCAGAAAATTAATTTTAAAAAAGCTAATAATGATATTTATTAGACTTAATGAAGGATAGTATGAAAATACAGGTGCCATTAGAAGTAGAAAAATTATGTGCAGTGTTCAAATAGAACAGTGAATGCAAATTAGAAAAATCCTAGTGATATATAAATATACTGTATTCTGTGGAGGTAAGTGTTACGAAGAATGTAAGCTTTCTTTTCAATCTGATTTGATTCTTTCCTAAACAAGTATTTTTTTTCTGTCACTTTGGCTTTAGAAGTCATCTTTCATCCTTGAAGTGAGAGTCATAAATTTTGGGATGAATTTTAAATCCCCTCAACAATGACATCTATTGAGTCTTCTTATTTGAGAAATGAGCTTGCAGCTTGGAAGTGTAATAACTAAAATAAATGAATCTTGAAAGCCTTTAACAGGCTTTTGGAAATTTGGCTTTCCTCAGTGTAGAAATGCCATTCCACTGATTAAGCACAAACAAGGAATATGAAAAAATTACATAGCTTTTTCTAATACTCTAGATCTAAAATCTTTATTGTTTGAAAATATGGCACTTTACTGACCTTTTCATAGGTATTTTCTACTTTTCTTATATCAGATTCTTGACTCTGAAGTTTTCAAAAAAAATTTAATGTTATTTATCAATTTTTCCCACAAGTAAGCAGAAATACCTCCACTAGTTAATTTAACAGAAGGAATTTAATATAAAGAACTGGTTAAACAAATGTAAGAAGACCAAAAAATCAAGAAGAGGGTCCTGAGGTAACACAGATTATAGCTGCAGGAAGCAGTTGAACCTCTAAGAGTGGAATATAAAGGAAAATGTTGCTCTTTCAAGAACCTAGAACATGAACGCAGGTTCCTTCAGGGTTGAGGTCCAGATCGCTGAGAATAGAGGCTGCCTCTCTGGTACTGGAACTTCAGAGGGTCTATGGTGAGAAAGGTTCTGAAAGTTTTCTAGCACTAAATGTTAGATCTGAATGCTGCTGACAGGAGGAAGTGCTTGTGTTAGGGCAATGCCTACAGGAGCTCAAAACAGGAAAAGAATAAAGTTGCCCCCCTCATCTTGCCTTCTGGTCTCTTATTGGCAGGTAGGCAAGTGGTAAAGGAGAAATCTAGTTTGCAGAGTCCCTTCTCCAACATCTCACAGTAGAATCCAGATGATAGATTTGGGCTGAAAGACAATGGCTTATGACTTTATCCAATTCCTTTGAATTACTATTATTATTCACTGTTTAAAGTAATAGGGCATGCAGTTTTTCTGCTCAGGCTTCAGTGAAAGAGATCTTCCTAAGTCACCCTTGTTATTTCAAGATTTCCATCAATTTACTCTGGAGCTGCTTGTTAAATTATACCTATTTTTTTTTTTTTAAATCTTATCTGTTAATCTTCTTTCTAACTTAAAACAGATGAAAAATGTGGCCCCTTGCCAGGAAATTTGGAAGCATATGCTGTGTTTTCTGGATATTCTTTTATTTTTTCCGGCAAGTAAACGCATACTTTCAAGCCTTACCTATTTGCAAATATCACCAAGTATAAAATCAAGGGCAAAAATAGACTCTGCCCTGGTAGAAAAACTGACACTGGTGTCTTCTCTTCATTAGTGTCACTCAAATTAACTCAGTCCTTCAAAGTTCTGGATTCACCTGCTTACACCCTGGCATTCATGCTCAGCTGGTTTCCCTGTGTTTGAATACTGCCTTCCTACCCTTATGGTACTTAGAGGATTCTTCTCTTCCATGCCACTTCCCGGGACTTCAGAATTCCCTTTTTGTGTCTTCCAGTCTTCTGCATAATCACTTTTATTCCAAGTCTCTCTTGCATCTCCTCACTCCTCTGTAATCCTAGTGGGAGAGACCCATTTGCTTCCCACTCAATCAGGCAGGTGTTTAATTGCTTTCTTAGCACTTTCAAGCAGCTATTTTCCTATAAGAATTCCCCTCCCATTTACTCCTACTTGCTAATATATCTCTTATCTTGTGGAAAAGCAGAAAGACAAGGACATTTAAATCACCATAATGCTGCTGATGTACATAAAACAATTGATAATTCTTTCCCTAGCCAAAAATAAATCTCTTCCTGTTTTCAAGGAGAGGAAGACACATACCTTCTATCAGATACTGAATGCAGGTTCCCTTAATGGTTGAATTAAAACTAAAACCACAGCAATAAACGTTTTAATTTATGTATGTTATGTAGTAGTTTATTAGCAATGACCTCGACATCTTTTCACTTTACTTACCTAGCTATTGCTGGTCTACTTTTTTTTCCACTTACAACAGTTCTTGAACAGCAAATAAAATTTTAAAACAAAATGGAGAATAATTTCTTAGTGTGCATGTGTTTATGTATGTGCTATTTGTCTGAACTGTGCTAAATAATACATATTATACATCTAAACTGTATATTTGCTTTGTATTCATTTTCAGTTTTCTCTGTGCTGTGTAGAAGGGCTATAGGTTATGATTAACCTACAAATGCTTACTAAATGCATTAACTTACTGAATCTTACAAATATACAGTGTTGAGCTGTTCTAGATATTTTAAAGTACCACGCGATGCAGCAGCCATGAATCACAGATCATGGTCCTAATAGGCAGAGGGCCAAATACTCAATAAATGTGAAATCGCTGCTCTAGATAGTAAGTCAGAATTCATTTCTCTTTCCTCTATTCATCCATTAAAACCTTTAGCCACTAGTAAACCATTTCTCACTTTTCTGAACTAGATTTGCATTCTTTTGTTCTCTAGTCTCTCCCTCCATCCTTTTGTGAACCTATGAAGACAAGGACCATGTCTGATATTTTTAATCCCCCACAATTTCTAATCAATTTTCCTACACATACTCAGTATTTACTGGCTTTAGCTGCAATAAGACAAGAAGACATGATGGGACTGTTTAGCATTCTTGGATATTTTTCTATTTTCATACATGAATTTTAGAATACTTATATATTAGGCAGTATCTCTAACCACAAAGTTGCTACTTTATTTGGAATAGCCTGATAAGTTAAAATAATTTTAAAATCTTTCTACTGAGAGGAATATTGTTGATCTAAATAGCTAATTTTACAGTTCTTTATCTTAGCCTGACTAAAATGTTCATATTAGAAAAAATATCTGTGTATACTGATAAATGGTTGAACTTATAGTCAGAGAGTTTATCTAATCAATTCAAGTAATAATAAATAGCAAACTATTAGATAGAGTTTATAATGGTCAGGTACTCTTTTAAGCACTTTACATAAATGAATTCATTTAATCTTCAGGACAACTTCATGAGGTAGATATTATTATTATCTCCATTTTGTAGATGAAAAAGCCAGCTCTCTGGTGGCAAGTTTGAATCCATGTGTCCAGTTTAATAGGCTATGATCTTCTGCATAACATGTCTTCTCTTAAAATGATCAAATTATTTTGCCTATTGCTATAGAACGTCCAAATTGGAATAAATAGCAGCATCCTATTTATATTCTAGCATTTTAAGTAAGCTTCAATTTAGCTCCATTTTCAAAGATTCCAAATATGGAAATGGAGCGGGCAGAGGTTAGGAGAGAAAGGGCAACAGAAAACTAGAGGTTCTTGAACTCCTTTTACCCTGGGTTCTTCTACTGGGTCCTATGCCCTCAGCAATATTCAGTGAGTGAAAGATTTATGACTGAAATTATGAAAAGAACAGTTTCTTTGGTCCCAGCAGTCACTAGAGTGGGAATTCAGCTTTCCAAATATTTTGCCTTAACTCTCACCTTGCAAAAACACCAATCCTGAATATTAAAAAGCCTCTCTGAAGAGCATAGACTACAGCCCGAGAAACAAAAAGGAGAGACAAGTAAGCATATTTATACCCCACAATGAATTCCTGCAGATTTTAAATGTTTTTATAATTTTCTTTTGTGTAGTAATAAAAACAAATTAGGCTCTTGTTTTTATTGACTTAGGGCTTAATGGAACTGCCACTTTTCAATAGGGTTTCACATAGGTGTCCAATTAACTATTCACTTAGACAGAAGGTTACTGCACAAATGTATGTAACCTTACCCAGACCATTTGTTTAATGTTTCCTGTCATGTGACAGCACTTATCTGATTACCAGCAGAAAGCAAACAAGTCATGATGACCAAAATAACCCTTCATGTGTTCTTAATAAATGCTACTCTTATGATTCTTGGTTTTAGATAAAACATTGTGAAAATTACTATATTGCACAATGACTATATGTACACATACACCCAGTCGTGTATACAGATACAGGACAAATTACCATTTATTTTATTTTTCCATAATAATAATACATGAGAGGAAAAAGTGAAAGAGGTTTATATGGAATCTCCCTTATTAATTCAGATAAAAACTGTATTGCTTCTAATTTCTGGATACGTAATTCAGTAATTAGAATTTGATAGAGCATTAACACACAATTGTATGGCTTTAGGGAACCTGAAACTTATTTTTTCTCTTTTCCTTCCTCCCTGTCTCACTCTGTGTCTGCCTCTTTCTCTCTTTATTCTTTTATTTTCTTTATTTTAAATTATTGTATATCAACATAAACCAATTAAATATATACATTTGTATCCAATAAATCATATAGAAGCTATGAAATTTTACATGTATTTCTTAGATTGTTGCATTCATTACAGAGATTAGAAGCTAGTCACAGAAAGTGTCCATATTTACATGAACTACTGAAATCATAGTAAATTATCACCATACGTTAAAATTAGTACTTATATATCTCTCACGTATGTGTCATTAGAATCAAGATAACAAGAAGCATATACAGATTTATATAGATTTATCATTAGAATAAACTTTAAATAATTTCTTGAAAGGAAAGGTGCTTCTCTACAGATACATGTGTGTAGATAAATTCATATGTCCATATGTATACATGTTTTGACTTTTGATAATCACAGAATTAAGTCTGAGTTTATGAGAAACCCTAATATTTTCTGAAAATAGAGTGAAGCTTAAGAGTAAAGAGAGCTATTTCATGTTCACCATATCCAGAATTGTTCAGTAGCACAAGGAAAAAAAAAAGAAAAACAAAACATGAGAGGAGTCTAGGTGAGCTCCTGAGACTGAAGCCTGTCCAACAGCAATTAAAACAGTCTCCAATTTGTAATCACTCAAGTGCAAATATGAAGTTTTATTTTTTGATTTCATTGGATATTTTAGGTTTTATAAATTATACAAAGAATGCCTTCTATAGGAATATCTCTGTATTCTTACATATTAAAGAAAGTGATTTTTTTGATTAGACAAATAAATAGGTTCAAGGTTATATTCAGAACTAGAATCAGCTGAAGTGTAGAAATACTATTATTTAACAAGTACAGGCTGTTAATTCTTAACTCTATCAATACCAATATCAGATATAATTATCATTTTGGCACAGGTATAAATCAGCAATTATAATATCTATATTTCCTTAAACAAAAGCTTTGTTTAGATGGTCTGCTTGGGGTATTTAAGGACTTGTTTAAACTTTAATTATTTCTTTTTAACTTTTTATTTAGAAATTAATTTTTTTCAGAAGAAAGATATAATTTGAGTTTTCTCAGAAATAAACAGAATAGCCTAAATATACACTTTCTTTGGAACTCTCAATTCAAAATTAAGCTTGTTGAAATGTATTGTCAGTTCCTTATCTATATATTCCACAAAAGCATGCTGATGGGCTATAGATATCATTCAGAGCACAAAGGCAACTTTAAAAATGCTCTTTGTGAATTCTCCTGTGAAACCCTAGAGAACAAATAGTTATTTAAGATAGAATAATTTCAAAACACACATTCTACATTTCTTCTGTTTGATAACACATGTTCATCATGGAACTTTTAAAAAGATTATTTTAAACATATTTTTAAGTAAACAGCTTTTCAATTATTTTAAAATTTCTAATAAAAACATGGAATCCCTCTCTTCTATTCTTCTAATTCAAGCTGCTACATAGATTTTTAAACAAAAAATAGAATCCTGATTTTGCATGGGAGTTGGAGACAGGAGTCAAAGTTGAGGATATTAGTGATAAAAAGCCCAAACAGTCTAAAGAGTGAGTCTAGAAAAGTACATGCAGGTCTAACTTATGTAATGACTGTAAACCTCATCGACAAACTTTAGCCAACAACATTTATGCTGGTGAGACTAGAATTATGCTAAAATTAACACAATTCAAAGCAATTGTAGGGGAAGAAAGTACTAAAAGGATAAGAATTGTGTGTTCTTTTTTCTCCCAAAAAATCCAAGAGAGGGGAGCTTACAACAAAAACAGTATTATAGTATGGAGAGTTGAGATACGTAACTGACAGTAAGCATCTCACTACGGATGGATATTAACTGATATATAAAATTTTTACTGGCGTCCTCCTTGGACCAAAGCAGCTCATGATGAGAGTTATTCGGAGAGGAGCATAGGGACCTTCTTCATGTTGTCAGGGTTATTTTCCAAAAATTCAACAAAATGCCTCAGGAGATAAAGAGCCAGGGATGACAGATATATCACAACAATGAATTTGGGAGCTAAAAACAAACAAACAAACAACGAAAATCAACGAACCCAAAAAGCAAAATCTGGTAAATAAAAAGATCTTTCTTCTTGCCCTTGAATGCTTTCCCCCGTCTAGAAGCAAAAAGGAGAGAAGATATATCAAGAAGAGTAAGAAACTTACATGCCATAAACTAGAATCATGGTGGTAGAAACAGGGATGAGAATGGGAGATTAGGGAAAAGAAAGGGAACAATTTTGTATGTAACGAGAGATTGATTTTGGGTTTGCTTCTATTTGGCTTTTAAATACCTGAAATATTATTCCAAAAGACAGAGTGACTGGAAAAACTTTAAAAACTGCCTCACATATCTTCCAGACTTGGGGAAAGGAAATCCAACAGAATGTGTTTAAGGGCATTAAAAAGAAAATAAAGTCTCCTCATTAGAGTCACTGAGTTCTATCCATTTAAAAGCCCTTTATATTTTCTGAAGTCAAATTAGGTTCAAACGATTTGTTGTTGGGCTTGTTTTCTAAGAACCCATTCTCTCTTCTCTCTCTCTCTCTATAGCCATTTTTACCTGGTTTCTCTCCCTCCATATGTAACACAAAAGCTTTCAGGGGAAGATGGCACCATCCCTGGCCCTAAACATTGTACACAATCCCATTTCTCAGTCACAGTCATTGGTTCAAGCAAAGTTATGTGATCAAACTTGTCCCTGAGATGCAAAGGGAACAAAATGGGGGTGTCTGGGAAAGAGGCTTTCTCATTCTCTGGCCAGAGCTTCCAGAAGATGTCTTTCTCTCTAGATGAGGATGAGAATGAATGTAGGTTCAAAAATATTGACAGTCATCCTGCAACCAGCTTAGGGCAAAACTGACATAGCAGAAGGAAGAAATGGTATGAGATGGGTCTTTAATAATGCTGTTGAGCTAGTGAATCAGATTAACAGTGAATCCCATCCTAAATCAAGACTGCTCTCCAGTGTGAGCCAATTATTTCCCTTGACTAAATAGTAAGTTACTAGGGTTACCTTTTTAGTATCTCACTACTTATTATACAAACAGAAAACCCTGCACTCTAGCCACAGAGTCAGAATCCTCTACATTTTTGTTGTGTCTCTTTCACCACTGAGATTAGTTAAACCAAGAGAGATCAAGCACTGCACACTCCAGTTCTCTGATTATATTGATTAGAAGCAACTTGGCCAAACAGTTTTTTTGGGTTTTGTTTGTTTTGTTTTGTTTGCTTTTTTCCCAAAAGTTTGAGCTGGATTTGGTAGAAGAATAATATTATCCTCTTTAATTTCAAAGTATAAAGCATACAACCCTGTAGTTCTTGGTGGACATGGCAAAACCTTTGAGACAATGACCCCAATACTTGGAGAGAATCAGGGACCAGATAAAAATAAGATTCATGATGGCCCCACAGTAACTGTTACCAGGAGTCTTTGCCTTTTGTGAGACTTGAATTTGCAATTCGTTTTTCATTTCTTTGGGCTGGAATAATACTTTGAATATGTCTCTGTTTAGAATAACTCATCAAAGTTATTTTTAGTCTCTTGCAATTACAGACTCCTAGTACTCTTGCTAAGCAATGCCCTTCAGACTGCTCTGCAACATTGTTTTCACCTATGTGTATGGCAGCAAGGTGTAACATTTCAACTATAATCTCCTAATAGACATTACAGTTTTACCCCAATTTAAAAAATTGCTTCAGTTTATTTTATATATTGCCACACTTATTATGCTAAACATTTAGTTATTTCTAAATATTTGATATTAGACACAGGATATGTTGAATATAGTTGACTATAAATATGTATATTTCTACATGATAAGTACCCAGTATAATATTTGGAGGTCAAAAGTCATTTTAAGAAACTAACACACCATTGTAAAGCAATTATACTTCAATAAAGATGTTTAAAAAAAAAAAGTCATTTTAAAAACATTTATAGAAACTTCCAGGTTGCCTCAAATATTTTTTTAACTAAATAATAATGAAAATTTGTAAAATGTCCAGTTTCTGGAAACATTTAGCAACACTGGAGATATATGTATATATATATATATATATATATATATATATATTCTCCCCCCCTTATATCAATCTGATGTGTTAACAATAGTATCTCCTTTAAATTTGAGATCTTCTGATATGTGTACTGATCATTTATATTTCTTATCATGGGAATCATCTCTACTTTATCAATATTTACTGGAGCTTTTAGGCTTTTATATGTGACAGAATGTTTAATATTTTCTCCTATTTTGATTCTTTTTCCTTTGACTTTATATCTCTTATCCTATATATATTTTAAATATTTACATAAGTATTTTGATATTTTCACTTACAGGTTCTGGTTTTCTCTTATTCTTGAACTGATGAAGCACAGTACCAAATCATTCATGCATTCTCCTTTATTTTGTTTCAGTTTTTTACTTTTTTCAGTAAATAAAGGCTAAGCTCACATACATTTCATTGGCCAATCCTTTTAGTTCATTTATTTCATTTTATTTCTTAAAATCTTGTTTTTAATTTTTTTAATCTTTAATTTACATATATAAAATACTCATGTGTTTTCAAAATCAAATACCAAGAACAAGGTATATTCAAAAATCTAACCATTCTATGTAATTTATCTACCTGATTGCCACCCTCTACTTAGAGGTAACCATGTTTTTCCAGTATAAAATGCATAATGTGGTGTGTAATGTACACAGATCTGAAACACAAGCCCCACATAGATGTACAACTTTGTGTTACCATCTCCAGATTGAGATATTCCTTCTAGTATTTTAGGTGTTTTCAAATAAAATTAAGATAACTATTATTAAAGTTATAGACAGTTAAATAGATTTAAAATATGATCTGAGGATTTTCTATGAATATTTTCTTGGCAATATACAATAAAACACATATACATTTAATGCATAAGATACATAATGCATATTAAATATGATACAAAATAGCTCTATTACTTTTTCTTTCCATTAGCTGGTTAAGTGTTTAAAAAAACATATAAAGAATAATCAATAATCTATTCTTTCACCCATTGTTATGAAATGCCCTCTTGATCATTTCTTAACTACCACATATTGTTATATTTCTTTCTGATTTTTCCCCCCTTCCTTTAAATTATTTGTATGTTCCTTGGTCAAGATAATTTATATCATTTCCATTACAGTAGGTTTATGTTAAATATTAACATCTTCTAGGCAACTGTCAAATCATTATTTTAATTTTCAAAATTGTTTTCTGCATTATTATCCATTTATTATTTGCCATAAATGTTAAATAAATACTTAAGGGTATTCTTCAATGGGATTTATTTTAATATTTCTTATTTCAAATAATCAGAAAGTTATTAAAAATAAGCATCCACATCCACATTCCTTGTCCTCATCAAAATAATAAAGTTTTGCTATGTTTCTTTTCGAATTGTACTTAAATTTTTAAAGTATATTTCTTGTTTAATTGTCTTATACATCCCTCCTCATAAGCAACCACTTTTATGAATAGGATTTGGATCATTTGGATGTATTTGTATAATTTTATGGGCTGCTATAAATGTATGTATTCACAAACAAAATATGGTAATTTTGCAAGTTTTTAAACTTTAAAAATGCCTGCACATATCATTCAGCAACTTGCTTTTTAAAATATTTTTGAAATGTATCCTTTTTTTATATGTGTAGCTCCAGATTCTGTAACTTCTTCATAGTATTTTCTATCATGATATCTACAGCATAATTTACTTGTCCATTTCTTGTAGATGAGAATTTAGTGTGCTTTAGCTTTTTTGTTTCTATTTTGAACCATCTTTACTTAACAGGAATGCATCAGCTTTATCCTTTTTGGAAATTATTTGCCCAAAATGTTTTTTGTCCATTTATACTCCTAAGGACACAACAGTTCTTGTTACTCTCTATCTATGTTAACCCTTGATATTATAAAGATTTAAAATTTTACCAATTTGATATATGTGAAATAAAATCTCAGTTTTCTAATTTGCATATTCTTGAGTATTAGTGATATCAAACATTTTCTTTATAATTTTTTCACTTCCCAATTTTATGAAAACTCATTTTCATATATTTCCCCTTCCTTCAATTAGGTTGTTTCTCCTTTTGATTTTTTGGCAATATTATTGAGTTGTAGCAGCTCTTATAGATCTGTAGGAATTCTTCATAAATGTTTCATAATAAACATAATTTGACAGTTACATTATCTTCCACCAATTGTAATTTGTCTATAAAATTTATTTATAGTGTTTTGTTGACCAGCAGTATTTATTTTTTGTAGTTGAGTACAGTGCTGCTTTTACATTTTTTAAGGACAAAAATTGACAAAAGAATACCACACTATGAAGTATGCAGAAATAAAACTAACATGGACTTTAAGAGGCTTTCTATCAAAGACTTCATATATGATTTAAAATGATAGGGATGAATTACATTCTGCTCCTTGAGAAGTAATAGTATACATAGCATCAAGATTAATGTTGCAAAGGGGATAGCTTCAACACTTTATTAATATGTTGCATGTAGTACTTTTTATGGTCAAATTATGAGTCATTTTTATGATAACTGTGTATAGAAATGTTACCGTATAGTGAGCAGGTATAAATCTGACATAAACACTCTTCTTGATATTAAATCAAGTATCTTCCAAAGATTTCCAGTTTTAAATCATATCAAATAATCTATAAATGACAATACTTCGCATTGTCATGTCTCACCTTCACACATCAAACAGTTTTTATCCTCCTGAATTTTTTTCATTAACAACTGCTAATTAGTAGCTTTTATTAATATTTATCTACAGCAGTTGAAACTGTCATAAATATGAAATATTTTCATACTCCAGGTTCATGTATAAATTCTCCTATTTTATTCCAAAGACAGTTATGTCTTTAATTTCACTGTAGAAAGTATAGAAGAAATATGTATGGTAAGCATCTAAATTTATTTGTTTTTCCTATGATTAGCCAATTGTCCATGTACTGAATAGTCACATACTGTCTTTGCTGATTTATAAAGGCACATTAGTATATGCTAGGTGCTCTACGCAACACTATTAGTGACTTTGTCCACACCTGTACCAACACTGTAATTATTATAGTTTTCCGTAAGTCAGGCAATTGCCCCATCTCATCCTTGTTCTTCAAAACTGTCTTGATCACAACTGGCACTTAGTTTGTTGCAATGAGTTTTGAAATGGGATTGGGTTTCTAGTTTACCTTAGAGAGAATGTGTCACACTAACAATTCTTCCAATCCGAATTTAGTACAACTCTCTATTTAGATCTTTATTTATCCTTCAGTACCCTTTTTTAATTTTCTTCAAAAATTCTTGCACATCACTAAACTCTTTCATTAGTTCTAATAGTATATATTTACATTCTCTTGCATTTTCTAAGTGGACCATTATGACTTGAAAAAAAACCTGACTTTATTCTTCTTTTCATTTTTAGTGTTTCTTTATATATTTTCTTCACTTGTGCAGGAATGATGAATCGTTGTATGCATAATATACATAATTCTCTTATCCCAGGTTTTAGTGAGAATGTTTCTACTGTCATAATTAGTATTTCATTTGCTGTAGAATTTAAAAGATGCCCTTTATTAGATTAAGGAAATTCTTTTTATTTTTTGTAAAATTTAAAGAATAGTTTCGATCAAAAGTGAAATTGTATCTTTTAAGATGATCATTAAAATGTTCTTTATTTTATCAATATGATATATTATTTTAATAGATTTTTTAAATGTTGAACATCCAAACATTCCTGGATGAACTGTAATTGGTCCTGATGTGTTATTCAACCTACTTCTGCTTAATCTCAGATTTTTCATCTGAGAGTTGTAAGTTAGTTTGATTTGTGATTTTATTTTTCTGTACTGTCTTTGGTTTTAGTTATAATGTTAGCCTTGTAAAATGGATCAGATAGCTTTGTTTATTTCCCAGAATCAGAGAGAAAAAAATCTAGAATATCTGTTGGAATTTTTAAGAAAAATAGGCCTGAATATTTGTATTTGTGTACGTATTTGAGGCAAGAAATTTTGAAATTTTTGAGTACACATTCAATTATCTTAAAGTAATTGCTTAAAGAAAGCTTCAAACTTTTCATGTTGATTTCATCTCTATGCACTGAGTTATTTAAGTGTATATTTTAAAATTTCCAGACACATGTGATTGGGTGGGGGGGGGGCTATGTTTGTATTGCATTCCCTATTTAATTGTGTTGTTGTCATAAAACATATTTTGTATGACATTGATTTTTTGAAATTTGTTGAAATTTTTGTGACCTAGTACTTAGTTTAATATACACTCAAAAGAACGTATATTGTCTATTGGGAGCAAAATATGCTTGTCTCCTTGACTAACCTATTTCTATGAGAAACAGATGCCTTACTCCATGTGATATCTATTATTTGGTACCTATTATTTTTAATACTCATTTTCACTTTTACTTTATATATGACTCTTAGAAGTAGCATAGAACTGATTTTCTAAAGCCAATATGATTAAAGTTTTATTTTTTTATTTTTTTTTTATTTTTACAAGAGATAAATAGACTGACACCAAGCATTGTACATGGATGACCACAACAAAAGCAACAATGATTGCAATTACCAAACATGAAACACACTCATACTATGTCATAATATTGACATTCAGTCCAGTAATCCTCCACTGCAACAGCTCCTTTACTTTGCAGTGAAAATTGATTTGTATATTCTCTGCCTCTGAGTCCTTGTGGGATTTTTTTTTTTTTTAATTCAGACAGAAAGTCACAAAAATTATACTCATCCTCATCAGTTCACTCAGTCCCATGTAATTAATTTTTTTTTCATCTTGATCTTTTGTTAGTTAAAGTTTTAACGGATGCATTTAAAATATTTTTATTGACATTTTTTACATATTTCTACCTTATTATTTTGTATTTAATATTTATTATCCTGTTTTTGTGCTTCTCTTTTTCTTTCCCCATGTTCCACAGGATTGATTAAATACACTATAACCCTTTATTTTCCTTGACTGCTTTGTGAACAAGATTTTATTTCTATTTATTTGTATATTTCCTTAATTATATATTTAAGTCTAATATAATTATTTAGAGGGAATTTTGCATGCTTAACAACTTTCTCCATCATACTGTTGTTGCTTATATTTTAACTTTAGCTTTCATATAATATACATATGTGTAATTATTAAATATATTTACAGTCTATCATTAATTTCTGAAAACATTTTATCAAGTATTATTGCCAGTATTTTGCCTATAATCCATACCTTCTATCATTGTATCTTGCTACTGGTGCACAGGCTTTTCTGGTGATTTTAATGATGGTCTTTGGGTGATAAACTTTCTTAGCTTTGGTCTGAAAACATCCTCACTCACCTTGTCCTCACTCTTGAATGAAAGTTTTACTGGGAATAAATATTTGGTTGCTGATTGCCAACAGAGTTATTTTCCTTCAGCATTTTGAAAATATTACTAGTGATATGGGTAATTTTCCTTCTTTGAAGGGGAGGTGGGATTTTTTTAGTGCTATCTTTTAAGAAAATCTTTTTATTGTTGATGTTATATAGCTTCATTATAATCATTCTAAATGTGGATTTACTTTTATTTGTCACAATAATCATTCAAAGTGCTCTATCTACGCATTGATCTATCTCTTGCCTTTGCAGAATTTTCAACAACTATTTAATCAAATATCACTTCTAGCCAATTCTCTCTGATGTCTCCTTCTAGAACATCTCTTAAACGAATGCATTTTTTTATTAACCTACATTCTTTGTACTTTTAATTATTTTTCTAATTCATGTCTCAACCACTATTAGTTCAATCTTCTGAGATCACTAATTTACCTTTGTGTACAATATCATCTATTCTATGTTTCATTTCAATGACTACATTTTTCATTTTGAGATTTCTAAAGGTTTTTTAAAAAATTCCATTGTGTTTCATTTCTGATGTTTTTGTTTCATACTTATTTATTTTTAAAATAAATCTAAGGCCTCATTATATTTTTACTAACTCTTTGTCAATTTTCTTCTGTAAAAGAAATTTAACTTAGATGTGACAATATGTATTATTTTTATTTTGTTGACTCTCTTTCTCAGCCTTATATTTCTTTGCGCATTTTGCAATTTTGATTTGGAGGTGAAAAGATGGAAAGATTTTATGATACGTCTCCCTTTTCCTGTTTCCTTGCTTTTTTCTCTTGTTCTTGCTCTGCTACATGCTTCCTCGGGTATATCTCTTCCCTCTCTACTTGTTTTGGGTTTCTAAGTAGAAACAGGAATTTAAGATTGATTAGGAATTATTGTCACCTGGGTTAGTAGGGCTATGGTAGAAATAAGCTAGGCCCAGAGTTTCTGATAATGGCACAGTACCTGGCAGTAGGTTGCACATCTTTTGTTTGGCCCCCTTTCACCAGCAGAGTAGCGCCACTCAAACCCTCAGCCTCAGTGTTTTAACCTGGCTCCCCCTCCAATCTCCCTTCACCATGCAGGAGCCGATTCTCCTTCTCCCAGTGCTCAGGAAGTCTGTAGCTTCGGTCCTCGTTAGTGTTTTGTGTTTCTGTCTCATTTCTCACCCACAGACACATTCTGCTGACTATGTCTTTACTTATTAGTTAGCTTACTTTTGTTTTGGTTTGATTTTTGGTTTTCTCCTTATGTTTGTTAAGCTGTTGTTATACTATTGGATTAAAGGGAATTTTCAAAATGCATATTATTTGTACCATTTTTTAAAGAGTTTAATTTTTTAGAATATTTTTAGGTTCACAGCAAAATTGAGAGGAAGGCTCTGTGCTATTTTTAAAAATAATTTTCCAGGTTTTTTAAAAAAAGCATTCTTTTTCATATTATTAATTCTATTTATTTCAAAAATATGATATATTTTACTTATTTATAGTCAGTTTAACCCCGTTAAAGGACAATTTTCAAAAAAGATAAAATCAAGACTCTCAAACAAATATAAAATAAACTCATAAAAGAATTGTCTTACTCATTAATTAATGAAGGAACCAGTAAGACATTACAATTTGTTCAAAGAACAGTTAACAAAGAAATATTAGGATTATAATTATTGCTGGGTAAGATGCAAAAATGGTTGCATACCAAATGAAGTATAACTATGATGGCTAGCAGGGCTATAAACAGCAACCACTGGTCTATCTCTTCTACCAAATGGAAATTGCTGCTTCTTCACCAGATAAAAACCTACAAATCCACCTCTGTTCCTGTAGATTAGTGAAAAACAATACTCAGTAGTCCATTTTGTCTATTCAAGAATCTCATGATTTTTGATACCTGTATATATTTGCTTTTCCATAAAGATTTAGTTACTGATGATTAATCTTTATGCTATCTGGAAGTTTTCCCTCTATGCCTATCCTTCTTAGTGCTGTAACAGGAATGGCTGGCATAGTTTGTCAGTGTTTTTAGGGCATCAATGATAATGCAATTCTGTTTTTCTTTTCTTCCTTTATGTATCAAACTTTATTACAATGATAGATTTGTCTATTGATGAAAGATCTTGCATTTGAAAGAGAACAAAAAATAAACCTACTGGATCACATTGCATTATTCATTAAAACAGAATGAAAGAGGGGAGGATTGAATAGGTCAAGCACAGGGGAAATTTTTAGGGTGCTGATACTATTTTGTATGATAATATAATGGTGAATACAAGTCACAAGTATTTTTTAAACAACAGAACTTAATAGCATACAAAATAAACCTTAATGTATGCAATTTAAAAAAGTAATTGATGAAGTCTGGGGATCCCAGGATAGAATGCAGAATGTGACAAAAGACTCCACATACATTATAAATGTATGAAATAGTCTTACCAAGGGTGGTTGGTGATTGAGGTGCTGTCTTAAATAACTGTGGATATGAGTGGAATCTGTAAGGCTAAATGCAAAAGAAAATGTTCTTAAGCCCTGTACTCTAGTTGGTAAAGTTTCTTCCAATGCGGATGGAGACTTACGTTTTTGAAACCAATATACATGTGTACCAAATTGAACAATTTAATAAATAGATGGTGAATAGAGGGAGTCAGGTTTCTCACTTCTGCAGAGGGAATTTACAGAGAAGTAAGGAGTATAGGCGAGAAGGATCCTTGTGGTAATGGATGAGAGTATCAGTATGAACTCACGTTTAGCTTACTGAAGATACTGATGGCTACATATAGAAGTACTTATAAATAGGTATATACACACAGATTAGTGTACACATATCAACCGTGCTCTGTCAGCTTAGAGGGCCTAGAAGCAATGACACTTCAGTTGTAAGAAGGATACTTAACATACATATCTTGTTTCTAATACCACTCTCCAGTAAAAGGAACCAGAGCTATTCAGAGATACGCTTGATAGGACAGGGGAAGGAAATGTACAAGATAAATCTGGAACATCTTGTAGTATCAGAGAGTTAGAAAGTGCTCAACACATACACACACAAACATACATACAATAACGCAAGTGTGCCAAAGTATGTCAAAATAGTCAGTGTGTCCAGAAAGTAGTATTGATTTATAAATCAAAGTACAAAATAAATGACCATGTGTCTACACTCACATAAGTCAATTATTGAATAAGTAAACAAATGAGGGAGAATAGTCAAATATCCCATGCAGAAGAATACCAAATAATTTATATAGATATTCTAATACCAAAGAGCTGAAGCATAATCTCATACTTCTTAAATATGGGCACTGCATAATTATTTCTTCCACTAAGTTCAGTAAGAAAAGAGAGAAAAAGAGTAACTTTACAGTAGAGAAACCTGAAAAACTATTTCAAGCCAGGTGATCAAGGTTAACATTAATAACAATGTCCTGCTGATAGTAGGCATCCTTGATATGATACTTTTACCTTAGTGATCTTCCTCCCCAAAACACATTTGACTAATTTCATCATAGGAAAAACATAAGACAAATCCCAATATAAAGACATTCTACAAAAGACCTGGACACTAATCCTCAAAAGTGTCAAGATGATCAAAAGCAAGGAAACTTTGAGAAACAGTCACAACTAAAGGGAGTCTAAACCTAAGGGAAGAAACAGTTATAACCAAGGGGGTAGGGGGGAGATCTGGCTCTTAAATGTGTTTCCTAAATGGGATCCTAGAACAGAAAAGGGACATTGAGTAAAAACTAAAGAAATCTAAATAAAGTAGGGAATTTAGATATTAAGTGTATATAAATACTGGTTCGTTAATGTATTACATTAAATGACAAGTATACCATATTAATGTTAATAATAGAGAAAACTGGGTATGAGGTATACAGGAACTCTCTGTACTATCTTTACAATAATTCTGTAAACCTAAAACTGAGCATTAATTCCAAGGGGCTGTTCTGGCTGTTTAAGTACAACTTCAAAACAAGTCCCTTAAAACTAATTTCCAGCTAAATTACTACCATTAATTCTTTTATGTACAAGTTCTGGTTTTTCCAGTGGATGTTAAAACATAGATAATTTTTCACATTATTTTCCAGTACTAACCTGAATTGCATGGTCTTTTTTCCCCTTTGTTTATAATATCTGGTAAAGTTCAGCAATCTTTTTCTGTAAAGGGCCAGAGAGTAAATATTTCAGATAGTAAATATTTCAAATTTTGCCGGCTATACAGTGTCTGTTGCAAATATTTAACTCTGATATTACAGCTTTAAAGTAACCATAGACAATATGTGAACACATAAGTGTTATTGTGTTCCAATAAAGTTTTATTTCAAGAAACACATGGCAGGCTTGATTTGGCCTGCAGGCTGCGGTTTGCTGACTCCTGATATACGGAATAAATATTTGATTCTGTTACCTCAAATATTAGATATTTTTAGTTCTCTTAAAAAAGTATTATTTCGTTAAAGTCTCATGCTAATAAATATATGGACTCTAAACATACGATTTTGAAATGTATAGTCTTTAATTTTTGAATACTTATTGCACAAAATGTGTTTACAGAGAAAAGTCTGAGTCTGGGATGTAGAGAATTCAAAACTTTTATCAGACCCTGCTGAAAAACCAGTAACACTTTCTAACATTTATAATAAATATTTTGACAACAAACCAAAGCAGTTTTCACAACTGGTGGTAATTGTATAGACTTTACAAATTTTTAATAGAATAATAATGTTTGATCAGGTGGATGGATTAATACTCAGAGATAATTTAATCTAGTCCTTTCATTTTATACAAAAAGTGAACTCAGCCCAGGGAAGGTATTGTTAAGATACTTATTCAAGGCGTTTGAAAAGATTATTCTATATTTTTCTAGATTTTACATTTAATATACATTTCATTAGGTTATCATTTATGCAAGATTTCAGGATCCAGTGACTGTTATTTTTGTTTCCTTATAAACTGAAAAAAAAAAGAAAGAAAGAAAGAAAAAGAGATTTCCATGTGCAATCATAAAGTTCTTACAACTCTGGCCAATTACAATATATTACTTCTAAGCTTTATTAATATATACATGAACAGCCCTGAGTTAGTGTGTATCTACAGTTAAAAAAAAAAAAATGTCTGCTTTCCTTTTTCTACTCTTTGTCCTGGAGATCTGGTGTCATGAACATTAGGATAAAACACAGTGTTTGTTCCCAAGTTTATTAAATGTATGCACTAATGAAGTTTCAAAATCTAACTGTGGGATATTTTATTAAGGTAGTCAATTTTTGATAGATGTTTCTGAGGAAGTGAAGTGGTTATAGTTTCAAAATGAAAGACATGATACAAAAAATGGTCTCATGAATTTACAGTGTCATCGTCAAGCCTGTGCTGAATAGTTTTGATTTGAACTGGTCCTGTAGGCTGTGCCCTGGAGACTCTGAAGCTTTGACTTTTGCCATCTCTGCTGATTCATGGTTTTGTGCAAATTGAAGTGATTTTTCCCCATGGTTCAAGAATATGGTGGTAGATTACCTAACTTGGAGGTAGAAATGTGTAACTTCTTCATAAAATCTTGGAAAATATAAGAATTTCTACTCTGAATTAGCACCATGTCTCTCCAGCTCAAGAGAAAAGATAAGTATGAGGGAAAATACTGAGCTAAAAATCAGAAGTATTGGATTCTAGATCCCTCAATTTTTACTTTGAACAAGTTGTCAAAATTTATCTGTAACATAAGTTAGCAGTACTTGCTGACAATCACAGGTTCTTTCTAACCCTGATACTTACTAAATACGATATTTTAAATTTTACCTTTTTTAAAAAGAAATCAATACCTTTATATATGCCACAACCAACTGTAGCTTTAAAGTTTTACTGTTACATTTTACAATATGGTTCCACTAGCTCTGAGAAAAACCCAACAGTATGTTCTGAGTAGTTTCAAAAAGTCTTTGAATACAAATCAGATTTATTTTCAAAATATGGGCAGGTAAACTAGTATAGAAAAAGTATAATGGACATATTAAGAACAAATAAAATCATGAGTTAAAATCTGAACTCACAATTCCAAAATTTGCATTTTGAATGATTTAAGATAAAACTTACATTTATTAAATTTTAGCTATTTCATGCCTTTTAAACCAGGATTTTGCCATCATAGTTATACTTCATTTGGGAATATAATAAATTCTGACTAGTAGAGTGGAGAAATCTCTCATTTTTCCTAAACATATGTTTTGAAGGGTTGAATACAGAATGGTCTCTATATAATCCATGATGCTTTGGAAAGGCTATGGCAGAGCCTTTGAGTTTTTTCAATGAGACAGTCAAGCTGACTCTTAGGATCATAGGAGAAACAAAGACTATAATTGTTCTTGCAAGAGAGGTACACATAGCCACAAGATTTCACTGAAAATAATATCCTGCTTTGTTGTTTGAGACCTCCCTCAAATTCTCTAAGCTCTGTCATATGATCACCAGAACGCTGAATGAGTTAGACATACCATTTGGCTCTTGATTTAGGCCAATTACTTGCGCTCTAAAGAGGGCACAGATAGACAGCTGAACGTAAGGGGGGCCCCAGCCACACAATAAACAGAATGTGGCCTTAGTTTGGGGAACAGAGGGGCTTATTAAAAGATGAAAACTGGTGGTGAATAGGAAGCTTAGAAAAATATGTAGCCATGAATCCTCTCTCTAGTGCTTTCTGCAGTTTCCATTGTATTTTGTTTTCTGCATAACCAAGTGACCTCTAAACCCTGTAAATAGCACACAGAACTTTTCTCCTTCTTCTCTGAGTGAATGACTATTATTATCCTTTCATCTTGAAAGGTCATGGGGTATCAATTGAAGAAGTACACCACTTTGCTTTTGAGTGTCCTCTCTGTTTGAAGTGATTTGTCTGTTTGCTTTATAAATGGTGGCCTGTCCCCAAACAAATGGAAAATTAATTAATCATCTTTCCATCTCTAAATCATAGATATTTTGACCTGAAACAAAACTAAACATACAACAGGATAGAAATATTTCAAAATGTACATTTCAGTGATGCAGTAATTAGTCATTATTAAAACATTTTACTGGAAACTGATAAAGAATATTTTTATACTGTACAATGAGAGAGTAGGCAAGAAAGTCTATCAATTAAATAGTAGGATAAAAATTAATATTTAGATAAAAGTAACATGTGCCTGATTTTGTACATTTCACATTCTGTGAAAGGATATTCCTAAAGCAAAATCTAGTCATTGATGAAGACTCTGAAATGCAATAGCATGTCTATGAAAAGAGTGGAAAACAATGTCTTTTATAATTGTTTTCAGTATGGAGGTTATCCTCTGGTTTCACATTTTAAATCTTAAACTTTTTAAAATCAAAATTGAAAAAGTGTATATTAGAACCTCAGTATAGAAGATGAAGGCTGAGGAAAGATAAGACAAACGAATTCAGGAATGATGGATAATTGAATATGGAGGGGCCTGATTAATAAATTTTAGAATCATAACCCTAGGGCATAATCATTGAGGGAGGCAATGTTAGGAAAAACAAAATTAGTAAAACATAATTTGTTCTTATTAAGTTCATAAGCAATACTTCTGGAGAATACTTTTTCTAAAGAAATATTAGAGAATAAAAATATAGATACTTATGAGAAATTCAGATATTAATGACTGATTGGGTTTTGGCTGATTGGTAAGGGAACCTGACAATTCTTTATTGATATTATTGTCTTTGTAGCAGTGGGGACAGATTCATATTAAAAAACATTGCTTATAAAGTAAAAATGAGGTCATTATTATGGGCCCTAATTAAGTATGACTAGTGTCCTTATAAAGAAGGAATTTTGGACATAGAGATAGACAGGCACAGAGGGAAGACAATGTGAATACAAAGAGGGAGAAAATGGCCATTTGACTGGAGTGATGCATCTAAAAGCCAGAGGATGCCAAAAACTGCTGACAAACCATCAGATTTTAAAAAGAGGTAAGGAAGGATTCTCCCCCTACTGATTTCAAAGGGAGCATGGTTCTGCTGCCACTTTGATTTTGGATATTTTTCTGTTCAATTTCAGCCTCTGTATGTTCTTAAATTTAAAGCGAGTCTTTTGTATATAGCATTAGTTGGATCTTGTTTTTTTTTTTTCCATCTGGTCAGTGGCTCTATGTCTTATGACTGAGGAGTTCAATCCATTTACACTAAAATTGTTACTGAGAGGGACAAGCTTATTATTTCCATTTTGTTAATTGTCTTCTATCTGTCCTATGGCTCTTTGTCCCTATTCTCCTACTTGCTCTCATTCGTTGTGTTTTGTTGATTTTTTTGTAGTAGTATGCTTTGATTCCTTCCTTATTTTTAAAAATATCATCTATAGGTATTTTCTTCAACATATTACCATGTGGCTTACATAAAACATCTCATAGTTATAACAATCTGTTTTAACCTGATAACAATTTAACTTCAACTTCATACAAAAGTATACTGGTTTACTTTTTCCCCAACCCACATGTGCTCTATATTATTAGTCACTTATTTCATCTTTTTACATTGTGTATCCATTAATTTGTTTTAGAGTTATAGTTATACTTTTGTTTTTTAGCTTCTATACCAGAATTAGAAGTGGTTAACACACTACCATTACAGTATCACAGTGTTCTGTATTTTTCTATGTATTTATCTTATCAGCAAGATTTACACTTTCATGTGCTTTCATGTTGTTGTCTAGCACCTTTTGTTTCAACTTGGAGGACTCTCTTCAGCATTTCTTATAGGGTTGGTCTACTGGTGATGAATTTCCTCAGCTTTCGTTTTTCTAGGAAAGTCTTCATTTCTTCATCATATTTGAAGAACAATTTTGACAGATATAGTATCTTGCTTGGTAATTTTTATCTTTCAGCACTTTGAATATATCATCCCACTCCCTTTTGACCTGCAAGTTTTCTCCTGAGAAACCTGCTCATAGTCTTATGGGAATTCCATTGTATGTGATGAGTCATTTTTCTCTTGCTTCCTTCAAAATTCGTTCTTTGTCTTAATATTTGACAGTTTAATTATAATGTGCCTTGGTGTGGATTTCTTTGGGTTCTTCTTAGTTGGATTCCATTGGGCTTCTTATATCCAAATGTCCATTCCTCCCCTAGATTTGGAAAGTTTTCTGACATTATTTCTTCACATAAGCTTTTAGCCCTTTATTCTCTCTCTTCTCCCTCTGGGACTCCCATAATTTGTCGGTTAAGGAGTGTCCCATAAGTTCTTTAGGCTTTCTTCATTCTTTCTTGTCGTTGTTGTTGTTGTTCCTCCACAGGATAATTTCAAATGACCTGTCTTCAATTTCACTGATTCCTTTGTCTGCTTGATCAAATCTGCTCTAGAAACCCTCTAGTGGATTTTTCAATTCTTTAGCTCCAAAATTTCTATTTTGTTCTTTTTACATTTTCTGTATTTTGGTTGTGACTATCATTTTGATCATGCATAGATTTCCTGAGCTCAGTGAGCAACTTTATGATGATAGCTATTTTTAGTTCTTTGTCAGGTAATTCAGTACCTTCCTTTCTTTGGAGTCAATTTCTGGAGATTTATTTTGTTCCTTTGTTCGGGCCATATTTCCCTGTTTCTTCATGTGCCTTGTAACTTTGTGTTGAGATCTGTGCATTTGAAAAAAAGCCACCTCTCCCAGTCTTCACAAACTAGCTTTATACAAAGAAAGGCTTTCATCAATCAGCACAGCTAGAGATCCTGGGGGGGGCCTCTCAAAGCTTTTCTTTGAATGGAGTAGCTTCTCTGCACTTGTGTGTGCAAATTCCCAATTAGAGATTTACTGGTTTATTTTTTTCTAGGAGCTCATAATCTGTTGTTCCCTCTAGTGTCTGTGGTACCACATGTTCTCCGGAGTTGCAACAAGTTGCCCAGCTTTCTTTGTTCTCAGTGGCCCCAGGCTTCCATAGTATGCTGGGTCACATCATTGCTCTAAATCAGTGAAGCAGAAACCAGTCTCTTGGTCAGCATCTTGAACATGTGCTCCAACTTTCCCACTCCAGGGAGAAACTTGGAGTTGGGGACTTTCTAACACTTATTATATGCTAAGCTGGGGGGAGGAACTTTGGTGAGTGAGTATGTGCTAGTCCAAAGTTGCCTTTGTTCTCAGTGGCCCCTAACCTACCACCCTTTCTTATCATTGTTTAGATTCAGGCAAGACAGAAATCAGTCCCTCAGGCTGTCCCCTGAAAAGTCTGAACATTGAGCATATGTTCCAGTCTTGTCTTTCCCTCCCCAGGAAGAAGCCAGGAGCTGGACGTTTCCTCTAGATTTTGCTGTGCTGGGAGGAGGAGCTATGGCAAATGAGTGCCACACATTTTCCTGCTGGTTTCGGCAATACTAGTTTCATGCTTGCCTTGGCTACAGGAGCCTCTTACCTGGTTTCTGAATTTCTCACAAAAGGAATTGGTCCATGTATTGTTGTTGAGTTGGTGTCTCCTTTGGGGAAAGGAGGACCTGGGGCCTCCTATTCTACCACCTTCTAGATTAATTTTTAAGTGGCCATTTTTATAATTGATTTTTAAAACTAACATCTTTTTACAAACATTCCAACCACTGTTTATTAAATCAAATTGGAAAGATTTTAGAAACACATCATGACTGGAAATCATTGCGTTCTGTCTTATTGTAATGGCATCCTTTGAGGCCTAAATTTCAAATAATTGCATACACATTGTAAAGCACCCACCTGTATCATTCTTTTAAGATTTAAAAATGCTAAAATGTCTAGGCTACCTAAAACATGCTGGTTACATGAGTTGATAATTCTTTATATAAGTCTTTATGAACTATTTTTATTGGTAATCCATATGAAGGGAAATTAAATATCAAGGGGAATGTGAGTTTTTAGTTTTCTTTTTTTTTTTTCTTTTTCTTTTTTCCTGTGAATAAATGCTGGGAAAAAATAAGCCAATAAATTTTTTTACCATTTTTGTAACTGGAGTCCTGAATGATACAGAAACTGGAATAATATATATTTTAATTCTGTAAAAATAATGTGTTTTCTTTTTTTTTCCTGTGAAGAAATGCTGGGAAAAAATAAGCCAGTGAATTCTTTTACTGTTTTTGAAACTGGAGTCCTGAATGTTACAGAAACTGGAATAATATAAATTTTAATTCTGTGAAAATAATGTGTTTAAGAAACATTTTTTAAAATAAATTCTCCAACAGCTTCTGCAATGTTTTAATTAAAAGCAAGTGCGGTTTTAGGCCAATCATGAAACAGATTGGTCCTTACTAAAATTATGTCGTATATCACTATCTTGTATAATTTGAACTAGAAAGTAAAATTTGATAGTTTAGAAGATACAGCTTTGCAATGAAATTTAAATCAGCCAATTAAAGTCTTCCAAACATATACCTAAGTTGTAGAAAATGAGCAAATAAAACTTACATGGCAAGACATAAGAAGGGGAAGGAAGGAAATTACAGAAAACCTTAAAGAAATAATATTTTAGCCAAAATAAAGAAGCAAAGTAAAAAACTGGCTTAAAAAGTGGAAACAGTTCATAATGTAGATGGAAAATAAAAGTAAATGGAAGAATACAAATAAGGAATAAGCCATGATAAAAATTAAAATAAAACAAAAAAATGTTTCATTTAATGTTGATATTTGTAACAATGGTAACCGGACACTGCCAACTTGAAAAATAAATACATTTAAGTGAACCCTGATGTAATGATTCCATATGTTTATGATTCTTTAGAGTGTTTTTTTTGTACTCCAAGGATCTGCCACTGAACACCAAGCTGGCTATCAATGGGCAAGGCCCCTAGCCAATGAAACCCCATTAAATTGAAACATTCTATCCATGGAATAAAGTTACTGACCCTTAGGGCACAATGTTGTTTCTTGCAGCTTGCAAATCCTGCTGTTTTTTCCAAAGGGAACCTTTCAAGGGGTCATGTAAGTGAGAGAAAGAATTTAAACATTCTCTCTTTTTCAGTCCAAAAGGTTTGTTTCTTTATTTAGAAGCTTTCAAAAGTTTTCACTACCCCAGGGATATTCTATTACAACTTTATAAATGAGTCCTTTAGAATTCTGGGGAATGGGCTTGGAGAGAAAAAGATAGGAGGGAGGAGAAAAAGAAAAATTCATTCAGTTTAAATAAAATCTTTTAAAGATTTGTTTCTAAAACTTCAGTTCCCAATGTAGTCCACAAAGTCACTTTTTTTTTCTTTCAGTTTCAGTAAGAGAGAATAAATAGAAAAACCCGACTTCTCGAATGTTTAGTGGTCCACTGAGATTTGTATAACACATAGAGAAGATAACATTAAGAAGTAACAGCTAACTTCAAATACGTTTGTTCTTAGGGTAGTTACAGAATTTATTTTCATGGAGCTTCTGAATTACTATTATATCCCTAGTGTAGCAGAATGCCAAATTTAAAATGACATTTGCAGATAATAATTGAAAAAAAAGTTTGGTAGGTGTATATGTCTATTTTCTGTAGGTTCATTCTATTTTAAATAACTGAAATAAGAAATACCCAACAGTATTGAATAGTTTGGAGCTCTGTAATATTGGACGAACACATAACATGAACTTCCCCCCAACCATCCCCCAAAAGAAGAGAATATTTCCAACTTTTACACTATGCATAGCATAGTACCTTCTGGGAAAATAATATAATTTAAAAAATATTTTTCCAAAACCCTGATACTAAACTAAACAAGAAGAGAAAAGGAAAAGGAAACTCTAAATCAATCTCATTTATAAGCCTCAATGCAAATAAAATTCTAAATAAAGTAAATTAAAGCCAGCTGCCTATTAAAAGAATAATGTATTATATACAAATACTGCACATTCCTACACATGACCAGGACTGTTGCACATTACTCCTTAGTGGCCAAAAGTAACAGGGAGAATGGTTCAGTTGTCCATGGCTGTTGGAATCACAACAATCCCAAGTCAAGTAACAAGCTGTTAAGAGAAGAGATTCCCTCATCTTTCAAAGTATGTGTGCCAGTCTTTACAATATACATAAATAGAGAAAAAACAAACAGGGATCTCTGAAGTTAGAGCCATTTATTTACACTTGTTACAGGGCCACTGGGAAAAACAACAGGTCAACTGAACCACAATTTTTTTAAACTGTTGGTTTGAATTTATAGTTATCAAACCCACAGATTTGTTTCCTTTTTTGTTCCTTCCTTTGTTTTTCATATTCTGTTTCCTCTTTTGAAGTCTACTAAGTTTCAAACCAGTACCTCTAAAAGGTTAATCAGTATAACCTCCAGGATATTTCCAAAATGCTGTCCACTTCTGTGCTTATGTCATCACAATATGGGATGATGTAGGATTTTGACCTAAGTCATTTACTTCCAGCTTCTTTTCCTTTAATCACTATACATCAAGGAAACATTACCTTGTTGGTGAAACATTAACTAATAAAATAATTCTATTCAAGTGAAGAACAAAGACAATATGATCCAATCGAGCATTACTACTAATTTTGTACTTGTTGAAATAATCAATGTATTAAAAAGAATAAAATTAGAAACATAAATTTTGGAAAAGAATAGGTGGATATTCACGCTATAAATCTACATGGAAAACAAAAGGGAGTCAAATGAATCAACTTAGGAATAAACAGAAATAATGCAAAACTTTATCAGGTTGCCAGATATAAGAGCAATGTATCACAGCTAGTTGATTTTTACCTAATAGTCATTGTGAATAGGGTTACCATATATAATACAGGATGCTCAGTTAAATTCAAATTTCAGATAACTTATGAATATATCTTTTATATAAGTATATCCCAAATATGGCATGGGACCACAAAAATTACTCATTGCTAAATATGATGACTTTATTGTGCAAAATATCATACATACTTATGAATGTATACGTGTATTATATCAAAATAAATACTTGTGCTCTGTGCCCATCACACAGCTTAAGAAATAGGACATTACCAGATATTTTAAATTTCACTCTGTGCCTCTGCTGATTGTATAACCCCAACCCTCCACCTCTAGATAACCAATATCCTGAAATATTTATGCCCATGTTTTTCTCATATAAGCTTACCAACTTTTTATGTATCCCTATGTAACGCATTGTTCACTTTGCCTGTTTCAAAAATATTATCATAATGGCTTCATACTGGCTAGATCCTTTATTTATTTTTCACAAGAGTAATGTTGGGGTATTTGTGCATGCAAAAACATGCACCTGGAGTTCATTATTCAATGTAATATAATAGTTGATTTGAATGTACCAAAAATTATTAGTAGATTCTACCACTTATAAGACAATATATGATTTATAATATATTCTTAAGAATTCTGATGTATTTAATATATAATATTCCATGTATATTATATATTCAAGGTACATGAATAAATATAAAATATGAGGTATGCATATACACACACTTTCAAGAAACACACAAGTTGAAACTGTAATCTCCTGAAGGTATGTTTAAATTTATAGGTATACCATGGAGATATTGCAGGTTCTGTTCCAGACCACTGTGATAAAGCTAATATCCCAATAAAGCAAGTCACATGAATTTCTAGTTTTCCAGTGCATATAAAAGTTATGTATAAGCTATAGTCTATTAAGTGTGTAATAACATTACGTCTAAAATAACAGTGTACATGCCTTAAAAATACTTTATTGCTAAAAAATGCTTACCATCATCTGAGCCTTCAGCAAGTCTTAGCAGTAACATCAAAGATCGCTAATCCCAGATCACCATAACAAATAAAATAATAATGAAAAAGTTTTAAGGGTTTCAAGAAATGGCAAAATGTGACACAGAGACATGAAGTGAGCAGATGCTGTTGGAAAAATGGTGCCGATAGACTTGCTCGTCACAGGAGTGCCACAAACCTTCAATTTGTAAAAAAGAATGCAGTACCTGTGAACTGCAATAAAGCAAAGAGCAATAAAACAAGGTCTGCCAGTATTAGATAATATTTTTTTAAGAGTGATTGAACCAATTTATACTACATGTAGACTTGTGTTAGTGAATGTTATGCCACCTCTTCAGTAGCACGTTTCTTGTTGAAACAATATTTATTGAATGTGTTAAAGTAATTAAACAAGGAGGCTAAGGTGGCCCTAATGCCTCCATAGTGTACCTAAGCCAACCAAATCCTAACCCAGATTCAATGCATGTGAACCTGAGAAAAGGAAACTTAAGAGCAGCCAATCACAAGAGACACATAGGCTTTCCCAAATAAGGCAACTGCTTAAGCTATTGTCAACCAAATAATTTCCTTACTTTGCTTCTGGTCTTCTCTATAAAAACCGCTTCCCCAGCTCCTGTTGGTGGAGGGCTCCTAACCAGCTTTGGCCTGATTCTGCCTGATTCCATTCGATGTATGCTCAAATAAACTCTTGAAAAATATTAATGTGCCTCAGGTTATCTTTTATCAAATGCTTCTGTGTACCAGGAATTGTTTTAGATACTAATTTTTTAAATAAATTTTTATATTGGAATAATTTTAGATTTAGGGAAAAATTTCAAAGATAATACAGAGAATTGGTTTTTCTCCTCATCCACATTCCCCTAAAAGGCACTTATTTTAATATTGCCAGTGTGGTGAATATGAAATGGTATTTCACCTTATTTTGAATTTTCTTAAATAATAATATATTTAAACATCTGTATACACGTTTATGGAACATTTTTGTTTCTTTTTGGTGAAAGTTATTTTTATGCATTTTGAGACATTTTCTATTGGCTTGTCTTTCTATTTTTTCATAGATGAGAATACATAAAGAATATAAATCTTTTTCAGTTAATTTTTATAATATCTTCTCCGGGCTTAGCATTTGGTTTTTAATTCTATTTTTAAATTTGTAACATATGTCTCTCAATTTCATTGTCATGAACAAATTTTCTAATGTTAAACCTTGCTTATCTGAAATAAAACAGCTGATCATTATGCACTGTTATAAACATATGAGTTATATTATTCAAGGTAATATTTGATTAAGTATTTTCATCTATATTTATGAGTGTCCTTGTCTGATTTAGGTACCAAGGTTATGTTAGTAACAGAATATAAGTTGGAGAGTATTTTGTTTTATGTAAGACTGAAAATACTTGCTTCTTGAAAATTTGAAAGAATTTGCATTTAAGCTCATCCAGGCTACAGAGTCTGTCTCTTTGAGAGTAATAGGACAATTTTGGTATTATACTTTTTTGAGTATATTTTGATGATTTACATTTTCTCAAAGCTGTCTCATTTCACCTAATTTTGTAATGTATTGACACAAAACTATTCACAATATTTCTTTCATTTTTCTTTGATAGAAGTGTGCTTTAAGCTTTTTACAATTTTTCCAATATTTATCTTCTGCCTTGTATCTTTTAAAGTGATTATTTATATGAGAATTTTCTCAATGTTAATTTTCTTTCCAGAGAACCAAATTTTTATGTTGTTGATTTTCTTTAATATATCATTTTTGCTTCACTAATTTCTGTTCTTATTTCCTTTCTTCCATATGATATGTGAGTTACCTCTTTCTTTACTTATTACCTTATTTGGAGAATTCTAAGTTGGATACTAGCTCATTCACTTCTAATTGTTCTTCCTTCCTAATGAAGGCTATACTTTTATAAATATCTCTATAACTGCAAAGCATACATTTTGGTGTGTAGTGTTTTTAATCTATCAATTAAAAGTATTTTTTATTTCTATTGTAACTTGAGCCATAAATTATTTAGATGTGTATTTTATTTTATGAAAATATAAAATGTACAAGCTGCTTTTCTCTTTTTCCCATTTATTATATTTAACAGTGTTGTGGTCAGTAAATACAGTATGTCTGCTACCAGTTCCTTAGAATGTATTGTTTCTTGCTTTGTGTTCTAGTATGTGATCAATTTTCTTAAATGTACTAGGGTACCAAAAGTAATGTGTATTGCCCTGTGTGTGTGTGTGTGTGTGTGTGTGTGTGTATGTGAGAGAGAGAGAGAGAGAGAGAGAGAGAGGGAGAGAGACACTATGCATATCAAATTTGATGTATTGACACTTGGTCTGCTTGATATTTGACTAAGAGAAATTATATCAAACCCCAATATGCAAATTTCTCAATTTATGCTCCTTCTTCAGTCTCTATTGAAGACATTTTATTAAAGGCATGCTGGTGAATATATCTGGATTTGTTTCATCCTATTTTTACATTTTCTCTCTCACACATTTCTCCCACTTATCCTCCCCATGCCCCCTATTTCTTTCTTACTATTGGTTTCTTTCAGTTCTTTCTTTCTTTAGGACTGTCTTGTTAAGCTTTTATCCCTCTACTTGTTATAAGATCAATTTTTATTAACCGAATGGTTACTTTATAAATTATCTTATTCATATTTAAGATAAAAATGTATAGAGCAATACTGTAGCTCAACTTCCCTCCTCCTCAACCAAATACATTTGAACTATTTGAATCAGAGTGCCAAATTTAGTGTGTTCTTCATTAAAATAACACCTCCACAATTCAAACATTATTCCCATAATATTACACAGTCATATTATTTATATATAACCACAAATTTACTGTTAGAAAATCAGTATTCCCTTTTGTATCTCAGACCCAGCTACCCTGATCGTATTTCTTCATTCCAATGTACATTTTTAGAGCTGCCTTTAATGATGGTAAATTTTTTGTTTGCCTGAAAAATGACTGTATTATGTTCCCCTTAGTAAGTGATATTTTAGCTGAGATTACACTTCTTGGATGACAGTTCTTTTTCTTAGCATTTTGTATATCTTGTTCCATTGTCTTCTATACTTGCCATCGATAGTTCTATTGTCAGTTTCTGGTTCCTTTGTGGAAATAGTGGAAATTTTTTTTTCTTACTCTTTTTTATATTTTAAAATATTTTCTTTATCTTTAGTGTTTTCCACTTTAAGTTTGAAGTGCCTAGATGTGTATCTCTTGCTCACCATTCTTGTGATTTTTTTTTTAAAGGATTTTTTTGGATGCAATTTTATTTATTTATTTATTTATTTATTTAATTTATTTTTGGCTGTGTTGGGTCTTTGTTGCTGCATACGGACTTTCTCTAGTTGTGACAAACAGGGGCTACTCTTTGTTGCGGTGAGTGGGCTTCTCATTGTGGTGGCTTCTCTTGTTGCAGAGCACAGACTTTAGATGCATGGGCTTCAGTAGTTGTGGCATGTGGGCTCAGTAGCTGTGGCTCGCGGGCTCTAGAGCGCAGGCTCAGTGGTTGTGGCACACGGGCTTAGTTGCTCCACAGCACATGGGATCTTCCCGGACCAGGGCTCGAACCCATGTCCCGTGCATTGGCAGGCGGATTCTTAACCACTGTACCACCAGGGAAGTCCCATTCTTGTGATTTTTGATGAGCCAAAAAGAAAAAAAATCATTGTTCCTAGCTACAAGAAATTTATAATCTAGAAGTGGAGGAAGATTTTAAGAAAGTAATTATACTTCTATGTGTATATGATTAGTTTACATTATTTGACTTTTATTTTTTAGATGTAATTTAAATGTTTATGTTTAAATTTCACAGTAAATTTTAAATATTGTGATGAATTCTATGAAGACAAATAACTAGATTCTGGAGGATAGAGAAATAGAAGAAACTATATTTAGACAGATGCATTAGGAAGAGTTTCTGGCATTTTTCCTTTGGAAACTTGAAACTGGAGATAAGATGTCTCAATACATCTCAATAAAACCCCAGGATGTGGAGATGAGTATGTTCTGTCTGGCATTTAGTAAGAGAATGAAGTATATGAAGAAGAGGTAACTGGTCGTGAGTCTTAAGTAGGTGTGATCTCTGAATACCTGGTTGCTCCTAAAGGCCCTTATACATCAGGAACACTCTGTCTGACAACCTCATTACGAATAATGGATTAAAAGAAAATCAGAAAGGAGGAAAGTAAGAAGGCTCTTTGAAGAGATGATGGAGCAGGGACTAGCAAACTGTCGGTAAGGATGAAGTAAATAGATGGATTTAAGATCTCTTTAAATGGTAAATTAATCAAAATGAAATAGATTGGCTGTAAAGTGAGAGAAATTAAGAGTCACAGATGATGCCCAGGTTCCTGGCATGAGTAGCTGTGATGATACTTACTAAGGGGGGAAATGAAATGCTGAGAGCATGGAATGTTGGCTAGAGACTCTGTATGGTGGTGTGTGGTGGGGGGATGTAGGAAATGAGAAATCCATTTTGAAAATGCTGAGGTTAAAGTATTTGTGGGTATCTAAATACTGATCTCTGGAAAGCAATTCACTTCACTAGTCTGAAGCTCAGGATAGGGATTGGGATGTAAATACAGATTTTGAATTCATCTGTATACAGTATAAATCTAATTGCAGCCATGGGAATGGATTAGAGCTCCTAAAAACTTTTATAGAGTAAAAACAATCTCTATGAAAGAAGCAAGGATTCATGGGACTGCAGAGCCAAAAGAGATTTAAAAGGTCTGGCAAGACCTAAATTAAGAGAGCATTATATCAGCAAAGAAAAGGGAAGAAAGATTTTTCAACAAGACAGGAATTATTCAAAGGGAGGATAGAAGACATATATATATAAGACTGAGAGGTTCTTCTTGACCTGCTTCTCAGGGAAGGTTCTTTTGATCTGAGTAGAGATTACTTGGGTGGATAATAGAAAGAAATGTGTGGGTTTTCTAGATAAAGACAAAGGCTGTACATTATATAACAAATCATCAAATCTGTTCACCACTGTACAAAGATATATTTGTCAAAGTGAGGTGTCTGGACCAGCAACATTAGCAGTGTCTGTAAACTTGTTAGAAATACAAAATTTGGGGCCCCACTCTAGAGAAAATGATCATAAAGTCTAAGGTGGGGTCCATCAAGCTGTAGTTTAGCAAGCACTTCAGGTGATTCTGATGCCCACTGAAGTTTGAGAGCCACTAGTCTAATATAAAGCAACAGTATTTGACATTTCCTCAACGTACTGTGTTATTATATAATGCTAAACATCACATTTTTTTCTCATCCTCCATATCTAATAAATCATTGAAACCTAGTTTTCATTTTAAATATCACTAAATTAATCTTATTTCATATTTTATAATATTTATAGCCTATATTATGTTAATATATAAATATCTAAATTAATATTAAACTATATAATATTATATATTATTTTATATATACATATTTTAAAAGATTTTAAGTTGGTTATATGTTATACATCATAAGAAACAGCACAGCATCAAGGCCATTGAAACCTTTTATGTTCTCATCCCTAACGATATTCTCCTGTACCTGAGTAATAATTTTTCTAAATATTCTATTTATCATCCCTTTCTTCATTTTAAAATTATACATCTATATGTATAGCTTTATTACATATAGGTGTATAGATGAAAACATGAATAGGAAAATAAAATATACTGGCAGGTAGAACACTTAGTGTATAAGTAACACAGAAGAAGCATTCAGTAATCTAGTATCTGTAAGGCAACTAAATCAACCAATAAGACATAGATTCAAATTCAGTCCTTGCTACTGGATAACTAGCTAATTTGGAGAATATCCTATTTGGGGAATATCCGTTTGAATCTCAGTGTCCTCATCTGTAAAACAATTATAGTATTACCTACTTTAAAGCTCTGTGTAGATAACAAAGTTAACACGAAGAGCACTTGGATAACTATCTACCATAAAGAACATAGATGGCATATGGGCTCAATAAATCATCTTGAGTGAGTGATGCATACAGGGAAATGGGACTATCTGGCCTTAGAACATTTGCTGTTGCCTCCTCTGCACATTGAAGAGTACTTGTTGTCTGAGTGCTTAAAAAGCATTTGTTAAAAGAATGAATTTTCACCACTCTTTGCTTTCCTACTTCTCCAGACAAAATACTTGGTCTCTCAAGTACTCTTGTCTTCTCTTTTCCATTAATCTTTAATGACACATAACATTGTTTGGCACTGAATAAAATATATATTTTTTCTCACCAGAGAGGCTGAGCATCTTGTCAATGTTTTTCGCTGTTGCTGAAATGCTTTTTTATATCTTTTCCCCATTTTTTATAGTAAAACTTTTTAAATTAATTATATTTTACAGAAGTGTGCATAGATGCAAAGTGAGCAAATTGATGATTTCTCATAAAGTTTGAATTGTGTAATCACCACGCAGATCAAGAAATCACATATTTCCATCTCTCTGCAAGTAACATGTTCTCGCCTCTTCCCAGTAATAACTTCCTTTCTTCTCAAAAATAGCCAACAGTAATTTTGCATGCTTTCAAATTCATATACTATATATTTTTTGTGTCTGACCTCTTTCATATGTTAATCTTTTTGAGATTAATTCTTGGAGTGGATTATAGAAAAGTAAATTCCCTCTATAAAATATTACAACACAATAACAATCCATAATTTATAAGTTTTGAAGCAGTGTTCAATTAATGTTGGCGCTAAATCTAAAGCTGCTAGGAACATTATTTAATATATCTTTTGGGGACTACATTTAAGAAACACATTCTGTCAAGTATATGTTTAGGAGTGGAACTGTTGTGTCATAGAGTTGGCTTATGTTTGGATTTATTAGATATTGCCAAACAGTTTTCCAAAATGATTTTACAAATTTCTATTTGTCTATAGGTGCATTTATTTTGCCCTTATCATCAAATGGTAATTTGGTTGTCAGTTCTTTGAATGTGTTATTCCTTTACCTCCTTTTGTTGGCATTGAGAAATTGGCTGTCAATCTAATTGCTTCCTGGTAAGCAACTTTTTTTCTATTTTTGTAAGTGCTATGTTTCTTTTGTTGTTGTACTACAACATGTCTGATAGTTTTGCAAGATTCTGACATTTGAATGTACATATCTTGCATTAGTTCTAATAAATTCCCAGCTATTCTCTCTTATCTACATTCTTTCAGTCCAGAAGTCCTATTATATAGAGAGTATTATCTTATTCATTTTCCAATGTCTCTTACCCCCCTCTCTTTTTACATTTACTTTTCTTTGATGTTTGCAATTTTAGGAGTTTTTCAGTTTTAACTTCTTATTTACTCATTCTCTCTCTTACTATGTCTATTTTTCTGTTTAAACCATTTACTGAAGTTTTAATGTCAGTGACTGCTCTGTTTTTGTCATTTCTTAAAGAGTTTAAAGTTATTTTACATCTTCCTGGCTATTTGATAGGCTTTTTACCCCAAAATTTCAATACCATCTTATTTTTATTTTTATCATATTAAATATGTTTTATATAGTCTTTATCTAATATACATGTATATGACATTTTGGTGTGAATAATTTTGTTTCAACCTCTTGCTCACTCTGGTTAATGTTTTATATGCTGAGACTCTATGTTCCTCAGGGTTTTTTCTTTGGAAATACAGTGAGCTCTAGATTCCATCCTTCCAGAAATATTTTTACATTTGTTTCCATTAGGTATCCTGGGACATTTGCAAGAGAAACAGATTCTTAAGTTATTATCTCATTTAATGGGTTCCACTATCACTGAGAACCTAAAACCTAGTAAGAATATTTACAGATGACTGGCAAATATGTTTTTTCTCTTCCCCTTAGTGTTCAGATCAAGGCCAAGAAAAAAAGTCTTCCTTCCCACCTCCCATTCCTAATGAGTAGATTTTTTTTTAGTTCAGCCCTTAACTAAACACGTCGCTATTCACATATCCTGGGTGCATGTGAAGGTCTCAATTATGATTACATCCTCAAATTTGCCCAAGGCTTTTCTCCTGAATGTGGAACCCTTAATTCCCAAGTCCCTTAGTTACAGTGACTGGCAAGTTTCCCCAAGGCAGGCAAAAATCTTAGCATTTACTAACAGCTCTAATTTTTAGTTTTTCTCTCTCTTTGCAGCCTTAGAGATTTTCCTTACTCCATCAGCTCAGCTATGTAGTTTTTTGTTTTTTCTTTAAGTTGCATTTTATGTAGCAGTTTAGTTATTTTGTAATAGGAGGTTTTCTGGCTCTCTAGTCCATAACATTTCCAGAAAAAGAATACTCTTAATAGTCTTAAAGATCTTTGGGAATCAAGATTGTTTCTGATTTTCCTTGTTCTCCTGGGGTCAGACAAAGTGCCAAGTAAATAGTATCCAATAAATATCAATCAGTTCCTGGTTGATGGAATGAATAAAGTGACCTGATTTACTTAGGGAGACATAAATAGGTCAGTAATGTTAGAGAATAAGATGAAGGTTGGGATTATGAGAAGCTAAATATCAAAAGGTAGGTAGCAATCAGATGAAAATAAGACTTTCAGGTAATTCTAAGGAATGTGATTTTAAATAAGGAGGAGTGTCTCTGAAGGGTTTAGGATTAACTGATATGGCAAAGCTCATGGGAGTGGGCTGTAGTATTCAGAGCTCTGTGGAAAAACAGAATCAATAGGAGAGTATATATAAGAAAACACATTTTATATATATAATATATATGCACATATACATATGTGTATTATATATACATTTATGTTATGTGTTTATATTATACATGAAATATTTACATTATTATTTAAAATAAATATAAATATACTTAAATGCATATCATATATATGTATATACACATATGTAGTGAGAGAGAGATTTTAAGGAACTGGCTCATGTGACTGTGGGGGTTGGTAAGTCCGAAATTTGTAGGGAGGTTTGGCAGACTAGAAATTCAGGTAAGAGTTGATGTTGTAGTCTTTGGTCTGAATTCTATCTGCAGGGCAGGTGAGCAGGTGAGAAACTTAGGCAGTGTATCTATGCTTCAGTCTTGAGGAAGAATTGATTCTTCCTCCAGAAACCTCAGTCTTTGCTCTTAACGTCTTCAGCTGATTGGATGAGGCCCACCAACATTATGGAGAATATGTGCTTTACTCAAAGTCAACTGATTGTAACTGTTAATCACATCTGAAAAGCATCTTTAGAGCAACATCTAGACAAGAATTTGATCAAACAACTGGGCACTATAGCTAGCCAATTTTACACATAAGTTAACCATCACAAGGTCTAAGCCTGATGGCAAACAAAACAAACATAATCAGAAGGTAATTTTAACAGGTAGGTAGAAAGTGAAAGATAACTAGTGTTTGAAACCATTTCTTTCAGAACACAGAGAAGCCCTAAATGACTTCTCAACTCAGTGTTCCACTAGCCACTATCAACTGGTCACATTCATTGCATAAGATGAAAACCAACAGCTAAGCTTGCTGTGTGAGGTTGACTTATCTTAAATAGCTAGATAATATTTCAAAATATTTGGGGCTCTGACTGAATATATAAATTTATTTGTAATTATATAAATATAAAACTGTGTAAAATATTTATTTTAAAACATAATATAGTATATATATATATATATAATATATAATATTGCAGTACAATTTGGGCTCTAGATTTTTCCCTCAATTTTTTTTTTTTTTTCTCTTTGCTGTATTTTAGTTCTTTCACCCATGAGGATGAAAGAAAGCTTTAAAACGGTGTTTCTCAGTAGAGAATCATCAAGTTTGAATACTTAAAATGACATTCATGCAGTAGGAAAAGCAATATACCACTGGCTTCAAGTCTTTGAAATTCTGCTGGGATTTGAGGAGTCTACATAACACAACATGCTATCATGTCATTTTCACTGCTCAGAGACAGAAAGAATGTTCCTTACTTTTCAGTTATCATTAATCTAGTATTCTTTTTGCATAAAGACTTAAACCAAAATCCTCCAAGGAAAGATAATCTGTCAAGACGTTTTTCCTTTCCCCTCTTAAAATACTGAATATAAAACATGAATTCTTAGATTGAATCTGAGGAGTTAACAAGCACAGGAGCAATTTAAGAAAAACAGATGTTACTTTTTTACAAGGAGTGGCTAGCATACAGAAAGAAAGGTCAAGGCAGCAGTATATTTAAGCAATCATACACAAAATTAGATGTTGATTCAAGTTGCAACTGAATATATTCTTGCAGAAAGAATATTGCCATTTTTAGCATTTGGAGAAGGCGACAGGGAATAAATTCAGACTTAACTTCAAGTATCCCCATGCAAAATCATAGAAAAGAGGGAATGAACAGCTATGTTCCTGTTTAATTCAATAAGCCCTTCTCTGTTACATTAGGGTTTATTGATGCTCTAAGGTAAGAGTTCTACAAGAACTCTTTAGTTAGTATTCTATACAAGAGTTCTATAAAAGAAAGAAAAAAGTGTAAAGATTACTAAGTGCAAAAATCAAATGTATAGTAGAATAATTTGATATCCTTTGAGATTACTATATAAAATAGCTAATTGGCTTAAAGCACATCTGTGCATCTATAAACCTAGATTATAATCATCTGTTGCTTCATTGAGGCCTTCAGGTTTTTCTTCTGTGGAGAAGGAATGCTGAATAGAAGAAGCTAGCTCTTTCTTCTCAGGAATACTACCAAAACTTAAAAAATAGTAGCCACTCTAAGTCTCTGGAAAAGTCTTAATGACTTTGTTGGCACTTGTTTCAGATTAAAATATGTGATCTGAGGATGTCAAAGAGGTTTTTTTTTTTTTTTTTCCTTTAAAGCAACACATGTGTCCGTAGTAGTCTCCCTCTCAGAATTTTCCCATCCCGTGCCATATATTACTGTCCCTTTTCTCTTTGACCAATGCCTTATCTGTAGAAAATACGTCTAAATCCATCTGGACTTCAGTCTAGCACTGTGACACCTGGGAAGTTGTTTTGAATCATTGTAAATTTTGGCACTGGGAACATGGATAGAGGCTACTCTGATTTCTCTCAAAACCTCTAGCCTGAAAAACTCAGATGGAACGTACGCTTCTTTTAGTTACTATCATATTTGAAAACCCAGAATCTCTAAAACTGAGCTTGAGTATATCAAGTGTTCATTGGAATATTTTTGTCCTCATCTAGGCTGGCTATAATGTGATAGCAGAAGAGATTCAGCTGATTGTTCTTAATAAAGCATGAAACAAAATAGAGAGAGCGAGAATGAGAAGGAGAGAGAGAGAGGTGGAGGGGAGGGAGAAGAAAGGAGGAAGGAAGGAAAGGAGGGAGGGAGGGAAAGAGAGAGGGAGAAAAAGGAAAAAGGAAAGAACAGAAAGGAAGGAAGGAAGGAAGGAAGGAAGGAAGGAAGGAAGGAAGGAAGGAAGGAAGGAAGGAAGGTGGGGGAAGGCGCAAAGAAACTCTAGGCAGCTATTCTCCAGATCTGGAATATTCTGCCTTAACAGTTTGCATATATCCTGCTGGAGGTTTCTTATCCGGCAGGAAATGTACTTGTATCCTTACCCTTTATAAATCAAACTGGCTCCTCATTTATTTTGCCTGTTTTGTTTTTTGTCTTGTTTTATAAATAAGAAGTCCTTTAACTAACCTGTTCATGTTTGAAAATCGAAGTGTTTTTCATTGAGCTTTTGATAGCTTTGTTTCTCTGTAGAATAAATCTAAAAACTAAACAGGAATTCAAATTTCACTTGACCAGTATCGATTAGTCTATTTTGTGTTTTGGGTGGTGTGCTTTCTGTATAGTGTTTAGATCATTAGTGTCAAGGTTAGAAAAGCAGATGAAATGCAGTGATGATAATACAGGATGGTTTTAAAAACTATCACAAGGAACATGAAGCTACTGGGAACCTAAGACAATGAAGCCTTCATAGCTATCTTGGTCTAGCAGAGACCAGGTGGCTCTATAAAATCTCCCTGTATGAAATCATAACTATTGAAGGCTTGTATTGTTTTGGACTTGCTGATATTTGTGGAGATTTCAGCTAGAATTCAAAATGTGTATATTCCAACAATTTTTCAGCTTGATCTTTAATTTATCATTGACTGGCAACTCCAAGAGGAATAAATCTATTAATCTTTCATAGAAAGAAAAGACAAAGCTTGTTTTTGTTATTGTTTTTACAGATTGTGTAGAAAGGGATTAGGGAAGACAACAGAATGGGGGAAGTGAAGATGGTGTTAAGAAATAGAAAATGAAGTGTTCCCTTAGAAATCATAGGATGGAAGGCTAAAGAAAGGAATTGTTGAGGTTCAGAGACCTCTTTCTCCTATAAAAATCAAAGACAAGAAGAGATCTAAATTTAAAATTTTACTATTTGATGATCTGTCAAAAATTAAGAATTGCTACGAAGGCTACCATGGAGCTTTGGGTATGCAACATTGTACTTATGCCTTCCCTCATTGCTAGCTGGCCAACTACAGCTGGGGCAGACGCTCCTGGACCTGAAACTGAATGCTTCCTAGCAGGAGCTCAAGTTCATTGCATTGTGTGATATGCTCCAAGGAGAATCAGCTACCCCCACAGCTCATTTACTTTACTTTGAACCTTGCACTGATGTTTCCTGGTTTCGATAACCTCCAAGGGGAACTCAGCTGTGATATCTTTTATCTTATTCTTCCCATTATTGTATATTTTCCTTATCATAATTTATCGTATATGGTTCTTAGCTCATTTGATGGATTGTTCTTCATGGGCAAGGAACCAAACAATAGTCCTCAGTTCCCTCCCTGAGTATATGCTTAATAAATATTTTTAAAACTGTATAGATGTTATAAAGTATGCTTGAGAAAGGCCTTAGGTCACAGTGAATTCCAAGGGAAAAGTAGGGGAATTTTATTTTAAAATCTGAGTAAAAGAGTTTCAGGAAGCTAAACAGCAAGTTAAAAATACTAAGAAAAAAAAGAAAAAGAAGAACAAGGAAAACATCACGAGCTTGATAGGAGATGAGCAGGCCTTTAAAAGTCTAACCAATGTACAGTAGCAGGATGAGATTTCTCACTTCCTCCTGATCTGCATAATAAGGGATGCATGGATCTTTCTTACAGCATGTGGATGGAACTGGCACCTGAGGAGCTGGGCTTCAGCAGTCAACACAGACCATCAGAATAAATCTGTGCTCGGAGCAGAATGCAGAATATAACCTCCCCAGGTCCTACTTGTACCACCTCAGGCTTTGATCAGACCACTGTTGTTGCCCTGGTATTTTCCCAAAAGTCTGAATAATTTTAGGGGTTTTCAGAAGACAGCTGGAAGATTGCTGACCTATGACTGATGTTGGGAAGTCAGGATCTACAAGTATCCTGGAAAGATGTGGTAATAGACGAAGTACTGCCTGCTAATGCTTATAACTAAGCTCAGCCTAGACTAAATACTGAATCAGCAGTCCAGAGAAAAGTCGCCAACAAAGGGAGAGTTCTCATTTAAGAGAGAAGAAAAAACTTGAAAAAAACAGATAAATTCTCCTTTTTTCCAGCATGTGGTTAAAATTAGGATTTTGGCTTCCAGCAGGTCCTTATTTCATTCATTTATACAGCTGGGCACTTTGTTTTAGAGGTGTAGAAAGGCTGCTTGAAAGACCAAGAAAGCTATGTCTTTAAAAAAGCATTAAATTGGATTAGTTTAGAAAATTGTTAAATCCTAATGTGATGCCCAAATCAACTTAAATGACTCGAGGGGAGTAGTTAAAGATGTTTTATATATTTGCACTCTTTAGCATAAAATAAACCAGGCACATCAAATGGAAGAATGTGGGTGTGGGTTTCTCTATTCTTGGTTCTGTTCATGTCCTAAAATGATAACATGTGCATATGTCCAAAAAACAAAAAAACAAAAAACCAAACCTCTCTTTTATAAGCCACTTTCAATTCTGATATCTTTGACTGACTGAATGAGGTTTGGGCAATGAGCTATTCTATCTTTAGAAGAGCAATCTTTTCTTCATCATATGTGGCTTTTAATGCACCCTTTATGCTATTTTCGGAATGTTGATAGTTTGCCCATGACAAGAAAAATCTGTCTAGCCCACTGATCAAAAATATCAAAAATCTTTCTCAAACTGAGGGTTAGCAGACAGAGCTATTTGTCAACAGCATGTGTTCCTCTCAGGTAATTTGGATCCTTTCTTTTTCTTATTTTTAGTACCTCTTTTATCAAGCTTCTTAAATCCATGCCTAGCATGTCAAATGTACTTTAAAAACATCTGTCTACTACTGGCTTTGGAGAATAGCACAGGATTAGGAAAGGACAGAAAGAGTTAATTCTTGCAGTTTTCACACTGGAATAAAGTTAATAGGCTGCCAATAACATGGGTTATAGTTGCAAAAGCTAAAGTTATAAGTAATCCTAAAGGGAAAGAGGAAAATTGTTCCTGACAAGCTGAAATTACTTTATAAAACCTCTTATGTGTTGAGAAGCCCTAGGTTGGTCAGGGCATGAAGCTTATTTCAATGTTTAACTCAGCCTGTTTATAAAGAAAATATCTTGCCCACTATCCGTTTTCCTAAAGCATGCCCTTTAACCTGCTATTTTTTGTTTCTTTTTATTGTTGGCATGGAGACTAAGAAGCCAGCTGCTAGACTGATCAATGCATGGTTACATCAACATAACATTTTCAGTCAAGTTCCCAGGAGCCTTCCTCCTGAATCTGTCATTTTGATTCAGATAACTAAATCAGGCTAAGCACAGCAATGATAACGGATGACTTGCCTCATTAGCTGGCTCCCGCTGCTTTATGCTGCCAGGAAGCTCTATAGTTACTGCCTAGGATCTTGGGAGAGATAACTGTTTTCTGAAATTATTTTGGTGCATTTTTCTTGTAATTCTCATCTTGCCTTTTGACAGTAATTTTATAGGATGACATATGTACCAAATCCACACTCCTGGATCTTCTTTCTCTAAATATGTGTCATGTGACTGGCTTTATGAAGACTGAGCCCAACAGGCTTAATCTAGGGGACTATTTAAAAATGTCCTTCCATTAGTCTCCTTCAAATATTACATATCTGATAGCATTTTAATTAATAGTATTAGCAATACTAGGATGATCTGTTTTCCTACATGAAAGCAGATCCTGCTATAAATGCTTTCCTAGATCCAAAATAATATTTCAGTTGGGCCTTAGAATTCATTGAGCTTGAATATATTAGCATAATAGTTAAAAAAAAAACTAATTATTTGTAGAAATTTTGGTGTGGAGGGGAGACTAAGCAAGCAAGAAACAAAGGATTTCATTCAGTCATCACAATCTGAATTTAAGAGACTCATCTTAGAGACTCATGAAATTAGATAGAATTGTGCATTTAGCTGAAATCTGCCTGTAGAAAAAATGGATGGGAACACACAGTCAGAAGCAAAAGGAGCTGCAATTAGACCATGAGCAATGATCCAAGGAGAGAGAATAAGGGCAAGTTAAGTAGGGCTGTTCCAAACCAAACATTATTTTAGCAATATTATTACTTTTCAATATTAATCTATGACCAAAAAGCTAATCTTTAAAACTAAACCTGTGATAGCAACATTTAAGTTTCCAAGTATTCTGTGGCATCTTTCTCTTTACCTCAGCTGACTGACATTCTCTTCAACAAAAGCCCCAAACAATTTCTGGTTTCAATTTTAAGCACCTCCACACTCATTCATGACACACTCATTCACACTAGGTAGTATTGGACATCTTTCATGAATCTACAGTCTCATTTCAATGGATAAAAATCTGCAATGGAGATATTTAATACCTGTTTAAGTATTTTGATCAAAGTTGTATTTTGGTGCCCATCTAAATAGAAGGGAAGGAAGACATTTGAATAATAAATAGTTTTGTCCCTGATGTCCTAAAAAGTCAATTTGCTGAGCCTATATCCCCATGTATGGAATAGTAAGATTGTCTAGAAGTATTTCATTGTTAAACATTTAATATAAATTTCAATCCAGTAACTCTGCCATAAACCCACAATCCATCAATACATTCTGCTTCTTTTATTGTACAGATTAGAGTTTATGGTCCATCACCAGAATCTCCCCCTTACAAATATCTACTAATTTCCATCTTGGCAAAAGCCGTACTCTGTATGGAACCAAATATTTGTTTTCTCTTTGCTTGCACCTGAATGTTTGAACTTTACAGGACAAACTTATATAAAATAGGTGACTGCTTCACTTGAAATACATGACATCAAAACCCAAATAGATAGTAAAAATTACAAGCCCTAAAATATCTCCCTGGAAGCTTATGTTCAGTCTCTGAAAAAGCAGTTTTATTCATTTCTTCTCATCTGTGGTCAAATGTCTCATATACCTCTGGTCACCACTATCAAGACCAATACAACCACTTTTACCTGATGACATTATATTAAATTTTATGGAGAAAACAGAAACCACTGATTAAGGATTCCTAGAACGTCTCTCCACAAAATTTTCTGTCCTATTTGGATGTGTGCTCATCCTCACATTTACCTGTTGTTATTAGGAACTAAATGTGTCTCTAAAGGCTAGTCCTCTCAGTTACGCTCTATATAGGCATTTTCTCTTTGACTATCCATATTCTTTTAGACATTTTCAACTTGGCTCTTTCCATGTATCAGTACTCTAAAATTATGTATATAATCAAATATTTCTCATTGTCTCCTTATCTTCTAGCCACCCTTTCATTCTCTTCACATCAAAATAGCTTGGAAATGTAGATTATACTGCTATCATCTCAACTTCCTTCTGTCTCATTAACTTTCCATACTTTTATCATCTGACTCACATCTTCACAAGGGCATTGAACATGCTCTGATCTCAATCATCAAAGGACCTCAAATTGCTAAATTCAATGGTCATTTTTCAATTTATACCATATTCAGACTCTCAGGAGCATGCTTCCCAGTTGACATTCATCTCCCTCCTTTCCAACATAATCTCTCTGCCTTTGGCTGATACAGATTATCCTGGATTTATCCTTACCTCAGTCCCTGCTCGCTTTCTACTTTCCTGATTCCGCATCCTCTTTGCTAACTCTGGTGTTTGCAGTTCCTCAGAGCTTTGCTCAGGACTTTCTTCTTTCTTTATTTTCTCTTCCTGGGTAATCTCATCCATTCTTGTAGCTTAATATATCTATGTGTCAGCATCAATCAACTTTATAAACAGTCTGAGACCTCCTTTCAGATGGCCAAAGATCTATATCAAACTGTATCCATGATATCACCCCTGGAAAGCCTCTAGGTAACTCAAACTTCCAGTAGTAGAAAACTTCTAAGTGATTTCCATTTAAGCTATATGCTAAATTTGTTTAGTGTCTATTAACTCCATAATACATGCTAACAGATGCCCAGAACACTTCTTCCACATTAGTTAATTGAAAGCTGGTCAAGTTTCCCTGATATTTGTTCTCAAATAAGTTTGAGATTTAAGTACACATTATAAAAACATAAGAAAGATTAATACAAGAAAGTTATCATTAATGAAAACTGACTTTAAAGCTTTAGAAAGATTTAATAAATGTGAGTTGGTGAAAATAACATATAGTGGCTTATGAATTGTAAAGCTGAAAGTGCTTAGGAGGAAAAAAATGTGAGAAACATCTACAAGGATTTAGTACTGAGATGTAATTGCTAAGATTCTTAATTTTTTTGAAATTTTGTTCAGATTTCAAAGAAACCAGATATAGAGAAAATATAATAGAAAATTTATTATGGGTGTGGTTTACGCAAGAAAGAAAACAAAAATTTCATCATCAGGTTCTACCTTTAAAAATGGACATATGTGTGCATGTTTCTGTGTTTTAAGACAAACTACATGTTTAAGGTGTCTACTGCAATGAAATTTGTAATGGGGTGAATTTACAAACAGAAAAGGCTTGAATTTTATCTATTAAACATGCTTTGGAAATTTCTCTTCTCAAAATCTCGCCAACAACAGGTACAGATCTCGTGGAACTTGGGTCCTAAAAAGTCTGCTGTGGCCTAATTTTAAAACACCAATCTTACATTCAATTTAAATATTATCCCTTTCCCCAGCAAAAGGCTGATCCATAATTGGAAACCCCATTGGGAAAGGGGACATGGTCTGTTCTTTCCGTCTGCTTTACCTATATTATTTTCTCTTCTATGGATTCATGCACCTCCACGATCAGGACTGAGGGGAGGAAGAGACGGGAGTAAAAGGAGTCTACATAAATGATATTCTTCTAATCTTGTTCAATTCCCTCTGTGTGATAGGCCCTCACATTTTAGTTCTCATGAATCATATGACAGAATTACTTTGGAAGGTCTCCGCAAGGACTCTTTCCTGCAGAGTTCCCTGATGTTGATGATGCAATATCTGACTAATTTCTCTCATGGTATCATGGTATTCCCCCCAGCAACTCCTTGATGGAATCCCCTTATTTCATCCAGATATTTCTCCTGATAGGTAGGTAGATAGAGCACAAATATAGAAAGTATGCAAAAATATTCAACTCAGTGATTTACTACAAGCAAATGTATTGCTTTCATTACCCAGGTCAAAAGATAGAACACTGCAGGAATCTAAAAAGCACATTTTATTCTATTAATATTTCCCAATTGCTGTCTGCTTCTTTTCCACAAGGTAATTATTAACCTGACTACAAGAAAAATCACTTTATTGCTTTCCTTTATATTTTACCATTCAGTCATGTATATCTAAGCACTACAGTTTAGTTTTGACTGCTTTTTTTTTGAATTTATATAAATGGAATCATGAAATACATATTTTAGTAAACTTTTATTATACAATAATATTAGATTTAAGAAAAGCTGAGATAGTTCCTGTATACCCTGTACCCAGTTTCTCATGTCCTTTAGATTTTACACTGTATGATATATTTATCACAGCTAGTGAGCCAATTTTAACACATAATTAACTAAATTTCATACTTATATTTCTTTTTTAACCTAATGTCCTTTTTTCTGTTTTTTTCTGTACCAGGATCCCATCCAAGATACCACATTACATTTAGTAATCGTGTCTCCTTAGGCTCATCTAGACTGAGATCATTTCTCAGACCTTCCTTGTTTTAGATGACCTTGACAGATTTGAGGAGTACTGGTCAGGTACTTTGTAGAATGTTCCTCAGTTTGGGTTTGTCTGATGTTTTTCTTGTTATTGGACTGGGGTTATGGGTCTTGAAAAGGAAGACCACGGAGGTGAAGTGTTATTCACATCACGTCATGTCAGGAGTGCATCCCTTAGTTCCCACACCAGATGTACACACCCCAGATGTTAAATAGAACATTTCCAAGATGAACACATTCCCTCACCCAGCTTTTTGACCCAATTTTTAAGATGCCAATTCCTCCTCTCCCTCCACCCCAAGACATGTGAGCAACTGCTAATAAAAAGCAGTAGACAGATAACTGGGCTATAGCATTTTCAACTCCATTCCGAAGTGAAGATTCCAATTACATCTGAGACTTAAATTCTCTCAAGTTTCTTTTAAGAAAAGTTCCTGAGTCCAGTATTTATGCTATTACAGCACTAGCAGAGTTGTGTCTAAAACTCATCTTTGTCTGACTTATCACTGATGATGTTAGGCTTAGTCACGTGCTGAAGTAGTGTTTGTCAGGTTTCTCCACTGTAAACTTTCCCTTTTTTTTTACCCCATTTTTTATAACGTACTCTTTGGAGGAAAGTTATTATGTGCAGCCTGCATTTAAAGAGTAGAGAGTTATGCCGCATCTCCTTAGTAGCAGAATACATGAATTATTTGGAACTCTTCTGCATGATTTGGCTCTTATCCTCCACTTTTTTATTTATTCAAGAATTTATTTGTATCAGTATGGACTCATGGATATTTATTTCATAATTTGGGTTATAATCCAATAGTCTGTTTTTTATTTTGTAGCTTAAATATTTCCAGTTTTGCTCATGGAAAGCTCGTTCAGTTGGCATTTGTGTACCTTTATGTACTGCTCCATCTTTGCTTTGTTTTATGAGCACTTTTGTACTTTCTGCAGCTATAAGATGCTCAGGCTTATCTTGTAATTCCCTTCTCCAGTTCTAGAATATGTCCTTTCTCTAAGGAGCTATGGTTTCTTTTATTCACATTATGATTTTTTTTTTATGCCACACTTCTTCTGTTCAATATTATATATGTGTGACTCATCAATGTTGTATTTAGCTGCAGTTTTGTTATTGTCATTGCTGTTTCTCTATAGTAAAAATTGGCAAACTACTGACTTTAGGTCAATTCTAGCCTTCCTGTTTCTGGAAATAAAGTTTTAGTAGAAGATAGACACAACCATTTATTTATGTGTTGTCTATAACTGATACCATGCTACAAGAGCACAGCTGAGTAAGTTAGACACATTGTCTCACAAAGCCTAAAATATTTACTGTCTGTTCCTTTACAAAAACTGTTTGGTAACTTCTGCTCCATAGTATTCTATTGCATAAATACATTATAAATGATTGATTTTTCCACTGTCATTGACAATTGGGTGTTTCTAGTTTGGAGTTCTTAAAAATTGCATTGTTGGGAATATTCTTGTATGCATTATTTGGTACATACAAATTTTCATTTTGCTCAGGTTATCTACCTATGGATGGCAATTGCTGTGTCACAGTGTATGCTTATGTTCAGATTCAGTTAATATTTTCAAGATATTTGTCAAAGTAATATTATCAATTTATGATTCTGAGGCTTTACTCCTTCATATCCTTGCCATATTTGAATTCTCAGCAATTCTTAAATTTTAGTAACAGATATCTAATGTATGTTTTTGTGATTTTAACTTGCTTCCCTGATAATTAGAGAGGTTTAGCAATTTTTCATATGTATTTTGGCTATTTCGATGTTCTCTTTTATGTAATGATTATTCAAATAACTTTCCTATTCTTTTCTTGGATTGTTTGTCTTTGTTTATTGATTTGAAGGAATTCAAAAGAAATATTCTGGAGACAAATCCTTTGTTTCCACATAGTCCTTTGCCTTTTTTATATTAAAAAAACTCTTTTTAATATACATTGGAAATCTATTTTATCTCTGTTTTCCTGTTCCTTTTTTTCTAGTGAAGAGAAACTCAATTTCACTTCAGTTAATATTATATATCTCTTTCTTTGTTTTATACTATTTGTTTCCTATTTCAGAAATCTTTTCCATTCTGAGATCATAAATATATCTGCCATATTATTTCCTTTGACTTTGCATTTACCCTCTCATATTAAGTTCTATAATTCAACTGAAATACATTTTTGCATATGTTTGAAGTAGACGTCAAGCTTCACTTCTTTTTGTATAGAGATCTAAACATCTCAGCACCATTGAAAAGCCCATCATGTCTCCTTCTTCTGTACTGTCACTTTTTATTAAATCTCAAGTCAATATATCTGTGAGTTATTGAGAAAGCCCAGTATATCTGGGCTTTCTACTGTATTTTGTCACTGTTCTATATATGTGAGAACTCCACATTATCTTATTTATTGTAGATTTAAAATAAATTTTGAAATTTGGTAGAGCAATCCTCTATTCTCAGTGACCTACTTTAAAGTGTCTTAGCTTTTCTTGATTTGGTATATTTTACAATTATCCTGAGCAACCAATGGAAGCAACAATAAAAAAAACAGATTGGGATTTTGCTGTGGAAAGCACTGAAACTGTAAGATCAGTTTGAAAATTTTGCACCTTTACTTCTCTCAATGCATAAACATGGTGTAACTCAATTATTTCTTTAATTTCTGTCAACAATATGTTATAGTTTTCTTTAAAGATGTTTTGCGTAACTTTCAATAGACTTGTTCATAGATATTGATAGTTTGTATGTTATTATAAATGGTATCATAGAAATTCATTATCTACTATTCTATTGCTGGTTATAAAATGCAATTTTAAAAACATTGAGCTCAAATGCAGCAACATTGCTGAAATATTTTATTAATTCTAATGACATATTTGTAGATTATTTTGGATTTTCTACTTATCCGGGTATATTCTCTTCAGATAATGAGACACTGTCTTTGATTCATTTTCAATCTTCTTCTATTTCTTTTTCTTGTTTTATTGCATTTGCACAATGATAATAGAAGTGCTTACAGTAGCCTTTGTCTTTTACCTGACTCCAAAGGAGATGATTTCAACATTTCACCATTTAGTGTGATATTCTGTAGAGATTTTCTTGATAGTCAATCATAAATATCTCTCTATATTTAACCTGTTAGGAAATTTTCTTAATGAATTTTGAATTCCATTATAATTTTGCTGCTACTAAGGAGGTTGATTTCTTTCTTTTTCATTGTGTTAATGTGGCAAATCATACTGTTTTTATTTAAAGTATTAAGTCAATCTTGCATTCCCAGAATAAATTCAACATTGTCATGCAATAGTCATACATCTTAAAGAAAGTATGAATTCAACTGTAACAAACCTCGATTACAATTTTTTAAGTTATTAGCTTATTTCAATAAGTGAGATTAGTCTGTCTTTTTCCTTTCTCTTAATGTTTTGATCAGGTTGTGTTATCAACATTATGATGGCTTTTAAAATGAATTGTTCAGTGTTTCCTCTTTTCTATTCCATGGGAGAATTTGTGTAAAATTGACGTCTTGAAATACATTTTGGTAGAATATAGTAATAAAAATTTTGATTGGAGATTTCTTTTTAAGGACAGGTTTTCAGTTGTGATTTTATTAAATTGTAATTTATTGTGGTTAAAACACTCAACATAGAGCTATGCTCTGAACAAAATTTAAGTGTATAATAGATTATTCTTGACTATAGTCTTTGAATTTAATCTGTTTTACCTGTCTTATATAATTTATTGGAATTGATGTTTAGCTCATTGATTTTCAGCTATTTTCTTTACTAACATATATTTAAAAACTATAACCTCTCTCTAGACAGTTTTAAGTATATCAGGATTGTAAATTCATAATTATATCTTAATGATGAAATCAAGCTTTCTAAATTATGTAATATTTCATTATATCTCTACTGGCCTAACTATCTACAGAATCTGATGTTAACATAGCTACAACAATTTGCTTTGGTTAGTATTTTCATGCTGTACTTTATACTAGATATTTGCATCATTTGATTCTTAATCATACTGTATCCTTATGCTTTAGAGTTTTTTTCTCTTGTGCATACTGCATGATTGTATACTGTTCATTCAGCTGTTATTGTTTGTATTGCACTGTTTATCCCCCCATATTTGAATTTTCCCCAGGCAAGAAGACAACACCATTCACTATGATTCTTCAAATTGCAGGTGACACATGCCAAAATATCTGAGGATCTCTCCTACTACACTCTGCTCTGTTCCATCAGGGTGGATGTTTGTGATTCTACAGTTCACTAAGTAGCCATCTGGAGATTGAAATGCTAATCTACCATATGTTCACACACCATCATGCTCTACAGATAATATTTACTTAGCATCTTCTTTCCCTTAATTGGTGGACCAGTACTGGGGGAGAAGAAACACCACAATTCACTGTGATAAGTTAACAATTTATAGCAGAAATTAATTACCTCTTGCAACTGATGCTTATTGTGATGAAGTAAAGAGGTAAGTCAAAGGACTACCTTGGTAATCCATTGCTAAACTCTGAACGTAGTGGTTAGCAACTCTTCTGTAATGTCATTATAACATAAAGGTGCTTAGCTTTGATTTTATTTAGTTTTAGAACTTTAGCCAGTTCCCACCTAATATAATCCATGTATTATCTTGCTATGTAATAATATTTTATGATTCATTAACTTACTGGTTTTTTAAATAAAACATTAAATTCTTTCCCTGATCTTATTGATTGCAAGGGCATTTGCTGGATTTATGAGTTTATTCTTTCATTTTCATTACATTTCTCACTCCCCAAGTCTTCCTTATCTCAATATGTAACACCAATATTCACCATTTAGTTAGGCCAATAATCTATTATTCTTCATTTAGGCATCCTTTCTTTCTCACATCTCATATTCAGAACTCAGCAGGTTCTGTTGGCTCAAAATATAACTTCTCAAAATTATATCTTTATCTCTCTACTTCTTTACATCTCCTCTTCCACAGCTGTATTCAAATCCGTAACATTTCTGTTTTAGAGTAGTTCAAAGGCCCCTTAACTGCTCTACTAGATTCAACCTTTGCAAAATGCTGATGTATTCTTCACTCAGCAGGAGAATGAATGTTATGAAACATGAATAATATCAATACCTATTTTGCTTAAAATCATTTCAGTGCCTCTTATTTCATTTAGAAGAAAACTCAAATATTAGACAGTAGCTTGTAAAACCATGTATTGTTTAGCATTTTCTAACTGCATCTCATGCCATCTGTCTCCTCATTGTCTCTGCTGTAGTCATAGTGGCCTTCTCTCTGTTCTTGAAAGAGCCCAAGCTTCTTTGCCCCTCTTGCTTTTTCCATCTACCTAGAGAATTATCCCTACGGCTCTTCACAGTGGACTCATTCTCATCTCATCAGGCAGATATTTAAAAGGCCCCTTTTCGAGAGGCTTTCCCTTACCACTACCACCACTAGGCCAGGGAAAACCCATTATTCGCTGAAATTATAGCACTCTCTTTATTTATTTGATATTTATTTATTATGTAAAATATAATGCATTTTCAATTTAACACAAAGCATTGCAAGTTTAATTTTATTCATTTTTCTAAGCATTTGAGTTACCAGTTTCCTAATCCACAAATTGAGGAGGTAAGACTTACTCCTGATTTACATTGTGATGATATAAATAGGTCATTCTTGAATAAATATTTAGCCAGTGCTTAACATATAACGAAGAGCTCAGTAAATATAACTTCCTTTCTCATTAGGTATATGTTAGAAGAAGTATATTTACTCTTCTTAATAATTAAAAAAAGCAAAAACAAAAACAAAATGAAAATATCTTCATTCTTGTTTTGATTTAAATGGGGTAACAGGATTCTTTTGATTTTTACGATTAAGTTAATGATTGTCATGTTGTTCAAGTAGGCAGTTTTTAAATGAATACTTCACAAGAATTCATAGTAAGTCATATTTTTAAGTTTATACTGATTTTATTTTTGTCACAGAGCTGTTAAATGTGAAAAGATGTAACATTTTTATTTTTCAGAAAAGAGAGAACAAGAAAGGGTATATTTTGTGATGCTTCTTTTTCCTGTTCTGAATTAAATATATATACTATGGCTCATGTAAATAAGCATTATTTACATTATATATATATGTATGCCTTACATATATGTATTATACATATATATATAAGGCATACATATACATATATTTAATGATCTGTTTTTCTCAATGGAAAATATTGGATTGCCACTATTCTGATCTTTGAAACAATTCTGATTACTATACAGTTCCAGGGAGTTAGGAGGGAATCAACTGAAAATATTATTCTCTAGGCAAATTTAGACTAAGACAACAAAATAAAACAATTTAAATTTAATAATAGTTTTTCCTGAGTAAAGGTGTCATGAATTTGAACACACCTTTTGCAAATGTAAATGGTGACTGATCCTAATTTATACCCAATGGGGTTGTTTAATAAATTCAGCACTCAGCTGAATTTATTTATAGGATAAGCCAACTGACTGTTATGTGAAATTATTCTTAAATTGATCTATAAGGGAAAATTATTACATATATCTATAAGCGATGAACGTCTCTGTAAACTTTATTCATATATCATTTCTTATAGTGATCTTTTACTTTATTTACCAAAAAACGTCCCTTGTATTACCATTATCTATGCGTCTTAATTGATGTTTGTTGAGTTTATCTTCTAAATAACGTTATATCACATATGTGTAATGTAATAAGAGAAAAATTATATTGACTGCTTTCCAATTAAAGCATTATATGCTTTGGTAAAATTACTGAACATGTAAAAGTATGTGTGTCAAAGTCATTTTTAATGTTTTTTACCTACCTACCTGTGCAAATTCATCTCTAGAATCATATCTTGGGCACTATTGTCCATATCTGTTTGGTTTTTAAAAGTAAATATATCTATTACCTAATACTTACTGAGTAACATGTTGAAAATTAACTAATACTTACTGATTTGCCAAGCATTGTTCTAAAAATTTTATAAGGAGTAACTCATTTGATACTTACATAAGGCTTAGAGGTAAAAATTATTGTGATCCAATTTTACAAGTGAAGAAAGTATGTGGTATTTAATTTCAGGAGTCCCTGGCTTCAGAGTGAATGATTTTTAACAGCTACATTAGTGTTGCTACTAAACATATATGCAGTTCTCTGTGTATATAATGTGCATGTGCATTGATACAAGTATGTATATGTATGCATGAGCTCCTCTGTGTGGGTACCTGTGTGTCTGTGCAGTTTTCTTCCAGATGACATTATCTGTGTATTATATTTCTAAAATGCCTGCCTGACTTGTAATAAAATATAAATTGATCTGTATTTTCCATTTGAATAAACTAGAATCAAGTGATTATACCTTTATTCCTTGGGGTCTAAAAAATGCCCAAATAATGCATTCTTAAGTATATTTGAAAGATTTCTCTATCCCCCGGGCTTTGCTGTGGGACTAAAGGTAAAGAACTATTTTGTAATAAAAAGATCTTTTATATAATAATGTTTCTTATCTGCGAAATAGAAAAGTGTATTTATATCAACAAATTTGTCACTTCTACACTTAAATATCACGATTATTTCCCTCAATTTAAAACTATGTTTTTCTGTATTCATAATTATATTCTAAATTTCTTGAAGAGTCTATGTAGTAGATAGAAAAAAAATTGCATTATATATATTTGTTTTACAGAATAAGTAACATGTTGTATAAATATGAATTAATATTTTCAACCTAATAATAATAATAACTAATATTTACTTGTCCTTTTCATTTGAAAATAAATGATTCAACACAAATTATATAAGCAGAACACTTCACTAAATTTTTAACCATGGATTTTAGGAATCCAGTAAAGAAAGAGGTAAAGAATAAGAGGGAACTATAAATGTCAACACCAGGATGAATGGAGGGGCAATAAAGATAAAAAACAAAGCAAACAAGACAAAACTTCACCGTACCATTTATAACAAGGCAAACAAACTTTATCTTCGATTTCATTCTCATCCATTATTAAATACTGAATTAAATCATAGAAAGTACACACTTGTTTGTTTTCTTCCCTTGCCTTCCTTTTCTCATCATTAAAATGGGTATAAATGATTTCTATCTTACACAATCATTATGGTATCAAGTTAAATACAATGCAAATGAGATTTAGGGGATAAAGTAAAAAGTCAAATTAAGGTCTAATCATAATTTCTGGTACATGATGACAAAAAGTAAAATGTTAGTTTTGTTTGTTTTTTCATTACTTTCTTTTACAGATGAAGAGATGAGAGTCATAATAATATTTCAATTGAATGTTGTAAAATCAGGGACTTGGAAAATACATTTCTCTAGACTCGTAGTATAGGCTTCTTTGCTTTAGTGCAGATAACAGGTTTCTAATAGTTTAACATAAAGGCAGAAAAAGATGCAAATTTACACTCAAAATGAAAAGAGAAATTGTGATTAATATGATTAGTGAACTCTAATGGCCAATACTGCTATAGCAATGCTTCATTCAATCAGAAAAAGGAGGAGTAGCAAGTGAAAATGAGAGTCCTATATTGACCAAGGAGCCAAGTCTCTCGGAATACAGTACAGAGTAATAGAATGACTCATGACGTTTAGCTTATGTAAAAATAAAGCCACACAAAGCAAAATAGATCCTGGGAAATATATCCATATTTAGTTTTTAAATGTTTCATGAATATACTATACATGACATCTGTAGAAAGCATTAGAGTATATTTACTAGAAAAAGCAAAAGAGCTCCTATCACAGTCAAGATTTAGAAATTTTTTATAACATGTCAACTTAAAAGAGGAGGCAGGAATCGATAATTTCCAGGAGTTTGCCACAGAAGTTACTATTGACAATAAATATACTAAATATAAATGCATGAGAAAAAACTGTTTTTTTCTACTTTTTACCACTGAATAATGATTTATATGTGGTGGGAGATTAGAACACTTATATTGTTACATTTAATTTCAATAACATGAGCTTATTTCCATATTATAAAAGAAAAATAATTATTTGGCCTAAAGTAGTAATGAAGCTTCAAAATTAGATGCATTACCCATCTGTATCAGAAAACCTCAATCTATTTAACAGTGTATAACACCTAATTACGATTAGACTTTCAAATTTAAAAGAAACTAGGCAGGAAACAACAAAAGAAAATTAAACAGAAAGCACGTGTTTTGCACCTCAAATGGCTAATGCAATTTACAGAATCTTTTATTAAAGTACATACAAATGATTTTAAAACAAAATTATTGAATAAGGAACATTGTGATTTTTATAATTATTTTCTTTAGCTGATTGTTATTTTGTATTTGCATTCTATACAGTCTATGTCAAAGTAGCTAAATATCATGATCTATAGATTTAATATTTCTAGTTTATATAAAACACATTGAAGAGCATGTAAAGCTGTTTAAATAGTGATAAAATTTTCTAATCCCTACTATGTATTTATTTTAGATAAAGTCAAATTTTTATGAATAATCCTATATCCTATTATATTATACTCACAGCATAAAAACTAGTATATAATGTTTACATTTAAGGGGAAGTTTAGATAATTTAAGCTGAAATTATATATAAATATATATAATACATATATAAATGTGGTAGGTGTGTATGCAATACATATGGGTAGATAATTGTATAGATATGTAGATGATAGATAGATGATAGGTAGATAGATGATGGAATTTGAGGGGCGTGGGCCAACAGTGGTAAAAAGGATACATTTTAGATGCAAGTTAATGTTAAAGCTGAGGAATTCAAGTAATTCAAACCTATTATTTTTCGGATAAGAAGACTGAGGTTCAGAGAGTAATTTCTCCAGGATCATATGAATAAGATTAATTTTATATTAATAAAATAGTTTTCATTAACTGAATTCTCTAAAATAGTATAAGTTTATTTTCTGAGCTATGCACTACTAAAAGAGATGTAAAATTAAGAATAGGTTATTTTCAAAATGATAAACTGCAATTTTTAGGGTTTGGCTTTATCTCTCAGCTGGTAGTATACATAGGGAAATATTCCAGTAAGTTTTAGAATAACTCATACTTGTCAAAAAATGTGCTTTATTTTGTCTATTCAACTTTCACTAAGTAATTCACGTGATATACACGTGTACACATCCCTAAATTTATGTTTTTGTCTATGCATTATATTATAGCATAAATTCTTAAACAGATCTTGTAAAATAATTTTTAAAACATCAGAAGTATACATTTACAGTCAGAGTTATTTGCCATGTGCACCAAATACTTACATATTTAGATTTTACAAGAGAACTTTAAAGTCATAGCTTGCTCTCCCCTACTCTAATATAGCAGCTCTACTATATGAATTAAAATTAAAGGAAATTTGCAACATATTTGAAGAAGTTAATCACTCCCTCCAGTAGAATAGAGAGACAGACATATTTGGTATCTATTAACCATTGTATTAAATATGAAGCACAGAGGTAAGAAAATATCCACTACATATTTGGCAGCTTAAGTGAACATCTCACGACTACTAAGTAAATTAAAAATATATTCATCCCGACTCTATTATGTTAAAAGTTCAGATATACATTGTGACCATCTTATATATGTATATAATATGTATAATAGCCCACTGTATAATAAATAATATTATTTATCAGTATGATAAATAATAGCTGAAAATTTCCAAAGTGCAAAAATAAATCCGAGTATTCAACTTGAAACATGCATGCTATCTCAAGCAAAATTGAGGTATTTGTTTTTAAAGATACGTTAAATATTTAGGAAAAAAACACACACACAAAAAAATCAAAACTGGTTAACCAGCCAAAAAGACAAGAAAAATCCAGCTGCTTAATTTATAAGTTTGCCCTCCTTAAAAGTCAGAAGATAATAAAACTATAGCTACAGAACCTGAGAGAACTGATGCATCCCTAAGATCTTATTTATTTTTAATTAATTTTTATTAGAGTACAGTTGCTTGACAGTGTTGTGTTAGTTTCTCCTGTACAGCAAAGTGAATCAGTTATACATATACATATATCCACTCTTTTTTAGATTCTATTCCCATATAGGTCATTACAGAGTATTAAGTAGAGTTCCCTGTGCTATACAGTAGGTTCTTATTTGTTATCTATTTTATATATAGTAGTGTGTATATGGCAATCTCAGTATCCCAATTTAAAGCCAGAAAATGTGTGTATGATGTGTAAAGGCACGAAAAAGACTGAAAAAAATTACTTAGAAGAATATATTAGTCTGCTTCTCAGTGAATAAATCAGAAATTAGTTGTGAAGAATGGAAAAACCATGGCATGAAAAATCTGAAAATGAACACTGAAAATAATGCTTATAGTTATAACAAAATAAAATTCAAATATTATTGAAAAATAATATATCTAACATAAAAACCATTAGAAATACCAGAAATGCCAGAATATATACATATATATAAAAATATATATATAAATATATATACACACACACACATATAGGAAAGCAGTGGTGCAACTGTGGAAAAAAAAAATGAAATAGGGTCTGATGTGAGCAACTGACCAACTGTGGGAAATTTGTGTGTATGTGAGAGAGAGGGAGAGGGAGAAATATTTGGAACATTCTCCCATGAATGAGATGTGATTATATCTCCCCCTACCCTATCAACAAAATCACATTATCTGTTATCCATGGAATCATACATATTCAGTTATAGTGTGGTAAAACTATATGCTATTTTTTATAATTTTCAAAAATATAAAAGAGAAAATTAGAAGTTTGATTATAACCATAAAACAGAATTCTAATATTATAAATGTCTGCATTGTAAAAGCAATTTACATTATTTACAGTCATTAGAATGTCTAAGAGTCAAGAGAAATGGTAGAAGCAAGGCAGATAACATTACACTGCCAGCAGTCAAGAGATATAGTATAAAATAAATAACCAAACAAAAGTTTGATTTTATTGTTAAATGTATGAAGGTAATGAGTAAGGAAAGCTTCTGCTTCTGTAAATGGCAGACTTGATAACATGTATCAACCCTTCTGCTCAAAACAAACAAAAAGCTAGAAAATCTAGGCAAAATATGGTCTTAAAACTACTTGAAGGGAATTCACAGCTAATAAGGCTGTGAAAATTTATGAAGATGAGATTTCCAAGTAGAAGAAAACTCAGAAATAAAACTCTAGCATTTTGGAACACTTTTCCCCTAAAACTGCTACCCAATAGAGCAGCCACTACCTTCATATTGGGTATTTAAATTTTAATTAATTAAATTTAATGAGAACAACAGTTTAGCTCCTTGGAATGTACTAGTATCATGTCAATTGCTCAAAAATCACATGAGGTCAGTGGTTACCACATTGTAAAGTGTAGATAGAGAACATTTCTACTGTGAAAGAAGTTTCTGTTGGATAGTACTATAGACAGGGGTTTCTGAAATAAAAGAAGAGAAAAATTAAAGGCTAAGAAACAGTGCAAAGATTTGGACAAACTCATGGAGTTAGGGGAACTAAATTATAGATTAATGTCAGCCAAGGACAGTGATACCTGGTAAAAACCCTATGTTTTGTGTGTGTGTGGGGGGTGGGGGTGGGGGGGGTATGCAAAAGAATATACCTAGGAATAAGGGTAAACCAGACATAATCTATTCCCTTCATGGACTAGGCTCACATTCAAATTGTCTCAATACCTATAACTGTGTTCGAGGGAACTTAGGTAGCTAAAGCTGCTAGTCCTCTGACACAGTTTAAAAAAATTAAGTAGATAGATATATATATACAGATATAGATAAATCCTTTCTGAAGAAAGACAAAATTTGTTCAATCCTCAAGTTATTTGCACAATTTCTCTTTAATATCCTGCATAAACTTAAAAACAGGCACAGGAGGGGATATGAAATGTTAATAAAAGCTAAGAGAAAAACAGATATATAACTTAAAATAACCATGCCTAATACTCTCAAAGCTCAGGAGATCTTTAGTAGAATACTAAAAACTATTTTTAAAAACAAACTCAACATCAACAATGATAGTTTCTACTATTGAAAACATCCTATGTGAAATTAAAAAATCAATGTATGCATTTAACAGCATATTTGAGGAAGATGAATTGAGAAATAGTGAATGAAAGACAGGTTTGAAAAACTATCCAGAATAAGAAAGAAGAAGATAAAATTATTTGACACCTACTATTCTTAGTATCCCATTTTTCTGCAACTGAACATTCTACAGTTCTGAAATAAAGGATTTCTGGGACATCAGAGAGGGGAAGAATATGCAACTGACAGAGAAAGAGTTCAGTATGAACTTCATCGAAAAGAGTGCTTTATGTGGGTTACTGTGATTCTGTTCTGTTTCTTGATTAATTACTCTTATTACTAGGATCTACCACCAGGCTTTGTGTACTATTGGAATTAAATACGAGTTGAAGTGAATAAATAAATAAATAAATAAATAAATAAATAAATAAATAAATAATAAAATGATTGACAAAATAGAAGAAAATATATGAGATTTAGGGGTCTAATTAAATTCTAAATGGAGCTCTGAAGAAGAGAATAAATAGAATAAGGCCTAAGCAATATTTGAAGAGATAATGAATGGGATTTCTTTCTCAAAAATTGTAAAAGAAATCAAACCACACATTCAAGAAACTCTACAAACCTTAAACAAGATAAATAAATACTTACCTTACCTGGCCTTATCATAATATAAGGTCCTGATGATACTCCTAAAAATGAAAGATATAATCAAATATCTAAAAGCATTCCAATACCCCTACCCCTGAAAAAGACAATTTATTTTCAAGGAAACTACAATTAGATTTCAGATGATTTCTCAAAAGAAACAATAGAGAGCAGAAGACAATGGAAGAGAAAATAACTGCTAATTTATAATTATGTATATATACAGTAAAGATAACTTCCAAAATATAAATGAAATAAATAAGTTTTTAGACAAAAACACAGATAGTTTATCACCAAAAGAATTTATTAAAAAATAATAAAGAGACAGAGAAACCAAGATGGCAGAGGAGTAGGAGGACGGGGAGTTCATCTCTCTCCACAAATGCATTAGGAATACATCTATAGATGGAACAGTTCTCACAGAACACTGGCTGAATATTAGCAGAAGACCTTGGACACTGGAAAGTACGAGAAAGATCCCCTCATAACTGGGTAGGATGAAAGAAAGAAGGGAAAAAGAAGAGGTGAGGAAGAGGGATGGGATCTGTGCCCCTGGGGGGAAGCTGAAGCAGAGGTGAGGTTCTTGCATCCAGGGAAGCCCCATCACTGACATGGAAATCAGTTGGAACAGAAGGGGAGCAACTAAGGCTGTTGGAGGAAGGTGAAATGGCTGTTCTGTGGCAGACAGGACAGAATGACACTTACACGGATGGTCCATGCCACAGCCCTGCACACCCGCGACTGGGACATGTGTCTGCTGGTGCACACAGGGGCTGAGAGCTGGAAGGTGGGGACTGGAAAGCAAACCTGTGGTGGGGGGACTGCTGTTGGCTGTGAGGAGACAGCCTGAGGGGATGGTAGGGAGGAAATCCGTAACTGGGAATGCTTATGGAGGAAACCCAGAATGCCATTGAAGTAAGACGCCACTATTGAGTGACACACAGGGAGTGGAGCCACCATTGTAGCCTCTCTCTCCCCATGTGCTGGCCCTTTGCCCTGCCAGGCACTAGGAAAAGCCCCCACCAGGGCTGGCCTTCTTGTGCCGGCTGCCAAGCACTAGGAAAGACTCCCTCTAGGGCTGGATCTCTCAAGCCCATGACTGCTGGCTTTCCCGTGCACCTGTCACCACTGGGGCCCCCGTGTCCAGGCAGTCGTGCCACCTCCATGCCCTGTCCTCACTGAGACAGACCCCAGTGATCCAGGGCAGCCTCAGGAGCAGACTCCTGTGGGTGGCCCACATGCAGAGGTGGGGCTAAAACCACAGCTGAGCCCCAGGGGCAGGGTGACTAACGAAGAGGAACAAAAATCTTTCCATGCAGCTGCACAAACTGCAGATTAAATCCTCGTGATCAGTTTGGTAAACCCTGCATCTATGGAATACCTGAATGAACGAGTGTTCCCCAAACTAAAACCAGTCTAGCTCCAGCAGCTGTGGACTTTGGGGACTAGTATATGCGGGAGTTGGGCCAGGTCAGAGTCTGAGCTGCCCCCACAGTGCCCACAGAGGGAATAGAGACCTACCTAGAGGTTTTGGAGGGCCTCCTGAGGAGGTGGAGGTGGTCTGTGACTCACGGTGGGGGCAAGGACACTGACGGCTGAGACACCAGGAAAATATAATTATTACTATTTTTTTATGTGTTGTTCTGTTATTGTTTTTTTATTATTATTTGTTTTTATTTTTATTTAGTTTTTAAATTTTTTAAATATATTTAAAATTTTTTTATATTTCTATTTCTACATTATTTTTTTGTTGTTCTGTGTTTTTTCCTTTTTTTTCTTTCCTATGTTCTATTTTTTTATCTTTTTTCCTTTGTTCTATTTGTTCTTATCTTTTTTTATAGTTTTTGGGTTTGTTTTGTTTTCTTTGCTTTTTCCTTCAGTTTGCATTCTGCTTTTGTTTTGTTTTTTATTTTTGTTAGTTTTGTTTTTAATTGTTTGATTTCGTTTGGGGATTTTTTTGTCTGGTTGTTCTCTTATTTTGTTGTTGTTTTCTGTTTTTGTTTTTGTTTCTTATTTTGTATGTGTGTGTGTTTCTTTGTTTTTGTTTGTTTAGTTTTGTTTTTACCATTTGGGGTTTTGTCTATCTGTTCATTTGTTTGTTTTTAATTGTTGCTGTTGCTGTCTGCTTGTTTTTGTCTTTGCTATTTGTCTTGGGTTTTTTATATCTGTTTGTTTTCACTTGTTTTCCTCCTGCCCTTTTTTCTTCTTTTTTTTTTTTCCCCATTTTTGCCAGGCCGTGTGGCTTGCAGGGTCTTTGTTACCAGGCCGGGGGTCAGGCCTGAGTCTCTGATGTGGGAGAGCCAAATCCAGGATGCTGGAACTCCAGAGAATTCCTGGCCCCAGAGAATATTAATCAGCAAGAGCTCTCCTGGAGGTCTCCATTTCAACTCCACAACCCAGCACTATCCAACTGACTGCAGACTCTAGGGCTGAATGCCCCATGCCAAACAACAAGCAAGACAGGAACACAAACCCACCCATCAGCATACAGGCTGCCTAAAGTCATACTAAGCCCACAGACACCCCAAAACACACCAACTGATGTGGCCCTGTCTATCAGAGGGAAGAGATCCAGCTCCACCCACCAGAATGCAGACACCGGTCCCTCCCACCAGGAAGCTTACACAAGTCACTGTACCAACCTCACCCACTGGGTGCAGACACCAGAAGCAAGAGGAACTATGACCCTGCAGCCTGCAGAAAGGAGACCTCAAACACAGTAAATTAGACAAAATGAGCGGACAGGGAAATATGTTGCAGATGAAGGAGCAAGGTAAAAACCCACAAGATCAAATAAATGAAGACAAAATAAGCAATCTACCTGAAAACGAATTCAGAGTAATGATAGTAAAGATGATCCAAAATCTTGAAAATAGAATGGAGAAAATACAAGAAACGTTTAACAAGGACCTAGAAGAACTAAAGAACAAACAAACAGTGATGAACAACACAATAACTGAAATTAAAAATACACTAGAAAGAATCAATAGCAGAATAACTGAGGCAGAAGAACAGATAAGTGAGCTGGAAGATAGAATGGTGGAAAAAACAGCTGTGGAGGAGAATAAAGAAAAAAGAATGAAAAGAATTGTGGACAGTCTCAGAGACCTCTGGGACAATATTAATCCCACCAGCATTCAAATTATAGGGGGTTCCAAAAGAAGAAGGAAAGAGAAAGGGTCTGAGAAAATATTTGAAGAGATTATAGCCGAAAACTTTCCTAACACAGGAAAGGAAATAGTCAGTCAAGTCCAGGAAGCACAAAGAGTCCCAGAAAAGATAAACCCAAGGAGAAACACACTGAGACACATATTAATCAAATTACAAAAATTAAATACAAAGAAAAAATATTAAAAGCAGCAAGGGAAAAGCAGCAAATAATATACAAGAGAATTCCTGTAAGGTTATCAGCTAATCTTTCAGCAGGAACTCTACAGGTCAGAAGGGAGTGGCAGGATATACTGAAAGTGATGAAAGGGAAAAACCTACAACCAAGATTATTATACCCAGCAAGGCTCTCATTCAAATTTGATGGAAAAATCAAAAGCTTTACAGACAAGCAAAAACTAAGAGTATTCAGTACCACCAGACCAGGTTTGCAACAAATGCTAAAGGAACTTCTCTAAGCAGGAAACACAAGAGAAGAAAAAGACCTTCAAAAACAAACCCAAAACAATTAAGAAAATGGTAATAGGAACATACATATTGATAATTACCCTAAATGTAAATGGACTACATGCTCCAATCAAAAGACACAGACTGGATGAAAGGACACAAAAGCAAGATCCATATATATGTTGTCTACAAGAGACCCACTTCAAACCTAGAGACACATACAGACTGAAAGTAAGGGGATGGAAAAAGATATTCCATGCAAATGAAAATCAAAAGAGAGATGGAGTAGCAATACTCATATCAGAAAAAATAGACATTAAAATAAAGACTGTCATAAGAGACAAGGAAGGACACTACATAATGATCAAGGGATCAATCCAAGAAGAAGATATAACAATTGCAAATATTTATGCACCCAACAGAGGAGCACCTCAATACGTAAGACAAATGCTAACAGCCATAAAAGGGAAAATCGACAGTAACACAATAATAGTGGGGAATTTTAACATTCCACTTACACCAATGGATAGATCATCCAGATAGAAAATTAATAAGGAAACACAAGCCTTAAATGACACATTAGACCAGATAGACTTAATTGATATTTATAGGACATTCCATCTGAAAGCAGCAGAATACACTTTCTTCTCAAGTGCACACGGAGCATTCTCCGGGATAGATCACATCTTGGGTCACAAATCAAGCCTCGGTAAATTTAAGAAAATTGAAATCATATCAAGCATCTTTTCTGATCACAACACTATGAGATTAGAAATCAATTACAGGGGGAAAAAAACCTGTAAAAAACACAAACACATGGAAGCTAAACAACATGCTACTAAATAACCAGGAGATCACTGAAGAAATCAAAGAGGAAATAAAAAAATACCTAGAAACAAATGACAATGAAAACACTACGACACAAAACCTATGGGATGCAGCAAAAGAAGTTCGAAAAGGGAAGTTTATAGCAATACAACCTACCTCAAGAAACAAGAAAAATCTCAAATAAACCACCTAACCTTATACCTAAAGCAATTAGAGAAAGAAGAACAACAACAACAAAGAAAACAAAGGTAGCAGAAGTAAAGAAATCATAAAGATCAGATCAGAAATAAATGAAAAAGAAATGAAGGAAACAATAGCAAAGATCAATAAAACTAAAAGCTGGTTCTTTGAGAAGATAAACAAAATTGATAAACAATTAGCCAGACTCATCAAGAAAAAGAGGGAGAGGACTCAAATCAATAAAATTAGAAATGAAAAAGGAGAAGTTGGGTCATTTGCAGAGACATGGATGGACCTAGAGACTGTCATACAGAGCGAAGTAAGTCAGAAAGAGAAAAAACAAATATCTTATATTAACACATATATGTGGAATCTGAAAAAAAATTGGTATAGACGATGTTATTTGCAAAGCAGAAACAGAGACACAGATGCAGAGAACAAACGTATGGATACCAAGGGGGAAAGGGAGGGGTGGGGTGAATGGGAGACTGGGGTTGATATATATATACTATTGATACTATGTATAAAATAGATAACTAATGAGAATCTACAGTATAGCACAGGGAACTCCAGTCAATTCTCCGTGGTGACCTAAATGGGAAGGAAACCCAAAAAAGACAGTATATATGTATATGTAGAGCTGATTCACTTTGCTGTACAGTAGAAACTAACACAACTTTATAAAGCAACTATACTCCAATAAACATTTTTAAAAATAATAATAAAGAGTACATTATGAAAAAAAAAAGAGTACATTATGAGTAGAACGGAAATATTCTGAAGTGAAAATTCAGAGATGCAGGAAAAAAATAAAGACAAATTGAAAAAAAAAAAGAGAATATCTCTAAAAAGCAATACCTATAATTTCTTGATAAGTTTAAAATAAAATAGATTTAAAACCTAAGATCAGAATTGTATGTAAATTCGAGTGGTGTCCATAGAGTGTAATATGCTAAGTGCCTGAGTTGTCTGTGAAGTAAAAGTAGCAATTAACATTAGCTAATGACATGTCAAGTTAACTTAAAGTTGATTATTCAGGAAAGAAGTGTGTAAAGCTATTTTCTAAGATCATTAAGGTAATCAGTGAAGGAAATATAAAGAGAAGAGTTAATCTATATATATCTACAAAGAATTAGACTAGTCTAAGCAGGTTAGAATTTTTTCTGTACTGCTATGGTTTTTATTTCCATGTGTATGCATTACTTATTTTTAAATAGATAAAAAAGAATAGCCAGTGTTGATTTGAACTGTGGAAATTTCAATGATTTTCAGATGCTAAAATCTTAATGAAATATGTTTGGCAAGGTAGTTATTATTTACAATGAAGTAGGCTAGATTGCAAAATCAATTGACATAAACTTTAAAGAAGAAAAAAGTGCTTTAGAAGAATGAAAATTAAATTATCTAGATTTTGCAGTGATTATTTAGGAAAATGCCACCATTGTGTACAAGCCAATTCATGCTTTGGGTATTGAAGAAGTAAGAGCAGAAATAGTGGTGTTCTCAGGGAGGTGGTAGGGCAGGTTTAATGTAAGGCAAGAGTGAAAAGGTAGTATTTTATGTATACTTTGAAGTAAGCATAATGGATTTGCATCAGTTTGAGGACTCCACGAGGCACGGTGGGAAAAGTTGTGAGTGAAGGAAGCTGGCAATTTTCGCCTGAGTAATAAAGTACTAAGATGCCACTAAGTATGTTAATATATATGTTCCAGTGGGTCTTTGACTTTTGGAAGATTAGGGATAAAAGCATGTATCCTCTAGATCCTGGTGAATAGAGATTAAATGCCACTGTGATATCAAAGTCCCATGAGGCTAGCACAGATACAGGAAAACATTTTTGATTGACTGATCTGCTTCCGCTGGGACTCCTGCCTTCTTGATTGGAGGTGGAATCTGCTATTTCAGAACACACTCATCAATTTATAGAATTAACAGTGAACCACAGTGGATTAGAAGACATATGTAATGGTTAACAAAGGAAGCTATATTCGTACAGCTTGCTATAGACATTGTGGTGTAGTTAAACCAATGCTATTTGCAACCTATCCCAATCCTCTCAAGTTCTTCTACCTAGCTAAAGAGGTTTCCCTATATTCATCACAAAGTTTGTACTTTCTGGGGAAATAATTCCAGCACCTGGACTTGTATGCTGCAGAACAACCTTTTTACCCTAATAACAATAATGTGCAGATGCAGAGATACTCTTTCACTACTGCAATATTTTTCCCTGTGTAGGACTGCCACAGCCATCTTGCAGCCATGCATGGAAGGTCAAAAGGAACACATTGATGTTGACCAAGAAAGACATTGCTTATTTGCCAAACAAATACTGGAGGCTGCTTATTATTAATTAATTCATTCTGCCATTAAACAATGGTAGGAGGAACTCCTCTTCCAAATTCCATGCTTTAGAAGGGTCGCACTCTGTTTCTTCTTAGAACGCTCCCCATTCTCCCCCTTCCTGACCAAGAGCGTGCATGTGTGCACACGTGCACATGCAGGTGTGTGTGCACAAAGGTGCACACACACACACAGAGGTCTCCCCCTCCCCAATAATTTTTGTCTAGAGTTGTTATTATCTAAAAGTTTTCTGCTTTTCGAGGACACCCCTTTCTGGGTTTCTTGGTCATAGAAAGCAGGACTCTATGAGGACATTTTTGTTCTATATCAGCTGACATTTCCAGTTTGCCTGCTTCTTCAGCTCCAAGTCTGGAGTGTATGAGACAGAAAACCCAGGCAACTGACTACTATGTTGGTTCTTGGGTCCTAATATCTGTAGTGGGTCTGCATTCTTTTCTCTATCTTTCAGAGTCTTCTTATATTTGTTTTAGATATAATGTGCAGCACCTTTATTTGTACTTAGTACCCATAAGAGAGACAGAAATCCCCTCTGAACAACCCAACGTCCAAAGAGTTGTCAAGGGGTGTCTATGCAGTATGTGGATTGGGCCTTTACCTGTGGGCTGGGGTTCTAAATATGTGTACAAAAGACCACATGATTTGTCATGGAGCCTGAAATGGGAAAAGAAAGGGAGCAGGACAGGAACTGGAGGTCAGCTCTGCACACATTACCATTATCTGAAACGGAATTCAAAGGAGTGTGAGAAACCTAAATTAAAGCTTCATCCTTTAGATCTCTACAAGGGCTTTTGCTGAAAAATGGAGTTCAAATATAATTTAACAGTTTATTTAATTGATGTTAACTACCAAATACATATGCTATAAAGGCATTATGTGTGTGTGACAGGCCTATTTGTGAGTATTTGCTTTCAAAATTAATTTTATAATTAGTAGAATGTTACATACCTAAATTGTTGCTAAGAATATGAATGTTAAATATTGTAGTCCCTTGTTGTTAAGTTCTGATTATTGCATCATCACGGAAAAACTTACATTTTAAGGGGAATTTGAAATAAAGAACAATATTGTCCCCCAAAGAGGAAGTATTGTCCTTTTTGCTGAGTCTTAGACTTCAACACATTTTTCTACACTTAAGGTTTGGGTTTTCCCAGAAAATTTAAGCTTTAAAAACTTAAAATTTCTGTTTCACCATGATATTTATTTTCTACATTAACATGTCGAAAAGTTTGTATTATCCCTATGGAAGTACTGCTTCCCTCATGAATATGTCTTGACATCATAAGACAGATCATAATGAAATTTAACATACAAATTTAAATTAGTAAAGAATAGTTCAACCTAACTGCTTTCCAAGCCAAATCAAGAAATTTAAGTTAGCTGAGGGTCGACACTTTTGGAATGCAAAAGATTTATGTCTTAATAGAACTTATTGATGGTTTCCTTTTTATATTATGTTTATAATAACATAGCTGAAACTTTCTAACAGACACTGAAAATGCTCTAAAGAGTATGCATTCAGGTATTCATTTTTTAAAATAAAATTATTAGAAAACCATGAAGTGTTAATGAATATATGTGGGGATTTTTGTCAACCTGAGTAATGATAACCTTACACTTTCACAGGGATGTTTAGGGCAGCCACTATTGTTCAAGGTCAATTATATGTCTGACCCAGGTATGAGTGTTTCCTTGATTAAAGAAGTTGGGTGGAAATACGCTAAGAAGATGACTTACATGTTAGAACGACATTGACCTATAGGTCTCAGGTTGCCTAGAGACCTCTCAAATTTGAAAAAATTCCCACAAATTGGGATGAAGAGTGGAAGCTGCTCAAATATCCATTAACATAAACTGGGATTTTTTAAAATTTTAGAACTATTATTTTATATAGGGGGAAATGTTGATCTTATTCTAAATTATTTATCAACTATAGCTTTTTGGTCTAATTCAGCATGGCTTTTTTATTATTCCACTCATAAAATTGTTGAAATATTTCTATATGTGTATAACATTTCCCTTTTAAACTTGACTGAATAAAACCAATTACCGAAATAATTGTGGTAGCCTCTATTCTAGTGGCAGAGTAAACAAGTGCCTCAAGCAAAGATAGCCTTCATCATTGGCATTAATTAGTCCTATTGTTGACAGAGGCCACAGAAGATAGAACTATTTTCTCATCATTGGCATTAATTAGTCCTATTGTCGACAGAGGCCACAGAAGATAGAACTATTTTCTCACCTACATAAGAGGTTTCATAATTTCGGGAACATCAGTGGAGCCCTTGTAAATAAATTCTGAATGGTTCCTTTGCCCTAACTTGATAAACTTGCTGTTGCTACTCCATTACAAATGCTCAGCATCTGATTTGCTAGATAAGCTTCAAAAGAAATGGAATAAAAGCAGTAAGTTCCAAAAAGAAAAAGGGATCATGGTGGAAGCTAAATTGTATAGCGATATAGTTTGCCTAATTACAATTTTGTATAGTCAGGAAGGTTTAGTCATTAAATAATATTGAATAAAAAAATTAGAAAAATCATTATGCCATCATAAACTTACATATATTTTATTTTAAGGAAGGTCATATAAAAATCTCCCTGGGGTTTTCTTTAGACAATTATATCTACATTCTCATTCATTTAAAGTAGCAGTGCTCTTTAAATCATTTTATTTGGAAGGTAAACTATTTTCTTACTAAGCATTACATTTACAATCCTTAGGATACTGTGTTTTTTATATTTACTGGAGACAGTGAAAACAAATCTATCCCACTGTAAAGTGAATACAGACACTTGAATAAACTGTTATTCTTTCCTAAGAAGAATAATCATTCCATATAATTAATATTCTTTGGAATATTATTAAAATGTTATTCATTTTTTAATTAGTGAGGTTGAATCTTTATCCTATAATAAAGTGAAAATATTTTCAAATTATATAAATTAAAATATACCTTGACATTAATAAATTCATTGTAATTGGGTTAAACTCCACATGTTCACTTAGTATGGCCTTTGACATCACCAAAATGTCATATTTATAGTGTATTAAAACACAGTTAATGCATTTAACTCTTTCAGTTATGTAAAACATTAAATCTCACCTGTTTTGTGGCATTAAGAACATCCTTCATAAAAAGTTATCTTTCCATCTTTTTATATAGCTGTTCTATTATTCCATTAAGGTTGTCTTTATTATTATTTTTCTCCTACATTTTCTTTTCCCCCTCCTCCCCATAATTCCTTCCTTCTCCTTCTTCTTCTCCTTTTTCTTCTTAGACCCAATATATTATATTTCAAAGGATTAAAACCATGCAAAATATTATGCAACTAGAGTAGAATCAAATTAGAAATCAACAACAAAAAGAAATTTGGGAATCTACATATATTTAGTAATTAAACACTTTTAAAAATAACTCATGGTTCAAAGAAGAAATTTAAAATGAAATTAGAAAATACTGTGAGATGACAGAAAACAAAAACACAACATATCAAAATGTATGGGATGCTGCTAAATTATGCTTAGAGGAAAATTTATAGCTTTAAATACCTCAGTTAAAAAAAAAGAAATGAGGAAAGATCTCAATAAATATCTTAAGCTTCCACCACGAGAAATTAGAAAAAAAAAGAGCAAACTAATGCAAAAACTAGCAGAAGGCAAGAGATAATATAATTAGAACAGAAATTAAAGAAATATACCAAGAGAGAAAATCAATGAAACCAAACATGTGTTTTTTGAAAAACGCAATAAAATTTAGAAACTTTTAACTAGATCGGCTAAGGAAAAAAAGATAAAAAAGACAGTAATTAAAAATCAGGCAGGGCTTCCCTGGTGGCGCAGTGGTTGCGAATCCGCCTGCTAATGCAGGGGACACAGGTTCGAGCCCTGGTCTGGGAAGATCCCACATGCCGCGGAGCAACTAGGCCCGTGAGCCACAACTGCTGAGCCTGCGCGTCTGGAGCCTGTGCTCCGCAACAAGAGAGGCCGCGACAGTGAGAGGCCCGCGCACCGCGATGAAGAGTGGCCCCCGCTTGCTGCAGCTAGAGGAAGCCCTCGCCCAGAAACGAAGACCCAACGCAGCCCAATAAATAAATAAATAAATAAATAATAATTAAAGGTGCTAATAATTAAAAAAAAAAAAAATCAGGCATTAAAGAGGGGACATCACTATTGATGTTATAAAAAATGAAAGGATTATAACAAAATAATCTGAACAACTTTATGAGGCCAACAAAATAGACAACTTAGATTAACTGGAAAATTTTCTAGAAAACATTACCATAACTGACTGAAGAAGAAATAGGAAATTTAAGTAGACCTATGACAAAAAAAATGAAATTCAATAGCAATTTAAAATAGTCCCTCAAAGAAAACTCTAGGTATATACAGCTTTACTGGAGAATTCTATCTAATATTTAAATAATGCAAATCATTCACAATTACATAATGTGTGTAAGGCATTTTGCACAGAATCCCAAACAGAAAAAGAAAAAACTATTATTACTATTAGGGTGATTGATTTTATAAACAAGAGGTCACTGATGCTTTTTATTAGAAGTGGGATAGAAGCCAAATTGCATGAATTTAAAAACATGATTCAGTAGAGGGAGAAATTCCATATTATTCTAAAAGAACATTTCTTTAGAGAACAGAGGAAAATAAAGTCTCTATCTTATAGTCTTTATCTCTAGAAACCTAAATCATATAAATGATAATATTTTATTCACATCAAATATTACCTTTTCTTGAAGAGTTTTACCACTCAAACAAAAATGATAAATAACCACTTTCTATGGTCTAACAGAAACTACAGAAGAAATTTTCCTAATAAAATTTTAGATATCATTAAAAGAGTAGAAATTATTTATTTCTATAAGCTTTTTGACAACTCACAACCAGTGTACAAGTCCCTCTGATTATCTGTCATCACCATTAGAACTTACAAGTGGGTCTACTTTGTCATTCAATTCTTTAAGAATTTTATAGGAGTTATTTTGCCTTCTCACCTATGGCTGTCTTCCCAATGTTTCCCACACAGATTTATGTAAGTATGGAATTCTTTGTTAGCTGAAGAAAAATTATGATTACCACCATTCTCAGAATTTCCTCTCTAGCATCCTTGAGTGTAAATTATATTTTCTAAATAAAGCTGTCACCATCTTTATAACATTTACATTCAGTAACTGATGCCGGGATGGCTTTTTTAAAAAAAACCAGATTAAAAGTCTATATTCCTAGAATAACCAAAAAGGAAGACATTTTTAGCATTTGAAAAATTTTTCACTACTTAATAAAATAAGACATTAAATGCTACTACTTATCTAAACTTCTATAAACTCCTCTGGTAAACACTGATTTTGAAAACAATTTTTTTTCCTTTGAAAATTTACTTGGACTCTGTATCACTGGTGTGATGATTTAGACATAAAACCTCCTGAATATCACTTTATGCTAATAAATTCTCAAGAGAAGAGATACTATTTCATCAGACAAATTCTACAATTTTAGAAACAGCCACAACTTGCCAACCTATTGAGTGTACCTCTATATTTGATTACTCTGCACCTGTGTGAAATGATCATTAAAGCAGTATGTTTTCTGAGTGAATTACAGAGTCTGCTGGCCTTATATTGATATTATCTTCAGTTATTTACGTTAAATCTACTTAAAACATCAGGCTCATAATAAGGAACACAGGACAAAAATTTCTATTACATCTACCAACAGGTATGTAAACTAATTGTTAAGAAGTATCTGTGGGTATTTTATGTATCTTATGTTAGAAACGTTCTTATTCTCTAAGAGCTAATAAAAATACAATAATATTATGATCATGTCATTTATCATCAACTGTATAACAATATTAAATGCATAGTTGTATGATCTTGAAAAAATCACAGTCACCAACACTATAAATATATTTTTTCAAATAAAGTTATCAATATTACAAGCTCTGGAAAACTTACTTGTGTGGATAAAATTTGTTTTACCTGGAGCTATATTTCCCTGCGTTTGGAAACAAAAGGGAAATCCAAAGGTGAATTTTCCTTTCTCAGGCCAGATATTTATAATGTTTTATTTATCTTTAGGGTTTAACAGAATTTTCATGATAAAAAAAAAATATTAAAAAAAAAAGTATGATTGCATTTTATTTTAGAAACTTTTACTTATAGTGTCTCTTCTGTATTAAAAAATGATAGTGCTTTAACCATCTGGATATGGAGACGACCTGAAAATACCGATGTGTATTTTCACGATCCATGTTCACCTTAGAAGTCAACTGGGTTCTCTGTCCCCTGACATTCAAATGAAACTGTAGCTCAACCTCCCTTCCACATGAAAAGGATTACTCAGTATTTCTCTCAATTTCTCAGAGAATTCTTGAAGAAATTTGTTTTACAAATGTGGAAGAACTCTGGGATCCTACATTCACTAATTTTTTAAAAAAATGTTGTATCCTCTCACCATCCACTGCCATCGTTTCTCCTTCTCAAGTTGCTTCATATTGGTAGCTATTTAAAATAAAAGTCTATGTGGCAGAATTTAACTGAAGGTATATATGGTGATACGGTGGTAGCAGTATCATCATACATATGGAGGGTAGGTTACATAACTAGGTTGATAATGCAAAAATTAATCTCATGCATCCCAATTATTAAAAGACCTTTGGCCATTTTACCATTAGACATTTCTTACTGGCCAAAGTTTTCAGCAGCCCCCCCAAAGCCTTTGAGTATGTTGCTCAGAACCACCTTCCATTTTGTAGTTTCTTTTTTCTATTTTCTGGACTACTTGCCCCAATCTGTGTATTCCTATTAATTTCTCATGCGGAGTTTTTAACCCTCAATCTGTGCAGTAGTTTCCATTTCTTCTTCTTGATCCACTCTTCATCTTTTTCACCCTGCTCTGTGTCCCAGGAGTCTGATATGTATGGGCTGCCTGCAAGGGCTTCTTTGTACTCCAACATCAAGCTGGCTTCAACCAGTGGAAGACACCAGCAGGAAATCAAAAGGTGGAAAAGTGAGAAATCAGAGTATTTGTTCTGCTGAACTCTCACCTTATTAGGTTTCCATATGTTTATTACATCCCTCTACGTAAGAAAACTGCCCCTGTGGGTGGCCATATCCATTCTCCCAGCCTTGCCTTTTGAGGCCTGACTTGCATACTAAAAAGTTTACTAAGATTTTTTTTTCAACCAAAATAATTCTTTCTAGGAAAATATATGGTACCTGCAGTTATCATACCATTTTTTTCTTACCCCAATATACACATCTAAAAAGGAGTCAGCTTTGTTTACCATGCTGATGATATTTTTGAAGTAAGCCACAAAAAAAGCAAATGATGGTAATGGAGGGCTTTGTAGATTTTGGCTCTTTTATGGACTGACAGAGGGATCAAAAATTAATGTTATCTAACTACACCAAGAAAGACATAACCTAATATTTGCTAGTTATATGAAACAAAAGCTCTTTGAAAATCATTTTCCAAAAGAAAACTTCCCTCAATGATATATTTTGTCAAGAAAGCACGTGGTACCTGAAAAAGAGCATTTTTTTTAAAGTGAAAAAGAAGAAGCTTAAAATTAAGCAATGTTATTTTGTTTTAATATAAGGCGTAGGGTTGATTTTAGCTAGTATATTAGTAAAGAGCTTAGCAGATAGACTGGAATTTCTATACTGTAATTGTTTTTGGTTTCTCCTTAACATTACCACGAACTCATCAATGGCTTAAAACAACATAAAACTAGTAATTTTTTGAGAATATTTATATTTTTGTAGCTCTAAGATCCTGGTGTTTCATATATTATTTTAACTTAATCTGAATTGTTCACTAATATTGGATATGAATGCTTTCGTTATGTCATGTGTTTACAATCAAAATTTAAATAAACCAGTATGATATATAATTCCATATGTCTTGATTTTTAGTTTTAAAAATTCTGTTTATGAGCAACAATTTACAATAAGAAGCAAACCTGAATGACCTATAAAATTACAGCTACTATCTTCCTACGGCTATTGTACGTATTGATCTGAACATGATTTGGATGGTCTAGGCACAAAGAACACTGGAAGAATACATCTAACACTCCATTTTAAAGACATGAAAGGCAAAGCTATAGCAGCACTCATTTCCCTACCTTTCAAGACGGCCTAATTTCTAAGCTGATAATCAGCATAATGATTAAAAAGATAATATTTATTAACTTACTGACAATCATCAAGGGATGTGTACAATTACTATCTCATTTAAATCCAAACAACCCTTTAATATAGTTACTATTTATCATTCCCAGTTTACTGTTGGAAGAATAAGGCATAGAGATGTTTGCAATAACCACATCAATCAGCAACTGACTTAACCTGGGTTTGGTGAATTGCAATAGGCTATTATTTGTTGGGTTTCCATAAGGCCCTTAAAGAATCTTCACTGAACCGTGAGAACTAAAGACACTTAAAGCAAAAACCCTCCTTTCAACATCTCCCTCCTTTTTGGCTACATCCTAAGAAGTAAGCGTTAAGCTACAGGTCAAGATTTGGGGCTTTGGAGTCAGACTTCTCAAGTCTCAGCTTCATCATTTTTGGCTTTGAGATCATGAACAAATTTATATCCTCTTAGTTTTGGGTAATTCTGCTAAATGAGGACAACAATATCCAACTCATGTTTTAAGGTAAAAGTAAACAAGATTCTGTATGTTAGGAGAGTAGAATACATCTGACACATAAAATACTCTGGTTCTAACCAACTTCCCTAATGAATACCTCTAATCCCCTTCTAATAGTACTATGTTTCCCTGAACTCCCTGACTCTACCCACTTCCAAATGAGGTTGGTAATCTTTCTTCTGTCTCTCCCCAGGCATACAGCACAGAGTAACTTGCTTAGTCACGGAATCTCGTAAGAACAAACACATTCCCCAGCAAAAGTATGTGTGCCTTGATATCTTACTCCCCGAAATTCAACTGCCACATTCCTCACTGATGTAACAGATGGGCTATAAAACTTCTGCTGACCATTACTTGAATTAGTATTAAACCAGTGAAGTCTTCAAGAGGCTCTAGAGTGCATTCTGCTCTTCTCTTCTCAACTGTGCATTCAGTGACATCATATTGGTAGCTAGATATCAACCACGGAGGAATGTTGTTATTATAAAAATTGGCAAACACTACAAATCAAATTTTTGTTTTGCTTTTTGTTTACTTTTTTAAAAGAGGTTTTTTACTCACTCACCATTGATTCAGACTAATATGTTTTATAGACCAGTATTACTCAAGTTGTGGTTCATGGACTAATGTCGGTCATTGATCTGTTTCCTACCTCAGATTAAGTACAGCAATTGAACATAAGTATTTGGAAAAGTTTAGAGTATTTGGACATTGCCATTAATACATTTAAATGCATGATGCTTTTTTAATAATTAATTTCTGTTCAGTTTTACAAATGCTTCAGTCCATCATGGATTGGGAAAAAATATGCACTGCTACAGACGTGGTAATGCACTGCTACAGACATGGTGCTTAAGTAGTCCCCATTCCTTGGCATCTCTATAACCAGATCACTTTCAACTTTTGCCCTTCCATGGAAACTGGAGCTCGTCCAATCCCTTGGTTGCTTCCCTTTCTCACTGTTTAAGGACCAAGAATGACTGATGTCTGCACCAACTCAAATTACTGTAGTAAACTTATAACCTTACTTTTTCTGTGTTCTATGATTTCCATTTTTCTGGGAACTCATTTTTACGAAGCAAATTAGAATATTTCTCTAATGTGGAAAGCTATCTAAGAATCACAAGGAAGAGACTGGCATGGCCAGAAAGAAGAGAAAACGGTGTTGGCAAATGTGGCCAGAAGTAATTCTGCAGTGAAAAGGTTTATGGCTTTTTGAGACTTGCTTGGAAGTTTTGGTGCAAAATATCTTTATTTTTAAACCTAAGCTTATTTTGAAAGCCATAATTTACTTCAGAAACTTTGGCATGTATTTCAAGCACTTCAACTAATCTATTGAATATTTTATAGTTTGTATTTTCCTTAGTCTAAATTTATACTAAAATAAAAACTTCAGTGTTATTTTAAAAGTCAGAAACCAGAGATGAAGGGAAAACCTTAAGCCAAAGACTTGGTACACTTATCTCCTGCACATCCCATCTGATTATATTACTGTCAATTTGTACTTCAGGCTAAATTATGTGGACCAATCTATATTCAGCTTAAACATCAGATCCACACCCTGTGCCTCTACAGGTTGTCTTCCCACTGACTCTTGACTACCTCATCCAGGTAAAGGAAAAGGGAATTAATATTTATATAGATTCTACTATGTGCCAATTCATTTACATTTAGTATTGCATTTAACATCCACAGGTGTCAAATAGGAATATTATTAGCCTTAATGTATAGTCAATATATCTGAAAGGTAGAGAGGTTACACAATTAATAAATGACAAAACTAAGGTTAAATCTTAGTCTTTTATACTGCACAGACAACATGTATTCATTCCATAACCTTATACTACTTGTTAATCATTCAAGCCTCATTAGGTAAAAACTTTCAGTTTCCAAAATTTGCTTCATGTCAGAGTTGTTTCTAGGTTCATGAATAGTTTAGTTCCTCCACACTTCCTTTCTGCACCGTGTAACTCTTTTGTAGAGAGGCCTCATATAACTAACTCACCCCAAATTTCATGTCATCTTGGTTCTGATTAGTTATGTGAAATATTAGTTTCTCCAAAAGCAAATCCATTATAGAAGCAGAGAAAGGAATAAATAAAAGTTTACTCTGTTTGGAGATTGCAGACACTATGGCTCTTAAATGACAAAAATAATACTTAACCAAAGAAAAAAAATCACCAAAAAAAGCACAGAGAAAAACTAACCCTGGATTGACTATGGTTATTCTAGCTAGATTTCTAAAATAGCAGCATTAATATATATCAACTAAAACCATTATCTTAAAAAAAAAATAAAAGTGACCTTTAACAGGAACAAGATGGATAATGATGGGAAACAAGGAAACTTCACTTATCCTTTTAATTGAAAGTAATGCTCAGCATGACTGTACCTATTTTTTTAAGTAATTGAAAAAAATAGGGACTCAACATATTCTGCAGAAATAAAAGAAAAAAAAACACGTGTAATCAGTATATTAATTTTTATGGAGATATAATTTACAGATGATAAAATGTACAGATAATTGCATATTGTCTATTAAGTTTTCATAAGTGTGTATACCTAAATAACCACCATTCAAATCAAGATATAGAACTTTTCCTTGGTCACAAGATTTGTCCTACTATCCTTCCCTGTCAATTTCCACCATTATCAGGAGAGACTACAATTTTGATATCTACTATCATTGATTAGTTTTGCCTGTTCTTGATGACATTATATAGACAATCAAATTCTTCTGTGCCTGCTTCTGTTTTCCATCATATTTTTGAAATGCTTCCATATAAGGCAAACATCAATATACTGTCCCATTTTACAACAGAAAAGTGTTCATTTTAGTCACAATTTATTTCTTCATTTTCATGCTGATGGACATTTGACTTTTTTCTCTGGTGCTTATTTTTTTTCTGTTTTTGTCTATTATGATTAAGGCATCTATAACTATTCTTGTAGGGGTCTTTTTGCAGACGCCAGCTTTTATTTCTTAGTTAAGTAAGTAGCTGTGGAATTGCTAAGTCATATGGTAGGTATATGTTTAACTTTTTAATGAACTTCCAAAAGTTCTCTACACTCACAAATTTTATAGTAATTTGTGAAATTTTCAGTTGCTTTATATCCTTTATACATTGTTAGTTTTTTTTAGTTTGGCCATTCTAGATATGAAATGATATCTTATTGAAATTTCCCTTTCGATTACTAATGTTGATCACCTTTTCATTCTTACACCTTCTTTTGTGAAGTGCTTGTTCATGTCTTTAGCCCCTTTGTTATTGGGTTGTTTTATTTCAATCCTTGAGTTATAGGAAGCCTCCATATACTCTGTGTGTAAATACTTTGTCGGATATGCACAATATAAATATTTTCTCCCAATCTGTAATGCCCTTTTCATTTTTCTTCTGGTATCCTTTAGAAATTAGAAATTTTAATGTTAATAAACCTCAATTTAGCATTTTTCCTTTTATGTCTAATATTTTGTTTTGTATTGTATGAGAAACCCTTGTCTACTCTAAGTATTAAGGATATTTGCAAAAATTATGTTCTAAAATGTTTCAGTGTCTTGTTCTTAGGTTCAGATTTGAATTATATTTTGTGTGTGTAGTGATGTAAGACTTGAGGTTCATATTTATTTCTTACAGAAATATGCAGGTGATTCCTTGGGATTTAAAGGAAATACAACATGTTCTTTTCCCCTTTAAATTCCCATTGGAATTTATTCAAATATCTATTCATCCTGTTTGTGTGGACTTTTTTCTCTATTATCTATTATAGTCCGTTGATCTATCTGTCCGTCCTTACCCCAATACTATACTGTCTTGATCACTGTATCTTTACAGCATTTCTTAAAAATCGCATGTGTGAGTTCTACAAATTTATTTTTTAAGATTGTTTTGGCTATTTATATCTTTTATGTTTCTGGATACACTTTAGAATAAGCTTCTCAAGTTCTGCGTATTAAGCACATTTGCATTTCACTTTCAATTACTGAATTGAGGTGTAATTTACATACAGTGAATTGCACAGATATTAAAGTCACAGAGAACTGGTGGCATGACAAATTCACATGCTTATGTAACCCACAAGTCTCTCAAAATACAGAATACTTCTATTACCTCAGGAAGTTCACTAGTCCCTTTCCCAGGCAATTCCTGTTTCAAACCCAAGATGCTATCAATATCTTGATTTATGTCACCATAGATGGTTTTATTTTTGTCTAATTTTTACATAAATATATTCATACTGGATGTACCCTTTTGTCAATTTATTTTTCTCAGTTCATACATCAGTTTTGGACATTTATCCATATTGGTTTGTGTACAGTTTTGGACATTTATCCATATTGATTTGTGTATCTGTGATCCACTCCTTTTATTGGTCGGTAGGAGGCCATTTTGGGAATGTAACACAACTTGTTTATCCATTATTTTATTAATGATCATTTGGGCTGTTTCTGTTTTTTGACTTTTATAAATAAGTCTTCTATGAACATTCCTTTAAAAATTTTTTGTATGAATACATGTTTGTCAATTCATTAATCTTTTCAAGTAATCTATTCTATTCATTGGTTCTATTCTTGTCTTACATTCTGGGACATAAGGAAAAACTGTAGTGGTGTCATACACTGTGAGGTTAGTTAACTATATGGTTTTCAAAAGAATTGTTCTAGGAATGCACTGAGAGAGGATGGTAGGGGTAGAGGGTGATCACTTTTGTCTTCTCTAGGTGTTCTAACATCACTCATAAGTGCAGTAACAGTGGTAGCCTTACTTGCCAGAAGCTTGGTGCTTTATTGCAGAGGGCAACTCTGTTTTACCTAATGGATTAATCTTCACAATGCTCAGGACCATGTCAAACACTGTGTTATGTACTGGGGCTACGAATCTGAAAAAAGGCAATTATAGCCTTTGGAAAAGTAATATTCTAGAGGCAAGAGAGATTTTACATAGATGATTACCATGCAATGTGACAAGTATAATAGTAAATTCTTTACCAGGTATTATAGTAGCATAAAATGTGTAAATATTTCAGGAAGAGTGATCGATTCCTGAAAAGTCTAAAAGTGTGAGTGGGAATTATCTAGGCTGAACGAAGTGTCAGTTGCAGGATTCCAGGTGTAATGAAATTAAAAGCAAAAAATGGACGCTAGAATTAGCATGGTGTGTGCAAACACAATGTATACATTTTTATTTCACTTAACATAATATCATTAACATTTTCCATATTTTTACATAATCTGTATAATCAATGTGTAGAGTTGCATAATAGTATTCCAAGTTATTATTTAAAACACTTTAAGGGTAGTTACTTTTCTTATTTGAAAAATATTTCTAGTTTTAGAAATGTGTATTAAAGCTCAGTCATGCAATAAATATAAAATATGTATGCTTTTAGAATGATGTATTTTATTGTTATTTTTTCTCTGTATAAAAAGTTGTGTATTTATCTTTATAAATAAATAATACACAATATTTTTCTTAATCACCATAATATTGCTATTTTGAACTATAGAAGTTACATCAGCTATTGACCATAAGTGCAGCACCTTTGTTATCTATTCACTGTTGAAGTGAGAACTAACTTAGAGTGAAATTTATATGCTACAAAACTATGTTCCAAAAACTAAATCCTAAGTGTTAAAAAATGGTGTATTAATGTTTAATCATAATTTTGGGTTTTTTTTTTTTGATTCAGATAAAACAAATAGTTCTTTATGTCTATCTAACCTCCACTCATCTACACACCCATCCACCCACCTATCTATACATTTATCATTTACTTATGTATTAAATATGCACATGCATATTTGGAAAAGAGAAATAGCATTATATTCTACATGCCAATATGCTTTATCGACTAAAATAAAGATGAATGAGGCAGGAATATCAAAGAACAAAAAAATCCTATTGCTTATTCCAGTATACTTGTGATTTTATATTTATCATCAATAGTTTGTCATTATTTGATTAAATAATTCCATGAAGTTAGATGTTTTAAATTGAATGGTATTTATTCTTGTGGAATTAATTCTTTATAGAACTAGGAACTCTGTTTCACTTGGATCACCTATAACTAATACGCTATATGAAAGATCATTCTTAGATGTTTACACTGTCACTTGTGGGCCATTCAAGTGTTGAGTAATTCCATTTATTGCCTTAACACGATTTCTGTTTTCGCTTACTTATTTAAGCCTAAACTAAATCAAGTTGTGTTTTCTCATTTTGGAGGGAAGAATTGGGGAATGGTCAGATTTCTTCTTTCAATAACTTGATAAGTAAATTAGACAAATGAATCTTTTGACATATTTATTATTTCAATAAAATACTTTGTAGATACGAGTACATAAAATAAAGGTAACACATAACTGAAGAAGGTAGAACACTAGAATTTAGAGCTTATAAGAAAATGCTATTAGGGACACTTAATGCTAGAAAAAAAAGTATGCACATATATGCTGTACTTTATGTTCCACAGAAAAGATTTTAGCTAAGAGACAGAATTTATATGCCATCTTATTTCAGTCACAAAAGAATCAAATATCTTTCCTCTTTTCTGGGTTATTAATGCAGGATGCCAGCTATAATTTAGGTCATGTTTGCTTAGTTTTCTGGAATCAAATTTAGGTTTTATTTTCTCATTCATTTATGTATCTTTTATTTTAGTGTCATGACATTTGCTTCACTTACGATTTTAAAATATTAAAGTAGGTCCTGATTTTACATGTGTATGTGAATCAAAGCTATTTGTGAAAAACAAACAAACAAACAGAATTTAGTACAACCTGTTATTCTTAATTTCTCAGAGAAACTTAGACCTACTCACTCTATACTGTTGCAATAAAACCCTTAACTCTCTGTTATCAGAAAGACTGATGAAGATTATGCAATAACTAAAACCATCATCACCAGGTAACTTTCCTTTTCGAAAATTAACTATGTCACACTACGAAATATTAATAAGTTGAGCAAGTAAACCTGGATATGAAGGAATTTTCTGTGGTTCTTAGCCATAAAAGAACATTGCAGAGTGTTTTAAATAAATATGGCCTTCAATGGATTTTAATAGTCCAAGATGCCCTTGCTTATTTTTTGTCGTTATATGTTTGGTACCCACATCATCCTGATTTGTGCACAACACGGAGATAACAGATATGCCCACTCCAACAGCAAGGCTATAAGATTTTTATTTCAAGTGATCACAGCCCTCCTTTTACAATTTTGTGCAGCTTAGTCAAAAAAATTTTAGCATGGAATCTGTCATAAGTTGAGCCAACATTTAATCTAATTAACCATGGGCAAGAAGAGGAATCAAGAATTATGTAATGCTTTCCTTTGGAGTGGGAGGTGGTTGGAGCAGATTAAAATAAATGAGTAAGTTGGATGTGGTAGGAAAGCTTATACAAAAGCATTAACAGTATTTATAACAGAGTTTATCATTACATGGTTTTTATTTTTAATTCATCATATTTTCAACAATATACAATAAAAATATGTTTTTATAAACTCAGATTTCTATTAGATGCATTCTATTAGTACTTTTTTCTCTCCCAGCAAGTAAAGTAACAAACAGAAAGGGTTTGCCTCATTTGTGAAAGCGTAGCTTAGCCTAACATATTAGGTGTCCCAACGTACAGAGTAAAACAGGGCATTGGATGTGCTAACATGACTTAGAAAAATACTTTAAAATATCTATGATTTATTTCACTATATAAGAAAAATGCATGCATAAGTATTCTGATCACATGCTGAGCCATGTAATATTTTTCCTGGGTACTTTTTTCCCTTTTTATAACTCAGAGGCTTTTGCTTCAAGTGCTACTTTTGCATGTATTAACTTCCAATCTTGCTTAAAACTGAGATAACACTTACCATAAAATGGTAATCTATAATAAATTGTGCTTGCCCATATTTCATATTATTATGAGATTCCTATTAGGTAATAGATATTAATGTACATTGGTTAAAATTATAACATATTAACATATTTCATTTTAATTGTAATGTGACAATAATGATTATAAGAAATCTCAAATGTACACCTAATACAATTGGATATGAACACCTTAAGCTCAGTGAAGGTTGTTTTCCTGATAAAAATTTTTAAAAAGCTTTGTTCTTCTTTCTCAAGATTGCTTTGGCTATTCAGGATCTTTTATGGTTCCATACAAATTTTAGCATTGTTTGTTCTATTTTTGTGAAAAATGTCATTGGAATTTTGATAGGGATTGCATTAAATCTGTAGATTGCTTTAGGTGATATGGACATTTTAAAAATATTAATTCTTCCAATCCATGAGCATGGAATAACTTCCCATTTACTTAAAAAAAAGAATGATGATTAAAAACTAAAAGATAAGGAAAAGGGGAAATATATACAATTTTGCTACACTGGACTCCTTTCTCAAGGCATAAATGTAATTAGTCATACAATGATCTATTTCACATAGCTTTGTAGCTCTGCTGCTAATTTGGAGGACTGGAAATTCATTCACGTTCCTTTCTCTTGCTATTTATTTTTGTACTTAATCATAATTCATGGCAGAGGGTTGACTTGTTCTAACAAAAAGCATCAAATATCAAAAAGACAACAAATAGTTCTTTGCTGAATCCTAATAAAAGAGGAATATTTTCCTTATAACTGTCACAGTATAATTTGTCACTTTTAATAGTGTCATATTCTTATATTAGAAAAGATAGTTTGCAAGAAATCCAAGGTTGGAAATATCAAATAAGCCATTGCCAAAATAGCAAAACAAAACAAAATAAAACAGCAACAAAAAACTCATATGATGCTAAAAAGAAACAATTTAAAAGATTGTAAAAATTCAAATCCAAAATATCCGTTTGGGAGCATTAAGTAGAGGACTGTTAACAATCACTCATTTCTCTGACATTAAAATGGTTGCCAATATAGAAACAACGTGGTTGAATTTTTATGAAATTCATTAAGTACTGTCTCACATCTACACTTTCTCTGTTGTAAAACTGCTCATTGATAGAATTCCACTTCAATGTAGAAAAACAACATTTCCTATAAGAACAACTAGAAATCTGGATAATTGTTTTTAAGGTGCTTAATGGTGTTAGAAAGCTGAAGCAGCCAGGATTCGAGGAGACAGGGATCCATAAAAAGGGAAACTCATTAAAGTGAGTTAACTTCTGTGCTACACTTTTGCCCTTGAGCCATTTGGTAATATTGAAGTTGCTCCCCGTAGGAAGCTGAGTTTAGCAGAAAGCAGCTAAGATGGAGAAAAGCTAGCTGGGGAGAGAACAATGGGAGTTTGGAGATGCCAGGTAAACACAAATTTAGGGGCTAAGATTCCAGAGATAAGAGAAGCCCAGTGAAGTGAGACTAATGCTCTGCCTTAGTTTTTGGCATGAGGCATTTGCCTAAGCCATGCAGTGTGAACATTAGAAAGGGGCTGAACATTTGATTGCAATATTTGAGAGTTACAAGTGTCACAAAATTAGTTCACAACTCACCTGGTTAAACACCACAGGCTCTCAGTTTGGAACCTGGAAGGACACATTGTTGAAGTGGGCATAAACCAGAGGCAGAAAAAGCCAAGTCGAAAGATACCATGAAGAGCATGAAAAGGCAAATCACAGATGGGGAGAAGATATTTGCTATACATGTATCCTTTATAACATGAATATAAAGAATTTTATATTCAAAATATGTACACACTCCCCAAAGAACAAGATAGGTAACCCAACAGAGAAAACATGCAAGGAACTTAATTCAATATTTTAAAACAAACAAAGAAAATATTCAAGTAGTTAATAAACATTGAAAGAGCTGCTAATGTTTATTAGTCATCGGGGAAATGTAACATAAAACCATAACAAGATTTCATTAAGTACCTACTTCAGGAAAAATTTTAAAACAATTTTTGGTGAGGATTTAGAGCAGTTGGGACTCCTTGTGATGTTGTAAACTGGTATAATCACTCTAAAAAATTACTTGGAACATATCAATATCTTATGACCCAACAATTTCAGTCCTAGATATAAACTCAACAAAAGCATGTATATATGGCCAACAAAAAAATATAGAATTTCATAGCATCACTATTTATAAAAAGAACTCAACTAGAAACTATAAGCCTATCAACAGATGATTGAATAAATACTTTGGTTGTTCTAGCCCATTGATTCTCAACTGGGGGCAATTTGGCTCCCTGGGAACATTCAGTGATGTTGTGAGATATTTTTAATTGTCATAACCTAGAGGAGACGGGGTTGGTGTTAACAGGCATGCAGGGGCTAGAGGTCAGTGATGTCATTAAATGTCATAGAATGCATGGGACAACCCTCACAACAAAGAATTATCTGGTCAAAAATATCAATAGTGCCTAGGTTGAGAAATCATGATTTTTACAATAAATATTATATTTTCCTGAGAATCAACAAATTAACGCTATATGTAAACCACCGATTTATCCCACAAACATAAGATTGAGAAAAATAAACCAGAGAATACATATTTCATAATCCCACTTATGTAAATTTTAAAAAGCAGGAACACCAATCAATGTCGACAGAAGGCAAGATGATGGTTCCCTTTGTGGGGGAGTGGTGGCTGAGAGGGTACAGGTATTATTTTATTTCTTTATCTGAGTATTTATTCCATGGGTGTATTCACTACTTAAAAATTGTAAGGTTATGCATAAACAAGAAGAAAAGACAACCCACAGAATGGGAGAAAATATTGGCAAATGAAGCAACAGACAAAGGATTAATCTCCAAACTATACAAACAGCTCATGCAGCTCAATATCAAAAAAACAACCCAATCAAAAAATGGGCAGAAGATCTAAATAGACATTTCTCCAAAGAAGATATACGAATGGCCAACAAACACATGAAAAGATGCTCAACATCACGAATTATTAGAGAAATGCAAGTCAAAACTACAATGAACTATCACCTCACACCAGTCAGAATGGCCATCATAAAAAATCTGCAAACAAGAAATACTGGAGAGAGTGTGGAGAAAAGGGAACCCTCTTACACTGTTGGTGGGAATGTAAATTGATACAGCCACTATGGAGACTGTATGGAGGTTCCTTAAAAAACTAAAAACAGAACTGCCATGTAACCCAGCAATCCCACTACTGGGCATATATACCCAGAGAAAACCATAATTCAAAAAGATACATGCACCCCAATGTTCATTGCAGCACTATTTACAATAGCCAGGACATGGAAACAACCTAAATGTCCATCAACAGAGGAATGGATATAGAAGATGTGGTACACATATAAAATGGAATATTACTCAGACATAGAAAAGAACAAAATAATGTCATTTGCAGAGACATGGATGGACCTAGAGATTGTCATACAGAGTGAAGTAAGTCAGAAAGAGAAAAACAAATATTGTATATTAATGCATATATGTGGAATCTAGAAAAATTGTATAAATGATCTTATTTGCAAAGTGGAAATACAGACACAGATGTAGAGAACAACTGTATGGATACCAAGGGGGAGGGAGAGTGGGATGAAGTGGGAGATTGGGATTGACATATATACACTACTATGTATAAAACAGATAACAAATGAGAACCTACTGTATAGCACAGGGAAATTTACTCAGTACTGTGTAATGACCTATATGGGAAGGAAATCCAAAAAAGAGGGGATATATGTATATGCATGGCTGATTCAATTTGCTGTACAGCAGAAACTGACACAGCACTGTAAAGCAACTATACTCCAATAAAAAAAAAATGAAAACAAAATTGTAAGGTTATGGTATGGACTTATGAGTGTGTGTGTGTGTGTGTGTGTGTGTGTGTGTGTGTGTGTGTCTGTGTATTCAGTACAAAGTTTACTTAAATTTTTCATTAAATCACCAGCCTGTAATATTTAATGGGATGTTTAATTCCAAGATTTCATGTATATGTGTAGTTTGGAATTAAGGCAATTTCAATTTCTTAAAAGGACAGAGTGCTATTTAAAGTGCAATAAAATCACCTAAACAGATGTCATTTTTATTTCCTAGGGGTGTGTGTGTGTGTGTGTGTGTGTTTGTAACACATTATCAAGGGGGTCTTTTCAATACAGTATTTAAGAAGTTTTTTTCCCGCTGCTGCTTATTTTTTATTTTCTTTCAAAGACAAATGCTTCAAAATGTTTTTTCATTTCTTAAAATGTAACCTTGCTTCCACAAGAATAATAAAATAGACAGCATACCAGGGTACCCTACAGTGAAATACCATGGCAACAGATACTTTGGCTGAATCTTTTTGACTATGGGCAAATCTGTCCAAGTCTGTCAAATTCAATATCTTCAAATTGCCATCAGCAATATTAATGTTACAAGAGGAATAATACTGCATCTTGGCCATATATTTAGTTAAGATATATACCTAGCTATGGTGAATCAAAAATAAATCACCTGATCAAGGATTATATGCATAGAGAGCTAAACATTAAATATAAACCATTTTATAATTTCACTAAATTACTGTATGGTAAAAAATATATATGGATTAAGGGAATCAACATAGAGATTTCTATGCATATATGTATTTACAGGGTTCTGACAGAACAAAGATTACAGAATTGAATTTTGAGCAGTAACTGACTCTATATAGTAATATATATGCATGTATAAAACATAAATCATAATATATCTACCAGTATAACATGTGTTTATGTGGATTGTGTTTAATTCAAATATTCATCTTCTTAAATGCAATATGCTCAGATGTATGTTCTTGTTGGTCTGCATCACTTATGCCTCCTACTCAAGGAGGATTTATAGAACAATGGAACTCTGAAGACTGTATGAGTGTGGTGGAGAGAAATTAGAAGGGTAGGAGGAAAGGCAGTCGGAGGGACTGGGGAAAGGAAAGGAAGGAAGTTAAACAGTAAGAGGTGGAGGAGAGGATGTAGAAGAAGGGGCTGTTGAGGAAGAACAGGGTGGGGACAGGAGAAGCACTGTATTCAGAGCCTCCATTGCAAGTGGGTTAGGCCATGTGACTAAACTGTGGCCAATGTAGTATTCATGGAAAAGCTCTCTGACACTTTGGTAGTTTCCTTTAAATGAAGTTTCAGGCTCTTCTCCCCTTTTCCTGAATCCTGGGGCGACTCTGTGAACGGGAGCCACATGTAGCAGAGAAGTAGGACAGAAGGATTCAAGGAACATAGTACTACATAACTATCATACAACCCCATTACCTATCCTTAGATTTTTTTACGTAAGAAATAAATGTCTATCCTGTTATGCTATAATTTTTAGTCCTACCTTCCTCCAGCCAAACTTATCCTATTAAATCTGAGCCTCATTTCACCTCCCATGGATCAGACATGGAGCTGGAAACTCAGGATACAAAGTACATGAAATGGCCTATTGTGTTCAAGAAACTAATAGTCTGGAATTCGAGAAATATTAAAATTTTAAACATTAAAATTAGTGCAGTAAATAGTTATAAGTGTAGCAATATTACCTATAATGTGTAGTACAACAAAACAAGGTCTGGGAGATGACCCTTGAGCTGATATGTCTCAAATGGTTATTCCAAGGTGGACAGGTGATCATTCCAGACAAACATGTTAGAAGGCATAAACTTACTACCAATTACTTCTCAATAAACTGAAAAAATATTGAACGTATGATTCCTTTAAATGTTAGCAATACTTATACCAGAATCATGGAACTTGAACATAAGAGAAACTTAAGGCCAGAGATAGGCTTTATTGTTAAGTGAAGGCCAAATATGGAGACACTTCTAGGACTGACTATGGAATTTGAACTTTGTCCCCTATGCAGTAGTAGAATATTTGAAGAGTTTTAAGTATTGGGGATGAATTTATCACACACTTGTTTTGAAAGATCCTTTGGGAAGATGAACTGAAATAATGAGACAGGAGATAGGAAACCTGATTAGCTCTGACCTAAGACAGAGCAAGTAGAGAAGGTTAAATTGATATTAAAGATGATAGTTGTAGAATTAAATAGTGCTCTTTCCTTTGTCACCCGTGTTAACATATGCTTATTGAAGCTTCTTATTATAATCAGAGGATGGCTTGTCTCTATTTGATGTTCCTATCTCTTTAAAATATATGAGCTATAGTTCTGGACTAAATGCCATCCCCCCTGAGATTTCCAGAACCAATTACTGAATTTCTTCTCAAAGGCTGCAACAACCATCTATATATGACAGTATGAGAAGGCTTTGTGCACGTAATATCTATAATAGAAATATTAATATAAATTATTTAATGTATATATATATATTTAGTATTGGAGGAAAACCAATAATGAAAACATACTGTATCAGGACAGAAATAACTTCATTTGCTAAGCCAGAAAATTGAAAGTGCATACGTTATAAATGTATAATAACTCAGCATACTTGGCTAGGTTCAAACAAAACAAGAAACAGGATGCTAGCAAATTCCCAAAAGATTTAATACTGTTCTATTCACTGCTCACCTCTCTCCCAAAGTTAAACACTATCCTGATTTTGAAGAGATAAATTTTTCTTTCTAGTTTGAATACGTTATGTATAGTTACATATAATCATATAGAATTCAATCCTTTGTGTCTGCTGCCTTTGCTCAATATTTTATTTGTGAGATTGATTAATGTTGTTCTGTATACATGTAAAATATTCATTCTTATTTCTGCATTCTACTCTATTGAGTGAACATTTATTTATCCAGCCTACTGTGGATACACATTTTAAACTATAATGAATAGTTCTATAACAAACATTTTAATACATATGTTCTGAGGCACGTGTGGCATATGTTCAGCTTTAATAAATACTGCTTAAAGGTTTTATCAATTGTACAAATATTTCTATAGACTTTTTCACCTGCAGCCTCTGACATTTGTATTTTCTTATCAAACTTGGCATTGTCTATTTCATTTTAGCCATTCTGTGGGTACGTTTAAGTGTGGCATGGTGCCTTTAATTTGCGGTTCTTCAATGACTAATGATGAGTTATGTTAATTTTTCTTATTAACTTGAAGGAGATATTTATATATTTCAATGAAGAGTTCTTTATAAGAGGTTTGTATTGTGAATATGACCTCTCACTGTATGGGTGGCTCTTTAACTTTCAAAACAGTGTCTTTTGAAGAACAGAAGGTTGCAAGTATAATATAGTTCATTTTATCAATTTATTTTTCTTCTTGGTCCACACTTGTATATGCTATTGAAGAAACACTGACCTACCTGAAGTTCAGAAAGATAATCTCCTATATTTTCTTCTAAAAGTGTTAATTTTTTTTTTACATTTTACATTTCCATCTATAATCTCTCTGGAATTAATTTTCATGTAAGATGTAAGCAAGATACACTGCATTGTCACTGTTATTATAAAATATGAGGTTGTATATGTTTGGGTCTGTTTCTGGATTCTCTATGGCATTTTATAGTTAATTTTGTCTGTACTATCCTAATTATAGCTATCCTGATTATAGCTTTATAAAACATGTTGATATCTTGAAGTGTAAGTTGTCCAATTCTACTTTTATTCTTCATGATTGATTTGATTATTCATGATTTTATATTTTCATATAAATTTTGATTTACGTGGTAAATTTCCACACACACACACACATTCACACAGTGGTAGGATTTTGTTTGGATTGTGTTGAATGTATACATTTATTTGAGGAGAAATTACACCTCTGCATTACTGTGTCTTGCAGTCAGTGAACATGGCATATTCATCAACTTTTGTTCATTAGAATCCTTCATTAATGTCTATATAATTTTCAGAGCAGTCTTTGTATGACTTTTGCCATATCTGTTCCTCGGAATGTAATGCATTTTGTTGCTATTATAAGTGATTTTTTATGTTGAAATTTATTTTCTATTTTTTTTTTTGTTTCTTGATTTTTCTCCCAGAATGTACAAGTAAAATTAATTTATGTATATTGATCTTGTATCCTCCAATTTTTTTCCTAAATGAACTAACTACTTCAATTTCTCACATATTTTAAATATTCTACAAATATCATTTGTAAATGGTGCAAGTTTTATTTCTTCCTTCCTAAACTTCATGTTTTTTTTTTTTTTTTGTCTTATTACGCTATTTTTAACCTCCAGTATAAAAATAAATAGAAGTGGAGATAGTGAATATCCTAATTCTGATATCAACATTGGGTGGGACTGAATATTTGACAATTAACAATGATATAAGTTTTTGTAGATATTCTTTACAAGATCTAGAATTATTCCATTTGGTTTTAGTGTCTTAAAATTTTTTTCTCAGTAACAGTTATGGTGTTTTCCAAATATTACAGCATCCTTTATTTTGTTAATATGGTGAATTATGGTGAATGGTTTTCAATCCATGTTAAACAAACTAGCATTCCTAAAATGTACTCCACTTTGATCATGGTGTATTATCCTTTCTATACATCACTACATTCTTTTTTTTTTAATTAATATTTATTTATTTATTTATTTTTGGCTGCATTGGGTCTTCTTTGCTGTGCGCAGGCTTTCTCTAGTTGAGGAGAGTGGGGGCTACTCTGTGTTGCGGTGCGCAGGCTTCTCATTGTGGTGGCTTCTCTTGTTGTGGGGGCTCTAGGTGCATAGGCTTCAGAAGTTGCAGCATGTGGGCTCAGTAGTTGTGGCTTGTGGACTCTAGAGCGCAGACTCAATAGTTGTGGCGCGGGCTTAGTTGCTCCGCGGCATGTGGGATCTTCCCAAACCAGGGATCAAACCCATGTCCCCTGCATTGGCAGGCGGATTCTTAACCACCGCACCACCAAGGAAGTCCCTCACTACATTCCATTTGCTAAAAAAAGTTATGATTTTGGGTCTTTCTTTATAAGAAGCATTGGCTTACAATTGTTTTTTTTCTTGCAGTATCATTTTAGATTTATGCATTAATATAGTAATTGCTGATAAAATGAATTGAGAAGCTTCCTACTCAATTTCTAAAAAAATATATAAAATGTAATTTCTTCCTTTAATATTTATAAAAATTCTTCTGTGATACCATCTATACTTGGGGATTTCTTCATGTCAGGATATATTTTTACTAGTAGTTTACATTAGTACTATATAAAGGACTATTAAGTTTTTCTATTATATCTTGTGCAATTTATATATTTCATCATTTTTCATTTTAAAGAAGTTGTCAAGTTTAGCAGGAATAATATCCGTATAGATTTTCTCCTTTTTTTCTGCATATTGGTCTTTTAGTCTTGTGTCCTATCTCTCCTTCTCTCTGACTCCCTTTCTCTCCCTGTGTCTCTATCTCTTGGTCACTATTGCTAAAATTTAACAACTATACTAATGTTTTCCAAGAACCAACTTTTGGCTTTGTCGAGTATCTTCATTATGTATACGTTTCCTATTACTCTCTTTTTAGCATATATTTTTATTTCTGAAAAAAAAGTAGAAAAACAAAGTAAAAACTTTCTTGGACCTTAAATCGTTCCTCTTTTTTTAGCTTTTAAGGTGGAAGTATAAATAATTAATTTTCAACTTTTACTATTTTTAATGTGTACATTTAAGCTAAAATTTTTCTTTAAATACTGTTGTAGTTGCATTTCATAGTCTCTGATAGGTCATATTGTTATTGATAATCACTTAAAAATTTATTAATTTCCATTGTAAGATCTTGTCAGACTCATGAGATACTTTGTCATGGAAATATTCCAAATGGTTGCATATTTTTGCCTTCTTTCAGTATTAGAACCAAAATATAATACACAGTTGTCAGATAACATGAACTATACTGATTTTAACCTTTTACTATTTTGCAAACATATTTTATGCACCAGGATATAGTCTATTTTGATATTATATATGCAATTTATAGTTAATGGATGCAGTGTTCTATATGTGCCACCACCAGATCAAACTCATTCTTAATTTTTCTTGTTCAGCTCTCATATTTCCCTAATGATTTTTAGAAGACTTTTTTACTTTTGAGCAGATTTAGGTTCACAGTAAAATTGATGGGAAGTTACAGAGATTTCTTATATACCCACTGCCCCCACACATGCATAGCCTCCCCCACCATCAACATCCCCCACCAGAGTTGTACATTTTTTACAACTGATGAACCTACATTAATACATCATAATCACTCAGTCTCCATATTTTACATTAGGGTTAACTCTTTTTTATTTTTTATTTATTTTATTTTATTTTATTTTATTTTTTAACATCTTTATTGGAGTATAATTGCTTTACAATGGTGTGTTAGTTTCTGCTTTATAACAAAGTGAATCAGTTATACATATACATATGTTCCCATATCTCTTCCCTCTTTCATCTCCCTCCCTCTCACCCTCCCTATCCCACCCCTCTAGGTGGTCACAAAGCACCGAGCTGATCTCTCTGTGCTATGCGGCTGCTTCCCACTAGCTATCTATTTTACGTTTGGTAGTGTATATATGTCCATGCCACTCTCTCACTTTGTCACAGCTTACCCTTCCCCCTCCCCATATCCTCAAGTCCATTCTCTAGTAGGTCTATGTCTTTATTCCCATCTTACCACTAGGTTCTTCATGACTTTTTTTTTTTTCCCCTTAGATTCCATATATATGTGTTAGCATACTGTATTTATTTTTCTCTTTCTGACTTACTTCACTCTGTATGACAGACTCTAGGTCCATCCACCTCACTACAAATAACTCAATTTCATTTCTTTTTATGGCTGAGTAATATTCCATTGTATATATGTGCCATATCTTCTTTATCCATTCATCCAATGATGGACACTTAGGTTGCTTCCATGTCCTGGCTATTGTAAATAGAGCTGCAATGAACATTTTGGTACATGACTCTTTTTTAATTATGGTTTTCTCAGGGTATATGCCCAGTAGTGGGATTGCTGAGTCATATGGTAGTTCTATTTTCAGTTTTTTAAGGAACCTCCATACCGTTCTCCATAGTGGCTGCATCAATTTACATTCCCACCAACAGTGCAAGAGTGTTCCCTCTTCTCCACACCCTCTCCAGCATTTATTGTTTCTAGATTTTTTGATGATGGCCATTCTGACTGGTGTGAGATGATATCTCATTTTAGTTTTGATTTGCATTTCTCTAATGATTAGTGATGTTGAGCATCCTTTCATGTGTTTGTTGGCAATCTGTATATCTTCTTTGGAGAAATGTCTATTTAGGTCTTCTGCCCATTTTTGGATTGGGTTCTTTGTTGTTTTGTTATTGAGCTGCATGAGCTACTTGTAAATTTTGGAGATTAATCCTTTGTCAGTTGCTTAATTTGCAAATATTTTCTCCCATTCTGAGGGTTGTCTTTTGGTCTTGTTTATGGTTTCCTTTGCTGTGCAAAAGCTTTTAAGTTTCATTAAGTCCCATTTGTTTATTTTTGTTTTTATTTCCATTTCTCTAGGAGCTGGGTCAAAAAGGATAGGGTTAACTCTTGGTGTTGTACATCCTTTTGGGTTTGGACAAATGAATAATGACATATATCCATCATTATACTATCATGCAAACTATTTTCACTGCCCTAAAAATCCTCTGTGCTCTGCTTATTTATCCTTTCCTCCCCTGCCACCCCTCCAAGTCCTGGTAACTACTGATCTTTCTACTGTCTGCATAATTTTGTCTTTTCCAGAAAGTCATATAGTTGGAATCATACAGTGTATAGCCTTCTTTCAATTAGTAATATGACAGTTGGTTCTGTAATTTGATTGAGGTATGTTAAAATTCCAAACTATTATCATGGATTTGTCTATCTCTACTTTTTATTTTAGTCAACTTTTTCATTATTATTGCCAGCATTGAATTAGCTGGCAGTAATTCAAGCCAAGTTATAAAGAACATATAAATTTATAATTGCTTAACCTTTTATCTTTATGAAGTATTTCTGTCTCCCATAATAACTCCTGTATACCTTTTTCAACTATTTTATTTTCAACTTATCTGTTGAAAACATTTCTCTGTGACATCTGAGGTTTCCCAACTTGTCATATAAATAATGTTCATTTGTATTTCAAATGTATTTCAAATGAAAGAACATGAAAAGCCCTAATGAAACAGAGATGAATAGTTTACCTGACAAAGTGTTCAAAGCAATAGCAATACGAATGCTAACAGAACATGGGAAAAGAATATATGAACACATTGATAATTTTATCAAAAAACTGGAAAATACAAAAAAGAACCCATCCAAGCTGAAGAATACAATAACTGAAATGAAAGATATACTAGAATGAATTAACACCAGATTAGGTGATACAGAAAAACACATAAGCAATCTGGAAGATACAATAATGGAAATCACCTTGTCAGAACAACAAAAAGAAAAACAAATTAAAAATAAAAATAAGGATAGTTTAAGGGACTTCTGATACAACATCAAGCATACTGACATTTGTATTATAGGGGACCCCAGAAAAAGAAGAGAGAAGTTATAGAAAATGTATTTGATGTAATTATGGCTAAAAAATTCCTGAACCTAAAGAAGGAAACAGCTATCCAGGTACAGGAATCACAGAGAGTCCCAAATAAGATTTACCCAAAGAGAAATACAACAAGACATACTAATTAAAATGACAAAAGTTAAAGATAAAAAGATAATTTTGAAGGCATCAAGAAAAAAGCAAAATTCACATACAAGTGAACCCCCATATGGCTATCTGCTGATTTTTCTGCAGAAACCTTTGCAGACCAGAAGTGAGTGACATGATATATTTAAAGTGCTGATAGGGAAAAATCTACAACCTAGGATACTCTACCCAGCAAAGTTATCATTTAGAACTGAAGCAGAGATAAAGATCTTCTCAGACAGGGAAGAATAAAAAAGAAGAAGAGAAAGAGTTCATCAATATTAAACTGACCTTACAAGAAGTATTAAAGGGTCTCTTTTAAGTGAAAAAGAAAAGGCTAGAACAAAAAATAAAAAATTATAGGAAAGGAAAAATCCCACATGTAAAGGAAATATATAGTAAACACTGCGGATCAACCACTTAAATAAGCGAATACAAAGGTTAAAAGACAGAAATTGTAAAATCAACTATAACTACAAAATATGACATCAAAAACAGAAAATCTGGGGGAGTGTACATCTTTTGGAATGTGTTTTAACTTAAATGACTATCATTTTAAAACAAGTAGATATAGTTACAGCTCAATATATATGAACTCCATGAAAATAACATGCCAAAAACCTACAATAGATACACAAAAACTAAAGAGAAAGGAACACAAACATAACACTGAAGAAAATCATCAAACCACAAGGAACAGACTAAAAGAAGAAAACAGTGAAAACTCTAAAAAACAACCAGAAAACCAGTAACAAAATCGTAATAAGTATATACCTATAAATAATCACTTTAAATGTCAATGGACTAAATGCTCCAATCAAAGACATAGTGTAGCTGATTGGATAAAGAAAATAAAAAAAACAAGACCTATCTTTCTGCTGCCTACAAGGGACTCACTTCAGAACTAAAGATACACACAGAAAGTGAGGAGATGGTAAAAGATATTCAATTCAAATGGAAACAAAAAGAAAGTTGCAGGTAGCAATAGTCATATCAGACAAAGTAGACTTTAAAACAAAATCTATAACAAAAGAGAATAAAGGGTATTGTATAATGATAAAGAGATCAATATAAGAAGAGGATATAACATTCATAAACATATATGGTCCTAATATTGGAACATCTAAATACATAAAGCAAATATTAACAGACATAAAGGGAGAAATTGACAATAATATAATACTAACAGGGAACTTTAACACCCTCTCTAACCCCACTTACATCAATAGACAGATCATCCAGACAGAAATCAATAAGGAAACAGTGGCTTTAAATGACAGATTAAACCAGTTGAACTTAATAAACACCCACAAGACCCTCCTACCAGAAAGTGTAGAATACACACTCTTTTCAAGTGCACATGGAACATTCTCAAGGATAGATCACATGCTAGGCCACAAAAAAGTCTCAACAAGTTTAAGAAGATAGAAATTATATCAAGCACTTTTTTGACCACAATAGTATGAAACTAGAAATCTATTATAGGAATAAAAATAGGAAAAGCACAGAAATGTGGACACTAAACAACATGCTACTAAAAAACCAATGGGTCAAGGAAGAAATCAAAGAAAATCTGAAAATACCTGGAGATAAATGAAAATAAATACACAACTTTCAAAAATCTATGGGACACTGCAAAAGCAGTTCTGAGGAAAGTTTATACTGATACAGGCTTACCTCAAGAAACCAAAAAAAAATCTCAAGTAACCACCTAACCTACCGCCTAAAGGCATTAGAAAAAGAAGAACAAATAAAGCCCAAAGTCAGCAGAGGGAAGAAACAATAATGATCAGAGCCAAAATAAATAAAATAGAGGCCCCAAAACAATAGAAAAGATCAATGAAACCAAGGGAGGATTTTTCATAAAGACAAACAAAATTGATAAACTTTTACCCAGACTCATTAAGAAAAAAAGAGAGGAGACCCAAATAAACAAAACAAGAAATGAAAGAGGAGAAATTACAACCCATATAACAGAGACACAAAAAATTATAAGAGAATAATATGAACATTTATATGCCAAGAAATTTTACAACATAGAAGAAATAGATGAATTTCTAGAAATAAGCAACCTTCAAAAACTAAACCAGGAAGAAATAGATAATCTGAACAGACCAAATTACTAGTAATTGAAATTGAATCAGTAATCAAAAAAGCTGCCAAAAAACAAAAGTCCAGGAAACTGAAGGGGAGAGAACACTCCCAAATTCATTCAATGAGGTCACCATTATTCTGATACCAAAACAATACAAGGACACTTTAACATAAGTATTAGCAATATTTTTTTGGATCTGTTTCCTTAGGCATGGGAAACAAAAGCAAAGACAAAGAAATGGTACCTAATTAAACTTAAAAGGTTTTGTGCAGCAAAGGGAATGAATAACAAAAATGAAAAGACAACCTACTGAATGGCCTAAAATATTTGCAAATGGTATGTCTGATAAGGGGTTAATATCTAAAATATATAGAGCTCACACAACTCAGTATCAAAAATATAAACAACCTAATTAAAAATGGGCAGAAAACCTGAATAGACATTTTTCCCAAGAAGACAAACACATGGCCAACAGGCACATGAAAAGATGTTCAATATCACTAATCATCATCGGTAATATGCAAACCAAAACCAGCATGAGATGTCACCTCACACCTGTCAGAATGGCTATTGTCAAAAAGACAACAAATAATACATGTTGACAAGGATATGCAAGAAAGGAAACCCGAGTACACTGTTTGTGAGAATGTAAATTGGTACAGCCACTATGGAAAACAGTATGGATGTTCCTCAAAAAACTAAAAATAGAACTACCACATGATCCAGCAATTCCACTCCTAGGTATATATCCAAACAAAGTGAAAATACTAAATCAAAAAAATCTGTGCACCCCAATGTTCATAGCAGCATTATTTACAATTGCCAAGACATGGAAGCCACCTAAGTGTCCATCAAAGGATGGATGGACAATGATGTGGCATACACACACACACACACACACATATATACACACACACACACACACATATATATATATATACACACACACAATTAATATTATTCATCCATAAAAAATCGTGAAATTTTGCCATTTGCAGCAACATGGATGTACTTTGAAGGTATTATGCTTAGTGAGGTAAGTCAGACAGCGAAAAACAAATACTGTATGTTTTCAATTATATGTGGAATCTAAAAAATAAAACGAATGAATACAACAAACAAAACAGTCTCACAAATACAGAGAACAAACTAGTGGTTACCAGCAGGGAGAGGGGTGGAGGTAGGTACAAGATAAGGGAATAGGGGAAGGGGATTAAGAGGTACAAACTACTAATATTCTCTAATACCTTTAAATGGAGTATAATCTATAAAAATATTGAATCATTGTTGTACATCTGAAACTAATATAATATTGTAAATCAACTAAACTTCAATTTTTAAAAAATCACACAAAAATGCATGAAATAACCTCACTGAAGAGGGCAGGGGAAAATACACTGAAGAGGGCAGAGGAAAATACACTGACCAAAACAACTTTGGAAAGGAATGGAGACTATTAAATCTAAAGGCAAAAGGAACAGTACATAAGCACTGTATTATTGTTGATAAAGTTGTGTCACATGGATGCCCAGGTTAACAATTCTTAAACCACTATTTGTGTATAATGGAATCAAGCAATGAATTAATGGACAGTGGACGGTGAGAGCCTGGTTTATCACTGTTGGAGGAGAAGGTTATAGAGAAGCAAGGGCAGAAGGCTAGAATGATCCATGTGGTAATGTATTTGAGTTGGAGTCATGAGTATGAACTCCCGCTTAACTTCATACATAGATAATATATATACATGAATTAGTATACACACATATATTTCCTTGTTCTGTCAGTTTAGATGTCCTAAAAGAAACAACAGTAGTAACAAGCACATCTACCACCTAGATCTTTGTTTCTAACACCAAGATTGTGACAAAAGGTTGTGGGCTCTTTGGAGAATTGGATGATTCTGAAGCTTGGCAGGGAATATCCAAGATAAGCCTGGTGCATCACACAGTTCCAGAAAGTAAGGGAATGTGAAACACAAACACACACACAGAGTAGGGATGGGAGTTTGTCAAAGGCACACAGGAATCAACTAAACAGCTCCCAATGGCCAAAGCTGTAGCAATTTGAGCAACACAATAAATAAAATAGTATTGATTATATCCCAAAGTATAAAATAAATAACCTTGAGTTCATATGGAACTCAATGATGGAATAAAGATATTACTGGGAAGAATAGAAAAATCCCCTGTACAGAAGAATTCTAAATAATTTACATAGATCCTCCTACCTAAACAAGGTGGAACCGACTTTCCCTTCTTTATGTATTGGCTGTGCATAGTGACTTTCTTCCAAAGAATACAGAATGCAACAGCGGATAAAGAGTAACTTTACAATGGAGAAAACTGACAAATACTACCTTAGCCAGATGGGCTTAACATCATAATTGGTAAATCATATTGGTAGCAAGTATCACTGATTTGTGGTGAAAGTGGCGTCTTCTTCCCCTAAATCCATAAGCCCAGTCTAGAAATTAGAAAAACATCAGAAAAAAATCAAATTGAGGGACATTCTGCAAAATACTTGATTAGTATTCTTCAAAACTGTTGTTATAAAAACAACAAAAGTCTAAGAAGTTGTCACAACAGAGAAGCATAAAGAAGCATAACGACAATATAATATAGCATGCTAGATGAGATCAGAAAAACTACATTAAGAAGAAACTTAGGAAGTCTGAGGAAAGGATGGACTTAGACAATAATATATTGGTTTGCTGCCTGTGAGAAATGTACAAAGGTAATATAAGATGTTAACATCTGTTAACATCCCAGGGGAACTGGGTGTGAAATATATGTGAATTCTCTGTTCTGTCTTTGTAACTTCTATAAATTTAAAACTACTCTAAAAAAGTTTATAAAAAATAAAACACTACTTATTTCACTTAACATATGTTGGAAAATTCAATATATCACTATATATATATGTATATGTATATATGTACATATATACACATACACATATATACACATATATGGTACATATATTAAAACCTTGTAAATGTGTATTTATCTTTTGTTTACCATTTTCTTATTCATGGGCATGGGATGTTTTTAATTATTTCCTTTTTAGGTCAATGCTGCCATATCCCTATCTCAATATGTACATGGTGAAACTTGTGTGTGTGTTAGATTTTTCAAAAGGGTTTTGGGTTTTACCTGTGCCTTACCTGAAAGACTATCCCTATTTTAAACATAGAAAATAGATATCCCATACTGGAATTCTAGTAATTTAGTGATTTCATTGTTTTTACATTGAACTTGTTCTGCCTAGAACTTACTTTTAAAAGTAAAACAGAGAAGAAAGTCATTTTTTTTCCTAGTTGACTATCCAGTTCTTAGAAAACCACTTGTCAAGTAAAATTTCTCTTCATCCTTGATTTGAAACGTCATATTTACAATACACTAAATTATGATATTCTTTACTAACTCTGAATTTCATTTGCCTTTAAACTGCACCTGCTCTGTTTCTAGCAAGGAGCCAAGTATGCAATTCATTTTACAAACTGGTGAGATTTTTTTTTTAAAGAGTGAATGGAGTTGATATCTGCAGAGATACTTAAATAAAATCCAACAAAAGATTTCAAACATCTTAGGGAAAACAACTTTTAAAGGAGAGCACTTGCAGGCTGAGTAACATATACTTAAGCTTCCGAGTTTTAATAGCATTGGTCTTTTCTTTACTCCCTCCTACAAATTGGTGCTTTCACAATTACAGTTTATCTCCCTTTCCATCACATAAGCTTTTTGTTTAGTAATACAAAAGGCCAAACACTAGGAAAGGGGGTAAACATTATATACATATATTTTATATATATATATTTATTTCTCATATATATGAAATAGCTATGAATTTATATATATAAATTCAGCCTGAAACATATGTTTCCCCAAGAACATATTTTAAGGCACCTCCATGTTTTAATTTGGCCTAATGAATAAGCACAGTAATTGGCCTCTTTTCATCCATCATAATTTTAGTTTTATTCTTTTAATTTTTAACATTCATAAGTTGAGACTAAAACTTAAGAGACTTGTGACCATGATTAATAGTATTTTCCTCTAGGTGTTAACAAACCTTCTGCCACTATTTTTTAAAGGACTTCAAAGGTAACACCTGTTCAATTTCTTATGCCAGACTTTATCTTTCCTTCTTTTGTTCTAATATGATTCTTCCAAATTTATTTTAACAAAATGCAAGATGACAGAACTAATACATACAAATATTCTTAAAGTACTACATTAATTATGCCTAGCTATTTCATCCATCAATGTTGGGAAATGATATACAAAAAAATATTTCTAAATGTTTTTTCTTGTGAAGCATAGCATATTAGCTGATGGCTGGTAGACATGTCTTATAGATATGACAATATTACATAGGAATGTGCAGCACTATGTATTGATCATCTTAATATCTGGATCACTCAGGGCACTTCATGATTTTATAAAGTTTAAAGGTAGAACTAACAAGTATTTTCATATTTTATTATTATATTGAATGTGGCTTTTAAATGGACCAAATCTTTCTAGATTTATAAACAAAATACTTCTTCATCATAAGATAGGGAAGAAAAGTAAATATATACATCATAAAAATATACCACATACTCAATTTCTTTTTAAGTTGGTTTCTTCACAGAACGTCTTTTTGAATAGTACTAAATTAAGAAAAAAGTTGGAGGAATGCATTTTCTCAAATATCACCAGGATCATGTAAGATAGAAAAATAGTATATATCTACTACACTCAGAGAAAAGTAGCAAATATGCAGTCCATAAAAAAATATAGCATCTCTCTTTACATAAGCTCTAATCGTGAATAAGAAGAGAAGAGAAAAAATATTTCTCAACTCTTTATGAAATCAACTGCACCTTGATATTAAAACTTGACCAGTTCATGATAATAAAAGTCCAAACCAATCTTATTCACGACCTTAGAAGCAAAAATCCTAAATAAATATCACCCAATAAAACTCCATGATTTAAAGAAGTGTTTACATCAAGAACCAAGGAAGCAGAATTTTAGGAATTCCAGAATGGCTTGCTATTTGAAAATCTATCAATGCAGTTCAGTATGTTAATATAATAATAATAATAAAATGATATAATTCTTCAAAATATTCAGAAAAATAATTTGATACAATTTAGTAACCATTCATAAGAAATTGTTGGAAACTAGGAGTAGAGGATAACTATACTTATAAAAGAGCCTTCAGAATATATCACATGTATCTTTGAATTTTTAAAAAAGTCTGCTTTATTCACATGGTATTCCATCGCCTTACAAAGTTATTATTTTCTTTTTGTTGGGAACCATGTTATACAATTAATTTTGTATTTGTCTTTGGCACTCTACTGGGAAAATAATACACACTGATTTGATTACTATATATATATATATATATATATATATATTTACTTAAGTATGTATATACTTAAAAATCAGCTACCTAAACTCAGTTATGTTTTCTAGGACCATTGCATTAAAATTTAATTGCATTAACATTAAGGCTGAATCTTAATTTCTGATTGATATTTAAGTGTCAGTGATGTGTTTTTTAAAATATTCACTTGCTTGTCACATATTTCCCCCTCAACCCTCACCCTTTCTTCATGATAAAAAGCAATCTGCCTACGAAAAATTAGATGAACTAAGAGAATAAATATTGAAAAGACATATCAGTGAGTATTCTGTCTTGAACAATTAATTTGGTAATACTTGATCAGGATGGGCTAAGTTATACTGCAGTAAGAAAGAGCCCCCAAATCTCAATGGCTTAGAAAAAAATTGCATGTTTGTTCCACATGTCCAATGTGGGTTAAAAAGGAATTCTGCTTACTCCAGTCACTATGGAAGGGATGCTGATAGAGCCTCCACCTTAGCACATGCATCTAGTGTGACTTTGGTCAAGATAAAGGGAATATGCTGAATTGCATACCAGCTTTAAAGTTTCCAACCAGAAGTAAAATAAATCACTTCTGCTCACCTTACATTGATCAAAGTAAGATATGCGATCACAAAGAGTTTCGAGCAGACAGGGAAGTGTAATCCCACCATATGCTTGAAAGTGGGAGAGCTAGAAACAGCCATAATGAACAGAGTCTGCATTTTTAAAACCAAGTATTCAGTGCATTTTCACATCTTCCCATGCTATACAAATCTCAAGTTGTAATGACTCCTCTGAATTAATGACATCAAAAAAGTGGAATAAATAAGCATTCTCTTGATGAACTAAAACAAATTTAGCATTCTCTTGATCACCTAAAATTAATTAATTAATTAAGTAGTAAGTACGTAAGTAAAGTTAACTGCCCCTGAATTCTCACAAAAGTCTTCCATCTTAAAAGGGAATAGACACAGCAGATGCTGATATGTAACAATTCTGAAACCTATTGGGAAAATGTTTAGAATTCCTCTGCCCTAAGTACGGAGACTATTCCTTGACAATGATCCAAATTTCCTCCTTGGGAGGGATTCCCTATTTGAATTTTTCCTGAGGCTATTGTTTTATTCTCTGAAAGATTCTTTTATCCATTATTTTTTTACATTGAACATATGTAAGCCAGGCACTAGAGAATAAACTTTTATTCAGGAGTAAGCAACTTTTTAAGCCTATTTCTGCTATTTTTTTAAATAAGTCTTTAAAAATTAATTTATTTTATTTATTTTTGGCTGCTTTGGGTCTTCGTTGCTGTGTGCGAGCTTTCTCTAGTTGCGGTGAGCAGGGGCTACTCTTGTGGTGCACGGGCTTCTCAGTGTGGTGGCTTCTCTTGTTGCAGAGCATGGGCTATAGGCGGGAGGGCTTCAGTAGTTGTGGCTCATGGGCTCTAGAGTGCAGGCTCAGTAGTTGCGGCGCACGGGCTTAGTTGCTCCGTGGCATGTGGGATCTTCCCAAACCAGGGCTTGAACCCGTGTCCCCTGCATTAGCAGGTGGATTCTTAACCACTGTGGCACCAGGGAAGCCCCCTATTTTTACTTATAAGATTGGGATCCCAGGGATATTTGTATCAAAGAGTTAAAGGCTTTTCTACTTCAGGAATATATTTTATTTGACAGGACAACCTTCTTAAAAACCTACTGAGATTCTTATCCATCGGATTCCAGTCAGGTCATAGGACAAAAAAACTAAAAGTAGAACTACCATATGACCCAGCAATCCCACTACTGGGCATATACCCTGAGAAAACCATAATTCAAAAAGATACATGTACCACAATGTTCATTGCAGCACTATTTACAATAGCCAGGACATGGAAGCAACCTAAATGTCCAACGACAGATGAATGGATAAAGAAGATATGGCACATATATACAATGGAATAATACTCAGCCATAAAAAGAAATGAAATTGAGTTATTTGTAATGAGGTGGATGGACCTAGAGTCTGTCATACGGAATGAAGTAAGTCAGAAAGAGAAAAACAGATACCGGATGCTAACACACATATACGGAATCTAAAAAAAAATGGTATTGATGAACCTAGTGGCAGGGCAGGAAATAAAGATGCAGATGTAGAGAACAGACTTGAGGACACAGGGGGGGAAGGGGAAGCTGGGATGAAGTGAGAAGGTAGCATTGACATATATACACTACCAAATGTAAAATGGATGGCTAGTGGGAAGCTGCTGCATAGCACAGGGAGATCAGCTTGATGCTTTGTGATGACCTAGAGGGGTGGGTAAAGGAGGGTGGGAGGGAGGCTCAAGAGGGAGGGGATATGGGGATATATGTATACATATAGCTGATTCACTTTGTTGTACAGCAGAAACTAACAACATTGTAAAGCAATTATACTACAATAAAGATATATATAAAAAAAAGCCACAACAATAATACATGACTGGAACCAGCTTAACCCGTTCAGTAGTTTTAATGTGTCTTTGACACTGAAAATATCTTAAAATTTTAACTTTCTCTGTTTAGGATTGAAAAGCAGTTGCCTTATCTAATCCTAAAATTTCTTCAAATTGCGTCTCTCTCCACTGCTCTGTATAACTGCTAGCAACTGTCCAGTTCTTTCTTGAATTTCTCTCATATGTAATACCTTGCTTCGTGTATCAAATACCAACAAATTCTTGCTAATAATTTTATTTTCCAACCTTTTAATTAAGGAATTCAAGTTCAAAATGTACAAGAAGAGCCTTCCAAGTGATCTTAAGCTACAGTTTTACCAAATGTTTTGCCCATTGCAGAATATTGATCTCTATTTATTCAGACTTAAATAACAGATGCTTCACTCACTGCATAAGCCAATGCCACTACATATTTCAGGGTTTGTTTCTGTTTTTCTTATCTGTTTTCTGTGGTTGTTATGAAAGCAGCTCACTCTTGGTACCAAATTCTAAATTAATTATATTAGCCAAAGTTATGTTGCACTAATTAACAACTCCAAATCATAGTGGCTTCACAAAATACAGTTTATTTTTCATTCCTGCTGCATTCAGAGGGTTGTCTGCTTATTATACCTACTCAGTTCAACCTTGTACACAACTGATACAATTTCTAAGATGGTAAAAAAATTAAATGGCAAATCTCCCACTGGCTTTCAAAGCTCTGACATGGCCCTGGCACATATCCCTTTCAATTAAAACGCTCTGGCCAGGGACTTCCCTGGTGGTCCAGTGGTAAAGAATCTGCCTTACAATGCAGGGGACGCAAGTTCGATCCCTGGTCAGGGAACAAAGATAGCACATGCTGCGGGTTAACTAAGCCTGCGCACTACAACTACTGAGCTCATGCACCTCAACTACAGAGCTCACGCGCTCTGGAACCCACACGCCACAACTAGAGAAGAGAAAAACCCGCACACCACAACTAGAGAGAAGCCTGTGCACCGTCATGAAGAGCCCGCGCGCTGCAATGAAAGATCCCGCATGCCTCAGTGAAGATCCTGCGTGCCACGACTAAAGACCCGATGCAGCCAAAAATAAACAAAATAAATAAATAAATAATAAAATAAATCTAAAAACAAATAAAAAAACCCTTTGGCCAACATCAGTCACATTTTTAACCTAAGTTAAAAAGGTTAAGAATGTATCATCCTATCACATGCATAGATTTGAAAAAACAGAAATTTTGGAGAATAGTACCCCAGCTAAAAATTTTAATGCTCTCTATTGTCTTTCTCCAGTGATTTTTCACATTTATTTATACATATTTAAGTTCTTTTGACTTTTTGATCTTTACAAAAAAAAATGTTAGGAAGAGCATAGTAGCTACTGATTTACAGTATTGGAAAATTTTCTCCCACCAATTTCAAAATGTGTTCAATCACAATAATCATGTGTAGGCACGTAATAAAATTATAGACCTCTAGTCCTCTGCAAAATAGATTCTGATTTGGCAGACCTGAGATGGACAACCAATACATTATCTTTATCAAACATACCAGGTGATATTCATGATCAGATAACTCTGAGAAATATTTCTCTGCCACATAATGTGTGTAAAAATACTTAGTCTTCTGAAAAAGATTCTGCAATTTTTACCTTGTGATTTAACTTATTTTTAGAATGATTTTTGCAATTTTAGTTTTTATTATTAGACTTTATATTTTAAGCAGTTTCAGGTTTACAGAAAAATTGAGCAGAAACTACAGAGTTCCCATATACCCCTTATGCCCTTTTATTAACATCTTGCATTAGTGAAGTAATTTGTTACAACTGATAAGCCAATATTGATAAATAATCAACTAAATCCATAGATTACAATAGGGTTCAGCTTTTCTGTTGCACCTTCTATGGATTTGACAAATATATAATGACATGTTTACACCATTAGGCTATCATACAGCATTGTTTCAGTGCCGTAAAATTTCCCTGTGCTCCACCTACTCATCTCTCCCTTTCCCCTCTGGAAATCCCTGGAAACTACTGATCTTTATACTGTCCCCATAGTTCTGCCCTTTCTTGAATGTCATGTAGTTGGAATAATACAGTTTGTAGCCATTTAAGACTGGCTTTTTTCCACTTGACAGTGTGCATTTAAGGTTCCTCTATATCTTTTTGTGGCTTGGTAACTCATATCTTTTTTTATTGCTGAATAATATTCCATTACACGGTTGTACCATAATTTGTTTATTCATTCACCAATTGAAAGATATCTTGGTTGCTTCCAAGTTTTGGCAATTATGTACAAAGCAGCTATAAACACTCATTGCTGGTTTTTTTAAGCTAAGTTTTCAACTCATTTGGGTAAATACGAAGGAGTGTGATTGCTGGACCATAAGAGTATGTTTAGCTTTGTTAAAAAACTGCTAAACTGTCTTCCAAAGTAGCTGTACCATTTGGAATTACCACAAGCAATGAATGAGATTTCCTTCACTTCACATCCTCATCAGCATTTGATGTTGTCAGTGTTTTGGATTTTGGACATTCTAATATGTACGTAGTGATATGTCATTGTTTAAAGTTGCTATTCCCTAATGAAATAGGCTGTTGAGCATCTTTTCATGTGCTTATTTGCCGTCTGTATGTCTTCTTTGGTGAGGTGTCTGTTAAGGTCTTTGGCCCATATTTTATTTGGGTTGTTTGTTTTCTTATAATTTAGTTTTAAGAGTTCTTTGCAAAATTTGGATACCAATCCTTTATCAGATGTGTGTTTTTCAAGTATTTTCTCCCAGTGTGGATTGCTTTTTAGAATGATTTTCAGTTGTGTGTATGATAGGCAGAATAATGGACTCTCAAAGATGTTCATCCCTTATTCCCTGGAACCAGTAATATGTTACCTTATATGGCAGCCTTGCTGACACTTAACTTTAGTTTAGGGAGACCCATTTTGGACTTCTGACTCCAGAACTCTAAGGTAATAAATAATAAAATGTTATTGTACTAAACCACTTAGTTTATGGTAATTTGTCATGGCATAAATAAAAACCAATACAATATGGTATACTAGAATTGTAAGGTATAACGAGAAAATACTTTTGTCTTGTCAAAAAACTCAGTTCTGGGAGTTAAAGAATAGTTTGTAAACCAGATAATCTGCTGAAAATTAATTTACATGCTTAATGAATATTCATGAATCAAAGTAAACAAGTATACATAATTTTAAATAAATGGTAGGGATCAAATACAGTTTCATATGTTGTAAATGATATTGAAATAGTAGGTTATTGAAAAAAATAACATGAAACTATGAAGTATACTGCTTCAGGTTTTTTACTTTGGGGAGAAAGATTTGAAGGAATTTATTGTAAGTATCAGAGACCAGATCTTTTTCCTTACTTGCAAAACCTTAAGTGACATTTTGGCATTTTAAAAATAAGTGTGTGCTTTAAAACAGAATAGTTTAAATTTTTAATTAATTTGAACATTACTAGAACAAACAAGGAGATAAATGAGAATCAACTGTTTAAGGAATTTGTCTCCTAGTTTGCGTAAATTCACTTAAGAATTATTCTAATATAAATTTGGCACCAGATTAAGAATGTAAACTGTAGCATTTTATCCTTTGGGTAAATCAGAGATTTACCTTCGTTGTAAAGAAATATATTAAGAGCGGTTTTCTCCATATCTACAGAGCCTGGAACGTAGCAGTCATTCGAAAAATGTTTAACGAATCAGCGTGTTCTCATCTGGAGTGGTAGATCTTGGAACTGATCAGGTATTAATCTAGTCTAGAATCTTGTCACTTACGAAACCATGCCTACTCATTTGTTAATTATAGAAAATATCTCATTTACACATTTTATATTCAATTGATTTGATGCACTCCACAATGTATGCCCTGCATTTCAAGCAAAAATGGTGATGAATGTAATTTTCTTGAAATATTTTCAATAATAAATAACAAAATGTTAGTTCTCTTACAAAAAATACATGAATATTGTTGAGTATATAGAAAACATAGATAAGTGCAAATTGAATAATGTAAGTGACACATAATACCAATACACAATGTTGTGTCAAGTTAGCACCCCTCATCAAAAGCTAAATATTTTTTTAAAAAATAGATAAAAGGTTTACTAATTAGGTAATGAAACTGGGAGGATTGTGTCTTCTTCCTGTTTAATTTGTGTATAGAGAGTACTACTGCCATTGGATTTCTTTTTCTCAAATGCAATTGAGCCTAAATAAAACTGACTTACTCTCTATCATACGCATAGTGAGCTCCCTGAAGGCCACGCTATCACCCATGACATTCAGGAAGGGAGAAGTTTTGCCTAATGACCTGCAATTCTGAGCTCCCACTTCTGCTTGAATTAGTTCAATTTATGGATGATGTCTCTAACCCACATAACCTATCCTTGTTTAGCACAATGAGGTCACAAATGTGTAAATTTGTCTTCTCGATAACCTCAAAAATCAATGACGTTCACAAACAAACCTCACATAAGTTCTTTGCATGTATAGCACAATTTGTTGTAGTAATTAACTAATACAAACAAATTTAAAATTGGACATGAAAATCTCTATAATTAGATTTAATAAATTAGGTTTAATCAGTTAATAGATTAAATAGATTAGATCTCTACAATGTAAGTATTCCTCCCATAACTTCACAATAAAGAAACTCATTTACTGATGCTAACAAACACTGATCTGCTTTCTGCAAATAAAGATTAAATTAGTTATCTCTAGATTTTCATGTAATGTAATGTAATGTCAAATATTTCGTATACATTTAATCATACAGTATGTACTTTTCCGCCTTGTTTATTTAACTCAGTATAAACTTTGTGACAGGTATCTAGGTTTTGCAAGTATCAATAACTCATTCATATTGATTGATGATTAGTATTTTATTTTGTGGATATATCATGATTTGTTCATCTTTTCTCCACTTGATGGACAATGGGGTGTTTCCATTTTCAACAATTATGTGTAAAGTTTCTTTGAACAATTATGTACAAGTCTTTGTGCAGACACATGGTTTCACTTATCTTGGATAAACATTTAGGGTTGGAAATGCTGGGTCAAATAATAATTAAATATTTACCATAATGAGAAATTGCCAAACTGTTTCCAAAAGTGGTTTTCTTCTAGAAGTTTTATAGGTTTACTTTTTATGTTTTGTCTATGATCAATTTCAAGTAAATTCTGGGGTATGCTCTGTGGTCAGAGTTGAGTTTTATTTGTTATACGGATGCACAATTTTTCACTACCTTATTTTGAAAAGACTATTTCTTCTCCATTGAATTACTTGTGTACCTTTGCCAAAATCAGTTGACTGTGTCATTCTATTTCTTGAATCTTCTAAGTCCCATTGTGCCTTGGTAAGTCTACCTAGAGGCTTATAGATTTTACTAATTATTTTTTCAGACCTGGCTTTTGATTTCATTGATATAACTTACTTTTCCTATTTTCTATATCATTTATTTTTCTCAGCTTTATAATATTTATTTACTTCTGATTATTTTTATTTAATTTGCTGATTTTTTCCCTAATTTCTAAATTTGATCATTGATTTGAATAATTTTATTTAATCTTTCACTAAATTACTTTTATTAATCTTTATATTTTGAAATAATTTTCTATATACATGAAAGTTGCAAAGTTAGTGCAGAGAGTTGCCAGATACCCTTCACTAAATTTCTCCTGTTGTTAATATCTTATATGTTCATGGTACACTTGTGGAAGTTATGAAATTATGAAACCAATGTTCATATAGTACTGTTAATTAAACTTGGTTTATTTGTATAGAACTAGTTGTCCAGTAATTTTGTCTTTGTGTTCCATGATCCAATACAGCTTATCACGTTGCATTTAGCTGTGATGACTCCTTACTCTCTTCTGGTCTGTGATGGTATCTCAGTTTTCCCTAGTTTTTCATAACCTTGACAGTTTTAAAGAAACTAGTCATGTTTTTTGCAGATTGTCCCTCAGTTTGAGTTTGTGTGATGTTTTTCTCTTGATTAGACTGGGGTTGTGAGTTTTTGGAAGGAAAAGCACAGAGATGATGTGTGCTTCTCATTACATTATTTCAGAGGATACATGACATCCACATGGTGTCACAGGTGATATTAAACTTAATCACATGGTTAAGGTAGTAAATATTTACAGATTTCTGAATGAAGCTACTGCTTTTACCTTTCTACATTCTTTTGAAGTGAGTCACTAAGTTTATTCCCCTCAAGTACACACACCTTGGGAGTTGATTAAGCTCTACCTCTTGGAGGGGGACTATCTAGATATATTACTGGAAAAATTATCTAAGGAAGATTTGTGTTCTAAGGAAGATTTGTGTCTTCTCCCACATTTATTTATTCAATCATATATTTATATCAGTATAGAGTCACGTATATTTATTTTATACATTGGATTATAATCCAATATACATTATGTTTTTTTTTTTTGCTCAAATTTTTTGTTCATCTTTGGCCACTGGGAACACTTTTATGTTACCTCCTCTGTCTCCTTTCTAATCACACGTGGTTGCTGTTGTTTTTGTTGTTTGAGCACTTTGTTACTTTCTGGGGCAATATGATGCTCAAGGCTCATCTTGTATTTTCCCTGTCCCAGTCCTAGAATGTGCAATTTTTTCCAAGTTGTGCTAGTTCCTTTTATTGGAGAGTGTAATTTGGAAACCAAGATCTGGGCACTGGTGTCCTTGTGGCTACTGGGAGGCCTGGCTTCTAGGACCTCTCTGTGGTCAGAGAATATACATGTGTAATAATCTACATATACACAGACATCTATAATTGTTTTAGTATATAATTATCTCTATATGCATACTAAGCTAAACATAAATTCATTAGAGGTCTCTAACTCTAATGAAGTACCTTGAGGTTTACTCTAGTCTTCCTTTCATGCCTATTTGTAACTTCCCTTTCTGAAAGTGAGAAACCTGTTTCCCAACATACATTATCCATTTACTTATTTGTTCAACCTCAATATACATGTACATGGTTTCAGATTGTTAACCCATACCTCCATAAAATACAAATTTACGAAGTAGGGTACAGTGTTTACGTATGAATCCTTTTATCTTTAGCTTCACAGTTTCCTGTCAAACACTGTTTTCCAAAGGTACATAGGTAAAATCCTTTTTGGGTTCTTTTGTTTGTTTGTTTCCTTCAGTATGGTCGTATAAAACATCTATAGTACAGTTAGATTCAGTTGTTGTCCTCTGTATATCATCCCGGTATCCCCCTACATCCTGGTTGACTTTTTTTCAATTATATTTTAACTTTCTAAATGTTAAGTTAATGATTGTGGATTGTCTAAGAGTATGCTAATTTCAAACATGCATTCACTCATACATTTATTCAAAACTTTATTGACATGCTAGAACATAAATTCTAGCAGGAAGACTTAGGATATAAATGTAAAAAATAAAAAAAACAAAAATGAGATGACAGGGAGTGTTAACTTTAGGAAGAAAATAAAAATATAGCAGCGTATGTAGAAAGAGCGACCTGTCAGCAATGCTTTTTGATAGGCTTATTAGGGAAAACCATTCTAGTAAGGTAAAAATTTAATAGGGGTGTAAGTAAGTAATGGTGTGGGTTATACAGATTTCTCCTAGAGACGGCTTCTATGCAGAGTGAACAGTAAGTGAGTGACTCTAAAATTGTAGCTAGCTTGTAGGTATATTCCAGAAAAGAGAAAGGAGGCAAGGTCATATTGGAGCCTGTGAACTGAGAATAGAAACAGATGTAAGGTCAGGGAATTAGTAGGATGGTTAAATCTCTTAAATACTAGTAAATATTTACAAAAACTTTGGATTTTATTTGTCTAGGTTAAATGGAGCTATTGAATGGTATTCAAAGAAGAATGCTGGTGTGAAGGTCAAGTGAAGGATGTACCTCAAGGAGGAGTGAGGGGTCAATTTTGTAGTATTGTAAGACCAGTAAGATGTGGAGTAGGATATGAAAAGAGCAATGTCAATTAAGTCTTGAGATAAAAGCCTTAAAGAATTATGGTCAAAGGATGCTCCAAAAATCAGAAGTGGAGGCCGAAAATATGGAAAATACTTTCAAAGAGTTTTTTGTTCTAATATGAAACAGAGGAACAGAATGGTCACTGGAGGGAAGTGTGAACACAAGGGCATATTTATTTTAGGATGGGAGATATTATCCTTGGGTTCTATGGTGATGGAAATAATTCAGTAGAAAGCAAAAAATGTTGGTTTGTGGGAGAGAAGGAATAACTTCAGAAGTGAGTAATCAGGAAAGGATAGAATCATGTGTACAAATGGAGGAGTTCACCTTAACTTACTTAAAGAAAAGAGGATAAGAAGTGTGTATGGATATAGATGGACATTTTTCGATATAATGAAGTGTGGGAGTGGGTGGTAGAAGAATGTAGAAGGTAGAGGAATATAGAAGAATTTCCTAGTGAAATGAGAAGAAAGATTATCAGTTGATGCTCATAAGAATAGACATGGAGCTGGAGGTTTGAGGAAAAAGAGAATAAATGACAGTCATCAATGGGAGTGGCTAGTTGGTTAACAAGGGAACCACAGTGTGTTTGTCAGCACCATGGATCTGCTTAATACTTGTGGTCATAATTGAACATGAAACAAATCACCATGAGTTGTAATCTTCTCTAGCCATGTTCAACATCTGGGCTGCTGGTGTGGTGTATGCAGAGTTCAATTTAAATAAGGTCTATTTTATTGGGCATATGTGACAAAGAGAAGGGGGTATAAGCAATTGATGGTATATGTAAGGTGTGATTTGCTAAACTATAATATAAGGCAATAGAATATAGGTAGGAAGTAAGGCTATTAGTGGATGAGGCTAGAAATAAAATGTTATTAAGTCAAACAATCAGAAGTCTTAGATGTGTGGGGAAAATATTGAGTTGGATAACTGGAATAAACAGGTCGGAATTTTAAGATGTTGTGGTCAGGCACTGAATTTAAGATTGTAGCACGATTGCAGGTCTACAATATGACCCTCAGAATAGTGACTAAAAAGGGATGGAAAATGGGATCATTTGAGGTAGGGAAATCAAACTATAAATAGGATCTTTTACATCAGTATTAAATCCCTAAGAATTGTGACAAATAGTGATGGAGAGAAATAAAATAGTTTCTAGAATCTTTAAGGTGTGAGAGATTGTGAACTGGGTGTTTGGTTTTTAAAATTCCAAAAGAACAAGTAATAAACAGTATAGTTTAGTATCATGAGGTTATGAAGTGTTTGGTTTTTGTTGGTGGTGGATTTTGTTTGTTTGTTTCTTTTGGAGAATTGTGGAGGAAGAGAAAGGGGTGACTTAAAGTAGCAATGAAAAGAGCAGGGAGCACAATTATCCTGTTTCAGAAGCCATGGTACTGGAAGTATGGGAGGAAAATAGCTTGAAAGTACTGTAGTTAAAGGAGTGTCCTCATGGGTTAGCCAGGTTTCAGTTAAAGCCATGAGGTGAAATCAGGCCTACCCTTAACTTTATAATTAGCAGGAAAATACTGCAGCTGGGATCCTTCATATCATATATCTAAATATTTTTAATGTTTAAATCAAGCTCATAAACTATAAATAAATTATATTCTAAGCTCTTACCTTTACAAATATATTTTCATTATGACAAAATGTGTAAAATGTGTTAAAATGACTAAAAGTTGATAAAATATCAAAGATGATAAAATATAATTATTCTCTGTGAATGTGTTCAGTTGATGGGACATATTTGCATGAGTAATGAAATAAATATATCTGTCTTTCTTATATTATTGTACATTTATTTCATTAAATTTATTTTCCTCATTCAAGCAAATTATTATTTATGCTGTTCTAATCAAATTTTCATATAAGTTCTGTGGCTGTTAACAAAAGTGATTGAAATAATATATTCTACTGAGTGAATTGTGTCCTCCTTAAAATTCATATGTTGAAGCCCTAACCTCCAACGACTGTATTTGAAGATGAATCTTTTAGGAGGTTATTAAGGTTAAATGAGGTCTAAAAAAAGGTGTCCTAGTCTGATATAATTGGTGGTCTTATATGAAGAGACCTCACTCCCTCCCTCCCTGAGCATTCACTGAGCAAAGAACATTTGAGGAAACAGCTAGAAGGCGGCTTGTCTGCAAACCAGGAAGAGAGATCTCACCAGAACCCGACCACACTGGCACCCTGATATTGAACCTCCAACCTTCTGAACTATGAGAAAATAAATTTCTGTTGTTTACACCACCCATTCTATGGCATTTTGTTATAGCTGTCCAAGCAGACTAAGGCAATATACTTTTACAAGAATGTAAACTATGACAATGTAAAACTTTGAAAATACATTTCATGTGTCTTCAAAAGAACTATTTTTTAAACTATTAAAAATTACCCATTAAGACTGAAGAAAAAACAAATAAGGAATCAAGATTATAAATCAAAATCATTTCATAAAAAGTTTTTTAATTTAAAAATATTTTATTCCAAATGTGTCAAATCCATTTGTAAAATATAACATTTCTAGCAGGTAATACTCATCTAGTTGCCAAAAGAAAGAATCAGAATCATGCTTTACAGGATGATTCATCTAGGTTCCTGTATATAAATCTTATATATAATATGAAATACTTAATATTGTAAAAGAATTCTTATCTATTAATTATTGGAAATCATTTACTAATTTGCAAATAACTTATTAATTTGTGACTACCTCTATAACCACAACTGAAACAAGAATAGAATAGGAAAATGGATGTTCAGCACTACTTGGAAACGATACTTCCTTATACAAGAATCTACTGCAATCTTGCTGAGTAGAGGATTCGAAAGTTAATTAATCTTTTTTCTTACATAAGCATTTCTGCTGTTCAAAATTCTCCCTGCACTTCATGTCAGCATCCATATTCAAGATTCCTGGAGGCACCATCCACAAAACTTCATAGCATTTAGATGAAGTTGCAATTTGTTTCCACGACATAGGGCAAGAAATATGAAGAAGACTTTCCCTGGAGCCTGATCCATGTTGTTCAAGAGGAAGAATGTTTAGAGTTACAGGACACACTGTGACAGTTCCCAGCTCCAGAAATTGCCCACGGTTCTTCCATAAACATCTATGCATGAGTGTGGGTTTGTGAGATGTGGGTTCTTCATAAGCAGTACTGCTGATGTGAAGGGTCGTTCTTTATTTCTTAGTATGAGATGTCAGATTTTAAAATATAGGAAGCCATTGAATTCAGCGGACTATTTCCAATTCAACCAATGGATATTTGAAGTATTGGGAAGGGTGATGTTAACAGGAGTCCTGAATGCACTGAAAGTCCACTTGCAGTTCCTCAATGTCAGCTTAGAGAACAGAGGAAGGATCTGGGAGCAGGTAGATATGTGGACTCACCAATGAAAGTGTGAAAACTTGAGAAAGATCATTACCCAGAATATTCAAAATTCCATGGGTCACATTAACTTCCATTTGATGACTGCACTTGTCTTCTCTTTTAAATAGTTTAACTAAATTTTATTTTACATTTTATTATATTACTTTGCACTTCTAGAACAATGGTAAATGCTAGTTTCAGTATTGTACACTCTAATTTCTAAAAGAATAATGATAATATTACAGTATTGAGCCTATATTTTCTACGAAAGTAAGCAGTTTCATCAAGATAATGATAATGATGTGGTTGTTGTCATCATTATTGTTGCTGCTGCTGCTGTGGCTATTCTGACCTAGGTGGGTTGCCCCTCTAGACTTCAATCACAATCATCTTTCCTAAGATAATCACAAATTTGTTCAAATATCTAATTTTCTTCTATGTAAGTGATGTGAATTAGGGGACACCGACTCTATCCAAACAGAAGAGAAGCTATTTTAGACTACAGTTGGAAACTCTAGAAGGTGATGCCCTACTGGACATAAATAACGATGCATCTTCTTCCAGCAGCTGTCAGTAATCATGGTACCATGATGAAAGACAGCCTACCAACAAGGAGTGCAGGTCATGAAAAACTCAGAGAAATGAAGCTTCCATATTAATTTAATTATGCAATTAATCTGCGTATCTGAGCTTTCAGTTATATAAGACAATAAAGTTCCATAATTTGTGCTGGTTTTTCTCTTACTTGCATATGAAAGCAAGCCAGCTGATAAATATATGAAAGAAATATCCTTCTATTCTAAAACTACATGGATGTCATTCAATAGAATAGTTAAAGAAGTTCTGAAAAATCCATAATGTATCATATGTTATTAAGAATGAGCAAAAATAATTAAGGTAGGGTCATATATATTATTGGAGAAATGCCCTGGACACAAAAAAAGATCTTTACTTTTAAAATCTAAAAGAAATTACTAGTTCTTTTACTAAACAATTGAATTTAGTTTTCAAATTTTATTTAGGCTTTTCTCATTTGTGTTAATAAAATAAAATTGGTCTATAAATTTTTAAGATTTTTTTATTACACAATCTGTCTTTTTTGTTGTTGTTAACAGCTATTTTGGCTACATAAAATGAATAGGCAAACTTATATAATTTTACCATAATCTGGAATAAGCGTAATTCGCAATTTAAATAAAATTGGTAGTACATGTCCCCTTAGAATTTGAAAGAACTTTATTTAAAACCATAGTGCTTTGAAAATTTTTATTTGGAGAAAAAAACTGATAACATTTAAAAGTTTTGCTAAGTAAAACCCCTCTAATGCCTTATTCTCTTCATGATCGGTTGGTTAGGATAGAGTTATTGAGCCTCTATTTCACAGCATTCTGGATCTCAACAAAAATTGGCAATAAACTATCAGGTTGATTTATTTTACTGTTTGACTTCTAAAATTTATTATTTTAATTTTTTAATTGAATAAATCTAAAAGATATTTTCTTTTATAATAAGAATCAGAAATATTTGGGTACAATTTTGGTGTCAAAATGCTTTCTTCGTTCCCATTCCAAAACATACTAAAGTTTTTGATATATGACTACTCTGTGGAAAAAAAAAAAAATTATTTGAGGGTTTTAAATGTTAATTTTTTAAATATCTTAAGGAAATTATATGTTTTTTCTCTTACTTAATTCTATTTAATATCACAAGGGCAGTTAGGTTTAAATATAGATCGTGCGTTTCCTCAGTTAAAAGGAAACATATATTTACTATTGTTCAATTAGAAAAAGCAATAAACACCTGCCTAATTATGTTACACTGTTTTTTATTTTTAGATTTTTCAAAATAGAGCATGTCCATAAGGACTTCTACCTACCAAGGAACACAGAATTATTTTGAAAACTCTGTTAAGAATTGATTGAAATGTGACTTAACCTAAGGAATTCCATTCAACCATAAATAAACCAAAGAAAGGAAATGGATATTTGTTTCTTTTCAAGTCTAAAAATTAAGCTTTGGTCTACAATTAAATTAATGTCCTCTGAGAACATCTTCTTTTAACTTCCTAAAAATTATTTCTGAGGAATAGATTCTGTAGCACCAAAGTTCATTGTTCTTATAATGACAGAAAAAAAGAATAGTTTTTATTGCCTTCATTGGATACAATTTTATCAAATATCCCTTATACCTGGATTTGAGAGAGAATGCAAATTATTTGTGCATATTTGTAATTCAGAACTACATCAAAATATTAAAAATATTCATCCTTTTACTCAATTGAAGTTTAATACAATTGCAAGTCAGAACAATAGAAGCAGCATGACACCAGGAAGGGGAAAGGAAGTAATTGGCACTCTGTACAGCACAAGCTGGTCTTAGTAAGATGGAATAGGTGAGACAGTACAATTACAGTATGCTACCAAATATGTAATTCATTCATTCATTCATCTCCTTTCATCTATTTCATAATTCAACATTTACATAATGAGTATGTACTAGGTGGTGGTCATTGTAATCGCTATCATGTACGTAATGATAAGCCAGAAAAAAAGACAAAAAGACATAGTGCTCTCATGGAAATTATATATTAGAAATGTCCAACACTTAACAAAAATTCTCCAAATAAATGTGAAATGTACAAGTGTTATGTGTGTTGTAAAAGAGAGCAATATTATGCTTTGAGAGCTTGTAGTACAGTTTATTTAATCTTGTTGGAAGAACAGAGGAGTATTCCTGAGGAATTAAATTATTAATTCCTAACAATATATGTAATGTTTAATATATATCAGAAATTCGTATAGTTCTTAGGATGAATTATCTTATGTTGCCCTTACAACAACTATATGAGCTATATATTTTTTTTAATTTTTTTAATATACAATTTTAAATGCTGTCATTGTCCTGAAGATAAATGGTTCATAAATGAATTATATGTGGCCTCAAAGGGAGGGAGGGAGGCTTAAACACACACAAACAAAAACATCTTGCCCTACCACAAATTTTTCTGACTTAAAGTAATTGAGCTATATACTTTTAATATCTTCCTTTTACCTGTGAAGACCTAAGGCTCAGACAGATTAAATAACTTTCTGAAAGTTACACAACTGGTGAATGATAGAGCCAGGAGTAAGATCCATGAAGTCTAGTGCCAGAGACTACAATTTTAACTCCTGTAATGTACTCCACTGAGAACCTAACTATTGATATAATGTCAAGAGGCAGAGTTTATTAGACAAGCCTCATCATGTAGATCAAGCAACAGTCATCAAGGGAACAGTTAAGATAGTTCAGGAAAGAAGAATAATTATAATAATTATAACTCAAGTATGCAGCAACCTCATGATTTAGGAAAGGCAGCGTAAAAAGAAAATGTATATAACTAGTCTTGAATCTACTTGATGAAAACAATCAGTAGTTTACTTATATCAGTTTGCATAGGAATCCACATAAACTCAATTCACAGAATGAAGATCAATCATATAATAGAAAGCCCTAGTCTATGACAGAATACTCTCCGTCTGCTCCTAACCTTAGCACTTAAAGCTGAATGACCTTAAGTGGGTCATTTGTCTTAAAATTTTAATTTCTTTAACTGTGTAACAGGAATTGAACCACCTTTTTTCAAGTCATAAGTACACAGTCTTTCCCCACATCATTCTGAAATTGAATTTTTTAAGTTAACACGTGCACATATATTTGCTTCTATTTTGTGAATATCTATTGTTAAATCAATTCTAAATCTTAAAAAGTAATGTTTTAATTTATTTCTTCAACAAATATTTATAAATCCCTATTAAAGACACTAGACAGATGCAATGAACAAAATAGAGAAGGGCACAATTTGGGAGCTTACTTTTTAGAGTAGGTAACAAATTAGCAAAATTGTATATAAATATTATTTAACTTAAAAATTGAATATGAAACTTACAGAAGCAATTATCAAATGGATAACTCTGATGTGGGTAAAAATAAAACACCTCTTTCAAATATATCAATGGGAAGTGTGCCTTTATAGAGGAATACATAAATATTCTTAATAGAAATATAAATCATGGGATAAATACTTTGCTAAAGTGCTTCAACTTCTGAAAGCCACACAGTGAAGAAAAACTGTGCATTTTAACAAATTCCTATATTTTACACAATTTTTGCTGAATATTTATCATATTTATATGTAACTGTAGTACAGCTTCTACAGAAGCAAAGCTAATTGATATTATAAATCCTATTTAAAAGTTTGCTTTTCCTTAAGCAAAACAACTCCAATATCTTTTGTGCAAACTCATTTTTTTCACTCATTGGATTTAAGAGACACATTTGCACTTCTAGTACTTCCTATTTTTTTTCTTCACTGCAAATATATCACCTCATTCTATTAAAAGAAATGCAAATCAAAACTACAATGAGGTACCACCTCACACCAGTCAGAATGGCCATCATCAGAAAACGTACAAACAATAAATGCTGGAGAGGGTGTGGAGAAAAGGGAACCCTCTTGCGCTGTTGGTGGGAATGTAAATTGATACAGCCACTATGGAGAACAGTATGGAGGTTCCTTAAAAAACTAAAAATAGAACTACCATATGACTCAGCAATCCCACTACTGGGCATATACCCTGAGACAACATAATTCAAAAAGAGTCATGTACTACAATGTTCATTGCAGCTCTATTTACAATAGCCAGGACATGGAAGCAACCTAAGTGTCCATCAACAGATGAATGGATAAAGAAGATGTGGCACATATATACAATGGAATATTACTCAGCCATAAAAAGAAACGAAATTGAGTTATTTGTAGTGAGGTGGATGGACCTAGAGTCTGTCATACAGAGGGAAGTAAGTCAGAAAGAGAAAAACAAATACCATATGCTAACACATGTATATGGAATCTAAAAAAAAAAAAAAAAAAGTTCTAAAGAACCTAGGGGCAGGACAGGAATAAAGATGCAGACGTAGAGAATGGACTTGAGGACATGGGGAGGGGGAAGGGTAAGCTGGGACGAAGTGAGAGAGTGGCATGGACATATATACACTACCAAATGTAAAATAGATAGCTAGTGGGAAGCAGCCGCATAGCACAGGGAGATCAGCTCGGTGCTTTGTGACCACCAAAAGGGAGTGTGGGAGGGAGACACAAGAGGGAGGAGATATGGGAATATATGTGTATGTATAGCTGATTCACTTTGTTATAAAGCAGAAACTAACACACCATTGTAAAGCAATTATACTCCAATAAAGATGTTAAAACAAAAAGATCAAAATTTATTATCAATTGAACAAAACACCCAAGACCTCAGTAATCTCTAATAAATGCAACACTTTCCAGCAATTATACAGTATTTCTAGTAACCCCTCATTACAAAAAGATGTTTTACAAATTCTCTTTACTTCTCAAATTTTCCTTTATTCATTTTTAGAAGTCCTTGTCCTGTTTTTCACTGAAAAAGTCAACTATTCTTCAGGTATCAGCTTAAATCTTAACTCTTAAGAATCCACACAGATTTTTCTCTTTTATAGTACACTAATGTTTTCCCTCATCCATGTATGACATTTTGTAAGTATCATTTATTTGAGTTTTCAATTGTTCAATATACACTTTCCCTACCAATTGTATGCTCATGATCTCAATGACCATGTGTGTTTTGTCCACACTTATCTATCCAGGGTCTATCACAGTTCCTCATACAGGGTATAAAAGATGTCTTCCATAAATAAATGAGCATTGGGTGTCATGATAGTGGTAAAAGCCCTACCCTTCATTTGTTACTTTCTTTTGCATAGGAAATACCTCAGAATTATTTATCACCTACCTAAGTTCCAATATTTATCCTTATTTGTGCAATTGCTTAGTTCTTCCAATTGCAAAAGACAAAGATGCTGTGTTTAATAGAATAATCTGTTACAACTCTATTTCCTCCAACAGTCTCATGGTGCAAATACAAAAACACAATAGAGATTGAAAACCAATTTTTATCTTCCTAATCTACAGTTTTCCTGTCCTTATGAATGAATTTTAGTGCCCAAAATTTAGACAAATATGTCTACTGAGATTTTGCTTCTTCCAATTTTACTTTATCTAATTTTATGGGCTCAAGAGACTTCACTGTGCTTAATTAATTTCAATGGTCAAATTTCTAATCTTTCCAGTTTCCCTAAATAGGTCTTTAAGGGAATAAATTTAATAAGCATCAGATAATTTTTTCTTTCTTCCAATCTATCCTCCTATGCCTACAAAAAAAGATGCAGTAAATGTTAGGAAAAAATAACATGAGTCCTGACCCAGGATATTACTCATAATGTCTGATGAACTCACATGCAATTTAATAATTATTCTATTTTATTGTGTCTAAGCTTGGGTTACCACCCCCCCCCCCAGGGGAAAAAGAAAAAAAAAGGTCTGTAACAAGGGAACTGGAGTCAGAGAACTGGAAACAGGGAGGTACACAAGGAAGAAAAGTTAATCCAAGAGTATTTTTTGAACTAGTTACCACTCTGATCCACAAAGGCTTCATCCTTCTATAGACACTACATAGAATACACTAGAATAGAAAGAATAGAATAGAATAGAAAGGAATAGAATAGAATAGAATAGAATAGAATAGAATAGAATAGAATAGAATAATAGAATAGAATGAAGCAATCAGATAGAATACACTTGAGAAGTTTCTTCCTGAAACATGGAAGATGGGAATTTTATATCCATCATACCCTGACCCTTACTGGTTAAGTGTGGGTGAGGCTGTGCCCCCACATTTTACCAAATGTAAAATAGATAGCTAGTGGGAAGCAGCTGCATAGCACAGTGAGATCAGCTCGGTGTTTTGTGTCCACCTAGAGGGGTGGGATAGGGAAGGTTGGAGGGAGATGCAAGAGGGAGGAGATATGGGGATATATGTATACATATAGCTGTTTCACTTTGTTACACAGCAGAAACTAACATACCATTGTAAACCGATTATACTGCAATAAAGATGTTTAAAAAAAAAAGAGGGAGAGTGAATAGAAAGAAAAGAGAAGAATTCCATGGACTCAACTCTTGGAAATTTCAATATTAAGATACTAGGGGAATGAAGTAGGACCAATCAGTAAGATATATAGAGTGGCCAGCGAAAGCCAAGAGAAAGTGATAACTGGAAGCTAAGTGGTGACAGTTTTCTGAACAAGAAGTAGTGAACAACATCCTTTATTGCTTTAGAAAGCAACTAATCACACCATCAAAGTAAAGTTGATGAATTCGTTTCAGGGCCTTGTTTTAAAGCAGTAGACATTTCAAGGATTTTTAGGTTTTCCAAGCCACTATGTTATTCTTCAGGATGTTTCTAATAAGGGAGAAGGGCATCATAATGTCTTTATAATAATTTTAAGATGGAGAAATGTTATTCCCTGGTTTAATATATCATTATATGTCCGTGGAGATTTTAAAGTAAAATTAACATATCCATATGGAAAGTTATCAAAAAATCATTGCAATCATTGTGAAAAGGATACTGGACAAAATACACAATACAATATTAAACTAGAAGCACAAGCATATTACAAAATATTGTGGTTTTTTTGAACTGAAGTTTATGGTGAACCAAAATTACTATTTTACTATTATCAATATTACTACCTGTTTCTTACTTGGATTCAGTAGCTTATATAAGCATTAGTGTATTATTTTAAGACAATACCCTTAAAATGTGGTTTTGCCTCTTAGTACATGTTTTATATTGGAACATCTAATTTAGAGGACAATCTTTTAGTATAAATTAAAATAAATATATGGATTCCATCATTTGGAATATACCCTGGGTAGGTACAATTATAAAATAGAGAAGTGTATATACTGACATTCACTTAACACCATTCACATTATCAAGAAAGTGGAAACACCCTAAATGTCCAGAGACTAGAAATTAACAATGAAAATGATGGTTATATCCATACTTTGTAGTAGTATATAAAAAGGATAAGCTACCTAGATAAATTAGTAGATTACTAAGATGCAAATTAGTGGGGAAAATGTCCATTATGTTACAATTTACGTTAAATATTTTTTCTTCAGGTTCATATAACCTTGTGTGTATTTTGGTAAAGATATGCAGACTATTGATGGATTATTGGTCTTTGAAAAGAAGACTGGGATGTTAATAGTCCATTTTGAGTGAGATTTTGAATGATTTTGATTGAGCATATGTTCATGCATTGCTAATATGGTCAAACATTTAAAAAAATAATGTGTATTATCATATTCTGTATTTTAAGGAATGAGCAAAACTGAGCAATTTACTTATGATTTTGTCTTTATAAACATGTAACATAGAGTTTATTTCTCTACCAGATGATCCTTTAATCAGATCTCACTTCATTGCTATTATTAATTAAAGATTCTGTTGTTTATTGTAAATATAATTATAGATATAGTAGATTCATTAATCTATTAAACTCAGTTACTGTCAAAAAAAAAGAATTGATATAAATTAACAATAGACTTTCAGGCAAATTAAAAGGGTAACAGCTATATTAAAAATGGTTTCTTTGGCATGATTAAAATTTATTCATGTATTTTGGACATAGATTAGCCCTCCCTTTCAATAAAATAAATATTTGGCATTTGGACCACAGGGAGATTCTGATTTTGTTTCATTAGGCTTCATATGTTTATCCTAAAAATCTCAAGTGCTTATGAAGGGAACGCCTGGAGCTTGACTGGGATTGTCAACTCAGTCAACCAGATCATCACAGCTGACACCCAGCTAGTGCTGGCTGTGTCAGACACTCCTTCTAGGAGGTTTACATGTACTAACTCATTTGACCCTCATAAGAACCATGTGAAGCAGTTATCAATGAGAAAATTGAAGAATAAAAATGTGCCCAATGTCACATAGCTAATAAGTGGTAGATCCAGGATGTGAAGCAAGCTAATCTGGTTCTCAAATCCAGTTAACAATGACTCACACAGAAAAGTAGATTTCTACATCAACTGTGAACAAAGTCACTTATTTTTCAGGAACAACTAAAATATTCCCTAGAAAATTTTTAATTTTTGCTCAAGCATTTGCCTAATTAAGCAATTTGATAGCAGCTAAAACCTAATAAAAACTTCAGCTCAGATGTATGGACAATCACAGGAGCCACTGATATTTTAAAAACACATTTGTAACATTGAAAGACACGATTTCTTTCCTTTACTTGTTATTTATCATTACATATTTTGCATATTGGAACATGGTCCCATGGAGATGACTCTTTTAGAACAGTGGTCCCCAAACTTTATGGCACCAGGGACGGGTTTCATGGAAGACAATTTTTCCACAGACCTGTGGGGAGGACCGCGGGGAGCGGGGGATGGTTCAGGTGGTAATGAGAGAGATGGGGAGCAATGGGGAGTGGCAGATGAAGCTTTGCTCCCTCGCTGCTCACCTCCTGCTGTGCAGCCCAGTTACTAACAGGCTGCAGACCAGTAGTGGTCCACTGTCCAGGGGTTGTGGACCCCTGTTTTAGAAGATAAATAAATTTAGCTCAGATGAATTAAAAAATTAGTTCAGTAATGAACATCCCATTAATATATTAAAAATATCAAATGGACCATAGATTCATAAAGGGTTAATCAGAAAGGACTTGGATTAGTGTTTTCGTCTTTTCAAGATATATGCCCGGGAGTGAGATTGCTGGATCATATATTAGCTGCTCTATTTTTAGTTTTTTAAGGAACCTCTATACTGTTTCCATAGTGGTTGCACCAGTTTACTTGCTCACCAACAGTGTACGAGGGTTCCCTTTTTTCCACACCCTCTCCAGCATTTATTATTCGTAGACTTTTTGATGATAGCCATTCTGACTGGTGCGAAGTGATACTTCATTGTGGTTTTGATTTGCATTTCTCTAATAATTAGCGATGTTGAGTATCTTTTCATGTTCCTGCTGGCCATCTGTATGTCTTCTTTGGAGAAATGTCTATTTAGCTCTTCTGTCCATATTTTGATTGGGTTTTTTTTTTTTTTTTGATATAGAGTTGTATGAACTGTTTGTATATTTTGTTGGTTTTTACTTTTGTTTACAGTTTCCTTTGTTGTGCAAAAGCTTTTAAATTTGATTAGATCCCATTTGTTTATTTTTGCTTTTATTTATTTATTTATTTTTGCCTTGAGAGGCTAACCTAAGAAAACATTGTTATAATTTATGTCAGAGAATTTTTTGCCTACGTTCTCTTCTAGAAGTTTTATGGTGTCATTTAGACTTCATTTTTGTGTATAGTGTGAGGGAATGTTCTAACTTCATTTACATGAGGCTGTCCAGTTTTCCCAACACCACTTGCTGAAGAGACTGCCTTTTCTTCATTGTATATTCTTTCCAGCTTTGTCAGAGATTAAATGACCTTAGGTGTGCAGATTTATTTTGGGGGTCTCTATTCTGTTCCATTGATCTGTGTCTGTTTTGTAACAATACCTAGCTGTTTTGATTACTGTAGCTTTGTAGTATTTTCTGAAGTCTGGGAGGATTATGCCTCCAGCTTTGTTATTTTTCCTCAGGATTGCTTTGGCAATTCTGGGTCATTTGTGGTTCCATATAAATTTTAGGATTATTTGTTCTAGTTCTGTGAAAACTTTCATGGGTAATTTGATAGGGATTGCATTAAAACTAGATTGCTTTGGGTAGTATGGCCATTTTAACAATATTAATTCTTCCAACTAAGAGCATGGGATATCTTTCCATTTCTTTGAATCATCTTCAGTTTCCTTTATCAATGTTTTATAGTTTTCAGCGTATAGGTCTTTCACTCCTTGGCTAGGTTTATTCCTTGGTATTTTATTTTTTATGTGATTTTAAATGGGATTTTTAAAATATTTTCTCTTTCTGATATTTCATTGCTAGTGTAAAGAAATGCAACAGATTTCTTTATATTAATCTTGTATCCTGCTACCTTGCTGAATTCATTTATTAGCTCTGATAGTTTTTGTGTGGAGTCTAATTTGAAAAGACACATGTATCCTTATGTTCATAGCAGCACTATTTACGATAGCACAGACATGGAAGCAACCAAAGTGTCCATTAATAGATGAATGGATAAAGATGTGGTATGTATATACAATAGAATATTACTTGGTCATAATAAAAGAATGAAATATTGCCATTTGCGGCAACATGGATAGACCTAGAGATTATCATACTGAGTGAAGTAAGCCAGACTAAAAAAGACAAACATTATATGATATCAGTTATATGTGGAATCTAAAAAATAATAGAAATGAACTTATTTACAAAACAGAAACAGACTCACAGGCATAGAAAACAAACTTATGGGTACCAACGGGGAAACGGGGGATAAATTAAGAGTATGAGATTAATGGATACACACCACTATATATAAAATAGATAAACAACCAGGATTTACTGTATAGCACAGGAAACTATAGTCAATATCTTGTAATAACCTATAATGGAAAAGAAACTGAAAAAGAATATATATATATATATATATATATATACACATATACATATATATATATATATATATAAACTGAATCACTTTTCTGTGCACCTGAAACTAACGCAATATTGTAAATCAACAATACTTCAATTAAAAAAAAACAAAAAAGAAAGAACTTGAGCCTGATTTCCTTAGGTGACTTAGAGATTCTGCCTATGTGAGAAGTAGAGAAGCAGAAGTTGCAAATGCCCTTTAAATTTACACAAGCTAACAAGATTGCTACATTTGAAAATAGTAACATAGAACAAAAATGATTCTTCTGAAACACCTTCACAATTAGGGCAGGATAATACTCCAACACTTTTCAAAACAGTTCAAAAGGAATGTATTGTTACATTATTTTTTTCCTCAAAATAAGTTTAAAATTAGTCCATGTATATGTGTTAGCATACGGCATTTGTTTTTCTCTTTCTGACTTACTTAACTCTGTAAAGATTATTGAAATTTTCCTTTACAACGTGATAGGAATAAGCAGCAGTAGAATAGACAGCTAACTTAAATTTTGCCAAGCCAGTCTCTCTCAGTATTTAAATTTAACTCCACTGACAACTTCAATGAATAGTTTAAAATATAATTATGGGTTCAGTGACTATTTTTCAATAAATTAATTTGAGAACTATATTCGTCAAATAACTTTTCTGATAGTTTGCACTTCTTTTGATAAAAATCAGAATTCCCTTGATATGGGGTAAGGCAGGGCCATTACACACATCAGGTCCTTTTGCAAAATTTTCTTGGCAGTTAGTGATCATTTACTTTTCCATATGATTTAGTAATGTCAGCTTGTCTAGTTCCAGGAAAAATGCTATTGAGAGGCTAACTGGAATTCCATTTAATTTATAGCTAATTTTTTAGAACTGGTAACTTTATGGTACTGAATCTTACAATATATAAAATCATATTTTCTCACCTTTTATTTATGACTTTTTTAATGGTCCTCAGTAATGTTTGATCATTTTCTTTATACAGGGTTTGAATTATATTTATATTATATTTATCTCTTTATTCCTTGTGCTTTATTGTTTAAAAGTATATAATTTTCATATACTATATTTCAGTTTCTAATTTTTAATTGTATGAATTTTAAATAGTAATATTTCATCTAGAAACTTTGATGAAATGATCATTTCTATTCTTTTTTTAGTGGATTTTTATAGGGATAATATAAGCCACACTCATAGGCAGTGAGTTCTGCATTCTTATGAGAAGAGTCCCACTGTATGCTTTGATTTCAAACACTGAGCATGGCTCCAAAAACCCATCTCATATGGAAGGATTATGTTTGCCGTTGTTCTGCAGAATTCAAACTTCCTGACACATCTGCCTGCTTCCAAACTTGGGGTACAGAAGGCTAGAGAGGAGCACCACTCACTGCTTTGTGTTTCTTTTCAATTTAGTGCCAATGGATTCTCTTGTGTTTGAATGGGATATGATTTCTCTAATATTCTTTATTTATACATCTTATATTTGTTTTCATGAGTTTTATGAAGATAAAGATTTAATGCATGAGTTCACAAAACTAAAATGAGTAAAAATTCCCATGAAATGTATTATCACTTAAATATTATTCAATAATAATCAAATCTTCCCAAGGTTCTAAAATCTGTAGTATAAGAGACTAAATTTAGCATCCTAATACAGCGGAAAGAGCTCTGGTTCAAATCTCAGTTTTATCACTAATTAGATATATTACCTTACAAATTACAGTCTCTGTCCTTTGTTAAGATTAATACCTTTCAGGTCTTCAGTTTCCTATCTGTGAAATAAGAGTAAAAAGGTTCTTCTAATCATTATATATTTTACTTAAATGCTCTAAAAATATAATCTCTTAATATTTATTCCTTTTTAAATGGTGCATCAATTGAATATCTGGAAAAACAAGTTGACTTGAAGGACAGGAAAAGCTTGATTTAAGTGACATTGTTGGAAAAGTGCCCCCTCCACTCTGACCAACACTGAGGTTTACACTGACAGTTTAGGTCATCAAATGTGGTTATCTTACAAAGCTATCTGAAAGGAAGAACTGAGGTGTTGTTTACTGCTATCTTTATCAATATAAGAGAGTAAGTCCATGAGAGATAGATAACAGGAGTATATTTTTATATTGTTATTATTAGAAACATTTACTAATTATAAAACAAGATCCAGGAATTATTCAAGGGTGACTCCTATCAATCTAAAATAAACAAGTACAAGATGATCAGCCTTTGAAAATTAATGTTAATAAATGAGAGACCTGAAAGATGCATGCACAACGACAATTATATAGCACTCTGTATTGATTCATGTTAAATAGATACTTAGAATCTAGATTCCATGAGAACTTGGTTATTTAAAAAAATGGACTGTTTTCTAAAAGACTTTAGAAATGAATTCATCACATTCTGAAATGGTTTTAGAAATATAGAAATATAAATAAAATATCAAATAATCAGTTAAAATATCAACAATTTACTGAACCAACATGTTTGAGAAATTGCAAGAAAAATAAAAAAGCAAGAAATATATCTGTTACCTAAGTCCAAGGGAATGAAAGGCATAGTTATTTTATTTTTTTCTTTTTGTAATTTACACTCCAACATTAAACTGAAAAGCAACATTACAGACACCTGCTTCAGTATAGTCATTGTTTCCATGGTGCCACTTTCCATCACCTATTTTTAATAGTTTACACAACAAGATCAAGGGTATCCCAGCTGTTGCTGCCACTGTTGCTAAGCAACCTTTAAATCCGAGTTCAAGAAGACAAAGAATCATGCTTCAAAAATTTCTCAAGTGTCTGTTTTATGCACCCCCGCCCCTACTTTCCTCATTTTGCACCATTTTCAATGTTCATACTCAGATGATTGGGGTCTTTTCTTTAATTCAATATTCTGTATATGAATCCACCATTCCAAATGCTACTGGAATAAGCTAAATGTTTTTGTTCATTTTCAAAATTTAATATATATGTTCAACTACAGGTTACCTCTAACACAAAATAAGCAGATTTAAAGTATTAACTTTGTTTTAATCAGAATGGGAAGTTGTTTTAGGTCTGTAATCTATTGCCAGACTATAGCATTGCTGTTCCTGAGAGTCTTGTGAAATGACACACATATCAATGGCTAGAGATTTACTGCCTGCAGAGAATTACAATACCCTCTTGTGCATACTGAAATCTTAATATCATCACCTGCAAAAGACAGAGAGGTCAAAATTCTATAAGAAACAGAAGAAAAACAGAAGTGAAGGAGTTAGGGAACTTTGAACTTGGAATTTCTGGCTGATGCAAATTGCTATTAATTAAAAAGACATAATATTTTTCAAACATTTCTGTAAACAATAAGGTTTTTTTTTCTCCAAAAGTAATTACTCAGAAACCAATGGCACATCTCTTTATTTAACAGATTAGTAAACGTAAACCAGCAGTGTGGAAAGTAAATAATAAAGGGAGAAAACGTCTTAGTTTTGCATGTAAAATTTATAGTAAGATAGGGATTTTAAGAACTCTTAAGTCATAACCAAATATTCCTGAATAATCCATATGACAAAAAGGAATATCATAATATGATTTAAAACTAGAGATTTGATGAACCTGCATGTGTGTGTGTAACTACGTCCAGCTCCCAAATTAGTCGATGCAGCTGGCGTTTAACCCATTGCTGAGATTGAGGGTTCCGGTCCACACAGTTCTGGCCCATGCAGTGAAATGGTCCATACTGACTCAAATACTCAGATCCTCAGATTTTCTTTTTACCCTCTTCTAACAAAACACAAGGCTATAGTATTTTCTTTCTAAATTTTTTCATATTCTTTGCTCTATTGGGCTATTATTTTCTGGCCCTCTTCTAAATTCTGCTAAATACCTAGAAATCTGTTTGTTGTTGTAATGGCGGTGTTGGTGTACAAATTGTTAAAGCTCACTGAATTTATTTAAATTATCCACTGTTTGTTTGTCCTTCTGGTTTCTTTAGCACTTCTCACTCCTATTGTTATCTTTAAAAATTTGTAAATTTTCTCCTGCAAATATATGTAACTGTTAAAAATGTCAGTTCACTATTATTGATCATATTTCCTACTCAAAGCTATGTATGTAATGATAATGGATTTGGGTTGGATATATGTGAAAGTAACCAAGAGGTCCTCAGTGACAAAAGAAATTCCCCTGTGGGTGCATCCATATACATGTTAGAGAGTCTAGAGTCCAAACTCCTTGAGTAGATTCTGAAGTGTTGGAAATTAACCTGAGACATTCAGCTGAAGTTTAGTCTGTGTTTTGATACAGCTGTTTAACTACCCTTGCTAAAAAATTGTTATGATAAGGTTTAATAAAGTTCTCTGGTATTATCTCACTAAGCTATTTCTTGACACACCCCTCTACCTCCTTTTTTGTCTTTGCTACAACAATTACCTCCATTTCTTCACTGCTTTATTCATCTTGCTTCTTCCACATTTTTCTCTTAGCTTGAAAACATGCTATATTAGTTTGCTAAGGCTGAAAGAAAAGTACCCCAGGCTGGGTGATTTAAACAGCAGAAATTTATTTCCTCTCAGTCTAGAGGCTGAAAGTTCAAGATCGAGGTATCAGCAGGGTTGATTTCTCCTGAGGGCCTCTTCCCTTGGCTTGTACATGGCCATCTTCTTCCTATGTTTCACATGATCTTCCATCTATTCATGTATTATATCCTAATCTCCTCTTCTTAAAAGGTTACCAGTCATATTGGTTTAGGGCCCTCTCTAATGACCTCCTTTAACTTTAATTATCACTTTAAAAACTCTATCTCCAAATACAGTCACATACTGAGTCACATATTGGGGGTTAAGGATTCATCATATGAATTTTGGAGGGACACGATTCAGTCTATAACACATGCCTGTCCATCATCCTAATAAAAATTTTCCATGGAACTTCCCTCTACCCCTCCTCCAGCAAAATGATTTCACCACTCTTTTTCCTGAGCGTGTTAAGAGAGTACTCTGAATTCAATCTTTGTGCATCTGCACCTTCTATTTAACTCTTAACTCACTGGCTTTTACATTCTATGCTGAGAAAATTCATTCTAAACATTATCTAATTATGTCTTCATTTTTACAAATAATTCTGGTGACTGTTTTTCTTATAACTATATACAATAGTATCTATTTTCTGTAGAGTTCCCCTTCATGCCTCAAATATTGTGTCACTTTTAAATGTCTTTCTCTTACAGTTTGATTGAGATATAACTGACATACAACACTGTATAAGTTTAAGGTGTACAGCATAATGATTTGAGTTACATACATCTCAAAATGATTACCGCAATAAATTTAGTGAACATCCATCATCTCCTAAAGAAACAACATTAAATAAATAGAAAAAAAGGTTTTTTTATGATGAAAACTCTTAGGATTTACTCTCTTAATAACTTTCATATATAATGCACAGCAATGTTAATAATATTTATCATGTTGTATATTACATCCCTAGTACTTATTTATTTTACAGCTGGAAGTGTGTACCTTTTAACTACCTTCATCCAGTTCCCCCTCCTCCTAACCCTCTCCAGAAATCTGATTTCTTTTCTCATGTATTTATTTGTTTGTTTTTGAAGTATAACTGGCTTACAACACTATGTTAGTTCCTGGTACACAACACAGTGATCAATATTGCTATACATTTCAAAATGATCACCAAGATAAGTCCAGTTGTCATCTGTCACCATACAAAGACATTACATAATTATTGACTGTATTCCCCACACTGTATATTTCATAGCTGTGACTCATTTATTTTGTAACTGGAAGTTTGTACCTCTCATTTCCCTCACCTACTTTCTCTTCTTGCCACCTCCTTCCCCTCTAGCAACCATCTGTTTGTTCTCTGTATCTATGACTCACTTTCTTTTTAGTTATGTTTGTTCATTTGATTTTTAGATTTAAAAAAATATATGCACTCCTATGTCCATTGCAACATTATTTACAATAGCCAAGATATGGAAGCAACTTAAATGCCCATCAATAGATGAATGGATAAAGAAGATGTGATATATATATATCCATATATATATATATGGATATATATATATATATTCTCTTCAATGGCTGAATATTATTATTATTCAGCCATTGAAGAGAATGAAGTCTTGTCATTTGTGATAACATGCATGTGCCTAGAGGGTATCATGCTAAGTAGACAAATACTGTATGATTTCACTTAAATGTCTTTTTTTTTTCCTAAGAAATTCAAACTATCATATATGTGATTGGTAGTATCTATCACATGTGCTGTTCAGGAACTCAAAATTTAATTGAAGTATCTATATACCAGAATTTCTATTATATTCTAAATTAAAGGTTGTTTGTTTATTTGTTAGTTTTGGGGTTTTTGTTTTTGTTCTTGTGTGTTTTGCATTTGTTTCCTTTTCTTATTTTTAATAAAGATTTCAGGATTTCCGCATCAATCTATTCTTCCATGTCTAGAGAGAAAGAAAAATTATCTGGGCACATCAATGCAAATCAAGGTGTAAGTGTGGGCTGACATAGTACACAAATATTTATTAAATACCTTGTATATACTTCCAGGAAATTTTGCAAATGCTGGATATTGAGTAGTGACCAAAGCAAACAAGGTCCCTGTTTTCATGGAATATATAATCTACTGTAGAGAAAAAGAGACAAACCCTTAATAAATACAAATAAATACTATAATGAGGGAGATAATGGCTATTAAGACAAAAGAAAAATAGCATCAGTAGGACACGGACTGATGTAGCAGGCTTGTATAAAATGGCCTTAGAGAGGAGAACTAAATACAGAGAAGGAATGAGTAATGCAAATATTTGGGGAAGAATATTCCAGGAAGTACAAGTAATATGTGCTAATCTTGGAATACAAAAAAATAGTAATAAAGGGTCAATCAAAATGGTTGAAGCGCAATGAAGAGTGAAATAGGAGATGAACTCTAGAATATTGGATCTGAGCAGTTAAGATCATATAGGGACTCTGTGCCTTGGTAATGACTTTGGCTTTGATTTAAGTGTGATGTGAATGTTTTGAGCACAGGACTGATGCAATATACATATTTTTTAATGATTACTGTAACACTTCTTCTGACCATAATGGAATTGCTAGCACCAGACCAATATTCTAAGCAAGAGCTATAAGAAAAGCAGGATAAAATGGAAAAAAATGGAGACATAAAAGAACTGATGAGTTTCACAGAACTTGAGGAATCAAGATTCCAGAGATAAAGGAATCATAGACAGGTGAGCTGACATTTTACATCTGTTTCTTCTCTAAGTAAATTTACTGATTCTTCAGCAAATCTGCTGCAAAAGGCCAATGCTAAGAGTCACAGAGCCAGAATAATTTTTGGACATTTCAGATGACTAAATAGGAAAAATTGTAGGTAAGAGCTGCCAATAAAGATAGGACATAGAAATAAGTTAAGTTCTCAGGAATGAGGAGTCAAAGAGAAGTAAGCTTAAGCCCTGAACTCTGCAGATTTTTCACTTGAGCTCAAAAAGTCTGAAGGTAAAAGACATTACAAATACTAATCTAGCAAAATCTATATTAATAGCAAACACAGTAACTTTAAGTGAAGAAGTAATATAGAAGGACACTTTGTAATAGTAATAGTTAATTCACCAGGAATATTAAACAATTCTTAATTTATATGCACCTGAGAACATAGTGTCACAATAGTTAAATAGACAAATCTATTATCATATTGGTAAACTTTGTTACATACCTCTCAATGAGTATCTTAGGCTGTTTGGGCTACTATCAAAAATATCATAGATTGGGTGGCTTATAAACTACATAAATTTATTTCTCACAGTTCTGCACATTGAGAAGTCTAAGATCAAGTCACTGGCAGATTCAGTGTCTGGTGAGGACCTGCTACCTGGTTCACAGACATCTATCTTCTCACTGTGTCCCCACATGGCAGAACGGATGTGGGAGCTCCCTGAGGTCACTTTTATAAGGGCACGAATCCCATTCATAAGGGCTCCACCCTCATGACCTAATCACCTCCCAAACACTCCCCTTCCAAATACCATCACTTTGGGTATTAGGTTGCAACATATGAATTTGGGTGGGGACACAAATATTCAGTCTATAACAATGGATGATAAAATACACTGATGAAATTTAAAAACATCATATTTTATTTAAAGAAAGCTTTTTAAAAACTATAGACCATATCAAGAAAAACAAATTTTAAAAAAATCAAATAACTGACATGAAAAAGAGCATATCATTACATATTCAAACAACATAAAAAGAGGATAAGGAGGTATGAACGTACGTATGTTAAATTGTAAAATTTACATGAGATGAGCAGATTCCTAGAAAAACATGATTCTATATGGTTAACAAAAAGACACAATCTGAAGAGGCATTATTTATCAAAGAAATTGAATCTTTTAAATGTCCCAGAATGTAATCCACAAAACCACTTAGTTTTATTGGAGAATGCTTCCATATTTAAAGGTTGAAGTAACAGCAATCTTAAATAAACTTCTGAGATTAGGAAAGAAGAAAGCACTTCCCAAGTCATTGTTTGAAACTGGATATATTTGTTGCTCAAATATCATTAAAAATGTTAAAAAGAGGAACTCAAAGGCAAATATCCCTATAAATGCAAGAATCTTAAACAAATATTAGCAAATCAAATCCAGTTACCTATAAAAAGAAAATACCATTTGCTTGTATTCCAAGAATACAAGAGTTGCATAAAAATTGAAATTCAATCAATGCAACTCTTTTTAATTAAAATATAAATTTAAGTCATTTTATCATCTGAATAGCTACACAAAAAAGGGTTTCATAAAATTCAACATGAATTCATTTTAAAACTCTTAGAAATCAGGCAATAGAAGGATTTTTAAAAATTCTGTTTAAACATAAGAACAGAAAACATTTCAAATATTATACTTAATAATGAAAATTTTAAGCATTACTCTGAGCTCAGAAATGCAACAGAATACTCCCTATCACCATTTTCTGGTACCATTGTACAATCCTTGTTAGTACAATAAGGCAATAAAAATAAATAAAATGTATAAAATTTGGGAAGAAAGAAATAAAATTAATGTTTCACAAAGGATATGGTAGTAAATATAGACATTACTAAAAATTTACAAATTATCAGTATAAATAAGTGTACTTAGCAAGTTGTTAGATAGAAGGCCAATTTACATGAATTATCTATACCAGCAATAAACAAAAAGAAACTAAAATTTGAAAATGAACCAATTTATAATGGGCTTGTCAGTCATTAAATATCTAGTAATAAATTTAATGAAAGATGAACTGATATAAATACAGAAATTACAAAAGACTCAAAGGGAGGGGTAAATGTTCATGGATTTGAAGACAATATATTTTGTTAATATTTCCACTCTTCTTAAATTGAAATATATAGTCAGTATAATCCTAATCAAAAGAAATTAGTATTAACCCCATTCTCAAACTATACACAAAAAATTAGTTCTAAATGGATTGGAAATCTAAATATAAAAGTTAAAACAGTAAAGCTATTACACAAAAGTATAGGTGAATCATATTTTGACTTTACAGTATGAAATATTTGATAAAAAGGACATAAATATCAATAACAATAAAGAAAAAACATAATTTTGATCATATTTATGACTTTAAGGACAACAAGCCATAGACTGAGAGAAAATGTTTGCAATACACAATTCTAATAAAGAACTTGTATCCAGAATATTTAAATAACCTATACAAAAAAACCTGTCAATCCTACGGAACTTGGAAAAAGTCTGATACAGGCACTTAAAATAAAGGGTACCAAATTGCGAATGGACACATATAAAGATGCCCAAATTCAGTAGTGATGAAAGAAATGTACATAAAATGACAACGAAGCACTACTAATCACCAAACATAAGAGCAAAATAAAAAAGACAAAGTACCAAGTATTGGTCATAACATGCCTTAGGTGAAGACCTCATACACTGCTGATGGCTATGTATATTTGCACACCACTTCAGAAATCTTTTGGCTTTTATCTACTAAAGTTGATCTCATACATTCCCTTCAAGTTCACTTTTAGATATATACCTAGAATAAAAGCACATATAGTTTCCAAATATGTGCAAAAAGTGTTCATACTAGCACTATTTATAAGATCCCCAACCTGGAACAAAGCCAAATAATAGGTGGGTATACAAATGTGGTATAATTATACATTGGAATACTGTATAACAATGAGAACATTGAACTCTTCAGAAAATATTTAGAGACATAGGAAAAGAAATAGACGATTTGATTTTGTACATGGTAACAATAATAAACCTACTAGGCATCCAAGGAAACATTATTTGACTGTAAGAAGCTGAATTTCAGGAGAAAAATTGGTAATTGAGATGTAAATTTGGAAGTCATCACTTTTTACACAGTAGTAAAATCACACAACTGACAAAAAGCTAGAGGATAAATGTAGAGAGAGAAAATGGCCAAGAATTGAGCTTGGGGCATTCCTAAGTTTAGATTCAATGCAATAAAGAAAAACCAGCAAAGGTTTAGAAGGAATGATGAACCAAGAAAGAGTGACGTCAGACATCACATGAATAAAGCGTTTCAGGAAGGGGTGTGCAATCTCCTGTTTCAGGGAGTAACTTTTAAGTTACTAGTATGGGTATTGAGAGTTGAATTTCGAATTTGGCAATACAGATATCACTGGTGATTTTAACAAGAGTTGTTCATGTTGAGTGGTGAAAATAAAGTCCGAATTGGAGAGAGTGCTAGAAAAAGTGGGAGAAGAGGAAGTTGAAAAATGAGTAAAACAATTTTTTTAATCATTTGCCATAAATAAAAGCTAAGAATCAGGGTTGAATGGGGAGAAGGGGTACATGATGAGGTTTACTTTTAATTTTTCAAGACTGTAAAAGTTTATAGATTACAAAAATGATTTAGTAGACAGGAGAGCTTGATGATGGAATGAGAAAGGTGAATCGCAGGAGTAGATTAAAGGGAATCCAGAGTACTTGCAGAGGATTTAGCGTTAAGTAGGATCAGAAACATTTCAACTTATGTAACAGAAGAGAAGTCAGAATATGTAACTATGGATGAAGGAATTGAATATAGACCAGGTGAGTTATGTAGAAGATAGAATTAATTCAACATTTTTATTTCCCATTGTCATTACCTTGCATTCTCTGTATTACATGGAGAGTTTTAAATTTAAAAATTGGAATGTAGAGTAGATCATTATTTTTTTCAAGTTTGTTTTAGCCACATGGTTTCCCAAGCAAATAATAGATAATTATCTGCTGAGTGCATATGCAGAAAAAAATCCAACCTGTTTGAAAATTATATTCACACTCACTGAGAAAATTCCCATAAGGTTTTTGATGACATTCTGTACCAAATTCCTGTAATTACTTATATATGTAACTCTTCTTTCCAAGTCAGTTACATATGCTATTTTTATGACCTTGTTGAAAGTAAATTTATTAATCCAGCAAGGAAAGCTTCAATGACAGATGTGGCCCTGAATGCGGAATTTCAGAGAATAATTATCTCCTCCCAGCATAAAATCACATCTTCTGTTAGCAAAGAATATAAAATAGAAACTTCTTCAGATGGAGAAGAAAGATATTCGGAGGTTAGGGGGTCACTCCAAATTGTCTGTATATTCCAAGATATCCCCAATGTAGTTGACTCATAGTGTATTCTAACCAACACCCTGGTTTTTACATAACAAATCTGGTTGAATTGTGTACTACTCCAACCTCTGCAAAATTTCAGGAACATTTAGAGTCAACCTCTGAATATGGATTTTATCCCTGTTATTCCTATTGTCAGAATAGTCAGTTTTTTGTTTTGGTTTGGTTTCGGGGTTTTTTGCCCTGCTTAGAGTCCAACTTAATTTTCATTCCATTATTTAATGGAAGAATTTGGGCTTGTTACACTTTATGTTAAATATTCCATTGTATCTGAAGCAACTAGCTCTCTCGTCGGTTTTGCCATTGCTTATACCCTATAAAATTTATCTATGGAAGCAGCTACCTTTTCCACAGAGATTCTGTCTGTGGGAAGACAGTCTCAGAGGATTTAGAAATCAAAATTTGATTAGGTATTTTACCAGTACCAGTTACGGCTATTACATTACCATGCATGGGGTGTTTCATTCCTTATTGCCCCCTCTTGGTCTGAAGAATTCCAAAACCACACCTTTTCATTCAAGATCTGTTGCCTGTGACCCATTCTCAGGTACAAACTTTTGTGTTATTTTTATTTATTTATTGCTTTAATGTATTTGAGTGTCATGTACCACAAACCAACTGAATAAATAAAAGGGATAGCTGAGTGATAAAAACTTCTTAGAAAAGTTCTTGGGTTAATCATAAAATCAAAGAAAAAGCTGACGAAACAATTCCCGAGAAGAGCAAGGAAAAGGGAAGATCTGGGAATTTCAGCAGCAGGAGTTTGATGTTATGAAACCTTTAAGGTTGTCACAAGGTAACTCCAACTTACAGCCTTCACTCTCTGTATGTTGTTCTACAATTTCAAAATTTCTAAAAGATAAACTATAATTGACACAGCATCTGTCATATGATTGTATTTGTGACCAGATGAGAAAATATTTTTACCAGATATATGGTCAGGGTGGTAGGTGACAGGTTTCTGGCTACATGGAGAAAGTATGTGGTATATATATATATATTTATATATATACACATATATATAATATATGATAATTTAATAGCTATCATCCTGGAAATGTAGATAATTCATCATACTTTTGTTTATTTTCTTTCTCCTTCACTTAAATTGGTTGTCTGGTCCTATAATGTATATATAATTACACCTAAATAGCTTTCAATTACATTGCCTCTTCCTATAGTCCTGGGATGACAAGTGTCAGCTCTCTTCTATTATTTCATTTTTCTATCCAATTTCCATTGGTTTTCTTGCACAAAGTCTAAAACTGTACATATGAAATTCTACTCTTAAAACAAATACATTTAAAATCAATCAGACATCTCTTGACATTGCCTGTGCTGCTTCTCCAAAAAAAATGGGAAGTGGGAAAAGAGAGCATTCTGTGCTGAGGGTAAAGAAAAGCATAGGTAAAGAAGTGAAAATATAAGGTTCATTAAGATGATTCTGAATATTAAATTACAAGTATTCTACCCCAAATTGTGAAGTATAAAGGTGGATAGACAATCACGTAGGATAGTGCCTTCTAAAATTTCATTTAAAAATCACATGGTACCTTAGCCATTTGAAAAATGTATTTCAGTTTAAAATTTATAATATTTATTAGCCACAAAATTTGAATTGTACCAGTGGTTTTCAAACTTGAGTTCCCAGTCAATAATTTAGACTGCTTCATAAGAATATAGAGTTCCTTTTTTTATAACCTGTTACTTTGGCTCATAATGTCTTTTTTGGGCCCAGTAAATGGTATGTAACAAACACCACACAGATTCTGGAGCAGGCTCTCTGAAGATAAAAGCTGAGGAAAAATTCAACTATACTTTCAACCTTTTGTGTCAATCATAGGCATAAACAGACTTTATGAAACTAATTATCACTATTGGCTATTGGTTGCTAAATGTGCACTTTTGAAAAGTTGAGGAATGCCTTTCCTCCAGAACTTTAATTGCAAATATTAATTAATGTACTAGTGTACTTTGTGTCATAATTATTAGGAAAAGAAAAAGCCCATATTCACTTATTTATTATCATATTTCTCTTATAAAGAAATAGAAGGGAAACCAAAATTAAGGCATGGTCCCAAGATTACACAACAACTGAGTCAAGCCCTATTTATTATTCATTTCACTCTCTTCCACTGTCACTACAGTAGCTATCAAATAATGTTCTAGAAAAAATGTAAGTATAGAAAATAAGTAATAAGAGAGGTTAATTTCACCAATTAATGTAAGTATTTTTTTCTTTTTTTTTAATGCTGAAAGCAGCATAGGAGTGTTATTCCTCCTGGTATTTCTCAACCAGACTCTTTTGCATGATAAAACAATTTTACTCTCATTGTTCTATTGTAACATTTAAGTTCATTTCCCATCCATCTACATTCCAATTGTGCACCATAGAGGTTTACTTTTCTATCCATCTGCTGCAGCAATCCCTTCCTGTCTATGCTAATGATAGAAGAAGGATATAAAAAAGGGCCCTGTGGTTGTTTTAGTTTTTTGTTGTTTTGCAATGCAGAGGCACTTGGAGCAGCAGGTCAATGAATTCTGGGAACTACATCATTTTGACACATGAGACCTTTGCGGAATGAATCAAAGTTAAATCCCATGAATAAATGCTAGTGTTTAATAATCATTACATTTATGGAAGCTTTATTGTGAATTCATAAAAGCAAGGACAACATTTCCTTGCTAGTCCACAAATCATCATCATAAGTAAGGTAATCTTGAATAAACTGAGCTCGACTATGTAGCCTGCTTGGCAGTTGCAAGTTTTTAAATATGGATGGGAGAAGCAGAGACTGGGAGAAGTTGTCCTGAAGCAAGCAAGTGACAGCTCTCACAAATAAAGGGAAAAATGTTAAAACAATAAACAAAAGAGAAACAATTACTTGTTCATTACAAATATGTCATATTGCATTCTTTATTTTGATTGTGGAAAATTCGCCATTGACTACCAGGAACAATTGATTTTCCTTCACAGCTGTTTTCTAATTACATCTGAACACTGAAAATTCTAGTGCAGCCATTCAGCTGTACAAGAGAATTTTCTTTTCTTACTGCTGCTGTTGCTGCAAGCTCTACCCAGCAGCATGACTGCAGTGAGATGTTCTGTACTGAATGTCTGTGGTGTTTGTATTGAATGCCATGCTTTTTAGGGATATTATAAGAACTCAAATATTTTAATTTACATAGGGCTGGACTTAGTGTACAAGCTGTCTGCCCAGATGCTATTACGTAGCTTTCTCTTTCTTTTTACCACCATCATCAAAACAAGGAAAAAAGAATAAAGATAGCTTGAATCTGTACATCTATTTCTTAATCAATGCATAGTCGTCAATGGATCTATTTTTGTCATTGTGGTTTCTGACGAGTGTTTTGGCACAGTCTTGCTGGGAGGGTGGAGGGTGACAGGCAGTTTCCTGTCAGTTGATTCTGTGGGTAAATTCTAAGCAAAGAGTATGGAGATTATTAACAGGCAGGATTCCAAGGTTTCAGAGAAGCAATTGAAATTTTGGATGCTTCCTCTAAGCCCTTCAGAATTTCTCCTAAAAATGATTTCAGTCTTAAACGAGGCCAGACATGTGAAACTTGCCCTTGGGAGTTTTCTAGGACTTGCAGGTAGGAAATTCTGGAAAAAGTTAAGCTACTTCCTTCAGAGCTTCAGGTCTCTAATTAATCCTTGCCATAATTTAGGTAAAATCAGCAATGTTAACAATTCTACGAGAATAAAATGAAATATCAAAATAAAGTTTTTCTCAATGATGTAATTAAAAAAAAAAAATCATTTAACTTTTTAATGTTATTGTACCAAGATCTGGTTTCTTTGTTGTCATTTATTAAATATTTGCCCTCCAACTTTGAGGTAATCTTAACCACAAACCTGTTCACTAGATTGTGATTTTTTCTAGTCTTGAATGAGGTCTACTAACCTCTGTAGTTCCTGGAATGATGCAGTGTAACTTGACATTTGCTATTTTATTTGGAAATCTCAAAGAGTCTTCCATGGTCTAACCTATCTTAGTATCTTTTGACAAGATTAAGAAGACTAGGGTGATATTTTTATCTCATTTTTTTTCAATGTTTTTTATTCCAAGTTTGGACAAATTTCATTTGTGACTTTTATAATATAAATAAAGCTTAAAAAGAAATAAAACAATATAAAAGAAATTGTTAAGGAAAACCCAGAGCCAGACCACAGATAAAGCAGAAACAAACAGATTTTACTCAGGAACTATTACAATAGAGGAAAAGAGACCTCAGTATAGACTGGGGTCATTTCCAAATACAACATGGACAAGTGGGGATTTATATCCAAGGGACAGTTTAAGGGCATCAATGGTTGGAAACCTCACGGGTGAGTGGTGATTCTGGCTTAATAGATTCAACACAATTCTTACTAAAGGCAGGGCAGGGTGATCAGCTATCCCTTGGGGATAGTAGGAGATGAAGAATTTGATCAGATATCCAGGGTGGTGAATTCTCACTTAACAGGATTCTTGCTTAAACTGGACTCTTGAGGACACGACCAATGTTGGACCTAGTCAGGCTCCAAGGAGCCAGTCAAGAGTTTGGTCAAGGTGAGAGTCTTTGTCATAATGTACTGACATTATATTAATTTTATTTTATCGCCATTTCTCCATTTTTGACATTACAAAAGATGAAAACCATTAGCATCGAGTTTTTTAATATCTAAAGAAGAACTTTTGAAACAATGAGGAAAAACAAAGATAGTTTTGGGTATGATGGAGGTACATAGCTAATTTAATAAAACCAATTTTTTAAAATTCTGGGATTTTCCTTACATAACCATAAAACCATTAATAAAACAAAAAGCATTTGCTATCAGCATCAGAGAATGCCAAATATACACTACCAAATAGTCAGTATTCGGTTATTAAAATTGAAGACACTGTAAATATTTCACATCTGAAAGGGTTTAATAAACAGAATTAGAGGCCAATACAATTGCTGGGAGGTGGGGGAATGAAGGTCAAAAAGTCTGCTTTCAAGAAATTCTTAAGTGAAGGAATCTCAGGAAGTCATTCATGATTTCAGTTGCCTACCATACCTCAGAAGACAGTTATCAACAGGATAACCCAAAATCTATTGAAAAAAAAAAAAACCATATCTACCATCTGCCAAAGCCCACCCATTTACCTTCCACTACCACCTGAGAACAATGGCTTCTACTCCTACACAATCTCATGAGATTGCCTCTCACCAGCTTAATATAACTGAACCCCAAAGGTCAGGATATGTAGTTTCCAATCTTTATGCCCCTGAGGAATAGGAAATATCTTAGAAAGTCAGAGATGATCATATAACAACAATATGTAGAAGAACTACATTTGAATACAACAGGAATCCAGTACCTGAAAGTAATAAAGTAATAGCCACAATAATGATATCTCATGTACAGATGTTCAATGTGATAATCATTGAATTTTTCCTTACCATACTATATCAATTTCTTTTCTCCAGACTTAACTCTATATCTACTATTCAAAAATAGCAGCTGCAATACAGCCCAAAGGAGAGAAGTGGATAATAAAATCATATAATTGATTCTGCTCTTCCTCCTCTTCTTTCTTTTACCAAAACAACAACAACCACCACACAACTTCAATTTTGAAAAAGCAGTATGTCTGAGATGACATAAAATGAGAAAAAGTGTCTATACTGTATTAACTCTCTTTATGAGAAAATCATATAAAAAAATACCTATTAATTGACAGCCGATATACATATCACAGTGTTCAGTTTGGGCACCTGAGTTGTTCTGGGGCTAGGTTACCATGAAGATGAATTACATGTGAAAGCAGAGAACATGTATGTTTAGTATTTTCCAGATGGAATATCTAGGTCTAATGTGTGACTATTTTAAGAATATATACTATGGGACAATATTAAGAAGTTTTTTTCAATATTCACATAAATATAATTCACTGTTTCCTGTATCTAGATATAAGAGTATGATTTTGGCACCTTGCCAAGAACACATAGCAATTTATGTTGGGTATTTACCGTGGATAATCTCAAAGTTTTAATCCAAATCTTATATTCTATATGATTACAGTTTGTAATAAGTTCTTAGAAGCAAAATCAAGATTGAAAAATAATTTATTTGTATATAATTTCAAAAGCCTCTTAGTAATTGGTGGGAGATGGGTTCCTTGTAACTTATTTTAAGAAATCTTGAGAATAGAAAGTATGTTATGAACTAAATGTTTGTGTCCTCTAAAATTCATATGTTGAAGCTCTAACCTCTATTGTGACCAGGGATGGAACCTCTAAGGAGGTAATTAAAGTTAAATGAGATCATAAGGGTGGAGCTCTTATCTGATGGGATTAGTATCCTTATTGAAGAGTCAGCAGAGAGCTCTATTTCTACCCCTTGCTCTCTCTCCCTCTCAGAGCATGCACAAAGAAGAGGTCAGGTAAACATAAAGCAAAAAGGCAGCTGTCTGCAACCCCAGGAGAGAGCTCTCACCAAATGATAACCCTGCTGGCACCTTGATCTTGGACTTCCAATCACCAGAACCCTGATAAAATAAACTTCTGTCGTTTAAGCTACCTAGTCTGTGATATTTTGTTATGGCAGCCTAAGCAGACTAGTACAAGGTATAATAAAATTGAATTGTCGATTCACCAAAGAAAATACAATAATTACTATCTATTTGGCTTGTTGGAATTGTCTGGGAACGGACATTCCCATGGTCACTCACTCAGAACTTGATAACTGTATTTATTTCCAAGCATGCATTTAATCCCATTACTTGGTATTTCACTTGAATGTGTGCTCTACAGTTATACCAAATTATGACATTCCTTTTATTGACCCCATATAAGGTGATCTTATAAATTTAGGAATTAATGTTCCCAATTCAGAGGGTATTAAGTTGATACAAACTCTTTATTCTTCTAGATGGAAAAATAAATTCTTGATTTCTTTTGCTACCATAGTATGAAACAACAAGAGGAAACAAACTCATTTTTTTCTAATTTTTCATTATTACAAACCATACTTCAATGAACATTCTTATACTGTTTCAGTTTGAGTACCCCTCTCCCAAATCCAACTGAGCCAAGAATTTGGAGACAGACAATTTATTTCACAGGGTATCCCAGGCACCACAAATGAGAATCAGGAAAAGAAAAACAGGAAAGAGAAAATGGGCAATAAAGTATGTTTTAACAAGATAAATACCACCGTGAGCAACCAGGGTGTGATTCCACTGGGGATTGTGTGGATACATGTCTCAGGATTACTCTACCAGAGTACAAGGAAGCTGGAGCATTTAGCTTCTGCTCCCCATTCCCTATGTTGAGAGCTGCCCTCAGCAGTGTTCACACAGGCACTTCCTGATTGCTCCCATGTCCACCATTTAGGTCCCATTTGTTTCCAGAGAAAGGGCTCAAATAGAGAAGGAAGACCCAGACACACAAGGTTAGGGTCTGGTAGCAGGTCAATAGCTGTTTACAGAAGCAGTAGGTGAACTCAGCGAGGCCAAAGGGACATGGGCCAGGCATCAACAGCATCTGCTAAATCCTTATGCATTCACGTACGAGTTTCTCTAGGGTACATACCTAGTGATGCTTCCACTGAATTGTGTTATAGCTTCATCTTTGACTGTACCAGATAGTGCCAAATTGCTCCTCAAAGTGGTGATGCCCAAAGATAATTCTGCAAAAAAATATGAGAAGTTCCAATGGCTTGTTCTTTTCACCAATATTTGCCATTATGAGAATATTAAATTTCTTGCCAATTTGTTATTGTGAATTAATGTCTTACTATATGTTGGCTTGTAACTAACTCCCTTATTACTAGTGAGCCGACCATATTTTCACATGTTTAACTGCCATTTGTATTTTTTTTCTTTTCTGATTTGCCAGTTGTTTTTTCCATTTTGCAGGAGTTGTTTTTCTTTTTTCTCATCAATTTGTTAGTGATTTATATACCTTAAATTTCCAGTGTCTTTCCATTTTTTTGTCTTTATTTATGGCTGGTAGGAATGTAAAATGTACAGCCACTCTGGAAGAAAAAATTGCACATACTTTACGATATTACTCAGCAATCACACTTCTGGGCATTTATTCTAAAGATATAAAAACTTATATGCACACAAAAAACTGTATGTGATTTTTCATAGTGGCTTTATTTGTAATAGTCAAACAGAAATAACCCAAATGCCCTACAATGTGTGTATGGCTTAACAAACTGGTAAATCCATACTATGGAATAGTAAACAGTGATTAAAACAAAAAACTATTGATACAAGCAACAATTTGGAGAGATGTCAAGAGCATTATGCTGAGTGAAAAAACCTTGCATCAAAATATTACATAGCATGCTATTATATTTATATAACATCCTTGAATGACACAAATATAGAGATGGAGAACAAACTAGTGGTTTTCAAGGGTTAGGGATATTGGAGAGGAGGATGTGAGATCTTTGTGGACGAAATAGTTTTCTATCCTGATTTTGGTGATGGTTACATGACTCTACACATTATAAAGTGACATAGATCTATATACACATATTGTACTAATGTCAATTTCCTAGTTCAGTACTATAAGCAGGTAAGATATAACCATTTAGGGTAACTGGATGAAAGATACACAGAACCTCTCTGTACTATCCTTTATCTTTGCAACTTCTTGTTAAAATATAATTATTTCAAAATAAAACATTTTTAAAAAAGAAAGTAAAGACAGAAAAAGAACCTGCCAGACTAACTGAAAATGTGGTTTCGTCATTTTTGCATTCCCATCAAAAGTAAGTTAGTTTTTATTTCAACACATTAAAAATATCAGTCCATTATATTTTTGTTTGCATGCTTTCAGTTGAGAGGTCTGATATATTCTTACTTTATCTCTGAGCAATGTGTCTCTTTTTTCTACTTGCCTTTAAATTTTTCTCTTTTATCTTTCTTATTTGCAGTTTGAATGTGATATACATAGGTTTTTGTTGTTTGCTTAGTGTTGCTTGCTAAACACTTGTTCTCTGAGAAAATTGGGTATTTTGCTTGGTATCTGTCACTAATTTAGAATGTTCTTGACCATTACTCCTTGAAGTATATTTTCATCCCAGTTCTCTCTTTCTTATATTCCTGGGGTTCCAACTAGATATATGTTAGAGTGCATGATATTAATATTGTTCCTCAGGCCATGGATCCTTTGGTTTATCTTTTTTTTTTGTACTTTTTTTTCCTTTTAATTTAGTTTTCTGCCTCTCTTTGGAAATTCCACTGACCTATCTTCAAACTGGCTGGATCTTTCCTAGGCTGTTTTCCTAATCTAGTCAAAGTCTACCGATGAGCCCATCTAACACATACTTAACTTTCTTTCTTTATGTGTGGTTTTTAAAAAAAATTTTCTATAATTTCAATTTAATTATTTCTTACATTTCCCATTTCTCTGCTAAAATCACCAATCTAATTTTTCATGTTGCCTACCTTTTCCATTAGAGTCTTTAACATACTAATCATAGTTATTTTAAATGCCTTTCTAATAATTTAAAAATCTGTATCACATCTAACTATGGTTCTGATAATCGTTTTGCCTCTTTAGATTGTGAGTTTTATTGTCTGTTTGTATGCCACATACATTTAGTTGGCATCTGAAAATGCCGCATAGGATAGGCCAGTCAAAAATGAGGTATATATATATGGGGGGGGGGGAGGCAACGAGAGCCTCTCTTTCAGGCCTTTAAGTTTTTCTTGTGTAGTGTGCTTTCACCTAGATAAAATTTAGCCATGGTTGGAAATTCGCTAGAATTTGAGTATCCTTGTCTGACTTTGCTTCTCCTCTCTGTGTTGCTCCTCAAGAGACGCTCTTACCACTATCCCAGCTGTATTCCAATACTATGTGTACTCAACACTTGTGGTGGTAGTTGTCCCTTTCAGGGTAGAGGGAGAAGAGATGAGAGTTCTCTGACGTTCTGAACATGGGTCTCAGGGATATGGCCTTTGGAAACATTCCTGCCTCTCCTCCAAATATATGTTGGCTCCAGTAGGTTGCCATTCCTTCCTCCAGAGTTAGATTTTTTGTTTGTTTGTTTGTTTTATACCTCTGTTCCCCAACCACCAGCTGCAGTGGGTTCCCACCAGTGCCCTCTGTCTACAATTTTGTTGTCTTCCACCCTGAAGATTAAATATTTTCTTCCATAGGGAAGTTAGGGAGATGGATTCCAGGCCATATTTGATAGTGGCTGCTATTCCCATTCCCTAGCTAGCACCATGAAGGAATCTTTCTCATGGTTTTCCCAAATACTCTTTTGAGCTTTTTGTGGTATTCCTGAAGGAAAAGCTTGCAAAATGATGTACATTCTTCTCTGTCTGTGGGTTCCCATCTGGCTTTTAGCAATGTATTACAAATTTCTAGCTGTATCTTCTCACTGGATTAGATGGTTATAGTGTCATAGGGGGTGTCTTTGCCAAGTAGGCAAATACTCAGGTTCTGTGTCTCCCTGCAGATCTGTCTTTAGATTTCAGATGCGTTGTTTATCCTGTGATCTCAGTCTCTTATAGTTTCAAGGAAAGTAATTAATTTTCAATTTGTTCTTTCACTCTCTTGTAAGTGTGGGAGTTATCCTCTTTTTATCCCTCTACATGTCTGAGCTGAAACTAGAGTACTGATCATTATTTGAAAAAAAAAATTACTAAGATATTATATGGGGTCCAATTTTTATCATTTACCAGTGAGAAAACTAAGGCTCTAGAGTTTATATACAAAAAAAACTTGGCTAGTTATTGGGAAAACAAGGCCAGAATCCAAGATTTCTGAATCCCAATATAATATAATACATACCAAATGGGATTGTATCTCATTTTCCTTTTACTCTTTCTGTTAATTATGGGGTTTTGTAAGACAAATATATATGGAAATCATTGAATCAAGTCTTTAATTTTGTACTTATATTAAACAGAGATGTGACTTTTAAGAAACATGTAGGATTTTAGTGGAATATCTGAGAGTATTAAATTTCAATGTTAGTGATGTTGTGACATTATATTTCCTTGGTGTGAAAAAAAAGCCATCATATATTTTAATGACTTTTATAACAAATTATTTTTGAGAAGTATGACTAAAATTTTGAAGAGCTTGTAAAATCAAAATGATCTTTATATCTAATATAAATATTCACAGTGAACCACTACAGTCATCATACTTAGATTTTTATATTTTGTAACTCTCTTGGTGGAAATACAAATGAGCCAAATATTTGTTCTTACATGATTATATATTTTCAATCATTAAAATCTGGTAAATGATTTTTCATCTCCCTCTTCATTTATGGGGAAAAAGTTCGTAGTTTCCCTAAACACTTCCAAATATGCATTGCAGATCTTTATGTATGTATATGTGAGTTCAGTATTTTTTTTTTTGAGTTTTCTTTTGCTTTACAAAGAAAGAATATTCAATACAGTAGTAAGAGCTAAGAAATAATTCATATGTTTAAAGTAACCTGCAGTGTGGTTTTGGAGTATAGGGGACTCATATGGATAAGTGGGAACAGATTATAGAGTCCAAATGAGATATATATGGTCAATTTATTTTCCACAAGTAAAGTGTAGTCTTTACAAAAAAAATGAGAAAAGAGGAAAGTGTAACCTTTACAAAAAAAAAAGAAAAGAAAAAGTTCTGAAAATATTAGATATCTATATCTAAAAGAATGAACTTCATACCATAACTCACACTACAGACAAAAATTAACTCAAAATGAATGATGGAAATGAATGTAAGAGGTCAAATTATAAAGTTTCTAGAAGAGAGAAGAATAAAGTCCTTGGTCTATGAAATGATTATAGTGTATAAAATTTGGATTTCATAAAATATTAACTTCTCTTCAAAACAAATGGTTAAGAAAATACAAAATCACTCCTGAGACTGGAATAAAATATTGCAAATCATATATCCAATAAAGGGTTTCTATTCAAAATATATAAAGAATTATTCAATAACAAAAACAATAGCTTTTATTAACTGAACAAACAGTAAAAATAGGTAAAATATTCTATTGGACATTTTACTGAAGAAAATACTTAAAGTACGTTAAAACGGTAGGCAGCACCATTAGTCATTAGGTACATACAAATTAAAGCCACAGTAAGATACTTCTACATACCTAGCAGAATAGCTAAAAGTAAAGAGTCTGAAGATAGTAAGGCTGAGTGAGAAAGAGGAGGAACTCTCATACACTGTTGGTAAGAATGCAAAAAGATAATTACCATTTCTTACAGTTTTATATTTACTTATCATGTGATGCAGAAATTCCACTGTAGGTGTATGTTGAAGAAAATGAGTGTATGCTCACAGAAAGTTCTGTCTTCAAATATTTAGAGTATTGGGTTGGCCAAAAACTTCATTTGGGTTTTTCATGACATTGTATGACAAAACCCGAATGAACTTTTTGGTCAACCCATAGATATATACATAAAAGCCCCAAACTATAATCAATTCACTCAACTCAGATGAATCTCCAAGAATTATTCTAAGTGAAAAGACATACAAGGAGGATAATGTATAATTCCTTTTATATGGAATTTGCAAAAAGACAAATCTATAGTGACAGAAATAAAATCACTACTTGCCATAGACTGGGACTGGGGTATGAAATTAACTACAAAAAGGTCTCAGGTAACTGTTTCAAGTGATGAAGATAATCTCTATTATGATTACGGTGGTAGCTCCACACTGCAACGATTAGTCAAAGGGCATCTAATCTTACACTTAAAACTGATTAAATTCATGCCATAAAAATTATACCTAAATAAAACTGATTTTTAAAAGGCCTGCTACAAAAAGTCAGTAAATGGAGGAAAGTTAGTCTTTTCAAAAATGGTACTGGAATAACTGGGCATCCACATGCAAAATAATGAATCCTGAAAAAGACATTTCACTCTTCACAAAAATTAACTCAAAATGGAATAAATACCTAAATGTAAAATTCAAGAAGATAACATAGAAGAAAATCTAGACAAACTTAGATACAGAGATGACTTTTTAGATACAACAAGTAAGGCATGATCCATGAAATAAACAATTGATAAGCTGGACTTCATTATAAGCATCTGATCTGTCAAAGAAAATGAAAAGATAAGCCAAAGACTGGAATAAAATATCTGCAAAGACCTATCTGATAAAGGATTGGTGTAGAAAATATACAAAGAACTCTTAGAGTTCAACAATAAGAAAATGAGTAAATAGGCAAAAAATCTTAGACAACTCACTAAAGAAGATATACGGATGGCAAACAGCATATGAAAAGGTTCAACATTCTATGCCATTAGAGAAATGAAAATTAATGAGATACTACTAACCACCTATTAGAATGGTCAAAATCCAAAACATTGACAGCACCAAATCCTGGTGAGGTGTGGAGCTACAAAAACTTTATTAATTGCTGGTGGAATCACACATGCTACAGCCACTTTGGAGGACAGTTTGGAGGTTTCTTATAGAACTAAGCATACTCTTACTATTCACCTTAATTCAAAAAAACAGTGAGAAAAACAAATATTATAAAAATAGAGAAATTAAACCCAATTGTACTGGCCTATTAAGTTTCAAGAAGCTGTATTAGGTATTTATTGCTGCCTATCAAATTACCCAAAATTTTAGTGGCTTAGAACAGAAAACGTTTATTATCCCAAAGTTTCTGTTGTTCAGGAATTCAGGAACAACTTCTCTGGGTGGTTCTGGCTCAGGGCCTCTCCAGAAGTAGCAGGCATGGCTTCACCCAGGGCTACAGTCATTTGTAGCCTTGGCTAGGGCTGAAAGTTTTATTTCTAAAATGGTTTACCCATATGGCTAGTAGAAAAAGTCTTCATTTCATCACAATGCGGATCTCTTCATAAGATGCTTGACTATCCTCATACCTGGCAACTCACCCTCTCAGAGAGCAATCTAAGGGAGAGAGAGACAGAGAGACACAGACAGAGAGAAAGCAGGAGTGCAAGGAGAAAGCTACAGTGCCTTTTATGGTCTAGTCCCTAAAGGCATACATTGTTGCTTCCAGTTAATTCTATTTGTTAGAAGCATGTCCTTAAATCAAGCCCACAAAAAAGGGATGTGGGATTAGGCTACACCTCTTGAAGGGAGGAGTATCAAAAAATTTGTGGACAGAGTTAAAAGAAGAGTGATTACCTGGGATAATTAAAGAATGAATTAGTCCACAATGAAACAAACATGAGGTACCAGGGCTTAGTTTTCTCTTAGTTTCTCCTTTTTCTGCATATTGCTCTTCAAATCTAAAGAGAAAAATAATCCAATAGAGAGTATAATGGCAATGGCTGAAATACGCTATTTTTAAAAATGCAGTTTTCTACTTAAATAATAGTCTGGGTGAGGTGAATAGAAAATATATTTTACTGGTGCTTAGTATTGCTTAATATAAATTGACCCTAATGTAGAGAAGATGGTAGAGAATGTGGTGATCATTTTGCAATATATACAAATATCAAACCATTATGTTGTACACCTGAAAGTAATATAATGTTATGTCAATCCTCGCCCGCCCCTCTCTCCCCTCCCCCATATATATAGCCAAATCAAAATGGGCCTCCTGATGTTTTAGCCCCTGCTGTCTCCCGCTTCCCTCCATTTCTCAAGGGCTAGAGGATTAACTAACAGGGGAGACATTCACTTCATAATTGAATGAAGAGGTAGATAAAGAGAACTGATAAGCAGTTCACTTTTTGGGGGGTGGGGTGGAAAATCTAGAGGTAGAAAATCTCAGTGCATCTGCTTGTCTGTCTTTGACTACTTTCAACCTAGTTATTAAATTCAAAAGTTTGGGGCTTCAGCCTCTATTTCTGTATTCTATTTTCTGATCTAGATGTTGTGAATCCCCTAAAGAATAAAAGGTATCATATACAGAAAAATCAAATATTTGAAAAAGGAAAGCAAAACTACTATACAAATTATTGGTAAATGAAGATGAGAAAATTATAAAGTAAAACCAAATGAAAATTATTTTCATAAAAATATAATACCTGTGTTAGAAATAAAGAATTCAGTAGAAGGATTTTATAACTGAATAATACAGCCAAAAGTGCTATCTTATTGAAGTGGAATATTAAGTTTAAAAAGCCTTCTAGAAATCATCAGAAAATAATAAAAAACATGGAAGGAATAAGAACCTGAGGTATCTATAAGATAGAAAGACATGAAACTCCCTAAAATAAGAATCTTAGAAGGAGTTAAAATATATACAGAGCAGAGGAAATATTGAAGCAGTAAGGATTGAACAGATCCAAATATTAGAGAAAGATGAAACATCTCATATTAAAAAGTCTCATAGTATAAAGACAAGATCTTTTAAAAAGCCACAACCAGACACATAACAGTGAAACTAAGATTTTCTAGAACAGTGGAAAAAATTCTAATCAACCCATTATTGGATTTATAAACCACACCAAGGACAAGAGCACAATGGAAAAATATTTTCAAAGTGTACAAGATAAAGGACTGTATTATACTATTATTTTTATGGCAAACTAAACTAATATATTAAATAAATATGTAATTTAAGATACCTCAGGAATTTTATGATACAAAAATATTTATTGGAGGATATCCTATTGAATGGATATTAACAAATCAAAGAAAATGCTTAATTAAATATGTAAGATAAGGGTGAGTGAACAATTTAGTAAAAATTATTGTCATCTAAAAACAGCAAGAATAAAAATGGAAAAGAAATACAAATTTTATCCCTACTATTGTAGACTAAAACTACAGAGGATATTAATATTGTGAGATGAAGAGGTGCATGAGACAAAAGAGAATCTTAATGTCTACTCTGGCTCAAGAGAAAGATAAAGAAATCAATTACTGAAAATTGCAAGGGAATCCAGAGTTTTAATAAATTATAAACAACCACCAGATTTAAAAAATATGTAATATTTTCAAATCAAAGGAAGAAAATTTTATCTCTTCTTAAAATGAGAAAAAAATAAATGCACTGAATATAAAATGAGACATAAATCTAAATATACTCATGATTATAAAAAATATAAATCAATTAAATTTAATGATGTAAAAGGTGAGGGCTTCACCTACATACAGCCTCTCCATGTGGCCTTGATTTCTTCACAACATATATTTCATGGTTGCTCAGGTCTATAAAAGCGAGTGTTCCAAGATAATCAGATGGAAGCCATATTACCTTTTATGACCCATCCTTGGATGTACCATAGTCTTACTATTGCTACCATACTAACAAGCCTGGGATTAAAAGGAAGAGAATATAGACCTCAATTCTCAGTGGGAGGGAAAGATGTCAAAATCACATCATAAGATGAGCATATGGCAGAGGAGATATTATTGTAACCATCTCTGGAAAATACAATCTGTCAGTCTGCCTTCTAACTAAAACAATCCATTTCCCCATTTCCCTCTCACATACAAAATATAGCAATGCCTGCCCCTAAAGCCCCTAAGCCTTCTCCTATAACAACATCAGTCCATCAAGGTTTAAGATCTCCTCAGGTAAATCTGGTTCAGCTACAGCTGAGGCTCTTCAGGTCCTGTACCTTGTGCAGAGCTCTTTGAATACAATTTCTCTCAAATTGATAAACTGTGAACTAAAGACATATTATACGTTCCCCACATAGGCAGCACACAATGATGGGACAGGCATAGAATAGCTGATATAGACACTCCCATTCAAAAACAGGAGACACACAACAGTTACTGGTCTGTAAAATTATCTGAATCCAGCCAGGCACATGTGGTCAGTTAACTATTTAGGGCTAAATCTTCATGCCTGGGATTTCGTGGTGGCCCTAGGCTCTATGATCTGAGATCTTGGTTTTGCCCTCTGAGGCATTTTTCTTTTTCCATAAGAAATGGCCTGTGGTTGCAGATGAGTGGTTTTCTCAGCCTGCTTCCTGCCTGTATTCCTTAAAGGAGTGTGAAAACCTTCCTTTATTTTATATAGTCTCTCTTGCCTTCGACTCAATATGATATCATTTCTTTAAAAAGAATCTCTGTTTTGTGGTATCCATTTATAATATACTCCATTAGACAAAGGCCACATCCACAAAAACCTTTCACCAGGGGCTCCCTTTGAATTTACCACGTGATAAGCTTTTCAAGATTCTTAGAAAGCCTTTTTTTTTAAACAGCGATGGCCACAGAACATGCCATTAAGATACTTGGAAGGCCTTTTGTGTGTGTTAAAGGGTCTATGAGGCACTTTTGAGGTCTTAACAAACACTTTTAAAGTTGCACCCTTAGTTTCATCTTTACCATGAGACATTTTTCTGACAGTGCCCGAGAGTTGATCTATGAACTATGGCTATTTCTTACTTTATGACTCTTCTTCTAGGGGAGGTTAGGAATGAGAAACAGTTTCATTTACAAACTCAGCAAGTCTAGGATCATTTATATTTATACTAAATTTTCTCCTCTCTCATTTTATATTTGGCAGCTAGAAAATGATAGACAGCACACTCAAAACTTTGCTTGGAAATCTAATCCCTTTACCTTAGATCATCAAGTTCTTAGTATATCCTCTATTTTCTACATTACTATAGTTGTCAGTTTTATACTTTCTGCCTCTTCATAAAAGGGTCTCTTTTCCTCCAGCTTCCAGTAACATTTTCCTCTTTTCTTTAAACCCTCACTTACAGCCTCCTCACAGTGCTTTATACTTTTACTAACACTGTCTTTGATGCCCTTTAGGATTTCACTAATGGTTTCCTCAGTGCCCTTTCAGCTTCTTCCTACCGACCCATACCAACAGCACTGCATCATATCTTAGATTTTGTAAAGGTAGCTTTCCATTACCGGTACCACAGTCTATTATGGCTATCTATTTACCTATTATAAAAATTACCCAAAAAGCTAATGGCTTAAAACAATCATTTTATTATGCTCACATACTTTGTGCGACACCAATTGAAAATGGGCACAGTAAGGTGGTTTCTCTCTTCAACTTGTTATGTAAGGACTCAATGGGAAGAAGTCATAGGTTAGCAATTACTGGCCAGAGGGAGGCAAGACTCATCTAGAGTTTTCTTTATTTACATGTCTGATAGTTTATGGTGATTGCCACTGGAGATGTCATCTGGGACTGTCAAGCAGATGATAATTTGTCTACATCTACAAACAGTCTTATATGTGACTTGAGCATCGTGACAGCATGGTAGCCTTGGATTTCTCATGAGGCACCCAGGACTTTAAAGGCAAGTGTTCCAAGTAAACCGGGTGGAAACTCAATTGCCTTTTATGATCTAATATCATGACATAAAACAAAAACAATTATTTTGTTGAAATATCTGAGTATGTGCAGGGACAAGTGAGGCTGGTTCATCTCTTTCTGTCTTCAACTGGAGCAACTTAACAGAGGACCAGGTTATCCACTTTCAAGAAAACTCAGTTACATACTTGGTAAATTGATACTGGGTGCAGACTGGAAGCTCAAGCAGGGCCATTGTGTGCACATGTCTGGGGAAGGGGGGGGTGTCTTATTTTCTCTCCATGTGAACGTTTCCATAGTCTACTTGGACTTCCACACAGCACAATGACTCAGTTCCAAGAAAAGGTGTCTCAATAGAATCAAATGGAAACTATTTTGTCTTTGACAACCCAGCTTTAAAAGTCACAGAGCATTATTTTTGTCATGTTCACAAACTTATCCAAATCCAAGAGGAAAAAGCAGACACCACTTCACAATGAGACTACTGTCAAAATTGTATTATTAAAAGAGAATGTATAATGGGAAATACTGTTTTAGCTATCTTTGAAAAAAGGAATCTACATGATGAGTATGGTTAATATTGCTGTATGCTATACCTGAAAACTGCTAAGAGAATAGATCCTAAAAGTTTTTGTAACAAGGAAAAAATTTTTTTTTTGTTAACTATGTATGAAGTGATGAATATTAACTAAAAAGAGTGGTAATCTTTTTGCCCTATATATAAGTCAGGTCATTTTGCTGTACACATTAAATGTATACAGGGCTATTCATCAATTATAGCTCAATAAAACTGAAAAAATTAAAATACAATCTGCATTTTTACTATTTTATTTTTAAATATTTTTAAATATTTAAATATTTTAAAATATTTACTATTTTACTATTCAAACTTTTTAGGAGGAAAAAAAGTATGTTATATGTGATGCCTGCAAGCATAAATGTATATACAATATACATACACATGCCTGAATAATCAATGATTATGAAATTAAGATTTTTATCCTCATTTATATAAAGAACTTATCTGAATTTTTAGTACTTTTTAAATTAAGAGGCAGTCTGAGTGTCTTTGTTTTGTGTCCACTTTGAGCTTACTGTACCAAACAAGCTTAGGGAAAGACATATTATTCAACACACAGACATGGAGTTTTTGTTGTTGCTGTTTCTTCAGGCTACAGTAGGAATTAAAATTTGATTTTATTTTTTGAGATAACTGGTACATTACACACTCCCACAAAATGTTTTGTTTCAATAAATGAAAATTATCTTTATTATTATACCAAAGTAGAAATAAATATTCCAATTAACTGATCTCTCTGATTATAAAGAACTGTTAGTAAATGTATAATATTGAGAGATATTTAATTTCAGTTCATGATGATTTTAAAACAAAGTCAATCTTAAACAGTTAAGCTTAGTAATTCACTTAAAATAATAACAAAATAAAGGATTCTCAGAATGGGAACAAAAGACAGCACAGCTGGATATTTTTTCATACAAAATTACATTTTAGATCAGCAATTTGTAGAAAAAAGTCATTATCAGATTATACTCAGTTTGTTCTACTCTTAAATAATATAGCATCTTTATTAAAAACAAATGTAATTCTCCTTATTTGGTCACATAAATACAAATTGTGCTTTTGCTTATTTGGCATTAGAAAACATAAGTATGGAATTTAGGCCACAATAAAGTGGCACGAAACTCTGATTACACTCTGGATGTATTTGAACCCATCATGTAATTTTGATCTGGTACTAATTTTTATAAAGTTAAACTGCTCAATAAATCTAGATCTTATAAGGCTCCCAACAGGTAAGAAATTAGCTATGCCCAAACTAATTTCCCCTCAGTTCTCTTCCCTCTGTGATTCTAGGTTAGAGTTGGGGCACAACAGAACTGTTTGCAAATTTGAAGCTGAAATGTCCTTAATGATGCTCCAAGCTTCACTTGAGCTTATTCAAGTTGCCAATATTGATTCACCCTGTCGTGTGGGCCACTACCCTAGATCCCAATTCTCCTACTTTAGTTGCTCCAAGTCATGGCACATGTGCAGCCCCACTGTAACTGATGCCAGCAACTTCTGGAAGAAACTAGCATTTTTGAGGTTGAAGGCAGTTAAAGACACACACATGCTTCAATTTCTCCCTATAGGTTCCAATTTGCTTTTGCTTTCCTTTTTCTTCAGGGCAAGCTTTATCCTGCCTGTCAGCTGTTTTGAGCTACAGCAATTTTAGGCTCACAGCAGACAATGGTGTAAGTCCTCATTAGAATCCTTCAATGGTTTCCACAATCATGTAATTCCATCCCTATAGTAAACCCCATATTGTCATATTACTCATCCTGGTATACTTCCCTGGTCAAACCCTAACTAATACATCAGTCAAGTCAGTTAAATCAGGTTTAGGACACTTATTCTACATAAGTTTGGGGCTCAGTTACTGTGTTTTTATAGTCTTTGCACATGTCATTTTCATATTTCCCTCCTTGAACATCTTTCTCCAACTTTAAGCAGAAATTGAAGAGTTACTGGATGAGGACATACATGTGTTGGAGAATTAATGAAATATGAACGTACCATCCCTCAAGCATCTTGAAGTATATATTAATTAAGAATGAAGTACTATACTTTAATTTTATTTGATCATATAAACTACTCTTGGTTTATCTAAGGTAAGATTTATAGAAATTGACATAAGAAAATATACCAAAATGTTTTACGATTATAAAAAGGTTGATAATTCCATTCATTAACCATACACCTTCTATGTGGAAACAGTAACATTTAGGGTGACTATACAGATAAATAAATAATGCCCCTAAACCCTCCAGGTAAGCTTACCATAAACTAACAATGTTGGTAGTAATATGAGAATGTCTTTTCCTTGAAAACTTAAAGAGCATGAATAATACAGAATCTCAGATGAAGTGACATTTAAACTGGGTCTTGAATAACAGGAGATGTCTTCTGGTATACAGAGGGCCAAGAAGGGATGTAGAGATAGAAGTAATAACATAAAAGAATGGAGACACAAAAAAGCACCCAATGTGCAAGGAATGGTGACCAGTCTGATGTTACTGCTCAGATTTGTGCTTTAGGTAGATAATTCTGAAGTCAATGAAGAAAATAAATCGGAAGTGGGAATTGGAGAATGCATCACTGGTTTGCAAGCTTGGGCATTAATAGTTCAGGAAGGAGGTATTTTATACTATGCGCTTGAGATTCCTACAGGACACTGAGACAGAGATCTCTAGTAAACCAATTTACATCTCGGTTTGAAGATCAGTTGATAGGTGGATACCACTGTTTAAAATTGATCAGTCACTAGCCTTTGGGGAACACCAAGTCAGAACAGGAAATACGGCTTGCTTGTTTAAATGGATTTGAGAGACAGATCTTATTTTCAATTAATTTATAAGTTTGACATTAATTATAAGTTGTTTAAGTAAATCTCCAAATAAGCTTAATATACTAAAATATAAAGTTATCTGAATAACTAAGTCTTTTAATAGTGAAAGCATAATATTTTCCCCAAGATTGTATCTTTAGATAACCCTGGGGTCCCAGATTGCTTTTAGTTCTCTAAGATTAAATTCTTAATGTCTCATAGATTTCTACTGAGATTATAACTATTCTACTCTCTACACTGGTAGAAGAAAATTATAGTCAAATTCCTTGGGGATGTGATCTAATCACAGCTGAAACATGGCATCTGAGAAACCATTTCTCATAGACTAATATTGGCTCAATACATACAAGTTATTATTTCACTGGAAAGATCCTTTCATGGGAGAACCAAGGTTAGTTTTAATTTTAATACTAGTACTGTGTCCTTCTTCATGAAACATACTTTCAAATATTCCTAGCAATTCATAACTTTTTAAAAATGCACTGATAAAAAGGTATTTAATTTGAGATTTTGATCATTTAGTATCCAAAATACATTTTAGGGAAATAACTCCTTATCAGAATAAAGCAAAATTAATTTGCAATACATTAAATTTAATTCAAAGATGGAAACCAACTAAACATAGGTACTGATATTATGGCAAAAGTAAGTAAACCTAACATTTAAGAGATTTATTGAAGATCTAATGGAAATTTTTCTGACACTATCAAGTTGCCAATCAGTGAAATATTGCAGTTAATTGTGAAAACTTCTTCAGAATACTTAAGATATAGATTAACTTACATATCACTTATATGTTCCTGGCAATAAACACAGAGTAGGAAAGCTTTTATCTTTATATACTATGCACCATAGGAGCAACAAATCAAGGAATCTCTCTAGATAAACTGCAGATTAAAAGACACTTTCTTACATCGAAACAATGGGAGAATTTGGGGGATATTTTTGTACAATATTATGGGAAAGTAAAGATATCTCATCATACTACAATATGATAAAAACAAGTTTGAAGAAAAAATAAATATTTAGGTAATTTGAGGAGAGCACTATTGATGCAAAGATTACATAGTGTGAATGAAGTGATTTTGAAATTCTATTTAGAGACTAAACTGAAATTTTATTAGTATTATAAAGGTTCTTTTTGGTATAAAATTGTGCATGAAAAAAGACTAAGGAACGGAAATTACAGTAATTTATTAACTCAAAATTATTTAATATCTGTGAGCACCATACTTTCTTTAGCCCAGAACATCTGTAAATGAAAATATGTTTCCATTCTCTTCAAAATATTTGTACTGTATTGATTAAAAACTTTATGCAGGGAGCTATTTCTTGTAATTGTAGCACAAAGATAGTTGGACGAGTCTCCTCTGAAGAAAACAAATATAAAACTGGACTAAACTGTCCAAAAGGGACTTTTCAAAGCACTGAAAAAAAAAAAAAGTAAACAACAAATTTAGAAGTGTTTACTCTGGCTAAGCTGTTGTAGGAACTGTAGCCTTGCTGCCACATGACAGGGCCTGAGAGAGCCCTTTGAAGCAAAATTCAAGAGAAACTACAGAACCTGCCCAATATTGAAACTGTTTCTCAACGCAAATATAGCTCCATCGGCAGAGCTTTAGGGACTCAGGGTGGCTGACTACTTTGCAGAGAAAAGAGGCACAGGGAAGACCTTTAGGGAGTCAGGCTTAAAAAAAATAATGTATGGTGACATTAGTGACTCACACAAGGTAAGGCAGACATTCTGCTATTTGAGTCCAGGCAAACGAAAAACCAATAATCTTAAAAAATAAAACAAAGAAGAGTCTCTACAAAGTATAATCTACAATATACAGTTTTCAACCAAAAATTACTAGAAGAGCAAAAAAAAAAAATTAGAGCATTACTCATACTCAGGAAGAAAAAAATAGTCAACAGAAACTGACTCAGTGTGGGCACATGTTGAATTGAGCACACAAATATTTTAAAACAACCATTTTAATTATTTTTAAATAATTAAAGGAAAAATATTTTCAACACCAATGGAAATATACTAAGAATGATGCAACAATATTCTAGCGGCAAAATGTATTATCATTAAAACAAAAACTTCACTAGATGTGTTAAGCAGCATTTTGGAGATGGAAGAAGAATCACTGAATTAAATTGGAAGATATATTAGTAGTAATTAATACAAAAATCAGAGAGAAATAAAAGTTGAAAGAAAAATGAATGGAGACAGAGAGGTGTGGGAAAATATTATGCAAACCAACATATAAGTAACTCTCCCAGAAAGGAGAGAGAGAAAGAATTAAAAGTATATACTGGAAAAAAATAATAGCTGAAAACTTCCAAAATTTAGATAAAAACTTTAATTCATAAATCCAATAAGCTCAATAAAATCCATGAAGGATCAAAAAAAAAAAGTGAATTAGGGATAGACACAACCTAATCAAACTGCTGAAAGCCAAGATTAAAATGAAAATCTTAAAAGCTGAAAGAGAAAAATGGCATCACACATGGAAACAACAATCTGTTAACGGCTAATTTCTCATCAGAAACAATAGAGAACAGAAGGGAGAGGGATGATAAATTGAAACTGATACACACACAAACACAAACTACCAATCAGAAATTCTACATTCAGCAAAATTATCTTTCAAAAATGAATGTAAAATAAAACCAGTTCTTGACTTAAGAAAATAATAAACTGAGAGAATTTATGTTTAGAAGAACTGCTCTACAAGAAATAGTAAATAAAGCCCTTCAGATTGAGAGGAAATGATGTTAGATTTATAACTGCTGGAAAAGAAACAAGGAAGAACACTGGAAATGGTACATATAAGAGCAGTTATAAAATATTGATATACACAATTTTATTTTTCTCTTGATTTCTTAAAATCCATGTGACTGTTTAAAGCAAAGTGTACACACACACACACACACACACACACCACACATCAGCAGAAAGAGGAGACTAAGCAAACAAAGATATTCTAGGGAAAAGTTGTTTTTTAACCAGTGTAAGTCAATAATAACATAAATAGGTTATGTAAGTTAAAAATATACAGTGTAAACTTTATGGCAACCACTAGAAAGCTAAGAGCAGGAACAAGACAAGGAAATCTGCTGTCACACTGCTTTCCAACATTGGAAAGGAGGTTCTAGTCAATAAGTAAGTAAAAAGAACAAAAATACAAAAGTCACACAATTGGAAAAGAGGAAGCAAAGCTGTCTATTCACAGGTGGTATGATTAATGAGTGAATTTAGCAAAGTCACAGGATAAAAATCAATATGCAAAAATCAATTATATTTCTATACACAATTACCAAACAATCTAAAGACACAATTTTACAAAAGTCCTATTAACAAAACAAGAAAAAATAAATTATAAAAAATTAATGGAAGATGTGCTATGCACGTATGCTAAAAACTGTAAAACAATGCTAAGAAAAAATAAAGAAAATCTACATAAGGTGTCAATCATACCCTTTTCATCTACTGGAATACTCGGTCATGTTAAGAAGGCAATTTTCTCTAAACTGATATGTTGATTAAAAATATTCCCTGTGAAAATCCTGGATCTTATTCAGAAAGTGACAAGCTGATTTTTTTATTTATATGGAAATCCAAAGTACCTACAGTAGCCAAAACGATTTTGAAAAAGTAGTACAAAGTTGGAAGACTTATATTACATGATTTCAAAATGTACTTTGGGGTTCCACAGTAGTCAAGACAGTGTGTTATTAGTTCAAGACTAGACTTATAGATAAATGGAACATAGTAGAGTCAGATATTGACCCAAAGACATATGGTCAATTGATTTTCCCACAAAGGTGCCAAGGAAATTCAATAGGTAAAGTATAACATATTCAATAAGCAGTGGTAAAACAGCTGGATACACAAATGACAAAAAAAAAAAAAAAAACTCTCACCACAGTCTATTCACAATAATTACATCATAGTATTGATAAATCATAGCCATAAATGTAATAACTAAAGTCATAAAACTTCTGGCATGAAACATAGGATAAATTTGTTTTGTGTTTTGGGGTTAGGCAAACTTTCTTAGACAGAAACAAAAGCTGGAACCATAAAAAAGGAAATCTTGAAAAATTGTACTTTGTCAAAATTAACAATTTTTTTTATCACACAAAATCTATCCAACTTTATTTAATCACGAAGCCTATGCTTATGGTGGTGAAAAGCGTACACAGAAGTTAATTTATTGCTTCTAATGTAGGGAAAAGATGCAATCCTTTAAATTTTTGTTTTGTTTTAAGAACAGCCTTATAAAATGCAAAACAAGCATGCTGCCTCAACACTGAAAAAGAATATTCACATCCAAGTCCACAAGCAGCATGTGTATGCACTACTAATAATACTCCATATTATACCAGAGAAAATAAGAAAAACATAATTAAGTATATAAACTTCATCATAAAGGCAATATATATGTGTCTTTGCCAAGAAGTTTTGAATGTAATTTAAAATGTTGCAGGGCTTCCCTGGTGGCGCAGTGGTTGAGAATCTGCCTGCCAATGCAGGGGACACGGGTTCGAGCCCTGGTCTGGGAAGAGCCCACATGCCACGGAGCAACTAGGCCAGTGAACCACAACCACTGAGCCTGCGCGTCTGGAGCGCGTGCTCCGCAACAAGAGAGGCCTCGATAGTGACAGGCCCGTGCACCGCGAAGAAGAGTGGCCCCCGCTTGCCGCAACTAGAGAAAGCTCTGGCACAGAAACGAAGACCCAACACAGCCAAAAATAAATAAATAAATAAATAAAATGTTGCAAAGCCAACTAAAACATTCATGTCTCTTCCGGACAAATGACAATTACTAAAAATATCTCACAGACATGGCTGTTTATTTTTTTAATTTTTAATTTAATTTTTATTTTATATTGGAGTATAGTTGATTTACAGTATTGTGTTAGTTTCAGGTGTACAGCAAAGTGATTCAGTTATACATATACTCATTCTTTTTCAGATTCTTTTCCCATATAGATTATTACAGAATATTGAGTAGAGTTCCCTGTGCTATACAGTAGGTTCTTGTACATTATCTATTTTATATATAGTAGATTATCTATTTTATATATAAACTCCTAATTTATCCCTCCCCTCCACCTTTCCCTTTTGGTAGTGAGAAATATGTGTTCTATATCTGTGAGTCTGTTTCTGTTTTGCAAATAAGTTCATTTGTATCATTTTCTTAGATCACATATAAGTGATATCATATGATATTTGTATTTCTCTGTCTTTCTCAAGGTTTGACCTTAAAAAGACACTGTTAGAAAAATTAAAATGCAAGACACAGACTGGGAGAAAATGTTTTCAAAATATAAATCTCAGAAAGTAAATACTTGTATCAAAAATATATAAAGAATTCTTAACAACTCAACAATAAGATAAACAACCCAATAAGTAAATATGCAAATGATTTAAATAAACACATAGCCAAAGGAGATGTTTAAACACATAAAAATATGCTCAAAATCCTAGTTATTGGGGAAATAGAAATTAAAACAACAATGTGATACCACTGTGTGCCCAATGAAATAGATAAAATTAAAGAGAATTGATTTTGCCATGTGTCAGGGAGGAAACAGAAAAACCAGTCCTCTCAAACATTGCTACTGGGGATGAAAAATGGTCCAGAAACTTGAGAAAATAGTTTGGCGGTTGATGTGTGTGTGTGTGTGTGTGTGTGTGTGTGTGTGTGTGTGTTTTAAGAAAAACATACACTTACTGTAGGACCTGGCAATTCCTCTAATGAATATATCCAAGAGAAATTAAAACATGTCCTCAGAAATACCTGTATGCAAATGCTCATAGCAACATATTCATAATACTTCAAAACTGTGACAAGCAAAATATGTTTCAACTGGTGAATGGGTGAAATATGATGTATATGTGTACTTACAAGTAAATTTGAACTAAGTGTAAATACACACAAAACATGAGTGAATCTCAAAAAAACATAATGTTAAGAAAAAGAAGCTAGTCACAAAAGACAATATGGTACATAATTTCATTTATGTAAAATGTCTAGAAAATGGAAAATGTAGCATGCACATGAGCACACACACACAAAACAAGATTAGAATTGCTTGGAGATAGGGATGGGAGCAGTGATTGACTGCAACAGCATGGAGGAAGTTGGGGGTGATAGATACGTCCTAAAGCTGGTTTTTGCGAAGAGTGTATAACTGTATACATTTACTAAAATCACTGATGTTTACAATTAACATGGGTGAGTTTATATTATGTAAATTACACTCAATAAAGGTGTCCAAAAAGAAAGAAGCATTTATAAGTGTTAGTAAAAACATTGTGAAAATTAATATTTATTGGAAGTATGTGTACACAGATATTATGTGCAGTGGTATAGAAGCAAAAACTAAATTTGTTTAGGAGACAGATATCTCAAGTGCCAGACTTTAAAAAAGAATAAATATTTTTTAAATGATATCTTCTGGCTTATCTAATGAGTATGAAATCATGAACATTAGTGGAACTCCCCAAAGCCAAAATAAATTTGTATCCTGAGAACTAAAGGAGAATAAAAAATGCAAATTACATACTTTGTCTTTAACTACTTGCATTACTAATATGTATTTATGACAGACATTGCTTTTCTTTAACCCTGGGAAAAGAAGAAAGGCTAAAGCATACTTTACAGGTGATAAAATATATATATCTGCTATGCTTAGCATTGTTGAAAAATGAGGTATTTGTCAAATGAAAGTTTCAAAGGCAAGGAAACTATATCCATCATTTGCAAATATTTTATAGTATTTTTAAGGATATATTTTAATTTGCTAGACTTGTTCTTACATTCACAAACATAGTATGATGAAATTTAATATAGCTTGATAAACATTATTTGTTAAATTTAAGCATTTATCTAGTGAAATAATTTGGAACTCTAACGATATATGACTCTTTACATTGCCCCCCTTCCTCCCATCCAATGATGCCAAGTTTTTATAATTATCAGGAACTATATTGGAGGCTTTCTATCTCTTTCAACCATATCAGGTTCTGTTCCCCAGGGTTGCTATGTGTCTACATTTAGACAACCTCCCTTTTGAAACCTTCACCTCATAGCCTCTTTAAAATTTATGCTCCTCCTAAACTCCAGAGGACCCTAACAACTTATTTAAATTTGTTAAATTAATTTTCCACTAATTGTACATAAGCTGTAATTGAGGACTTGAGGGCCTCTCATATTTAAAAAGTGCAGAATATTAGTATATGGAATTTCTGACATTCAATTTGCTGATCAGGGAGTTTATTTTCATCATTTCGGTTTATTCACAGAAATACTAAGTCCCTACTATGCTCCAGATGCCGGCATTTTCTCTAGTACAGCTTTGAGATTAATGGTTATGTGGACATGGGATAAATGCATAATCAAATCTACCATGTCCTCCTTCTGAATGCTTTGTGTCAAAACCTTTAATAACTAATAAAACACATTTAATAGTTTTATTTGAAGAAATATAAAACCACATCTAATCAAATAGAACAACATTTTGCATTTGAATTTATACTGAGTAGCACTATAAACTTAACTCACTAAGAAATGAGGAAATTAAAATGCAAACAAATATACATATGCTTAGAGCTAAGTGAAAACACCATACATATGTTCAAATATAACTTTAATTATCCACAAAATGGAATAATATAGATCCAGCTTCAATATAATCAATGTTTTATAATTTTCACTGGAGAATTGTGTGGTAAGTTTTCTTTGCATGCAGGCATAGTTAGGGTAATGAGAGCATCTACTAAGTCATTTTGAAACCATATACAGGTAGAAATTAAAGCAAAGAGAGAAGCTTCTTTTTATTCATTAAAATAGCTAAAACGGATTTTTTCCTGTAATTGATACCTAGTGTCATAGCATTGTGGTCGGAAAAGATACTTGATACGATTTCAATTTTCTTAAATTTACCAAGGCCTGATTTGTAAGACAAGATATGATCCATCCTGGAGAATGTTCCGTGAGCACTTGTGAAGAAAGTGTATTCTGTTGTTTTGGGATGGAATGTCTTATAAATATCAATTAAGTCCATCTTGTTTAATGTATCATTTAAAGCTTGTGTTTTCATATTTAATTTTATTTTGGATGACAGCAAGATCCTTTCCGACCCACCTCATAGAGAAATGGAAATAAAAACAAAAATGAACAAATGGGACCTAATGAAACTTAAAAGCTTTTGCACAGCAAAGGAAAACATAAACAAGACCAAAAGACAACCCTCAGAATGGGAGAAAATATTTGCAAACGAAGCAACTGACAAAGGATAATCTCCAAAAGTTACAAGCAACTCATGCAGCTCAATATCAAAAAAACAAACAACCCAATCCAAAAATGGGCAGAACACCTAAATAGACATCTCTCCAAAGAAGATATACAGATTGCCAACAAACACATGAAAGGATGCTCAACATCACTAATCATTAGAGAAATGCAAATCAAAACTACAATGAGGTATCACCTCACACCAGTCAGGATGGCCATCGTCAAAAAATCTACAAACAATAAATGCTGGAGAGGGTGTGGAGAAAAGGGAACACTCTTGCACTGTTGGTGGGAATGTAAGTTGATACAGCCACTATGGAGAAAAGTATGGAGGGTCCTTAAAACACTAAAAATAGAACTACCATACGACCCAACAATCCCACTACTGGGCATATACCCTGAGAAAACCATAATTCAAAAAAGAGTCATGTACCACAATGTTCACTGCAGCTCTATTTACAATAGCCAGGACATGGAAGCAACCTAAGTGTCCATCAACAGATGAATGGATAAAGAAGATGTGGCACATATATACAATGGAATATTACTCAGCCATAAAAGGAAAAGAAATTGAGTTATTTGCAGTGACGTGGATGGACCTAGAGACTGTCATACAGAGTGAAGTAAGTCGGAAAGAGAAAAACACATACTGTATGCTAACACATACACATGGAATCTAAAAAAAAAAAAAAAAAAAATGGTTCTGAAGAACCTAGGGGCAGGACAGGAATAAAGATGCAGACATAGAGAATGGACTTGAGGACAAGGGGAGGGGGAAGGGTAAGCTGGGACGAAGTGAGAGAATGGCATGGACCTATACATTACCAAATGTAAAACAGATAGCTAGTGGGAAGCAGCCGCATAGCACAGGGAGATCAGCTCAGTGCTTTGTGACCACCTAGAGGGCTGAGATAGGGAGGGTGGGAGAGAGATGCAAGAGGGAGGAAAAATGGGTATATATGTATACGTATAGCTGATTCACTTTGTTATACAGCAGAAACTAACACAACAATGTAAAGCAATTATACTCCAGTAAAGGTGTTAAAAAAAAATAGCTAAAATGCCACTTGTGGTACTGACATAAAAGGAAAATTATTCTGAGTACCTAGAAGTAATACCTCATAGGATAACCTCAAATGATACCTTATGGGAATGCTTTCTAAGTTGGAAGGAAGTACAGCACAGAGAATTTAACTACTTTGCTAACAGTTAGTTCATTGATATGTATAATTTTTATTTACTTTAAATTAGTCACTATAAAATGAACATTAGAAGTCTTACCCTGGAAAATTGGTAGTAATATTATAAAGAGGGGGGAAATATATTAGGTTTGATTAGAAATTCAGGTAGCAACTTAAAAATTGTATACCAGAAAGAGATATTTGGAAAACAAGGAAAACAGTTAATACTTTTATAAATAATCTGACAGCTACATGTTTTGCTCATGTGAAATGATCTGCCTCTGCCTAACAAATAAAGTTTCAATTTTTAAGACATTATTTTCTTTTACATACATCCCTTATGCATGCCTTTTACTTCTAAATAACTGAGTTAAATATAGTTTACTTTGATCTAGAGCAAAAGAAAAGTTGTTAAAGCCATTTATGTTTATTGGACTGGAAAGCATAATTACTTTAGAATCCAATTTGCATTCATCAACTATATCATTAGAATCACACTCTAGCGTTTTGGAAGTGTGGGTTTTCAAATAAAGGAAAATAAATTTTTAAATGCCTCTTTTCAAACATTAAGGCCATATGAATGATAAAATCAAGTTTTGCTTAATGTTTCTTTATGCCTTTTACACACAATGTCATAGTAGGAAAAACCATCCAGTCAAATATCCTCCAAAATAAAGCATCTGTTTCAAAAAGCCCTTCGGCAATAGGTCATTTTGGCTATATATGAACACCTATGATAGGGAACTAATATCCTCAGCAATTTAAATCGGTGTGCATTAGATCTTTTTGTAACACAGATTTCTTGTACTTTGAGATGAAATCTGCAGTTAGCTGCATCCAGAAAAATATCTTAGTTTTCCTAACCACAGCCCTGCCAATATTTAGACAGCTACATCTTTTCAACATCTCCTTTATTCTCCAACTAAACAACTGTCATATTTATAACTACTCCTCATTTGACAAAATGTAATGATCTTGCTTTGGAGATTCTGGGTTGTCAATCCTCTTTACTCCGCTTTTTAAGGAGTCTTCTAATTTAAAATATTTCCTGTCTAGTGGGCTCAAAATAGAATCTTACCACATTTAATCAAATATCTATAAAAACAGAGAATAGTCATAGGGACCTTTGTAAAATATAACAAAACAAAAATGAGACTAGGGCTTAGAAGACCAAAATAAATGCCATAATTTTCATAAAAATCTAATGATACATTTTAAAAATTAGTAATATGTAGCATTCAGATTGTGTTTCAACAAAATGGGATAAAAAAGGCAACAAGAAGGGATTAAAAGAAGATGATTAAAGTTTTAAAAATTATCACAAAAACAGGATTAAGTAAATATTAGATTCATGAAGGGCACGAAGGACCTAAATCAGTTATGTGAACCAATTTGATAAAATCACACATGGCAAGGATAAGGGAAAAAACACAATGTGAGAGAAAGTGAAGTACAGGGAAGACATAGATAGAGATGAATATGTAAACACAGAGGCAATTACTGTTCTTGAGAAAAGACCATTGTATGTGGAACAGATGCTATGATCTATGATTTTAGTGTTAGATCACCTAGATCTAAAACCTAGATGATCTAGATTTTAGATCTAACATTTTTTCTGCAGTGAAGAGAATCCATAATATGTAGATTGATAAGAAAAATTTACCATTTGTGAATAAATTATAACATAGTCTTACAAGACATGAGAAGAAAAGCTTATGATCATTCTTACAGCGAAAACAGAGCAAACAACAAACTAACTATAAAATCAGGGTAGCTTCAGCATAAATTCCAAATGATTTCAGACACAAGATGTAATTTGTTTAAGAAGTCAACAGAAAGATCTATTTAGAAAAACAGTACAGAAGAATCACACATTCCGTATCTTACTTAAAAAATTACTTGGGTTACGATAAATTGCTGTAATAAATTACAAATAAAAGCATGTAAAAAATTGTAAAGTTGGACAAAACAATATTATAACAGGTTGCAAGCAAGACAGTAAAATAGAGATAAAAATTACTAATAATTTAAAATTTTGTTATTAATTTGAATTCACATCCTACAGAGATCTATAATATTTGAAATAATAATATCATGTATCAATATATTAGTTTTCCAGGACTAACAAAATGAAAACCATAGGCTTGGTGGCTTAAACAACAGATATTTATCTTTCCACAATTATGGAGACTAAGAATTCCAAGATCAAGGTGTCAGCAGAGTTGGATTCTTCCAAGGCTTCTCTCCCTGGCTTGTAGGTGGCCACCTTTTTGCTGTGTCTTCACATGCTCTCCCTCTGGGAGATGGAGAAGATAACCATGCTAACACTGATCAGACAACACTAGAAATAGGTCTATTAATTTCAGATAAAGAGGATTTTCAGGGATAAAAAGTAACATTACATGATGAAAAGGGAGTCAGTTCTCCAAAAAGGACATAACATAAACTGTGTATGCACCAAACAAGAGAGCATCAAAAAACATGACGCAAAAACTAATAGAACTTCAAGACAAAATAGATAAATCCACTATTATAGTTCATAATTTCTGTAATTGATAGTTCAAGCAGACAAAAAATAAGAATAGAGTTGACTTGGACAGCACCATCAACCAATGTGATCTAATTGGCATTTATAGAATAATTCCTCCAACAACAGCAGAATATGTATTATTTTCAAGATCGCTTGTAGTACACATCAAGATATATCACATTCTGGGCCATAAAACCAACGAACAAACATAAAAGAAGAGAAGTCATACAAAATATATTCTCAGATCACAATAGAATTAAGCTAGAAATCAGGAACAGAAAGATAGCTAGAAAATCCGGAAATATTTAGAAATGAAGCAAAATATTTATAAAAAACATGTGAATAAACAAGTCTTATGAACATTTAAAAAAATTTTACACTAAATGAAAATACAGTATTTTAAAAAAAGCACAGAATGCACTGAAGGCAGCGCAAAGAGAGAAATTTGTAGCATTGAATGTAGGTATTAAAAAAGAAGATCTAAAATCAATCTAACCGTCACCATTAGAAAACTAGAGTAAGAAGTGCAATTAATTTAATTTAACTTAATTTTAATTTAAAGCAAGTACAAGAAAACAAAAACTAGAACATAAATCTATAACTGAAAATAAAAAAATTAACAGAGAAAATCAACAAAACTAAAAGCTGATTTCTTTGGAAAGATTAATAAAATTGATAAATTTCTAGCCAGGTTAACCAAGAAAAATAGGGACTAAATTTTGACCCCCCCCAAATTCATATGTTAAAGCCCTAACCCCCAATGTGACTATTTTTGCAGACAAGGGCCTTATGTCTCTTACCTCCTTATTACCAAGGAGATAATGAAAGTCAAATGATGTCATAAGAGTAGGGCCCTAATCTAGTGGGATTTGTATCCTTACAGGAGGAAGAAACACCAGAGATCTCTCGCCACATGTAAAGACAGAGGAAAGACAACATGAGGACACTGAGAGGACAGCCATCTGCAAGCCAGAAAGAGAGGTCTCATGGAAATCAACCTTGCTGTAACACTGATCTTGGAATTCTAGACTCCAGGACTTCTATTGATTAAGCCACTGTGGTATTTTGTTATGGAATTTTAGTAGACTAATATGGGAAGGAAGATGCAAATTATATATATATATATATATATATATATATATATATATATATATATATAAAATAAATGAAACAGTTCATCACTACTAATTGCATTGATACTAAGAACTACTAAAGAAATAAATTGAATAACTTGATGTCCACAAAACTGATAAGATAGATGAAATAGGCAAATTCTTTGAAAGACACAAACTCCCAAAATTCATACAAGGAGAAACAGATACTCTGAATAGGCATATATATCAAAGAAATTGAATAATTAATTAAATTAATAGCCTTCAAAAGAAAGCACCAACCAGAAGAAAAGAGAGAAAGAGGGGGAGAGAGAGAGAGAAAGAAAGGAAGGAAGGAAGGAAGGAAGGAAGGAAGGAAGGAAGGGAGAGAGAAAGAAAGAGAAAGAAAGAAAGAAAGAAAGAAAGAAAGAAAGAAAGAAAGAAAGAAAGAAAGAAAGAAAGAAAGGAAGGAAGGAAGGAAGGAAGGAAGGAAGGAAGGAAGGAAGGAAGGAAGAAAGAGAAAAGGAAGGAAGGAAGGAAGGGAGAGAGGGAGGGAAGAGGCAAACATCCACCAGTCCATTGGGTTACAGTAGTGAATACTAACTAACATTAAAGGAAAAAATGACCACTTCTCCATAATCTATTCCAGAATATAAAGGGAGAGGAAATCCTTCATAACTTATTCTTTGAGGCCAGCATTATACTACAAATAAAACGAGATTTGAAAAATGCAAGAAATGAAACACAGACCAATATCCCTCATGAACATAGATGCAAAAACCATGAACAAAGTATTCACAAATTGAACTCAACCATGTATAAAAATAATTATAGACCACTACCATGTGGGGTTTATTCCATGTATGTGGGCTGGTTCAACACTCAAAATTCAACTGATGTATCCATCAAATTCACAAATTCAAGAAGGAAAATCATATTTATTCCAATTCACACAGAAAGTACATAGGACAAAATCCAACACCCATTCATGATTTTAAAAACTCTAAGCAAATTAGAATACAGGGGCAGTTACTCAACTTGATAAAGAAGAGATACAAAAAGCTTAGAGCTATCATCATACTTAATGGTGAGAAACTACATGTTTTCCACCTAAGATTTACAACAAGACAAGAATGTCTTCTCTCACCACTCCTGTTTAACATCATACCAGAAGTCCAAACTAGTGAAAAAATAAAGAAAAGAAAATAAAAGTTAGACAGGTGAGGTAGAAGAACTAAAACTGTCTTTATGAACAGATTAAATGATTATTGACCAAAGACTAGGGTGTAAAAAAGCCCTCTGGATCTTAAGCAAGTATAGTAAGATTTCAGAGTACAAGATTAATATACCAAAGTCAAATTTTTATATTAGCAATTAACAATTAGAATTTTAAACTAAAAACAAAATACCATTTATAATACTACCTAAGAATCACTTAGTTATAAGTCTAGCAAAATATGTACAAGTTCATTAAGCAGAAAAATACAAAACTCTGATGGAGGAACTCAAAGTACACCTACTGAATGGAGAGATATTCAGTGTTCATGTATTGGAAGACTCAATATCGTTAAGATATCAATTTTTACTACCTTGATCTAGAGAATGAACAAAATCTCAATAGAAATGTCAGGATTACATTTTGGAGATATTCACAAAATAATTTAAAGTTTTTAAGTAAGGGTAAAAGACCTAGAAGAGCCAAAACAATATAGAACAACAAAGCTGAAGGACTTAAAAAACTCAGTGTTAAGAATTACTGCAAAGCTACAGTTATCAAGACAGAGTGGTACCAACAAATGAATAGTCACAAAGATCAATGAAACAAAATAGAATGCTCTGAAGAAGACTCATAAGTATAATCAATTGATCCCTGACAAAGAAGAAAAGGCAATAAAATGAAGAAAGGGTAGTTCTTTGAACAAACAGTGCTGGAAAAACAAAATGTCACGCAAAAAAAAAAAATCTAGATACAGAATTTAAAAAAATGATCTCATAGACTAAAACATAAAACACAATACCATAAGATATCTGGGAGAAAATGTAGAAGAAAAGCTAGATGATCTTTGGTTTAGTGATGAGTTTTAAGATATAACATCAAAACAATATGAATGAAAGAAAAAATGTTAAGTTAGACCTTATTAAAATTTTAGGAGTCTGCTCTGTGGAAGAAACTGCTAAGTGAATTAAAAGAAAAACCACAGACTGGGTAAAAATGTTTTCAAAACTCATGTCTGATAAAGAAGTTATACCCAAAATAAACAAAGACCTTTTAAAACTCAACAATAAGAGCAGTGGTTACCCAATTAAAAAATGGACAAATGATCTGGAGATACCTCATCAAAAGAGATGTACAGATGATAAAAAATCATAGAAATGCTAATATTAATTTTTCATTAGAGAATTTTTAAAACAATGAAGTACCACTACACACCTAATAGAATTGCTAACATTCAAAAAACTGGCAATACCAACTGTTGTTGTAATAAGGAACAACAGAACTCTCAGTCACTGCTAATAAGAATGCAAAATGGTACAGCCATTTTGGAAGACAGTTTGACAGTTTCTTACTGTATCAGTCAGGATTCTCCAGAGAGCAGAACCAATATGATATATATGTGTGTGTGTGTGTGTGTGTGTGTGTGTGTGTGTGTGTGTGTGTTTGTGTGTGTGTACAAATTGTGAGATTTACTTCAAAGTGTTGGTTCATACTATTGTGGGGGGTGGTGAGTCTAAAATCTGTAGGCAGGCCAGTAGGCTGAGAACTCAGGAAGGATTTTTCAGTCACAATCTTGAGGAAGAATTCCTTTTTCTCTAGGGAACCTTAGTTTTTGCTCTTCAGGCCTTCACCTGATTGGATGAGGCCCACCCACAGTATCAAGTTCCTTTCCTTTACTAAAAGTCAACTGATTGTAGATGTTAATCACATCTACAAAATACCTTCACAACAACATCAAACAACAGTGTTTGACCAAGCTACTGGGCACTGTAGCCTAGCCAAGTTGACAAGTTTTAACCATCACACTTCCAAAGCTGAACAGTTTTACCATATGAGCCAGCAATCATGCTCCTAGAAATTTACCCACCTGATGTGAAAACTTATGTGCACACAAAAACCCGTGCAGGAATATTTACAGTCACTTACATATAACTGTCAAAATTAGAAACAACAAAAATGTCTCTTGAAAGTTAAATGGATAAACAAACTGTGGTACATCCATACAATGGAATATTATTCAGTGATTTTTTAAAAATGAGCTCTCAAGCCATTAAAAAAAAAGAATGAATTAATGAATCTTAAATGCATATCACTAAGTGAAAGAAGGTAGTCTGAAAAAGCTACATACTATATGATTACAATTACAGTTGATCTTTGTTATTCAAAGATTCCTTATTTATTAATTTGCCTACTTGCTAAAATTCATTTGTAACTCCGAAATCAATACTTGCAGTGATTTGGTGATTATTTGAACATAGGTGCGTAGTCCCTTTACATGCATATTCCCAGCTGATGTTGGACAAGGCCACATTTTGCTTTCTTATTTTTGCTCTCAAAATGTATACAAGTATCCCATCTGCGGTCTATTTAGTGCCACTTTTTTTTGCATGTTTGTGCTCTTCATTCATGATTTCTCTATGTAAAATGGCCCCCAAATGTAACACTGAAGTGCTGGTTCATGTTCCTATGTTCAAGAAGGCTGTGATGTGTCTTACAGAGAAAATATGTTAGATTAAGTTCACTCAGACATGTTACAGCTGTTAGCTGTGAGCTCAATGTTAATGAAGCAATAATATATATTAAATAATGTATCTTTATAAACTGAAACACACATAAAATAAGGTTGTATGTAGATTGGCTGACAAAAATGTTTTGACCAAAGGCTCATAAGAACCTAGCCTTGTATTTCCCCTAGAAGCAGTGGTTCGGTTTGGTATTCACTAATCAAGTGTTTGCAATGACTTTTTAGAACACCACTACCATGAATAACAAGAATTGACAGTATATGACATTTTGTAAAAGGCAAAACTATAAAGAAAGCAACAAATCAATGTTAGCCTTGGTTTTAGGAAGAGGGGCAAGGGTTGAATAGATGAGCACAAGGGAAGTTTTTGGGCAGAGTTTCTGTATGATACTGCAATGGTGGATACATGACCCTATGCATAGATCCAAAGCCATAGAACTTTACAGCACAAAAGCTTACTCTTAATAGATTCAAATTTAAAGGAAAATCATTTCAAAGTCAGGAAATTCCAGGAGGGGATGTAGAATTGGCAAGAGTATATTAACTGTATTACAAATGTATGAAAGTACCTTGCTGAAAGGAGTGGGGGTGAAGGTGCTGACCTAAGTAACTTTGGAAATGAGAGAATTCTGTAAGGTTAAAGGCAAAGGAAGTGTACATAAGCACTGTACTCTAGCTGATAGTTTTCCCAAGGGTTACATATTAATTTTTATACCATTATATATGTATATGGAAATCAACAAAAATAAATAAGAAATGAATGGCTAATGATGGAGCCAGGCATCTCACTCTTGGAGTGGGAGGTAATATGTAAGCAAGGAGACAATACTAGAGAGATCCATGGGTTAATGAATTAGAGTTGGAGACGTTAGTATGAACCCTTTAACTAAATATAGACACAGATGGTTTACATAGAGAAATATCTATGTGTATATGCATGAGGTAATCCACACACATATGTCGATTCCTTTACCTGTAAGCTGAAAGGACATGGAAATAAGGATGCCCCAGTAATAAAGACCATATCTCATGTCCAGAGCTTGGTTTCTAATGCCATTCTTCAATAAAAGGAAATAGGGCCCCAGATAGAAACGGTTGATTCTAGAACTGGGGCAGGAAATATACAAGATGAGCCTGGAGCCTCTTTTAGTGACAATAAATATCTGCTGAAAACATAAATCAAATAAAACTCACAATGAATGGGTTATGTAAATTGAACACAGGAACCGATGAAGGAGCTCTTAAAGGCCAAGTTAGAACACACTGAGCAATTGAATCAAAGAAATATTAGTTTATAACCCTCAGTATACAATAAATATCCATAAGCCCACATTGATATAAATAAATAATTGAGTAAATAAATACATAATTAAAATATCTCATGTGCAAATGAATTCCAAATAATTTATGTAAATATTCTGCTCTTAAGGGCATTGAACATAACTAGTTAACCACGTATAGTGACATCCATCCAAAAAATACAGCATGAAAGTGGAATGAAAAAGAGTAATTTGGAGTAGAGGAAGTGAACAAAGGCTACCTCAGCCTTGTGATCATGGTTAATATAACGTAATGTTATGAAATAGCACTTTATCTCTATGGTCTTCCTCCCTAAAACACAGTATCCTTATCTAATCATGAGAAAAAAATCAGACAAATACTAAGTGAGGGACATCCCATAGAATACTGGACTGGAACTCCTCAAACCTTTCAAGGTCATCAAAAACAGAGAAAATAGAGTGAAATATTTGAAGCGCTGAGGAAAAAACCCATCAACCTGTAACTCTGTGTCCTGCAAAATATTCTGCAAAAGTGGAGGAGAAATAAAGACTCTCTCAAACAAAACTAAGAGAATTTGTTGCCGTAGACTTGCCCTGCATATAATGTTAAAAGAAGTTCTTTCAAGAAAAGGAGAATAACAAAAGTCAGAAACTTGGGTCTTCATAAAGAAAGGAAAAGTAAACATTAATTTCAATATATTATTTCCTTATTAAATATCTTAAATGAATGTATTGACCTCAGGATAAAATAAAAACTATTACCCTTCAAAGCAAAGCTCAGCAAAATCTAGCTTCACCCAATTTGTTCAATCAAGCTTATCACTAATAATAGATTCACTCTGGCTTCATCGCTCTCTTCACTTACTATTCTTTAAACAACACAAAACAAAATAATAAAAAAAAACAAACAAAGGAAGAAAGTAGAATATCTGAGAAGGAATAAGTAAAGGTAAAATAAACTTTTATATTTCTTATTCTTACTAGATCTAACAGACAACAGTTTGTTCAAAATAATAGTAACAATGTATTTAGTTATGTATGCTTATGTGGTTGAGTGTGTATGCTTATATATGCTTTTGTATCAGCAGAATGAATGATAGCAATGATACAAGTGAGAGAAATTAGGATTATTTGATTATACAAGGTACTTAGACTACCTGTAAGGCAGTATAGTATTATTTGAAAGTAGACTTGGATTAGTTGTAAAAGTGTATAAGTATATTGAAAACTTTAAGGCAACCACTATAAAAACTAAAAAAAAGAGAAAAGGAAAACTTCTATACTAAGAAAGGAAAGAAATAGACATATAAAATACTCAATTAAAACCACAAAAAGCAGAAAAGGAATGGAAGATAAAAATAGAAAAAAAAGAACAAATGTGAGCAAATAGAAAGCAGTAGTGTATATGGTAGATATCAGTCCATCTATATCAATAATTGCTTTGAATGTTAATAGTCTAAATGTACCAATTAAAAGACAAAGATTGTCAGAGTGATTCAAGAAACAAGACCCAACATATATGTTGTCAATGAGAAATTCACTTTAAATATAAACACACATATAGACTAAAAGCAAATTGAGAAAGAAATACCACATTAACACTAATCAAAAGAGAACAAGAAGAGCTATATTAATTTTAGACAGAAGTCCTTCAGTAGCTGAATGGATAAATAAACAGTGATATATCCAGATGATGGGGTATTATTGAAACTAAAAAAGAGCTGCAGTACCAAGCCATGGAAAGACAAGGAGGAAACTTCATATATTTCTAAGTGAAAAGAAGCTAGTCTGAAAAGGCTACATACTATAAGATTCTGACTATCTGACATTCTGGAAAAGACAAAAACTATGGAGACAGTAAAAAGATCACTGGTTGCCAGGGGTTACGGAAGGGAAGAGATAAATAGGTGGAACACAGAGGATTTTTAGGGAAGTGAAACTAACTTATGATACCATAATAGTGGATACATGTTATTATTCATTTCTTCATCCCCATAGAATGTACAACACCAAAAGTTGTTGAACCCTAATGTCAACTATGGACTCTGGGCAACAATGATGTGTCAATGCAGGTTCATCAGTTGTAACAAAGGTACAACTCTGGTGGAGGATGTTGATAATGGGAGAGGTTGTGCAGGTGTGGAGGCAGGGGAGATACAGGAAATCTCTGGACTTTCCACTCAATTTTGCTGTGAACCTAAAATTGCTTTAAAAAATAGACTATCTGAATAAAAAAAAGGGGCAAAAACTTCCAGCATAAACTGCAAACAACAGGCTTATATCATTAATCTAAAGAATCTGATTTAATTTATTTTTAAATAGTTATAAATTGCTCTTTTATTGAATACCAGAATGTTTGTATATTTACAGAGTCTCATTAATTCAAAAAGTATCTGGAGGCTGATTTCATTATTTTCTAACTCAATATTATTTTAGGGAAGCCAGCTGTTTGAATTTTACTAAGCTTCTATATTTATAGAATGACACTTGCATCCACTAGTGTATACATCATAGTTGCATACACTCTAAGAACAGCAATATTCAGTATAGCTGCTGAACTCAAATGATTATGAGGAAGTTTTGGTGATACCAGTAATACCATTTTCCCTTCATTGTTGCTTATTCTCTGGGATAATGTCATCTATTTTAAATATTATAGGCATGTATGTTTGCATGAGTTATCTATTGCTGCATAACAAATTACTCTAAAACCAAATGGTTTAAACCAACATTTATTTCTTGCAATTTCTTTGGGTCAGAAATCCAGGCTCAATTTTTTTTTTTTTTTCCTCTTTCTCAGACTCTTTTCTGAGGCTGTGATCAAGTTGTCAAAAAGGGTTGGAGACATCTCAAACCTCTGGGGAATGATCTGATTTCAAAGCTCATTCACGTGGTTGTTGGCAAGAATCAGCACCTTGTGGACTGTTAGAGGACTTCAGTGCCTCATTGGTCATTAGCTGAAAGATACCCTCAGTCCCAAGACATGTGGGCTACTCCATAAAATCACAGGGCCATTCATGATATATCAGCTCACTTCACTATAGTGAGCAAGCACTGATCTAGAGAGAGATGGCAGGCAAGATGGGACTCACTGTCTTTAATAGAATAATCTTGGAATTGACATTCCCTCACCTTTGCCATATTCTGTTTCTAAAAGTGTATCAGTAGAGGAGCTTCAAGATGGAGGAAGAGTAAGAGGTGGAGATCATCTTCCTCCCCACAAATACATGAGAAATACATCTACGTGTGGAACAACTCCTACAGAACACCTTCTGAACACTGGCAGAAGACCTCAGACCTCCCAAAAGGCAAGAAACTCCCCCATGTATCTGGGTAGGGCAAAAGAATAAAGAAAAAACAGAGACAGAAGAATAGGGACGGGACCTGCACCAGTGGGAGGGAGCTGTGAAGGAGGAAAGGTTTCCACACACTAGGAAGCCCCTTCACGGGTGGAGACTGCAGGTAGTGGAGGGGGAGAGCTTCGGAGCCACGGAGGAGAGCGCAGCAACACGGGTGCAGAGGGCAAAGCGGAGAGATTCCCGCACAGAGGATCAGTGTCGACCTGCACTCACCAGCCAGAGAGGCCTGTCTGCTCACCCGCCAGGGCAGGCGGGGGTCGGGAGCGGAGGCTCAGGCTTCAGAGGTCAGATCCCAGGGAGAGGACTGGGGTTGGCAGCATGAACACAGCCTGAAGGGGGCTAGTGCACCAGAGCTAGCCGGAAGGGAGTCTGGGAAAATGTCTGGAGCTGCTGAAGAGGCAAGAGACTTTTTCTTGCCTCTTTGTTCGCTGGTGCTCAAGGAGAGGGGATTAAGAGCGCTGCTTAAAGGAGCTCCAGAGACGGGCACGAGCCCTGGCTATCAGCGCGGACCCCAGAGACGGGCATGAGACGCTAAGGCTGCTGCTGCCGCCACCAAGAAGCCTGTGTGCGAGCACAGGTCACTCTCCACACCGTCCCTACTGGGAGCCGGTGCGGACCACCACTGCCAGGGTCCCGTGATCCAGGGACAACTTCCCCGGCAGAACACACGGCGCGCCTCACGCTGGTGCAACGTCACACCGGCCTCTGCGGCCACAGGCTCACCCCACATCCGTACCACTCCCTCCCCCCGTCCTGAGTGAGCCAGAGCCCCCGAATCAGCTGCTCCTTTAACCCCGTCCTGTCTGAGTGAAGAACAGATGCCCTCAGGCGACCTACATGCAGAGGTGGGGCCAAATCCAAAGCTGAACCCAGGAGCTGTGCGAACAAAGAAGAGAAAGGGAAATCTCTCCCAGCAGCCTCAGGAGCAGCAGATTAAATCTCCAGAATCAACTTGATGTACTGTGCATCTGTGGAATACCTGAATAGACAATGAATCATCCCAAATTGAGGAGGTGGACTTGGGGAGCAATGATATATATTTATTTTTTCCTTTTTTGTGAGTGTGTACATGTATGCTTCTGTGTGTGATTTTGTCTGTATAGCTGTGCTTTTACCATTTGTCCTACGGTCTGTCTATGCGTTTTTTTTTTTTTTTTTTGCTGTTGTTTTTGGGTTTTTGTATTATAGTTCTTAGCACTTATTATCATTGGTGGATTTGTTTTTTGGTTTGGTTACTTTCTTCTTTCTTTTTTTTTTTATTACTTAAAAAAATTTTTTTAATAATTATTTTTTATTTTAATAACTTTATTTTACTTTATTTTATTTCATTTTATTTTATCTTCTTCTTTCTTTTTTTTTCTCCCTTTTATTCTGAGCACTGTGGATAACAGGTTCTTGGTGCTCCAGCCAGGTGTCAGGGCTGTGTCTCTGAGGTGGGAGAGCCAACCTCAGGACAGTGGTCCACAAGAGACTTCCCCGCTCCATGTAATATCAAATGGCAAAAAGTTCCCAGAGATCTCCGGCTTAACGTCAAGACCCAGCTACACTCAATGACCAGCAAGCTACAGTGCTGGACACCCTATGCCAAACAACTAGCAAGACAGGAACACAACTCGACCCATTAGCAGAAAGGCTGCCTAAAATCATAAGGTCACAGACACCCCAAAACACACCATCGGATGCAGTCCTGACCACCAGAAAGTCAAGATCCAGCCTCATCCACCAGAACACAGACACTAGTCCCCTCCACCAGGAAGCCTACACAAACTACTGAACAAACCTTAGCCACTGGGGACAGACACCAAAAACAACAGGAACTGCAAACCTGCAGCCTGCGAAAAGGAGACTCCAAACACAGTAAGTTAAGCAAAATGAGAAGACAGAGAAACACACAGCAGATGAAGGAGCAAGGCAAAAACCCACCAGACCTAACAAATGAAGAGGAAATAGGCAGTCTACCTGAAAAAGAATTGAGAATAATGATAGTAAAGATGATCCAAAATCTTGGAAATAGAATGGAGAAAATACAAGAAACGTTTAACAAGGACCTAGAAGAACTAAAGAGCAAACAAACAGTGAGGAACAACACAATAAATGAAATTTAAAATTCTCTGGAAGGGATCAATAGCAGAATAACTGAGGCAGAAGAACGGATAAGTGACCAGTAAGATAAAACAGTGGAAATAACTACTGCAGAGCAGAATAAAGAAAAAAGAATGAAAAGAATTGAGGACCATCTCAGAGACCTCTGCGACAACATTAAATGCACCAATATTCGAATTATAGGGGTCCCAGAAGAAGAAGAGAAAAAGAAAGGGACTGAGAAAATATTTGAAGAGATTATAATTGAAAACTTTCCTAATATGGGAAAGGAAATAGTTAATCAAGTCCAGGAAGCACAGAGAGTCCCATATAGGATAAATCCAAGGAGAAACACGCCAAGACGCATATTAATCAAACTATCAAAAATTAAATACAAAGAAAAAATATTAAAAGCAGCAAGGGAAAAACAACAAATAACACACAAGGGAATCCCCATAAGGTTAACAGCTGATCTTTCAGCAGAAACTCTGCAAGCCAGATGGGAGTGGCAGGAAATATTTAAAGTGATGAAGGAGAAAAACCTACAACCAAGATTACTCTACCTAGAAGGATCTCACTGAGATTTGACGGAGAAATTAAAACCTTTACAGACAAGCAAAAGCAAAGAGAATTCAGCATCACCAAACTAGCTTTACAACAAATGCTAAAGGAACTTCTCTAGGTAGGAAACACAAGAGAAGGAAAAGACCTACCATAACAAACCCAAAACAATTAGGAAAATGGTAATAGGAACATATATATTGATAATTACCTTAAATGTAAATGGATTAAATGTTCCAACCAAAAGACATAGACTGGCTGAATGGATACAAAAACAAGACCTGTATATATGATGTCCACAAGAGACCCACTTCAGACCTAGGGACACATACAGACTGAAAGTGAGGGGATGGAAAAAGATATTCCATGCAAATGGAAATCAAAAAAAAAGCTGGATTAGAAATTGTCATATCAGACACAATAGATTTTAACATAAAGACTATTACAAGAGACAAGGAAGGACACTACATAAAGATCAAGGGATCAATCCAAAAAGAAGATATAATAATTGTAAATATTTATGCACCCAACATAGGAGCACATCAATACATAAGGCAAATACTAACAGCCATAAAAGGGGAAATCAACAGTAACACAATCATAGTAGGGGAATTTAACACCCCACTTTCACCAAAGGACAGATCATCCAAAATGAAAATAAATAAGGAAACACAAGCTTTAAATGATACATTAAACAAGATGGACATAATTGATACTTATAGGACATTCCATCCAAAAACAACAGAATACATATTCTTCTCAAGTGCTCTTGGAACATTCTCCAGGATAGATCATATCCTGGGTCACAAATCAAGCCTTGGTAAATTTAAGAAAATTGAAATCATATCAAGTATCTTTTCCAACCACAATGCTATAAGACTAGATATCAATTACAGGAAAAAAATCTGTAAAAAATAGAAACACATGGAAGCTGAACAATACACTGCTTAATAACCAAGAGATCACTGAAGAAATGAAACAGGAGATCAAAATATACCTAGAAACAAATGACAATGAAAACACGATGACCCAAAACCTATGGGATGCAGCAAAAGCAGTGCTAAGAGGAAGTTTATGGCAATAAAATCCTACCTTAAGAAACAAGAAACATCTCAAATAAACAACTTAACCCTACACCTAAAGAAATTAGAGAAAGGGGGCTTCCCTGGTGGCGCAGTGGTTGAGAATCTGCCTGCTAATGCAGGGGACACGGGTTCGAGCCCTGGTCTGGGAAGATCCCACATGCCGCGGAGCAACAAAGCCCATGAGCCACAGTTACGGAGCCTGTGCGTCTGGAGCCTGTGCTCTGCAACAAGAGAGGCCACGATAGTGAGAGGTCTGCGCACCACGATGAGGAGTGGCCCCCGCTTGCCATAACTAGAGAAAGCCCTCACAGAGAAACGAAGACCCAACACAGCCAAAAATAAATAAATAAATAAATAAATAAACATTAAATGCTAAAGATAAAAAAAAACATTATTAAAAAAAATCTAAGGGTGGAAACAATTTAAAAAAAAAAAAGAAGAAGAAATTAGAGAAAGAAGAACAAAAAAAACCCCAATGTTAGCAGAAGGAAAGAAATCATAAAGATCAGATCAGAAATAAATGAAAAAGAAATGAAGGAGACGATGGCAAAGATCAAAAAAACTAAAATCTGGTTCTTTGAGAAGATAAACAAAATTGATAAACCGTTAGCCAGACTCATCAAGAAAAAAAGGGAGAAGACTCAAATCAATAGAATTAGAATGAAAAAGGATAAGTAACCACTGACACTGCAGAAATACAAAGGATCATGAGAGATTACTACAAGCAACTATATGCCAATAAAATGAACAACCTGGAAGAAATGGACAAATTCTTAGAAATGCACAACTTCCGAGACTGAACCAGGAAGAAATTAGAAAATATGAACAGACCAATCCCAAGCACTGAAATTGAAACTGTGATTAAAAATCTTCCAACAAACCAAAGTCCAGGACCAGATGGCTTCACAGGCGAATTCTATCAAACATTTAGAGAAGAGCTAACACCTATCCTTCTCAAACTCTTCCAAAATATTGCAGAGGGAGGAACACTCCCCAACTCATTCTATGAGGCCACCATCACCCTGATACCAAAACCAGACAAAGATGTCACAAAGAAAGAAAACTACAGGCCAATATCACTGATGAACATAGATGCAAAAATCCTCAACAAAATACTAGCAAACAGAATCCAACAGCACATTAAAAGGATCATGCACCATGATCAAGTGGAGTTTATCCCAGTAATGCAAGGATTCTTCAATATACACAAATCAATCAATGTGATACACCATATTAACAAACTGAAGGAGAAAAACCATATGATCATCTCAATAGATGCAGAGAAAGCTTTTGACAAAATTCAACACCCATTTATGATAAAAACCCTCCAGAAAGTAGGCATAGAGGGAACTTACCTCAACATAATAAAGGCTATATATGACAAACCCACAGCCAACATCATCCTCAGTGGTGAAAAACTGAAATCATTTCCACTAAGATCAGGAACAAGACAAGGTTGCCCAGTCTCACCACTACTTTTCAACATAGTTTTGGAAGTTTTAGCCACAGCAATCAGAGAAGAAAAAGAAATAAAAGGAATCCAAATCAGAAAAGAAGAAGTAAGGCTGTCACTGTTTGCAGGTGACATGATACTATACATAGAGAATCCTAAAGATGATACCAGAAAACTCCTAGAGCTAATCAATGAATTTGGTAAAGTAGCAGGATACAAAATTAATGCACAGAAACCTCTTGCATTCCTATACACTAATGATGAAAAATCTGAAAGTGAAGTTAAGAAAACACTCCCATTTACCACTGCAACAAAAAGAATAAAAGATCTAGGAACAAACCTACCTAAGGAGACAAAAGACCTGTAGGCAGAAAATTATAAGACACTGATGAAAGAAATTAAAGATGATACAAATAGATTGAGAGATATACCATGTTCTTGGATTGGAAGAATCAACATTGCGAAAATGACTATACTACCCAAAGCAATCTACAAATTCTACGCAATCCCTATCAAAATACCACTGGCATTTTTCACAGAAGTAGAACAAAAAATTTCACAATTTGTTCATCACAAAAGACCCCAAATAGTCAAAGCAATCTTGAGAAAGAAAAACAGAGCTGGAGGATTCAGGCTCCCTGACTTCAGACTATATTACAAAGCTACAGTAATCAAGACAGTATGGTACTGGCACAAAAACAGAAATATAGGTCAATGGAACAGGATAGAAATCCCAGAGTTAAACCCATGCACATATGGTCACCTTCTCTTTGATAAAGGAGGCAAGAATATACAGTGGAGAAAAGACAGCCTCTTCAATAAGTGGTGCTGGGAAAACTGGGCAGCTACATGTAAAAGAATGAAATTAGCACACTCCCTAACACCATACACAAAAATAAACTCAAAATGGATTAAAGACCTAAATGTAAGGCCAGACACTACCAAACTCTTAGAGGAAAACATAGGCAGAGCACTCTATGACATAAATCACAGCAAGATTCTTTTTGACCCACCTCCTAGAGAAATGGAAATAAAAACAAAAATAAACAAATGGGACCTAATGAAACTTAAAAGCTTTTGCACAGCAAAAGAAACCATAAACAAGATGAAAAGACAACCCTCAGAACGGGAGAAAACATTTGCAATTGAAGCAACTGACAAAGGATTAATCTCCAAAATTTATAAGCAGCTCATGCAACTCAATATCAAAAAAAAACAAACATCCCAATCCAAAAATGGGCAGAAGTCCTAAATAGACATTTCTCCAAAGAAGATATACAGATTGCCAACAAACACATGAAAGAATGCTCAACGTCATTAATCATTAGAGAAATGCAAGTCAAAACTACAATGAGATATCATCTCATACCGGTCAGAATGGCCATCATCTAAAAATCTACAAACAATAAATGCTGGAGAGGGTGTGGAGAAAAGGGAACACTCTTGCACTGTTGGTGGGAATGTAACTTGATACAGCCACTATGGAGAGCATTATGGAGGTTCCTTAAAAAATTAAAAATAGAACTACCATACGACCCAGCAATCCCACTACTGGGCATATACCCTGAGAAAACCATAATTCAAAAAGAGTCATGTACCAAAATGTTCATTGCAGCTCTATTTACAGTAGCCAGGACATGGAAACAACCTTAGTGTCCATCAACAGATGAATGGATAAAGAAGATGTGGCACATATATACAATGGAATATTACTCAGCCATAAAAGGAAACGAAATTGAGTTATTTGTAGTGAGGTGGATGGACCTAGAGTCTGTCATACAGAGTGAAGTAAGTCAGAAAGAGAAAAACAAATACCGTACACTAACATATATATGGAATCTAAAAAAAAAAAAAAAAAGGTCATGAAGAACCTAGGGGCAAGACAGGAATAAAGACACAGACGTACTAGAGAGTGGACTTGAGGATACGAGGAGGGGGAAGGGTAAGCTGGGACAAAGTGAGAGAGTGGCATGGACATATATACACTACCAAACATGAAATAGATACCTAGTGGGAAGCAGCCGCATAGCACAGGGAGATCAGCTCGGTGCTTTGTGACCACCTAGAGGGGTGGGATAGGGAGGGTGGGAGGGAGGAAGATGCAAGAGGGAAGAGATATGGGGACATATGTATATGTATAACTGATTCACCTTGTTATAAAGCAGAAACCAACACACCATTGTAAAGCAATTATACTCCAATAACGATGTTAAAAAAAAAAAAAAGTGTATCAGTAGACCCAGTCTACTCTCATGGAGAGCAGATAATGAAAGTTGTGAATACCAAGACATGGGGATCACGAGGAGCCATTTTATAAGCTGCCTATCACAATTTTTTCAATGTATATTATATAAAGTACTATTATATAACACACATTACCATTGAAAACATGAGTTAGATGAACACCATGTTGCCCTTCTTCTATGAAAAATCAGTTTGCCTAGTTGGCTGTCAAAAATTTTTTCAATAAAAAATGAACCTCTAGGCAATCATTAATCTTCACATTGGCCATTAAAGACAGCTGCCATCTGTCATAACTTAAAATGAAAAAGCCATACTTTATATATAAATAGAAGTATTTGTGAAACTTTTCCTTTTAAGATGTAGAAAGGCACTTAAATATTTAAGAAGGGAAACATAGTCTTAGAAGGAACTGATTCAGTAGAGCAGACAATGTATCTTTTTCATGAAGCTTTCATTAATTTCCTATATTGGAGAGCAATGTAGTCAAATTGGAAGACCCTAAGTAGAAAGCGCAGTCCCTAGAGGTCTCCACTAATTGTGATCCTAAGGCAAATCGTTAAGGCAAACTTCCCTTAATTAGATATATTTCCCAAGTCAGAGACAGAATACTCAACAACTCCCACAACTGTGGAAAGCATTGATTGCTTTCTCTTCCACACTCAGTCAATGACGTACGACTCCAGTTCAATCAGATGCATTTATTTCTCAATATTTTTAAGTGTTCCAACTAGCTGAAGTTAGAGTTATCTTGAACTTTCCACCAAGAATTGTAATTTTTAAAGCATACTGATATTTCCATTGATTAATATAACCCTAATTGTTTTTCTTTGCTCAAGCAAGACCTTCTGATCATTCAGTTTAAATATATAATTAAGCCCTGTAATTTTTTATCATATAGCACTGCAGGAAGGCAGAGGAAAATAAAAGCATATACACTATTTTTAAATGATGGTTTCTATTAAAATATACTACTTAATGCAATCTCTAAATCAGAAGTGTGAAATAACTCAAAATTGGAGATCAATTTACAAAAATGTCTCATGATTCTACTTCACATGTTGGGGGCTGACCTATGGCCCGATTCAAACTGCTTTGCAGCCAGTGCATGTAAGTGGCAGAAAGGTCATTCTTCAGAGATGGCAGACTAAATGCTAAACCAGACATACCACAGAGTTAACTGAAAGCAATGTCCTATTGGACATCCTACTGGGGATGTAACAGCATTATAATAAATGTTTTCCCTCGAGAAACACTAGATAATTCTCAACATTTAATCAAATTATTTTTTCCTCTCAACTGTTACAGATGTCTTCATATCTCTACTACACAAAACATATCTATCCTATACAGTATATTCCTATGCTTGCTTATTGTTAGTTTGGATTGCTTCTCCCTCACATTCTATTGTTTCCTTCCAAATGGAAGAAGCTCCACTAGCATTTCACTTCTTTTTCCTTTCTGTCCCTTAAGCTTAACTTGAAGAGGAGTGACTTAATCTGACTGATGATTTTGCAAGGGGAAACTTGGTGCAATCATCCAAGAATTCTTCTCCATTGCCTCTTGGGAATGAACTGTCCATAGAGCCAGCATGTTCTGCTGTAATCCTCCAGACTATGTTTTACAGGGGCAAGCCAACATGTTGGGAGGCGTGCAGAGATCCAGCACTATTTTAGGTTGTAAGACTCTTTAATTCTTGGGTTCACTATTTTAAGAAGACCAATTTCCTTCAGACTCATCTCATTTTTTAAACATCATCTTAGTGATAAGGCTGATGTTCATACTCTAACCATTCAATGTCTTTGTTTTATGTCTTATATATTAAAAAGTCAGGTGGAGAAAAGAATGGCATTACATACTGGACCCACTTAAACTCCAATAGTTCTTGTAAATAGTTATTTTTCATTATATTTTCTAAGTTATTATTGCCATTATATTATAAACCATTGCATTCTTGTCTTCTGTAACCAAAAACTTGATAGAATTCTTAACAGTTTTTCAACTGATACAACTGATATAGTTTGTCATGCTGTACAAATACCATCTGAAATCGACAATATATTGATTTGCCTATTTCTAATGTTTATATCTTGATTTCCTTATTGAATTTGTATCAACTTCCAATGATAAAAGGTAAAAATACCATTCTTGTATTGAATTTAACGGGAATGACTCTACGGTTTACTAGTCAATACAATACAGGTTTTTGGTTTGAGACAATTTTTTTAAAATATTAAGAATGTATTCTTCCATTAATTGTTTACCAAGAAGCTGCTAAATTAATTTTGTTTCTAATATTGTTGTTGTTAATTTAACATTAAATAATGTAATTCCTTAATTCCCTAAAAAGAATTACAATTATAGGTAGTCTTAAAAATCTATAATAAGGTATGTCTTTCTCCTTTCTACTTTTAACTATTTTAAAATTATTTTTAAACATGGCACATGGATGGCAGGTTTTGTGAGACCCAGCATATGTAAAAATATATTTCTATGATTTTCATGCTTAAAAATCTACTTAGGGCTTCCCTGGTGGCACAGTGGTTGAGAATCTGCCTGCCAACGCAGGGGACATGGGTTCGAGCCCTGGTCTGGGAAGATCCCACATGATGTGGAGCAACTAGGCCCGTGAGCCACAGTTGTTGAGCCTGCGCGTCTGGAGCCTGTGCTCCGCAACAAGACAGGCTGCGATAGTGAGAGGCCCGCGCACCGCGATGAAGAGTGGCCTCCACTTGACGCAACTAGAGAAAGCCCTCGCACAGAAACGAAGACCCAACACTGCCAAAAAATAAAAAATAAAAAAATAAATCTACTTGACTAGGTATAAAATTCAAAATCACTTATGAAAATTCAGCCTCAGTGTATTTGTAGAGGTAATATATTAGAATGCTTATTGTAACACCATTTGTATACACTGCAAAGAAGCTAAGGGGATGGATAAATAAAATAGGATACATCCATTTATTAGAAAATCATGTAGCCAGTAAAAAGAAGTAAGTAGATCCATATGCACTAACCAGGGAAGTGGTAAATTGTATATTAATTGAATAAAAATATCATACAGACATACATATATAAATATAAGATAAATAAAGATGCTTAATTTATTTAAAATATGTAACTATACATATGTATGATTAATCAATTACAGTTGCCCCTTGATATCCATGGTGGATTGGTTCTAGGATGCCCACGGATACCAGAATGCCCTCTGTATTCGCCTGTGTGTGGAACACCTGAAAACGGAAGGCTGACTATAGCTGAAATACTTACTCTTTAAATTTTAATTTTTAGTGAGTCTTCATGGAAGTTTTAGCATAACTTTTGAAGAACCTATATTTATGACAAACCATTCAGTGTATATTTTAAAATAGAAGTCTGGAAACCCTTTTATTTGATGTTATACATTCCTGCAAAATGTATAACAACATATGTGAAACAAAAATGCACACAATTTTTAATTATGGTTACTTCTGGGGTTTATATTGGATGGCTACAAGAAAGATATTTCAGTTCTACCAGATATTAAAAATAAAGTATTATGTTAATGGTTCCTAATGACTTTTTATGTATTTTAGTATTTGTTCAAAGGTAACACAGAGCATTATTGTTATTTGAAAAAACAGAAAAACAACTGAACTGGATAACAACCTATTTTTGCAGCATTGCACATATATTATTGTTAATCATTAAAATCAAGTTTCACTGTAGGCATTTTTAACTAGATTTTCAGAGAATTCAGAGAAAATATGGTGGAGTTCTACTATTCTTCTGTTCTTACTATTGAGTTTTGAAAATTCTTTATATTTTTTGGATACTGGTCCCTTGTCAGATAAGTTGGCAAATATTTTCGCCTAGCTGTAGCTTGCCTTTTCATCTTTTAACAGGATCTTTCCAGAGCAAAAGTTTTTAATTGTCATGAAATTTAATTCCGCCAAATTTCTACTTACAAATGGTGTACATGGTGTCAAGCCTAGGAACTCTTTTTCAAGACCTAGGTCCCAAAGATTTTTTTCCCTCTGTCATCTTCTAAAAGTTTTATAATTTACATTTTACATGTAAATATATAATCCACTTTAAGTTATCATTGTATGAGGTGTGAGTTTAAGTCTAGGTTCATTTTTTTGCTTATGGATATACAACTGCTCCAGCACCATTTTTTTCAAAAAACTACCCTTCTACCATTGAATTGCTTCACGTCTTTGCAAATAGCACTTGGCCGTACTTGTTTGGGGATATTTACAAGCATTATCTTGTTTAATTGACATATATGTCTAATGGAGGGTAGCAGAATATTCCACCTCAAAATACACCACTTTAGTGTAAAGATTATTTTGAGCTAAAGATTTTTCTCTATTTTCATCTGCTTCAGTTTCATAGATACCAGTTTTTTACTATTTCATTTCTTCTGCTTGCTTTGGGTTTATTTTGCTCTCTCACCTACTTTCTTGAGGGAGAAACTTAGAACATTGTCTTGAGACTTTCCCCCTTTTCTAAAGTAAGAATTTAATGCTGGGGCTTCCCTGGTGGTGCAGTGGTTGAGAGTCTGCCTGCCAATGCAGGGCACACGGGTTCAAGCCCCGGTCTGGGAAGATCCCACATGCCGCGGAGCAACTGGGCCCGTGAGCCACAACTGCTGAGCCTGCGCGTCTGGAGCCTGTGCTCCACAACAAGAGAGGCTGCGATAGTGAGAGGCCCACGTACCGCGATGAAGAGTGGCCCCTGCTCACTGCAACTACAGAAAGCCCTCGCGCACAAACGAAGACCCAACACAGCCAAAAATAAATAAATAAATAAATAAATATTAAAAAAAAAAAAAAAAGAATTTAATGCTATAAATTTCCATCTCAGCACTAGTTCAGCTCTGCCCCCCCAAATTTTGATGTTATATTTTCATCTTCATTCAGTTCAATGTATTGTTTTTATTCCCCTTTTATTCTCTTAGCTTGTGGATTATTTAGAAGAGTCTTTTCAGGTGTTTGGGGATTTTCTGTTAATCCTTCACTTATTGATTTACAGTTTGATTCCATTGTGGTTAAGAGAAAAATTCTGCATGATTTCAATTCTTTTAAATGTGTTGAATATTGTTTTATGGACCCAAATATCATCTGTATTGATATGTTTTCTCATTATTCTCTTTGTTTTTCATTTCACTGCTTTTTTCTTTATTTTTCTATGAGCTGAATAAACATATTTTAGAATTTGTTAGAATTACATTATACATGCATGACTTATCACAGTCTATTATTGTAGCCATTTTACCAGTTCATGTGACCTATAAAAACATGATATCTCTTTACATGGCTTTACCCTCCCCCATTTATAATAGAATTATTTTTAAAATTTCTTTCTACACACATTTAGAACCACGTCAGACATTATGATGATTTTTCCTTCAACTGTCAAACAAAATTTCAAAAACTCTCTAAGAAGAAAAGGGAAACACTGTGCTTACTCGTATTTTTGCTTACCATGTCATTCAGATTGTGTGCTTTCTATTGTTAAATCATCAAGTTCAATGATTCTCTCCTCTTTTCAGTTTTGCTGTTGAGCCTACTCACTGAATTTTTAAAATTTAAGTTATTGTATTTTTTCAGTTCTTCAATTCCCATTTTATTCTTCTCTATATCTTATATTTCTTTTCTGAAGCTTTGTATATTTTATTTATTTAAAATATGTTTGTAATTTTCACTGAAGCATTTTATTGATAGCTGATATTACAGTCCTTGAGATAATTCTAATTTCCATTTTTTTCTTAGTGTCAGCATCTGTTATTTTTTCTCATTTATTTGAGATCTCCCTGGTTCTTAAAAATAATGTGACCTTGACTGAAATTTGAACAATTTAAGTAATCTGCTGCGAGACTCTTGTGTCTTAGCCACCTATTTCTGGCATTGCTCCAGCTGGGGAAGGGTGCTGCCACCTTGTTACTGCCAGGTGGGGGAAAAAGTCCAGGTTCTCCGTGTTGCCTCTGAGGAAAAGGGGCCCTTTGCTACAACTAGACCTGGAGTCAGGTTCAGGCTCTTCACAATGCCTTCACTAATACTACCTTGGCTGTTTGTGCAATGAGTGTCTCGTTGCTGCTTCCCACATGGCTCCATTGACGCTTCAGAAGTGAAGAATGCACTCACTGCAGCTGAAAGTTGATGAAAATCCTGACTCTGCACTAGGCTACCTCTGATACCGCCTCAGGGAGGATGGTGTGAAGTACCTCACTACCTCCAGGTGGGGACTTCCAGGCTCTCCAGATAGTCTCCCCTGATGCTGCAGAGGGAGAACCCTTGCTTGGTGATGAATGTTCTTGATTTCCACTCTTCCTTCCCTGACACCACTCTGGAATGGAAGCTACAACCTAGTGACAGTGGAAGTCTGGATTCTCTGTCTTCTGGTGCAGGTGGTGTGCCACAGTTATTTTATATTGTTTATCTGGAGTGGAGCAGTTTTTTTTTTTTTTTTAAAGATTTGTGTGCCTAAAGACAGCAGGGTTCCCTAGGAGCTTTTTTTCTTTTGTCTGTAACTGTTAGCATTTCCAGGTCGTCGGCTTCTCCAGGAATTGCTATGGGCTATATGAGAAAAAAGGAAAATCCAGGGAAATTCCCCCAGGTTGTTCCTCAGATTCTGAAGTCCTAGCTGGTTATTTTCTTCTCCCTGCCTTTCAAAATCTTGTTTGTTTTATACACAATGTTCAGGCATTTTATCTATATAGTGGGAATAAAAGGGAAAAGATATCTACTCCATCTTCCCAGAAATAAAAGTCTCTTCACTGTTCAGTTTTATTTTATTTTTTGTCTATCTTCACAGGGATTTTAGCATAACTTCTGGAGAAGTTGTGTTAGGAACTACTCTTCAGTAGTCATTTTAAAATAGTGACAAAGAAATTATTTTATTTAGAATTACACTTTCTTGTAATTAATGCCTCCCTTCCCCTGTTCTAAGACATTGCATGCAGTATCAATGTATTCAGTCTCTGAGTACGCTATGAATTTAACTCAGAAAAAACAAAGACAACTTTCTCTCCTAGAGTTAATGAAGAGCTCTATCAAAACTACGAAAAAGCCTATATATACTTTTAAAATCCCTATCAAAACTATGAAAAACAACAGACATGGTGCACAAAATATGCCCTTAGGCGCTCAAGAATTTAGCAATAGGCTCTGAGCTTCTACTGAAATACAGACTTAAAATAACTGTGGAAGAAGCTGTAAGATACTGCATAATATATGCTATAAGTTGACTTTGTATTTAATGAACTAGCAATTGACTGCAAAATTATTTATTATTCTGTCTACTTTTAAAGTCCAGATTTGCTTCTATTTCTCTTAATCTATGTTTAACTCCTTTTTGTAATACTCCTTTCTAAATACCAAAGAAGTATGAAGAAGAGTTTCACATCTCACTTTTTAAAATCTTTGATTCAACGTTCTTTCACTTTGTTACCAGCAATATTTTATTCTGTTTCTATAAGCAGGGTTCAGGAGTATAGTTTTTGTCTTTATCATAGATCTTACCTTATTTTATAATTCATATTTTCTTTCTCTCAGATCTGTCCAGTGGTAACTATGTGGCACTGTGACCAAATACCATTCCAGCATTTCTAGTTGAAAGATTATCCTTTCCCCACTGAATACCTTGGCATCTTTGTCAAAAATCAATTGGTATATATGTATCAGTCTAATTCTGTTCCATTGATCTATTCATTTATCTTTATGTAAATATCATACTGCATTTATTACTGTTGTTTTATAGTAAATTATAAATTCTGAAGTATAAGTCCTTCAACTCAGTTATTTTCTAAATATACTTTGACTTGTAGGTCTTTTGTATTTGCAAATATAGTTAGAATTAACTTCTCAATTTCTATTGAAAAATCCACTGTGATTTTGTAATTAGATAGCACTGAATCTATAGATAAATTTGAGAAGAATTTATATTATAATAATATTGAGCCTTCCAATCCATTTATATGGTATAACTCTGCATTTATTTAGTTTTGATTTGCCTCAGCTGTGTTTTGTAATTTTCAGGGTACAGGTCTTTCACATATTTTGTCAAATTTATTCCTAAGTATTTCATACTTCTTGATGCTATTGTAAATGAAATTGTTTTAATTTTATTTTATTTTCTAATTATTCATGTCTAGAGTTCAGAGATATAACTGATTTTTATGTTTTTACTTTGCATCCTATAACCTTGCTAAAATAATTTTTTAATTCTGGTATCTTTTTACAAATTCAAAATATTCTACTGGCAATATCATGTTGCTTATAAATTTTCCTCTTTAATTTTCAGGGTTTTATTTAGGTTTCTTGTTTGTTTTTATTCCAGTAACTAGGAACTCTAGGAAAAACCCTGCCTTGTTCCTGATATTCCTGGGAAACATTCAACCTTTAACAGTTAAGAATAAATTTGCTGTGTTTCCTAGATACCATTTTTCAAGTTAAGGACATTCCCTTCTATGTCTGGTCTTCTGAGAGTTTTTATCATGAATAGGTGTTGAATTTTGTAATATGGAATTGGAACAGGTAGTTCAAATTCTAATCTAAAAGTACAGTGCCCTCCCCCTGCCCCCACATTCGACATATGTATTTGTCTTTCTCCCATAGTGAAAGTGCTGTTTCTCAAGAGCATCAGTATATTTACTCATTTTCTTAATCTTACGATAAATACAAAAAAAAATTTTGGAACTATTTCATGTGTAATACAATCAATAGCAAACTTACTGAGTAAAGGTCACATTTTCTTTGCAGTTTTGTATCTTGTAAAGGTGTACAGTCAGAGTACCAAATTCAACGTTTCCTTTGTTTAATTCTATTTTTCTTATCTGCAGACATGCTATCAATTTGCTATATCAATTTACTATCATAATTTACTTTTATAAACACTTTGATATGTGACCGAGTCAATATAAAGTCATTCTAATAATTCAAGATTTAGTGTCAGTGATATGTGTTTGTCTTTTAACTTTCTACCAAATTATTCACCAATTATCAGTAATGGAGAAATACAGAGTCTTGAAAACTTCCAATCTCTTCCTGTGGGCAAATACAAATCTCTTCTGCTACAAATTCAAGGTGGCTGATTATTCTGGGTGTGTGCACCATTAACAATGGCTTCTATTCTTACACTTGAAAAAAAAAAAAAAAGGTTTTTTTTCCTCTAGTGAAGAAGGTAGGCAAACTAGTCCCAGTTTAAACCATATATATCTGAATTTGCATCTGCAGGCTTAGATTTTCATGACTAGGACCAGAGTAGACTTATCAATGTGGACACAATACAAAAGATCCATTTTTGCTGCACAAATATGATATTCATATGTTTCTTGGGGATGCTGTGCAGTTCTACAAATAGCTCTGTGTTCCGTGGAGTTTTACAAATTCCAGAAAGTATAATTGTGGTATTCCTGGTTTCCAAATGCATAAACAAACTTGTATGCAGATGCAGGAACATTAAATGCTAGTAACAAAGTTCTCTCTAATCTAAAAAGATAGTGGCAAATGTGTTTCTGAAGGGAATAGCTGGTTTTTAATCTGTAGTGGAAATAAATCTCTCACTAAAATTCAAGGATACATTATCATGATACTGTGTAGGGAGCAATGTAAGTAGATGAGTTGGCAATCAAATTTCATGCTTCAGGGCTTGAACTGTTTTTATAGGGGTTATAATGGGATCTTTTGAAATAAGTGAAGGAATTTTTCTTGCCTTAAGAAGTCTAGAGTTATCTATGTAGATCATGGTACAATCTGGAGTTTCAAATGTACAGTTAACATAGCTATTCAAAAAAAGAGAATTCAACAAAGTTTAATGTCTCTTAGTTTCCCTGAAGTGACACAGAAAGGCATGATATGAAACCTTTTGGACACAAAAAGAGTCCATGAAATTATTCAACTGGCATTCTTCCTCATCTCAGAGGGAACTGACATCTTACTCTTTCCTGTACTTGTAACCAAAGGCACATTTTTATTCACACAATAAGGCTCACCTTCTGCTCTCCAGTTCCATACATCATAGCTGTGTATGGAATCCATAGAAAGCAACATGGCAAAAAAGGAGCCAGTAAAGAACATGTCATCTATATACCAAGAATCGGTGTTGATTCTATGCCATGAACAGCTATCTTTCTTTCCCTTAACTGAAATGTATACATTATTCTTGTAGTTTAGTGTTCCCTTTAAATCACTTCTTGTATGGAAATTAATGAAGATTCTTAAAAAGTATTTTATTTCTCTTTGTTTCTATATCTCTGCTATAATTTATTGTATATATGTTACATGGCCAATTTTATTCTCATGAAATCACCATACAAGATTCTTTGGGACTTAACTCTGATATCTAAACACCCAAAGTGCCCTCTTCTCTAAATAATATCAATAATACCAACATTTTCTTCTCAAGAGAGTAGAACCACTAAAGGGAAACAGTCTTTTCATAATGTACCTAACAATTAAAAGATATGTGTAAGAGGAGTTTTATAAAGTGTTAAGTATTAAATAAATGGCAGTTTCTATTTCATAACCCAAAGGTATAGTAAGTATTCAGTGTATATTTCTTACTACTAAAAAAACAAACAAAAAAACCCCCACAAAACACAAAACAACAATAACAACAACAAAAACTTGATCAATTTAGCTTGTCCTTTGCAGTAGTATATTAAGTTTCATGTCAGAGAAATTGGGAAGTAATAATCAATAAGTTATTTACCCAGGGTCATATTTATGTAGCAATCCATGCTATTTCTCAGTATACTGAAATTGAAATTGTTCACTCAAACTTAACATATAGTCCATCAAAATTAGAAAGTTACATGGCCATAGTAAGAACAAGTTCAGATGAAAGGTAAGTCATCCATAATCATTATGTTCTTTTCTGATTAATATATCCTAATGTGCCTAGAAGGTTGTTCAGACATAATAAAACCTATTTCAAGAATTTTCTAGTATAAATAGTATAGATACTGTGTTCATAAGTACGATACCTTAAAAGCCACCTCTTAGTTCTCATAAATATATTTAAAAGAAAACAAACAAAAATAGGTTATTGTTAAAATAAAAATCATAACCATTAAAAAATTAATTCATGTCTTGCTAAATTACAGAAATGTTGCTTGCGTTAAACTTTTTAACTAATTAGATCAAAGTGTTTTATATCACAAATTTAATGGTAATAGAGATAGCTATCAAATGTGTTTACTTCTTTATTAGTGAAGCTTTTATTTCCACCAGAGTACTGCATGTATTTGAAAATACACCTAAATCTGTATTTGAAAAAAAAAAAAGTTTGTCCAAAAGTTATAAATTACTACTTTGAAAAAACTTCCACTCTGTATAACCCTTACTATGAGATGTCCCATTTTATCAGGTGTGTGGCTTTTTAAAGATACTGGCTCAAGCAAAACTTGATATGATTTTAACATCTACTCTTGACGTGAGCAAATAATAAGATAAAATATTCCTATCACATTGTCCGAAAAGGGTTGCTGTTATTTTATTTTCCTTGTTCTCTTCTCTTTCCTCTCCTCTTCCTTCCTCCTTCATCTTCTTTAAGCATACTAATACTAGGATATTAATAAAATAAATATAAGCAAATGATGTTTAAATGTGTTTTCTAAAAGAACAATTACTGTTTACCTGTTTTTCCATTAAATATGATATTCCCTGCCTATATATGTCTATATATGTTTTATATAACAATATCCAGAAAAGGTCTAAACAAAAGTTATCAGAAGCTCTACATGCATAAATAAGGATTGCCAAATGTGAATTTCATGGTAGTAAGATCTGGATAAGCCATTTCACCAGGGATTCCCTGACTTCAGTGTCTATAGATTTTAGCTCTTGGTGTGTTTAGGTTTCCCAAAGAAGACTTATCCCATATTAGATGTGGTAACATGTTAAGCTAAACTGACAAAGTTCTGGGAACTCTGTGGATTAAAACATCTGAGGATCTCGTGATTCAATATGTAAGCGTCCCTTAACCACTTTGTTATCACCACAGTACCCTGGACTGTAATTTGCCTATTGACTGGCTGTTTTACGCTCTCCTGCAAAAGAACTCTAATCTGCTGCCTAGGTATTGCACAGAGTGGTATATATACCTAACAACTGAGTTGCTTTTTAGACAGACTTTCAATTATTCAGTGTTTAGGTTCACCTTTACTTTCAATTCCATTGATATCTAATACTGACAACTCCTAAGATTTTTGTGGATTATAGAGAGTAACTGGGTTATTTTTTACAGTTTTATTGAGATATAATTGACATACAGCACTGTATAAGTTTGTTATACAGCATAATGATTTGACTTATATATCATGAAATGATTACCACCGTAAGTTTAGTGAACATCCATCATTTCATATAGATACAAAATAAAAGAAAAAAAAATGTCCTTATGATGAGAACATTCCTTACACATGTCCTTCTAAAGCAATGCTTATCAGCATTTTTTTTAATTAATATCAAAAGCAGAAAAAAAGGTTGAAAGATGAAACTGAAATACTAATGCAAGTACATGTGCATGAAATAATATACCAGAAATTGTCTCTTGGATCTGCATTTCTTTAATCCTTAGTATTGCAATATCAAATCAAAGTGTTTATCTAAGTTAGTGGTTCTCACATCTTATATTTGAATTTCCCTAATCTATGAAGTAGAGTGAACATATTATCAGAATTATGAAATTTTAGTTAGAAGTGGGCCACTCCAAGTAAGCAGTATAGCAAATTTAATTCTTATTTCATACCATATTAATAGTTGTTGCAATCTAAATTTACATTAATTTCTCTATTTTTCTAATATAAATGGTTTTCCATAATACTCTGTCATTTGTATTCTATGGTTTCTAGTTTCTAATAACCCAGAACATAAAATTCAGTGAAAATACTTGCTTCAGAGTTTATAAAAATACATATAAAAGAGTAAAGCATTGACTGAATTATCTGAACTGACCTCTTGAGCTTGTGATTTTAGTCAATCTAGAAGAACTTTGAGAATTGCAGTGTACAATTAGAGAGGGAGAGGGAGAGGGAGAGAGACAGAGCCAGAGAAAGAGAATTGTGGTAGACCAGATTATGACCAAAATTGCTCAAAAATATGAAAGTCAAAACGTCATTGATAAATAGTTTAAAATTTGACCAATATAGAGATGCAGTAAACCTGTATTTTTAAGAAAATGCTTTGTTGTAAAACAAAGGCCTAATTGTTTAATAATCATCATGACCATGTGGGAATGAAGGTCAGACAAGATTGACTGCCTGGATATCATATTTCATTTGATGTTTGTCTGCCAAAGCTTTTTCTAATCTCAAAGGAACACTGAAACCTACATAGGAGACATTTGTTAGAGTGACCACACTTCATTGAAATAGGAGAACCAAATTCCTGAAATTTCAATGGTCAAAAAAGTGTTCCTTCAATCAGTAATTTAAAGCTGTAATATCTTATTTATAAAAATGGTAAAGAAGAGACATGAAAGGTGATAGATAGTAAACGCATAAATGTACTTTTGCTCTTTGGATAAAATGGTTGATAATGTCCAACCCTTTGACATTTTTCACTGAGAACAGATCGTTTTCTTTAGGCCCTTTGCCCCCTGCTGTTTCACCTTCCTTTTACACACACACACACACATGTGCGCATGCGTGCGCACTCACACATGCTCATGCTGATAATCATTTGTACTATAAGAATTTGTAGAGAAAGAGATAATTCTCTCCCCACTAAAAAAAGTATATGTTATTTTAATTACACATAATTTCCATTAAAGTGCTAACTTAGTAAGCAATAAGAAGTTCAGTCTCCTGATATTGGACATGTTATCAGAGAAAACACAGGGGAAGAAAGATGAGAGATTTACTGAAATTCTCCGAATTTGTTCTGAAGCTATGAAATGAATCAGCAGTTTTTCTTCAAAAATATTTTATATTATAAATCTGCTTTTTGGAAGGCATTGATACTGACAGTGATTTTAGATAGTGGGTTTAGATTCAGCTGAAAGGACCAACCAAGATCACTGCTTCCCACACTGAGCACTTAACTTTGTCCCTTACTTGAATCTGCAAAGGATAATAAATATTGCCTGTTATTTACAACTTCCCTAAAAACTTTGCCCAAAACCCCCCAAAAACCACAAAACCTTTCCTTATAGCTTTGTAGGACAGTGTTCTAAGTATTCATTGTGTTTCCATAAATCCTCACTGTAATTTCCAATTTTCTAAATATATAAAATAATTGTGTCTAAAAATTAATGACAGATCCAAATATTTTAAGTGCTTAAAAATATAAAAAGATAAAGTCATGGAATGATTTACAATTCTTAACAAAGCAGTAGAAACTGACATTAAATAAATAAAAGGACAATTGTTTTAGGTATGGTACCAATCCTTTTTAAAATTAATATTATTTTCTCAGGAAAGATTATCCCTTGCACAGATAACACTTTGCACAGTTACTTGAATGTAATAAATTCTGACTAAATATTAATTAAATTATGGAACATGAGACGTTTGAAATTTAATTACTTAAATATGGGACTTTATATTTCCATAATATACAATGAATCAACTGGAAGGAAGTCATTTGGAATTATTTCCATAAAAACTCGCCAAAAGCTCTCTCAACATACATATTAAAGATTTTGCCCTGATACTCTAATAATCAAAACCTTTTATTAATCAAGTGCCTGTGCTTATATAAGAAACAATATCTGTAATTTAGATCACTCATGACTGTTATAATATCTTTTGCCAATTTTGACTGAAGAGAACTGTGTTGGCATGCTGAATAGCTTTATAAATATCACATTTTTGGCCATGTAACAATCTATTGAAAACATATCAAATAAAATTTATTGATCACACTAAAAAGTAAAAGGAGTAGCTTCAATTATAATTATAGAATTTGGGAGGTATTTAGTGATTTTATGAAAGAAATCATAAGATAAATTTTATATAAGAAAAAAATGTTTTCATTAATTTAATATAAATAAGATATTTGTATTTGACACATTCTGCAGGATATATAATTTTCAGGTTGATATCTAGTTTTCCCAGAATCTTCTGGCAAAAATTTTTCTGTTTCATGATTGGCAAATGCTTTAGTATGCCTCATACAGATTTCACTCTTGGGGCCTAATTTAACAGAAGTGGTAAAAGCATAATGAACATTTTTTTGGACTTTGTGTTACAACCTTTTTTTTAACCATGATTATTTTAATAACAAGGGAATTGTTCATTTGCTCTTTAATTTGATGTTCACATATTGAAGGTTATAAGGTCAAACACTGCCTTCCTTATTTAAGGTCTTTTCTGATTTCTGAAATAAAGAATATTCATAATTATACTCTTCTTTTTGCAGTTACAGTGATACCCTAAAGAATATGCCAGGTTAATATATAGGTTAAAAAAATTGGCCAACTAACTGAAATAAAACAAATAAATGATTTTGAGTCAACTAACTGCTTCTACTGTCTATATGGTTGTAAACATCTCCTGGTTTGATCGCTATTTCTATGGAAAGAGAGGTAAAAACAGAATCATTACAATGGAAAGGACAGAGAATAACAAGTGTTGGCAAAGACATAGATAAATTTTAATATTTATGTACCACTAATAAAATTATGTTTATGCATCTATTTTAAGTTCTTTTTAGTATGTCAAAAAATGGAAATGTACATATTTTATCCAACATTTCTGCATATAAACTTTCCAAATATAAGCCTGTATAATCTTCACAAAGGACATGTATAAGTATGTTTATACAGCACTATATTTAATATTCCCAAGCTGGAAAATATTGACATAAAATGAACAAATAATTTGTATTATATTTATGCAATGAAACACTACACAGCACGGAGAATGAATAATTTACAACTACTACAACTACACAACAACCCAGATGAACCACAAAAATAAATGTCGAGTGAAAGAAACTACAGTCCTAGAAGTATCAATACATACTGTATGATTCCAATTATATAAAATTTAAAATGAGACAAAGCTAATCTATGAAGTCAGAAGTCAGGGTAGTGATTACCTCTAGGTTGGTGAATAATACCTGAAAAGGAGCATGATGAAGCTTAAGGGGTGATTTTTTTTCCTGACTGGATTCTGATCCCCCAGATGTGCTCAGTGTATGACAATTCATCAAACTGTATATTTGTCTTTAGTGTATATATAATATATTTGCAAAAGCTTTGCATAAAAAGAGAAATTTAAATGAGCCTCATTGTAATTAAGTATATATGTACTACTCTAAAATAATATAAACACAGTTATTAAAAATTTGCTAAAATATATGTATTTATATTTATACCCTATAGCCTAATAAAGACCTAGGTTATTCAATAACTGTGTTTCTACAGAAGACAACATTCTGTAATTTGGATCAATAAAGAATATCATAATTTCTTCTACCAGTAAATAACAGAAGTTTCCCATTGTAATCAATTGACATACACATCTAATTGTATTGTTATAATGATGGTTATATAGAGATCATAAGTTATTTTTTTCCAAAATTTTGCTTGAATAAAAGAAATAAGAAATACATCATATCTCAAACTGAGTAACATACTTCTGCAGAATGAATACAAATTAAAGATTACCTTTATGTAACTAGTGGCAGAATTGACACTGTAAAAGTTTTGGGGGATTAACCTAGTTAATAAAAAGAAGTTTGAGTTTGAGAATATTTCACACTATGGACAACCGACTATACTTCTCCAAAGAGGGATAAAGAATACATATATTAAAAATGTCTGTGCAGGGCTTCCTTGGTGGCGCAGTGGTTGAGAATCTGCCTGCCAATGCAGGGGACACGGGTTCGAGCCCTGGTCTGGGAAGATCCCACATGCCGCGGAGCGACTAGGCCCGTGAGCCACAACTACTGAGCCTGCGCGTCTGGAGCCTGTGCTCCACAACAGGAGAGGCCGCGATAGTGATATGCCTGCGCACCGCGATGAAGAGTGGCCCCCGCTTGCCACAACTAGAGAAAGCCCTCGCACAGAAACGAAGACCCAACACAGCCACAAATAAATAAATTAAAAAAAAAAAAAGAAATTAACATGTTAAAAAAAAAAAGTCTGTGCAAAACAAAACAAAAACACTAGGCAATGTTTTCTGATAAATACAAAACAAAAACAACAACATCAAAACAAACAATGACCACCTATGGGACAGAGAAATTAGAAACTTGGGATTTAGTTCTAGTTCTGTATATAGAACTTTGATAGCTTTGCATGTCATAACTAGCTATTTATTCATTAGTTCAACCAATATTGATCAAATATCCACTACATGCTAGGCATTTCTCAGTCTGAGAATTTAAAATAAATAGAATTACTATTCATTTGCTTTTTCACAGACTCAGGACATGGAAATGAGTAATTAAATGAAATGGATAACAGTGAAGGGTCTGCAGAAACATCCACGAGAACAGACATGGGAGGATAACAATAGGGTGATAGCCAAAGCCCAGTTGTGACTCTTTACTCCTAGATCAGTGTCTTGGATTCTGATTCATGCTGTGCATCTAAACAACAGGTCACTGGAAATATTCTTAGAGAAGAATTTGATCCTGTCTATACCACATCCAATGACTGTTCATGCTGCTTCCAAATATTCCTGATTTATAAACTTGGTGAGATTACAGTTTATGCTTCAAAAAGACTGAATAGTTAGACTATTCTCATGAGGTTGACAAATGAACCAAATATGTGCTTCCCAAAGTTCGTTTTATAATTGTATTCTAAAACAATTTTTTTTTTATTTTTTAAACTTTTTATTTTAAAATAGAGATTTGCAGAAAGTTGCAGGGGCAGTACAAAGGTCTCATGTACCGTTAACCCAATTTCCCCAAATGGTCACATCTTACATGATTACAGTGTAAAACAAAAACAAGGAATCTGACATTGATATGATGTGACTGTAAATGAAGATTTCTAACAGGTTTCAATTAAAACCCAATCTGTGTGTGTGTACCTATGTAGGAGGGTGTGTTTACTTTCTTAGTTACACTGTATCCTTTCAACAAATTTTGATTAACTAACAGAATCTTTTTCAAACATTTGTCTCCAAATTCCAGACCTTGATAAAATATCTATCTGATTTCTGAGATATACATAAGGGATCAGTCCACTGTCTTTATAATCGTATAATTACGATTCATCACCTGTCTTTTCTGTTTCCATTCTATCAATATTTAGTTTTCCCATATCTGACTAGTGTCTGTCAGCAAATGAAACAGTGTAAGTGGAATAAGAAGCTACAATACAGTGACTGTGCCCTTGAAACAAGATTTCAAGAGTCTCTTTTTCAGGTTCTTTATTTTTTTGCCTTCTTCTCTGCTCTCTTCCATTCATATTCCTTTCTTACAATATTGAGACATACACAGAACATCATTTCAAGAATGGAGAATTTAGTCATGTACCATGTTTGCACATAGCTTTAATGTGATTGTCTATGATTCCGTAGGCAAACATAATAACCCTGAATTGCACACAAAGTCTGTAGTCATATCATCTGTGGCTACAGATGGAAAACAGCCTGCACAAACAGTAGGTATTGCTAACCAGGTGGATTTCCAGTTTCAATATGTTTGAACAAATCTTTGGGTAACAAACACAAAGACATTAGCAACAGGGCAATGTTGAAGAGGTGTCAGGAGAAAGCACTCTCAAGTCCAACCCTAAACATTTTCTATAAAATCCAAGAATTACTTGAAGAATCTTAGCATATCTGAGCTTATTTCCTCAATTACCTCTGGAGCAGCTTAAAGGCTGCCAATCTCTCCTCCTCTCATTGCTGTGAGATGACCAGTAATTCAAAGGAAAAAAAAAAAATACAGTCTAAATTAGCTGAATGCTCTCAACCTCTAGAGAATTTAAAATCAGGAAACATGACTATTTACGCCTCTTCTTATATCTTATTTGCCTTTATTTTCTTTTTAAAAAAATCTGACTTTTGCTTATTCAAGGCCATGACCAGCAGTTTGGGAAAGGAGAAATCTTCCTGTGATTGTTCTTCTCCTTTCCTCACCATTTCTACCTAAGCGACCCCTGATGCTCTTTGATAATGAAGCTACCCAATTGTGGCCTGATAACTACTGGGGCTGCTCAACACACAGTGCCTTATCCCATTTTTGAGGGGCTCCTGTCCTCCCCAGAGCCCCTGACACACAACATTCAATAGAACACCCAGTTTCAACTTTCACCTTCAGGACCACTTCCCTCCTTAGTGACTCATTCAAGCAGGAAAGGGAAATCTGTGTTGGGGTGTGGAGTTTTCCCTTCAGATTAAAATGCTTCTGGCTGCTGGCAAAATTAGAAAAACAGCTTCAAGGATAAAATAGTTTTATTTTATTTAATGCTACCAGTAGGAGAAATTTTTAACATCTACACCCACAAGCATGCCCCTTTAGGATTCAGAAGTCACCCCCCTCCTTATATAATACATATAGCACTTTACCTCTGAAAATGATTTCTGACGATGACACGAATATCAAAATTAGGAAAACAGCCAGAAAGCATTTCCTTCCTTTTATGATTTGTGCCAGTTGCCCTCCCTGAGTCTTTTCATTTATCCTGGCAGAGGTTTGTCTCTTTGCCTTTAAAAGTTAAATCCACCTTCATCGCACAATGTAGAAAGAAGTGAAATTAAACTGCAGTGTGTTCCAGAGGAGAAAATCTACTTTATTCATCTCTCAGCCCTACTTTAACTTACACTGACCTAATTACAGCCCACACCAGGAGAAGCAGAAGAGCTGAAGGAGCACTTCTGCCACCTAGTGGTCAATGCCCTGTATTGTTCCACGTTTTCGCTTTATTTTTGAAATGTCTGGCACACAAGTGTAAATGACCTTCTCTAGTCTCTGCATGAATACTGAGGATATGCATCACACACTGCTCTGTTCCTTTGGAGATTCAAAACGTAATGGTCTTCTAAAGAACTCTATTTAGAGAAGGGTGAATTAATGGCTCTTAAGATGAACTATAACTTGAAAACTGTATTATTAAGACTGTATAACATTTCATGAAAGTTAAATTGAAAATGATAATGCAAATACTAATAGCCATTAAAGCTATCTTTTAAATATTATGAATCGAATTGAATATTTAGGGATGTTAGCACCCTTCTCACTAAATCAGTTATCCTTTCTCGGAGCAGCTGCATGATTTAGCTAGCTGAATGATTTCCTCAGTGCAGCAACTGGCGTGTTTATTTGTTTGCTTTTGGGAGTGGTAGTGGACATTTCAGAACGCTCTGTTCTCTTTTTTCTGGCTTCATTAATGAGTTATTGATCAGTGACTTGAAAGAAAAACTTGGATGAAAAATGTAGTCAGCCTTAAATCACCAATGCTAATTAAAACCAGGGAAAGGAAGGAAAATGGAAGGTGCTAAAAATACCCTAATATCAGGGGAGCCAATCTCCTCCTCCACCAAAGCATCAAGGCAGCAACCATGAGCTTAGCCTAGCTTCCCTGCCTGTATCACAGAGCAGGGAAACACCCTGGTGCAAAAGTTCCTGTGGATAGAAAATGAAGGAATCTGCTGTGTACCGAGTGGGTAATCAATGCTAGAATCATTAGGGTAAATAATGGTCAGGGTCACATGTACAGTCCTTTCAACAAAGCACTCAAAAGGGGTATGATAATTTTCAGTGTTAGAGTAGATTAAGATGCTCTTCAACATAGTGACTCCAGATTGCTTATCATACTAAATCTAGAGAGAAAATTAGTAAAGAATTTTCATCATTATTTATAAGGACTGTTAAGTACCTACTGTTTTGAGATCTTGTTTAGAGTCGTGGTGATACAAGAGTCTATTTATATGATTTAGGGCTTGACCAGACCTATTTTATTTTATGAAAAGTTAGTGTGTTAAAATTGATATGATAACTTATTTATCAAATGTTTATTGGAGAGTGAACTATGGGCCAGTCCCTTTAACAGACACAAGGTTTGCATATTACAAGCAAAAACCAACATGGTCAGGCTCTCATGAAGGTTAATTTGATTTTTTCCTCTACTCTCTGTACCATGCACACTAAAATAAGAAATGATGTATGATGTATTGCACAGTATCTAAAAATCAACCCTCTCTTTCCAATTCCACTGCCCTTGCTTAAGTCAACCTTCTTTATTTTTAGCCTCGATTATGTCAGTGGCTTCCGAACAGGTCACTATGTTCAATCTCTGTGTTCTCCCAAAATTCATGTGTTGAAATCCTCACCCCACCATGTGATGGGATTGGGAGGTGGGAATTTGGGAGGTGATTAGATCATGAGTGTAGAGGCCTCATGGATGGGATTAGGGTCCTATGAAAGAGACCCTCGAGAACTCTCTCACCCTCATTCTGATAAATGAGGGCACAACGCAATGTGGGTAGTCTATAATCCAGATGAGGGCCTGCACCAGAACCTGACCATGCTGACACCATAATTTTGGACTTCCAGCATCTAGAACTGAGAGAAATAAATTCCTGTGGTTTACAAACAACTTGATATATGGTATTTTTATAGCAGCCTGAACAGACTACGACAAATAGTTTCTTCACAATTTGAATTAAGGGAGTGAGACTTGCACATATCTGAAGAAGAGCATTCCAGACATCAGGAACTGTTAGCACAGGGACTCTGAAATTGGAGTGGTCCATAGGGGTTAAGAAGCTAACAAGGCCAGAAGAGAGTGAAAAAGAGGGAAAGTAGTACCATTTGAAGCAAAAGCATTCATATCATGTAAGGTCTTATTGGCTTTTATAAAAACACTGGCTTGTAATCTTAGACAATAGTGCCTTTGGAAGATTTAGAGCAGAGGGGTGACATTATCCTGATAAAACAAGATCCCTAAGGCTACTGTGTTCAGAAATGACTTTCTGTGGACAAATATTTGGAAGCTATTGGGGAAGTACAGGTGGGGTATAATAATGGCTTGGACTGCAGTAGTAGCATAAGTAGTTGGCTTCTAAATATATATGATGATCCATCAGTATTTTCTGAAGAAACATATTTGGGATGTAGGAGGAAGACAGAAGTAAAGGGGTGACCCCAAGGTTTCTGATATTTAACACTGGAAAAAGGGAGTTGCCATTAACACCAAAGGGGAAGAGAGAGGGAAAAGCCAGGTTTGGGGAAGAGATTAGGACATATTAAGTTTGAGATATCTATTTGAAATGCAAATGGAGATGAGGAGGCTGTTGTATATCTGTCTGTAATTTAGGATGAGAGATCTGAAGACATATTTGGAATTTTCAGAATACAAATGGTATTTCAAACCCTGAGACTGTATGAGTTCACCAAGAGAGAACACAGATAGCAAAGAACAGATTTTTAAAGACATTCTCAACTTTGGAGTATTCCACCATTAATAAATCAAGAAGAAAAGGGGAAACCTACAAAGGAGATTAAAGGTGTAGCCACTAAATAAGCAAAGACCAAGAGAATTTTGTTCTGGAAGTCCAGTGAAAAGTTCTTTCAAGTGAAGGAGCAATCGCATATCAGTGCAGCTTATAAATCAAGTAAGATGAACACTGAGAACTGACCATTGGATTTATCAGCATGGAGACCACGAATAACCTTGACAAGAGCAGTGCTAGTAGACTGTGAGAAAGATAGCATGATTGGAGCAGATTCAAGAGAGAACAGGTGGAAGAGAGAACATGAAGAAAGTAAATATACAATATAAACAAATATACCAGTATAAAGCTTTCAGTATTATTTGTGTTCATATTATTGCAAGAATTTAACAAATCAGTCATGATGACTATGTACCTCAAGACAAAACATAATTAATTCTTAAGCCTCTAGAATTAAGCAGATAATGAAATAACAGAAATTGAAGTAGTGCAAAAAAAACCTAAAAACTACTTTATTGTTGTTGTTGTTTTTATTATTATTATTATTAGTGTTCTTTATATTCTTTGTTTTCCTTATATTCCTCCAAATGCAAAATTAGATATATTAATAGTTTAATTACAGATTTTCACAGGTGACCTTTTGTACAGGAATCACCAGTGAATGGACCATATATACAAAAGTGTCTTGTAACATGCAAGGTAAGTATGACTAAAGTGAGAAAAGTACACAATATATATATTCCTTTTAAAGAAAACAATGAGTTCCAAAAATAACACAAATGATTAAATTTTAATTTACTTGATAACTTAATAGAGATTTAATAAAATTTACTGTGTTAAAGAACAACACTAATCAAAACAAAGATATTTAGACCTTGATTTATCATTTACCTGGGATGACTATCCTTAGAAAGTTTCCTGTCTTCAGTATCTATCTATACTTGAGAGTAAAACAGCTGTGTTATATTCCTAACTAAGAAGAAAAGAATATGCAGGAAAAATGAATATTCAATTTTAGAAGCAATTCATAAAATATAAACATAAATAATAAAAGTACAAATCATGTATTAAACTCTGCTGGGTCTAAAATACTGATACACAAAACCCCCCAAGTAGCTGAAACAATCTTGAGAAAGAAAAATGAAGCTGGAGGAATCAGGCTCCCTGACTTCAAACTATACTACAAAGCTACAGTCATCAAAACAGTATGGTACTGGCACAAAAACAGCAATATAGATCAATGGAACAGGATAGAAAACCCAGAAATAAACCCACACACCTATGGTCAATTAATCTACAATAAAGGAGGCAAGAATATACAATAGAGAAAAGTCTCTTCAATAAGTGGTGCTGGGAAAACTGGACAGCTACATCTAAAAGAATAAAATTAGAACATTCTCTAACACCATACACAAAAATAAACTCAAAATGGATCAAAGACCTAAATGTAAGGCCGGGCACTATAAAACTCTTAGAGGAAAACATTGACAGAACCATCTTTGACATAAATCACAGCAATATCTTTTTTGATCCACCTCCTAATGAAAATAAAAACAAAAATAAATGAATGGAACCTAAACTTAAAAGCTTCTGCACAGCAAAGGAAACCATAAACAAAATAAAAGACAACCCACAGAATGGGAGAAAATATTTAAAAGAGAAGTGACTGACAAAGGATTAATCTCTAAAATAAACAAACAGCTCATGCAGCTCTACATCAAAAAAACAAACAACCCAATCAAAAAATGGGTAGAAGATCTAAATAGACATTTCTCCAAAGAAGACATACAGTTGGCCAAAAAACACATGAAAAGATGCTCAACATCACTAATTATCAGAGAAATGCAAATCAAAACTACAGTGAGGTACAGTGTAGTCCACAAACAATAAATGCTGGAGAGGGTGTAGAGAAAAGGGAACCCTCCTATACTGTTGGTGGGAATGTAAATTGGTACATCCACTATGGAGAACAGTATGAAGGTTTCTTAAAAAACTGAAAGTAAGGAATTCCCTGGCAATCCAATGGTTAAGACTCTGTGTCCTCACTGTCGAGGGCCCAGGCTCAATCCCTTGTCGTGGAACTAAAATCCCACAAGCCGCATAGCCAAAACAAACAAACATGCAAACAAAAACAAAAACAAACTAAAAGTAGAACTACCATATGATCCAGCAATCCCACTCGTGGGCATATATCCATAGAAAATCATAATCTGAAAAGATACATGCACCCCAATATTCATTGCAGCACTATTTACAATAGCTAAGACATGGAATCAAGCTAAATGTTCATCAACAGAGGAATGGATAAAGAAGATGTGGTACATATATACAATGGAATATTACTCAGCCATAAAAAACAAATGAAATAATGCCATTTGCAACAACATGGATGGACCTAGAGATTATCATACTAAATGAAGTAAGTCAGACAGAGAAAGACAAATATCATATGATATCACTCATATGTGGAATTTAATTTTTTTTAAAAATGATACAAATGAACTTATTTACAAAACAGAAGCAGTCTTACAGATATCGAAAACAAACTTATGGTTACCAAAGGGGAAACGTGGGGGGAAGAAATAAATCAGGAGCTTGAGATGAACATACACACACTACTATATATAAGAGAGATAACCAACAAGGACATACTGTATAGCACAGGGAACTCTACTCAATATTCTGAGGTAACCTCTAAGAGAAAAGAATCTAAAAAAGAATGAATATATGTATATGTATAACTGAATCACTTTGCTGTACACCTGAAGCTAACACAATACTGTAAACCAAATATACGCCAATAAAATTAAAATTAAAAAAGAACTAAGATAAAATATCGAGGCCAAAAGAGAAAAGACAAATCATGAATAAAATCACAGAGGGCCACCTTAATGTAAAGCAGGTCCATGATAGCTGAAACTGTCCCCCAAAGCATGGTGTTATGAAAGGGCCTCTATGTAGTTCAAACAAGATTAATTCCTGATCTTATTGTGAAATATCATTTAGATTTTGGCGAGATACTTTACAGACTCTTACTTAAAATAGTTCAGTTTAAGAGCATGAATTTGAGTCTAGCAAAGGGAAATGAAGATTTCACATGAATATCTTAATCCTTAAAAGCAAGAAAGCTTTCCACTGAAGAAGGCAGAGCACTTGAGGACATGACTTTCCCAGTCTTTGGCCTATAAATATAATAGATCCTCTTTTAAATCCTCCTTTCATTTAGTCTTAAAGTCTGTGAAGTCAGGATTTACTATTTCACCTATACAGAAAAATAAAAATATCCATCTTAAGGTTTCTTATGAGTTATAAATAGAGTCTGCTGAAATCAATTTTAAACATTAACACATAGTCTTGGCTAGATGAAATAAAACAGACACACACATACACAGAAAAAAGAAATAAAATAGAACATTTGTTTAGCATTAAAAATTCATTAGTATATTTGAGGGAATAAAATATATTCATAAGCTGTTTTAAATATTTAATGCTAAAGATTTTACTACCAAATAAATTCATTGAAGAGTAATCTTAAATTGATGTGTTTTTTTTCCTTTAATAAATATGCCAGGTTTAATTATCCCAATCTAAACAGTATAGAAGGCAGTGAACATTAAATCCACTGTAATGTTGTTTTTAGGCTGTATTACCTTCATTGATATCAATTTAATTAAAGTGTGTGTTGGCAAGGATGAAAATGACTTAATTGCTTAAAACAAAGATTTTCTGAGTCATTGCCAAACCTGAAAATTAAGCACCCCATATGACCCTTTTTTTAATGTTTCCTACAAAACTACTCCATGGAAGTAAGTTTGGAGAAACCATAACTAGTACTTTTATTGTTTTTATCTAATAAATAGAAAACATTTTAATTACCATATCAGAAAAACAGTTTTTAGATGGACAAAGCATAAAGTTTTAAATGGATATCTAAGGAAACGTGATTTTCCACAATTATACTTAGATTTCAGATGTTGATAAACTTTTCTTGAACTACTATATTTGCATTCATTTGTCTTCTGTTTGATTTTCTTTGAAATATAAACACAAAAATATAAAAGGTGAGACTCACATTCCTTGTAAGTGAAGCATTTTTTTTCATTTTTTATTCCTTGCTTATAGTTGAGTCCATGGAACTTAGTAAACAATAAATATTTATTGAATATATGTATGTTTGCATGGCTAAGTGGTTAGAAAAATGAATGAATGAATGAAATATCACTTCCTATTTTAAAGTTGAAGACATTTAGCCTTAGAAATGTTAAGTAAATTACTTAAAGAATTATTACTGAAAACACTGAAGATCCTGTTGTCAAGCTGAGGACTCTTCATTATAACATTCTTCTCATCAGTGGAAATACTGTTTAAGTAAGAGTAGGGGTAGCATTTTGGGGAGTGACAATTGCTATAGAAAGATAAGACAGTTGTAACTAGTATTCTAATATCTGCTTAGACATTGACTAAAATGAACTAAGAGACAGATCATAAATGAAGTGATTATGAGCTGGATTAGTACGGTAAATGAAGCTACCAGGAGGACAAAACAGTATTTTAGGTAACTCATAAGAGAAATCCATAAAACCTGGACTGTAAATGGATAAATGAGATAAGAGTGCTGAGAAATCAAAGCAAACTCCAACAATCATTTGTCTGAGGGATCTGGAGAATGATGTCTTCATTTTCATTAAGGAGGAAAAATGTGACTCACTGAGGAAAATATGATAATTCGAAGTTTCAAAATTCTATGTTGTGAAGAGAGTGAAGATAACAGAATAAACAAGTCTTGTAGGAATTAAGTAAAAAGCCCAAATTAAAAAATAAAAAATACTTTAAAATGGCAAGTGTGGTAATGATCTTTATCCTCATTGAAGAAACTCAAGTCAATGAATGAACAATATACTGACTTTCTTCCTGCTCCTCAATGATTTCCAGATCTTTTTTTTTTTCCTTTGGGCCTTTCTATTGCTGTATCTTCTGCCTAGAATGTTCTTGCACATATCTCCTTAGCTGATTTTGCTTTATCATTCAACTATCAACTGAAATATCATCTCCTCAGAGTGACCTTTCCTAATCTTAGTACTTATATGCAAAGCACTGTTTTATGTGCTTTTACATATATTTTTTTACATATATTAACTCAATCCTGATGAAAGTCCCATGAACTAGGTACTATCATAATTATACTTTTCTAAAAGAAAATGAAAACAAAGAAAGTATAAGAAATCTGTAATAACAGCTAAAAAGTAGTCAACTTAGTAATCAGAGAAAAATGAGATTTGAACCAAAGCAGTTTGTGTCTTAGTACATGAGCTCAACAACCAGTCAATGTTGTCTATTTGTTAATCCTTACTGATAATATCTTAGAATGCATAACACTCTGAAACCATTGTATTCATTTATTTCCTGGTACATTTTATGCTCTTTCCAGAGAGGCTGTGTCCACAGACAGAATGCCAAAGGCCTATACTTCGACATAAGTGTGAAATGAAATAAACTTGCATCAGCGAAGCAGGGAGCTTGTAAGTACTCTTAGATTTTATTAATTTAAATATTCACATCCTTTTTACCATGCAGCCCCTCCCACTAAAGAGGTAAAATATATTTCCCCTGCCCCTTGGCTTTGTGTTTAGCCCTATGATGTGCTTTGGCCAGTGGGATATTGATGAGAGTAACTTGACCAAAAGCCAGAAAAGCATGTATACAACATCTCTGTTTTCACCATGAGAAGAACGTGGTTTCGCTAGTTTGCTGGTTCAGGAAACAGATCCAACTGAGATCAGCCTACCCCCCAGCTTATCTGCAAACTCACGAGCTAAGTAATGATTCTCAGTTTTTGTGGTCTGTAGTGAGAGCTGATTGATTCAGAAACTGGTACCGGAAGAGTGGTACTGCCATTATAAAAACCAAAATTATCTGGCATTGCCTTTGCAACAAGCAGCAGGCCCCGAGGAAACAGAAGAGACTAGGAAAATGTCAAGGGAACTGTTTTAGGAGGATGAGAAATTGGAGACATGTGTTTTGTAGTGATGAAATATTTGGTAAAACTCTCACGTAAGGTTACTTAGAAGATTAAAAATGTACCTAATGAATTTTTGTAACTGCACAAGAAGAACTCTAGGGAAAATAGAATGTTGACAACCTGGGCTTTGCTCTTTTAGCTGCAAAAAATAAAAACTAAAAGTAAAAGATGGGCTCAAAAATAAGTTAGCAAGCAGAATTTTGATGGCATATACAACCCAGAACTTGCCAGATTGAAAAATACAACTTTTTCTCATCTCTAGTACCTCCAACCAACAAATTATTCTCAAAATAAGATACAGACTGGAAGTAAAGAGCCTTTCTTTAGTTTGTTCATGTAAGTCAATAAAACATATATACACAGCCCTGTCAGGTACTAAAATGTATTATAAAACTAGAGTATTTTTTACAACTTTATTGAGGTATAATTGATATACAAAAACTGCACATATTTAATGCACACAATTTGATGAGTTTGGACAGATGGCATACACCCATAACACCAACTCCACAATCAAGGTGATAAATATGTCCATCACTTAAAAAGTTTTCCTTGTGTCCTTTTCCATTTTTTTGTTTTTGAGAACTACCCTCTTAACAAAATTTTGACTGTACGATATCATATTGTTAACTATAGGTACTACGTTGTACAGCAGATATCTAGAAACTATTTATCTTGTATAACTATAACTTTATAGTTATAAACTGAACAACTTCCCACTTCCCTCTCTCCCCATCCTCTGGAAACCACCAATCTATGTTCTGCTTCTGTAAGTTTGACTATTTTAGATATCTCATATACAGGAAATCATACAGTATGTGTCCGTCTGTCACTGACTTATTTTACTTAGCATAATGTCATCCAGGTCCACCCTTGTTATCACAAATGGTAGGATTTCTTTCTTTTTTAAGGCTGAATAGTATTCAGTTATGTGTATATACCACATTTTTATCCATTTGTTTGTCAATGGATTTTTCAGTTGTTCCCATATCTTGGCTATTGAGAACACTGTAGATATCTTTTTAAGATCTTGATTTCAATTTTCTGTATATATACCCAGAAGTGGGATTGAGTTGATTTAAATGTGTGGTACTGGGCAAAAATGAGTAGATAAATGGAATATAACAGGAACAATAATAAGACATACCTTAGAGAATCTGAAGGACTGTTCTAGTTGTTGAGAATTAGCAGTTAAAAAAGATAGATGCTCCACCATCAAGGAGACGGGGAAGACTGGCAAATTAAATATAGTCACACATCTTTTGCTACTCTTGTTATTGAGACTGAAAATAATTCCACTTCCTTTGAATTTGGTCCCCATGACTTGTATGGTCAATGGAAAGAAATGGTGGCATGACAATGAAAAGAATGTGGCTGAGCTCTCAGCTGACAGCCAGCTTCTCCAGCCTGTGAGTGAGCCATCTTGGACACACACCACAGTGGAGTCTCCCAAGCAAGCACCACACCTCTGAGCCCAGTCAACCACAGAAATGTGAGTGATAGTAATAAACTGTGGTTTAAGCTACTAATTTGGGGGTGCTTTATGATAAAGCAACAGATAACTAGAAAGAAGCAGATGATGAAGGCTTGAAAAATAAATTCAGGCAGTGGTAAGTGCTGTGAAGGAGAGAAAAGAAATGAATGAGTTTGGGATATAGCCATGCATTGACTGATTTAATCGTCACAACAGTATCATTTTACAGTTAGTAAAAGCTAGAACCAGGAATTTATTTTGAATACTCTTGGCTAGAATTAAATTAGTAGGAATGGCTTATAAGTAAACAATTTTGGGATGAGTGGTTAACTGGAAATTAATGCTGTATACCCTCATGTATCAACAGAAATAGCATATGAAATAAAGAGTCAAATGTAAAGCATTCTCTATTAAAAACAAAAAAAAAACTAGGTGAAAGAAATACATGGGATATTAAAATATTTGTAGAATACATGTCAAAAATATCAGATTATTTAATATGTGAGGAGCTTTTAAAAATCAAGAAAAGGGAAGTAAATGTCTTAATTTAAAAATGTATACTATAAACCAATGAAAAAATAAATTTGTAAAAGAAATTTCAATGAAAAATATAAAAACATATTCAACCTCATAAATTTAAGTAAGATGCAAATTAAAATTATTGACATATTTTAAACCTCTTGTCCTTAATAAATGAATGCTTTATAAATAAAATTAGAGCATCTATTGGTGTCAAAAAATGAGTACCTGGTATTCTGCCACTCGGTCACAGTACTTTTTTGAGTGTACTATGGCATCACAAAACTGAATAGTTCAAACACCTTAACATCTTAAATAAACATATTAAAGAAAATTATTAGCAATATGTGAAAAAATAAATCAATTAAAATATTAATTGCTGTTATTTAAATAACAATTCAAAAAACAATATGAATAACAAATAATGAAGGATATTTTTAATAATTAACAATATTTAAATAGCAATTTCAGGATATATATAGCTGTCATGTTAATATATAGTTGATAAATGTTTTTGAAATATTTTTTCAAATGTTTTTGAAATACTGTGTCATGAAAAACTCAAATGAGAGAAATGGTATAGCTGCATATTTGCACTTAGATATAGAGTAAGAAGTAGATATAGAAATTGAAATCAAGATAGAGATGAAGAAAGAGGTAAAGATGATTGAGTTAAAGACAGACAGAAATCCTGATATAGCAAAAATAGTGAGAGAACCTTCACTAAAATATGAAGGTAAATCTAATGCGTAGTAAACTTGGGTAGAATGTTTATAACCAACTTTACTGAGTTACAATTTACGTTAAATAAAATGCACTCATTTTAAGTGTAGTTAGATGAATTTTGACAGAGATACACCATGTAACCACCCTTACATTCAAGATATGGAAATATTCCCATTACTCCCCCAGATCCCCTCCTGATGGTTTAGACATTTTACTGATTTTTTAATCAACTTAATTGATGTGCAACTCACACAAAGTAATATGCAATTATTCATAGCATAAGATAACTTTGTTAAGGTCTACTAGCTTTATCCACTATAAAGAAATATATTATTTTTCCATTTGTTGTCAACAAATATTTTGTAGGAGGAAACTTTGAAACCCTGTAAAATATTGTTCCTCATCAAACTTTCATAAACTGATTTTAGCATCAGGTTTTCATTTGTCTGTTTTGGCTAAATTAATTAATACGATAGTTGCAAAGTGTTGATTTTCTAACTCCATTCTTTACTGTATATTTATAATTACTATTCTATCAGGGAGAGATTTCTCTATGTATTTACATATCTATCTATTGATCCATTTATTTATGTATTATCTGAGTTGGTATAAAAATATACACATACGAAAGAGAGAGAGAAACCTTGTTACTGTCCACAATTTCCATTCAGTTTTAATTTGGACTTTTAGTTCGTAGAAGTATTTATATCATTTAACTTACAGAATTTATAAACCATACAGGAAAAATAATTATAAGATGAAAATAAGATGATGAGTACAATAATGTGAAATATTTTTCTCAGATTTCCTTCTAAATGTGCATAAAATAATATTTCTATAAAATTATTGTCCAATTTTTTCTTGTTCTTGAAAAAGAAAACATTATACTCTTAAATTCAAAAAAATTCTTTGCCTTTTAAAGTTCTGTATTTCTTTAAAATTCCACTAAAATTAACTATGAAATTTACAGTTATATTTTGTTAAATCAGTTATGCTTTATCTCTTTAGTAATGAATGATTATGGGTTAATAAAGCAATGGCCACAGCATAGTGAGAAGCTTAGATATAAAAAGTTAATTCCTATAAGGATTTAATCCCAGTATGTAAGAGATCAGGTAATAAGCTTCCTCACTTATAAAGTAAGAGATGATAACAATAACGCCTATTTTATAGGGTTGTTGTGAAGATTAAATGAAAGAATTAAAGGAGAAAAAGCAATAAATTGTGGAGTACAGTTCCTGACCTATAATGAATCATTTAAAAGTTATACTTATTATGAGATAGCATCGCTATACCCTTAATACTAAAATATTCCTTATTAATTAAAGAAAATTGAAATATTGTAACAGGATTAGTGAATATTAGGTATAGTGAAAATAGCTTGAAATTTAAAACCCATCATTTTGTATGTGAATCCTAGCTGTGTTACTTAACAGTGATGTTATTTGCTTCCTATGTGACCATACATAAAATTACTTAACTATTCTGCACTGTTCCATCCCTTTAACCATAAAATAGAGATGATGATGATGATTATAATACTTTTTTGTGAATACTCTTTTGAATTCACATATTTAATGAAATTTGTAGTATAAAATTTTCCAAAATTATAATAATGTAGCACATACCCATATACTATTACGTAGACTTAGCAAATGTTAACAACTTGACAGATCTGTTTAAGCTTTTCTTTTTTTCTTTAGCAATGTTATAGACACTCATAAGCCACCCAGGACTATCTTACACAGAGGTAAGCACTACTTTAAGATTAACATATATCTTTCTTATCCATTTACTGCATAAACGTATGTCGTTTTGTATAGTTTTAAAGATACATAAAAGACATTATTTTATGCATCATTTACCAATTTGTTATCGCGATTTACAGATACCAATAAATCTAGTTCACTTATTTTGACCTCCATGAATTTTAAGTGCAGTTATTATTATTATTACTACTTCCAAATGTGTAAGTACTATGCTAGTTTTCTGCAATATAAGATCAACATTTTTAGGATCGTTTTAACCTAATAAATGATCATTTTCATTTTTTATTCAAGTATAGTTGATTTACAACATTAGCTTCAGGTATACAGCATAGTGATTCAATATTTTTACAGATTATACTCCATTAAAAGCTATTACAATATAAAGGCTATAATGCCCTGTGTTATACAATATACCCTTGTTGCTAATTTATTTCATACATAATAGTTTGTATCTCCTAATTCCACAGTCTTAATTTGCCCCTCCCTCCTCTAACCACTAGTTTGTTTTCTATATCTGTGAGCCTGTTTCTGTTTTGCCATATATATATATATGTATTATTTTTTAGATTCTACATATAAGTGATATCATACAGTATTTGTCTTTCTCTGTCTGACTTCTTTCACTAAGCATACTATCCTCTAGGTCCATCCACGTTGCTCCAAAAGGCGGAATTTCATTCTTTTGTGTGGTTGAGTAATATTCTATTGTATATATGTACCACATTTTATCCATTCATCTCTTGATGGATACTTGTGTTGCTTCCTTATCCTGGCTATTGTAAATAGTGCTGCTATGAACAATGGGGTGCATGTATATTTTGAATTAGTATTTTCATTATTTCCAGATATATACCCAGGAGAGGATTGCTGGTTCATATGGATAAGTGATCAATTTTTTAAAATAATCCTTGAAAAGGATTTTCAAGGATGTGCTTCAAAATAATGTGTACTTGAAATATATGTTGCAGGCTCCATCCAATTAGAACAAGCTATTTTCTTGTTACTCAAAAATTTTTATATCCGCACTAATGTCTGCAACCTATTGTATCACATTCTGAGTTACTCTGTTATAATCTCCCAAAGGGTTTCTGTATTATCCCTTGTATTGGATAAACTTTTATTTGAAATATTTTTAGTCTCTTTTATTAGGTGCATAAAGATCAAGGATCATTTTATATTTCTCATATATTATTTATTTTAGAATCAAGTAACGATCCTAATACCAATTACCATCAGTTCATCTGCTACTAATATTACTATGACAACTTTATTTGGTTGTTGTTGCTGTTATGGTTGCTGTTATTATCATTATCTCAGAATATCTGTTACCTGCTTTTGCTTTCAGCTTGTCTGTGACAGGTTTTAGGTCTCCCCTTTCTCTCTCTTTCTCAAATCTATAAATAATTTTAAAATATTTTTTAACATATGACTTTAAACTGTATAAATATATTGATTGTTAATATGTTTGAATTAATGTCCACCATCTTGTTCATTTTCTATTTACCTTACTTACCTCTTTGTTTCTTTTTCTCTCTTTTAAGAGAGAAAAATACACTCCACATACACTCTTTTTAAAATTTTTCCCAATTAATAGATTGGAAATAGTACATTCTTTTTCTTTTTTTAAACAAAATGTCATATATTAAGTATGAATACTTTTAAACAATATTACTACGGCTTTTTTGCTATTGTATCTGAGAATCAGAGCATGTTTCTTAAGTAACTGTTGCCCATCTACAGCTGTTCCTCTCGTCTACTCCAGAAAATTACAAGGAACTTAAAGTTTTAGTTCGGATTACATCCATTTTCCATATTATTGCAATATAACATTTTAATTCTAATGTTTTAAAATCCCACATTATTACTTACTTTTTAGTTTTATCAAGATATTTGTTGATAAAAATAGTAAGTATTTGCATCATCCATTCCTTTTTTTCTGTGTTCAGTTTTCTTTTTAATAAATATACCTAAAACTAGTTCTCCAATAAAGATCTCTAAGTATTGATTTTTTTTTTCTACGCATTACACCGTCTTTATTTTATTCTCATCTTGACCAATAATGACCAACATATTCTAGGTTGATAATGACTTTTCCTTCAGCGTTCAACACGTATTATATCTCCTGTCTTATATATTTTTCTGAGTAAGAAGTCTGCTGTTAAGAATTTGTTCCTTTGTAGATAATTTTCCTTTTCTCTCCAGTTGATTTTGAAATTTATTTATTTTTGGTATTCACTCTGGTATTTGTAGGAGTGAAATCATGTTTACTAATCTTCATAAACATTTATTATGCTTCTTAAGTCTAAATATTCCTATTGTCTTTTTAATTCTGAAAATTTTGCCTCTCTTATGTTTGTGAATATCATTACCTCTTACCCTTCCTCTCTAATCTTATCTTCTGCATTCCTATTAGAGATAATTTGGTCATTAACTGCTGTTTCACATTTTCCTTCCCTTTATCTATTTTACATACTTTCCTCAGATTCACATTAAACTTTTAACTGTTTCTTTTTAGCTGTGTTTAATCTTATGCTTTGACTGTTCACCTGTCCACTCATTATTTAATATCGGTGATATAGATATGGAAATATGGATGTAAATAGAGATACAGATATATAGATGTAGATATTTTTTTCTAGAAGTTTTATGTAGTTCTTATTAATTTTGCTCTTTTTGTTCCTATATTTCCATTCATTTCACTATAATAGCTTTGTTTTTATTATAACTTCTATTGTAATTCTATGCCATTTTCATTCCCTTAATTATTTCATACACACTTATAATTTCTTAAAAGTTGTTTAATTATATTGATTTTGGGGGTGCTAATTCTTCTGTGTTGTTTCTACTGACTCCTCCTTAACGTGAATTATTAACTCTTTGATTGCAAAGTTTTATTTATTTTTTAAAACTTTTTATTTTATATTGGGGTACAGTTGATTAACAATAATGTTGTGTTACTTTCAGGTGTACAGCAAAGTGATTCAGTTATACATATACATGTATCTATTCTTTTTCAAATTCTAAATTTCAAAGTTTTAAATGTGAGCTCTTCTTTAGCCAATGCTTAGTTTGGGATTGTTTTGCTAACTTGTATGCAACCTGCTTTGTGGACAGGTTTCTACCGAGCAGTTTAAGTTTACTTCTACTGGTGTCCAGAGCTTACACTGATACTGTTTTTATTTTAATATTAACCTATGGTTATGGATTACTGCACATCCTGGATGACAAAATATAAATCTGGACATTTGTATTCTTATCCCCCACTTCATGTGGCTTTAGGTTAAAGTTTAATTATCTTATTGGATCCTTATCCCAATGCCTGATTTCCAAACCTCTCTTCTCAGAGTCTTGGGAAAACTATCTACTTCTGAACTCCTTCAGTGTGTTGAGTGAAGTTTTCTTAGTCATTTACTTTTAGTGAGGGATATTCCTTCACGTAGGGGTTTTAGTTCCATCTCTGAAGGGATAAAACTGCATACATATTTTCTTATTTAAAATATAGTCCCGGGACGTCCCTGGTGGTCCAGTGGTTAAGAATCCGCCTGCCAATGCAGGGGACACAGGTTCGATCCCTGGTCCAGGAAAATCCCACAGGCCGTGGGGCAACTAAGCCCATGGGCCACAACTACGGAGTCTGCACTCTAGAGCCCACGAGCCACAACTACTGAAGCACATGTGCCACAACTACTGAAGCCCACACGCCTAGAGCCCGTGCTCCACAACAAGAGAAACCACTGCAAAGAGAAGCCCACGCACCACAACGAAGAGTAGTCCCCCGCTCGCTGCAACTAGAGAATGCCCATGCACAGCAACAAAGACCCAGAGCAGTCAAAATAATAAATAAAACAAAGTCCTTGCTAGTAGGTTAATTCCAATTTTATTCCATTATCCATCATTTCCTAGTTATTGATAAATCATGAGTTTTCCATTCCTACTTTGAGTTCACTCTTCAGTCCAGCATGTTTCCTTCTTTTCTCTTGAGCTCAACTCTGACTTTAAAATGGTGATTCTATTTTACCCAGCATTTCAGTATATTTCATGCAAGAAATTTTTGATCAGGTCAGTCATCCATGTTACTGGAAGCCGTTTCCATTTATTTCTCACTTTGGCAATTACTTTTATGAGAAAAAGCTACATAAGCAAGATCAGAGGCAGTGGAATTTCCACAGTGAGAGATTTCAAAGCTTTTGCAAAACGGAATATGAAAACATATGTTCAAATCTGTCAGGAAATGGACTTGAGCACCACAAAGACTTTTCCAGCTTTGCAACATCATAACTCTAAGAACTCACTTGACTTTCTTGAACCCATAGGGAAGAAACAAATTAAGACACAGCAACACAAAATGTATCTTGCCTTCAAGTTTTTTTTTTTTTTTTTAAACATCTTTATTGGAGTATAATTGCTTTACAATGGTGTGTTAGTTTCTGCTTTATAACAAAGTGAATCAGTTATACATATACATATGTTCCCAGATCTCTTCCCTCTTGCATCTTCCTCCCTCCCACCCTCCCTATCCCACCCCTCTAGGTGGTCACAAAGCACCGAGCTGATCTCCCTGTGCTATGCGGCTGCTTCCCACTAGCTATCTATTTTACATTTGGTAGTGTATATATGTCCATGACACTCTCTCACCCTGTCACATCTTACCCCTCCCCCTCCCCATGTCCTCAAGTCCATTCTCTAGTAGGTCTGTGTCTTTATTCCCATCTTGCCACTAGGTTCTTCATGACCTTTCTTTTTTTTTTTTCCTTAGATTCCATATATATGTGTTAGCATACTGTATTTGTTTTTCTCTTTCTGACTTACTTCACTCTGTATGACAGACTCTAACTCCATCCACCTCACTACAAATACCTCCATTTCATTTCTTTTTATGGCTGAGTAATATTCCATTGTACATATGTGCCATATCTTCTTTATCCATTCATCCGATGATGGACACTTAGGTTGCTTCCATGTCCTGGCTATTGTAAATAGAGCTGCAATGAACATTTTGGTACATGACTCTTTTTGAATTATGGTTTTCTCAGGGTATATGCCCAGTATTGGGATTGCTGAGTCGTATGGTAGTTCTATTTTTAGTTTTTTAAGGAACCTCCATACTGTTCTCCATAGTGGCTGTATCAATTTACATTCCCACCAATAGTGCAAGAGTGTTCCCTTTTCTCCACACCCTCTCCAGCATTTATTGTTTCTAGATTTTTTGATGATGGCCATTCTGACCGGTGTGGGATGATATCTCATTGTAGTTTTGATTTGCATTTCTCTACAATACAATTATTATAGGAAGGAGCCTTATAAACTTATTTATTCCAACATCATAATTTAATAAGTGAAGAAATCCCTGAAACATGAACAATCCAGTCAAGTTCTGGTGTAAGAACAGATCTCTTTCTACGCCAGTGTCCTTTTCAGTTTGTGGCTCCTTAGATCTAATTTAGAAAACCCAAAGTTCTTAGGAATAATCACATCCCAACCTACCCCACAGGAAACTTTCAATTTGAGTAAGTTTATTGAAAGTTAGATTCAATTTACTGCTAATGTTCATTTATGCATAGTAAGCAATTGATAAGCAAAATAGTAAGCATGATATCATTCAAAAACTGCAATTCTCACACAAATTTTTTTTTCAAATTTTGTGTTTTGATTCAGGGAATTTCCTTCCAACTCCTAAATCCTAATGTGTGTGCATGTGTGAGTGTGTGTATGATAATCCTATGAAATACTACACAGCTTTGATGCTTAAACAAACCAAAAACAAAAATAAGATTGAAAAACTCTAGTTTGTGAATCATAATTCTTCCTAAAGCTGTAAGAATTTTGCTGGAGGCAGAAATTCATGAAGAGTTATAGCCATGCCAAATGTCAGATATGAAGATATGTTGCTTATATGTGGAAAAATCATCTAAGTAAAGTAAAAATTGTGAAACACTGTATACTTACTATACTTTTTTAACATTTTGTGAGGATTCTTAGGGTCCCTTTCATTCTATTTTTATCATCGCCAGATTATACTGTTACCCTCATCCTTATCCTCTAAAAGTGAAGTAAATCTGTTTTCTGAAAAAAATCTTGGACTCATAAGAATTTGAAAAGTATAAGTGTTACTACATACAGGTGAACATTTTACTATATATATTTGCTATACTTAGATAAGAAGTGTGTGTGTGAGTGAAGGGGAGCAATTTAATGACTATGTATAAAAGACATATTTGGAACAACTGGGTAATTTCGATATGGACTGTAGCATATTAGATAAGAGTAAAGTACCAATGTTACATTTCTTGAATAATGTGATAGTTATGGTTCTGTAGTAAAATGTTTTTAGAGGATGTATGCTGAAGTATTTAGCACCATGATATTTATAACTTACTATAAACATGAGTGTTTATGCATGAGTGTGTGTGAGTGTGTGTATGTGTGTGTGTAGAAAGAGAGAAGGAAAATGACAAATTGTTAACAATTGGTGGATTTAGGTAAAGAATATATAAATGTTCTTTTCATCCATTAGAAATATTGCGTAGGCATCTCTAAGTGGACATATTTTTAGGCTTTCTATATCTCAACGAATGATTTAATCTTTCACTCATCAAATTCAGAAACACTGCTTTCTCTTTCCACACACATATTTAATCAATCCCCAATTACTACTGATTTTCTCTCTTGAATATATTTAAATATATCTGCTTCTCTCCAAACCTATAGCATCAACTTTGAAATTTTGCACACTATCGTCAATTTTCCTCATAAGCCAGAATAACCTTGCCAAAATATGATGATGCCATCACCCCTTAAATGCTTCCTGTGGCTTCCTATCGCCTTTGATACAAATCCTATAAGGCAAATTTCGAGAACTTTGCTCTTTACCTTATCTTTGGGCTTCAGCTGAATGTTGGCTCTTGACTGTTGCTCAAGCTCTTTATTATAACTGAGCTTATTTTCCCAGCATCTTCACCTGCAAATTCTTGTACTTTCTTCAGGTCTCAGGTGAGATGTCACTTCCTTCAAACTTTTTTCTATGAGCCCAAGAAAAAAGGGTGGGAGACTGTACTGTCTATTCCTACATGCATTTCCAAAGGCCCTGTACTCACTCATCACCCAAAATTATAATTGTCAGCTGTGCTTTACATCCTTTAGCTGGTATATCTTTCCTAACTTTGTACATCAGCATCTGGCAGAGTGCGTAAAACATAGCACACACTCAATACGTAATTGTCAAATGACTCTTGTGTGGGCTATATAGTGAAACCAATTTATAAATGAATTATTACTTAGTAATAATTATTAATTCATTCACAATGTTATAACAGGACCACATGACACTGCTAAGTGATCAGTAGAAAAATGTAAGTATTCAGTAATTTCTAATAAAAAGAAAAAAGTAGTTTAGTTTATTTGGATCTCGGATATAATTGGTTTATTTCTCTTTCATTGGAAAAGGGTCTAACTAGGTGAGAGAAAATAGGATTAAAAAACATGAAAATAATCTATAGGGACAGAATCTATAGGAATAAAAAGCACAAAATCAGTGGGTTCCTGGGCTGGGCGTAGGGGTGGGGAGGGTTGAATTGATTGAGATGGGCACACGGGTAATGGAAATGTTCTATTTCTTGATTGTGTTGTTCTTACATGGGTGTATAAATTTTGCAAAACTCATCAGAATGTACACTTAAAAGTGGTGCCTTATACTTCAATTAAGTTGATTTTTTAGTGCCTCAGTAATTTAAACAGCTTCTCAATAGCAGTTCCAGCAGCGAAAGTATTCAACAGTATTGTTATTGGAGGAAAACTGTATGAGATAATATTACTTAAAATTTCTAATTAGTTGCAATAATACTGAAATCAGTTGAAAGAGCCTTTTTACGGTGTTTTGTATATAAAAGGAAATTAATGAGTCCTACACTAATTTTATTCAGTGATTAAATCACCAAACTACTGATCTTTCCCTTGTTTATTCATAGACCATCAGGTAATTAGGAGTCTCTACTATATCATCTGCCAGCTGTGAGGAGAATGAGAACAATAGTCAGTTCAGCGGGATCATTATCATTCATCTAGGAAAACAGGACCTTTGCAACTGTTAAAAACAGAGCTTGGATATGTTTCTTCTCCTTTTTCTCTGTACTTATTGAATAAGAGCCATGAACCAATTGGAGACTTAGATGTCTATGTGCATATGCAATTAATTAAGTCTAATTTATTTAATAGAAACCACCTAATATTATTGTAGCAGTGAAGGTAATTTTAAGAAATAAAGAGAAAAAAAAAAAAAAAACTCAAGCAGGCATGAGTTCTTATATCTAGATACCTTACAGAAATTCTTTTCTTAACATACATCAATTTTATCTAGGAAATTCATATCAGCTGTCTAATAAATACCATGTCAAGGCAAATTGAGTAAGCAAAGGGAGTTTCCTTAGTCCATTTGGGCTGCTGTAATGAAATACCACAGACTGGATGGCTTACAGACAACAGAAATATATTTCTCACTGTCTGGGAGCTGGAAGTCTGAGCTCAGAGTGGTAGGTCTGAGATCAGGGTGCCAGCATGGTAGGGTTCTGGTGAAGGCCCTCTTCCACGTTGCAGACTGCCGACTTCTCACTGTGTCTTTACATCGCAGAAGGGGCCAGTGATCTCTCTGGAGTCTCTTTTATAAGGCACTAACCTCATTCATGAGGGTTCTACCCTCCTGATTCAAACACTCCCTAAAGGTCCAACCTCCTAATACCGTCATCTTTGAAGGTCAGGATTTCAACATATGAATTTTGAGAGGACACAAACATTCAGAATATAGCAAGAATCAACCACAATTTTGGATCTCTTCTATTAGAAATATTCTTACCTCAACGTTAACTCTATTGAAGACACACACACACACAGACACACACACACACTCTTAAAAACACACTGAGAAATATTAATGGAAAAATAAAGCATAAGAAAATTAATAATACGAGACTAATAAATCATGGCATATAATGATAGAAAGTCATGTGAAATTGATCAAAAACATCTTTCTTTTATTTAAGGTATAATTTACGTAAAATAAAATGTAAAGATCTTAGGGTTCTGGAAACTGAGTTTTAATACTTGATTAAACATATACATCTTCCACCCAAAAGATGATAAAGCACATTGCCATCATCTCAGAAAATTATTTTGTGCCAATTTCCAGTAAATTCTTCTCTCAAAGGTGACCACTTCTGATTAGTATCACCATAGATTAGCTTTCCCGACTCTTACCATTCATATAAATGCAATCACATGGCAAATATATTTTGTGTCTGGCTTCTTTCACCCAAGAAACTATATTTGAGATTTATAGTATGTTGTGGTTGTATCAGTAATAGGCCTAATGCTTATAATATTCCTTTATCTTCTTTTTAATGTCTACAGGATCTTTTGATAGTGATATTTGTACTTTTTACTCTTGCCATCATCAACTGTCTTACCAAGGGCTTATTAATTTTACTAATCTCAAAAATATCAGTGTTTATCTTGATTTTTAAAAATTCTTTCTTCATTTTTATGTCTCTGATTTTCACCCCTATTTTTATCATGGCCTCTCTTCAGGTTTAATTCGCTTTTATGTTCCTAGCTTCTTATTTTGGAAGCTTTGGTAATTAATTATTTCTTTTTTAATATAAGACATTTGTATGAGAAGTTTGTTATTAATATTATAAATTTCCATTAATCACTGCTTAACTTCAACCGCCAAAAAAAAAAAAATGTTCTGTTTCCCTTATCATTCAGTTTAAAATATTTTCTAAATCCCCTCATAGTTTTTTGTCATGGTTTCTTACAAATGTGTCTTTAAATTTTCACATATTTATGGATTTTATCAATACTTCATTGTAAATGACTTCTAATTTAATACCATCATCACTACAGAACGTATGTTTTATGTTTTCAGTTCTTTGACATAGATTAAGCCTTTTGTCATAGTCAAGTCTTTTGATGATTTTGGTAAATATTTCTAAGAGTAATTAGAAAGAATATGTATTCTCCATTTGGGGATAGCACTTTATACATGTCATTAGACTAAGCTGGTGGATAGCGTTGTTCAAGTGTTCTACATTATTACTGAGTTTGTGTCTACTTGTTTTATAAAATATCAGATAATAAAATATCCAGATATGATTCTGGATTTCCCTTCTTTTTTTGCCAATGTTTAACTCACATGTTTTGAATATCTGTAAAAAGGTGATGACATCATGTGAATTGTTATATTTTCTTAATAAATTGTCTAACATTTTAATATATCACTATGAAATATTTGCATTTATCTTCGATAATACTCTGATTTAAATTTTATTTTATGTGATATTAATACACCTTCATCTTATTTTTTATGCTCACTTTGCCTAGCTTACTTGTTCCATGGTCTTATTTTCATCTGTGTCACACGTACACACACATATACACTCACATATACACATATATTTACTTATCTAGTGCACTTGTCCTCAGCTCTCTGATAGGTTTTAAAAAGCAAAGATTTATAACTTACCTCAATTATTCTCATTGTTAGAGAGCAATTATCATTTGCAACTTCTACAATCTTAAACAGAAGTCAACTCAGATACATCCTCTTAAATTAGAATTTTGCTTGTTTTTGTAGTTTTACATTGTAGTTGTAGGTGAATAGATAATGTTATGTTATATAGCCAGGCTTTCTTTGCTTTCAGGCATGTATCATAGTAACAAATAAGCCAACATCTATTGCTTTATAAGAAGATGAAATATAATTTTCCTATGAAGAAAAATATTTTAAAAATATCTTCTGCTTTCCAGATGCATGTTAGCTAGATGTTCTGATTAGCCTTCTTAGATAAAAAAAAAAAAAAAAAAAAAAAAACTTCAGAAGGTACTTCTGTTCTCCGAATAAGCAAAGAAAACACCAAGCCTCATTTAAACCAAAAAAATACTGAGCTGAGAAAACATCATTTGCTCTATTAAAGAATTATTCTTTAAAATGAGAGTTTCTATATTGGTTGCTCCATAAACCCCCACAATTCTAGAATATCTAGATTTGTCTGTTTATTTTTCATTTGCATTTTTCTGTCACTGTAAAACAAAAATACAGAGAAATGCTCAGGGATATGGACCATAAGCCTCTATAGCAGAGCAGGGATTAACTTCAAAGATGGACATCCACAGCATTTAACTTTCTGAGGTATAAAGGGAAATATTTCAATAGAGTGGTTGGCAGAGACCTCTGTGGGGAGATGACATTTTTATAGGGATTTTTTCTTTTTTGTTTATTAATGTATTATTTATATACAGCCAATTTTACCAAGTTCAAATGTACAGGTTGAGAAATTTTGGTAATTGTATGTAATAATGAAACTATCACAAAGATCAAAATATAGAACAGTTCCCTTACCCTAAAACATTTTCTGGTGTCCCTTTGCATTCAATTCTCTCCCCACAACCACAGCCCCAGGCAACAACTGATCTGTTTTCTTTCACAAAATTATGCCTCTTCTAGAATTCCTTGTAAGTGGAATCATGCATGTGTTTGGCTTGACTCTTTTAATTTAGCATGATGCTTAGGAGATTGATTCATGTTGTGCTATGCCTGAATAGTTTTCTATGGTATGGAAATACACAATATGTTTACCCATTCACAGGTGAATGCACATTTGGTTTGCCTCCAGATTTTGACAATTTCAAATAATGCAGCTATGAACATTTATGTACATATATTTATTGCCATTTCACTTTAGTAAGTATCTAGGAGTGAAGTTTCTTTGTCATACTGTAACTGGATGTTTAATTTTATGAGAAAATACTATAGTGTTTTCTAAGGAGAATGCATGATTTTGCATTCCCACAAGCAACGTATGTATTCCAGTTGCTCCAAATCACCTGCAACACTAGATACTGTTGTCTTTTTAACCTCAGTCACTTTATTGGAAGTGACTGGAAGCTACTTTAGATTGAGTAGCAGGAGAGCTCTTGCAAAGGGTGTGATATTTGAGACTTGTTTTGTGTCCCAACATATGGCCTATCCTTGAGAATGTTCCATGTGCCCCTGAGGAGAATGTGTACTCTGCTGCATTTGGATGGATGTTCTGTATCAGTGTATCAAATCCATCTGGTCTAATCTTTTATTTAAGGCTGCTGTTTCTTTGTTGACTTTCTGTCTATTCCTATTCCTACCCTATTCCTTCACTTTAAATTTACCCTTCTTTATTTTCTTCAAATCACTTATAAATTTTGATATGTCTTGCTTATTAAGTTATTATCACTAGTAGAATGAAATTCCATCCTACTATGAATAAGAGTATCTCCTGTTGTCTTCACCCTTTTTCAGAAAGGGCCACTAAGTAAAACTTCACTTTGTGTTATCCATCATATCTGTTTATCCGTCTATGTATCTACCTAGTAATTCTGTCTATATAATTTGAATAATTAAAACATGTAAGGTTAATATGCAGTTAAATTTTTTCACATACCTTACTTATGATAATTATAACAAAATTCTGTGAAGCAACAGGGCATTGTTCTTACCAATTATTTTGCAGGTGAGAAAATTGAGGTTCTTAAAAAGAGCAAAAAAAAAAAAAAAATCCCTTGAAAATTTAATGAAGTCATCAAATTCACATAGGTATAGAAGTAGAACTAATTCTTAAACCCAAGCTTTCTGATACTAAACTTGCATTCATTTCATTACCTTATTATCATGTATACCATAGGAATTAACTTTTATATTTGGTTAGCTTTCAATACATTTTAAAATATCAATTTGATAAGAGGTTAGACATGATAGTAAATATACTAAATTAAATTAAGTTTTTATGTACCTATAAGAGTCTAAGACTTTTAATTAGCTTGGCACTTGTTAAATTTTCAAAGAATTCACTGCTTTAAAAATGGTAAGAATTTAAAGGTGTATATATGCATGAGACAGGATTTGAACTCCACTAAAACAGAATTTATAGTATAGAAATAAATGACTAGTCCAATAACAAAACTACAAATGAAATATTTAAGGATGAGAAAACCTAATCCCAATTCTTATAATAATTTTCATATGATCATGAAAATGTAAAGGTCAAAATATCAAACATCTTAAGATGCTCAGGTATAAATTTACAGCAAAGGCAGTTCACAACCACAACCTGATTGAGGAGGCTGTCTAAACAAATGCAAAACTTGTCTAAACAAATGTACAGACTCACTAATGCTGATGTTTTAAGGTTTGGTTTTTAGTCTCCTAATGTTTATCCCCCTTAAAAGAACTTTCTATTTGATCATAGACTGAAAGAAAACTAAAACACATCTATGTCTCTGTCTCTGTCTCTGTCTCTGTCTCACACACACACACACACCACACACGCACACACACACACACACACCACACACACGCACACACACACACCACACACACCCCAGGAGGAAATGATATTAGAGGTAAAGTCTTGACCAACAACCATATATTCGATAAACTTGCTAGATTCATTTGACCTAAAATGAATTACGTTGTATCAGGTACATTACAGAGATGAACTTCACCATAATGAAATTTAGGTCTTAGGATTTCAGACAGAAAGAGAAAGAAGAAAAAAAGCTGGATACGAGGTACTCTCCAGTGCATTACTCAAGCCCTCTAATTGCCACTTTGAAAGCTGAAAATCTGAAACATGGCTTCTTATACTGAGATTTTACTCCCTGGATGTCAAGAAACTCTGGGTGCATCTGCTTCTATATTTTATTAAAAAGCAGTACACAAGAAGGTGGAGACATAGTATGTCATATCCTGATTTGTTGGCAATTTCCTATTGCTGAAAATTAAACTGGACTATAATTGAAAAGTGATCATTATCCCTGTATTTTATTACTTTGTGCAATGCTAATGTGTAGGCGGTGGTTGATTAATTTTATAACTGCCCTTTGATACACAAGAAAGGGAAATTTGGATGCTGAGCAAGATAGTCAGAGGGCTGATGTGCCAGTTTAAAGTCAGACGAATATTGGGTCAAAGTGTAAAAATAAAAAATGCCTTATGACAATAATGAAAGCATCCAACATTGTCTCTCAAGGTGAACAGGATCTCTGTTTCTAAATATAAATCCTATGAGAGAAGAATGATGCTTAATGAACTATGTGGATGAGGAATTTATTCTCATGCTCATGACTCATTCAGTTCCTTTTGCAATTTCAAAGGAAACAACATCAGTTAACCTTTACTGGCAATACAAGGTTATCATTAATAAGTAGCCACAGTGTAATAAGTTATTATAATTCAGAATAACAGGGATTGGAACAAAGTATTTTATAGTCACTGTTGGAAATTATACTCATTCAAAATTATAGACAATATTAAAAGTTATATTTTAATCTTCATTTCTCTTCCCAGGCTCTATAGGGCACCCCACTTTCTCTTCTTTTTACTGCTTTTTTCATGTTTATTTGTCCTCTAAATAATATTAATGCTATTAATGTATTAAAGCAGCCTAGTACTGTAATGTTTTTAAAAGACAATTCATGAACACAGTAAAAAAAATAATGAAGGGTTTCCCTCGTGTCTCAGTGGTTAAGAATCCACCTGCCAATGCAGGGGACACGGGTTCGAGCCCTGGTCCGGGAAGATCCCACATGCCGCGGAGCAACTAAGCCCATTCGCCACAACCACTGAGCCTGCGCTCTAGAGCCCACAAGCCACAACTACTGAAGCCCGCGCGCCTAGAGCCCGTGCTCCGCAACAAGAGAAGCCAGCACACCACAATGAAGAGTAGCCCCTGCTCACCGCAACTAGGAATGCCCACGCACAGCAACGAAGACCCAACACAGCCAAAAATAAATAAAAAAATAATAATAATGAAGCTCAGAGATGCAAACAGCTGTAAAGAGAGTGACCCCCACACTTAACAACAAGAAAAACTTGGAGAAACTGAAAATTAATTATATTTTCAAACTCACCAAAGAACTGAGGTCTCAGGACAATCGAATAATCATAAATTTAAAGAAAGAGAGCTGCCTAAGGGAGAAACGGGTCCTGAACATTTTCTTAAATGAGGCAGACATCACTGGGCTTCATACAAGCCAATAAGAAGATATAGCTGAATCTTCTGAATTAAGCACAGACTGTAAAGACCTTGGAGGTCACAGATAGAAGAAAGCCTGCATTGTTGAGGTCTTTTCCCCATGAACCCCAACTGGTACTCACAGGGAATATGAGAGAGCTTTAGAGAGAAAAGCTTTAGAGAGCTTTTCTTGTGGTACTAGTCGAGAGAGCAGAACGGAAAGGCAATCAGTAACAATACCAAAAACAAAACTGTCTCCCCTATTTTGCCCGTGGATCACATGCCTTCATCTGCAGGGGAAGAAAACAAAAAAGGCCATTTTAGGACACTGGTAGAAACCAATTGCCGTGGGGGAAAGAAAGTGAAAAAAAAATCACTAACCAGGGGAGGGGCAGGAATATTTACTCTGCTCAGCACTACAGCTGGAGGAGGGGCATGTGTTGAACATGCCCTGATACAGAGACACAGTGCCTGACTAAGACTGAGGTTTAGTTAGAACAGAAGTGCATGCCCTTCCCCAACCCCCATTATCAAGCTAGCAAGAACTGGGTAAAAATAATAACAATACAGCTAGGAGAGATGAAAGACATATTGTCTCTAGATACTAGCACAAAGGAAAGACTCAAACCCAGGCAGGAAGCAGACATTAAGAAAATGACCTCTGGAAAACCAGGTCCTTCCCTAACCTTAAGGTATCAGGAGAGGAATTTGAAGCCTGTGGTGCACTGAGGATATTCATAGCAACAACACACCTCAATTAAGCCCAGCTACTAAAGGTCTGACAAAAGAAATGGAACACTCAACTCTGAGCATAAAAAAAATTTATATCATCATCTACTTTCTTACACAATATCTCTAGCTTTTATTAAAAGTTATGAGGCGTAAAATCTATAAGGTAAAGCATACTCTGAAGCCACAAAGTCTTCACCAGAAGCAGACTCTGATATGACACACACACAGTAGAACAATTAGAAAGGCAATTTAAAATAACTTTAATTGTGGACTTGGATTAGCTGTAAATATACATTACAAACTCTAGGACAACCACTTAAAAAGGTAAAAAATGTATAACCAATATGTTAAGAAAGGAGAGTAAACGGAACCATATAAAATATCCAATTAAAACCATGAATAGCAGAAAAGGAGTGAAGACAAAAATAGAAAAAAGAACAAGGGCAACAAATAGAAAATAGTAATAAATATGGAGGATATTAATCCAACTATACCAATAAGCACTTTGAACATCAATGGCTTATATACACCAATATAAAGAGATTATAAGAGTGGATCAAAAAACACAACCCAACTATATGTTGTCTACAAAACCCCATTTTAAATATAAAGACACATACAGATTAAAAGTAAATGGATGGAGAAAAATGTACCATACTAACACTAATCCCCCCCCACAAAAAAGCAGGAGTAGCTATGTCAATGTCAGACAGAGCAGACTTCAAAGCAAGGAAAGTTATCAGGATAAAGAAGGGTATTACATAATGACAAAGGGGTCAATTCTCCAAGACATAAAAATCCTTAATACTTCTATACTTAATAACAGAATGTCAAACTATGTGAGGCAGAAACTGATAGAACTCCAAGGAGAAACAGGTGAATCCACTATCATAGTTGGAAATTTTGATACCCCTTTATCAGAAATGGACAGATCTAGTGGGCAGAAAATTAGTAAGGACATAGTTGAACACTAAATTACTCTCATGGTACAACTGACATCTATACACTACTTCATGCAACAATAGCAGAATAAATATTTTTCTCAAACTTACATGAAGTATCCACCAAGATAGATCACGTTCTGAGATATAATACACACTTTAACAAATTTAAAATAAGAGAAATAATTAAGGTTTCCCAGTTGAGTGGCTGTGGTTCCCACTGTAAGGTCTGGCCTTCAGAAAAGAGGAATGAAGCTCTTCAAGGATGGCAGGGCTTCCTCACAAATTTATTTCTCGAGTATTGATGAAAGGTATGTCTTCTGGATCCTCCTAGTATGGGTGAGTAGGCCTTAAATGACAAATCCACTCTACTGTTTCAATGTCCCTAAGCCTCTGAATCCCTTCCTCTATATTAAACTGAGAAATGGAATACTTCCTGCCCTATCAGTAAACAAAGGATGTCACAGTCATCAGCAATTGCAGCCACCATGGATGGTGAGCTGGTGAGCCTTGAGAGAACTCAGGAAGGAAAGAATACCTGCCATCTAGCAGCCACCAGACTGCAGCCACTCCCCATGGTGAGCCCTGAGGAAACTCAGGATGTGAAAACGCAGGATACTGGCCCCAGATAGCTGAGGTGCATATCAAAGGAATGATTTCAGTGAGCCGAGACTCTCGCATCTTCCCATACATAGGAAAGTGCTAAATTCCTTAACTTGGGATATCTGGTTTTCTTTAATTAACAATAATCTTTTGATATTCTGAACTACCTGTCCTTTGTTGCAAAACTTCTATATAACTTGCCTCCCCCGCTCACCTCCTCAGAGCAGTTCTCTCAGGGTTACTTGAGATGCTGCCTCCCGGGCTTAAAGTCCTAAAAATTCCTGCCGAATAAAACATAACTCTCAACTTTTAGGTGGTGAATAATTCTTAAGTCCACAAAACCAAGGGAGAACTGGCATTTCCATTTCACTCATGGTGGGCCACCTTTTGGTTTAACTTTCAACAATCAAACAAACTACTCAAGCTGCAAAATTAAATGCGGAATCTCCGTTTAGTGGCCCATATCAATGAATTTGGCCTGATCCAACTTTATGTCCCTTACACCATTATCCCACACCCATAGTATCCATTCTCACACATGCTTCCCAGAATTCTGCTTGTATAAATTAGAAATTCAGAAAGCTATTTTGGAGTGTAGTACACTTCCTCATGTGTCACACTTAGGGGCCTGCTAGCACTTGAGTCTAGTGATAGGTCTAGAACCAAAGAAGGATTGGTGGTGGTGGGTCCTGGGAAAAACTAATGTTGTCTTGCATGGCATCTGCCTCAGTGGAGGCAATTACCATTTCCTCAGGTAATGCAAGGTTAATCCCATCCAATGATATGAAAAGGCCAATAGTGTACAATGACTGCTCTCAGACCACAATGGAATTAAACTAGAAATCAATAACAGAAAGATAACTGGAAAATCCCACAATATGTGGAGATTAAACAAACTTCATGGGTCAAAGGAAGAATCTCAAAAGCAAATTTAAAATATTTTGAAATAAATTAAAACACAATTTATCAACATTTGTGGGATCAGTAAAAGCAGTGCTGAGAGGGAAATCTAAAGTGTTGAACGCACGTATTAGAAAAGAAAAAATAAGTCTAAAATCAATAAAATAATTTTCCACCTTAGGAAATTAGAAAAAGAAAAGTAAATTAAATCCAAAGTAAGCAGAAGAAAAGAAATAATAAGAATTAGAGCAGAAATCACTGCAATGAAAAACAGGAAATCAATGAAGAATATCAATGAAACCAAAAGCTGGTTCTTTGAAAAGATCAATAAAACAAACAAGTCTTTGTCCATGCTAAGAGAAATAAGTTTTACCATGCAAACACTGATTTAAAGAAAGCTATAAATCTAAAATAACATTAAATAAATAGACTTCAGAGCAAGGGATATTATCAGTATTAAGGCAGGACGTTACATAAAGAAAAGGGGTAAATTGCCCAAGGAGACATAAAAATTCTAAACATATACACACTTAACAACACAGCTTTTAAATAAATTAGACAAAATTGTTCATTTTTATGTTTTATAAAAAAACAGAAAAAAATAAAAACAACTCAGACCTAGATGCATCTATGTGAGGTTTGTAGTAATTAATTTAAAGATGTCACACTTAAAATTTAGCATCAAGAAATCTCTCTTGCAAATAAGTACTAGAATGCATAATCCAGCTAAACCAAAGTGATTTCAAAATAGAGAAAACAAGAATCAGAAATTCGTATTATAAAAAAACCTGGCTATAAATACTGAAATTAAAATCACCATTAATTTTTTTTAAACAATTAAGTTACAAAGTTGAAATATCAAAACAGAAACTTTTGTACAGACATCACAGAATGTTAAAAGGTTACTAAAACTAGTCTTAAATAAGAACATCAGATAATATTAAGATCAAGTAATATATAAAAATTTTGGAGATAAAATTCTTCTATATTATTCTTTAATAAAGATATTTTGTTTTTATGTTAGTATCTATTTGATTATATTATTACATGCATATTTTATTTTCCAAAAATGGAAGAGAATAAAAAATTAAATGAAAATCACTCAGATTCCCATTTCCCAGAAATAATCCCTATCAACATAATATTTTTCATATTTTGAGAAATATATGAAAAGCATACACATACACACATATTGTGTCATTTATATAAAATACTGGAAGGAAGCCCCACAAAACAGAAGTCTTAATATCCAAGACATGTTATTATAGGTAATTTTTAACACTTTTTTGCCAATTTTTTCTTGAAAAAGTTTGTTACTCTTGTATATAATAAGAAAAATATTAATAGACAATATTTTGAAACAGGTAATTCCCATTTATATTATTTACTTATTTATTTTTATTAAAATATATCAAAAGTAGGTTTTCATTGTATCATATATTTAAATTATACACTATTTTTCTTTTCAATTTTGGTAATACCATAGTGCAGCGGTCCCCAACCTTTTTTGGCACCAGGGACTGGTTTCATGGAAGCCAATTTTTCCACAGACCGGGACGCGGGGGTGGGGGGGGTATTGCAAGCGATGTGGAGCGATGGGGAGCGGCAGATGAATCTTCACTCACTTGCCTGCTGCTCACCTCCTGCTGCGCAGCCTGGTTCCTAACAGGCCACAGACCAGTACCGGTCACTTTCGTTTCTAGCAGTGAAATAGGTTCTCTGGAAAGTTAACGCTAAAATTGGTAAGGGACAAAAAAGGGTGTATTCCAAAGGGGTTTTGTCACTTCACCAGCAATTTATGAATATTCCAATTGTTTCAAATCTTTGCTAATACTTGATTTTGGTAAGTCTTTATTTTTTTACCATTATAATGGGTGTGTAATGTTATTTCATTATGGTTTTAAATTGCATTTCCTTCATGACTAGTGCTCTTGAGCATTTTTCCATGTGCATAGTGACCATTCATATACATTCCTTTACAAAGCATCGCTTCAATTTTTTACCCATTTATAGTTTTGTTATATTTATACTGTTGTTCTTTTATGATTGAATTTTTTTTTTTAATTAATTTATTTATTTATGGCTGTGTTGGATCTTCGTTTCTGTGCGAGGGCTTTCTCTAGTTGTGGCAAGCGGGGGCCACTCTTCATCGCAGTGCGCGGGCCTCTCACTATCGTGGCCTCTCTGGTTGCGGAGCACAGGCTCCAGACGCGCAGGCTCAGCAATTGTGGCTCACGGGCCTAGTTGCTCCGCGGCATGTGGGATCTTCCCAGACCAGGGCTTGAACCCGTGTCCCCTGCATTGGCAGGCAGATTCTCAACCACTGCGCCACCAGGGAAGCCCTATGATTGAATTTTAATAGATTTAAATACTTAGGCTACAAAAATATTTTCAGATATAGTTCTTATATTCTGAATACAGGGTATTTTCAGATTTATTTATTACAATATTTTCTCCTAATTTGTGGCCTGAATTTTCATTTTCTTTAGAGTGATTTTCAATGAGCAGATGTTTTTTGATTTGAAGTCCAGTTCATCATTTTTTTTCTTTTTTGTTTCATGATTTCTTTGCCTATCTGAAAATCACTGTCAATCATAACAATCATTTTCTACTAAATACTTTTTGTGGTTGTCTGTTTCACAAATTTTACAATGTTTGCTTTTATAATCAAGTCTGTGATCCATATTGAGACAAATTATTACGTATCACATGAGGTAAGAGTCAAGATTCACTTTTTAAAACATGTAGAGAGATATCCAGTTGTGTCTGTACCAGTTGTTGAAAAGACTATCTTTTCTCTTTTGTAACTGTCTTGCTGTCTTTGTCAAAAATTGATTGGCACAAATGTGTGTCAATTATTTTAACAGTATTTGAAACCAGCTAATTTACATCATACAACTCTAGCCTTTTTTAAATAATAGATTTCAATAATAGATTTTAAGACATTTTCGTTGTTACATGTAATTTAGAATCAGCTTATCAATTTCTACAAAGAAAAAATCTGCTGAGATATTGATTTGGATTGTGTTGAATCTACAGATCAACTTGGATCAAATTTCCCTTTTAAAAATATTGAGTCATCCAACACAGGAACCTGGTAAAAATATCCATGTATTTAAGTCTTCTTTAATTACCCTCAATAGTGTTTTATAGTTTCTGTTGTAAAATTATTAAACATTTTATTTAACATATCTAAAAATTCTTCATTTTTGAGGCTTTTGATGATTTTATTGTTCATTTTTTTAAATTATGTCTATTGCTGATATATACATGCAAATGATTTTTTTCAATCAACTCTGTTCTATGGTCTTATAAAAGTCAGTTGTTAGTTCTAGCAGCTTTTATTAGATTCCTTAGAATTTCTAAATATACAATTATGTCTTCAGCAAATAAAGGCAGTTTAATTCTCTTTTCAAGCTGTAGGCCTAGATTTCTTTTTCTTGATTTATTTCATTAGTAAAATGTTCAGTTCAATATTGAATGGCAATAATAATAATGAAAATCTTTGCCTTTTCCTAATAATAGAAAAGAGAATCCAGTTAGTTCTTTCTCAAATATCCCATTTCTCTCTTTTTTATGTTCGCTTTCATTTAAATATTTGTACAAAAGTATAACAGCTCGTCTAAAATTCTTGCTAATTCCATCACCTTTGACATTTTTGGGTCTATTTCTATTGATTTTTTTAAAAAATGCCTGGTTTTGAGTCACATTTTCCTGCTTCTTGGTGTGTTTAGGATTTTTTATTGGGTGCTGAACTTAGTGAAAACTGCATTATTGAGTGCACTTTTTAAAATGTCTTTCTATAAAGAACATTAAGTGCTGTTTTGGCAGGCAGTTATTGGCAGTTTAGTTTGCTTCTTTTCAGGTATATATATATATACATTTTTCTTTTTCTTTTTTTCTCCCAGTGTTATTGTTACAGAATTGACATGCAGCACTATATTATAAGCATAATGTTTGACTTGCATACATCATGAAATGATTATCACAATAAATTTAGTGAACATTCATCATCTCATATAGATACAAAATTAAATAAATAGAAAAAATGGTTTTTCTTATGATGAGAATTCTTAGGATTTACTCTCTTAACAACTTCCATATATAATGTACAGCTATGTTAATTATATTTATCATGCTGTAAATTCCATCCTTAGTACTTATTTATCTTGTAACTGTAAGTTTGTACCTTTTGACTGCTTTCATCCAATTCCCCCTCCCCACCATCTGCCGCTGGTAACCACAAACCTGATCTCTTTTTATATGAGTTCGTTTGTTTTTAAAGTATAATTGACCTACAACACTATATTAGTTCCTGTTACACAACATAGTGATTCAATATTTCTATACATTTCAAAATGATCACCAAGATAAGTCTAAAGTTATAGTTGTCCCCATACAAAGATATTACATAGCATACACACTGTACATAGCTACATATATACATATATATATGATTATTTTAAGTTGCTAACCTCTTATGTTCAAACGCATTCAGGTCTAATTTTTAAGGCATTTCTAGGGAGGGTCTGGAGTAGCCTCCACTACAGAGGTATTTTACTCTGCTAAGGTGTGTCCTACTTGGAGTCCCTTCTAAATTCCAGGTCAGCAGTGAGGATTCTCAACTCTGGCTGATTCGAACTCAAACAGCTCCTCAACATTGTGATCTCTGAGAATATTGAACTTGCAACTCCCTGGTGGATTTCTGCTGGCTTTCTACACTATGACTTTCCATATGTAAGAACTCTTATTCAAGAAGGACTCAAGGAGATGCCTACTCTGTTTCCTGGAGCTCACTTTCTGCATAACTTTCTTCATTCTGCCCTACAAATGCTGCTGCCTCAACTCCCCCAAACTTCAATCATCACCTCCTCATTTCAGTGAGGACATAGGATTCTGTTTGGTTTCCTTCCTCATGTACCTAAGGTCCAGAAATTGCCTCCAGCAGAAAAGTGGGGGAATCATAGGCTTACCTCATCTGTTTTCCTTCTCTCGGAGATTACAGTCCTATACTGCCTATTTTTGAATGTCTAAAAAGGGTTTTTCATATATTTTTTCCTAATTTTTTTCACTGTTACAATTGATATTTTTTCCTAATTTTTTTTCACTGTTGTGATTGAGGTTATGCCTAGTCTTTATTACTCTACCATAGCTGGGAGCAAAATTCAACAGTTTGCCTTTTCAATAAACTTTTTAAAAATATATTTTAGAATAATTTTAGATTCGTAAAAGAGTTTCAAGAATATTACAGAGAACTTGCACATATCCCACATTTAGATTCCCCTACTGTTATCACTATTATAGTACATTTGTCACAACTAATGAGCAGATCTTACTACATAATTAAAGGCCATACTTTATTAATATTTCATTAGTTTTTCCTAATGTCCTTTTTCTACCCCAGGACCCTATCTATGATACCACATTACATTTATTCGTCATGTCTCGTTAGGTTCCTAGATTGTAACAGTTTCTCAGCCTTTCCCTGTTTCTGATGACCTCAACAATTTGCTTTTCATTTGTTTCCTGCTTTCCTTAAACTTTGTTAAAAACTTTTGTATATTAATCAAATAAAGAGTGTAATATGTCATTTCACCTACCAAATTAATGAAGTAGTTAAAAATTATAAAATATAATTTTGATAATTCCCATATAATTGCTCTCCTCTTTAGAGTAGCTTATATCTGTATTTATATGCTCCAAACATACCTGAATATCTTTATTGCATTATTTTCATTTTTATATCTTATTTCATTAGTATTTTCTGAGGAAAAACTACAGGTTTTTACTCAGATCTCAAAAAGAGGTGGCAGTCATCATGGATGGAGAAAACAGGCAAAGTGGTGGAATGTGCTGCACTCAGTTAATCACAAGAATGAAGATAATCAAGCTTCAAAGGAATCTGATCAGGTAGAGTTAAAGGTCCTATTGCTGTCACATTGCACAACATCCAGTCCAAATAGCCCAGCAGTAAACTTCATGCCTGACAGCAATGGCACTTTAATAACAAAAATCCCAACTGTGATGGTTAATTTTATCTGTCTACTTGGCTAGGCTATGATGCCCAGTTGTTTGGTCAAATACTAGTCTAGATGTTGCCGTGAAGGTATTTCTTAAGATGTGATTAACATTTAGAATCGGTGGGTGAGACTCATCCAATCAGGTGAAGGCCGTACAAGCGAAGAGTGATGTCTTCCAAGAAAGAAATTCCTTTTTCCAGACTGCCTTCAGACTCAAAACTGCAGCGTTAACTCTTGCTGGAATTCTCAACCAGCTGGTCTGCCCTGAAGATTTTGGATTTTCAAAGCCCCAGAATCATGTGGGCCAATTCCTTAAAATAAATCTCTCTTGTCTCTCTCTCTCTCTCTCTTACTCTCTCTCTCTCTCTCTCTCTCTCTCTCCCTCTCTCTCTCTCTCTCTCTCTCTCTCTCTCTATATATATATATATATATATATATATAAACAAACCGTTCTCTATATGACCCTTGAACAACACTGGTTTGAACTGCACAGATCCAGTTACAGGTAGATATTTTTCAATAGTAAATACTACAGTACTACACAATCTCTGGTTAGTTGAATCCACAGATATGGAGAAACCATGGATATGGAGGACAAACTATAAATTATATACAAATTTTTGACTGCATGGAAGGTCAGTGCCTCCAACCCTCACATTATTTAAGGATCAATTATATATAAAAAATCTCCAATTGTTTCTGTTCTCTGAAGAACCCTGACTAATACACTAATGAATTAGTGGTGGGGCTACAAATGGGAATGGTGAATGGGGAAGAGTTGGGTCAAGATAGAGAAGAAAAGTCCCAAAGAGGAAGCATATCACTTATGCAGAAAAGTGTGAGCCTGTGCTCTCCAGGGACTGTCTAGCTTCTGCTGCCCTGTGGCTCCTCTCAGTTATTCCATTCAAGTTAAGAGTAAACAATAACATATAATCACACATCCTTGTTTCTTTAGTTCTACTCATCATGAAATCCTGCTGGAATTCTAACAGCAGCCCTGGACCTGGCCTGTGCCCAGGTTCCTGCTGCTTTGGGCCAATCCTAAAGGAGGAGTAAGTAATTACATAGTGTCAACAAAAAACAACACAGAAAGAGAGAGATAAATATTGGAAAAATGCAATCTAAGGTTAAAAAAATAAATCAGTAAATAGGGCAAAGATAATCACTGTCATTGATAAAGCGTACAATCTGCATTAAAGCTAAAACTGTCTTGACTTTTCTCTTAATATTCTTTGAACTTGCACATTGTGGCAGTAGCATTTTAAGGTCTTCACGTGTATTAATTAATTTACTTCCAAGTTAACCCTAAAAGCTAGATGGTATTATAAAATTCATTTTCAAGTTGAAAAAAGGAAGGCAGAAGGAGATTAAATAATTTCTTCAACGTTCCAGAGTTGGTAAGTACCAAAGCTGGGTTTGAATCCAGAGAGTCTATATCCAGAAGCCATATTTTAAAATATGATATAGTACTGCTTCTTCACTTTTCCTTTACCATACCTTTGAATGCACGCAGAAAAAAACAAACAAAAAAAAACTATAAAGACAACTTGAGAAAAATGTTACACTTACTTGATACTGTTATAAACTCCTCTCCTTTTTAGAAGAAATAAGAACTGCAAACAACCAAATATACTAGCTGAAGTACACAATCAACAAAACTACATTTTCTAGCTATTCTAATCAACTAAAATTAGAGTATAAATAAATAACTTTAGGAATGAGAACAAGCACATAAAGTACAGAAAAAATTATCAAACACATTATATAGTCTTATACCAATACATCAAAATCTAGATAAAATAGCTGATTTTTTAAGATAGTATATAACAGCATAATTACATAAAATTTAGTTAATATAAACTGAACAATAATTGTGAAAGAAACTGTTGAAATTTTCAAAAAAAAATACTTCCTAAAGCTCTCAGGCTCACACTGTCACAGGCTGTTTCAACTTTGAAGGTATTCATAATTCTTTTGTGAATTAAACTTTTACAGAGCATAGGAAAAGAACAATTTTCATTTTGTAAAAACTAGGATAATAAGATAACCTTGATTAAAGAACCCACAAACTAGAGTATATTGAGAGAAAATAAACCCTAAACATGAAATAGTAAAATTAATACTGAGCTACATTTATAGACTAATACACCATGATTAGTACATAACTACCCCACACATATTAGGCTGTCTCAATGAAATAAATCTATTAATAATCTTTTCAAACTAACAGGACAAAAACAAATAATACATAGAGTGGAAAAACTTGCAAAATTATATGACAGGTGTAAAAAGTAATCAAATCTGAAATTCACACCTGATTTTTAAAAATAAGACCTCTTATTAAGAAAAACACAGAAAAAAATGTTTTAAATGGAAAAATATATCAACTTCAAACAAACATCTCATGTTTTGAAGTAAAAAGCCGAAGTGTTATGATATCTCTACTATTTTGTATCAATGTCCTAAACTTTTTAGCCCAGTTCCCTGTGATAAGAGAAACTAAATAAGAACTATAAGTACTTGTAAGTAGGAAACAAGCTTATAACTACTTATAGATATGATAATAGCTCCTATAAAAGGGCCGCCCATCCCTTCTTCTTTGCACAAGACACCAATGTCCTTTGAAGAACCGGTTTTCCTCCCAGACAAAAGGAATGGATTTCGATTCGCCTAAGCCTGTGCCAGTGATGCCATCCCCCTTGCTGGTGATGGATTTAGGCTTGGGCAGGTGATACGGCTTGGGCAGTATTCAGAGCGCCTGCACATTCTCAGAGTGCCGCTAGTCCCTGGACTTCACAGATGAGCAGTTCATTTTAGCTTAAATGCAGACGGCTTCAGCTTTCTTCGGTAGATTCACAGGACCAGAATCCTTGACATGTTTTGAACTGAACGTTACCAGTCATAGGAATCTCACTGAATCACCTCTATAAATATCTCAAAAAGCAAATATTTGAAGGATACATTATCTTCCTCCACATAAAAGAGTTATCCTTCTTTACATCTGATTCTCTCTCTATTTTCTCTCTCTTTCCAATCCAAAGAGTTTCTGTTCTCAGTGCCACTCTGTAATCTTCTGGGACACACAGCAAGTTAGTTGTGATCTTTTTCTCTCCTTTCCTGCCTTCCTTAGAGGCGAAAGGAATTGTGATATAACTTCCTACGCACTCCTTACTTCCCCCACATACAACCTTAAAACCATCAGAAAATAGCGACATTAATTAACACTCATTTTTAAAACTCTGATTGGCCTTCTCCATTACATATTTTATAAACCATTTAATTACATTATAAGCACTTCTTTCTACATTACTATTACTTACATAAAATGGATAATACAGAAAAGCTATAGTTCCTCGCCCATCCTCTAGAGGCAACTACACTCAGCTAATTTTTTTTTTTGTGGGGGAGGGGAATCTTGTATTTGTATCCATATTTCTGAAGAATATACTTATAAAGTTTTTTCTTGATTTTTAAAATTTAAACATTTACTATTTATATCCAACAGTGGAAAGTTAGATTTTAACATTCTCTGAACTGGATCCTCTCCTGTACATTCCCCACCTCCAACCCAAAACATATACATGTTCCACTTGTTTCATTATGATCCATTATATCCCTATTTTGTCATTGTTTCTGTATCCTCTGTGCCCTTCTTGTTCTCTGTTGGTTTAGTCTTCATATTCCATTTTAGATTATTTCTTCAGTTTTTAATGATTCTTCCCTCTCTGTACACAGACACTAAATTGCTGACAGGAACATGGGTGAACCTTGTTTCTTGGTGGACCTCCATAAAGAATGCTTCCATGGGGAGTTGGCTACTTAATGAGAAAATTTGTAAAACTTTTCTTTTTAGCCAGTTTCTCCACAGAATCCTTCATATTCTCCAACTTATTGCCTAAGACACAAAGCCTGGACTCAGCTGAGCAATGAAGCTGATGCTGTCACCGTTCAGCATCCAGAATTTCACTTAAACCCCATATTTTCAATGAGGAGTCCTACAACATGATGGGGGGTGAAGGTGGGGGTGTGTACAGTGCAAGTTTTCCTTTATATAGAGGATAATCAGAGATGGCCTCTCCATTGTCAATCATTTCACTATTTTTTAACAGAAAAAAATACTTAACATAAGATACAGAAGTTATAAAAGGACTTATTGTAATGATAAAACAATTACAGCAAATGAGAAATATATTTAATGATTAAGTCACTTTATCAATTATCCTTTAGGAAGAATAAGTAGCCTCCTTGTTAAGTACCAAAGTATATAATTAAGATTCTTAGAACAAACTTCTCTTAAAACAGCTCCCTAAATGATTTATCCACCTTAAATAAGTTTAAAAACTGAGGAAATGCCCACAATCACTGTTAATTTCACAAACTACTAAATTCAGGCAAATACACAGCCTTGCTAAGATTAGAGATTCTGTTACACTGACTAAATGTTAACCTGAAACCTTCATTTCTTGAAGAGCTTAAAGCTTAAATCCTATGTGTATTTACAAAATAATGATTCCTTACAGTGAAATGCATTGTATGTCTTGAAGATTTTTAAAGTTATTTGAGCAGTAGTAACTAAATAAAAATTTAAATTTTTTCAATTCTTGCTTTTTTTTTGATAGGAATAACAAGTTCGTTATTTGCCAGTAAATGGAATCATCTGCAAATTAGCAGCACTTGTTATGTGATGAATATTCAATTACCAGAATAGAAAAGAGAAAAGATGCATCATACCTTAGTAAATTAATTCCTTTTTGTAGAGTGAATTTGCATCCACCTGGCAGAAAACATAAACAGTCTCTTAGTGAAAGCCTTGGGAGGTTTGCCAAAATGCAGAAATTAAGGGGTTGTTTAACCCTTTCACTCTTTGTCAGAATAGGATTGTCCCTCACAGATGTCATCTTTATAATTCTATTGAAATTAATCACATCTGTCTAAAACTAATATATTTTGCTAAGAACATAAATTAAGTATATTCCCTGTCATATTCAAAGATTCCTATATCTCATGCAAAGGAAACTGTAAAGAAATTGTAAAAGCTATGTAATTGAACACATGCAAGACTAGGTGATATTTAACATGCAATCATAATGATTTTTTAAAATATTATGAAGCCTATTACTAACCAAGGCATTTAAAATCAGTTGTAAGTTTTCTTTTTTCTTCCAACTACAACTTCTGCTTTCCCTTCTCTTGGTATTTAGTTTTTCCCCACACTGAATGATCTCTCACTCAAGTTTTGGAGTCTGAAAACCGAGATGTCTGTCTCCTGATGATTTACCAAGATATGTGTGGAAAGTATTGATATATTGTTTCAGGGAGTTCCAAACCTTACAGTTGTTAGTAGGAGAAAAGATTAGTGGCACAAATAGAATGAAGACCATATCTAGGTTTTGTAGACATTACCACCTTTCACAGCATTCTTTAGAAAGTGAAGCAATTATGCCTCTACATCAGCCATTGCTAAAGCCCAACATCAAAGGAGGGGTGTGCTTGGCTGTGTGGAAAACAGAATGGGTAACTTCTAAGCCAGTTAAATGCATTAATGTGAAAAGTGTTGAATGTGATACACTGCTAATAGCACAAGTTGGGAGTCAGGAAATACGATTTTTGCCTCAGCTCAACAGCTAAGTCTTTTATCTACAGTATTTAGGGGCCTACTATTCACTTGCAAAATGTGGTCATTCCATTTAGTGATTCTAAGGATATTTGCAGATCCTATGTTCTAGAATTATGTGTTTCGTGAATAAGGAATACAAGTCTCAATTTACAACCATCACAGATCATAAAATAAACTGGTACCATTTAGATTTATCCTGATTTTCCTGGGTTGTCTGATCTGTGATCATAAAATAATACTGCAGCTACTGAACTGCAGAGACAACAGCTTATAAAACCTTTCCTTTTACAATGAGCTCTCTCCATTGTAGTGAAATTTGAAAACAGGAATCTAACTATATCCAATCCTCACACTGAATTTCATCAGGAAATTTGATCTCATGATACAAGTGAAAATCAGGAGTATTTAATTAGTGCTTATTTTCATTAACTAATGATCCAATTTAGGATTAAGGTAGAGTGCCACTATTAGATAAATTTAATACAACAACATTATTTAGAAATGATTGCTGATTCTTGTTCCACTAAAATGTAATTGATTATGGGTGGCTTTCCAATACGTTTAAATTTATGAATGTGTTTTTATTGCCTATCACTTATTTCCCTAATTACTGGTGTTTTAATGATGGACTTATTGGAGAGGAATCATGGGAGTGCATGTGAGGAAAGATATAGATAGAACGGATTTTAAATTTATGAATGGTGTGTGTGTGTGTGTGTGAGTGTGAGGGTGTGTGTGTGTGTGTGTGTGTGTGTGTGTGTGTGTGTGCAAGCATCAAAGAAAGGCCATATGAGGACTTAATGAGAAAACAAGAAGAGGGTGTTCACCAGACACTGAATCTGCCACCACATTGATCTTGGACTTCCTAGCCTCCATAAGTGTGAGAAATTAAAGTCTCTTTTTAAGCTGCCAAGTCTATAGCATTTGATTATAGCAGCCCAAGCTAAGACAGGGGCCCTGCAGATGAAGCTTCTTTACATTCAAGTTTCTCTACCTCTAACAGTAGATATCAGATGATCAGGGCCATGGAGCTGAGAGCAAAACTTGGAAGCAATGATGGGAAATATGGCATTTGGAGTGTTGTATTATGGGAAACAGGGTAGCCTGTTTGTCTCTTGAAAAAGTAATGAATAAAATGGTGTCATGTAAATATTCAGGGTCTATCTACTGAACCATTTTTCCAAGGGCCAATGTCCCTTGCACCTTTCTATTACTGCATGTTCTACATTGTTTTATATTACCCAATTCTGCATATGTCTTCCCAACTAGACTGCATAATCCTTGGAATCATGGGTACGTTTTTATTCATCTTTTTTATGTCCAGGACAATTTACAGCACATAATAAATACTCCATACATATTTGATTAATGCATAATTGAATTAAGGAAACATAAAGGCCCTGGATCACTTACCTATATCTCTCATGGGAATCTATAGGTTAAAATATCACTTTGATTCATCACTTTTTATAAGTAATCATGCCTTTTGGAATAATTACTGGCTTTGGAAATTAAAGTTCTATAGTTCAGATTGACCATAGAAAAACTTATCTAGAAAACCCAGGTTCTCTTTTTATTCAATAGAATGTACCATATCTTCAATTGCATACATGGCACATGTGGCATTTACAAGGAAATTATATCAGTCAGAGAAATAATGAACTTGTATGCCAATCACTTTATCATATTTTATAAAACAATATATTGTTTAAGTTTGTCTTACTATTGAAAGCCCAGAATCTTCCTCTAGATAGAAGTAGAATGAGCATGTAAATGTTAGTACATAAACTCAAAATTGATTAAAGACTTAAATGTAAGACTGGACACTATAAAACTCTCAGACGAAAACATAGGAAAAACACTCTTTGACATAAATCACAGCAAAGATCTTTTATGACCCACCTCCTAGAGTAATGAAAATAAAAACAAAAATAAACAAATGGGACCTAATTAAACTTAAAAGCTTTTGCACAGCAAAGGAAACCATAAACAAGACGAAAAGACAACTCACAGAATGGGAGAAAATATTTGCAAATGAAGCAATGGACAAAGGATTAATCTCCAAAATATACAAACAGCTCATGGAGCTCAATATCAAAAAAACAAACAACCCAATCAAAAACTGGGCGGAAGACCTAAATAGACATTTCACAAAAGAAGACACACAGATGGCCAAGAGGCACATGGAAAGATGCTCAACATCACTAATTATTAGAGAAATGCAAATCAAACCTACAGTGAGGTATCACCTCACACCGGTCAGAATGGCCATCAGCAAAAATACTAACAATAAATGCTGGAGAGGGTGTGGAGAAAAGGGAACCCTCTTGCACTGTTGGTGGGAATGTAAATTGATACAGCCACTGTGGAGAACAGTATGGAAGTTCCTTAAAAAACTAAAAATAAAACAAAAAACAAAACAAAACAAAACAAAAAAAACTAAAAATAGAGCTACCATATGACCCAGCAATCCCACTACTGGGCATATACCCTGAGAAAACCATAATTCAAAAAGACACATGTACCCCAATGTTCATTGCAGCACTATTTACAATAGCCAGGACATGGAAACAACCTAAATGTCCATCGACGGATGAATGGATAAAGAAGATGTGGTACATATATATAATGGAATATTGCTCAGCCATAAAAAGAAATGAAATTAGGTCATTTGTAGACATGTGGATGGACCTAGAGTCATACAGAGTGAAGTAAGTCAGAAAGAGAAAAACAAATATCATATATTAACGCATATATGTGGAATCTCGAAAAATGGTACGGATGAACCTATTTGCAGGGCAGGAATAGAAACACAGACGTAGAGAACGGATGTGTGGACACAGGTGGGGAAAGGTAGGGTGGGATGAATTGGGAGATTAGGTTTGACATAAATACACTACCGTGTGTAAAATAGATAGCTAGTGGGAACCTGCTGCAGAGCACAGGGAGCTCAGCTCGGTGCTCTGTGATGACCTAGATGAGGGGAAGGGAGGTCCAAGGGGAGGGGGGGGCGATATATATATACATATAGCTGATTCACTTCACTGTACAGCGAAAACTGATACAACATTGTTAAACAATTACACTCCAATAAAAAGAAAAAAAGAACTGTGAGATTCTCAGAGAAAGATACTAAGTCAAAATTCTATTCTCAGTTAAACATGCAAAACATTTGAAATACACCATTTTTCAACTTGAGGAAAATAGATAATCTTTAACCCTATAATGACTTTTATCTAATTACTTCCTAATGCTACAGTATCCCAAATAATTAATATTCATCATTTAATTCTCAAAAACCTTTTTCACTTTTTTAATCCTCACATCACACAGCAGAGAATGAAGTGGGATCATCCCCCTCCCAGCTTCATTAGCATTGTAATTTCTTGCCAAGAGAAAGAATCAACCTGGTGCACTTGAATTCAACTTCAAGTTAAAGTGTACAGTAATCCAGTTAAAGCGACTCTACAAATTTTACATAAATTAATGAAGTTTCCAAATGTTTTGTCAAACATATATCAAATGATATAAGAGATCTAGACACATCCCTTTTCTCACAGCACCACTGAGTGTCTTGTCACTAGCCTGGAAGACGGTTTTATAAAATTAAATATAAATACACTACTTCAAATGGTGAATAATTTATAGGCTGTGTTTTATAAAATTACTCTCTGATTACCAGATTGTTAATATTCACTTGATTTTCAATTACCAAGGAATATGACCCTTTTTGTAGCATTAAAAAAGAAACACAAAAGGTCAGTGAAGCGTTTATTTGTTTAAATAATATTGAGGAATAAAAAGCATTTATTAAACTGGGAAAAATAATTTTCTAAGAGCCCTATATAAATAAAAGGAATATCAAGAACTGAATACTGTACACATATCATAGCAATTACATGCCATGATAGGTATGATACATTATTTGACAAAAATATTAAATGAACAAAGATGCTCTTACATTAAGGACCTGGCAGGCAGTTATGAATTTAGGTTTAAATTTTTGTAGGAAATGTGAAAGTAGAACAGCACATTTCCGTTCCTAATTGAGGCCTTCATAACACCCTGCATCAGAAATGATCTAGATAAAATCAGAAGTACTTGCTTATAAGCAATCACCTGCAATGAGATGACATTGGTTCATGAAAGGCATGTTAAAAATGCAAACCTATTACTGAAAGGAAAGAATAGATGTAGCTCTCTGACTTGTACAGATTTACATTTTTTATCATGGAAACTATTAGGTTTCCATTTGAAGAAATACTCAGAAGGAAATACTCTCCCTCTAACTACATTAATACCTGGATACTCCTCAAGATATTATTTTATTACTTGCCTAAAGGATATAAAAGCACAGTGAAATGAAACTAAGTTTCATTTCAGGATAAGGGATATTTGAAAAAATTGAAGCCATAGAAAAGAAACATTACATCACAGTTTCTAAAAATCAATACTATCTACTTCAAGGTACCTGGATATCAAATGAAGATCTGTAAAATACACTTGTATTAAGAAATGGCAAATTATCATGTGGTCCTGAAGGGGAAAAAAGCTGGAAAATTATATATCTTTGCTATTTATATGCAACAACAGAGTGAAATCCTTGTGATAGAGACTATGGCCTGCAAAAACCTGTATTTGCTTCCTAACCCTTTATAGAGGCAAGAGATCTAAACACACATTTCACTATTTTCCTTTGTCCCAGATATTCAAAGCACACGTTTACCATTTTTGGTTCCCCTTCTTTCCCTCCTCCCCGCCCCTATCCATGGGCACTCTAAGTGGTCTTTTTCTCTGTTTCCTTGTCACTGTCTGTTATCTGTCTCTCTTTTTATCAATTATTCCTGTCATTTTCACCCTCTTGAATATTGCCCACATTTATTTTTTCTTGTATTCTAACCACCACTTCCAGAACTTCATTTTTTACAGAGTTAACCTTACATCACTGTTCTTTAGCCAAACTTCCAGGTGATTCCAGACTATTCCTGTACCCGTTTCTCTGTATATATTCCTTGCTTTAATCATTCATTCTGTCTCCTTAACCCATCAAAGACTGAATCCCTTGTAGTGGACTGCATACCATCTATAGTCTGCCACACTTAATCATCCCAGGCTTATTTCACAATATTCCAAACTAGCTCCCTCAGTCAGTCTGGTCTCCTATTCCTTCTGTATACACACATACTACATCCTATTCTAACCTTTGGGTGTGGGCTCACATGGTCTCCCTCTCCTTATTTGACTTCACTTTTTTTTCTCATTAGTTACAAACCAACCTCTGATCACTGCCTCCTTGGAATATTTTCAGGATTCTTTTCCATGAGGTCTATAATCTCTGAGCAGACTGGAGGTTTTCAGGTTTGAACGGGACTATATCTGTTTCTTACTACTGCCATGAAAAGTTCCACAAACTAGCTGGCTTAAAACAAGAGAAATTTATTCCTTTGCTGTTCTGGAAACAAGTCCAAAATCAAGGTGTTAGCAGGACCTTACTCCCTCCAACGGTTCTAGGGAAGAATCTTCCTTGACTCTTCCTACCTTCTGGTAATTACTGGCAATCTTTGGCATTCCTTAGCTTGTAGATGCCTCACTCCAACTTCTGCCTCCGTTTCCCCATGACTGCCTGTGTATCTGTGTGTCTCTAAGTCTCTTTCTCCTCATTAGAACACCAGTCATTGGATTTAAGTCCCACACTGATCAAGTATGACTTCATCTTAAGTTGATTATATCTGCAAAGACCCTGTTTACAAATAAGGTCATATTCATATATTAGGGGAGTTAGGACTTCCACATATCTTTTGGGAGAACACAAATCAACCCACAACAGGGACACTCAAAAGCGTCTCCACTAACCCATTCATTATTACGACATAGAGAAATCCCAAGTAACGCTGCTTACATACTTCTGCTGACATTAGAAACCCACACTTTATGAAATTACCCGTTTTATCAGTGGACAGCTCAGAATTACAGTAAACAAACAAACAAAAAAACTAACTTCATTATAGCCTAAGTACATTAGCCCTGTTTCCCTACTTCTATTATTGAGACCATACAGAATAAACAGTATTGCCTTGTCAATATTATAGGCCATTAAATGATTAAAGACAGTTTATTTTCCCCTAAGACTTCCTCCAGGATACACATTCCTAGTTTACTTGATTGCCTTTTTTAATATGTCATGAAGAGAGAGAAAACCATGACATGTTTTTCTCAAAAAAACTGATTTAGCCTCAATTGTCTGATTTCAAAAGAATGTATTTTACTGCCTTCTTTCACATAGAGTTCATCCTATCATAATGGCTTTGACGTAAGACAGATGTGGCTATGAATCCCAAACCTGCCACTAAGCAACTGTGTTACCATTAAAATTAAATAATTTCTCTAAGCCTCAATGTCCTTCTTGATAAATTGGAATGTAACCTGTGTCATAAAGAGTTAATTAAAGTAATAATTAGATAATAGATAATTAGCACAGTGCTTGGTAGACTTAATAACTGGTAGCTTGTAATAACATAATTTTTATTGGTCTGTCTATATACAAATCTAATTGAACACATCAGAGCCTATATTATATTGAGCATGGCCTACAGCCCTTATTGTTAATTCATGCCCTGACAGCAACATCACAGCTAATATGGATTTGTACATTGTTTTGCAGACCTAGCTATTCTTATCTTGCTGACTGTCAGAGTGTAGGAACGGAATTGTTCTAATCACACCCAGATTTCCAAGAAGTAAGCTTAGAAACGTGTTTTTTCACATTGGTAAGTGGGTAAATGGTAATGCAACTCTTCCCCTCACCACTGATTACCACTCTCACCTCTCAAAGAGGAATTCTCTAAAGAACCTGGGAAATTCTCTAGTTTTTCTAAATAAAATAACTTGTCTTACTTGACCCTTAGTCTGTTTGCAGGGCCTTAGTTTTCCATTCTGCAATATCTGCCATCATCCTTGACAAATGATGCAGAGACTTATAGTAGCTAAATGATATCCATTTTCCCATTTTTACTTAAAAACTAAAAATTTTATTTACAAAAGTGACATAACCAACTGAAATACTACATTTTTCAGCTACAACAATCCATTTGTTTAAATTCTGGTAATTGAGATGTAAGTAGAAGTGTTTTTAGGATTTCCAAGAAAATTGTTTAATGAGACCTGACTATCTGGAAAACAGTCTGAGAATACAGCGATGATTTTTAGAGCTCTAGCAGATCTCTTAGAATATGAAGTGGCCTTGATAATGGATGTCAAGAAGGTTTCATACAATAGTAGGATGAAGCTGGATCCCTAATATTCGTGAAGACTCTGGTCTAAATGCGGTCTTCCTTCCCTTAGGAGAAAACAGTACTGCTAGCTTTTTGAAACCACTGCTATTTCGTGTTTTCAGCTATATGCAAATCAACCTAATTCACTTCCTGCCCTAAATCAAATTGGGAATGGACTTCAAATACACATCTGGATCACTGCAAAAGAGGAATTATTGGCCTCTGTGTCATTTGTTCAATTGTCTTGTGTTATGAGTTGAGTTATAATCCCCCAAAATTCATATTTTGAAGTCCTGGCCTTCAGAACCTCAGTAACCTTATTTGAGGATATAGCCTTTAATTAGGTAATCAATTTAAAATGAGGTATTAGCGTAGACTCTAATCCAATATGACTGGTGTCAAAAAAATGGAAAATTTGGAGCTCTCTCTCATATTCATACAGAGAATATGAAAAAACATGAGGAATGATGAAACAAATTAAAGACGATACAAACAGATGGAGAGATATATCCATGTTCTTGGATTGGAAGAATCAACATTGTGAAAATGACTATGCTAACCAAAGCAAACTACAGATTCAATGCAATCCCTATCAAACTACCAATGGCATTTTTCACAGAACTAGAAAAAAAATTTCACAATTTGTATGGAAACACAAAAGACCCTGAATAGCCAAAGCAATCTTGAGAAAGAAAAACAGAGCTGGAGGAAGCAGGCTCCCTGGCTTCAGACTATACTACAAAATTACAGAAATCAATACAGTATGGTACTGGCACAAAAACAGAAATATAGATTAATGTGACCAGAATAGAAAGCCCAGAGATAAACCCATGCACATATGGTCACCTTATCTTTGATAAAGGAGGCAAGAATATACAATGGAGAAAAGACAGCCTCTTCAATAAGTGGTGCTGGGAAAACTGGACAGGTACATGTAAATATATGAAATTAGCACACTCCCTAACACCATACACAAAAATAAACTCAAAATGGATTAAAGACCTAAATGTAAGGCCAGACACTATCAACCTCTTAGAGGAAAACATAGGCAGAACACTCTATGACATAAATCACAGCAAGATTCTTTTTGACCCACCTCCTAGAGAAATGGAAATAAAAACAAAAATACACAAATGGGACCTAATGAAACTTAAAAGCTTTTGCACAGCAAAGGAAACCATAAACAAGACGTAAAGAGAACCCTCAGAATAGGAGAAAATATTTGCAAATGAAGCAACTGACAAAGGATTAATCACCAAAATATACAAGCAGCTCATGCAGCTCAATATCAAAAAAACAAACAACCCAATCCAAAAATGGGCAGAAGACCTTAATAGACATTTCTCCAAAGAAGATATACAGATTGCCAACAGACACGAGAGGATGCTCAACATCACTAATCATTAGAGAAATGCAAATCAAAACTACAATGTGTTATCACCTCACACCGGTCAGAAAGGCCATCATCAAAAAATCTACAAACAGTAAATGCTGGAGAGGGTGTGGAGAAAAGGGAACCCTCCTACACTGTTGCTGGGAATGTAAATTGGAGCACAGTAGGGAGGTTCCTTAAAAAACTAGAAATAGAACTACCATATGATCCAGCAATCCCACTACTGGACATATACCCTGAGAAAACCATAACTCAAAAAGAGTCATGTACCACAATGTTCTTTGCAGCACTACTTACAATAGCCAGGACATGGAAGCAACCTAAGTGTCCATTGACAGATGAATGGATAAAGAAGATGTGGCACATATATACAATGGAATATTACTCAGCCATAAAAAGAAACGAAACTGAGTTATTTGTAGTGAGGTGGATGGACCTAGAGTCTGTCATACAGAGTGAAGTAAGTCAGAAAGAGAAAAACAAATACAGTATGTTAACACATATATATAGAAACCAAAAAAGAAAAAGAAAAAAAAAATGGTTCTGAAGAACCTAGGGGCAAGACAGGAATAAAGATGCAGACGTAGAGAACGGACTTAAGGGCACAGGGAGTGGGAAGGGTAAGCTGGGACGAAGTGAGAGAGTGTCATGGACATATATACACTACCAAATGCAAAATAGATAGCTAGTGGGAAGCAGCTGCATAGCACAGGGAGATCAGCTCGGTGCTTTGTAACCACCTAGAGGGGTGGGATAGGGAAAGTGGGCAGGAGATGTAAGAGGGAGGGGATATGGTGGTATAAGTATACGTATAGCTGATGATTCACTTTGTTATACAGCAGAAACCAACACAACAATGTAAAGCAATTATACTCTAATAAAGATGTTTAAAAAAAAAAAAAAAAAAACACAAGGAAGAGACCAGTCATCTATAAGCCAATGAAAAAGGCCTGGAACAGATCCTTCCCTCACAACCCTGAGAAGGAACTAACCCTGTTGACACCCTGCTTTCAGACTTCTAGCCTCCAGAACTGTGAAGCAATAAATCCCTATTGCTTATTTCACCCAATTTGTGATATTTTGTTAAGGCAGCCCTAGCATATTAACATCTTGCAATTCCAGAAAGGCTTGTGGTTTACACTTGATCTCATAATTGTCAGCCTCTTCTCTTAGGCATTTCAGTTTATTTATTTCTTTTAATACCATTTACCTTACCACATTATGACCATGGCCCAAAACTTTCTTTTCCTAGGTTTAACCCTCTCCTCTGGGCCAAGAATAGTGCTCAGTATGTAGGCCCACTAGATTATTAGACCCAGTATACTATTACCTTGATGAGTAACTGTTTTATATAGCTAAATACTGTGAACACAGTAGCTTTCAACAGATGTTTTTTGATAGGTTGACATTTTAAAAGCATATTTCAGAAATCAATCAAATGGTTTAGAAGTCATGTTATTATTACAAATATCATGCTTTATTATTTTTAAAGAGCAATAACATTGTTTAATATATGAGGATATCTTTAAAGTGTTGTATACGGTCATATTATAAAGTTTATGTTATTAAATACTAGTATAACTTACAGCATATTACTATACCTAATCATAGATTAGTGATTCTCCTTAAGTTACTGGTCTCAAGATGTTGACCAGTACATACTGAATGCTATAAAAACATCTCCAGAAAAAATAAACAAGAACAATAATTTCCATAAAGTTGCGCACACTTTCAACGAGTTTATAGATAACTTGAAGACCATCAATGAATACACTTGCTCATATAACAACATATATTATTTGCCATTTGAATATAGAATATTTGCTTTACAAATTTTTTATCCCATTCACTTTATTCAGGACTTATATTCAACCAGTGAACGCAGATATAGCTGGCATCATTCTGATTTACTGGTACTGATTATACCTTACTGGTAGTTAAATATTTTTATATCACCCCTTTACTTTCATGCAGATGATTACAGATCTATTTATTGCTTACCAATTATTAACGTTAATTAAAGTAAATCCTGTGTACTAGTTTTCTAGGTCTGCCATAACAAAGTACCACAGACTGCGTGACTTAAACAATAGAAATTTACAATTCTGGAAGCTAGTAATCTGAGATTAAGCTGTTGGCAGGGTTTATTCCTTCTGAGGCCTCTCTCCTTTGTTTGTAGATGGCCATCTTCTCCCCATATCTTCATATGAGCTTCCTTCTGTGTGTGTCTGTGTCCTAATTTCCTCTTCTTATAAGGACATCAGTCATATCAGATTAAAGCCCACACTAACGACCTCATTTTAACTTAATTACCCCTTGAAAGACCCAGTCTCCAAACATAGTCACGTTCTGAATACTGGGGCTTAGGAACTCAACATATGAACTTTTGGGGGACACAATTCAGTCCAGAAAACCTTGCATTCCTGTTAAATTTATCATTTAATTGTGTTGCTTTTCTAATAGGACTCGTAGATCAATACTCAACCAGCCATGATGTTGTTAGTGGTAACAAACTACCCATTCTATTGTAGATAATTAAATTACTATCCAAAATATATTAAATAACTATTTTCAGCATAGGACTGAGAGAAGGAAAACAAACTTGGTGAGCCCTACAATCACCCTGGCTTTCTGCCTGGAGACACTTTCCAGACTGCAGTACAAGAAGCAATAACTAAAGCAGAGCACAGCAATTATTACTGAGTTGATCAGGTTTCAGGAGGGCTGCAATAGCTTTAAATTTGAGGTAGAGTATAAGATACGAGGAAGCTACATAGATGAAGAGTTCCATAAATTTGCACAGTATTCCTTTGAATCTTTTTTGAATACTAAAGTGCACATGGATAGAATGAGACTCTATGAAGATGATCAAAGAGTAACTACTAGATAGAAAACAACTACAAAAGGCACTAGCCATGAACTGAACAGGGCTGGCTGCTAGATATCAAAATTCTAAACAGGCATAGTAGAGAGACATAGTTAAATATCAGGAGCATTCAGTAGAGACCCCAGAAATCCCACACTTTAGCATTAAACCACTTCTTACAGTTAATTCAGATGTGTTCTAACTAATCTCATAATTAAACTACCCTTATTAAAATTAAACTACATTTATAACTAATCTAGATGTGCTCTAACAAAGCTTGACTAACTGGTCACTAACCCAAATACTTACACACATCAAAGAAAGACAACAAAACCCAGACTTTCATCAGTATAACTCTCACGATACCAATTAAAAATCACCGTACTTACAGAGGCACGAAAATGTGATTCATGACCAGGAGAAACCTTAGTCAACATAAATAGAAGCAGAAATGACAGATATGATGTAATTAGTAGTCAAAAACTTTAAAAGAGCTGTTGTATGTTCAAGTGTTTAAAGAAAAGCATAAACTCAATGAGGAGAGAGATTAAAACTATGAAAAAGAATCCAGTAAAAATTGTAGAGCTGAAAAAACACAACATTTGAAAAACATACACTAAACTAGGAGTTATCAAACTTTTCCTGTAAAGCGCCAGACTGTAAGTATTTTAGGCTTTATGGGCCATACACTCTTAGTCACAACTATTCAACTCTGCCATTGTAGCACTTAAGCAAAGTCTATAGACAATGTATAAACAAAGAAGTGTGGTTATGTTCCTGTAACACTCTATTTACAAAAGCAGGTAGCTAACTAGATTTACCCTAAGGGCCTTATTTGCCAACCGCTGCTCTAAACCATCCAATTATAATTCCCAGGACACTTTGTGGTTAAGGAATTGGAGGTGTGAAGCATGGACAGCATTCTGTGTCTGTGAGAGAATTTTTCATCTTGCGATGGTAGCTGGGCTTCATGTAGTTAAACACCTGGCCCAGTTACAACACTCGAACTGTCCCAGACTTTGAGGATTCTTTAAAGAACATTTGATCTAGACCTCTTTTCCTAGCAAAAATGCAGGAGTTCATGACATATCACTGTGTCTCCTGCCAAAACCAGAAAAAAAAATCAGATAAATTAAAAACAAAACCTCATAAATTAATATCATGAACTATTTAGATAATCTAAAATTCCAGGGAGAGACAAACCCTTCTGAGATGAATTATGTGGAAATAAACAAAGGCAAACCAAATGAGAACAGAGGTTATTTACTCAGAGCTTGCTATAGGAAGCGAGTCACAGCTACCATCATAGCAGCTGGCAGAGACTCAAAGGCAGGCAGTGTAGTAGAAAAGGTTTATGGTGGAAAAAAGAGAAAGTTTCGGTTTGCTTTCATCGGAGGCTGTTAGCATGGGGAAGCTGGAGGTAGCTTAACTAGAAGTGGGGCATTTTACATGATTGTTTTGGGGAGCATATTTGGCTTTCTCCAGGTGGCTCTGAGTTGCAAGTGAGGGCAGAAATTAGGAAAGCCCATAGTCACTGTCCAAGTTCTGACTGTTCTGATTGCTGCAGAGACTTTGATTTGACTTTCTGGACTGTTTGCTGCAGAGTGTGTGGGTCACATGTCTGCTCTCATATATGGTCTTGCCATTGTCCATTTGTGTGTTCATCACTTAGGTCAAATTATCTCCAAACATTTCACTCCTGGGGGCATTTGCAGATCCTGGATACTAGCTGAAGACTGGGGTAAGAGTGCTTGGGAAAGAGAAACCAACTATTTTTTAGCAGCTGTGCACAGATGGAGTAACACGTTATAACCTGAAGGTCTGCAACCACCTGACTATGCTTCCCCATGAGATAACTGTTTGATGGGTTATTGGCTATTCTGCTATCTGGCTATTCTGTGGACAGTGTGAGAGCCTGAAGAGTTAATTTGAAAATTTCTAGAAGACAGAAGAAAATCTCCTGTAGAATTGACTGGTTTAGGAAACAAAGACCTGGTGGAGAAAGAGGTAGCCTTAAGCATAGTAGTACTGTCCCCTGCCTTAGGCATCTGCCTGTTTATGACGCTGTACGGGACAGGTTGCTGAAGAGCTGGGCAAGAAATCTCTAAACTCTTGCAAATGTTCAGAGCTGAAGAGACAGAACACTATGAGGCTCACAATCCAATAATTTAGAAAATTTAGAAAGCACATCTGCGAATAAAAGTGAAACAAAAGACGACTAAGTCTTCCCAAAGCTGCAGTCCAGCCCTGACCAAGATAAATTTCTGAATGGATTGAGAGGATAAATAATTCCGTTACCTTAGTTGTCTGACAGTATAAAAAAGAGAAAAATATGTACAGTGAGAGAAAATATGTATATGTGAAATCCTATTTTTTGACAGAATGCCTAGCATACACCACAAATATTTATAAACTTTCAATTTATAAATATACAAAAAGTAATTATATATAATTAACAATCAAGAGAACAAAGAGATAATAGCAGCAAACCCAGAAATGATCCAGATACTCATTTTATATATATATAAATTACATATATTTGAGTTAAGTATCAAATATTTTAAAATGTGTTTTAAGACATTTGGACTTCCAAAGAAATTTGATACATTAAAAATTATACGTAAGAATATACAAATAACTAAGTAAACCTAAAGCTGGAAAGTAAAAATACTGATTAACCTATCAAAGAGTAAGGCAGAGTTCACACTCATGGAAATAAAAATCACTGTTTTCCTATAAGAGAAAAATAGGCTATTGGAGTTAGAGATGCTACAGATGGACTCACATATAGCAGAGATTTAATATAGGATAAACTTGGCAGCATAAATGAATGGTGAAATGAAATACTGTTCACAGATATTGATGTTAAGTGGCTTACGATATGGGGAAACGTAAAAACTCGTTCTTTAACTAAACCTACAGACAAAGGAGTTCCAAAGAGATTAAAGGAAACATGTCAAAATAAAATTTGAAAAGTTATAGAAGTAAATGAAGAAGCCTGTATTTGTGACAAAGGGAGCAAGGGTAATAGCTAAGAAATATCACACAAAATTTCAAAAGACAAACTATAAAACAAAACAAAAATGGTTAGTGTGATACATCAAAATTAACAACTTCTCTTCAATTAAGGACACCAAAATCAAAATTAACATACATGGAAGACTGGGAAAACATTTTTGTTTGGTCCAAGTCAGAAAGGGAATATTTAGGATATAAAAGGAACTTCTGCAAATCATCAACAAAAATTATGCAACCCAGATAGAAAAATGAGAAAGGACCTGAATCTGCAGAAAAGGAAGAAAATACTCGAGAAAAATTTTAAATATGAATAAAACAGAAACCAGAGATACAATAAGTAGGATCAACAAACTCAAAAGTTGTTCCTTGGAAAGAAAACTGATAATATTGAGAAAACTCTGAAAAATTAAGAAAATGTAACAGATGGCACAATAACAATATTAGAATTTAAAAAACAATAATTACTAATACTATAGTTATTAAAAATTGTTAGAGGCTATGAACACTGTGGCCAAATTATTTAACACTGAGATTAAATGAATTCTATGAAATAATAGAATTTCTAAAAGTCGAATCTAGAATGACAAAACCCTGAGTAGCCCTATAACAACATACAAAAATAAATAAATGTTTTAAAATCTTCTGATACGGATCAACAGCAATCTTAGATGGTTCTATGTGCAAACGTTATTAAACCCTAAAGGAACAAATAATTCCATTATTTTAATTTTTTTCCAGACAACGAAAGAAAGGAAATAGTCATCAGCTAATTTTTTAAGGTCAATATAACATTAGTACTAAAATCTGCTAGGTCAGTATGAGAAAAAAAATGACTAGCCCCATCTTACTCATAAACAAGGATACAAAATCCTAAACAAATATTTATTAACCAAACCCAGGAATATATAAAAAATATAATTTACCATCATCAAGGGGAGTTTACCCCAGGAATGCAAGATTGACTAAATATTAGAAACAGTTAAAATAATTCACCTTATTGAAGGAAAATATCATATATTCATTTCAATAGAGGCAGAAAAATCAGTATTCCAAGAAGTACAACATAAGCTCATGGAAAAAATTCTTAGCTAACTATGAACAGAAGGACATTTTCTTAAAACATTAAAAGATATTCACCAACAAATTACATCAGATATTACACAATGATAAAATGTTATAATGATTTCCTTCAAGATCAAGAACAAAGCAAAGTAGCTCACTATCACCACTATTAAGTTATTTATAGAGCATATAAATGTCTACCTAGAAAACTCTAAAGAAACTACAGCTAACACAAAATTCAGTAAGTTTATTAAGATTGCAGACATCACACTCTATGAAAATCAACTACATTTTTACAAAGAGCAACAACATAAAATATAATTTCACAGTTACGTACCATTAATAGGATTTAAACTATAAAATGATCAGGAATAAATCCAACAAAAGTTGTTACAGAACTTTCAGTAAAATGTTTATAGCATTATACTGAAAGATTTTAAAATAACTAAATAAATGTAGAGATGGATCATAAAGATGTAAATAGGGCTATGGAATAAATGTAATTCTAATGCAAATTTCAAAAGATATTTTATGGAAATTGACAACCTGATTCTAAATTGTATGGGAAAGAGCACAACCTAAAGCAGGGGTCCCCAACCCCCAGGCTGCTCCCCATTGCTCCTCATTGCTCGCATTACTGCCTGAACCATTCCCCGGCCACCGCCCCTGTCCGTGGAAAAACTGTCTTCCACGAAACTGGTCCCTGGTGCCAAACAGTTGGGGACCACTGACCTAAAGAATAGCATAGCCTTATTGACAATTAGAACATAAAGAAGCCCCCAAAATATGTATGCACACACACAAAGCACATGGGCACACATACACACACATTTGAACTGCAAGAAAACAAATTATTTACTTTCTCACCATATATAAAAAATTAGAGGTAGTTTAAACATGTAAAAGGAAAAGCTGTAGAATTTTTAGGGGTCAATATAGGAGAAAGTCTCACTAGGTAGGGAGGAATTTCTTGACAAGATGATTCTAAATTGTATGGTAAAGAGCACGAACTAAAGCAGAGGTCATCAACACCGCCCCCCCGCCCCGCTGTGGACTGGTACCAGTCTGCGGCCTGTTAGTAACCGCATTCCCTGTAGGGAATGATTTCTTTCAAGTCATTTGTCTACAACTTTTGGGTCATGATTTCCATAATCTTCTTCCGGATTTTGGGGACCTGTGGTCCTGAGCTTAAGACGCTTTCTGAATCTGGTTGTTACATGTTTTTTTAGTAAAACCAACAGAGACAAGATGAATTAAATAACCATCAGTACTCTTGATCTCAATATAAACTTCAATCATGGTCTGCCATTTTTAGATCATAGAGAACATTTTGTCACTGGTAAGATTCATGTCATAGAAGTTGGTCAGGCAGTTTTTGCCCAGAATATCCTCAGTAATTAGCCTGAATTTTCTAGGTGCAGATTCATCATTCTGAAACTCAGCAAGGTTCACTTCAAAAACACTACCCTTGAGGTCATCAGATGCAATTTTGGTTCCTTGAGTCCTTGAGACTAAAGTTTTTCCAACATTACTCAGATTGAACATAGGTAATTAGTGCTTTTACATCATATCAGTATGTTTTAGAAAATGGATCAACTACTTTCTTCTTGGCTCCTTCTTTGCTGCCTTTTTGTAAGATGCTTGTTCTTGCCAATGACCATGGTGCTGCTCTGAGAGCCAAAGGTCTATACTACTATTTTATTTTGCAATTTATACAGGCAGTGAAAAGTTCCTCAAACCCAATCCATAACCTCCAAAAAAGGAAACTACTTAGGTATTTTTAGAGCCCTTGTATACGATGGGTAAAGAACCATAATTCCATCATTTCCTTGTAACTTCCAAAAAAAAAATTTTAAGTGAAAAGCAATTTAGGACAGAAAGGAAACTTGTTTTGAGGAAATGATAAAGATTATGGTAACATGTTGCTGTGGGCTGAATGTTTGTGTCCCCCTTGAAATCTGTATGTTGAACTCTTAGTACACAATGTGATGGTAGTAGGAGGTAGGGCCTTTATGAATTGCTGAGGTCATAAAGGAATAGCCCTTGTGAATGGGGTTAGTACTCTTATAAAAAAGACGCCACAGAGTTAGCTCACCCCTCCTTACCTGGAAGAAGGTCTTCAGCCAACTGTGCTGGGGCCCTAATCTCAGACTTCCAGCCTCTAAAACTGTGAGAAATAATGTATGTGGTATTTTGTTATAGCAGCCTGAAATAAGACACACGGCTTATTGATTTTAAGATTTATCGTCATTTGAAAGGTTCTGAGATGATTTTTCAATATAGATTCATGGGTAAATATTTATTTCTACCCTCCTAATATCAAATAAAAACCAATCTGGTTCTTTAAACTTAAATCATAATTGTTATATTTTTCTAGTTTCATTAGCTTAACATGTACTTTAGAGTCGCTCTTCAATTTTGCCTTCTCCAATTATTAGCATAAGGATTTTTTAAGCATATAAGTATCCCATGAAGTGTAAGAATAATTTAAATAGTGAAATGTTACCACTTATATTAGAGTTATCATTGCCAGTCATTCTAATACAATAATTACGTCTAATAAATTGGTTACAACCTTGGAAACCATCCTGCATGAATCAATATAATCTGCCAGCTTCTTGGTTGTCATAGAAACTGATTATAGCAAGGATGTTTAATGCAACACACACTTTATACATAAATGATTAAACTGCTAAAGTTTAAAAGTGAGCCTAATCAAAACCATGTTTACCACAACTTTCATTATCACTCTATATTTTATCTAATTCATCATTTCTTTTTAAACTTGAACCAAAACAGTATATACAATATTGAAATGAATAGATACAGGATATATTTTAGAGGTAATACTTGAAACAATTAAGCAGAGTTTTCTGTGTACATATACATGATCCAGTCAAGGAAATATTTTGTCATTCAAAGGTTTCATCCATAAACCATTAGAACAAAATTATATAAGTCATTATTTTACACAAAATGCACTTTTTAAATTCCTTCTTTTCATGTATGTGAATAAATAACACTGAAACATAAAAATATTATAACTCAAAGAAAGAAGCATCCTTATCTCAATACAGAATATTACTAAGCCTACTGTAAGCCTAAGATATTCTACATGAAAGAAAATCATTTATCATTCAGGAGAAAAGCTAAAAGAAGTGTGAGTACATTAAAAATATCCATGAAAGACATATAATTATATATATAATTGTATATATACAAATATGAATATACATACATATATATGTGTATATATATATATATATATATATATATATATATACACATATATATATATATACATACATAGAGCGAGAGAGAGAATAGTAGTGTAACCCTGTACCCATCATTCAACTTCAATGAATAAAAATTTATGACCAATTTTATTTTATCTTTATCCCCACTAATTAACCCCATTTCACATTATTTAAGGAGCTAAACCAAGAGATTATTTCATTCTTCCTTATATATTTTATATGTTCCTCTAAAAATAAGCAATCTTTCAAAAACATGATCATAATATCATCAACTATCATAAAAAGTTCCTTATTATCATCAGCTATCCAATGAGTTTTCTGATTTCTCCAGTTGTCTTGTAAAATTTCTTTTTTAATAGCCAGGGTAACAAATTACTTAAAGAGAAATGGAAAATGATTAACCCAGTTTGAACAACAAATTTATGACTTAGGTATAGTTAATTCACTTAGTTGCAACAAATTTTAACACTGTGTTAATTTCTGTTGTCACATTAAAGTATTTTGAAGATAATTACTGTAACTTATAAAGGAATAAGCATGCATCAGATTAGAATATAACCTCTGCTGCTTTTAATCAAGAAGGTTGACTATGTGATTTCTGGGGTCATTAAAATATGTTAACAAAAAAATTACATAGAAATAATAACATATTTGGAATTTTTAAAGATTAAAATTTATAACTTAAAGAGTATAAATAAAAATAAATTTTGAGATTTTAAACACTTTAAGAGATTAATCTTTAGGAATGCTCTGTGCAAAATAGTGAGAATGTATTAGTTAATAAAATGACAACGTAATTATTCTACCAGGTGATATACACGGCTTATCTGCATACATGTGAATGTAACTATATCAATTTTTTCCTTCAACTGGTAAGATGTATTTCACAATGCATTGTATCTGTCAAATCATTCTCTCAGCACATTTACTAACAAGTGCAGGGAGATGACTATTGAGACATCATGAGGTAATCAACAAAGAACACATGTTTGTATTCCACATTGTATTATTAACCACTTAAGAAAAACTTGTAGGTTTTATAAGCTATAGTCTATGCAATATACTTCCAAAATAAGACATGAAGTCAACTATTACATTTTTTATTCAAAATTGAAGGTTTAATTTCTTAATGTTGTCTTCATGAAGAAATTCTAAAATAAGAGAATCCATGCCTAAATTATCTAACATAAGTAGAAAAAAACCCTTAAATACTGAAAAAATTAAAAATATTTAATGCACAGTGTATCCACAGGTACCACGCTAATTGGTGATTATAAACAGAATAATGATGTATTTTATTTTCTAAAGCAGTATAGTTTGAGAGTGAAAGTGGGCACTAATAATAATTATGCTGAAATAATACGTGGAAAATAAGTCTGTCAAGGTCAACAAGGACTTCCTGGTTACATTGCAATAATCACAACAAATTGGTCCCTACCTTCATGGAACTCATTAAAATATGATAGTTATTTTATACATAAACCATAAAATATAAATTTCCAAATTATTTAAGAGTTGTATAGTCATAATCATAATGGAACTGAGTATGATAAGAACAAAATTGTATTATCAAGCTTGCTACCCATGTCAGCAGTATTATGTGGCAATCATATTTACAATTAAAACCTTTGTCTTATTACATATCTTTTAACCTTGCTCTGCTATTACAATTTTTTCCACCAGATGGTAGCCAATAAAAGCAGGAAGCAGAGAAATTAACAGAGTTAAAAGAAATAAAAGTAAGCTGAAACAAAACTCAAATAAAAAAAATTGATTATAGCTAGAGATATACTTATGCATGTAAAAATTCTATATATAAAATAAGTACAAACAACCATTTTTAAACTTCTTTTTTGAAACAAGTATTGTTTTGATATTGATTTTATGCAAATTCTTTAGGGTTAACTTGGATTTCTAGGCCACTGTGACTGTTAAATAATAATATACAGGAAAATGCTAAATTTGAGCACTGGGATCAATGTTCATTTTTGCACAGATCATTCACAAACATATGAAAACAGACTTATCTTAAATATTCCTCAAGTCATTGCTTATTTAAAAGAAGCATTGTGATGCTCCAAAATCTAATTTTTAGAATATGCTTTTTGTGACAGTTCTTTTAAAAAAATCCATCCATCCTTCTTATCTCGCAAAAATCAGATACGTGGAATTATTTCCTCTGTGTGGAGTCCTCTCCTCTAGCCTTGTTAGTCTTCGTTTGTACATGAAGTATTCATTATTTGCAAAAACCAGTTATCATCCCTGTCTGGATACATTAAGATTTTTTTCTACAAGTCTTTTCCTCTCTATCACATTTTAAGCAACAGTTTATATGAATTATTCATAGTTCCCATATTGTAGGGAACTTTTTTTTATTAAATTTGATCATAATAATAGTTATTACCCCAGTCATGGCAGTTTTATGAGTCTTCTTCAATGCCATTACCTGGAAAGATTTCAATCAAGAAATATAAAGGATGCAAATCAATTTCCATAATGAAATTAAACTGTACCATCTACTCGTTCATTTCAGCAATAGAGCTGATTGACAGCTTCTTCCTGATAGCTTGAGCAGATAAGATTCAGATACAGAAGCCAGAGAATGGCAGATTATTTGCTCTTAAGAATTTCAGTGGCTTTTTCTTCATTGTTGCTATTTGGTGCTTGCTAATCTCACTGAAACATAATATTTAACTCAGAATCTGTACACAAATTTATTTTCAAGCATAGTATTTTTCTTGCCTAAAAGTAGTTGATTTTTCTCTAGTAGTTGTGCTTATAGTGGAATAAACACAGTAGCAAGTGCTATGATACTGTTTTCCTCCTAATGACAATGCAACCTCATTTTGTATAACAAAAATGCTGTTATTGGGAGGAAAGAATGATGAGTTTTCTTCTGGGTGTCAATTTTTTAATAAAAATATCAGATTTTTATGGTAATAATTTTCTTCTAAGAAATATGTATCAGATTCTGCTCTCAAACAATGAAGGGAAGTGTTCAGTTAAGTCGGACTGTAAGATTGCAGTTAGACTAAGAAATTTTCACAATGAGAGGTTACGAGGTCTGCGAGCAGAAGAACTGCTGTGAATATGTGCTGTGTGTCCCCCGATTTAAAAGAGAGGGTCTGGGGCTTCCCTGGTGGCGCAGTGGTTGAGAATCTGCCTGCCAATGCAGGGGACACGGGTTCGAGCCCTGGTCTGGGAAGATCCCACATGCCGCGGAGCAACTAGGCCCGTGAGCCACAACTACTGAGCCTGCGCATCTGGAGCCTGTGCTCTGCAGCAAGAGAGGCCGCGATAGTGAGAGGCCTGCGCACCGCGATGAAGAGTGGCCCCCGCTTGCCGCAATTGGAGAGAGCCCTCGCACAGAAACGAGGACCCAACACAGCCATAAAAAAAAAAAAAAAAAAAAGAGAGGGTCTGTAGACCTATGACCACACTCAGCTCTTCCTCAAACCACTGAGTGACTGGGCAGGTGACTGGAGTAGCAACCATTGAATTCCACTCCTCCCTAAAGGTATCCCAGGCTTTGAGCATAATATGATATAGCAACATTGATCTTTTACAAGAATGACTCTTCAACATTGTTTAAGGCAGTGGCACCAAACAGAGATCTTACAGCTTGATTCTTTATTGTTCTCTTCAACACATATCCACAGTTAATAACATGGGCTTAATATTTAAAATGTCTTCAGCTTAACGTCTTTACTTTTTTCATAACTCGTAGTTTCACAAATACTTCTGTGTTTGGGGGTAGTATTAAAATATAATTAGAAACAAATTATTTTTAGTGAAGCAAGACAGAAAATGTAAAGTTCACTTGGCAGCAGTAATAGTCACCAGGTTTCATCATGTTAGCCCTACTTATCTTTCATGCGTTAACTTAAACTTTACTTCTTCTAGCCTTTAATGACTCTCAAATCTGGTATAGGAGCCTCTTCTCTCTGTTTGTCTATATCTTAGTACTTGTCACCATGAACAGCTCCTGTTTAATTGTTTATGTCTATATCATACTATAAATACTTTCTAGCCAGAAATATTGGATATATATCCCATGTCTAGAACAATGACCAGTCAGTGCTTGCTTATTGATTTGAATGAATGGATTGATGGATATACAGTTACAAGGTAAGCAGCTTTCATAACTGATATGTGTATTCCAGAAAGAGCTCTTCTAATCAATAAGCAGTTGTTCCTCTCCTGCTGCATAATAGACGATAATGTTCATTTTTGTAACTTATAGTGTGTTCATTTCTATGCTGTTCATTCTCTAGTTGAATTAATATCAGTAAGAGTTAGTATCATTCATAAAGCCATAAAATTAATTTGAATTTAATTATTAAATCATGTTTATAAGATAAAAGTACATTTTAAAAACCAAAGTCTTATATAACATATGCACAAATTTTAAATATTAAATTATTTTAATATAAAATTTCCACACACTTAGAACTAGCTAAAAGTAATCTTAACAGCAAAATTAAATAACTAAATATCCTGCAAAGTTGTTGAATGAAGGTCACAAAATTAGACTTGATATGCCTAAAGAATAAAGAAAAAAAAGAATCAGGGCTTCCCTGGTGGCGCAGTGGTTGGGAATCCGCCTGCCAATGCAGGGGACACGGGTTCGGGCCCTGGTCCGGGAGGATCCCATATACTGCGGAGCATCTGAGCCTGTGAGCCACAACTACTGAGCCCACGTGCCACATCTACTGAAGCCCGTGTGCTCTATAGCCCGTGCTCCACAAAAAAAAAAAAAAAAATCAAAATAATTTATGCCATTCTATTACTCATAAAGTAGAGCCATCAGACAGGTGGCTGAGTTGAGAGATGACTGTCTGAGCTATAAGCAGATTTTTCCCACGAAAAATATCCTAACTGAAAGCCGAAGAAGGAGAGGCAGGGGAGGAGGGTGAGGAGGAGGAGAAAAGAAGAACAGTACATGTTACTACAAAGCTACAGTAATTATGGGAGTGTGGTACTGACATAAGAGTAGACATAAGATCAATGAAAAAGATTTTAAGGTCTATAAAAAAAAAACCTTACATTCATGGTCAATTAAATTTTGACAAAGGTGCCAAGATAATTCAATGGGGAAAAATAATATTTTCAACAAATGGTGCTCAGACAACACAATATCCACATGCAAAGACCTCACGTCTTATACCTCATACCATACACAAAAATTAGCTTAATGAGACCTAAATGTAAGAGCTAAAACTAGAAAATTCTCAGAAGAAAACAAAAGAGTAAATCTCAATGGCCTTGGATTGGGCAATGGCTATATGAAACCAAAACCACAAGTGACAAAAGGGAAAAGAAGAGATAAATTGGACTTCATCAAATTTTTAAACTTCTATAAATACAATAAAGTGAAAAAACACCCCAATAGTTGAAAGAAGATATTTTCCAATGATATATATAATAAGGGACTTGCTTCCAGCATAAAGAACTCTTACAATTCAACAATAATCAGACAAATAAACTAATTTAAAATGAGCAATAGATTTGGATAGAGATTTCTTGAAAGAAGATATACAAACAGCCAATAAGCACAAGATGCTCAGCATCATTAGACATTAGAGAAGCGTAAATCAAAAACCACAATGAGATACCATTTCACACTCACTAGAATGGTTATAATAAAATAAAGATGAGCAATAACAAGTGTTGGTGAAGATGTAGAGAAATTGGAGTCCTCATAAATTGCTGCTGAGTATATAAAATGGTTCAGCTCCTTTGGAAAATAGCTTGGAAGTTCCTCAAAAAGTTAAATATAGAGTTACCATACAACCAGCAATGCTATTCCAAGAGAATAGAAAACATATGCCCGTGTAAAAATACGTAAATATTCACAGTAGCATTCTGCATAATACCATAAATGTGAAAACAAGCCAAATATCCATCAACTTATGAATAGATAAATAAAATATACCCATAACACTGAATAATATTCAGCAATAATAAGGAATGAAGTACTTATACATGCTACAGTATGGATGAACCTGATATCATTATATTAGTTGAAAGAAACCAGTCAGAAATGAACATATATTGTATGATTCTACTTATAGGAAAAGTCCAGGAAAAAAAAAAAATTGGAGCAAATGGAACAACAACAACAACAAAAAAACCCAGCAAGCAATATGATTTTAATCCAACCATATAAATAATCACTTGAAATGTGAATGATACAAAGATATCACTTAAAAGATTAGGACTGTGAGACCAAACTATACGTTCTCTAAAAGAAACTCACTTTAAATACAAAGACATAGATAGTTTAATAGTATTTTTAATTTTAAGAATTTTTAAATTTAAACTAAAATTTTAGAAACATTTATTAAACTATGTTTTTAGAAAATGATGTAATGTCAATGTCTCAATGGAGTCAATAAAATAAAATGCACAGCCTGGGTCACATTTCTTCCTTTTTTCAACTTTGTATATTTTAGTCAAACCACAGGGGATAACAGTAAACAGCACTATGGAAAGCCTGATTTGAGATTCTACATTTTAATAACTCTTCATGTCAGTATGTTGTTAGTGGATTTTTTTTCTTTATTTATCTTGCTTTCTTCTTTCCTCAATATCAGAGGAATCCAACTGCTTCAGTTTCTGCAAAGTGCATTCTAAAGCCTCCTTTCCCTTGTAGCAACAAAGACAGAGTACTCAAAATACATTGTGAGAATTTTTTTAATTAATATCCTGAATGTCATTATAAGCAGTTTATTCTAAAACAAATTGAGTGGCTTCTGTATAAAAAAAATCATTAACAGCCAACACTATTACTACACACAGTAGATAGAAATTTTACTTACCTTGTTTATGTTTGCTATAATATTTGTCAGACAGAGAAAGACAAATATAACATGATATCGTTTGTATGCGGAATCTAAAAAAATGGTACAAATGAACTTATTTACGAAACAGAAATAGAGTCACAGATGTAGATAACAAACTTACAGTTACCAAGGGGGGAATGGAGGGGAGGGATAAATTGGGAGATTGGGATTGACATATATACACTATTATATATAAAATAGGTAACTAATAAGAACCTACTGTATAGCACAGGGAACACTACTCAATACTCTGTAATGACCTATATGGGAAAAGAATCTTAAAAAGAGTAGATATATGTGTGTGTATAACTGATTCACTTTGCTGTACAGCAAAAACTAACACAACATTGTAAATCAACTATATTCAATAAAAATTAATTTAAAAAATAAAATAAAATCTGGCATTGAAGAAATCTGACAGCAAAGTAAAAATAAGTCCCTGAATCTTCCCTTTACCTGACTTCCATGTGGAGATATTTCTAGATGAAAAATAAAATGGACTACAAATAAGCAGCAGCTATTTTCTCAGCCAATTCAGTTTTGAAATTCTCTGATAGGTGATGTGCCCTTTGTGTTTGTTCATGTTGAAAATTCGTCTTAGTTTATATATTTCACTTTCTCAGATATAAAAAGAACCTGTGATGGTCCATGCAATTTCTGCTACTCGATTGAATGATTAGCCAGCACTGGAGGAACATCTTGTGTCTGGCTGTTTTGCTGAAAATGCTTTTCCTTTTCATATGGAAAAAAATCAGTTAAAACAAGTCAACCTTATCCAAATATATTATTATTCAAGAGTCTTTGCAGTTGACTTTATTTTTAATATCTATAGACTAATGGATGACAATATAACTAACAAATACATTTGTAGTGCAATTTTCTAAAGACTTACTCAACTGAAACACTTGTTTTGAAAGAAAGGTTTATAAAGAATCCCTAAATCTTTTGTGAATTCTATTAGGCATGAAATAATGTTATCATTTATTCACTGAAGTCCGACTATAGACAGATGAGAATCTGCTAACAAAAGGAAAAGTAAATGTGTAAAAATTTCCCTAGGAAGCTTCTGAAAATGTAAATATTTTCCTAGCAGAATGTCTATAAAGTACTAAGCAGTTTGAGCACAGTCACAACCAAATGAAATCCCTCAGATATCTAGGTTACTTCTGACCTGGATTTATTAATAAAGAAACTATAAATATTCTTCAGATTTGCCAGAATATGTTGGCTGAACAGCTGGTTTTGACAGTTGTGTTTTTTCCCCTATTTTGTTTGCTTGTTTATTCTTCCATATATACTGACACAGCAGTGCAAGTGAAATTCATTTGCACAAAGTAGAATTTTTTTCTTTTAAAAAACCAAAGAATGACTACGTGCTAATTAATATTAAACAAAAGTATTACTGAATTGTATGCTATTTTGAAGGCAAATGTTATAAAGGTGTGGTGTTTGTGTGTGCAAGTATGTGTATGGGTGTGTACGTGCATGTTAACACCACATCATCAGTTCTGGCAAGTAGCTTAAGCTTGTAGAAATATAAAATTTCTCTCTATGATCACTAGGAGTACTCATATTAAAGACGGTAGAATCTGCTATTTACTCTCCCTGGTCAATCATAAACTTAATCCATTGTTATTATGAAACTACTGACAAAACCAACCCTATTTATTATTTCATAGAGTTAAGGGATATAAATAGACAACCATTAGAAAATATAAATTTTAATCTAATCTAATTTTAATTTAAAAATGTTAAAACTTTTCTGACAAGTGCTGATATTGTTTAACTAAAATTTATTGAGCTATGTTCTTTAGCAAATACAGGAATAAGAATATCTAAATTATTTTGAAAGGACGATGGAAAGTCAGTGGAATTGACAAATGATTCTTGCTGACCGTACATATTACAAAATAAATTAAAATAAATATAAACATACTTTGTGTTGGAATGGAGAACCTGTATGGAGAAGGTAAATAGTGCCCCTCTAGACTTTCTTTTGAGAGAAAAGCAGTCCACTAATGAGAAGGGGAGTATCTTAGTATTTTGGCATTCATCAAGAAAAGTGATTTCCAATATGGGAATTCTAGAAGAAGTCTCTGACTCATCTAGTCAGGAAAATATTCAGAAATGAAATATTGGATTTTTGACCTTTATTAATATGCAATACCCCAGATGTGAATACCATGTAGTTAATTAGCAGCACTTAGCTTATATTATCATTGTATTTCCATGAATATCCCCAACAGGTATAAGGAAAGTATTTTTATATTATAGCAACACAATATTTTTGTGGAAATTACTCATTTCAATTAGCTCACATATTTATTATGAACTAAGGGTCTTAGAGCCTTAATCAGTACTTGTTCTTAAATATGATTTCAAAATAAGCCACCATAATGCAAAAAATAAATAAATAAATCCCATACTTTTGCACGGTTTGAGGCTATAGGTCTAAAGTTCTGGTTTGTGCAGTTTCTTTATACCATAATTAAACACAGAGAATGGCATTTACTAATTTTTTGGAGTCAGAGCATGAGTATATATTGTATATTTTGGAGATAAAATTTTTAGAAATGCAATATAGGTAGGGGCTGAAATGGATGGATGTGGGCTTTGTATATGCGGATATGAAGCAATGGCAGGAAGAACTGTGATAGCCTGAGCAGACTGGGATTGTAGTTATGCATGCCCTCTCTTGATAGTAAAACAAAAATACTTTAGTGTCCATCAGTGTATCTCCTCATTACATGGGTTTTCAAAAGGCTAACAGGACAGGTCAATATGTGATAATAACATGATGATGCGCTAAGTTTTACTCTGGCCAAAGCAGACTTAAAAAACTAGATTTAAGAAATTAAATCAAGATAAAGGGTATAATATTAACATAATACATGAAAAGATGCCGTCTGTTGTCTCTGGTTTGAATCACATAGACAGTATTATCAAGTCTTATGTCTCGAAACAAAATCTGCAAATTCTAATATTCTAAAACAGTGTTTTCTTTCTTTAATCCCAGAAAGAGTATTATAAACAGTACAACGCTAATTTCAAAAAATGAATTAAACATATGATATTTGTATTTAAAAAAACAATATGTATAAATAAAGTAACATTTTGTTATCAATGTATTCATTTGCATATTTTACAATATTTTGTAAGATTTAAAATATTTGAATATGAAAAATTATGGTTTGGCATTAAAACTTATGGTTTTATCAGATTTTGGAAGAATTATATTAAATGAATTTTTGATCAATGTTTCAATATTTGAGATAATTCATTTATAAAAAGTTGAAGGTATTATAGTTCCAGCTCTGTGATTAGTATTACATTTTAGAAAAAAGTTTCGATAGAATGATATCTAGGGAATTCCCTGGTGGTCCAGTAGTTAGGACTCCATGCTTTCCCTGCTGAGGGCCCAGGTTCAATCCCTGGTTGGAGAACTAAGATCCTGCAAGCTGCAAGGTGTGGCCAGAAAAAAAAAAAAAAAAAAAACTAATGATACCTCGTAAGTGGAGTATTAAACAAATCACCAATAAAAATGTGTTGAATATTCCTTTCCACATGAATAAAAGTTCCCTGGAGTATTCTAAAATATCAAGAACAATATGTAGCATTAAAGAGATGAAAACACATATCAAGACTGAGCAAACATCTTATTATTCAAGGATAAATAAATATTTTTAAAATAATAAGAACACAGCCTTGGTGATGGTAGGAAAAATGTGGTTTCAGAAAAAGTACGACAGACATATTTAGGAAGTATTTGTTCTAATTCACAACAGAATTCAAGAAAGCATGAAATCTATAAAACCAATGGTGAAAGACTAGAACACAATAATAAAGCCATTCAAACAAAGATAAAAAGAGAGCTGATGAGAAGCGGTAGGCAAAAATAGGGATGTTTCAAGACTCAAGCAATGAAAATAAAGAAAGGAAAACAATGAGATTCTTCAAGTCATATTAGATTCAAAAATATATAATCATCATTTAAAAAAATACCATTATTATGTAAAAGGCCAAAATCAGGAAGGCCTTCAGATTACAAAGACAAGGTCAAAAACATGAAGAAACTTATTCAAATGTAGGAGAGGTAATATGAATTCAAATTATGAATTATTGGTATTTCTGATGAATAAAATAAATTCATAGAGAATAATAATAGTAACGTAAGTAATCATTTTCTGCATTAACTAAATTCCTAATCTTGCATGTTTATAAGCATTAATTCAGGGAAGATTCATGGTTGACCTTAGATTTATTCATAATAATAAATGTCAGGAAAAAAAGAAAAAAAGGTACATATCTCTGAGAGGAAGTTTCAGAGGTTCAAGAATTTATGCTATTTTTTATTTATGACAAGGCAATAAAATATATGATATGCAAGAGTCAGAATCCTTGAAAAGAGATTATTAAAAACAAATGACACAAACAAAAAATTAACTCATTTTAAAAAGTCAGAATTCAAGAAGTTGTACATTGGAGATGATGTAATTTAATAAAATAGTACTCTCGGGCAGAAAGTAAAACGTCTCAAAAGTCTGACTATCCTCAAACATCTATCAAGCTCGAAATAAGTATAAAACAGTATACATGAAATGAATAAAACACCTATATTACAGAGTAAACTAGGACATATTAAGCAGTTAACCATATTAATCCAAGAAATACTTTTGAAGATCTGTTAGAAAATGCCCAGAGGGCACCAGATTAATAGCAAAACCCAGTATATTCATTTTTTAGGGATGACATAACAAAGTAGCACACACTGGGTGGCTTAAAACAAGAGAAATTTATTGTCTCACAGTTCTGGAGGCTAGAAGTCCAAAATCAAGGTGTTGGCAGGATCATACTCCCCCTAAAACTGTAGGGGAGAGGAATGCTTCCTTGCTTCTTCATAGCTTCTGCTGGTCTGCCCACTGTCTTTGGCATCCCTTGGTTTGCAACTTGCACAACTCCAATCTCCACATTCATTGTCACATGGCATTCTCCCTATGTATCTCTGGGTCTTCAGATGTTCATCTTCTTATAAGTCATATTGGGTTAGCAGCCCACCCTATACCAGTATGACCTCATCTTAACTTAAGTAATTATATGTTCAACGACCCTATTTCTAGGTAAGATTGCACTCTGATGTAGTAGGAGTTAGGGCTTCAACATATCTTTTTGGGAGGTGGACACAATTCTACCCAGAACACTTTAGGTTGGCCAAAAACACATTTCTTCACACAGAAAGAAAGGGAGAGGAGGGAATGAAGTTTGTAGACCCTGTTTTGATTTCCTACTCTTTACCCCATTGGTGAGGGAGGTTTTCCCATCCTACAGTTATGAGAATGGCCAAGCACATGACACCCAACCCTAGACAGATGAGATCAACAATATTTTAGTCACATATACTCACAACCAAGGGGTGTAACACACCACACAATGTAGGGCTACATAAGGATTGCACTTGGGAACAGAGTGAACAAGAGAAATTATGGGAAGCAGGCTTTGTAGTAACAAAAGGATGAGGTGACCCCTGGGTACCACAAGAAGACATGTTGGCTTGTTTGAATAATTCCATGGACTGGCAAGGAACTGAAGCCTGCCACTCAGAGATAAGCAGGCACTATGTCCAGTCCCAATAATAAGGAAACATTTAGCTGGAAGATCTTACACATGGGAGCAAAGTACGTAGAGTGACCTGCAGTTAGACCATCTGATTTTATCAGATAACAAGACAGCACTTAATACTGAAACGTAATTTCAGGCCTCATAGCAAACTGACATGTGATATCTTGACATCAATTTAAACCTTAGTAATAACTGAGACTTTTAGGAAGCAGGAGAATTGCCTTCTTAGGAAGTGAATTAGGCACTTAACCAGGAGGAAGGAGGCAACATGGTGAGATGGTCATCAAAAACATGAACTTTAGAGATGTAGCCCTTTATAGACAATAAAGGCAATTGAGGGAACTGTGTGATATTCGGGTAGGGAATGCAAGTCACCAGAGGGCATGAATTATATTAATAAATACCTGTGGCAATATTGACACCAGCAGGGGGGTCAATTTGCTATTTTGTAACTTAAATAAGAGTTCTTTGAGGAGCCCATTTAATTGCTTCTCAATTAAACCAGCTGCTTGAGACTAGAGACACAAACTTTCCATTGAATGCTTTCTGCAAGATCCCAGCATCTTGTTTTCTGAGAAATGAAATGATTTCCTTGGTTACTATCAGTAATGTCTGGAAATCCTCCAAAGGGTAGGAGAAGTGTCATGGTGAGGCCTTTTATTGTGCCCTTGGTATATGTAGAAACATGTGTTATCTTGATTTATATTTTGAGTATTTTCGAGGAAAAAGATTCACAGAGTTCTTTTGCCCAAATGTGCAAATCTTAGGCAATGGCCGAGAGTCAGTTAAAATGTGGAGATAAATCCATTTTTTGGCAAAATGATCCACTGCTAAGATTGCTGCCTGAAGTTTGAGCAATTGTGCTGACTCTGGATCTTGTCCTTTATCAGGACATCTAGTTAAGGGATGGAAAGCAGCAACATTCTACTAAGCTCCATCATGTATGATGGTGTCAATGCCATTGGTAAAGTCCACAAACTAAACTCTTTTTGTTACTACTCAATTCATCTCAAGAGGCTCTCCAAGTAGCCAGGGAACCTAGTGGAGAGTTGACCTCCTCCAGTACTACAATATCTGGCAAGGAACTAAGCAAAGGGGAGGTCACCTCCTTCTGCAGGTGAGATATGCCAGAGGATCCAGGTTTGACTCCATCCTATAGCAAGGAAGCCTCAGTAGCTGTGCTGAGCTTGTGGGGTGCTGCTTCTGTGACCTAAAGCATAATTGGCAGCTGAATGCAGAAGGCGACAGACTGAAAACCTGTGAAAGCTTCTATTTCCAGGAGATCCCAGTACATGTTTAACAATTACAGCTCTAATGGCATACAGGGTGGGGCTGAGGAGGGCAGTTTCTTGCATCAGAAACCTAAGAACACTGTATGACCATCATGGGTGGTCTAGAGATTTCAGAAAGCGTGAGAGGAGATTGGTAAAGCCTCTACAGTGAAGGAGTCTCAGGAGCACTAATGGGAGTGTCTTTTGTACGGCAATTTAGGAAGATTCTAGAGTCTTGGGTGGAGGATGATCCATTCAAGATGGGCTGACTTGCAAGTAAGAACATTGATGGGCTTAAGTAAAATTTGTAAACACGGAATATGTCATCTCAGAGCCCAAAAAGGCCTAAAAGAAGTTGAGAGCAAGTCAATAGCTGTTTCTTGACAATGTCAGGGATGGAAGGAAATTTTGTTCACCAAATAATATTCAGTAATTTATCCAAGGTGGTCGATCTTGCACTGTTTGTGGAGCAATGGCCCATCCACTTTTTTATAAGGTCTTTTGTAAGTATCCGTATGCCCTTAATAAGTATGTCAAATGAAACTCTTTGGATGAAGATATCAATATAATGTCATATTTGTGCTCCTGGAGAGTGTTGAAAGCAGTTAAGATGTTGCCTGCAAAGATTGTGTATGATGAAAGAAGTGTTGAGTTACTCCAACAAGTAGCCAGGTAAAGGTGTATTGTGCCTCTAAAGGTAAAGACGAACATAGGCTGAGAGCATGTTGAAACAGGCGTTGAACAGAGAATATTAGGTGAATCTATAATAGAAAATATTTACTGAATGCTAATTGGATGAAGTCAGTAAATTCAAATGTTTTGGATATGGGGGTCATAATGGGTGGGACAACAGCATGAAGGCTGCAGTAATTTACTGTGAAAAAATTTTCATTCTTTCCAGGCTTAAGAGCTGGACATATGGGACTGTTAAGAAAAGCAGTGAAAAAAAAAAAAAAAAAAAAAAAGAAAAGCAGTGAAGTAGTTGGGATATTAACCCCTTCACTAATTACGTTTTATATAATATCTTTCAATCCTCGAAGGCCCTATTTTAATTTATATTGGACTGTATCAACTATTTTAACAGAGGGCAGCAGGCCAGGGGTGGGGAGGCACTTCAAAGAGTCCCATTTTGTAAGACAATTGGTAAGTGCCAAAAGACTTAATTTTACTTTGTTACTCAATGTGTCAGAGCATCCATGCCCACTTTGAGAATGTCCTAAAATTAAGGCAATGGGTTCTATGACCATGGCAGGGTAATACTTCTGGTGGTTAAGGTAAGGCATATATATTTGTCTTCCATTTTATATTCAGTAACCCCCCCCCCCAAGATTATTGTGGGTACCTTGTTTAAATTTAGTGAAATCAACAGATATAACTGTAATTTGAGTTCTACTCTTGATTAAGGCCATGAAGGTTAGACAGTTAGTGCATTTCAGTAGATGTTAAAGTTAATTTAGAATCTATACTGTAGCAGTCCAAAAGCCAATCAATACCTTTTTATCTTTGTGTATAAATTATTTTAGCAAATTTTGGCTTTCCAATTGGGTTAAATTGTGGAGGCATTTTCCAATTTAATTGTTTGTTTTCTCTTCTTGAATACAGTTCTCTTTCTTACTTTCATTCTTTTTTCTTCTTCTTTTTGCTCACTGAATATACTTGGGTGAGGAAGGGTTGTATCATTCTAATATTCATAAATTTGTTGCTCCAGACAGCCTCAAATATGTATCCTCAGAGTAAAGGACCTCCCCTATGGCAATGGTTGCTTTATGGTGTTTGAAGACCCCAAACTTAAGTCAGATTTGAATTAACCCTTTGACTGTGCCGTAGTGGTGCCATGATTCTTCATTTGCTTGTTTCCTATAACCCTGAGGATCGGGTTCTTTATTTCAACAGAGGCAAAGACAGGCCCAGTGGAAGAACTCGGGGTCCACAACCCTGAGGATTGGGTTCTTTATTTCAACAGAGGCAAAGACAGGCCCAGTGGAAGAACTCGGGGTCCACAACCCTGAGATTGGCAAATTGTTGATGGAAGAGTTTTGAAGTCTCCAACTATAACAGTGGTTTTGATTCATCAGGTTTTGATTCATGTATTTTGTTAGGTATATAGACATTTAGGATTGCTGTCTCTTGTCAAAAATTCAACCCCAGCATCATTAGGTAATGTCCCTCTTTATCCCTGGTTCTAGTCCTTGTTCTAAACTCTGCTTGGTATGATATGAATATAGCCACACTGGATTTAATTGGTGAGTGTTTGCATACATTTCTTTTTCCATCATTTTGCTTTTAACATTTCTGTATCTTTATATTTTGAGAGGCTTTTCTGTTGACTGCATACACCTAAGTATGAATTTCATATTACATTTGGCATTCTTTGTCTTTTAATTGGTGTCTTTAGACCATGTATATGTAAAATAATCTTATATGGCTAGATTAAAATCTATCTTGCTAGTTGTTTTCTAATATTTTCCATAATTTTCTTCCTTTTTTCTTGTTTTATTCCTACCTTTGTACTCATTGTGTATTTTTTATTGATTTTTCCATAACTGGACTATTATTCATACCTATTTAAAAAATTGTAGTGACTCTCCTAAGATTTTCAATTTACAGTTTTCATTAATCAATTTATTGTCCAGTAATAGTATCTTACTTTGCACATAGCACAAAAATTAAAAATAAAATTTAGAATTTTCAAAATGCAATCATAAAAATATATAGTTAGAAAACTCATGCTATATGATTTCAAGTCATGGATTACAGCTATAGTAATCAAGAGAGTATGACGCTGACAAGAAGGTGTACAATGAAACGGTAGAGTCTAAAGAGTAGAAACACATATGTACGTGATGTCTCCAAATATAACTGTGGATTTGTCTGTATGTCTACTAATAAAAATGGAATGCAACAGGAATAATAATGAAACCATTAAACAAATTGAAAGAGAAGTTGAAAATTCATTTATACAAATTTTAGTACTGTAAATTTCATAGGCAGTTGTTGCCAAGTACTCAAAGAAGAGAAAATGAAAACAAATATTTTCAAACTATGGAAATACAGAAATACTTCATAGACATGCCTGTATATGGGACAATCAAAGTACCATCCCAGTATAAGAAGTATAAGAATCTCACTTACGAAAATAAATGTAAAATAAACCAGCAACATGTAATGATATGATCATTCAGTATAGATCCCACAGGAATCTGGCCATAGTAGAAACTGAAAAGTAGCCAAAATCTGCCCTTATGTAGCAGAAAACATGACTCAAAGGCACTGTACTGACCCACATACGTGTTTCAAAACAAAATTGTTGTTAAAAGACATAAAAATCCAGACATTTTTATTGCAATATCTACTATCTCCAGCATCAAATAAAAATTACTAGTCATACAACCAAGCAGTAAATTCAACCCATAATCAAAGAAAAAAACATATTCAACAGAAAAAGTTGAATAATAGAAATTATGGAACTATTAGACAAGAATGTTAAAATGGGTATTATAACTGCATATACTTATTTAAAAAGAAACATACATATATGAAGAGAGAAGTAGAAAAAATAAAAATAACTAAATGGAATTTCATGTCAAAAATACAATATCTGAAATTATTAAATCATTGTAGAAGAAGATATCTATAAAACATAAAAGAGAATAATAAAGTCTGAAAGAAGTGGTCTAACATGAATAATTATTGTCCTAGAAAGAAAAGAGGAAGAAAGAAGACGGAAGAAATATTTTTTTAAATAGTGGGCAATTTTTTTTTTCAAATTTGAAGAAAATATACATCAAAAGACTCAAGAAACTGAGTAAGTTCCAAACAAGATAAACACCCACACAGGAATAAGACCCACCCCCCTGCGACACACACACAGGCATATCATAATTCAATTGCTGAAGACGTGATAAGAAAAATCTCAAAAAAAGCTAAATGAAGAAAAGAATATTACATACAGAGGGACACAGATCAAAATTATTGCACACTTCCCATTAGAAACAGTGCAAGCAAAAAACGCAATGGAATGGCATCTTTAAAGAAAATATCATTCAAAAATGAAGATACAGTAAAAATTTCTTTTCCAGCAAACAAAAACTGTGAAAATTCATTGGCAATATCTTTACACTAAAAGAGCTATTAAATGTTCTTCAGCAGGGACTCCCCTGGTGGTGCAGTGGTTAAGAATTTGCCTGCTAATGCAGGGAACATGGGTTCGAGCTCTGGTCCAGGAAGATCCCACATGCCGCAGAGCAACTAAGCCTGTGCACCACAACTACTGAGGCTGTGCTCTAGAGCCTGCAAGTCACAACTAGTGAGCCCACGTGCCACAACTACTGAAGCCCGCGCGCCTAGAGCTTGTGCTCCGCAACAAGAGAAGCCACCACAATGAGAAGCCTGCGTACCGCAACGAAGAGTAGTCCCCACTCCCCACAACTAGAGAAAACCTGCATGCAGCAACGAAGACCCAACGCGGCCAAAAATAAATAAATAAATATTTTTAAAAAAAGTTCTTCAGCAGAAGGAAAAGATAACAGATGGAAACTTGTATCTACACTAAAGAGTAAAGAGGGTCAAAATCGTGAATATGTGAGTAAATATACACAATTTTGTTTTCTCACTTATAATTTCTATAGGAGATAATTTATTTTCAAGCAAAAATAACATTATATTTTGATGTTCAAAAGCATGTAGAAGATTAATGTATGACAGCAGTATCATGAAGGATAGTAGGAAGGAAATGAAACTATACTACTATAGTGATCTCATGTTATAGGAGAAGTGCTACATAATAATTTGAAGATAACTTTGATACAGCACATAATATAAACCTGAGATTAACCAATGATAAGTAAAACAAAGAAGTTAATAGTGGAAATAAAAATGGAACAATAACAAACGTTCAATTAATACAAAATACAGCATAACCAATAAGAAAGAATAAGGAACACAGTGGACATCTAGAATATATAAAGCAATATGATGTATTTAAATTCAACCAATTAAAAGATAGAGACTATCAAAATAGATAGATTGTCAGACTGGCCTAAAACACCCAACTATATACTGGTTACAAGAAATGCACCTTAAATACAAACACAGCAATCAGTTAAAATTAAAGTAACTGAAAAAGATATATGAACACTAAGATTAAGAATTCTGAAGTGTCTATATTAACAACAGACATAATAGACTTCAGAACAAGTAACATCACTAGTGATAAAGAGCAATATTTCCTATGAAAGGGGCCATTCATCAAAAAGTCTTAATGATCCTAACTGTATATGCATTTATCAGAACTTCATATGTATGAAGCAAAAACTAACAGAACAGAAAGGAAGAATGCATAAATCCCAATTACAGTAAAAGATTTTAACACTTTAATGGAAGCAACTGATAGAACAAGTGGGTAGAAAGATCAGTTAAAGAAGACTCTGAAACAACAATTGCATTATTAGACCTAATTGACATTTATAGAATACTCCAGCCAACAACAGCAACAGCTAGATTATTTTCAAGTACCTGTGAACACTAACCAATTTAGCCCATGTTCTGTCTAAAACAATAAATTGGAAAGGATGAAATAATACAAAGTATGAGTTCTGAAAATAATAGAGCTGCTTTCAGAAATCTAAAACAGAATGATATCTGGAATATTCATAAACACATCTCTAAATAACCTTTGGGGCTTCAAGAAATAAATCAGTAGGCAAATTATAAAATATTTTGAGTTGAATAAAAATAAAAACACAACATATCAAAATTGATGAGATGCTGCCAAAGAGTTATTCAAAAGGAATTTGTAGCTTTGAGTGGTATAAATTACATTAGAGATGATCTAAAATTAATGATATAAGCTTCAACACAAAATAAGAAAATCAAAATAGAAAATTAAGACCAAAGTAAAAGGACAGAAAGGAATAATAAAAGAAAAAAAGCATAAATCAACAAAAAAGAAACTAAACAATAGAGAAATCAAAGAAAACAAAGTTTTTCTTTCAAAAAAATCTATAAAATTGATCACACACAAAAGAGAAGATAAATCAACAACATCTGGAATTTAAAAAGAGTTATAACTATAGATCATATAGACAATGAAATATTAACAAGGGAATATTTTGAAAACTTTTATGAAAATATGCTTGACAACTTTGTTGAAATGAATAAAAAATAAATTTATAATTTTATTAACTTTAATAAAACAGTTTTATTAAATGTATAAATCTACTAAAATAAATAAATTCCCAAAAGATAATGCAGCAATAAATAAATAATCCAAAGGGCCCCATTACTATCAAATAACCTGACTTCATAATTGAAAATCCTCCCATAACAATGTCTTCCAGGCCTGGATGACTTCATTGGAGAATTTTATCAGACATTTAAGGAAAGAAATAATACCAGTCATGTAAAAGGAATAATCATATTCCATTGTACATTAAAATTATATAACATTAAAATTTCAGTATCTGTCGTTTGAAACTCAGCCACATTTTTTTATTTATATGTTATATATATGACTCCTTTCAGAGCACAATGGGAGAGTTGAGTAGTTGCAAAGAGACCATATGTGGTGAGGTCATTGCTTACCACTGCTGCTTGGTACACACCACAAATCAAGAGTGATGCAGTTAAAAAAAAAAAAAAAAAAAGCGTGATACAGTTATCACACAATGCTTTTCAGAAAAGTTATCTGAGCCCTTTTTTATAAGAAAAATTGAAAATTCACTTCTCTCTCACAAAATGCACAAAAATAAATTCTAATTGAATTGTATATCTAAATTTGAAAATACACACACAAGCACAAACATACAGAAAATATCGATAAGTTTTACTAAATAAAATTTGAGAAATTCTATTCGTCAAAACCCAGCTTGCAATATGTAGAACTTACAAATTGCATCCAGTATACATATGAAGAACTCTTTAAAATAAATGAGAAAAGATATATCATCCCAAAGAAATATCTATCATATATGAAATTTGAGTATGCAATTCACAAAAGATAGTAAGCAAATGGCCAATAAATTATGAAAAGATACTCAACTTCATTAGAAATCATTAAAATAAAATTAAAACCGTAATAAACTACCAGTACCTTCCTATTAAAATGTCTAATATTAAATAGACTGACAATGCAAATGGTGGTTAGAATGTACTCTTGTGTTTTTCTGGTAATAGTGTGTTTTGGTTAAATCACTTTCAAAAAGAAATTGACATTTTCTACTAAATTTGAGTATTTGAACTATCATTCCACTCCTGAGTTATATCCAACAGAAATGTGTATACATGTGCATTAAAAGACATGTACGTGCACATTCATAGCAACATTTTTCATCATATCTCTACACTGGAAGGAACTCAAGATGTCTAATAGAAAAAATAAATGAACTGTGGTATACTTACACTATGGAACACTATATAACAATGAAAATAAATGAACAATTGTAGTGTGCAACAGCATGGGAGAGTCTCACAAAATAATGATTAAGGAATGAATACATATGGTAGCTCTATTTTTAGTTTTTTAAGGAAACTCCATACTATTATATAGCACAGGGAACTCTACTCAGTGCTCTGCGGTGATCTAAATGGGAAGGAAATCTGAAAAAGAGTGGATATATGTATATGCATAACTGATTCACTTTGCTGTACAGCAGAAACTAACACAACAATGTAAAGCAACTATATTCCCATAAAAAAAAGAGAGAGAGCAAAGAAATGAATCCAGGCACAAAAAAATACCCCTGTATGATTCTATTAATATAAAGCTTAACAACAGGCCAATAATATTTTGTTAGAATAATTGGAAATTGGACATGGAAGATTAGTGATTAGGAGGCAACATGAAATGAGCTTCTCAAGTGTTCATTATATTTTGTGCCCTATGTGGAAGTTGCAAAAGTTCTTTCACATTACAACCCATTAACCCAGATGTATGCATAGTTGTGCACTTTTCTGTATGTGTGCTATATTTCTAAAATATTTTAATTGTAAAATAGTGTAATGATTTGAAATAATAAGACTCTTTTAGGGGTATAGTAACTGTGGGTTGTAGTATAATGATATTAATTGAATCATTATTTATACAATTTTCTTTTTATCTTTATATTTATAAATTAGGTCTACATATATCAAATGGTTTCCTCAAAGCATAATGCATCCAATCATTTTTGAAATACTGATAGGGAATACTCTTATTGAACCATATTGAAATGGAATAATTTACATTCAATAAGACAACTATTTAAGATCAGTAAGCTTTGCAATTTCCTTTCTCTAGAATGAGTAGTTTCCTTCTTCTACCCTCTCAAAAAATAAAATCCACATAGCTAATTCATTTGTAAATTTTTTGCTTGTTATACTGATCATGAGTAGTTCCTTCCATATCAACGTACATCTATGATCCCATGTATGGTGAGCACAGAGCCTGCATAGCTATTATAGACTAGTCATCTGGAAATCTCTTTCAGAATTCAAACACAATCCAAAAACACTGATCTACTTTGTTTCATAGTAGTATACAAACCTACAGATTATAGAAATCTAAACATACAAGAATACTTTAGCTGCACCCTCTCAAAAACCAGAAAATTTATACATGTAAATGCTATTAATACCAACTTATACTTCTGCTATATAATTATATAATATATATTTATTCTTTCTCAAACTGTACCACATTCAACCTTTCCTGAATAAAACTTACTTATTGTTTTAAAACAATCACTGCATTAGTTCTCCTTAGTTGAGATATGAAAAGTTTTTATTTTGTAAACAAAATATATAAAATAAATAATTAGCTAAGGTCAAGCTTTTATTTTGCTGTTTCTACAAAGGAGAAAGAATAATAATATATATTTGATACGTTATCCAATAAAGAAACATATGCTAAGTATATTGAAAATCATATATGAGCTTCCTTATTAGGAAATGGATCGCTGATGAAAGGCAAATAAATTGCTACAAAGTTGTTATTGTAAAGTAATTCTGAAATCACACTTTTCTGATCAATATCTTTACCATTTACTGCCCCTAAATCTAAACACAGTATAATGATAAGCTCTCTAGAATAATTGAAATTTTTAATTTAGTCACAGTAAATCTAAATAATATACCTATATAATCAGAGAAAAACAAAATCTCTATACTCAGAGAAAGTCTGTTTCTAGTAATGACTTGATGATGATTATTTTGTACAAATAGAAAACATACAAATACGGAAAATATCATTAAAAAACTCTGTGATGCACCTCTCTCAGAGATTTGAATGCGATTTCCTCACAGGTAAAGCTGTACCATGAAGACCAAGGAGAACACTTGTGAAGACATGTATTTTGGGGTTTTCAACAAAGTTACTATAAATATTAAATAAACAAACAAACAAAAACTAAGGAACAGCTTTACACTTTGTGTAATATGGTACTCTTTGAGATAAAACATTTCTTCTCAGCTAAAACAGTCAAACTAATTTTGAGCAAAATGGAATTTTTTAAAATACCCTGTTTCTTTGACTTTTATACATGTTAATAGTAAAAATAAAAATGTTTCAAATTCCATTTTTCATAATTTCTCAAAGGGATTGCTCTTAGGTAGTCTTGATCTATCCTATATTTTCAATTGTCCCTTCCTTACTCAGTCATTCACACCAGTATACTGACATGCTCTGTTTTTGAAAAAAGAAAAAAGAAAAATAAATTAAAACATATCAGAAAAAATTTCACCCTCTTCATTCCTATATCTCCCTCTAGGTATACTATTAAATCTCTCAAAAATGTGGTCAACGTACGCTTTTTCCACTTCCTCTTTACTTTTCTAGTCCACTTCTGGAAAAGGAATAATAATGTGTCTTCACTTTTCTTTCTACCTCTCCACACATTTTCACTTCCAAATTTCTTTTATTTATTACTTTATACTTACTATGTGAGATTAATAGCATTTACATTTTGTGATCTTTGCAGTTCTTCTGTACTCTATTGATAGATTCAATCTAAAAGTTGAAAATAAATGATATTCACATTATTATTACTACAGAAATATCATTGATTACAGAGCTAACCCATTTCCTTTGCTAATTTTCAAATGATGCAGCATCTATCCTATTAAAGAAAATGTTCTAACTTCTTATAGTCTGCCAATTGCTCAAAATTTTTAAATTCGTTTTGTATATGCACCTTGGCTTTTTTCAAGTCCCTGCACCAAACTCCAAAGATTCCCTACTATCTTCTGTTTTAATCTTGAGAAAATATTATATACCTCCTTCCCTATATCACCAATAATTTATAGTACTTGCTTATTTTCTTTGTGGATTGAAATCCATAGCGATCTTCTTAAATACATCTTGGAAATACACTGATTTTGTGTTCCAAGTTGTACCTCTTGTTTTCTATTTCACTTGCATAGAATCATCTTGAAATTTTTTTCCAGTAAACTTCTCTTGATTTTCCACTTTGTTCGTTTCTCATACTTGCTAAAGAAACTTCCTAAAATAGATTAACGTCCAAAATTTTGCGTCTCTAGATATCTGAGTAAAACTAATTGAAAGCCTGACTGCTTACATAATTTTAGCTTAAAAAAATCACTTTCCCTCGAAATACCTAAGGATGTATTATTGCAGCGTCCACTGTATTATAGCATTTAATATTGCTGATGAGTAATCGGATTCCAGTTGGATTCTTGTATCTTTTTTAGGTTGCCCACATTTTTCCCTGGAAACATTTCATTGTTCTTGCTTTTACTTTTTCTCTGAAAATGCTATTCTTCCTTTAGCCAAATCTGAAGTACATTTATTAGTCTGTTATTTAATCTCTCAGAAGTATTTGCCAGAATTTAGCACCCCATCCTTATTGAAACATTCTGATCTTCTGGCTTTTAAGGTAACATATTCCATTCAGAAAATGAAACTACCAAGTCCACAAACCCTTAGGCATTTATGACTCCTCATTTTAGTGGAGCCTCACGAAACAATCTTGAAAATGACATTTAGTAGTGAAATAGTATTGCTCATTGCCAGGTCTTAGGAAAAAAGCCAGAACTCATTTGCATAAAAATGCCTAAGAGCCTTTCCCAAAGGTTACCAACATCAAATCAAGGCTTGACAGGTACCTAGACTGTACTTTAAAAAAATGTTTACCACCTTGGCTTAGCCAGTGACCTCTGGCAGTAGATGGGTTGCTTGATTCTATTTATTTATTTATTTATTTATTTGAAGTATAGTTAATTTATTACAATATTATATTAGTTTTAGGTGTACCATGGGTTACTTGATTCTTGGGGAGTATCCTCAATGTTTCTGTTTTGTTTGTTTAAACATTTCAATTTTTAGAGCAGTTTTAGGTTCACAGCAAAATTGAGTAAAAAGTAAGTCTCTCCTCTTTGTAAATCAACTACATGTCAATAAAAAAGTCAGCCTCTCCTTTTACCAACATCACCCACTAGAAAGGTAGGATTTGTTAAAATTGATGAACCTACACTGACATATCATAATCACCCAGAATCAACAGTATAAATCATGATTCACTCTTGGGGTTGTACATTGTATGGTTTTGGACAAATGTATGACATATATCCATCATTATATTATCAGACAAAGTAGTTTCACTATCCTAAAAATCCTCTGTGTTCCCCCTTTTTGTCCCTCCCCAACTCCCAACTCCTAGCAACCTCTGATGTTTTTACTGTCTCCATAGTCTTGTCTTTCTCAAAATGTCATTTAGTTGGACTCCTTCTCACAATGGCTTCTTTCACTTAGTAATGTGCATTTAAGGTTCTTCCGTGTCCTTTCATGGCTTAATAGCTCATTTTTTCTTTTTAGTTCTAATATTCCACTGTCTGGATATATCAGTTTATTTACCCATTCACCTACTAAAGATGTGACATCTTGGTTGCTTCCAAGTTTGGGCAACTATGAATAAAGCTACTATAAACATCACTGTGAAGGCTTTTGTGTAGACATAAGTTTTCAGCTCCTTTTGGTAATACCAAGGAGCCTGATTGCTGGATTATATGGTAAGAGTATGTTTAGTTTTATAAGGACGTGCCAAACTATCTTCCATAGTGGCTGTACCATTTTGTGTTCCTACCAGCAATGATGAGAATTACTGTTGCTCCACATTTGGTGTTGTGAGTGTCCTGGATTTTGGCCATTCTAATAGGTGTGTAGTGCTATTTCATTGTTTTAATTTGTATTTCACTGAAAACATGTGACATGAAGCATCTTTTCCTATGCTTATTTACCATTGATACATCTTCCTTGGTGAGGTACACTTTAAGATCTCTGACCCATTTTTTAATCAGGTTGTTGGTTTTCCTACTATAGAGTTTTAAGAATTCTTTGCATATTTTGGGTAATATTCTTTTACCAAGACTATTATATATATATATATATATATATATATATATATATATATATATATATATATATATATATATATACACAAAATCTTTTGCAAATACTCTCTCCCAGTCCGTGGTATGTCATCTTCTTGACATTGTCTTTTGCAGAGCAGATGTTAATTTTAATTATCCATTATTTCTTACATGGATCATGCTTTGGTGTTGTATCTAAAAAGTCATTGCTATACCCAAGGTCATCTAGGTTTTGCCCTATGTTATCTTCTAGGAGACCATCTTTGCTCCATTATATTGCCCTTGATTTTCTTTCAAATATCAGTTGAGTATATTTATTGGAATCAATTTATGAGCTCTCTGCTCTGTTCCACTGATCTATCTGTTCTTTTGCTAATATAACACTGTCTTGATTACTGTAACTTTATAGTAAGTCTCGAAGTCAGATAGCATCAGACCTCCAATTTTGTTTTACTCCTTCAGTATTATGTTGGCTATTCTGCATCTTTTACCAAGTTTGTCAATGTCCACAAAATATATTGCTGGAATTTTGATTGGGATTGCATTGAATCTATAGATCAAGTTGGGAAAAAGTGACAACTTCACAATGTTGAGCCCTCCTATCCATGAACATGAAATATCTCTCCATTTCTTTAGCTCTTCTTTGATCTCATTCATTAAAGTTCTGTAGTTTTCTTCCTATGGATCTTGTAGATATTTTGTTAATTTATACCTAAGTATTTCATTTTTTAAGTGTTAATGCAAATGGCATTGTGTTTTAAATTTCAAGTTCCACTTAATCATTGATGGTATATAGAACAGCAATCAACTTTTGTATATTAACTTTGTATCCTGCAATCTTGCTATAATCACTGAGTTCAAGGAGGGTTTTTTTGGTTAATTCTTTCACATTTTCTACGTAGACTACCACATCACCTCTGCACAAAGACAGTTTTATTTGTCTCTTCCCAATCTGTATATCTTTTATTTTCTTTACTTGTCTTATTACATTAGCTAGAACTTCCAGTATGATGTTGAAGAGGAATAGTGACAGGAGTCATCCTTGCTTTGTACCTGATCTTAGAAGGCAAGCTTGGATTTCCTCTTCCTTAAGTATGATATTAGCTGTAGGTTTTTTGTAGATTTTTTTATTGAGTTGAGGAAGCTCCCTTTTACTCTTAGTTTACTGAGAGCTTTTATCATCAATGAGTGTTGAATTCTGTCAAATGCTTTTTTCCGTATCTATTGATATGATCATGTGGTTATTCTTTAACCTGTTACTGTGATTGATTACATTGACTGATTTTCAAAATCCCACTTGGTTGTGGTATATAATCTTTTTATACATTGTTAGGTTTGATTTGTTAATATTTTGTTGAAGATTTTTCACCTATGTTCATGAGAGATATTGGTCTGCAATTTTCTTATAGTGTCTTTGTCTGGCTTAGTTTTTAAGGTAATTCTGGCCTCACAGAATGAGTTAAGAGCACTCCTCTGCTTCTAGCCTCTGAAAGAGATTACAGAGAATTGGTATAATTTCTTCCATAAATGTTTGGTAGAATTCACCAGTAAACCCATCTGGGACTCATGCTTTCTGTTTGGGAAGGTCAATTATTGATTCAATTTCTTTAATAGATATAGACTTATTCAAATTGTTTATTTCTTGAGTGAATTCTGGCAAATTGTGTCTTTCAAGGAAATGGTGCATTTCATCTAGGCTATCAAATTTATGGGCATAGAGTTGTTTGTAGCATTCCTTTATCATCCTTTTAATACCCATAAAATCATTAATGATGTTATTTATCATTTCTGATATTAGTAATTCTAGTCTTATCCCTTTTTTTTCTTGGCTAGCCTGGCTAGAGGTTTATAAATTCTATTGATCTTTTCAAAGAACTAGCTTTTGGTTTCACTGATTTTCTCCTACTGATTTCCTGTTTTAAATTTTGTCAATTTCTGTTCTAATTCTTATTATTTCTTTTATTCTGCTTACTTTATATTTAATGTGCTTTTTTTCCCCTAATTTCCTAAGGTAGAAACTTAGATAACTGACTTTACATCTTTCTTCTTTTCTATAATATGCATTCAAGGCTATGAATTGCCCTCTAAGCACTACTTTCACTACATCCCACAAATTTTGAAACGTTGTGGTTCCATATTCATTAGGTTTAAAATAGTTTTTAATTTATCTTCAGATTTCTTCTTTGACCCATGTGTTATTTAGAAGGGTGTTGTTTAATCTCTACATACTGTGTGATTTTTCTGGTTATCTTTCCATTATTGATTTCCAGTTTAGTTCCACTGTGGTCTGAGGGCAAACATTGTATGATTTCTATTGTTTCAAATTTTAGGATGTTTTATGACCCAAAATGTGGTCTATTGGTAAATGCTCCATGTGAACCTGAAAAGAATATATATTCTGCTGTTGTTGGATGAAGCTGACTATAAATGTCTATTATATCCAGCTGATTGATGGTGCTATTTACTTCAATTATGTCATTAGTGATTTTCTGCCTGTTAGATCTGTCCATTTCTGATAGAGAGGTGTTGAGGTCTCCAACTATAAGAGTGGCTTCATCTATTTCTCTTTGCAATTCTATTAGTTTTGTCTCACATAGTTTGACACTCTGTTATTAGGCATATACATGTTATGAATTGTTATGTCTTCTTGGAGAACTGACCCCTTTATCATTATGTAATGTCCTTGTTTATCCTAATAGCTTTCCTTGCATTGAATTCTGCTCTGTCTGAAATTATTATAGCCATTTCTGCTTTTTTTGGATTAGTGTTAGCATCGTATATTTTTCTCCATTCATTTACCTTTAAACAATATGTGTCACTATATGTAAAGTGGGTTTCTGTAGATTGTCTCGTTTATTTTAGTAGCCTACACAGATGGGAAACACAGAAAATTCCATGCTCAGAATTTCTTATAACCTTTAATAGACTGATAGGTCTTAATATTTTCCAATTATAGCTATGATTTTGACTGGGAAAAAATGACAGATTTCTGTCAAAGTTCTGCATCTTACGTTGGGTTTTCCCAGAATCAGACCCTGAGAAAATGATTACTTCAGTCCTGATCCCAAGAAACACTGTCCAGAAAGTGGGAAGTGAGATAGAGAAAGAAGATAATTATTGATAAATGTACTATCAAGCAAGTTACCGTTAAGAATAATTGGAACCTAATTAGAACTGGAGAACTCCTAGAGACAACGAAGAATATGGAATTCCGTAGTAATTCAAATGCTGCTGTATTTACATACCAACTCCAATCAGTCCTTGGATGGGGCAGCTCTCATGAAGGATTTCTTCCTCAGCACTTTTGGCCTTTTGTGAGCTTGCATCAAGTGGTCTTTGGGTGTTCACATATGCTTTGCCCATAGGCAAAAAGATATAGATGCTAACATTTGGAAATCCAATTATTTTGCACTGAAATGTTAAGGATATGGCAGGGGAACTGGCAACATTTACTACATACTGATAAAGACAGACCCACAGGAGTAATAATAGCTAAATGAAAAGAACAGGGAAGGTCTTGACCCTTTTAACAATCCCTGCTTCTTAAATAACTCATATTCCTTGACTCTTGTGACGGCAGTTCTGCTTGTCCTGCTTCCTTTTCCGCCACTAAGTTTTTGTGCATTCGATTCGTTTCTTGTATTTATGCTTTAAATGTTGGGGGTTTCTTTCCCTCTCTACCTTGACTCAGATTCTCTTTTATTCTCATTCTATATACTACACTTAGAAAAGATAATCAATTTATACTGTTTTAGCATTTATTTGGTGTTGCAACAGATGTATCACAAAAAGAATTCTTTCACTCACATCCAGACCTAAATGTTCAAAATACCTACTCTGAATTCTCACTTTCATCTTATTGGCATCTTCAACAACTTTTCCCATATTAAATTCATCATATTAAACCAAATATTCACCCTTTTATACATTTCTAGTTCACAGATATAGGGTTCCCAGGTAAAATATAGAACACTCAGCTAACCTTGAATATCAGAAAAAAAGACGAATAATTTTGTGTAAGTATGCCTTAAATAGTCCATGAGGTCTACTTATACTAAAAAAATTATTCATTGTTTAACTGAAATTTAAATTTAATTGGATATCCTAGTAATCAGTCATTCGTACCTTGATACCCCCCTTTTTTGTCCTTATCTCTCCCTCTCTGGACACACTTGGTCAATCACCAAATATGTTTCATTTACCCCTAAATTATTCCTGTCTGCTCTCTAAATAGTTTAGTTGCCACCACCTTTGTCACAACCATTCTAATCTCTTAGCTTCTTAATTGTCATTTCTGTCTCCTTTCTCTGCAGTGTTGTCAAAATTAACTCAAATTTTATCATGTGACTTCCTTGAATAATATCTTCCTATGATTTCTAATTATACCTATTGCCAAGTAAATCCCTACATTTGGCTTATAAAGCCCTCAATGGTCTCTTCTCACACTCTCTATACAGCTTAATCTCATGTTAAACCCTCCATGACAAGCTGCACTGTTACAAACACATGAGTATCTTTTAATTTGCCAAGAGGGACACACACTAGATCCTGGCTCCATGCCTTCACAAACTCAGTGTCACTTTTCCAGTGAGACTGTCTCTGATTGATCACACAAGATTAAGTTTTCTACTGCAAACTTCTTAGCTGTTTCTTTCATTTTCCATCTATGCCTTATTCGTTATTACTGATATAGAGTCTTTATTTCCCTTTACAGTTTAAAGTCCACAAGCACATTTACCATATCTAGTTTTTCATTGATTGCTCAACATATCTAAATAAATGTATGTGGGATGGACTAATGAATTTTTAAAATATTATTATAGAGAGTGCTACCAATAAAGGCAAACTGCCTTTCCTAACTGACATTTTTCTGTATCAAAATAACTCTTCAATATTTTCTAGAGCCATGTTAGCAAGCTGGTCAGCAGACATCCTGCAAACTCTACCTTGCCATCTGTCAAAAAATCTTCAGTTTTGTTCAGAATAAGAACTAAAACTGTAAATGGCCTAATTTAGACTACCCTTAGTATAGATAAAGAGTATTCTTAAACTAGGACAAGGAGAAAATTACTGTATCATAAATCTGAATTTTAATGAAGACCCAGATGTGAACTAGGAGTTAGAGTAGAGGATATCAAATAGAATATCATAATCAGGTGTGAACAGAGCAATTGGGAAACCAAAGTTGGGACTGAAAAATGTAAGTATGCAAGACTGACATTTTGGGATTGTTTTTGCTTGTACTGATAACTATACACCAGGACTCTCTTTTGGCATTTTCACCTTTTTCTAAAGGTCAAGATAGTGAGAGAATATTAAAGCTGCTAGCCCTTACAGGAAGGCATGCTCTAGCCATCTAACAACACATACTTCCTCCTAATTTTTGTAATTAATTTTAACAAATTTTCCAATCTGGAATTTTAATACCTTATTTTAATTTTGTTTTGTTATTTAATGCTTTTAAATCACAACTTAACTTTCCAAATAGACTCTAAGTTCCTTTAAACAAAGGTTTTTCTCCCACACAATAAATCTCCAAGTTATAAAAATATGGGAGATTCAAAAGCATATTAAGATGTCTATATTTTAAATATTATACATAATTTAATAATTGAAGAGTGCTTAGTACAAAAGACAAAAATAAGTTATTTCAAACAGAAAAAATTAATTAATCATTACCAGGTATGAGACACTCATAAAAGTATAGGAGAAGTATCAAGGGAAGTAATACAAGGTATTAGGTACTTATAAAATTATCAGAAGGTCCTCAGGGGCTACCACTTGACCAGTGAGTTGAGGGGACGCCCTTAGAAGCTGAGATGTGGCAGTCAGGAGGGTGCTGTTGCCTCCACCTCCATTGCCCCACAACCTAGTCATGTCCAACCAAGAGGTGAACTGACACTCACATGCAGAGCTCAGCTGCTGTCAATGTATGTAAACACAAATCAGCTCTCACTGCTAACTTCAACCACGACAAAAGTTGTCTCTGACTCATTTTCACCTTCAAATCTCATGTGAGTGCATCTTCCTGATGGACCAATTTTGCACAGTAAATCTTAGCTGAAATGGAATCTAAAAAAAGCCATTTTTAACTTTTCAATATCTTGAACTGAAATAGGATGGAACTGAAATTGAGCAAGTCAGTCCTCAATAATATCCCTTCTCCCAACCCACCTCTCTCCTCCCTCTCCCAGTATTTATAATGTTTTCTCAACCAATAGGATTTATAGTTTCCTTGAAAAAAAAAAAATGAGGTCAAGAGAACCAGAAGTCAACCCACAGACTGGGCAAAAATATTTACAAAAGGCATATCTGACAAAGAACCACTATCCAAAATGCACAAAGAACCCTTAAAATTCAACAATAAAAAAAAAAGAGTAACTAGATTTTAAAATGGGCAAAAGATCTGACCACCTCACCAAAGATAGTATACAGATGTCAAATAAGCATATTAAGAATATAAAATTACATGTGCTCAAAATCGTACATCATTAAGGAGTTGAAGATTAAGACAATAAAATACCACTACACACTTAATAGAATAGCTGAATTCCAGAACACTGACCACACTAAATGCTGGCAAGGATGTGGAGCAACAGAAATGCTCATTCATTGCTGGTGGGAATGCAAAACACTACAGCCTCTTTTGAAGACAGTTTGGTACTCCTTACAATACTAAATATACTCTTACTATATGATCATGCTCCTTGGTATATATCTAAAGGAGCTGAAAATTTATGTCCACACAAAAACCTGCACACAGATGTTTATAGCATCTTTAGTCATAATTGCCAAAACTTGAAAGCAACCAAGATGTCCTTCAGTAGGTGAATGGATAAATAGTATGATCCATCAAGACAATGGAATATTATTTAGCACTAAAAAGAAATGAGCTATAAAGTCATGAAAAGACATGGTGGAAACTTACATACACATTACTAAGTTAAAGAAGCCAATCCGAGAAGGCTATCTACTGTATGATTCCAACTATTTGACATTTTGGAAAAGGCAACACTATGGAGACAGTAAAAAGGTCAATGTTTGTCAGAAGTTGGCAGGTAGGGATAAATGGGAGAACACAGGCTTTTAGGACAGTGAAAATACTCTGTATGATGTTATAATGGTGGATACAAGTCTTATAATTTTATTGATCCCATAGAATGTAAACTGTGGACCCTGGATAATAATGATGTGTCAATGTAGCTTCATTAATTGCAAACGTGAACATTCTGGTATGATGAGTTGATGGTGGAGTAGGCTGTGGGTGTGTGGGGACAGTAGGTATATAGGAATTCTCTGCACTTTCCTCTCAATTTTGCTGTGAAGCTAAAACATGTCTTTTAAAAAAGTGTATTAATAAAAAATGGGGCAGTAAAAAGAATACCAAATGTGAATCTGAGGATTAAGTAACTAGAGGAATTTACCTTCAGGATGGCAATTAAACATAGTAGAATTCATTAAATTTTCATTAAATGTAATTGAACAAAGAAGATATTAAACTGGCATCTAAACATAGATTGGGAAGAGTATTAAAACCAAACATCATCTCACCTGTATTTTTCTTAGGGATTTTACTGGTGGTCTATTCAAAGTCATGCCAGTACCATCCTAACAAATATGAGTATTTATCTTACCATTGATTGTTTGGTCTAATTAATGATTGTAAGCTTACAAATCAACATCATTTTCTAGGATATAACAATGAGTTGATATAATTACAGTCAAATTTTGTTTCAATATCACATTCTAGGAAATAGAATAATGTATGATTAAATACAGGTATGCCTTTAGGTTTTCATGATTTGTAATTTGGTGACCTTGATATTAACATGAAGAGGTATATAATTGTGTTGAAGAATTACAGAGAACAGCTTTGGTAGGACACAATAATATCTGATTTTTTTTTTTTTTTGGAACATGGTTTAGTTTCTTATCTGTGATGCTCACTTACCTTTCTGAAATAATCAGGTTTTAAGTGGGAGTTTCATTTCTTTGCATTTAAAACAACTTGGTTATTGAAAAATATTGTTTATGTGAGCCAACTGACTTTATTAAAAGCCAAAGAAAATTTACAAATGGTTTGTATATAGACTGAAATGATTAAAGTAAAGAAAGAGTAAAAATAAAATTTTTCTAGAGAGGAGTTAAAGTGCAATGCTCACATACAGATGGAAGAAACTTGTGCTCCCTCTAATCTGTTAATGTGATCCTCAATTCAGGACCAATATGCTTATTTGTGTTTTACAGTATACCTAATACAATATTGATACTATGTGTAGATATCAGTATTGATTTAAGGTCCAACAGCAGACATTCACAACCAAACATCATGTGTAATGAGTAATGTTAACAACGTAAATCTTTCATTTTGGGATAATGCCCATTGAGATCACCTCTTGTACTGTATAAATGTTTGCTTCTTTTTGCAGGAATCTCAGTGTTCCAGCATCATTTGAATTAGCTTGACCAAGTCAATTTCTTTTATCCTATTTGCTCTCACTGGAGGGTTATCTATTCATTCAAAGACTTTAACTAAGATTCTAGAGAGCATCTTCTGATATGGTTTTCTTCCCTGCTTCCAACCCTGTTTTCAGTGTATAGCCTCCTTGTTACAAAAATACATCATGAATTGAAACCAATATAAGGGAATCAATAAAACACCTAAATGGATCACAAAGTTAATGTTTCTTTATTGATTTAAGGATTGTCTCTTGCCATTTTTGTTAGCTATTGTTATGATAGACCATGTCATGGGTAGAAGCCTAAAATACCAGACAGTGATTATTTTTCACCAAAAACTTGATGAGAAACTAAGCAATTGTGAATCACTACTTTTTAAAAAGCAGTTCAGCTGAATTCAGAGGAATCTCAAAATTGCCAGTACTAGGTAAAAGATACCATAGGAACATATTTTCGAAAAGATAAGAATATTATGGTCAACGAGGCATAAAGTGCTGCTCTGAAATTTTCAACCAGCCAGGCATCATTCAAGTGGTGAATTTATAGCTATAAATAAAGTGGTTTTCCCCATAAATTTTTCGAGACTCCTATGTGCACAGTGCCACCAACAGGAAAGACATGAACTATCAAATAATAATGCATTTAAAGTTCAAAGGGAAGCCACAGTCTTTCAATAATCTTGAAGAGTATAATAAGAATTATCTTCTGCTATGGCATGCCTTTGAGCCATTCTAATCTTGACTCCTAACATTAGAGTTTAATTAACTTTTTTCTGCTTTTTCTCTAATCTGGAGCAACAATCTTCATCAGGTAACTTGTGGTGATATTTAAATGCTTTCAACACGACCCATAATAAGACTATTTTGTTTTATTATTGTACCCCAGAACACATACATACACACCTACATATAAACTGAAATAAAATTCCAGAAAACGATATTTAAGCTTATTAAATGAAATATAATTTGATATTTCATTTTTCTATTATATTCTATTTCATAGTTTTCTGCATTCTTATGGAATAAACTCCATCACTATTGCATTCTCATATACTAAGCTCCAGGAGGGCCTTGTTTACCTTTATATATCTGCATCTTAGTCAGTGCCAAACCCACACTTAATTAAATATACTGAAAAAAAATGCATGAATCTTCTCAGCTTCTCAAGAAGAGTATCAAAATTCTGCCCATAGGAATCATTTCTTCGAATTTTGAAATACTTTGAGAAAATAATTTAAAGGTTTAAGCAATGAGTGATAAAAGTAAAGGTACTGGCATTGGTAAGCAAGGCTCTTTGGAAATGGAACCCAGTTAGAGTTCTAGAAAGGAAAGTGGGAAAAGAAGTCAAAACCTCTGAAAGACGTAAGATCTACTAGCAAATAATACACTCGGCGATTCGTTCTTTTTTCCTTCTGTGTGGTGGTTCTCTCAGTCTTTGTTTGCTGTAGATTTCCCTAGGCCATTCTGCAAATTATACTATGAAGATGGCTTTGATGCTTCTGATGTCTGTTATCCTAAAAAGCCATTGATAACCGCTCACAGAATATAACCTTGAGGAAAATGGTTCTCCTACTGTAACTCAATCAAGTCTGGCCCCCAAAACTGCACTTATATTTTAGCCAAACCTTTTATGGCCTTAACATTTTAAGTAGTATTTTTCATTCATAGATATTTAATACTAAACTCTAATTGTTGTATGTACATGTGTATATATATTTACACATATATATGTATATAGATGAGTGTATGTGAATTTCAACAAGAGAAGCATCATATATTCTTTAAAGTGCTAAATATATATTTATACATTTAATAGGTGAAAATACTTCTAAAAGAAAGTTCTATCAACCATTTTTTCCTTTCACATTGTATTACATTCCAAGCAAGTTATTAAATGATATTGCTAAATTGTTTAAATGCAATACAATTCATGCAGTAAATAAATACCGTGTATTCCATGTGAGGCCTTCAAAAAGCTGTCCCAAAGGACAAGTTACAGATACTTACCACAAGGGGGCTCAATAAGGGAGGGAAAAGGAAGGAAACAGTAATATTTTTAAAAGATTTTATGAAAATACCATTTCATAGTTTAAAGAACTCTCTCCCTCTCTCCCTCTCTCCCTCTCTCTCTCTCTCTCTCTCTCTCCGGAACATAAAAATTAAAAAATGAACTTTTCTGAGAAGAACTGCTGCTACGAGCTCTGGTTTATCATGTAGACTACCTACACTGCTGCAGAGAAATCCAAATGACTTTCCTTAGGTTCTCGGGGAGCATTTTTAAAGCCAATGCAAATAATGAATACACTAAGTGATTTTATAGATTCAGACCATTTCTATAAACACAGATAAAGTTAAAGATCTTTCTGAAATGAGATGGGTAAAATCAGTGAGGATAAAGAGGCTTCTTGTACTTCTGCCTTCCTCCTCTTTTTCCTGTTTTTTGTCCTGTTCTTCTTCTTATCTTTTTTTTTGCTATTTTCTTTCTCCTCCTCCTCTCCCCGCACGTCCTTTTCTTTTCATCTTATGTTTTATATAAAAACAATGTTTTTATGGTGTAATGTGAACTTCAGAGGCCATGGAATCAGGCATATTTCAGTTTGTATTTTAGTTTTTTGTGTGAATTACATAAAGTTTATAAGCACTGGTTTTCTTATCTGCAAATTTTGTAAACATAACCTGCAGGATGGTGAGAGCCTTAGGTAATATTTGTAAACCCCCCACCCCTCAATAACTGGAAAATACTAATTCCTTAATGAATAGTAGATATTTCTATTATTATACTGAAAGTTTTAATGATTTTATGAATATGAAATTATATTAATGAAATCAATTGTTTAACTTTTATTATTGGAGCTTTCTTAATATTCAGAAGCACAATCTCCTTCACACAACTTTTAAACTTATGTATGACTTTATACACTTTTCAGTATAAGACAGAAGAATTACAGGTATATACTGCTGATAGGTAACCATAGTTAAATATGGAGGAGCCCCAGTAGATAGAATTCCTACATATTTGAAAATTTCAGAAAAAAAAAAAAAGATTTCTTAGTAGAAAGAAACATAAAGAAATTAAGAAAGACTCAATTGATTGTATAAAGTAAGGCACTAAGTACTGAATAAAAATTAAAATACTATATGTAGGACGAGGAAACATTCTGTAGGATACTGCAGTGGTAGAAACATGATATTATGAATTTGTCAAAACACAAACACAAAGAGTGAAGCCTACAGACATAGAGAACAGACTTGTGGCTGCCAAGGAGGCGGAGGGGTGGGGGAGGGATGGAGTGGGAGTTTGGGGTTAGCAGATGTAAACTATTATGTATAGGACGGATAAACAACAAGGTCCTACTATATAGCACAGGGAACTATGTTCGATATCCTGTGATTAACCATAATGGAAAAGAATATGAAAAAGAATGTATATATATATATATGTATAACTGAATCACTTTAAATCACCTTGCTGTACAGCAGAAATTAACACAACACTGTAAATCAGCTATACTTCAATGAAAAAATAAAAATAAAACAGAAAGTGAAGCCTAATGTAAACTATTGACTTTAGTTAATAATAACAACCATTGATATTGGTTCATCAATGTAACACATGTACCACACCAAAGCAAGATGGTAATTACAGGAGAAACTGGGCAGGAACAAGTTGAAGGGAGTATATGCGAATTTTGTGTACTTTCTGCTCAATATTTCTATAAACCTAAAACTACTCTAGAAATAAGCCTATTAATTTTTTAAGAAAAATCAATATCTATGCCTGCTAAAACAGAAGATGTCTAGTATCTTTATTTGTTGAGGATAGGCATTTATTTCTTCATGTAAAACATAAGGTGAAATTTAGACTGTGAGATTTAAATTACAATTATATTTATTTGGTATTTAACATCTACCCATACTTTTGCACTATGGATATACAAGTAAGCTTGAATGAGAATTGAGAAAATTTAAGATTTTTCTGCAGTCTAATGTTTAAATTATGACTTGTAATAAAATAGTAATGCTAGTACTGACCTATTTATTGGGCACTGTCTCTGTTCCAGACATGATGCTAAGTACTTTACAAGCATCATAAAAAGGTTTTTTGTAATTTCTAAGGAAGAAATCATTATTAAGAAAGTCTACTCTGGGCAATATTTATGTACTATTATAACTTGGAGAACTATGAAAACAAGATGCAATTAATTATTTTAACTTCATTAAAAATCAATGATTTAATAATAGTGCTCATCCTGGGCTCTGTGCATACGTCAATGTGTGTTTACAAGGATAATGATTAAGATATAGCTCTGTTAAATATCCATTGCATTAGACATATTTATAATATCCACTAGGTGTATATTATCACACACTGGTAAATCAGTCTCAACTCAAAAATTCACAAAAGATTACTGGTAGTGTTACTATTCCTGAAACCAAAATAAACATATATAGTGAAAAATACTCAATACATTCTTATTTCATTTTAAATCTCTTTGTTATAGAGCATACTTATCTAACATTATTGTGTGCGTACTAAATTACAAACACCAGGGGACTTATGAAACTATACCATGGAATATCAGTCTAGAAAATAACAACCTGTTAAAAATTAGTGATACCTATGTGAAAAATACTTTATTTGAAAGAACACAAATATGCCACCTTAAGTTTAGATCTTTAAAACACTTAGAAAAATCAGAAATTTACATATGTCAAGAACAATCAATGGCTTAATTCAAACCTATCAATGGGCATCTAAAGAAAATAACCAGAGAAATCAAGTGGTGTGTCAAAGATTCAGCTAGCCATAAATGATCCACTGTAACATAATCAAATGGCATTGCCCCTCTACGGCAAAAGGAGCAGTATAATTGGCTCTGATTAAAAACAAACTAACAACAATAAAACAAACAAATAAAACATTCTTCTCTCTTATTTTTGCTTTTTCTCAGACATCTTGTAACTTGTCTTTCAAATTTCCATTTTAGGATTGTAGTCACATCTCAGATAAATAACACCACAGTTGACAGATGCTAGATTCATAATAAATTGCTATTGTATACAGGTATTAAGCTCTATTCTTTGGCCTTCCATGATTATTCAGTTTACTCCAGTATTTAAAAAATCCATATATCAACTCAATTCTTTTTTGGGAGGCCCCAGTCTCTGGTAATAAGTCTTTCTCTCACATGACCTTATGGGATCTTATATAACCATATTTCTTTGACTCAAATGTCTCAGTCAATTAGAAAAGTGAAATACAGAACCTCACTTTGTAAAGTAATGACTTGTCTAAGAGAAGGAAACTACTGAATAACCCAAAATACCAATTCACCAAAACAAGTAATTTTTTAGTTAAATGTTACTTTGTATCAAAAGCCGCAAACTGAAATAGCATATTAGAAACCTTGATAATATACAGTACTGCTGTTTTTATTCAATAAGAAATATTTATAATAAATTTTCTCATCTTGAAAAGGTCACTACAGATTAAAATATTTTATCATCTTTAGTACCGGTAAAGCTGTATTGCTAAACTTAGCCTAAACTTAGCACAACACTGGATCACTTCTTATAATGCATGAAATGAAGAGAGAGGGAGAATGAAGGAGACAGAATGTTGACTATAGACTATGTTGTCTGCATCCCATATAACTTAATACGGTTATGCATTCCCTACTTTGTGTGGCTCAAGAAATGTTAGCCTCTGCTTAATTTGGCAATGAGATAAATTATTCCTCTCCCCATGAGAGGGAACAAATGAGGGAATGGAAAACCGGGCTTGACAGAACTACAATGAGAACTACCTCACACTGGTCAAACGGGACATCCTTAAAATGTCTACAAATAACAAATGCTGGAGAGGGTGTGGATAAAAGGGAACCCTCCTACACTGTTGGTGGGAATGTAAGTTGATGCAGTCACTGTGGAAAATAGTATGGAGGTTTTTCATAAAACTAAAAATAGAATTACCATATGATCCAGCAATCCCACTCTTGGGCATATATCCAGACAAAACTATAATTCAAAAAATACATGCACCCTTATGTTCATAGCAGCACTATTCACAATAGCCAAGACATGAAAACAACCTAAATGTCCATCGACAGATAAATGGATAAAGAAGATGTGGTACATATATACAATGGAATACTACTCAGCCATAAAAAAGAACAAAATAATGCCATTTCTATCAACATGGATGCAACTAGAGATTATCATACTAAGTGAAGGAAGTCAGAAAGAGAAAGACAAATACCATATGATATCACTTATATGCGGAATCTAAAATATGACACAAATGAACCTATCTATGAAACAGAAACAGAATCATGGACATAGAGAACAGTCTGGTGGTTGCCAAGCGGGAGTGGGTTGGGGGGGATGGAGTGAGAGATTGGGGTTAGCAGACGTAAGCTTTTCTATATAGAATGGATAAACAACAAGGTCCTACTGTATAGCACAGAGAAATATATTCAATATCCTATGATAAACCATAACAGAAAAGAATATGAAAAAAAGAATGTATATATATATAAAAAACTGAATCACTTTGTTATACAGCAGTAATTAACACAATATTGTAAATTAACTATACTTCAATAAAAAGAAAACAGAGTTTCACATCAACCATACTCCTAGCTTGATTTAATATATTTTCTTCAACAGTTATTTGCTAACTATTTGCAATAAGCAAAACATAAATTTAATTAAATTGTTCCAGTTAGGTGAAAAAAGTTTCTGAATAGGAACATTCCTTTATTTCTTCCTTTACTGATTCATCGTTCTCAAGAAAAACTTGCAGAAGTTGATTAATGGAGAATATTATGTTTGTGACAAATATGATTTTGCGGATATTGTCTAAAAATATGTGATTGACTTCTGATCACTTGACACCACAAAACACATGGCAATTTTACTACATGGCTATTGGATGCATCTCAAAAAGGGGTCTGCAACATATTTCACAATCTTTTTTTGCCTATAGTCCATTCTTCACATCACACAGTTTTAAACCAAATAAGGTGGTTTCTATTAAGGGATCACAGAATTGGTCTAATTAGTTTTGCTGACATTTTCTGAAGTTTTGGAATTTGTGGCAGGTAAAAATGCTACTCCAATGAACTTCACAACTTTCAACAGAGTAAATTGGGAAAAAAATTCTATAGTCTGGGATAACAGACAGTTATCAGTTAAAATGCAAAACAAAGAAGCAAACTAGAGTAAAACAAAAAACTGCAAAGATACATTTTTTTTTTTAATTTCAAAAACTTTTAGAAATAGACCCAAGGCCAAGCAATAAAAGCAGAGATGAAAAAAAAGCTGAACAAATGAACAAAGTTTATCTTGATGAAGTAAAGAAACTTCGCTTTATGATTTCATTAGAAAATATGCACGGAGTAAGGGGAGAGGAGAGAGTTATGTTGTTAAATCTTCCTTCCAGATTAAATAAATAGTATATAAATTTTCGTTGTGTTTAGTTCCTCTGGACTGAAAAGGTAAACTTCATCTATTTCCCCAGTGTTCCATGGAACCAAGATGTTATAGGAATATATAAATAACTGTTACATGTTAGATTATGAAACCTTTGTTCTGTTCAGTCTTATTTGAATTCAAAGGTGTTTTAGAAGGAAACATGACTACATTGAAATTGTATATATTCATGATTCCAAAAAGCTTAAAATATTTCCAGCTCATATTTTAGAGTTTCACTTCAATAATTATTTTCAATATTGTTTACATACTCAATTTGAACTTTTCTACTGTCTTTATGGTTAATTATAAGTAATTTAAAACTTCATTAACTTCACCTAATTATTAAAAACTAAAATATACTGTGTATTATAAGGGTAGTAAGATATTCTTGAATTAAAAATAAAGTTCCTTTTAGTATAAGTACACACAACCAGCAAATAAAAATGTTGATTAATAACTCCAGTTATAAGGAACTAAATGAAATGACCTTTCATTCCCAAATATATATTGTTTATATTTCAAGCAAGTAAAGCTATCTAGAATATCAAGAGAGGACAAAGTATGATTAAGGAGGTAAAAATACAGCTGGAAGTTGAAGGCTGCATATTACATACATTTGCTTGTATGTCCTTGTGTCCAGGTGGATTGAGAAAAGAGTAATATTTACAATCCTAATGCTTAACTGTAGGCCTGGTACATAGATAGTGCTCAAAATACTGCCCAATATAAGTTGCTAAATTCATTTTTATTTTTGTTTTCTCAGAAGGACAACTGAATTTGTAAATGTGAATAACAATTTGTCTTATTGATACTAACAGATCTGTTGTACACAGGAAATAAGATTACTTGTTAAACTTTCATAAATTATTTAAGAACATGGACTCTAAGTTTTCTAATTGTATTATATCAACTGAATGAAAATAGTTACAAACATAAAACTCTGAATCTAGAAAAAGCAATGGAAATTTTCCTTTGTGAAATGTAGTTTAAGCATTCATGGGATGAAATTTTCTCAAAAATTAAAAAAAAAAAAAATGAGCCTCACCAAGATTGTCCATCTCTAGAATTCTGTAATGATTTTAAATAAATTACAAGACAGACTTTTTAACAGTACCATTTGGTATGTACTCCATAAGAAAATAAATTGTGTCACATATGTCAGATTCTAATGAGGTTAATAACTCTTTTATGGGTATGTCACATACATGTACACAAAATCTCTGAGACTTGACTTCTTCAAAAGAAAATCCTCAGCTGGCATCCCAAAATGCAAAGCAATAAAGCTGTGTTCCTTGTGAAATAACAGTAACATAGTTATATTTACTAAAAAGTGTAATTAATATCATTGCTGGTGTTTGAAGGAATTGTTTTTCCCTTAGGTTTTACAGGTACGGGTTTGCAAATAAAAGGATTTAACTAAAGATCCAAGATACAAAAAAATCTGAAACACCAGTTTCCCAGCTGAATATGAGAGAAACTGATACGATATTTTAAAAATAACCTTATTGATGTAAAATTTCCATGCAATAAAAGGGACTCACTGTAAGTAAACAACTCAACTTTTAATACATTAATAGATTTATGCAGACATCACCAACATCAAGTTTTAGAATATTTCCGTCACTCCTCAAAATTTCTCCATGCCCATCTAAGGTGAATCCCTGTGCCCATTTCCAGTCCTATGCAACCACTGATCTTCTGTCTGTCTCTATAAATTTGCTTTATTCTGGAAATTTCACACAAGTTGAATCATACATATAAGAATCTTTTGTGTTTGGTTTCTGTAACTTAGCAAAATATGTTTGAGGATCATCTATGTTGTAGCACGGTTCAATACTTTGTTCCTGTTCATTACTGAACAGCATTCTACTATATGGATAAGTCATATGTGCTGATGGACACTTGGATTGTTGCCAGGTTCTGGCTATTAAGAATAATGCTTCCATGAATAATGCTTCCATGAAAATCTACAACCAAGTCTTTGTGTAAACATATTTTTCATTTTTCTTGGTTAGATACCTGGGAATGGTTTGCTAGATCATATGATAAGTTTATATTTAATTTTTTAAGAAACTGCCAAAGTATTCTCCAAAGTGGTTATATCATTTTACATAACCAGTATCAACATATGAGGGTTCCAAATTCACCACTTCATCACCAACACTTCTTATTATCGTCTTTCTTTTTGATTACAGCTCTTCTAGTGGGTCTGAAGCCATTCTAGTACCTCCTTTTGGTTTTATTTGTATCCCCCTAACAGCTAACGATGTTGAGAATCTTTTCATATGCTTATTGACCACTTGTACATCTTCTTGAAGAAATGCCTCTTTAAATATGTGTCTATTTTAAACTGAATTGTCTTGTTAATATAGAGGAGTTATTTATATATTCTAAGTGTAAGCCCTTTATTAGACATATAATTTGCAAGTATCAATATTTTCTGCCAGTCTATGGTTTGTGTGTTTCACGTTCTTATTGATAATCTATTAATTCTTTGTCATACAAACATACATAAATTTTATCAAACTAGCAAGGCAGAAGTAACATGGAGGTCACTCTTGCAACATTAAAGTTACTTCATTGCTTCAACTTAAGTCCTTCAATAAATAAAATGTAAACAATTAAAATATTTGCCATTATAAAATTATTTAAAATTCTTAAATCATGTGAATTTCTTTAATGATTTTTACAGGCTATATATGTCTTGAAAAATAAAATATTATAGCATGGGAATAAATTAAGATCTATTTGGGGTACTCATCTATGAATTCTTCATCATGTTAGTTCAACTAATATCTATTAACATTTAATTGAGCTTGATTCCAAGCATAAAAAGGATAAGTAATCTGAAACTGAATATATATGAACTAAAAGTCTTTTGATTAAACCCTTTGTACAAAAAAATATATAGTAGCAAAAGTCTTATTTCTAAAGAATCTTATGTAACTCATAATTTCTCACAGTTGTTAGTCATTAAGAATATGTTGTATTTATAAATTACTACAAGTAGGGATGTCACATGAGAGAAATGTGAAATGAATACATTCTGGTCCCAAATTCTCCTTTACATTCAGGAACACATCACTTTCATCCAGTAAGATATCTCTATTTGGAGTTACTTTTGTTTTAAAGGGTTACTAATCTCTCAGCACTGTCAATGCAGAAAATTTAACTTTGTCTCTTACTCTTCATTAAAATAAGAGCTTCCCAAATTGCATGCTAGGTGGAAATAGCGACTATTAGGTCACACTTCAAATAGATTAATCCAGATGAACAAGTGAGATAGCTAATGTTTGATGTTGCCCTTGTTTTGTATTAATGCAATATTTTAAATGATATGAATTTTCTTATCTATATACTTTATGATATGTAGTGTGGTTTATGCTTGATAAGCAAATGAATAAATAAATGCCCCAAAACCAAGTAGACAGAATTCATGGATTATAGCAGGTCAGATGGAAAGGAACTGGGAAAAGAAAGAAGGTTAATTTTTAAACAGGTTGCCTTTTCTATACCATATGTTTAATCATATCAGATCAGTAGGCCCCTGTGTAATTCATATATGCAGAGATATTTTTCTCAGCTTAATGTTTTAAAGTCAATGAAGGGTATTAGATAATTTGTTAGGCAAATCACACTATTGTCACATCTATGATCATGTTAAATTGTATACCAAAAGAGATTATTTAGGTGGGTCTAATCTAATCACATTAGCCCTTAAAAGCGAAGAACATTTTCCAGCTAGTAGTCAGAGAAGTAAAATCACAAGAAAGACAAATGTGCAACTGACAGCTTGAAGATGGAAGGGACCATGTGGAAAACGTGAGACAAAGAACTTAGAAGAGGATGGCATACCCCGATTTAACCTGGTGAGCAGAGAATTCAGTCCTGTGCCAAGCTTCAGACCTACCAACACCAGAAGAGAATAGATTTGTGTTGCTTAAAGCTACCGCGTTTGTGGTAACATGCTATATAGCCACAGAAAACCAATGCAATAGCATTGACTCACTCTTCCCTCTCCTTCAAGGTAAAAACAGGCATGCATCAAATTTGTAAATGAAATTTTTAGGAGTGCTATGAAGAAAAATAGATTTACATTTGGGGGTTTTAACATAGATAGACATGACCTAGGAAATTGCCCCTCCAATATCTTTAAAGATAATTTTCAAGAATAAGACATGGGATAATTAATGCCTGAGCCTTTATAAAGTCTTTATACATTTTATCCTAGTCTGCAATTATTCAAAATCATCAAATCTTATGTAACATTGTTTCAATGGTAACTATCTGAAGTACTATCTAAAATTAAATTACAAAATTTAATTTACTGACAAAAACACCATAGCCATTTGGGAACCACATATTAATCAATGTCCACATCAATGTATTTTACCTTAACAGTGATCATGAAATGCAAATTAAAAACATAACAACACTTCTTACCCACAGAATTGGCAAAACTGTGAATTTAAAAATACATAGCATTGTTGAAGGTATGGAGGAACAATAATACTCATACCATCTTAAGGCATATGAGACTATAGAAAGAATTTGAGATTTCCTAATAATAATGAGCATGGGCATACTCTGAGACACATAAATTCCACTTCTGGGTTTAAATCACAGAGAAGCTCTTGAATGCATTTATAAGGAGACAAATGTCTCCTTATAAATGTGCGGGGAGTGCCTGTGGCAGCAGAGGCCAACGTGAAGTTGCAAGAGCCCGAGGCGTGCCGAGCTCTTGAGAAAAAATGTTGATTGGAGTCTATAGTCTTATTTGAAATAGCAAAACAAAACAATACAAACAAAACCTAAATTTTCATTGACGGTAGAACTGATAAATTATCTAGTATTTAGTATACTCCAGATGAAGGAATATGAAGTAAAACTACAAAAACTAACATAATTTGAATAAAATGGATGCTCACAGTGAATGTATACAGTGTAATTCTAAGAGTTCAAAAACAGGTGAAAGTAAATATATGAAAAGCAAGGGACGAGACCTGCAAGATGGCAGAGGAGTAAGACGTGGAGGTCACCTTTCTCCCCACAAATACATAAAGAATACATGTACATGTAGAACACACCTACAGAACAACTACTGAATGCTCGTAGGGGACCTCAGACTTCCAAAAAGGTGAAAAAATCTCCATGTAACTGGGTAGAGCAAAAGAAAAAAGAAAAAAAAAAAAAGAGACAAAGGAATCAGGACAGGACCTGCTCTCTGGGAGGGAGCTGTGAAGGACAAAAAGTTTCCACACACTAAGAAGCCCCCTCACTGGTGGGGATGGGGCGGAGGAGCTTCGGAGCCTCAGAGGAGAGGGCGGCAACAGAGGTGCAGAGGGCAGAGCGGAGAGATTCCCGCATGGAGGATAGGTGCCAACCAGCACTCACCAGCATGAGATGTTTGCCAACTCACTCGCTGGGGCTGGTGGGGGCTGGGTGCTGAGGCTTGGGCTTCGGAGCTCAGACCCCAGGGAGAGGACTGAGTTTGGCTACGTGAGGACAGCCTTGGGGGGGGGGGCCTAGTGCACCACAGCTAGCCAGGAGTAAGTCCAGGAAAAAGCCTGGGCCTGCTGGAGAGGCAGGAGACCTTTGTTGCAGGGTGCATGGCGGGGGGGCCCCCACCATAGGGGCTTCCTGCTCCGTGCACTCACAGACAGCAGGGCAACGACTACGCGAGCGCAAATGCGGGCCGCGGCTGTTATCTCGGACCCCAGAGGCTGCCTCCACTGCCACCAAGGGTCCTGTGTGCAAGGCAGGTCACTGCCCACACCTTCCTGGCAGCCTGTGCAGCCCACCACTGCCAAGGGTCCCATGAACCGGGGCCAACTTCCTCAGGAGAATGCATGGCGTGCCTCAGGCTCTTGCAACTTCACACCCGCCTCTGTTTCTGCAGGAACTCCCCACACATCCCAACTTGACTGTTGTATCCCTCCCTCTCCCCAGGCCTGAGTGAGCAAGTGAGCCCTAATCAGCCGCTGCTTTCACCCCCTCTTGCCTGGGCGAGGAACAGATGACTGAGGGCGGCCCACATGCAGAGGTAGGGCCAAAACCAAAGCTGAATTCCAGGGGTTATGCAACCAAAGAAGAGAAAGGGAAATATCCCCATGCAGCCGCAGGAGCAGCAGATTAAATCCCCACAATCGGTCAGGTAAACCCTGCATCTGTGGAATACTTGAAGAGACAATGAGTGTTCCCACAATTGAGGCTGCAGACTTTGGGGACAACTATGGACTCTGGGGGCAAGTACACATGGGAGTAAGACCAGATCAGAGTCTGAGCTGGCCCCACAATGCCCACAGCAGATCCAGAGACCTACCGAGAAGTATTGGAGGACTTCCTGCGTAGGCGGGGATTGTCTGTGGCTCACTGAGGGGGCAAGAACACTTGACAGCTAAGGCCACAGGAAAATATCACTACTTTTTTTTTGGGGGGGGGGTTCTGTCATTCTTTTTTGGTTATTCTTTTAATTTAATGTTTTTATTTACCTTTTCTTTTTTATGCCTTTCTTTTTAATATATTTTTATTTATTTATTTTTTCCTATTTCTACTGTACTTTTTCATTATATTGTGCTTGTGTCTGCTTTTTCCTTTGCTTTGTTTTGTTTTCATTTTATTTTTAACTATATTTTCTATTTTTACTTTACTACTTTGTTGTTTTGTATTTTTTAATTTTGTTTTCATCTTTCTTTTGTATTTACATTTTGTTTTTGATCATTTTTGTGTGTTTGTTTTATGCTTTCATTGCCTTTTTTAAGTTGATGTCTGCATTTGATTTATTTCTGGTTTTATGTTGTTAGTTTACTTTTTAGTATTTGTTTTTGTTTTGGGGTTTGTTTATTGGTTTGGTTGATCTCTTCTTCTTTATTTTCTCTCTTTTTTTCTTTTTTTTTTCTTTTCTGTTTGTGAGTGCATGTGTGTATGTTTAGTTTTGCTTTTACCATTTGTCTTGGGGTTTTGTCTGTTGATTTGCCTGTTCAAAACACTTGGGGTGTTTTGTTGCGTTTTGGTTTTTGTTTTTTGTTTTTTTTCTTCTTCTTCCTTTTCCTGCATGCCTTGTGGCTTGCAGGGTCTTGGTGTTCTGGCTGGGGTCGGGCCTGAGCCTCCAAGGTGGGAGAGCCAAGTCCAGGACATCGGACCACCAGAGAACTCCCAGCCCCATGGAATATTAATCAGTGAGAGCTCTCCCAGAGGTCTCCATATCAACACTAGAACCTGTCTCCACCCAACAGCCAGCAAGCTCCTGTGCTGGAAGCCTTACCTCAAACAATTAGCAAGACAGGAACACAACTGCACATATTAGCAGACAGACTGCCTGAAGTCACATTAAGCTCACAGACCCCCCAAAACACACCACCAGACACGGCCCTGCCATCAGAGGGACAAGATCCAGGTCCACCTACCAGAACACAGGCAAGAGTCCCCTCCACCAGGAAGCCTACACAAGTGACTGGACCAACCTCACCCACTGGGGACAGACAACAGAAGTAAGAGGAACTATGACCCTGCAGCCTGCAGAAAGGAGACCCCAAACACAGTAAGTTAAACAAAATGAGAAGACAGAGGAATATGCAGGAGATGAAGGAGCAAGGTAAAAACCCACAAGACCAAACAAATGAAGATGAGATAGGCAGTCTACCAGAAAAAGAATCCAGAGTAATGATAGTAAAAATGATCCAAATTCTCAGAAATACAGTGGAGAAAATACAAGAAACATTTAAGAAGGACCTAGAAGAACTAAAGAACAAACCAACAGTGATGAACAACACAATAACTGAAATTAAAAATACTCTGGAAGGAATCAATAGCAGAATAACTGAGGCAGAAGAATGGATAAGTGACCTGGAAGATACAATTGTGGAAATAACTGCCATGGATCAGAATAAAGAAAAAAGAATGAAAAGGATTGAGGACAGTCTAAAACACCTCTGGGACAACATTAAATGCACCAACATACAAATTATAGAGGTCCCAAAAGAAGAAGAGAAAAAAGAAAGGGTCTGAGAAAATATGTGAACAGATTATAGTCGAAAACGTCCCTAACATGGAAAAAGAAATAGCCAATCAAGTCCAGGAAGTGCAGAGAGTCCCATACTGGATAAACCCAAGGAGAAACATGCCGAGAGACATATTAACAAACTATCAAAAATTAAATACAAAGAAAAAATATTAAAAGCAGCAAGGGAAAAGCAACAAATAATATAAAAGGGAATCCCCATAAGGTTATCAGCTGATTTTTCAGCAGAAACTCTGCAGACCAGAAGGGAGTGCAGGGATATATTTAAAATGATGAAAGGGAAAAACCTACAACCAAGATTACTCTACCCAGCAAGGATCTCATTCAGATTCGACAGAGAAATAAAAAGCTTTACAGACAAGCAAAAGCTAAGAGAATTCAGCACCACCAAACCATCTCTACAACAAATGCTAAAAGAACCTCTCTAAGCAGGAAACACAAGAGAAGAAAAGGACCTAAGAAAACAAACCAAAACAATTAAGAAAATGGTAATAGGAACATATATGTCAATAATAACTTTAAATGTGAATGGATTAAATGCTTCAACCAATAGACACAGACTGGCTGAACAGATACAAAAACAAGACCCATATATATGCTGTCTACAAGAGACCCATTTCAGACCTAGGTAGACATACAAACTGAAAGTGATGGGATGGAAAAAGATATTCCATGAAAATGGAAATCAAAAGAAAGCTGGAGTAGCAATACTCATATCAGACAAAATAGACTTTAAAATAAAGACTGTCACAAGGGACAAGGAAGGAGACTACGTAATGATCAAGGGATCAATCCAAGAAGAAGATATAACAATTGTAATATTTATGCACCCAACATAGGAGCACCTTAATACATAAGGCAAATGCTAACAGCCATAAAAGGGGAAATTGACATGAACACAATACTACTAAGGGACTTTAACACCCCACTTACACAAATGGACATATCATCCAAGCAGAAACTAAATAAGGAAACACAAGCTTTAAATGACATATTAGACCAGATGGACTTAATTGATATTTATAGGACATTCCATCCAAAAACAACAGAATACACTTTCTTCTCAAATGCACACGGAACATTCTCCAGGATAGAACACATCTTAGGTCACAAATTAAGCCTAGATAAATTTAAGAAAATTGAAATCGTACCAAGCATCTTTTCAGACAACAACGCTAAGAGACTAGATATCAATAAAAGGAAAAAACTGTAAAAAATACAAATGCATGGAGGCTAAACAACATGCTACTAAATAACCAAGAGATCACTGAAGAAATCAAAGAGGAAAACAAAAAATACTTAGAAACAAATGACAATGAAAACACAATGACCCAAAACCTATGGGATGCAGCAAGAGCAGTTCTAAGAAGGAAGTCTAGAGCAATAAAATCCTCCCTCAAGAAACAAGAAAAATCTCATATAAACAACCTAAACTTACACCTAAAGCAATTAGAGAAAGAAAAACAAAAAAAACCAAGGTTAGCAGAAGGAAAGAAATCAGAAAGATCAGATCAGAAATAAATTAATAAGAAATGAAGGAAACAATAGCAAAGATCAATAAAACTAAAAGCTAGTTCTTTGAGAAGATAAACAAAATTGATAAACCATTAGCCAGACTCATAAAGAGAGAAATGGAAAAGACTCAAATCAACAGAATTAGAAACGAAAAAGGAGAAGTAACAACTGACACCATAAAAATACAAAGGAACAAGAGAGACTGCTACAAGCAACTATATGCCAGGAAAATGGACAACCTGGAGGAAATGCACAAATTCTTAGAAAAGCACACCCTTCCAAGACTGAACTACGAAGAAATAGAAAATATGAACAGACCAATCACAAGCACTGAAATTGAAACTGTGATTAAAAATCTTCCAACAAACAAAAGCCCAGGGCCAGATGGTTTCATAGGCGAATTCTATCAAACATTTAGAAAAGAGCTAACACCTATCCTTCTCAAACTCTTCCAAAATATAGCACAGGGAGGAACACTCACAAACTCATTCTTTGAAGCCACCATCACCCTGATACCAAAACCAGACAAAGATGTCACACAAAAAAAGAAAATTACAGACCACTATCACTGATGAACATAGATGCAAAAATCCTCAACAAAATAACTAGGAAACAGAATCCAACAGCATATTAAAAGGATCATACAACATGATAAAGGGGGATTTATCCCAGGAATGCAAGGATTCTTCAATATACGCAAATCAATCAATGTGATGCACCATTATTAACAAATTGAAGGATAAAAAACATATGATAATCTCAATAGATGCAGAAAAAGCTTTTGCCAAAACTCAACAGGTATTGACGATAAAAACTCTTCAGAAAGTGGGCATAGAGGGAACCTACCTCAACATAATAAAGGCCATATATGACAAACCCACAGCCAACATCGTTCTCAATGTTGAAAAACTGAAAGCATTTCCTCTAAGATCAGGAACAAAACAAGGTTGCCCACTATCACCACTATTATTCAACAGTTTTGGAAGTTTTAGCCATGGTAATCAGAGAATAAAAAGAAATAAAAAGAATCCAAATCGGAAAAGAAGAAGTAAAACTATCACTGTTTGCAGATGACATGATTCTATAAACAGAGAATCCTAAAGATGCTACAGAAAACTACTAGAGCTAATCAATGAATTTGGTAAAGTTGCAGGATACAAAATTAATGCTCAGAAATCTCTTGAATTCCTATACACTAACAATGAAAAATCAGAAAGGGAAATTAAGGAAACACTTTCATTTACCAAGGCAACAAAAAGAATAAAATACCTAGGAATACACCTACCTAAGGAGGCAAAAGACCTGTATGCAAAAAACTATAAGACACTGATGAAAGAAATCAAAGACAATATTAACAGATGGAGAGATATACCATATTCTTGGATTGGAAGAATCAATGTTGTGAAAATGACTATACTACCCAAAGCAACCTACAGATTCAATGCAATCCGTATCAAATTACCAAAGGCATTTTTCACAGAAATAGAACAAAAAATTTTACATGTGTATGGAATCACAAAAGACCCCTAATAGCAAAAGCAATCTTGAGAAAGTAAAAGGAAGCTGGAGGAATCAGGCTCCCTGACTTCAGACTATACTACAAAGCTACAGTAATCAAGACAGTATGGTACCTGCATAAAAACAGAAATATAGATGAATGGAACAGAATAGAAAGCCCAGAAATAAACTCATGCACATATGGTCACCTTATCTTTGACAAAGGAGGCAAGAACATACAATGAAGAAAAGATAGCCTTTTCAGGAAGTGGTGCTGGGAAAACTGGACAGCTACATGTAAAAGAATGAAATTAGAACACTCCCTAACACCATACACAAAAATAAACTCAAAATGGATTAAAGACCTAAATGTAAGGCCAGACACTATCAAACTCTTAGAGGAAAACATAGGCAGAACACTCTACGACATAAATCACAGCAAGATCCTTTTTGACCCACCTCCTAGAATAATGGAAATAAAAACAAAACTAAACAAATGGGACCTAATGAAACTTAAAAGCTTTTGCACAGCAAAGGAAACCATAAACAAGACAAAATGGCAACTTTCAGAATGGGAGAAAATATTTGCAAATGAGGCAACGGACAAAGGATTAATCTCCAAAACATACAAGCAGCTCATGCAGCTCAACACCAAAAAAAAACAAACAACCCAATCCAAAAATGGGTGGAAGACCTAAACAGACATTTCACCAAAGAAGACATACAGACGGCCAATGAACACATGAAAATATGCTCAACGTCACTAATCATTAGAGAAATGCAAATCAAAACCACAATGAGGTATCACCTCTCATTGGTCAGAATGGCCATCATCAAATAATCTACAAACAATAAATGCTGGAGAGTGTGTGGAGAAAAGGGAACCCTCCCGCACTGTTGGTGGGAATGTAAATTGATATATCCACTATGGAGAACAGTATAGAGATTCCTTAAAAACTAAAAATAGAACTACCATATGACCTAGCAGTCCCACTACTGGGCATATACCCTGAGAAAACCATAATTCAAAATGACACATGTACCCCAATGTTCATTGCAGCACTATTTACAATAGCCAGGACATGGAAACAACCTAAATGTCCATCAACAGATGAATGGATAAAGAAGATGTTCCACATATATACAATGGAATATTACTCAGCCATAAAAAGAAATGAAATTGAGTTATTTGTAGTGAGGTGGATGGACCTAGAGTCTGCCATACAGAGTGAAGTAAGCCAGAAAGAGAAGAACAAATACCATATGTTAACACATATATATGGAATCTAGAAAAATGTTACTGATGAACCTAGTGGTAGGGCAGGAATAAAGATGCAGATGTTGACAATGGATTTGAGGACATGGGGAGGAAGGGGAGGCTGGGATGTAGTGAGAGAGTAGCACTGACATACGTACACTACCAAATGTAAAATAGATAGCTAGTTGGAAGCTGCTGCATGGCACAGGGAGATCAGATCAGTGCTTTTTGACGACCTAGAGGGGTGGGATACGGAGTGTGGGAGGGAGGCTCAAGAGGGAGGGGATATGGGGATATATGTATGCATATAGCTGATTCACTTTGTTGTACAGCAGAAACTAACACAACATTGTAAAGCAATTATACTCCAATAAAGATGTATTAAAGAAATAAAGCAAGGGAACGATAAGAAAACTCAGGATTGTAGATATCTTAAGTTGTGGGAATGTCACACCTCTTTATTGCATAATTCTTATAATTCCAGTTTTAAATTTGCTGTAGGTTTATAAACTATATCTATTTTATTCTTAGTGCTGGGTTTACAGCAAGCATTTTTAATTATCATACTCTGATTTGAAAAATTATAATGCCACTACATGTGTATATCTACAGATCTCTCTCTCTCTCTCTCTCTCTCTTTTCTCTCTCTCTATCTATCCAAGTTTCCATCTGGAATCATTTTTCTTCTTCCAGAAGAAATTCTTTTAATATTTAATATAGTTGCAGGTTTTCTGGTAAAAATTTTCCTCATTTATTACTTCTCTTAACATTTCATGATTTCATCTTCATTTTTTTTTCTTTCTTTTTTAGTTGAGGCATGATTGATATATAACATTAGTTTCAGGTGTACGACATAGTGATTTGATAGTTGTATACATTGCCAATTGATCACCACGATAAGTCTGGTTAACATCCATCCCCTTGAATAGTAAAGGGAGTCAAAAGGTACAAACTTCCAATTACATAAAATAAAGTCAGGGGATGCAATTTACAGCATGGAGACTGTAGTTAGCAACACTGTATTGCATATTTGAAAACTGGTGGCAGAGTAAATATTAAAAGTTCTTATCACAAGAGAAAAATTTTGTAACTATTTAACATCAGATAAACCCAGTTTGATAGATATTCTAGAAAATACTTGGCCAGTACAGTATTCAAAACTCTCAACATATGAAAAACAAGTCAAGACTGAGAAAGTGTCACAGACCTGAAGAAACAAAGGAGGCATCCAATATGGTACCCTGGATTGGATCCTAGAATAGAACTAGGACAGTAATGAAAAAACTGGTGAAATCCAAACAAAGCTTGAAGTATAGTTAATAATAATGTGTCAATGTTGGTTTCTTAGTTTTGACAAATATACTAGGGTAATATGAAATGATAACTAGGAGAAACTGAGAACTATCTTTACAGCTTTCCTGTAAGCTGATTTTTTTCCAAAATAAAAAGTTTACTAAAAAAAATAAGAAAATATTAGTAGAGTTAAAGTGAAGCCGGAGGGGAAGATATTTTCAATAGATACATGTAACAAAGGATATGTATCTTGAGTATACAAAAATTCTCAAAAATCAAAAAGAAAAGGGCAGATACCTAGTAGAAATCAAGGAAAGAATGAACATGCACTCCACTAAAAAAAAAAATATATCGAATCTAAAATAAATGTATGAAATAAATACATGAAAAATATTGAAATCAATGAGTATCAGGTAACTGCAAATTAAAATCACCATTGGACCTTTTTATACACTTCAGAATGACTACAGATACTCTCCAACATGGCTATAGGAATTTAATTGGTACAACCATTTTAGAAAATTCAGTATCTACAAAAGCTAAATAATAAATACATAATCTACTACTCAGGAATTTCCCTCCAATATATAAAACCAACAGAAATGAGTACATTTCGCACCAAAATACATGTACTAGCAGCACTATTTGTAGTAGGCAAAACCTGGAACAACCAAGTATTTCACACAACACCAAAAAGAATATAAAAATTGTGTTATATGCATACAGTGTATTACAATGAGGAATTTTAAATGAATGAACTATAATTACATGCAACAACTTAGATAAATCTCAAAAATATTAAGCAAAAGAAACCAGACACAAATGAATGTATATTATGATTTCATTTATATAATGCTCATAATTAGGCAAGAGTAACTTTTGGTGTTAGAATGCAGGATGGTGTTTGTCATTGGGGGAAAGAACATAGTAATGTTCTGTTATTATTTTGTGTGTTGGTTTTATGAATGTGTTCCCTTATTGAAAATTTATCAAGCTAAACATTATAATTTTATGATTTCCTTTATGTATGCTATATTCAATGAAATGTTTAAGAAAAAATGTATCTTTCTAATAATTAATCTTTTTCTTTCCTTACCTAAAAAACAAATCAATGAACTATTACTGGGCATATTTAAAAGCCACATAGAAATACTGCTTACAGAATATTATGAAATACTTTCCATAGCTGAATGTATTTAAAGAGAACATTCACTGGCACTCTGTCTATAAGATTCTCACAGTTTTAATATGTTATCTCCCTCTTCAAATTTCTTCTGCCCTAAGCTTACTAACAATGATGGAGAAAAAAATTAATAAACACGAAACTAGAAACTCTAGGTCATTTTTAACTTACAGTTTTGTTCTTTTTACTCTTATACTTACTTTGTTTTATAAAATCTGCCACCTTTTTCCTTCCAAAACTTTTAAATCTACTCATGTCCTTCACTAAGCTACTGTCTTTGTCCAGATCCCAAGCATATTTTTAAAACTTTTCATAGCAATATCTTTTCACTCTACCCTTTGATATTAATAACAAAATACCACAGTATCAGTCACTAGGATTAATTAATTCAATTATACTTCTGACAACAATTATGCCTTACATTTGTGAAGGCATCAAGAACTCTCATAAAGTTCAGAATAAGTATACTTGTAAGTATTGTATTCCGCATAACTATAGTCTTAAACATATAGATCCAAATAAATATGCAGCTTTTCTGATGATCATATCAGAAGCTACAGAAATAGTACACAAGGTTAGTATTTTAAACTGCTCCTAAGTTTGCTCACAGTAGACAGTAACAAATAATTCAATATTTAAATTATTTTAAAATATTTGGTAAGTTTCCATTTGTGCCTGACAACAGCTCTTGTACAATAATAATGCTAGTACATAGGTCATAATATTTTTGGGGATTAAGACAGTTAAGAAATGGTGGTAGGCTGGAGACAGTTATAATTTTTATATTCATTTAAATTATAGTATCACAGAGCTCTGAAAAACATTATATCTAATCTTCCATAAAACAAGAGTTGATAACAATGCTGAACAAATGCTGGTGGCATAAGGCCCTGACAGGGTAGCTTTGATTAATGCTGTAGCTCTCATAAGGTGCTGCTGAAGAAGACACAGTTCAATAAATTAGAAGCACAAGGAACTACGGCGAATGCCTGCCAGCAATGGAATCTTTACATGATTTACTTGCCACAGAAAAGCTTACCAGAGGGATTACAAGAAAAGCTAACCATGAAATAACACTCTCTGATACTTTGTCCCCCTAGAATTCAGGAACAAAACTCAGCTGCATTGAAATTAACCAAATATTGCCCATTCTTTTGAAGACAAAGCATGCCTACTATAAAGGAAAATGTGAGGAAATGGACTACCATAGCTATTGTTTTCAATATTCTTTCAGCAGTCTGAATCCTTATTCAGAAATGGTAGACGGAAGATAGAAAGGTATACAGGTAAGGAGGTAAGTACGTAGGTATATAGGTAGATATACAGATGTAAATATGACTATAACCTTTCCAACTTTTTTTTTTCAAATTTTTTAAAAATGTATTTATTTATATATTTTTGGCTGCACTGGGTCTTTGCTGCTGCGCTGGCTTTCTCTAGTTGCGGTAAGCGGGGGCTACTCTTCGTTGAGGTCCTTGGGCTTCTCATTGTGGTGGCTTCTCTTGTTGTGGAGCATGGGCTCTAGGGCACACAGGCTTCAGTAGTTGTGGCACACAGGCTCAGTAGTTGTGGCTCGAGAGCTCTAGAGTGCAGGCTCAGTAGTTGCGGCGAACGGGCTTAGCTGCTCTGCAGCATATGGGATCTTCCCAGACCAGGGATCGAACCCGCATCCCCTGCATTGGCAGGAGGATTCTTAACCACTGCGCCACCAGGGAAGCCCCTGCAACTTCTTAAATAGAAGCTTTGATCATTGTTTTCAGACATTTCTTTTATTTTTCAAATACGTATTTAATGCTATAAATGTCTAACACCAATTTTTAATTCATCTCACATATTTTGTTATGCTTTGCGTTCATTTTCATTCATTTCTCATGATTCTTGTGATTTTTAAAATTTGACCTAAGGTTAATTATGAAAGCTATTGATTAACTTAATTTTGTTGATTAATTTAGAAATATTTGGACATTTTCCAGATATTTCTGTTAATTCTTAATTAATTGTGTTTGGATCAAAATAACACATTTTTAAATTTTACTTAAAGAGAAGGAGAGTTTTATTTGAGATAGACAATCAGATAAGACAATGGATAAGCATCTTTCCCACATTATATTAGTTGTCTATTGCTGTTTAACAATATTACCACAAATTTAGCAGCTTGAAACAACACACATTTATATTCTCAGTTTCTGCATGTCAGGAATCTTGGTAAAGCTTAGGTGCCTCCTATGCAAAGTTGCAGTTTAAGGTGTCAGACTCAGCTTGGGGGGGTCTCATCGAAATGCTTGACTAGGGAAGGATCCACTGCCAAGCTCATCCAAGTTATTGGAAGAATTCACTCCACCATGGCTTTCAGACTAAAGGATTTATTTTTCTGTTGGTTGTCAGTTGAAGGCCACCTTAATATCCTAAAAGCTGCTTGCAGTTCCCGGCCACGTGGGGTTCTTTAGCATGGCTGACTGTTCCCTCAAAGCCAGCAAGGAAATGAGGGATTCCAGAAAGAAAGGCAATACAACCTCATGTAATGTAATCACATAATCACACACATATAATCATATACATCCCATCACCTTTGCCATAACCGACTGGTTAGAAGCAAGTCATACATCCTGCTCACATTTATGGGATAAGATCACACAAAGGTATGAACACCAGGAAGTGGGGATCATGGTAGCTACCTTGAGTCTTTCACACACACACGCACACACACACACACACACACACACACACACACACATGCTAGATACTTTCCAAGTGATCTCTTTTCATTTTTTCTTAGGATTTTGCTCTTTGCGTGTCAGTTTAGAGAGATTCTATTACTATATAATCAAGTTTAATGATCCTTTCATCTGCTGTGCCTGAACTTCTGAGACGGAGAGAGAGAAAAAGGTTCATAGTACTCAGCCAAAGACTTAAGGGGTCATACTAACCTTTGTGGGGTCTAGAGGAGCTAGGGCCTAGCTGTTGCCCCTGGCCAACAAGGAGACAGAAGATACATGAAAATGCGTGTACGATGCAATAGCACCTGATGTCTTGCACAAAATTACCAAGTAAAAAAGAAATACGATACCTGCTTTACTTTTGCCTTCCAAGTCTCACGAAATATAAATTGTAGCCCATGCTAATTCAGAACTGTGCAGAAAAGAGAATTCTGGAAATGTGTTTCTAGTTTAGCTAAATCAACACAATATACAGGCATTACATTTACTTTTTATTAGAAGCACTAAGCTCAGTTTTTTACATGCAAAACATTGATACATCTCAAATTAATTTTTGTGTATGGTGTGAATCATGAGTTATGATGCTAGGCTAAGATTCACTTTCTTTGCCTGGACAACCATTTCCAGTCCCATTTCATCACTGGGATTACATTGATGATTTTTTCTAATATCACTTGACCATATATGTGTATCTATTTCTAGATGTTTTATTCTGTTTCATTAATCAGTATGTGTATCCTTAGGTCAATGACATATTGTCATGATTTACTTTTTAGCATTGTGATAAGTCCTGAACTCAAAGTAAGATCTCTAACTTGCGTTTCCTTTTGCAAACCGTTATAGCTGTTCTAGGTCTTCTATTTTCCATATAAATTTTAGAATAAGTGTGTCAACTTTTATTTTTAAAATGCTGCTTTAATTTTAATATAGATGGCATTAGATCTAAAGACCAACTTGGGAAGAATTTCCACCATGATATTTAATCATTAAAACCATGAATAAAATGTATCTTTCTACTCATTTAGTCTTAAATTTCTCTCAAGAATGAGTTGTCAGTATAGAATTCTTACATGTATTATATATTTATCACAGTTTGTTTATCTATCTATTTATTTATTTATTTATATTTGGCTGTGTTGGGTTTTCATTGCTGCGCACGGGCTTTCTCTAGTTGCAGCGAGCAGAGGCTACTCTTCCTTGTGGTGCGCAGGCTTCTCATTGCTGTGGCTTCTCTTGTTGCGGAGCACGGGCTCTAGGCGTGCGGGCTTCAGCAGTTGTGGCACACGGGCTTAGTTGCTCTGTGGCATGCGGATCTTCCCGGACCAGGGCTCGAACCCGTGTCCCCTGCATTGGCAGGCAGATTCTTAACCACTGCACCACCAGGGAAGTCCCCACAGTTATTTTTATGGTCCTTATTTCCCAACTTCAATAACTGATTTGTCCGTGTGTTTGCTATAACTGTTTTTTTTTTTCACCCTTATCAATGTCAGTTTTCTGCCTTTTTACATCTAGCAAATTTATACTGTGCCCTAGATATTGTGTATGAAAGAAATGAGTGGCTAACTTCCACCAGTGAGTGTCCCCTTTTCCATATGTTAGGAAGATCTCATACCTAAATAAAATCATGTTTTGAGCAGGGGAAGAACTTGCTCTCCACTAGTTTGTCTTATTCCTCAAGCATGACTTTCCTTGGATTTTTTTATTGAGAGCTTAGAGAGTCTATATCCTCAGCACTAAAAATTCTATCACATGGATATTTTGAGATTGGCTCTTCAGCCTCTCTCTCTCTCACATAGGTTAAAATTTCCCTCTGTTTTTTACAGGTCTTCTCCCTCTAGCAGGACTTTGTCCACTAAGTACCTAGTGATGGAGGAGATCCTCTGAGACTGCCTTACCAACTCTGTATCACTCATTGCCCTTTAAAACCCAGAATTCACCAAATAGCCTATGGGGAAAACTGACCTTATATTTGGTATTCCTATGGTTTATTCAGTTGTATCAGCCAAACATGGCCGTCAGCACCTGTTTCATTTTACTTAGAAGTGGAAGCCTACCTGTTTACAGTTAATATAAATTATTCCAGATTAAATCTGTCATATTATTATTTATTTTCTATCTGTCCAATATTTCTATATACTTTTCCCTTAGCTGTGCTGTTTTTCTTAGTTCAAATGTACTTAAATGGGGGTGATTTTGACCCCCAGGGAACATATGGCAATATCTAGAGACTTTTTATCTTACCTTGTGGGGGAAGATGGTACTGGCAACTATTAGGTAGAGGTCAGGGATGTTATTAAACATCTTACAATGCACAGAACAGTTAAGAATTATCTGGCTCAAAATGTCAATACAGTGAAGACTGAAGAACTCTGTTTTAATTACTTCTACTATTTTGTTTTCCCTTGTAAATTCCCTTGAATTTTTACTATTCTTTTATAGATAATTCTAAGCATAACTATATGCATTATTCACTGATCAAATTCTCATATACATTTACACCTTTATCTCATTCTAGACAATAAAAGGACTTTGAAATAATTTAGGTTCATTTACACCTTATCACATTGGTGTAATTATTGTGTTTAATCTTAATCCTCACTATTAAACTCCATGGGGTATTAATATTTTTCATTTATATTGTAAGTATTGTCTTTTTTACAATGTATTTACCCTTTCTATTGTTCTTCATCACCCTCTACACCTCTGTCTTTATATCTGGATCATTTCTCTTCTGTGTGAAGAATCCCTTTTAGTATTTCCTTTATCACATATGCCTTGCTGAAGACTTCTTAAAGGTTTTTCTTTGAAAACTTCTTAACCTGCCTTAATTACTGAACATTTTTTTTGGCAAAAAAATATACGTATCTTAGCATTTTATTTCTTTAATTAATTTAAAGATATAATTCCATACTTTTCTAGCTTCCATTTTTCTTTTGATAGTTCCATTGCATCGTATCAATATTAGAGCTGCTCATTTACAGAAATATTTTTTCCTTTCTCTGGTTTTACATAGTTTTACTATGTTGTTCTTAAGCATGGTTTTCTTTTTATTTAACCTTATGGGCTTTCTTAGAGTATCTTCAATCTGTGGTTTTCCCTCTTTGATCAATTTTGGAAAATTGTCACTTGTTATCTCTTCAAATATATATTTCAGTCACTCTCTCCTCTCTTTCTGAAACTAGTTAAAAATACATTGAAACTCTGTGTACTGTATGTCTCTTACACCTTTTCTATCTTTTTACACTTTTATATTTGTTCTTCAACCTGGACATTATTATACTATTATCTCATTTCTAGTTCTCTGATACTCTCATCACCTGTAGAATCTTCTGCAGAACCCAGCTATTGATTCCAGTTTCAGCTACTGTATTTTTATGTGTTCAGTGATAAAATTGTCATTTAACTGTTCTTTTCAAAAAAATTACATATCATTTAATCTCTTGAACATCTTAATCACAGTTATTTAAAAAGCCATGTTTAAAAACTCCTGCATCATCTTGAGAACGAAAAATGGAGCTGGGGGAATCAGGCTCCCTGACTTCAGACTATATTACAAAGCTACAGTAATCAAGACAGTTTGGTACTGGCACAAAAACAGAAATATAGATCAATGGAACAGGATAGAAAGCCCAGAGATAAACCCACGCACATATGGTCACCTTATCTTTGATAAAGGAGGCAAGCATATACAGTGGAGAAAAGACAGCCTCTTCAATAAGTGGTGCTGGGAAAATTGGACAGATACATGTAAAAGTATGAAATTAGAACACTCCCTGACACCATGCACAAAAATAAACTCAAGGGCTTCCCTGGTAGCGCAGTGGTTGAGAGTCTGCCTGCTAATGCAGGGGACATGGGTTCGAGCCCTGGTCTGGGAAGATCCCACATGCTGCCAGGCACCTGGGCCCGTGGGCCACAACTACTGAGCCTGCGCGTCTGGAGCCTATGCTCCGCAACAAGAGAGGCCATGATAGTGAGAGGTCCGTGCACCGCGATGAGGAGTGGCCCCCCGCTTGCCACAACTAGAGGAAGCCCTCGCACAGAAACGAAGACCCAACACAGCCAAATAAATAAATAAATAAACAATAATTAAAGGTGCTAATAATTTTAAAAAAATAAAAAAATAAAAAAAATAAACTCAAAATGGATTAAAGACCTAAGTGTAAGGCCAGACACTATCAAACTCTTAGAGGAAAACATAGGCAGAACACTCTATGACATACATCACAGCAAGATTCTTTCTGACCCAGCTCCTAGAGAAATGGAAATAAGAACACAAATAAACAAATGGGACCTAATGAAACTTAAAAGCTTTTGCACAGCAAAGGAAACCATAAACAAGACCAAAAGACAACCCTCAGAATGGGAGAAAATATTTGCAAATGAAGCAACTGACAAAGGATTAATCTCCAAAATTCACAAGCAGCTCATGCAGCTCAATATCAAAAAAACGAACAACCCAATTCAAAAATGGGCAGAAGACCTAAATAGACATTTCTCCAAAGAAGATATACAGATTGCCAACAGACACATGAAAGAATGCTCAACATCATTAATCATTAGAGAAATGCAAATCAAAACTACAATGAGATATCATCTCACACCAGTCAGAATGGCCATCATCAAAAAATCTAGAAACAATAAATGCTGGAGAGGGTGTGGAGGAAAGGGAAAACTCTTGCACTGTTGGTGGGAATGTAAATTGATACAGCCACTATGGAGAACAGTATGGAGGTTCCTTAAAAAACTACAAATAGAACTACCATACGACCCAGCAATCCCAATACTGGGCATATACTCTGAGAAAACCATAGTTCAAAAAGAGTCATGTATCAAAATGTTCATTGCAGCTCTATTTACAATAGCCAGGACATGGAAGCAACCTAAATGTCCATCGACAGATGAATGGATAAAGAAGATGTGGCACATATATACAATGGACTATTACTCAGCCATAAAAAGAAATGAAATGGAAGTATTTGTAATGAGGTGGATGGAGTTAGAGTCTGTCATACAGAGTGAAGTAAGTCAGAAAGAGAAAAACAAATACAGTATGCTAACACATACATATGGAATCTAAGGAAAAAAAAAAAAAAAAAAGGCCATGAAGAACCTAGTGGCAAGACGGGAATAAAGACACAGACCTACTACAGAATGGACTTGAGGATATGGGGAGGGGGAGGGGTGAGAGGTGACAGGGTGAGAGAGTGTCATGGACATATATACACTACCAAATGTAAAATAGATAGCTAGTGGGAAGCAGTCGCATAGCACAGGGAGATCAGCTCGGTGCTTTGTGACCACCTAGAGGGGTGGGATGGGAAGGGTGGGAGGGAGGGAGATGCAAGAGGGAAGAGATATGGAAACATATATATATGTATAACTGATTCACTTTGTTATAAAGCAGAAACTAACACACCATTGTAAAGCAATTATACTTCAATAAAGATGTTTAAAAAAAAAAAAAAAAAAAAACTCCTGCATCAGCTTCATTCACCAGAACACAGGCACTAGTCCCCTCCACCAGGAAGCCTACACAACCCACTGAAACAACCTTAGCCACTGGGGACAGACACCAAAAACAACAGGAACTACAAACCTGCAGCCTGCAAAAAGGAGACCCCAAACAAAGTAAATTAAGCAAAATGAGAAGACACAGAAACACACAGCAGATGAAGGAGCAAGGCAAAATCCCACCAGACCTAACAAATGAAGAGGAAATAGACAGTCTACCAGAAAAAGAATTGAGAATAATGATAGTAAAGATGATCCAAAATCTTGGAAATAGAATGGAGAAAATACAAGAAACGTTTAACAAGGACCTAGAGAAATAAAGAGCAAACAAACAGTGATGAACAACAAAATAAATGAAATTACAAATTCTCTAGAAGGGATCAATAGCAGAATAACTGAGGCAGAAGAACGGATAAGTGACCTGGAAGATAAAATAGTGGAAATAACAGCTGCAGAGCAGAATAAAGAAAAAAGAATGAAAAGAATTGAGGACAGTCTCAGTGACCTCTGGGACAACATTAAATGCACCAACATTCGAATTATACGGGTCCCAGATGAAGAAGAGAAAAAGAAAGGGACCGAGAAAATATTTGAAGAGATTATAATTGAAAACTTTCCTAATATGGAAAAGGAAATAGTTAATCAAGTCCACGAAGCACAGAGAGTCCCACACAGGATAAATCCAAGGAAAAACATGCTAAGGCACATATTAATCAAATTATTAAAATTAAATACAAAGAAAAAATATCGACAGCAGCAAGGGAAAAACAACAAATAACACACAAGGGAATCCCCATACGGTTAACAGCTGATCTTTCAGCAGAAACTCTGCAAGCCAGATGGGAGTGGCAGGAAATATTTAAAGTGATGAAGGAGAAAAACCTACAACCAACATTACTCTACCCAGCAAGGATCTCATTCAGATTTGATGGAGAAATTAAAACCTTTAGAGACAAGCAAAAGCTAAGAGATTTCAGCACCACCAAACCAGCTGTACAACAAATACTAAAGGAACTTCTCTAGGCAGGAAACACAAGAGAAGGAAAAGACCTACAATAACAAACCCAAAACATTTAAGAAAATGGGAATAGGAACATACATATCGATAATTACCTTAAATGTAAATGGATTAAATGCTCCAACCAAAAGACATAGACTGGCTGAATGGATACAAAAACAAGACCCATATATATGCTGTCTACAAGAGACCCACTTCAGACCTAGGGACACATACAGACTGAAAGTGAAGGGATGGAAAAAGAAATTCCATGGAAATGGAAATCAAAAGAAAGCTGGAGTACAAATTGTCATATCAGACAAAATAGACTTTAAAACAAACACTATTACAAGAGACAAAGAAGTACACTACATAATGATCAAGGGATCAATCCAAGAAGAAGATATAACAATTGTAAATATTTATGCACCCAACATAGGAGCACCTCAATACATAAGGCAAATACTAACAGCCATAAAAGGGGAAATCGATAGTAACACAATCATAGTAGGGGATGTTAACACCCCACTTTCACCAATGGACAGATCATCCAAAATGAAAATAAATAAGGAAACACAAGCTTTAAATGATACATTAAAGAAGATGGACTTAATTGATATTTATAGGACATTCCATCCAAAAACAACAGAATACACATTCTTCTCAAGTGCTCATGGAACATTCTCCAGGATAGATCATATCTTGGGTCACAAATCAAGCCTTGGTAAATTTAAGAAAATTGATATCGTATCAAGTATCTTTTCCAACCACACTATGAGACTAGATATCAACTGCAGGAAAAAATCTGTAAAAAATACAAACACATGGAAGCTAAACAATACACTACTTAATAACCAAGAGATCACTGAAGAAATCAAAGCGGAAATCAAAAAATACCTAGAAACAAATGACAACGAAAACACAACAACCCAAAACCTATGTGATGCAGCAAAAGCAGTTCTAAGAGGGACGTTTATAGCAATACAATCCTACCTTAAGAAACAAGAAACATCTCAAATAAACAACCTAACCTTACACCTAAAGCAATTAGAGAAAGAAGAACAAAAAACCCCAAAAGTTAGCAGAAGGAAAGAAATCATAAAGATCAGATCAGAAATAAATGAAAAAGTAATGAAGGAGACGATAGCAAAGATCAATAAAATTAAAATCTGGTTCTTTGAGAAGATAAACAAAATTGATAAACCGTTAGCCAGACTCATCAAGAAAAAAAGGGAGAAGACTCAAATCAATAGAATTAGAAATGAAAAAGGAGAAGTAACAACTCACACTGCAGAAACAAAGGATCATCAGAGATTACTACAAGCAACTCTATGCCAATAAAATGAACAACCTGGAAGAAATGGACAAATTCTTAGAAATGCACAACTTCCGAGACGGAACCAGGAAGAAAAAGAAAATATGAACAGACCAATCACAAGCACTGAAATTGAAACTGTGATTAAAAATCTTCCAACAAACAAAAGCCCAGAACCAGATGGCTTCACAGGCGAATTCTATAAAACATTTAGAGAAGAGCTAACACCTATCCTTCTCAAACTCTTCCAAAATATAGCAGAGGGAGGAACACTCGCAAACTCATTCTACGAGGCCACCATCACCCTGATACCAAAACCAGACAAAGATGTCACAAAGAAAGAAAACTACAGGCCAATATCACTGATGAACATAGATGCAAAACTCCTCAACAAAATACTAGCAAACAGAAACCAACAGCACATCACAAGGATCATATACCATGATCAAGTGGGGTTTACCCTAGGAATGCAAGGATTCTTCAATATACGCAAATCAATCAGTGTGATACACCATATTAACAAATTGAAGGAGAAAAACCATGTGATCATCTCAATAGATGCAGAGAAAGCTTTCGACAAAATTCAACACCCATTTACGATAAAAGCCCTCCAGAAAGTAGGCATAGAGGGAACTCTCCTCAACATAATAAAGGCCATATATAACAAACCCACAGCCAACATCGTCCCCAATGGAGAAAAACTGAAACCATTTCCACTAAGATCAGGAACAAGACAAGGTTGCCCACTCTCACCACTATTATTCAACATAGTTTTGGAAGTGTTAGCCACAGCAATCAGAGAAGACAAAGAAATAAAAGGAATCCAAATCGGAAAAGAAGAAGTAAAGCTGTCACTGTTTGCAGATGACATGATACTATACATAGAGAATCCTAAAGATGCTACCAGAAAACTCCTAGAGCTAATCAATGAATTTGGTAAAGTAGCAGGATACAAAATTAATGCACAGAAATCTCTTGCATTTCTATACACTAATGATGAAAAATCTGAAAGTGAAATTAAGAAAACACTCCCATTTACCATTGCAACAAAAAGAATAAAATATCTAGGAATAAACCTCCCTAAGGAGACAAAAGACCTGTATGCAGAACATTATAAGACATTGATGAAAGAAATTAAAGATGATACAAATAGATGGAGAGATATACCATGTTCTTGGATTGGAAGAATCAACATTGTGAAAATGACTCTACTACCCAAAGCAATCTACAGATTCAATGCAATCCCTATCAAACTACCACTGGCATTTTTTCCAGAACTAGAACAAAAAATTTCACAATTTGTATGGAAACACAAAAGACCCCGAATAGCCAAAGCAATCTTGAGAACGAAAAAATGGAGCTGGAGGAATCAGGCTCCCTGACTTCAGACTGTATTACAAAGCTACAGCAATCAAGGCAGTTTGGTACTGGCACAAAAACAGAAATATAGATCAATGGAACAGGATAGAAAGCCCAGAGATAAACCCACGCACATATGGTCACCTTATCTTTGATAAAGGAGGCAAGCATATACAGTGGAGAAAAGACAGCCTCTTCAATAAGTGGTGCTGGGTAAACTGGACAGCTACATGTAAAAGAATGAAATTAGAACACTCCCTGACACCGTACACACACAAAAAAAAAACTCAAAATGGATTAAAGACCTAAATGTAAGACCAGACACTATCAAACTCTTAGAGGAAAACATAGGCAGAACACTCTATGACATAAATCACAGCAAGACCCTTTTTGGCCCACCTCCTAGAGAAATGGAAATAAAAACAAAAATCAACAAATGGGACCTAATGAAACTTAAAAGCTTTTGCACAGCAAAGGAAACCATAAACAAGACCAAAAGACAACCCTCAGAATAGGAGAAAATATTTCCAGATGAAGCAACTGACAAAGGATTAATCTCCAAAATTCACAAGCAGCTCATGCAGCTCAATATCAAAAAAAAAAAAAAAAAAACCCAATTCAAAAATGGGCAGAAGACCTAAATAGACCTTTCTCCAAAGAAGATATACAGATTGCCAACAAACACATGAAAGAATGCTCAACATCATTAATCATTAGAGAAATGCAAATCAAAACTACAATGAGGTATCACCTCACACCGGTCAGAATGGCCATCATCAAAAAATCTAGAAACAATAAATGCTGGAGAGGGTGTGGAGAAAATGGAACCCTCTTGCACTGTTGCTGGGAATGTAAATTGATACAGCCACTATGGAGAACAGTATGGAGGTTCCTTGAAAAACTAAAAGTAGAACTACCATACGACCCAGCAATCCCACTACTGGGCATATACCCTGAGAAAACCATCATTCAAAAAGAGTCATGTACCAAAATGTTCATTGCAGCTCTATTTACAATAGCCAGGACATGGAAGCAACCTAAGTGTCCATCGACAGATGAATGGTTAAAGAAGATGTGGCACATATATACAGTGGACTATTACTCAGCCATAAAAAGAAACGAAATGGAGGTATGTAGTTGAGGTGGATGAAGTTAGAGTCTGTCATACAGAGTGAAGTAAGTCAGAAAGAGAAAAAAAATACCATATGCTAACACATATATATGGACTCTTAAAAAAAAAAAAAAAAAGAAGGTCATGAAGAACGTAGGGGCAAGATGGGAATAAAGACACAGAGCTACTATCCTCATGGGCATGAGGATACGGGGAGGGGGAAGGGTAAGCTGGGACAAAGTGAGAGATTGTCATGGACATATATACACTACCAAACGTAAAATAGCTTGCTAGTGGGAAGCAGCCGCATAGCACAGGGAGATCAGCTCAGAGCTTTGTGACCACCTAGAGGGGTGGGACAGGGAGGGTGGGAGGGAGGGAGACGCAAGATGGAAGAGATATGGGGACATATGTATATGTATAACTGATTCACTTTGTTATAAAGCAGAAACTAACACACCATTGTAAAGCAATTATACTCCAATAAAAGATGTTAAAAAAAAAAAACTACTGCATCACATCCGTGTTTCACGTGAGTCAGTTTCTAACATCATTTTCCTTGTGTTTGTCAATGTTATTTGTGTCTTTGCATGTCCAATAATTTTTTAATGATTATAAACAGCTCTATAGAAAAACTCTGTAGATATAATTTAAGGTTCTTATTGATTTTACTCTCTTCTAGAGACTTATTTTTTTCAATTTCAGCAGAAACTATGGTAGGAAAAGATAACCCTAATCTAATAGGAATTAAACTGATTTGAAACTGGCCTTCAGGCTCTGTGGGAGATGGCATAATTTGAATCAACATTGTTCCTTGCATTTATCCCTATGAGTGTTCCAACTGAAACCTTGGGATGTATGTATAGGAACCTCTTACTTGGTAGGCCACACACTCCATTTAATCTCTGAATCCCATGAGATAGTCAGAAGCTCAGTCTCACAGACTCAGTTTTAAATTAAGTAAATGCTTTAAGTGATAAGTCAAAAGAAAATGCTTGGGTCATAACCTTGGATTCCTCTTTTTTTGCAGGATCATGGACCTCAATTCATCATTGTCTTGCTATTTGAAAAGAGATTTCCAAAAGACAAACAAACAAACAAAAACTGTCTTAATCTTACATTGCTGGAACCATAAATATCTAATTTTGACATTTTCAAGTCTAGACATACAGCATTGCTACTCTCCTAGTTTTTGATAATTCTCTCATTCAATTCTCATTTTTTCTGCCAGCTTAAAATCAGCTTTCTCTTTCTTACTCTCTTTTTCTCTCATCACAGATTATTGTCTACCTCATTTTGCACTTCTTTCACAAACAAAATTTTCTCATTTTTTTCTGAAAATATAAAATAGGTAACTTCAAATGTACTTATCTTTACCATTGCAACACTTATTTCAGAATATGCATCTTGCATGCTATTATCTGTACTCTATTTTAAGTATGCTTTTATAGGTCCTAGTTTTTTTTTCCTTCTTCAGCCCTTTTATCCTTTCAGAATGAACTTTATTATAAGGGTATTTTATTTAAAGCACTGTGTGAAATCTCTGAATTTTCACTAGATCCCCTTTTCATCTTAATTCATCTATTCACATTGTTAGTATCTGGATAAAATGCTTCAATATTTTTGAATAGGTAACACCATTTCCTCTTTTATGCACTAAATAAAACTTTTATACACTAAATAAAAGCCCAATTTGTATGACTGTTCAGTTTAATCAAGGCCTGACATAAAAGAGTTCAAAATCTGTGTTCAATGAAAAATCTCATACAGAGGAATGCATGAGATTTCCAAGGATAAAAGCAGGAGTAATCCCAGAAAATCCTATTTGATGTTTGGCCTGATTCTTTCATGAAGATCTTTTGTTGATTTTTATAAGTTAATTTTCATTGCGTGTGGCTCAACACATTCATTCTGGGCACCATCTTGAAAAGACATTTTAGAAATCTACACCCTGTTGTAGGAAAATGAGCTGACAGCAATATTTTGCTTTTTCTCCTGGACACTTCTATTTCTTATATCTTTTCTTACAAACATTTCACATTATATGTGTTTTCAGATTTGGTTGGTAGAGGTTATAAATTAAACATCCTTATGATGGTTAACTTTATGTGTTAACTTGGCTAGGCCACAGTGCCCAGCTGTTTGATGAAACACCTGTGTAGATGATGCTATGAAGGTATTTTTCTTATGTGATCAACATTTAAATCAGCACACTTCAAGTAAAGCAGATTACCCTCTATAGTGTAGGTAGAGTTCATCCAATCACTTGAATAGCCTAAGAGTAAAGACAGGTTTTCTGAAGAAGGAATTATCCTCAAAACTGTAACACAGATATCTTACCTGAGTTTCCAGCTTATTTTCACGTGGAATTCAGAGTCAAGACTGAAATGTCAACTTTTATAGAATTTCCAGTTTGCTAGCCTGGTCTACAAATACCCCAACTCTCACAATCTCATGAGCCAAGCCAATTCCTTAAAAAGAAATATTTATCTCTATCTCTAGCTTTATCTATAATTGGTTCTGTTTCTCTGAAGAACCCTGACTAATATAGTCCTGGAATAAAACAAGAAGAAGTAAATATAGTTTAGTTCCTTTTTCAGAAAAGAGAAATAGTTATATCTCTAAGGTTTAGTGCAGATTACATAGTGAAAAGAAAACAGGCTTCTTAGACAAAGGAAAGACTGCCCTCCTGGTTCCAATTCGAGGAAAACAACCAGGTCGTGCCTTAGAGAAAAGAAGTTATATAGACCTTAACAGGTAAAGTCTGGCTGAAGACAGCAAGGGCATTCTAGACCTTAGCCGATGGATTCCTTGTAAAGAAATATTTGTTCTAAGAACTCAAATATATCAGAATTAATTGAAACAGCCAAATTTTATTGACAGTTCATAGTCTGAGAGGTTGTCAGAAGACTCTGAGACATACTCAAGGATTCCCCAGATTCCTTGGTAAGAAGGCCAGGCTAAAGTGGAGCTGGATTGAGCCAAGACAAACAAAAACTGCTTTTCTGCTATTCAGAGAATTCAAGTATTTTAGACCAAGGTAGCCTAAAACATCCCAGTAAGGTGTTGTCAAACATAACTGTTACTACTCATGGCTAAAGCTTTAAAATTGACGTGCATTTAAAAGAACATTCACACATGGTGGCAGAGTGAAATATTTATTTCTGTGCCTAAGCTAAGACTATTAGAAATACTAAATAAAATAAAACAAAATAGAAGGGATACAAACACTTCCTTAAGTTGAGGACACTGAAATATCGACATTATATATGTATATGTTTTAAAGTGGTACTCTCACAACATGTCCAGTAAAAGATACTTGTTTGAAAATCACCAAAATCTTCCTCCAACATGACTCTCTGCTCTTCAAGTTTTAAAATACTATTAATCAGTAGCATTCCTTAAAAGAAAAAAAAAAAAACTGCAGTCTGCAGATTAAGGAGGTACTACAGTTAAAATCTCTAAGACATAGAAAAAAGCTGTCTTCACAGTAGTAAACTCAAGCTGAATGTTAAATATATATATGAAGGACTCCCTAGGGCAGATGAGCTTTTTAATCACAGTGTTTGACTTTCCATATCTGATTTGTTACCCCTTCTGTGGCAGGAGGATGGACTTGGTAGCACATTTTTCTCTAATTTCTTGATAAGCACTACTATCAACCTGACAGCCTGGACTGATTAAATATCCCTATTCACATGCAGACATAACCACTGCCTTTAAGAACCTCTGAGGCTAAAATTAAATGTAAATTAACAAGGGCCCCAAACCCTTCTTCAGCTTTTTTCCTCTCAGGCAATTATTACATACTATTTTGTGGGAAAATAATGTACTTACAAATCGCACTTATTTGTTTTTATCTTATCAGTCCAGTAGAGGTCGGATGAGATCCAGCCAAGGGAAAAGTAGTAAAATAGCATAGTTAAAGCAAGATAAAATCAAATTTAGAAAAAGGAATGTATTAAATAGAGAATCCAATAGATATGTAAGTTGAAACAGGAAGTTCAGAGTTTAAGGAAATATGAAAAAAGCAAGCATGTCTCCTATGACTAGTTTAGCAAATACTAAATGATTACAGAAGGTGGAATACAAAACAGAAAATCCAGGTTACAGCCCTGGGCACAAAAATACCAGGCAGCTATTATGGACAATGTGGGGCTAAATAAAGATAAACAGTTGACACAATAAAAATATGCGTTACTTTGATGGGGAGTTTTGATCATCAAAGGAGAAAATGGAGCTTTACAGGTTTGTGAGCAATTTGAAGCTTCTGTGAGCTAGGGCTCTCGGGAACCATCAGTTTAGAGTCAAAGTTATTCTGAGGCCCCAGGAGACCTGAATTCAGAGGGAGAGAAAAACTGGTACAGCTGTGTCAATTTGGTTATTCAGAAAGAAGAATGGAGTGTAGAATCAGGCCATTGACAAGATCTTTTCCTACAGTCTTTCTTCTGCTATTATGTTACTGATATAATCTTGAGTTTTCACGCATGTAGATGACACTGACTATGATTCCATATTAACACTGTCTGACAATCTTAGTACATTTTGGTAATCAATTTGCTCTCCCAAGCACTGAAAAGTATACTTCTTTTTCCATTCTTCTCAAACTTCCAGACTTATCTCCTCACTTTTCCACATCCAATTTTCAGAGTAATAGAAATTATCCCACCTACATCTTCCCAACAAAAAATTACAAACTTCTCTTTTCTTTCCCTCCCATAAAAGATGGCTTGTTTCACCATTCTCTGGAGTCATTCACGGTATTGAAAGCAGGAAAGGTCACACGGCCTTAAACCAACTCCACAAGGAAGTCCAGAGTTTAAATTATATTTCAGAGTTGGTCCCACTTTGGTTCTGTACTTTCACTCTGGACAGCCATCGGCTATGATATGCCTAGATCTCTCCACCAGGAAGTGGAACAGTCCTCTAAAAAGTCTCAGAGGTGAGCCCATAGAAGCCAAACATGCATAAGCCCAGGGCTGGGCACACAAAATGGTAAATGAAACTGAGGTATCTAGGCATAGCAAAAGAGGTGTCAGCTCTAACGTGAGGAATATCTAATTAGAAAACTGAAAGCAGGAATAAGTGGCATTTACAATAGCCTACCAGTTATAAATTATCAGTAGATAACCTAACAGAAATGCAAAATACCGTTTTAGAAATTCAATCAAAGTAAGCAAAGAAAACCTTGGAGAGGTAAATGATGTTAATGGATTGGAAATGCTGGCAATGTTACACTGGAAACATGTCATTTTCCCAAAACTGATCTATAAATTCAATAAAATTCTGATTAAAATTACAGTAGGATTGGGGGCATAAAAATTCACAAAATTAGTCTAAAATTTACACAAAAGAATATAATAATATAAATAAATAAGACAATTCTGGGCTTCCCTAGTGGCACAGTGGTTAAGAATCCACCTGCCAATGCAGGGGACACGGGTTTGAGCCCTGGTCCGGGAAGATCCCACATGCTGTGGAGCAACTAAGCCCATGCACCACAACTACTGAACCTGCACTCTAGAGCCCATGAGCCACAACTACTGAGCCTGCGTGCTGCAACTACTGAAGCCTGCGTGCCTAGAGCCTGTGCTCCACAACAAGAGAAGACACCGCAATGAGAAGCCCGCACACCGCAAGGAAGAGTAGCCCCCACTTGCCCCAACTATAGAAAGCCCGTGTGCAGCAACAAAGACCCAGTGCAGCCAAAAATAAATAAATAAAAATAAATAAATAAATAAATTTTTTAAAATAAATAAATAAGACAATTCTGAGAAGGAAGACCAAAAAGGAAGAGTTTCCTACCAAATTCAAACACATTTGACACAATAATAATTAAATCAGTGTGATATTGGTCTAGAAAGACAAAAGGATCAAATCTTGACCATAGATTGTCTTTAGCATGATTTATCTATGGAGTGTGTGAGATATTAGAGAAAGTCCTGGAAGTATAATATTGAGGACAAGAATCAGAAAAAGCGTGGAATAAAAAGGTATAAGATAAACTAGATAGAACAATAATGTTACCAGTTATTCATAAAATGGGATCTTATTTGCCCATAAAAAGAAATGAAGTATTGATTCAATCTACAACATGAGTGAACTTTGAAAACATTGTGCTGAATGAAAGAATCCAGATACAAAAGACCTCATATTGTACGATCCCATTTAATATAAAATGTCCATAGTAGGCAAATCTATAGAGGCAGAAAGTAGATTAATAGTTGCTAGGGCTGGGAGGAGGAAGAAATGGGGAGTGACTGCAAATAAGTATAGGGCTTTTGGGGGTGGATGATGAAATGTTCTGAAATTAGATTGTGGTGACTGATGCATAACCTTGTGAATCTACTAAAAACCACTGAATTGTATACTGTAAAAGCGTGAACTCTATGGTATATGAATTATATCTCGATAAAACTGTCAATACAAATATTTATATTTTGAACTCTTCCTGTAATATCTCCTAGAGTAAAAAAATAAATGTTTAAATAATAGGGAATCAGAGGAATTTATCATGGATTTCAAAGGCACACAACATATTTCCTATGGAGAAAAGAAAGGGTAAAAATTAAGAACTGTGGATTATGATACAGAGAGTACTTTCCTTCACTTTTCTTCATTTTCCAAACACACTTCAAAACTGTAGTACCAATAAAAAGTATATATATTTTTCTAACACTGATGAATCTTAACTGAAATAAACAGACTTTGATTTTTTTCTTAAATTGTTGGACATCAATTTCATCTATTGATGTATTTCTATTATGAAATACAGATTCTTATACCAATTGTCCTTCAAAAGTTTTTTTATTGTTTATAATGTATAATTCATTCTCATTTTGTATATCCTGGAGGAGGAAATGGGAGCATGTTATTTTCAGAGAGTGATTACAAATTGATCCTTAGAACACTCTTCAATTTAACTAGTTTGACTTAAACAGTTATCTGAAAATCCCCCAAAGCAGCCTTTTCTCAGGTACCTTTTTTGTGGCTCTAAACTCAGGCCATTGATCTGACTCCCAGTCGCTGTTTTTCATAACATAGTTAGAGTGAATTCACCAGATGCTTTTGGGTATAATTTGAAGACTATGATTGACATTTTAATAACTATTGTACTTACATCAATAAATGTTATTTAGCACATTTTCTAGGGCAATATTAAAGTTAAAAATGCATTTAGTTGGCTTGGTTATTAAATCTGAAAATGCCTTCAAAATGAGAGAAGCCAGAATATTTATCTTAACATATTCAATGTCCTATAATTTTTAAAATGCCAAGTAATGAAATTTAGAGTCTAGGAAATTATACTCATAGTGAAAATCATCTACATACAAGCATAACTTACATTTTACACAGGTACATGCACATACATTCCATCTTTTACACTATTACCTATAACAAGCAATTCTTCATTTCATTGGATTTCAAAAAGAGAATATAAATAGCTGCTCCCAGAAAATATATCATAAAATAACCCACTTTTTTTTTTTAATTTATTTTTTATTTATTTATTTATTTATTTATGGCTGTGTTGGGTCTTCGTTTCTGTGTGAGGGCTTTCTCCAGTTGCGGCAAGTGGGGGCCATTCTTCATCGCGGTGCGCGGGCCTCTCACTATCGCGGCCTCTCTTGTTGCGGAGCACAGGCTCCAGATGCGCAGGCTCAGTAACTGTGGCTCACGGGCCCAGTCGCTCCGCGGCATGTGGGATCCTCCCAGACCAGGGCGCGAACCCGTGTCCCCTGCCTTGGCAGGCAGACTTCCAACCACTGCGCCACCTGGGAAGCCCAAATAACCCACTTTTATATATGATTTTATTATTTGGAATAACTTATAAAAGGGAAATACAGCAATTGTGGCTATGTAATTTGGGTCAAGTGTCTTAGTTGCTCACAGCCGGTACATAGTTATAGTCTTCATCTCTAAAACTCTTTCAATCTATAGTAGTCAGAAGTTTTGAAATTACATGTATGGAAACAAGAAGGGATATGGTTGCTTCTCAGGCAAGTGGTGGCATAGTAAGGACATCTGTTGGAGTTTGCCAAGAATCTCTTCACCCTTTGTTCACACATATGTTGGCGCAAGAGAGAGTAACCTACTCTAGCCATTTTAATCAGAAAGGAATTTAGATGCTTACAAGTTACTGAATTTACTAAAGTGGATCCTAGGTTGGGCCTCCCAGAGTGACTCACAGAAAAATACAGAATCAAGAACTAAACCAGATACTCTCTCCGAGGCCACCACTGGATCTATGTTAGAAGAAAGATGGCAGGACAACTGCTTCTGAGGAAGCTGCAGAGTGGATATTGGAAAGATGCTTCAGAGGAAAAACAAAGTCTCACATTTTCATGACATTGAGAGCAGAAACATCCCTAAATTGCAGGAAGTTGGCTTCCTTCTCATTTAATCTTTACTTTGGTGAATCTCACGTGAGAATCTAATTTATACCCAACACCCTCACTGTAGTGGACTCTTGGAGATGTAATTTTAGTTTTTCAACTTCGACAAACAGGAAACTAGAGTGAAGATTGAGGGAACCAATCCAGAGTATCCGTTTTACTATCATTTGGGAACAAGAACCTCTCTTCCTGAGCCGTCTAGTCCACTACATTTTAGTGTGTTTAGCACTCCACCATCACCCTGGTAGGTATATACCAAGCATGTCCAATCAATGGATCTAATCACTCTGTCATGCTTGTCACAGCTGCAGACAGTTTTCTAACAAAGTAATGGAGGGGAGGCTATCAATCTACTCTAATTCCTAAATTGCTGGTATACAAATAATGGGCTGCTAATGGTCATTATGTGTCCATATATGGACTTAATCTCTCACAGAAATAGAGGAATGGAGACCAGATTACCTCATGTGCGTCTCTTAATTCATCTCTGGTCTGCTCCAATGACATACGGCTAGTTCTCTGCATATCATACAATTTTTATTATATTTCAATACCTGAAATGACAAGTGCTCCATCACTATTTTCCCTTTGTATGAATTATTTGGTAAGTCTTAGACTTTTATGTTTCCATATGAAAACTGATTCCAAATCAAAAAGTGCTGGAATTTTAATTAGAATTACAGAAAATGAATATATTATTTCTTGGAAAATTGACTTTTTATCCAGAATTCCTCTTCAGGAATATTACAAGCCTTTCCATTGTTCAGCAATTGCTTTAAGTCTTGCAACAAAATTTTACTATTTTCTTCATTATGTCTTAAATATTATTGTTAAACTTATTCTTAAGAAAGATAAATTTATATCTAATCTGAATGGAACATTAATAATTAATTTTTGCAGAGTTGGTCTGCAAAAATTTTAGTCTTTTGAAAACTAACTTTTCTGTTACTGCTGACCATCTCTACTGTTAATTTGTTTTCTAGATCTTTTAGTTTTAATTTTCTTTTTATTACTTCCTTCCTCATATTTTATTTTAGTTTACTCTGTGCTTACTTAGTTTTTTGACTATCTAGCTCATTAATTCTACATTCTTTTAAAACTATATTTAAAATATACATGTCTCAAAAGCGATGATACAAATCATCACTTTAGTCATTTTCCAAAAATCTTTATATTTTGATTTTCAATGTATACATTCCAATTATTTTAAAATTTCCATTATTGTTTCCTCTTAATCATGAATTTAGAACTGCATTTATACAATTCTAAATGATTAATTCATCTACTATATTGTAATTGATTTCTGATTTTATGAACTAATGGGGAAGAGTATGTGACCTGTAAGATAGAAATTCTTTAGAATTTGTTGAGACTTCCTTTTTTGGCCTGGGACGTGTTCAGCTACAAATGAATACACCTCTGTTTTGAGTATAGGATTTTATACGTGTCAATTATATCATATTCTGTTGTTTAAATATTCCATTTCATACCATTTCTTGATTTATCTGTTTCTGACAGAGATCTAATAAAATACAAAGCATATGACTTTTTCTAATCTCTTTATCTGTCACTTCCTTTGCTCTATACATGTTGATGCTCTATCATTAGGTGAATACAGTTTCATGAATACAGACTCATGATTTGCATGCCTTCTTGGTTGATTTTATGTTTTTGCTTTACAAACTTACAAATAATACCTATTATTTTCATTTCTCTCTTCTCTATAGATATCCAGTGTAATGCAGTTAATATTTTTAATTGGACATGTATGCATCATTTAAAAATATATAATGATTTGTATGGGTGTATGTGTGAGTGTGTGAACTTCAGTGTGTATATTTAATTACATAATTGCAATGTCCTATATAACTCATTTTGTATTCTCTTATCATTCAGTGCAGTGTTTGAAAATCAATCCATTTGTGCGCACGTATCCCTAGTTTATCGCTCTAAAAAGGCATAGTAATACATGGTATGCTTCCATCACATTTATCCATTCCCTAATGATGGACATTTAAATTGATTCCATCTCCCTGTTACCATAAATAATAGAGGGATAAGCATTCTCATAGATTTTGCCATTCATTCTCAGTGTTTCACAGGTTCCGCTTGCTCTAGCCATATTTAAAATTCTGATTATTATCATGAAGGCATTCATTCTTCTAGTTAATCTACTATTCTCACTTTGAAGACTATCACCAGTCATTCTAATATCCTCCAATAGTTTTCACTAGTAGTAGTAGTTCCAATGTGCTAAGAGATGACAAATACTCTGTGCCCAAAAGACATATCCCCAGAGCCTCACTTAGATATGCCCACACTGTCCAAAGCTGAACTTCTGATTTGCCTCCTAAAAAGTAATTCCCCTATTTTTTATTTTTCCTATGTTGTTAGTGGCAGCAGGATCTGTTACCCAAGCCAGAATCTAGGAAATATTCCTTTACTCCTCTCCCTTCCTCATCTCCAACATCCAATAAAAAGTTGAATCCAATAGATTCCACTCCTGAACACCTGTACAGCTGCCTTCATTTCCACTGCAGCTACTCTGGTTTAAAACACTATCACCTCTCATCTGGATCACTGTACTATTGGGTAGCTTTCCATATTGCCTACTTAAATTCTCTCTTGCTTGCTTTTAATCCATTCTTTGCACTGCATTCAGATATCCAAAATGTAAATCCAATCAGTCAGTTAACTGTTTAAGACTCTGCTTCCCACTGTCTTAAAAAAAATCCAAATATCTTAACATGCACCACAAGGTCCTTTCCAACAGAATTCCCGGCTGCCTTCATAGACTCCCTTCCGCAGCTTTTCCCTTCTACCTCGAGTTTCCAGTTATATTGGAATTTCAGTCCATCGACTCTGATACAGTCTCACTGGTTAGACTTAACAATCTAGTTCCCCGATCTCTAGTAAACTCATTCTTCCCAATTTATCTTGATAAGTTCTACCCAGTCCTTCAGGTCTTGAGTAGGCCTCAAGGATTTTTTTTTAATCAGATGTTTTTAGCTAATGCAGTCAAAATTATGTATGTCTCATGTTAAACCCTGTCAGAGTACTTTGTGTTTTCCTACACAGTTTTTGTCAGTTTTTGAAACCTACACACTTATTTCTGAGATGATTCATTTAATATCTATTTCATCTCCTCTCCTGACCTGAGAAAAGCTGTAACTTTTTGCTGATCTACTACATTATCTGATACATGATAGGAGATCAAATATTAACTGAGTACCTATTGGGTTTCAGACACCACTCTTGGCACCATAGATATAATAGTGAACTAAACAGACAAGAATGTATGCTCTCCAGGGAGAGAGAAACAGTAAGTACAATAAATTTTAAAAGGAGCATAAGGCTTTTAGAGCATGGCCTCTGGAGGCACACTACATAGATTCAAATCATAGTTCAATCACTACCTAGCTCTGTGATTTCTGATTTAGTTAACTCTCTGTACTTATTTCCTTATTTATAAAATAGTAACAATAATACCTACTTTGATATGTTTGATATGAAACTTAAATGAGCTAATATTTGTAAGGAACTGAAAACAGTACCCAGCATGTAGTAAAGCATAAGTGTTAAATGTGTACTTTATATGTTATGCTGAAAAGAAGTATATTTTATGATTAAAAAATCAGGGTAAAGGGGACTTGGAATAGAAAATGAGGAAGGCAAGTAGCAGTTTCCAAATGGTGGTCAGATATGCCTAGTGAAAAGGCAACATTTGAGCAATAAATTAAATAAGGTTCAAAATACATATTTTTAAATAAATTAAAGAGTGATTTATAGCATTTTAAGAGTATCCCAAGGTTTGGGTAGGATGATGAAAACAGTGAGCTAGTAGCAAAAATTAATAAATGTATGGGACTTGGTAGCTGGTAAATGAAAACAACAGGTAATCTTAATGGAAAAAGAGTAAGATTCTGCATAAATATAAAGTATAATGCTTCCTTTCTCCCCATTCTGCCAACTGACCCAATGGGACACAGTGCATAAGAAGAAGAAAAACACCCCAGGATGAGGGGGTTGTAATCTGTCCAGTACTCTCACAAAGGGAGAAACTAGCTTTAGTTAAGATATTCTGAGAGAAAAGGTGACCTGGTCAGGAGAGCTGCTAAAACAAAATTCCCTTTTTTCCTAATGCTACCTGTTTTATTATTATTATTATTATTTGTGGAAAATAAGAGCATTTGCCTTCCTTGATATTTCTGCTATAAAATTGCTATTTAAGTTTATATTTTATTTAGATTACATAAATTAATTATTAATCACTATTTTACATTTTTCCTATGTGGGTTGGTACCTTAAAAGAAGTATAATGATGATGATGATTATGGTAATGATGGAAATGATAAAAGGGAAAATACGAAGGAACATATAGACTTTAAAGAGAAGAAGAAAGAGGAGGAGAGGGAGGAGAAATCAGCTTGAGAATCCCAGGTGCCACTGAATTCCTTGCCAATATGCTGCTGTTTTTCTTTGTCAAATGTTACACTAGAGAATCCTCAGAAACCGTCTCTGTAAATCACTGTAGTGATTTACTCGATGTGGAAGAATAGGCAATTTCTGTTCTCCAGTGGTTGTTTGAAAGATGCTACAGGCATTAAAACTTATATTACCTTTCATCTCTTTGGGCAAAAACCATGTCTTTTCTATTGTCTATTCAGTACTGAGTGATAAATAATAGTCTTACAATATGTGAAGAATAGATTCTTCTCAGTTCAAATCCTTTGCTCATTAAACAAGCCTCTCTGGCACAATTCTTTTCAATAAACATTTAATAAAATATATCTAGTTTTATAAAAATTATTGACACCCTTTTATTGTCTATAAAAGTTATTAGACAGTAGAATCAAAGTCTTTCTCAAACATTTTATTTACTACATGTAGAAGACTTACAGGTAGAAAGTAATGGACTAGATAATTTATTTTTATAATCCATGTGAAACAATAAATAAATTCAGAAAGCAAAAATTAAAATTTGAAATCTCACCAGTCATTGCAAAAATAACAAACCACCTCCATTTAATAACCCCCTGTACTTTTTTGAAATCATATTTTAAATGCAACTCAACAGTCCAGGCTGAAAGGAAAAGTGATTTTTAAATGCTATTTTTAACTCCTCAGAGATGACTTTTCAGGAAGAATATTAATGTTTTGTCAAGAATAAGTGAAAGAAGTATTTCATTCCCTTGGAATGGCATTATTTTGAAAATCTGCAAAAATAAAGTCTAATTCCATAAAGAAAAAAGCATGCAGGTTTGTTGAGACAGCAAATAATGAGAAATCTTCTGAGGCCTATGAAGATAATGTACTAAGGATAGAGAGGAAATACTTCTCTTTCTCCTTTTTCTCCAGCAGTTTTTCTAACTACTTCAAATGGCATCTTGAGGTTCAGAGATATAAATTTTGTAAAACATGTCTTTTCATATAATTAATTTTTAATATAGTAAACATTATTTTTACTTTTCTCTTGCTTTGGATAAGCTAAAAGATACATGAGGGAATTCCCTGGCGGTCCAGTGGTTAGGACTGGGCGCTTTCACTGCCATGGACCTGGGTTCAATCCGTGGTCGGGGAACTAAGATCCCACAAGCCGTGCAGTGTGGTCAAAAAGAAAAAGAAAAAAAGATACATGAACTTAACTTCCTATATGGCATACACTTCAAAAAGAACTCCTTTTTTACCTGGAAATATCTTGATATTATAATTATTGGGGGGAAAAATCCTATTACAGGAATTATGTAGGAAACAAATAATTTTCCCCATTTAATGCAAGACTTGGATATCTGATGACTATATTGTCAAGATGTTAAAGTCTATCAAAACTAATTAGTTTGAAACTTAGGAGATGGTTAGGACCATGATTCATCCTCAAATGATAAGACTATTTGCACAGAAGTCACTACCAGCAAATTTGTCCTTCAGACATGCTCCTTAGTACCATATTTCTCTGAAGTCTCCCACATTTACGAAGTGGACTGGCCACACGGACCCCTAAGGACAGCATTTGGCCCTTTTAGCTTTAGGCCTGAATTAGAGTCAAGCCAATCAATCTTTGTGAAATGGGAAAATAACACTTCTCAAAGTCTATGAATTTATTAATTAAAGAATTTCATAGATGAAGGAAATGTTGAGTTTATAGCTGTTAGAATAGAAATATTAACAAAAACAATATGGTGATCTCCATATTTTCAAATGCTTTCCTTCTGAAAAAAGACACAAGATCTACAAAATTTATGACTTTTCATACATTGTTGAGCCCACATAAAAAGTAGGAGAATTCCATGAAGGCCAAAGCACAAACAGCTATCTGAATATAAGGGGCAAGTGAACATGAAGCCATAGTTGTTCTGGGAATAAATGCCAATAATAGGACCCTAGGGCTTAGCTGGTTAACAATCAAAAATAGGGGAATAAGAGAATAAGGTGAGAGCCATGCAAAATGGAAAGCTAAATATGTGACTCTATCATAAAGCCAGAAATCTCTGTGTGAAGACTGCATTGTTATTGAGAAGGTAGGCTGGGAAAAGTCAATCAGTTAGAAAAGGAACTCATAAAGGAAGCCGATGTTTTTCGGTCAGCTGAAGGTGGAAAAAAGATAATGATAGTAGGAATATTTTCCACAGAGAATGTGTAGCCAGAGAACTACTCTCATGAGAGTCTGGGCTTGAATTTACATGGAAAATTACCTTGAGAAACCATGAAAAAATTATACAAAATTACCATAGAATTAAAATAGAACAAAAAAATTTCCAGACAAATGAGAGACAGGGTTGACAACATTTCATGAAAACATAAGAAATGGGAAAGTTTTTAAAAATTATTTAAAAATTGGAACAAATGAAATATACAAAATAAGATGGGTGGGGAAAGTCCTAACATATCAGCAATCATAATAGATAAAGAGGAATAAACTTATCAGCTAAAAGGTCAAAATTATTGTCAGATCTGAGATTTGATTTTATCCCACTTATAAGCTGTTAAGTTAGCCCGTTACTCTTTTGTGGGTGCTGGCAGAAGACCTGGCACTACTGAGTCAGAAACAGAGGACTTATCAAACACTGCACATCCAAAAGTATGTGTCACTATGTTTGTGTCAATTTCCCTTGCTCCCAAAGGAGCAACATGATATGATCCAGATGAATGCTGTGCAAGACTACTCTTTGTACCAAGAGAGATATTACCACATTTTTCAAGGTTGCTTCCCACAAACCCTGAGAAATGGCCCAGATACAAAGCAATCAGGGCTTTGCATTCTTGGCACCTGGGCAAGAATATGCAGGGATGCTCAGGGTCCCTGGTGGGTTGCATCTCTCAACAGTCCATCCCTTGTTCCTAAACGTTCTTGACTGTACTCAAATTTCCACATGAGTATGACACTCAGCCACTCTGATTAATCTTACTGGCAAAGGACAGGACCAAATTGATTCAATTTTTATCAAATATGAATTTAAGGCTGCCAGAATCCAGGGGTCAGGAGGAGGCCAATCCACCTTAGTGACTTAAAGTAGACCTACTTAAAGTAGTCACACACTCAACCAACTGTGAATAAGCCCTAGAAGGGACCAGTAGGTCTTATCTCAAACAGCTAAGATGTAGCCTAAGTCCAGCCCTTTATCTATTTCACTTCACAGTGAAAAGGAACATTCTGATCTCTGGTGTTATTGCCAATAATTATAGGGAACCATATATGGGCCAAAAAGCAACCCCACCTCTAATGAAAAGATATTTCCATAGCTCAATCCCTTCTACCTACAAACATATCCTGAAGGAGCACAGGTCATTCCAGTTCAGGGTTTATTGTTAAACTTGACTTGGGTCACAATTACATTGATTTGGTTAAGCTACATGGGCCATGGCACTGAATGGTTGCAGCCTTTCTTGCCATCATGGCACAACCCAAAGCCACTCAGGTATCAGAAAAAGCATGTATTCGTATCCACTGAACTGAAACAAAATTATGCCAGCTGTGTGTTTGCACATGTACAGTGTGGCAGGGGTGGTGAGGACTCCATATTCAGAAACTACCACTGATAGCATCTGATACATCGGAATATTCCAGGAGTGGTCATGTCTACATGACTTTTTTCTGTTTTTATAGCACATGAATGGAGATGACAAACCCAGCAGCAGGTCAGTTACAACTGCTGTTAAATGACTGCTTTATCATGCTGTGTTTTGGGATCTAGAAGACAAAGAAAATTAATTGTTTCCCACTTCCTGAACCTCAGTATCTAAGGTGTTTCCTTCTCAGGCACTGGGATTGTTCCTCTCACTTCATGGCTATGAAATAATAAGTGCCTCATCCTAGTAGCTTTATCTCCAAATTTTCTCAAATCATCTCCTACTGACACCTAGACCTCTCATCTGGAGGGAGGCAGGTGTTCAAGTACAAGAGGCACAAGGGCATTTTTATAAAATTTACAGAGACGCATTATGTAACCTACCTTGGCCCACTTGAGTCATTATGCGGCACTGGGTTAGCAGTGTACTGAACCAAGTTGTAATTATCTTTATAATCTAGAATTATGTCAATCCAACAGGAGAATACAGGTGGCTAAACGAGAATTAGGTTTGTATCCATTAGCCTCCCTTTTAACTGGGCTGCCACCAAGAGGGTATACAAACCAAGTTGACCTGGAATTGCTGTCAGGAGAGACATGCACCATGCCTAGGAATGGTCAAGGTGCCAGGCAAAATTTTCCAAATAAGTCTACATAATTCCCCACCCCTTTCACCTTGATCATTAACCAGGAGGTGATGAATAATAAAAGATGAACCTTGTCTAGGGATGGCTGCATTCAGTGATCAAACTGCCTTATTAAGGATATGGACCATAAAGAGGGAGGGAGGGAGAGTCAGAAATCTTTGTGATTTGAATTCTAGGGCTCAAAAATGCCACATGTCTGCAGCTGATAGAGAATATGAATGTCCCTCAAATACACTGACTATCAGCCCATTGTAGAGTGGCCTTTTCAACAAAAGGGATAGAAATATCAGACTATAAGTGGTCCAGAAAGCTGAAAACATGGCACATTTTAGTTTGATGAGCCATAATGGTGTGACCAGAGAAGGCTCATAAGATACAAATAACAACATCATAACCTACCAATGTGTCAACAGCAGTGAGGCACCATTGGTAGTCTCAGCAAGGGTCAAAGGTCCAATGCAGTCAATTTTCCAGGATTAGGTAGAGTCAATGTCTCATGCAATTCGGCCCTCTTCACTGCAAGACAAAGGGGCCAACTTCTAGCAGATGTTACAACTCTAATATGCGGTGTAGCTTCTTAATCAGAAGTACATAGTCCTTTACTGTATGGCCAGTCTATGATGATAGATGTGTTGCCATGCCTGCTGCAATAATAAATCCAAGTGGCAATGGTGATTCTGGACAGTGTAGGTGTGATTTCCAGCTTATTCCAGTAAGACTTAGAGAACAGGCTCTTACTATGGGCATTGACATGAGTAACTCAGACTGTTTGACTGCAGTTAGAATGTGTTTCTACAGTTCACAAGTTCCAAAGGGGATCTTCAGTCTGGTAGTCTGTAATCTCTCAAGGCAGTGGCAGACCAGATGACTGGGCCATTGAGCACAAATTAACCCACTTCAAAAAATGGAGATGTCAGCCCAGAGAGTCACAAAGCCTCCATGGATTAGGCTTTCAGTTTAAAAACGCACTTAGTAGCAAATTATTAGCTGCATTAAAAGAAAAAGAGGTATAACTGGTGGCTCTGTTAGAAGGTATTTCTATTGTCTTTCCTCTCACAGCCAATGCAGCACTTCCCTGGCTTGATTATGTTGAGACTTAAACTTCATTATTGGCCTCAGGGCCATGAGAATTGGTGGGGATAGATCCTGAGGAAGTCAGTGTTGCCTTGCCAGGAGTCCTCAGCAAGAACAAAGGAGAGAGAAATGCTTTCCTTATCAGGGAGAAGTGAGCTAGCTACAGTTATAGAAGGGAGGGTCTGTCTAACGTACCTACAACAAACATTCAGAGAAACCTTGCTTCTACCAGTAATCCTCCCAGCTGGTTTTACTCCACTCCCTATATGTTACTCAATTTTATTAGTCTTTGGTTTATCATTCCAGTGTTTTGTTTTTTTTTAATTAGGCAAGCATGTGCATAGTCTTATTAGATATTTTTGTTTTCTCTACTGTTCTCCACTTAAAACAATATTCTGGAGAGCTTTCTCATTTTTTAAACCTCTGTAATCATAGTTACTTTTTCACAATGCGTGAGACTTCATTATTATTCACACATATCCCCTTCAGGTGACAGTATTTTTCAAATTTTTAGCTGTTACAAATAATGCATGGTGAATATTCTTGCACATATGTTGTTTTGCATTTATAGAGGTGTATCTTCAGGGTAGGTTCCTGAGGTTGGGGTGCTGGCTAAAAATTAAATGTATAGGTAGCTTTATTGCTAATTCCATCCATAGGGATGGTAATATTTTACACTCCCACTAGCATTGTGTGAAATTCTTACTTCTCCATAGCTTTCACCCATATAGCCCGTTGTCCAACTTCTGTATTATTGCCAATCTGATACTTGAATTTTAGTTTTAATTTGTATTTTGTTATTATAAGTTAGAGCAAATTTTCATGTTTCAGGGCTACTTGTATTTTGTTTCTGTGAACTGTCTGTTTATATCTATTGGCCAATATTTATTGAGCTTTGTATATTTTTCCACTCATTTTTAAGTTATCTTTATATATAAGAAAGTTTATTTTTTTGTAATAAATATGCCAATACATATGCAAATATATATGCATATATACCTAATTCTTACTTTGTTTTTGCCTTTGTTTATGGTAAATTTGTAATGCAAATATATTTTATTTTATATTGTCAAATCTATCAATATTTTCTTTTACTACTTCTAGATTCTGAATCACAATAAGAAAGATTTTTATCCATCCCAAGGTTATACAGAAATTCACCCATTTTTTTCTAGTATTTATATGCTTTCTTTTTTCAGAGTTATATATCAGATTTATTTGATGCTTATCCTGCTATATGTTGAGGAATACAGCTTCGATGTTATGATTTTGAAATGGCTATCAAGGATTCCCAACGATATATGACAATGTCCATCACTTCCCCAGTGATTTAAGATGATTTCTTTATTATACAGTATAGTTTTATACCTACTTTGTCTTTGGGGGGATTTTTACTCTATTTTATTGGTTTGTCCATTCACATGCTAATACTATCCTCTTTTAATTATAGATGCTGATTTAATTAATTATAATAGCTGATTTGATTAATCCCTCTTCCAACACCGCTCTCTAAGAAATTTCATTACTAGTGATTATTCATTTTTCCATATGAACTTTAGAATCAACTTACCTCTATACCAAAAAAAAGCTGATATTTTTATTGAGATTGCATTAAATCTTACTGACCTGAGGCAAACTAACATCTCTGTGATGTTATATCATCTTATCCTTTCTTTTTCTGTGTCCTTCAGGAGTGTTTTATAGTTTTCCTCATTCAGGTTTTGTACCTTTCTTGATAAGTATATTCATAGCACTGATAGGGACAGAGTAAAGGGACAAAGTAGGTGATTAAATAGTTAATCCCACTAGAGGATTTTAAGTAAAGAAAAAGTATGGGAGACCCCTGCAAATTAATGATCACTCAGGAAAGTAGGTTTGCTTAACCACAAAACCAAGCAGGCTTGCTTAGCAACAAAACCATGCAACAGAAGCATGAGACATGCCCCCAAACAATAAAACAATGGTGTCATGAGACCCACATCCTGCCCAGTGAGCTCAGTAAGTTAATGATTCCTAGGAAATGCTCCTCTGCACACACTAAACACAAAAATATAAGGAAAAGATGACATTAAACTAAAACCTGAGATGATTTACTGTATTTTAGTATACGTTACTGCCTTTCTACTCATTTCCATTGTGCCATGACTGTCCCAGTTTGACCATGTAGGGACAGGAAAACTCACGCACCGGACGGAGGAGGAACTGATAGTGAAAGTTTGATGTCTACTCAAGAATGAGGAAGAAGGTGGTCTTCTTTCTCTCCCCACCTTTCCTTTGATTATAAAATTGTAGCCCACTAATTCTTGCAGTGCAGCACTCCCTTGCCTGCCCACTTGTAAACCTCACAAGTGTCCTATTCTAATAAGTCACTTCTTATCTATCACTTTGCCTCTCGCTGAATTCTTTCTATGCTGAGACATAAAGAACTGGAGCTCCTCGGAGCCCCCCCAAGACACATTTCTGCAGTTTCACTATTACCTAGGGATTACCTTTTGATTGTAATGGGTCCTTCCATAAATTATACCTTCTAATTGGGTATTATTTTTATATATGAGGACTATGTTAGTCAGGGTTCTCCAGAGAAAGAGAACGAACAGGATATGTGTACAGAGAGAGAGATTTTAAGGAATTGACATCCATGATTATGGAAGCTGACAAATCCAAAATATGCCAGCTATACTGGAAGACTGAAGACACCAGGAAGAGTTAATGTTGCAGCTTGAATGAGAAGGCAGTCTGCTGGCAGAATTCCCTCCTCCTCAGGGGAGGTCACACTTTTTTCTATTGAGCCTTCAAATGATTGGGTGAGGCCCATCTACATTACCTTACTCAAAATCTACTGATTTGAATATTATCCTCATCTAAAAAATACCTTCACAAAAACATCTAGAATGATGTTAGACCAAATATCTGGGTAGCATGGCCTATCCAAGTTAACACATACAATTAACCACCACAAGGACCTTTGATTTTAAAATATTAATTTTATATTGGTACTCACTCAATTTCATCTCTCTCTCTCTCTCTACCACTCTCCTTTACTTTGATTCTGTAGTTTTCCAGATAAACTATCACATCATCTAAAAATAGAGATAGTTTTACCTTTTTATTTCTAACTCTTATGCCTCTAATTGTTTCCTTTTATCGGATTTTATTTTTTAATATCTTCAACACAATAATAAAAACTGCAGCAATAATGAGCCTCATTTCCCTTTTCTCTGAATTTAACAGAAACTGGTCCAACATTTCTCATTATTTAAGTTACGGATTATTCACATTTGGAGAGCACTGAACCAATTACTCTTCTTTGAGTGCTTTTATTAGAAAAAGGTATTTAATTTTGTGTAGAAATTTTCACAGAAGTGATATAATTTTTTTCTCCTTATATTTACTTAAAACATTAATTATAGTAATGGATTTTATAATTTTGTTCCATCATTGGATTACTAAAATTAATCTTAGTCATTATTTATTAACTTTAATGTATTTTTTCTCTAATAGCTAATATTATTTCAAATATCTGCATCAGTATTTGCATAAATAAGGATGGTCTGTAGCTATCCTTTATATGAAAGTATATTGGTATTTAAGTATTAATGTTTTACCAGTACATCTGTTATCATCTATTTGAAATCAGAAACCATTTTATATATTTCAAACAGAAGGAATTTGATGCATAATTAGATATACGATTTGGAAGGATTAGTGGAGCAAAGTTAACATTTTTAAACATTAGTCATTGCTGCAAACCAGTAAATAATAGTAAGCCCAGGACCTTTGTGTCACAATCCTAACAGCTTTGTTGAAGTCAAATTGCCTGATACGGAATCCATAAGCATGCATGTCTAGGCCACTGCTGCTTTTGCAGGGAACCATACAGCCTGAGCAGGAAATAAAGAGCCAGCATTTCCAGGCTCCTGTTACTGTTTGCAGCTGTATAAGCCACTCGAACCATCATGAACACTGTTGTTGTTGCTACTGTTCTTGAAGCCAGAAACACCATGAAAAAAAAAGAGGGATGATAGAATCACTTCTCCACTTCCCACTCCAACAAAATTTCCACTGGTGCACCCCATTTGTAGAACATAATTGGAGATCATTTGGCTTGGGCGTTTGGGAACTGTGGTTTGTGAGGCCCCATACCTTGCACTACAGAATAGATCAGGAAGAGCAGAAACAGAGCTGAAAACATGCAGAGAAAGAGCTGGGAAAGCTGACTGCATGAAAGGAACTTGGAAGATTTCCTCTCCCCCACCCCACCCCCTCATTCACTAGGGAGGTTTAAGTAACACTGTTATCTGATCTTTGAAGCATCACGTAGGTCAAGTGCTTATTTGGGGGTGGCTCTTTGATAATATTCTCTATTTCTTGTATAAAAACTGAGTTGTTTAAAACCTCTTCCTGGAAGTTAGTTTTGGGAAATTATAGTTTTCCTAGAAAATTATACATTTCAAAATTTTTGGTATGAAATTTGGAAAGTGGCCTCATGATTTTTTTAAAAATTTCACTGTTTTGAGAGTTATTTTCTTCTTGCCATGTCTTATTTTAGGTATTTATTTTTTCACAGTTTTTCTTTCCCTTCATTTGTTAGTTATTAGATTGTCTATTTTGTTCATTTTTTAAAAACAACTTTGGATTTATTTGCTTTACTATTTTTTTCTGTTTCTAGTTCATTGATTTTCAGTTTTTGTTGTTTTTTTTTTTTACTATTTCCTTCATTTTACTGTCTTTTGGTTTCTTTGTTGATCTTTTCTTAATTTTATGAGTTGCATATTTAGTGCATTTACTTTCTTTCTTCTAGATCTTTCATAAAGATGCTGATGTAAAGAGTTTCTATAAAAGTTTTATTTTAGAAATTCTGTAATTTTGGTTTGTTATTTTTCCGTTGACTCAAGAATTATTTTAAAAATGATTCTTATTTCCAATCAGGTATTTTTTTGTCATTTGTTTCTAGTTGTACTGCATTTTCATATTGGCAAATGTTATTTGCAAAATTTCTAATTTGTGGAATTTAATAATGATTTTCAGAGCAATCAGAAGAATGCCACTTTACATCCCCTTACCCTGGCTTTGGGAAGATACATAAGCAGAAACTGCTCATTTGCAAATCCTAAAGCCATATGTATTAGTTTGCTAGGACTGTCATAACAAAATATCACAGACTACTTGCTTAAACAACAAATTAATTTTCTCACAATTCTGGTGGATGAAAGTCTGAGATCAAGGTGTCAGCAGGGACACCTGGTTTCTTCTGAGGCCTGTCTCCTTGGTTTGTAGATGGCACTTCATCTCTGTGTCACATTGTCTTCCCACCGTACATGTCTATGTCCAAATGTCCTTTTCTCATGTTGGACAACACTCATATTGGATTGGGGCTCAAAGTAATTGCTTTATTTTAACTTAACTCTTTAAAGACTGTATATCTAAATACAGTCACTTTCCAAGGTACTAGGAGTTAGGAGTTAGGAATTTGTCATATGAATTTGGAGAGGACACAAGTTAGCCCATAGCATGCATTCTTTACATCATGGTGCTGCACAGCATTCGTGTATCATTCTTACTTCTAGGAGATGTTGATCAGGAAAAACAAATTTAGAAATGTGAATTATCCAAATCAATTCCTTATTACTAATATAGATGAGCAATGAGGTCATCAGAAAAAGATAAGAAAAATTACCATATGAAAGAAGCTAAAATAAAGGAACATGAAACCTGACTGCAGGATATAAAAGAATGATTCAACAAACTGGTGAGGATTAAAAAACACATAATTAGCAGATTTGGTGTGACTTATATTTATATTGCAACCAGAAAACAAACAGCATTCCATTGGCTACTTAATCTGGATGATAAATTCATAGAAATTATCAATATGCTCTTTAAAAAGTCACAAGAAGAAAATGTGAGAAACAACAAAAACAAAAATACATAAAATAAAGAAGTCTAATATCCACAAAGTGTATATTTTTAAATGGAAAAAAAGGAAACCATTAGAAATGTTCAAGAAATATAATTCTTCATATTGAAAAATGTTCTCTGAGTATTGAGCAGAATATATATACACACATATATGCATATATATATATAATTAAAAGAGACAGCCACATCATGAATTTTAAACAGCAAATAAAAATGAATAAATAAAAGTCCTGATCCTTAAAAATAAGAACCAGATAATCATCAGATTTCTTGTAAGTAATCATGGATGTTAAAAGCAAATAGAGCAAATTCTTCATATTTTCAAGAAAAATGACTTTGAATTTAGAATTCTATATAAAACCAAACTACCAATCTAGTGTGAGGCAAAAATTTATATAGTTTTCAACAAGGAGAGATTCAGAAAATGTATTTGCCAAGCACTAAGTTAAAATATTGGTAACTTAATTTAAAACACACAAGCATAGGCAGTGGGATATATATATTATATTCTATAAAAGATATACAATTTAGGAAGCCAGTTTTTACTTATCAAGAGTTTATACCTAACCAAGATGTCCTTAACATTCCCTCAACTTGACTAAACTTTAGGCAGGTCTCTTCCTCACTAGAGGTCCCTGATGCCGCCTTTTCTTAGAGTACTTGTTTTACAAAACTTACAATTATAAATTCTTTTTCTGCCCGTTTGAGATGTAAATCTTTGCCCAGCCTCTTGTCAGTTTTACAACCCAGGAATTCTTTCTCAAGGATCTGGGAGCCATCCCTTTGAAATGTAAACATCAAGCAAGATAGTGCCCCAAAGTCCAAGTTTTGGGGGAGGATAGGAGCCTGACTTCAGTAAAGCTCCCATTAGCAAACACAGATGGCTTAATCACATTGACCAACCTCCCCACTAACTCCTCTAGCACTTTTCCACTGGATAGGTCACAACAGGCATTAAAAACTCTCCCACCTTTTGTTGCAATGGAGTTGAGTTCAATTTCTCTCTTCTATGGCAATAGTCCTGACCTCTACTGCAATAGTCTTAAATAAAATCTTCCTTGACTGTTTAACTCTGTCCAGTACAATTTTTCTTTGACAACCCCAGGCTTGGTTGTGTGGCATTTAATGAGAAATGCCACAACCAAGTCTGATTACTTCCAGTATTTTAGTTCTCCATATCTCAGTCAATATTAGAGGATTCTCTAATTATTATAGTAAAAGTCAGAAACAGATTTTCTGGTGTAAAGTTAGTTGTATTTCATTTATATAAAATATGTTAAGGAATTTTCACAAGAGAACTAAACTAGAAATCAATAACAGAAAGAACTGGGAAATCCTTAAATACTTAGAGATTTAAAAAACACACTTTTAAATAACACATGAATCAAAGAAGAAATCTCAAGATAAATTTTAAAACATTTTAAATTGAATTAAAATAATAATACAATTTATCAACATTTATGGGATACAGCAAAATCAGTGTTTAGATGTAAATTTATACCTTTAAATGCATCTATTAAAAATAAAGATCTAAAAACAATATTCTAAGCTTCCACCTTAGAAAACTAGAAAAAAAAGAACAAATTAAATCCAAAGTAAGCAGAAGAAAAGAAATAATAAAAATTAGAGCAGAAATTGATAATATTGAAAACAGAAAATAGAGAAAAGCAATAAAACCAAAAACCAGTGCTTTGAAGAGACCATAAAATGATAAGCCTCTAGCCAGGCTAACTGAAGAAACAAAAAAGAGAGAGGAAACAAATTACCAATATCAGAAATGAAAGAGGGTACATCACTACAGGTCCCAAGGATATAAAAATGATAAAGAATACTATGAACAACTCTATGCCTACAAATTTGATAACCCAGATGAAATGGACAAATTCTTTGAAAGATACAATGTGCCAAAACTCATATAAGAAGAAACAAACTGAGTAAGTCTGTATCTGTTAAAGAAACTGAATCAACAATTTTCTAATACAGAAAGCACCAGGTCCAGATGGGTTCACTGAATTCTACCAAACATTTAAGGAAGAAATTACATCAATTCTCTACACTCTCTTACAGAAGATTAAAGCAGAGGGAATACTTCCTAACTCAGTCTCTGAGGCCAATATTATGCTAATACCAAAACCAGACAAAGACATTACAAGAAAAGTACAGATCTGTATCTTCAATGAATATAGAAACAAAACCATCAACAAAAAATTAGCAAATCAAATCCAACAACATATAAAAAGAATCATACACCATGACCAACTGGTATTTATCCCACTTTGGATAAGTGAAACAAGGCTGTTGATCAAGGCTAGCTCAACATTCAATAATCAGTTAATATAATCATTCATATCAACAGACTAAAGAAGAAAAATCACATGATCATATCAATGATGCAGAAAAAGCATTTGACGAAATCCAACACTCATTCATGATAACAATTCTCAGTAATTTAGGAATAGAGGGAAATGTCCTCAACTTGATAAAGGGTATCTAAGAAAAACCTACAGCTAACATTTTACTTAAGGCTGAGAAACTTGAAGCTTTTCCACTAAGATCAGATACAAAGCAAGGATGTCCCTGTTCACCACTCCTTTTCAACATTGTATTGGAAGTTCTAGCTAATGCAGTAAGACCAGAAAAGAAAGAAAGAAAAGGTATATGTATGGAGAAGTAAAAAATAAACCTTTTGTGTTTGAAGATGACATGATAATCTTTGTAGAAATTCCAAATAGTAGACAAAAAAATTCCTGAACTTATAAGTGATTATAATAGCAAGGTTGCAGGGTACAAAGTTAATATATAAAAGTCAGTCACTTTCCTATATACCAGCAATGAGCAGGCAAAATTTCAAATTAAAAACACAATACTATTCACATTAACACCCTCAAATATGAAGTACTTAGATATAAATCTAGAAAAAAATGTATAAGAACAATATAAAAAACCTACAAATACTCTGATGAAAGAAATCAACAAAATAAATGAAGAGATAGTCATTATAATAATGTTTATGCATTAAAGAGTAAATATTGTCAATCTGTCAGTTCTTCCTTAATCTATAGATTCAATGTAATCCCAAACAAAATCCTAGAAAGTCATTTTTTTTGGATGTTTACAAACCGATTTTAAAGTTTATATGTAGAAGCAAAGTACCCAGACTAGCCAACAAAACTGAAGGAGAAAGACAAAATCAGACTACAAACACGACCTGACTTCAAGACTGACTATAAAACTACAGTAATCAAGACAGTGTGGCATTGGCAAAAGACAAGATATATCAATGGAAATGAATAGACAGCCCAGAAATAGACCAAAATAAATACAATTGATTTTTGGCAAATGAGAAAAAGTCTTTTCAACAAATGATGTTGAAGCAACTGGACATTCCCATGCAAAAAAATGAACCTGGACACAAGCTTACAACACTTCACAAAATTAACTCAAAATGGATCATAGAGATAACCTGTTATCCAACATAAACAAAGAACTTTTAAAATTCAACAATAAGAAACAAGCAACCCAAATAATAAATGAGCAAAGGTTTTAACAGACACCTCACCAAAGAAGATATTCAGATGGCAAACAAGCTTATGAAAAGATGCTTCACATCATACATCATCAGGGAATTGCAAACTGGAACTGAAATATCACTACACACCTGTTATGCTGGCCAAAATCCAAAACACTAATAATACTAAATGCTGATGAAGATGTAGAGCAACAAGAATTCTCATTTATTGCTGGTGGGAATGCAAACTGATACAACCACTTTGGAAGACAGTTTGGAGATTTCTTACAAACCTAAATATTCTCTAACCATACAATACAGGAATTGTACTCCTTGGTAGTTACCCCAAGGAATTGAAAACACATGTCTACACAAAAAACAGATGTTTACAGAAGCTTTATTCATAATTGCCAAAACTTGGGAGCAACCAAGATGACCTTCACTAGGTGAATGGATAAACTGTGGTATGTCCAGACAATGGAATATTATTCAGCACTGAAAAGAAATGTGCTACCAAGCCATGAAAAGACACGAAGGAACCTTAAATGCACATTACGAAGTGAAAGAAGCCATTGTGATAAGGCTAGCTGCTGTATGACTCCAACTATAGGACATTTTGGAAAAGACAAAACTATGGAGACAGTAAAAATATCAGTGGTTGCCAGGGATTAGGAGACAGGGAAGGATAAACAGGCAGAGTGTGGAAGATATTTCTGGCAGTGAAATTATTATTTATGATACTATAAATGTGGATACGTGTCATATTACACTTGTCAAAACCTACAGAAAGGACACCAGAATTTAATCCTAATGTAAACTATGAACTTTAGGTGATGACGATGTGTCAATGTAGGTTAATCTATTTAAACAAATGTACTACCCTACGCAGGATGTTATAATGGGAGAGGCTGTGCTTTTGTGGTGACAAGGGGTATGTGGAATGTCTCTGCACTTTTTGTTTAACTTTGCTGTGAATCTAAAACTGCTCTAAAAAATGAAATTGTATTTAAAAATGGGTCCTCATTGATGAAAGTAATATATTCACGATATGTGCCTTGGGTAGTTACATCAGAGACTGTGACACCTGTAGTCTCTAGTCTTAAAAATAGTGACCCAAGTTTGATTCCCGAATAAATCTCATTCTGAAGGATTTCTGGTTACCTGATGTCAATTATAAGGATAGGAGCATATTGCCTCTGGAGTGTTGTCAGATATCCCTTGAGTTCAAGTTAGTGGTCATTGCACTTAAAAGAACAGAGAACAGAGACTTATACCAAACTTACCAAAGAGGTTTTACAAACTGTTCTGTGCCATCTTGTTAGTAAGTACTTCTTTAATAAATGATTTTATTTTCAATATAATCTGATATAATATTGTGAGAGAATCACTAAAGAGCAATTGGCTTAAGTTAGTTTCCAACACAACTATTTAGGGAAATATGTTTAAGTATGTTAATGATAACATACTTAAAACGGGGATGGTATTAATAAAGAGGAACATTTAAATTTCCCAGAAATCCCATTACAAAAATGGGCAACTGGTCTAAAATTCAACAGGTTTGAATAAAAACAGAAAGTCACTGACAGTTTCAAGATGAATGCCTTCAAGGGGAATGATACACATTTTATTCAGTAGATAAAATGAAGAAGCTGCAATATATGAGTGGTAATGTTTCTTCTTTCTGCAAAAATAATGAGATCAATTCATCACCACAGAAAAAACAAACAAACACTGTTAATGACAATGCTTCAAATAGAAAGCAAACTCAACTGTGTCATGCAAATGGTAGAATATAAAAAGTAAAGTGAGAAATTGCTAAATTCTGAATTAATAAACACATTACTTTGAGAGGTGTAGAGATCAAGACACTGAATCCATAAATGAAGAAATATTATCTCAGCATATTTGGAGTTGACACAAGTTGGGAAGGGGATAGGGAAAGCAGAGGGAAAGGGAAATCTCAATACTATTAAAAAATTAAAAATCAAGAGAAATATTCAAAGTCGATAAAATAATAACAAGGGGAAAATAGCCCTCCCTATATTTAAATACAATACATAATATAACGTTATAATTATTTAAGCAGTGTATGTAGACAGAGAAATGAGACAGAATAGAGAACTGGGAATAATCTCAAATATACTGGAATTTAATTCATTATAAAGACCATATCAAATTTCAATAATAAAAACAGATTATTCAATTAACAGTGTTCAATGAAGTGGAAAGACATATGGAAAAAAATTGGATAGATCCCACAGTCTTTTTTTTTTTTTGGCCTCACTTGCTTGGAATTTATTTATTTATTTATTTATTTTTAACATATTTATTGGAGTATAATTGCTTTATAATGGTGTGTTAGTTTCTCCTTTATAACAAAGTAAATCAGCTATACATATACATATAGACTGTATCTCCTCCTTCTTGCACCTCCCTCCTACCCTCCCTATCCCACCCCTCTAGATGGTCACAAAGCACCGAGCTGATCTCCCTGTGTTATGTGGCTGCTTCCCACTAGCTATCTATTTTACATTTGGTAGTGTATATATGTCCATGCCACTTTCTCACTTCATCCCAGCTTACCCTTCCCCCTCCCTGTGTCCTCACGTCCATTCTCTACATCTGTGTCTTTATTCATGTCCTACCCCTAGGTTCTTCAGAACCATTTTTTTTTTTAGATTCCATATATATGTGTTAGCATACGGTATTTGTTTTTCTCTTTCTGACTTACGTCACTCTGTATGACAGACTCTAGGTCCATCCACCTCATTACAAATAACTCAATTTTGTTTCTTTTTATGGCTGAGTAATATTCCATTGTATGTATGTGCCACATCTTCTTCATCCATTATCTGTCGATGGACACTTAGGTTGCTTCCATGTCCTGGCTATTGTTAATAGAGCTGCAATGAACATTGTGGTACATGACTCTTTTTGAATGATGGTTTTCTCAGGGTATATGTTCAGTAGTGGGATTGCTGGGTCATATGGTAGTTCCATTTTTAGTTTCTCCATAGTGGCTGTTCTCCATAGTGGCTGTATCAATTTACATTCCCACCAACAGTGCAAGAGTTTTTCCCTTTCCTCCACACCCTCTCCAGCATTTATTGTTTCCAGATTTTTTGATGATGGCTATTCTGACTGGTGTGAGGTGATACCTCATTGTAGTTTTGATTTGCATTTCTCTTATGATTAGTGATGTTAAGCATCCTTTCATGTGTTTGTTGGCAATCTGTATATCTTCTTTGGAGAAATGTCTATTTAGGTCTTCTGCCCATTTTTGGATTGGGTTGCTTGTTTTTTTGATATTGAGCTGCATGAGCTGCTTGTAAAATTTGGAGATTAATCCTTTGTCAGTTGCTTCATTTGTGATCCCTCATTCTTTAATCAAAAAATAAATTCCAAGAGGATCAACAATTTAATTTTTTTTAATTGTATATAAACGTTAGACAAATATGAGAACTTTTAACATATAAATTCAGAATGTGAAGTATGACATGAAACTCTGAAATATAAAAGATTCATAAATTTTGTTATATTAAAATATTATACATTTCAAAACATCCATAAACAAAGATAAACACAAAATAAATGGTACCAGTTTATAATTAATATCACAAAGGAATAATTCCCTAAATTTATAAAAAGCTAAGACAAAGCGCCATTAAAAGACCAATAAAGAGCCAAATAAAAAATGGGCAAGACAAAAACATACAATTTATAAAAAAGAGACAAATAAAATTCAAGTGGCTCCTAAAAATACTGAAAAGATACTAAATAATACCCAAAATGAGAGAAATGGAAAGAGGTATCACTGTATCTATCAAAATTTTAAAGTTTGATAATGTTTGCCAAGCATACTCAGATGTCAGTGAAAAATTAAATTTGTATAACCTCTACAGAGTGCAAATCATCAGTAATCCACCAAAATTTAAAATAGCATATAATTGTGATCTGACAATTCCATTTCTACTCCACTTTGACCCTAAAGATACATCTGAAATAACAGATGTCATTTTTTATTATCACTAAATCTTGGAAACTACCTAAATTACTATAAAAGGGAAATGGTTAAAAAGTTAACACAAATTTGGGCTCATCCTTCAGAGTGCTATTAAACCAAATTGCCTAAGCACACTTGGAGTTAACCTAGATGTTCCTACATCATGTTCTTGCATGCAAAAGTTACTGAAGCAATTTATTCTACCCACTGCCCTCAGATATCCGGAGAAGCAGTGGGATGATATCTGGGGGATATATGGATTTTCCCTATTTAAGTTTTCAAATAAATAATAACTTCATACTCAGAAAAACAAAAATGAAGCCAATTTCATTTTGAGGGAAAGAACGAGTAGCAAAGAAAAGCAACAATTAACAATGATTTTGTGGTGATTAGCTAGTAATTTGGTCATGGGAGGAGTAGGAGGGAGAAAAATCTAGTTAAAACTGCACCTTGTACCTCAGCCAAATAAATTTTAGATGAATATAAAGGTAATATGTAAAAAGAGACAGAAAGAGAGAGAAAGAGCAAGAGAATGTATATGTATTTTGTCCCACTGAGCAAAACATATGCAAATATCTTCAACACATTTAATTAAAGAGAATTAAATGACTCTATATTTTAAAATATGCAGGTTTTCCTTTTACAATGTAAGAGGGGAAAAGCATCTTTGAAGACAGAAATAAGAGGGCTTGTTTGCTGCAAAGTGTTCTGAAAGCTGGTTAAGTAGGGGAAAAGAGAAATAGTACCATGTTATAAGGAGAATTAAATACTTTTGCACAAAGAGAATTGAGAACTGCAGGCCTTTATCTACTGGGTCTTATTTTGTGTTTTTGGAAAGCATACCCTGTCAAAGATACCTGTGATATTGATATGCTGTCCTTGTGATGGAAACTTCTATGCTTCCAGGCTTGATTAAAAAGTTTAAATTATATAAGGGTGAGGTGAGGGAACTTAGAAATTATTCTCTTGCAATTATTTAAGATTTATTTGTTTACTGAGTAAACAAATTGTTGAATTTTTTTTACTCAGTAAACAAAAATATTGCAAACTTTACAATAGTAATTTTGAAACATAACCATAGAAAATTTCCATACAACTTACTCTAGTAATCTAATTTTTAGAATGTATTCTAAGAGAATAATTCAAATGGTAAAATAATGCATGCATCGTAATTGGCTTAGAGTAGATAGCTTGCAAAAAGGCATAAAAAAAGAAAAAAAATTAAATAGAAGCACTCAAGAAGGGATATACTTGGTAAGTTATATAAGTACCACATATTTTAGTACTTATGTTGGTAAAATAATATTTAAAAGAATATAAAATTTCAAAGATAAATAAAACCAATGAAGTATAAATGAAGTATAGCTGACAAATATGAATTTTAAATGTATATGTCTTATTCAATTAAGGTTATTTGCTTTTAGGCCAGCTGGCATTTTGATTAACTTAACTGCTTCCTATTTATTCAAAAATTCCCATTTTATAATAAGATACATTATTCTGTGATGAATATGCTGATTTTTTTTCCAGAAAACATTTTACATTAGGTGGTATTCCATTGTCAGATCCTTCTTTTCTCTACCAGTTTCCAGAATAAAACCTGGAATGAGAGGTCACTTCTCTTGAGGCAGGTTTTTCTTTGTCAGACTCCAATTGTTGATCTTTGCACAATGTCCGGTTTTTTCCCTTTACTAAATTATAAAAGTGTAAAATGGAACAAAAAAAGTAGACCAGAAGAAAAATAAGAGTTATAAGGGACAAAAGGGTCTAGAAAGGGCATCAGGCGGCCAACCACAAGTTTTACCAACTTTTTAGTTTTGACATGGATGGTCCTAATTCTTCTGAAAAACTGTTAAATATCAAGTATTTTATCCATGTCAGAGGCACTGTTATCCCATGAATTTGCAACTGGAAGCATCAGAGATGAGAAAAGATTTAAAAATAGATATTGCCTATTTAAATGTACTTTTAATTCAAATGAAGCTTTCTACACTCATCACAATGTGAGAATGTGATACTTTTTCTTTAGATACATATCATGATTCACCTTGAAAAAGCTGTGCTGTCAAGCCTGGCAGAGGAAAGACACACTTGTAGAGAATATGACAGCCACAGATGGGACTGGTGATGCAGAAAGGGAATAAATGATTTTACTCATTACTTTTATTCTATGATTCTTTTCTTAGTATATTGGGTCTATTTTCATAAAAAGAAATTAAATGTGTGAAGAGCTTATAGCTCAGTTCAACCTATTTTACCATTATGGTTCAGTTACAATCTCCTCAACATTTTTCCTCTAAATTTAAATTTCAAGAATCCAGATTCCATTGTTTCATTAAACACCTTTTTTTCCACTGGCAATTTCAAAAATACTACCCAGATAAACATTCATGGGATTGTTTCAGTAAATACAAGCTGGACAGATGTTCACAGAACATATAAAAGTATTCCCCAGCTGTGTAAGATTTTAGTCAGCTTAGGTATTATAAAGTGAAGCACTGAAATATTGGGTTGACCAAAAAGTTCGTTTGGGTTTTTCCGTAAGATCTTACAGTAAAACCCAAATGAAATTTTTGGCCAACCTAATAGTATATAAAGGGACTAATAACAGAGGAACCTAAAAATATTCTTAGATTTCTAATGCTACAGTATTTTTCTAGAGAATAATTTGTATGTGGAGAGATTAAAACTAAATGCAAATAAAATATCAGTGACTTGATGCTTTGTATATTAATTTGTATGTATTCAATAAAGTTTATCATAAGGAATCATACTGTTTTTATTTTACACAAGTGGTTTTTATGAAAACCTGAGATTTAAAAACTCATTTGTGTGTGTTCGACTAGTGGTTTTTGATCTCCAATGTATGGCAGGCACTGTTAGTGGTGTTGGAAATGCATCATGAATGAATCACTTCCTCCTTGTTGGGTAACGAAAATACAAGAATGCTAGTGTTTCTATCAACAAAATCACTGCTATCAACACAGCTCTGCTCTTGTTTTGCATAGTGGAATTTTGCAGAATGTTTTATGTGGAAAAGAGATTCCACCTTTTCACAGAGTTTGAAAAACATCCACCTAAGACTTCCAAGGGGAACCTCAAAAAAGTTTTCAAAGTAGAAACAGTTGGTAGTGTGAAAACAAACATTTAAACATCTGTACCTACCACAGTTACTACCAAATTTTAAGCGTGGGGGCTCATGGAGGGAAGTTGAAATCATGTTTTATTGGGGAATCAAACTTTATATCAATCTCATCACCTCGCAAATATTCATGGGGTATGTGAAAAGGTGGGACATGGAGAAGAAAGCTGATGGTTTGGCAAACCTAATAGTAAGGTTGGAAGGGAGGTTGCAGGTGAGTTTGGGGTTAGTCACTAGAATTGCACTGCATAATTAACAGAGGGAATGTTTTTGCAATTGCTAGCAAGTAGCAGGAGCAAGTCAAAGTGCCAAGCAACAAATCAACAGACGGAAGCTCTGCTATATAAGAGATGAAAAGATTTTTTGAAGGAGAGAAGTCTTAACAATCTGTATAAAAGTGTGTGTGTGTGTGTATGTGTGTGTAGATCAAGAAAAGAGACCTGAGTTCCAAATATGGGTCAGTGTTGGGCTGAAAGAAAGAAACAGACCCCTGCAATGAGAGGCAAGAGAATATAAATCTCTTAGAATATGCAATAACCTGCAGGAGAAGGCAGTTCAGTGGAAGAAATGACACATGCAAAGCAAATACCAAAGAGTGCATAGATTATTCAGTGAAGTATAACATTTTATCAGAATAGTGAAAAAGAAACTGGACACTCACTGTCTCTTGCTATTGGTATACTCATATACTGCCCGACTTCGATACTCCACTTACCAAGTAAATGAGTAGATTTAATTACCCAATCAAATGTTATTTAGTTTACAGGAACCTGGACATATGCATTAATTTCAGTTTCACAAATTTTTCATTTGGGAACTGTATAAATAATTCACTGTTGTAGAGTGCACTGAAAATTATTTTACCATACTTTAAGTAATGCAGGTTTTAGAAGAGTACAACCTCTCAGCAGTCGACCGAAGATTTTTTGTTGTTTGCTTGCTTTTTCTTGCTCTTTAATCCAATCTGTGCCATTTTTAAGTGAAAATCCTCGAATCTGCCCAGTGAAGATTTTCTAGGGCATTCTAGTATTCATTTCTCAATTATGCTGTTGTTGCACAAGTTCTTTAACTTCCTGATGATAATTAAACCACAGATGTATAATTAAATGTATTCAAGATGGCACAAATTAAGTCAAATAAAATCCTACTGTTCTTCTCATTTGAAAAAATATAAATAAACAGGCTTATATAGAAATTTGAATCCTTGCTTGGTAAAGAATTATATTTTATCATGCAGTTATGCTTTCAAATAGACAAAAGTAATAATTTATTATTTGTCACAGAGTCCATCCTATCAATGCTTTCATTTTAAAACGTTCTCAATGTTCAGTTAAAACAGTAGGGGATAAGTGTGCATAAAAACACTATGACCAGAAAGACCTCTTAGAACGTGACAATGAGCTGTCATATACCCCATATGAATAAGTAAGCTAAAATGAAAAAATATTAAGAAAGAAAAAATAAATTATCAAAAAAATATACCAATAGATAATTCAATTAAACATACATTTGTTGAGAGTAGGATTCATTCACTGGGGACATGTATCAACAAGATATAATCCTCATCAAGTTTATAATATAATGAGGGAAAGAGAAGTTGAGAATTTACATCAAAATGCTAATCATATTAATAAAGGTATGCACAAGATATTCTGGGAGCATCAAAGAAAAGCCTCTAGCCTCTTTGTAGGAAAGAAAAGATTTCACATGAATAGGGAAGAGCCTGGTAAAGTAATGGGGGAAGGAAATTTTAGGGCATCAGGACACTATTTCAGAAAACATTCATAAGGCATTTTACCAATTGATACTAAAGATAAGGTACATCTCTTGTTTGTCCAAATATGATAAAACCCTGTTTTTGTGTAGTTGATATTTTTATTATTATTTATCTCAAGGTACAAGTGTTGTTTTTTTTTTTTTTTTACTTTTGACAGGGGGATGTTATAGCCATGCTTAGTAATTGTGGTGACAAGGCATGGTGTCAATTTGCTGTATACCTCCTTGAAAGTTAAGTTCTGCCTCTAAAACATGATTTGACCACCTAACTGTATTTAGCAATTTTCTGTTTCAATGTCATTCATTTTATGCTTTGTGTTTCTGGCTCTTTTTTTTTCCAAGGATGCCATGAGATACAATGATTAATACATAAAAACCCTGTGTCTTGGTTAACAAAAGTAGAAGAGCATGACACTTGACAATACTAGGGCTTGACAGTTAACATCTGTCTGGGGATACCCTAAAGCTATGTTGATTGAATCACATCTCAATCACATTTATATGCCAGAAATCATTTTTATAGTCTTCATAAACTTGTATTAACTACTTCAAGGCTAGAGACAGAATGAGATGATTTATTTATACTGAGTTTGCCTACAGGAACTAACCATCTATGATAGGATATCCTTTTATTTACTTACTTTTTAAATCAACACATTTTTGAGTGTACTTGACCTGTGAGGAGGAAATATTCATTATGACCTGCAAGTATAGGTTTTCATTAGCTATAGAACATATACTATGCTAGTTTTCTGAAAGGACCTTTAGGCACCAAATACACAAATAAAGTACAGCTCTTGTCTGAAACATGGATTCTTAATGAATTTAGTAAATAACCACATGGCCATGAATAATAAGGGTACCAGTAAAAGTACTTTGTTTCACTTTTAACTATAGATCCCAGTAATTTTGTAGGTAAGGCAAATTTAACTATATATTTCCACTCTTCAGAGTCACTATTCTTAAGTTTTCCTATTGATTCATTAATTCAGACTTAAGTATTTCTATATGTTGTATTTTCTGAATTGTACAGGGTCAATTTGAACAAGAAACTATTTAGACAGTATGTCATTACAGTTTATACAAATATAGTCTGTGAAATTGATGTTTAGATATAGCTAAAGAAGAAAAGAAAGGGGTGTTAGTTGTCAGCTACTAGACTGAGTCTTGGAAATCCTGACTTGGTTCCATAGAATGAAAAGGATCCCTTTATAGAGACAATATCAGCTCAAACTTGAGAAACCTGCCCTTGCATCTATTCCCTGAAATATGACTAGTCAAAAATAGCTGGTAATGCTCTTTACTGAGACTATTATTCTTTTGAAACTTCTCCCAAAATAATTATTCAGGGCCCTGTAGACAAGTGTAAGAGAAAAGCAGAAATCAACTGTCAATAATGAGACTGAAAGTTTCTGGTTAATTTATTATAATATATGGAAATTTCAGAAAGGAGAAGACTGGAATCTTCTATAGAGGTAACAATCCATTTTTAATAATGAAGTCAATGATAATCCTGAGAGTAAGAAAGTATTGTGAACAATGAGACATTGACAAATCTCTAGGGACTTCTAATTCATCTCATAAAGTGTTTGTTGAGCTTGTCATGAATTGACAAGATTACAAAATAAATTTATAAATCAATTTGATGACAATTACTGACAGTCTTTATACATAAACATGATTGTGCCTTTATCCATCCTGAAAGGGGCATAACTGCTGAAATATTTTTAAAGTACCACTGGTATCTACTTATCCTAGGGACCCTGTTTGAGTTCCTCCTTTTGATTCACCAATAGTCTACAGAGTGAAGGCTTCATAAGTAGCACAGCTCTCTGTACATTTTAAACGAATTAAAAATACAGAGACCACCAAGCATACATAAATTTTTTATCTCTTCTTTTATAAAGAGAAAAAAATATTTGGTGTCAATCAGCTGTCTGGAAAATCTCAAAGGCAGTATGAGTGTGAAAAAATCTAACAGTTTCATTATTCTGAATTTGAGTTCTTAAATTTGCACTTAAGAAAGCCAGTATCAAAAAGACTTATTAGAGGATATAAGACAGGGTCATACTCTTAAGTATCTAGAAGAAGATATGGTTTCAGTTTTGGATTAAATTGACAATATTTTAAGTGAAGAGAACAGATAATAATTATTAGGAATTCTAGCTTTTACAAAAGGGAAGAAATTTTGTTAGTGATTGACAAGAATGAAAAAAAGGCACATATAGTAATAGGCTTTCCAGTGAGAACATTTTGGTGGTATAAGGAACTTCATCTATCTGACTATGGTATATCTTTTTTATCTGCATTTTCATGTAATGAACAGGATATATTATTAAAGACATCTGTCATTTTAACAGAAAGAAAACAATTCTTATTTCACTCTGCATATAACCCATGTAGCAGTTTGCTAAAAGGAGTAACAAACCTTTTTCCATAGTATAGATTAACCTGTAAAACGTGACCCAACCACCTAACCTTGTCAACACCTAATACATTTCTTTTTTTAAAATATATTCCAAACTTGTTACGAGCAAACAAATTTCCTTCAAGCTTTCACAACAAACTGTATATCCTCTCATATTTTTTAAATGATTATACCTAATATCTTTAACCAAAGTAACCAACTTTTGTTCCCGTAAAGACACTGAAAAACTAAAACTGCAGAAGTAAACAGAGAAGTATCATCCACTAGCACCCTAGCAAATCAGCGTATCTCCAGTAAGGCAATCCTTCCATAGCCATATATGTTCTTTTTTTTAAGATTTTAAAAAATAGACTTTAATTTTATAACACTTTTAGGTGTAGAGAGAAATTGAGAAGAGAGTACATAGGGTTCCCAAACATGCCACATTCAATTTCCCCTATTATTAACATGTTACATTGGTATGGTGCCTGTGTTGCAATTAATGAAGCAATAGTGATACATTATTAACTAAACTCAGTAATTTATTCAGATTTCCTTAGTTTCTACCTAATGTCCTTTTTTCAGTTCCAAGATCTCATCAAGGATGCGTTATATTTACTTATTCTGTCTCTTCAGGCTCCTCTTTGCTGTGGCAGTTTCTCTGACTTTCCTTGCTTTTGATTGACTTTGATATTTTCAGGAGCACTGGTCAAGTATTTTGCACGCTGCCTCACTATTGGGATGTGTCTGACTTTTTCTTATAAGAAAACTACTTCCTCTCTTACAGCAAAGAGGAAGACCACCATTTTAATCACATCATATCAAGGGTACATCCTATCAACATGACAATGTCTATTGATGATGACCTTAATGACCTAAGGCAGAGTTTGTCAGGTTTCTCTAATCTAAAGTTACTCTTTTTTCCCCTTTCCCATGCTGTTGTTTGGAAGAAAGTTAACTGTATGTAGACTACCTAAAGAGTACGGAGCTATGCCCACCCTCCTTGATGACAGAGCATTGATATAAATTATAAAGAATGCATGAGAGACTTGTCTCTTTTCCCCCATTTATGTATTTATTTATTCTATCATTTATTATTATTATTTTTTAATTAATTAATTTATTTATTTATGGCTGTGTTGGGTCTTCGTTTCTGTGCGAGGGCTTTCTCTAGTTGCAGCAAGCAGGGGCCACTCTTCATCGCGGTGCGCGGGCCTCTCACTATGGCGGCCTCTCTTGCTGCGGAGCACAGGCTCCAGACGCGCAGGCTCAGTAGTTGTGGCTCACGCACTCAGTTGTTCCGCGGCATGTGGGATCTTCCCAGACCAAGGCTCGAACCCGTGCCCCCTGCATTGGCAGGCAGATTCTCAACCACTGCGCCACCAGGGAAGCCCCTCTGTCATTTATTTATATCAGTATGTGATCATGGATATGTATTTTTTTCTTTTTTTTTTTCTTTTTGGCTGCATTGGGTCTTCGTTGCTGCGTTCAGGCTTCCTCTAGTTGCGGTGAGCAGAGGCTGCTCTTCGTTGTGGTGCACAGGCTTCTCTTTGCCGTGGCTTCTCTTGTTGTGGAGCACGGGCTCTAGGTGCATGGGCTTCAGTAGTTGTGGCACACAGGCTCAGTAGTTGTGGTGCACGGGCTTAGTTGCTCCGGGGCATGTGGGACCTTCCCGGACCAGGGCTCAAACCCATGTCCCCTGCATTGGCAGGTGGATTCTCAACCACTGCACCACCAGGGAAGTTCCCATGGATACGTATTTTATACTTTGGATTATAATTTAATACTACTTGATTTTTTTTTGCACAGATTGTTCTAGCTTTGGCCATTGGGAGCTCTTCAGTTGACTCCTGTATCACTAGACTCAATAATCTTTAGAATCTGCCATTTCTCCAAGGAGGCTTGGTTCATTTTCTTTGGGAAATAGTATTAGAAAACAAGATCTGGGCTCTTGGTGTGCCCATTACTATCAGGATGTTGTCTCTTTTAGGCCCTCTCAGCTGACAGAGCACAAATAAACATGTGTTTTTACAAACCTGTGTTTATGCACATGCCTATAAATACTTCTATATATAATCACCTGTATCTATATATTGGGCTGGCCAAAAAGTTCACTCGGGTTTCCCATTAGAGCCTACAGAAAAACCCAAATGAACTTTTTGGCCAGTCCCATATAAAGTTAAACATGAGTTCATAATGATGGATCCAGCTCTAACCCATTACCACGTGGATCACTCCAGCCTCCACCCTTTGAATATCTGTATATTCCCACTCCAACAGTGAGAAACCTGGCTCCCACCATCTGCCATCCATTAGCTTAATTGTTCAAGTCCAATATACATGGATAGCAATATCAGAACCCTTAACCTGTAGCCCCATGGAAAAGAACTTTATCAACTAAACTACAGTGTTTTGTGCAATTGCTTTTCCCTTTAGTCTTACAGATCCCACTCATTTCCAGTGTTACTTAAGTCGTCATCTTTCTCCCCACCCACTTCAGTGAGATGGTTTTATACATTTGTAATAGAATTAGGCTTTCTTGTCACAGTCTGCAGGCCTTCCTGGGATCCCCTGACTTTCTAAGTGATGTAAAAAAATACATACATTAAGGTTCACTCTGTGCTATAAAGCTCTGTGAGGTTTCACAAATGTGTGATGCCATATATCCACCATTACAGCATCATAAAAAATAGTTTTACTGCCTAAAAAATCCTCTGTTCTCTACCTATCTATCCTTCCCAACTCTCCCCAACACCCTGGTAACCACCATTTTATTGTCTCAATAGTTTTGCCTTTTCATAATTTCATATAATTGTAAGCATAGAGGATGTAGTCTTTTCAGACTGGTGCCTTCAACTCAGCAATATGCATTTAAGACGCCTCCATGTCTTTCTGTGGCTTGGCAACTCATTTATTTCTATCACTGAATAAAATTCAACTGTATAGATGTACCACAATCCCTATTAAAGGACACATGATGGTTTCCAGTTTTTGGTGATTATGAATTAGACTGCTATAAACATTCACATGCAGGATTTTGTGTGGATTTTTCAATTAGAAAAATTGAAACTCAATTACCTTATAAATGGCTCTACCACTTGTATTCCCATCAGCAGTGAATGAGAGGTCCTGTCCCTCCACATTCTTGCTAGCATTTCATATTGTCATTTGGGATGGTGGGGTGGGGGGGGGAAGAGTAGCCATTCTAAAAGGTTTGTAATAAGTAGTATCTCATTTTTTTCATCTGCAATTCCCTAATGACAAATGGTGAACATCTTTCATATGCTTATGTGCCATCTGTGTATCTTTAGTGGGGTGTATGTTCTCATCTTTGCCCATTCTCAACTTTTTAATTTAATTGTTGCATTTTAAGAGTTATTTTTATGTTTTGGAAACAAGTCCTTTATCTGATATGATTTGCAAATATTTTCTTCCAGCCTTTTGCCTCTTAGAAGTATCTTTAGTGGAGCACAAATTTTAATTTTAATAAAGTCTATTTAAACATATTTTATCATTTTTCTCTTTCTGGATCATGCTTTCAGTGTCTTGTTTAAAAACACATTGCCAAACTCAAGACCACCTAGATTTTCTCCTAAGTAGTTTTCTAGAAATTTAACCTAATTTAATCTGGTTCCTATCACCAAAAAAACCATAAGTTACTAATGTTATGAGTTTGTCAGAAATAATCTGATTAGGTATTTTAAGTGGAAAAACTAACTTTACATAATGTTCAGCAATACCTGAAGCCCATAAAAGCATACTGTTTTAGAATACATCAGTTAATGTCATTTAATTGCACACATACTTTTTACATTTCCCTGCCTTTAAACCACATGTGAACACATACACTACCATCAACAAAACTTGACTAAAAAGTCAACTTGGGAAATTTAGAAAATTTATGTTAACTAGATTTTCCATAAGAAAATAAATGACTCTTTTGTAAATTATACCATTATGCTAACAATATTTTTCACACTTTTACCCGATCAGAACACACATAACTGATTTTAAAAGAAAATAATTAAATGCATTAAATTTTTTCAAGGAATCACATATATAAGATCTATATATAAACATATAGAGAGAGAGAGAGAGAGACAGAGAGATGTATATACACATACACACATGTAGTTTACCAAGTCTTAAATAACTGTCATTATTGCATTGGATTGACAACCATCATTTGCATTTTCACCTACCATTTATTAGCCTAATATTACTTCACATTCTCTTTATGTTATAGCTTAACGACCAAGGTCATTAAGCTAATTCACAGCTAAATTGGTTTTTGTTATTTGAGTTACTACGTCAGCAAGTGTCTGAAGCTTTCATAAAAGTCCAGACTACGTAAAGCAAAAGGTTTTTTTTTCTTTCCTCGAAATTATTGAATTCTTATTTTAAATTTATACGTGCACTTTATTTTCTATAAGCTAATGGAAACATTTTTGTTTTACACTGAAAGACTTCGTTATCTAATTATTAGGTTTTTTCGTAAAAGGATAGATTAAAATGGTCAAGAATCCTGTTACTCAATTTTCTCTTACCTTGAAACTGGCCAAAAGGTTTCGATGACAGCACTGATGCATGAAATCTGAGAAAAAGTCACGGAATGTTCTTCAGCTTCCATCTGAACCTCTTAAATATCCATCCCTTCCTTGTGCCACTTCTCGTAGTTAGGTTTTGGGGTTTTTGGGTGGAGAGGGTGAAGCGGTGTTGGTGCTTTTGTTTTTAACCTCGACAACTTTATTGAGATGATTCATGGGGCCAGTGGGCGCTGAGGTTCGCAGACCAACCAACCAACACTGGAGCCAAGCAGCCAGGTGGCATCCAGCGAGCTCCCCTTGATTCCCGTGCAAAGCCCTTCAGAAGGAACGGAACTCCAAGTCCCCGGTGTCCACCAGCCACCGCTCAGAGCTGAAGGCCTCATCCCTTCGGACACCAGGCAGGCCAAACGCCGGCGGCGGAAAATGCCTTCTCTGGCTAATCTCTGAGGCACCGCCTGGTGGCGCAGCGGCTGGGAGTCCGCCTGCCAATGCAGGGCACACGGGTTCCAGCTGCTCCTCCGAGCCCCGCATTGTTAGGTGAAGCAAAGGAAGAAATTCAGAAATCCAATCGACAATAAAACACCCAAGCGGCTCTCGCATAGAGTTTCACCTTCCCGCATACCTGATGGGAGGGCCACGAAGCTCTCAAACGCCCGTGGCAGCTGCGGGTTTGGAGCGTTGCCTCCTCGGCGTCCTGAGGCCTGTACTGCGCGGGCAGCTCCTTCGTCGGGGGTGCCGGCCTGACAGTTTGTTCCTGAGGAAGGGGAGCCTCGTGGAGCCACGCCACCTCCCCAGGGCCTGTGAGAAAGCCCCGGGACACCGCTCGGCCTGAAGCACCGGGCTTCCAGGAAGAGGACGAGGTGCCCAGCCATCCTGAAGAAGGCCTTTATCTGGTCCCCTTCAGCATATATGCCGCGCCATTTCCATCTCTTTGGCCTTAAGGAGTGAGATGTTTTCCTCCAATATCTGCAGAGAATCCCTCCTGATCATGTCAGTCAGGATGAAAAACCCTTCCAGCCTAGGGGGTAATCCATCCACGATCTCTTCCACCTCCTTCACCTCACCTCAGGACTCAAGGTCAGGAAGAAGATTTTGCGCGCTCGGCGTCTGAACGGCATTACGTGCACAGTGGGCCCAGCGCCTGAGGCTGCGGGAGCCAATCATCAAAGCCCCAGCCTCGAAGCCCCGCCCCCGGCCAGCTGCGTGCCTCGCGGCCTCGTAATAAATGAGACTACCCTTAGCCAACAAAGTTGTGAGAAGTTTAAGTTTTACAGGGCAAAGATCAAACATAAGGTGCTACCAGTAAAATGTGGTTTAGTATGCATTCCTGACCCGACCCGAGGTGCGGCTGTTAACACCTTTTCTTAAGACCTAAGAAAGGTTTACTGCAGAGCCTCTTGCACTATGGAAATAAGGTGGAAAGGTTTCTAAGCATCTTAATTGTGTGCCCCCAGCTCCTCTTATCCAGAGGAAAGTTCTCCTAAAGATATTAACTGTGTGCCTCCTTAACTTTTTGCGTAGACAGAGTTTCTCTAAAACACTTAAGGGTATTTTTCTATAGCACCCTAGCTCCCGAGCCAGAAATATGTCTGAGATTTAGGGCAGGGGCTTTTAACTAGGAGAATGAATCCCAGTAATATCCCTGGGAAACTCAAAACCATTTTAAGAGTCTTGTATTGGCAGAGCACTATCTGGCAGCTTAAACTAAAAAGATCAGAGATAGCTCAAAATGAATAGAAGCTTCTGGTCCCTCAACTTTCTATAAACAGGAAGCATGCTGAAAAGCTACTCAACTACAAAAACAAGACATTTCTCATTAAAAGAAAGGATGACTCAGGGATAATCTGGCTCAGGGATAATCTGGCTCAGGGATCTACACCTGAGGAATTCCACTTGTACAGTGCATCTACCTCAGTGTTTGAGACGATGAGCTCCTCCAGAAGTTCAAGCCTGCTCCTGATGCTGAAACGCATGGAGTGTTTAAGGGCCTTGAGGGGAGATGAGTATCTGCTCCATGTGTGAGGAATATAAATAGTTTGGGCAGTGTGGTTGATTAAATATGACCACAGTTGATTGCAACACCCCCATTGGGAGGTGGAGTCTTTTTCACCTCATCCTGAATCTGGGCTGGGCCTGTGAATTGCTCTGACCAGCAGAATATTGTGGGAGAGACCCTGTGTAACTTCCAAGCCTGGGGCATAAGAAGTCTGGGTCTCTTGGAACGCTTGCTCTTGGGACGTTCCCTCGCAGAACTCAACTGACAAATCATGAAGAACCCAAGCCACGTGGATAAGCCAAGTGTGTTTGATCCTGCCAACACCCCAGCTGAACTTCCAGATGATGGGAAGCATCAGCTGCCAGCCATGAGAATGAACAATCCAGTGGAGCCTTCAGTCGTCTACAGATCCAGCCACTAACTGAGGTAGGTGCCTCAAATGTGAACGACCCACCAAGTCTAGTGGACACAGATCCAACAGAAATAATAAATTGATGTTTTCAGCCATAAAGTTATGGAGTGGTTTGCTAAGTAGCAGTAGGTAAGCAAAATAACAGGCAAAGTTATAGTAATCCATTCAGAAAATATATTCCTACATGGGAAGAATCTTAAAATCAAGAGAAACCTGTGGAAATCTGAAGATTATGACTGAGTTTCTATATTGTATATTGTTCTCTTTAGTAACTGTAAGGTTGTAGGTTAAGATAAAAGTTCAAATTTAAAGTTTATTAACATCTTGTTTTCAGCACATACAGCATTTTCTCACATATTGACTTGGCTTATTTATGTATTTCTATAGGGATTTTCTATTTTCTTTTGAGATGATAGGGAGGAAATATTGTGCATTATGAGCCCTTCAGATGTCTCAAGAGGAGATGAAGCTCTCCTCAGGCCAGAAGCAATCAATCCTGTATCATTTATATTCCCATTTCAGAACACCCTCAGGCTGAGCCATAAAAATTGTTATTTTAACCAGGCAAAGTTCTTAGCAAGAGTCAAAGCTCTGCATTTTCTAAGCTGCCTTTTTTATGTGTATCTTTTCAAGTAACAATAGATATGTCTTTGAATTAGACATGCTTGAAGGTAGACAACATATTAAAAATTTTGACCAAGTAAGAAATACAAGTTTCAAAAAAAGGGAAGAGGTAAAAAGGAGTTAAAGGAATAAGCAAGGTACAAGACACAGAAAGAGCTATAAACAGATCATTGAAAGAAAGAGGCAAAAGAGAAGAACAAAATCTTTATTTCTTTTTCCCATTTAAGCAAACACACACACACACACACACAGATTGGTAGTCTCAGTGTTACAATTTCAGACATGGGTCAAATAAATTTGGAATACAAATTGTTGTATCTCCATAAAATTGACTGGTTGGTTGCATCAGTTCCAGAACAGAAGGTCAGAGTGACACAGACAGTCTCAAAGGCATACTTATCCTGATGTTTCCTGATCTAGTGGCTGCTTTTTATTCTAGTGAACATAAATTGCTTTTTCTTTTTTTTCTTGTTCTGACATATTTGAGCTTACAGTGGAACATAAGAAAATGAATAACAGGATTTTATCGACAATTGGCAGCCAACTAGGCAGCACTTTAGGCAGTGACAGAAACTTTACTTTCATCATTACTAAACCATCATTTTGGGACATGATGAAACAGCAGCAGGTGTCTCAGAGGCCAGGAGAAATCAGAATTCTCAAAACAAGTAGAAAAAACAAACAAAAAAGACCCTCAAACATTAAAAAGGTAAAGATGGTTGGACCAGGTAATCAGAACCACTGAAACCAAAAGTAGGAGTAAAAGTGGTAGCCAAATAAAAGTCAAACCAGATTTGGAACCAGATACAGTCTTGGGAAAGAACTGATGCTAATCCAGAAAGAGAGTAAATGAGTGGCACAGCACCTGATTCAGAAAATGGAATTGAATCAGGAATAGAGTGAAAGCCCTCTAGAAGAATAATGAAATCCACCCTGCGAGCTAAAGAATGTGCACCTGGCTGCAAGAGGCCCACGGGTTGTGCCTTCAACAGAAGCTCAATATCATCAGGGCTGGTGACTAGATCCACTGAGGCATCTCAGTGAAAATGGTATTTGTGAAATAAACACTAGAAAAAATGATTAAGGAAAAAAATACTTTTAAATGTTTTTGCAAGAAGTGCAGACTTTAGAAGAATCTTTTTAATCACATTTTTTTTTTTAGAAAAAGCATGTACTTTAAATAAATGAGTTTACTAAGGTTACAAATAGTCTGTCCATAGTGGATAAGTAGTCATTTTCTAAAATTATATCTGGCAATGATTGTCACAGTTTTACAAAAATCAAGAATAAAGTTGTTTCCTTTAGTGAACATACAGAAAATGACTCAACATTCCATCTGTTTGGTTATCATGATTTGGATATCTCAGGATGAAATGAAAATAGCTTTTTTTTTTTTTAACTCTCTGATTGTAGTACCTATAAACAAATCAAGTGGTATCAGGGCATGTGTCAGTTTGCTTTCTTGACATTCTTGACCCTTGTTTCTAAATCATGTCACTCTGTCAGAGTCGCTAGAGTTCCAGCTTTAACATAAGGTGTGCCCAGATCAGCAAGTTCAAGCCAATCCTTGTTTTTGTGTTGAGGTCAGTATACCTGTTCATACCTTTCTTCCATATGGTTGTGTTCTTGTTGGGATCATTGATGTTCATTTTCCCCCTTTTACTCCAATTAACCTTATCCAGGGCCACCTTTAACTTTCCACCATGAGGCATTGAGTGTCTGGTTTTGATCATTTCTTTCACAGTAAGTCCCTTGTCTTCTTATGCAACGTGTTCTGTCCTCTTCCCTTGGGGTATGACAGCAGAAAGTTGTCACTGAACATCAGAACAGGTCCTAATATAACACTTCTGCAAGGCAAGAATGTTGTATTTGCCTTGCATTTGCATGATGAGGTTCATTAAAGCTGTTCCCTTCTCTGTCAAGAAGATCTGTTCTGGTATAACTTTATTCCATGGAATTTGGAGAATTGAATAAATAGTGACAAATGAAGTTACAAAGTTAGGCAGAAGCAGTGTCATAAAAATTATGCAGTGCTAACACCAACAACAATAACAATTATAAGAATAGGCAATCAAATAATTATAATAAATCTATATTAATGGTTACTAACATTAGCTACATACAATGTGCCAAAATTTTACATGCATAATCACATTTTTCCTTACCATGATCCCATTAATTAGAAATTATTTTTATGGTTTTAAGTTATCATTTATTGCTAATATAAAAGCCTCCAATATTTGATTCAACAAGTGACCAAGTTACTGAAGATCCAATTATCTAATGATCAATTTGCAGATTCTCAATTTTCCAAATTTGCCAAATTAAAACATTTATCAGTATACCAAAAATGGTTTCAATAGAAGTAACAGGAGATGTAATAGCATTAGCAAGAATGTGAAATATGATTACAATTGAGGTATTTTTGAATACTGAAATATTAAATTTAAGAATATTATTTATAATAAATATCACATTTCATCATTTCAAAATAAATAATTATTTCTTATGGGAATTTTTAGTCAATAGTGATTTTTAATCCTCTGTATCATTTAGTCTTGCCAAAATTTTTCATCTTATCATTTTTAGGAATTTAATTCATTTTTAAATTCTTTATTTTTTCCTTATAATTAAATTATATCAAAATTTAAGTATGAAACATACAGATCATTACATTCATATTATCATTCTTTCCTTTTCCTACATTCAGCAGTTTCTATTTTACCTGCAAACTGCTTCTAGTTGTCATATCCAAACTGCTCTTAGAGGCATGAAATTTTAATATCTGATTTAGCCCAGATATTTTTAAATTCAAATTTAATTGTAATGTATGTTTTATTTCTGATAAAAATTGAGAATGATACTAAATGCTTTAAATTTGAAAATTATAAAGTGACATTCAATCCCTTAAAATTAATGAGAAATAGATAATCCTATTACACTTGTTAAATTGTCTATTCTTTGAATTGTGTTTTTGCAAATTGACTTTTCCTAAATTGATTTTAGCAATTTGATTCTTCAGAAGATTGTATTTTCAAAAATTGGCTTTTAGCAAATTCCTTTCATGAATCATTTTGCTTGCTGTGCTATACCCACTCTATAGAAGCGAAAGCTGAATTTTAAAGAGTTTTGGTAACTTGCTCAAGGTAACTCAGGTAGTAAGAGGCAAATCTGGTTTTCAATTTCTTAGAATCTGTACCTTTACTCTGTGCTGCTTCTCAGATTATTAAAATTCTGACTTTTTAAAATTAATTCATTTCAGTTTTCATTGTTTAAAATTCTACTTTAAATGGCATCATGAAGTTAAAGAGTGTGTGGTTTCCTAATGAGAAATTATTCTAAGCCACGCTGAGGGTCTTCACTAAGTAGGCAGTCAGGATATGTACTGTCAACTTGGGGAGAATTGCTTAATTGACTAGGGATAACTTAAATGACTAATGGTATTAGCTTTTATTCTAAAAATGAAAAAGAAACATTGAAATATGTATATAAACATAACAGCATAAATACATATATACTTTAGAAATACTCACCTGGCAGCATTGTAGAGAAGAGGAGTGAAGCTGGAGACAGGAAGATCAGATAGGAGACGTTGATATACCTTACAGTTAATGACAAGGGCCAACATGAAGATATTAGAAACAGTGATGGATAAGCACACAGAAACTAGAAATAAACAGGATTTGGTAATTTAATGTAGCTAGATTGCAGGAAGAGGGGAAAAGTTTAGGTAAATAGCCCAAGTTTCTATCAAGATAGTAAATTGAGATGGAACGACTTTTTTGGTAGAGGAGATGATGAGATCGATTTCATATCTGTTAAATTTGAATGATTGTGACTCATTAAGTGGAAAAGTGCACTAGGTAATACCAGTAGGTGTGTGTGTGTGTGTGTGTGTGTGTGTGTGTGTGTGTGTGTGTGTGTGAGCTCAGACAGAGACTGGTGCAGTCTCTATAAATAAATGTGTTTGAATTGTCAGCACATATGTGGTCATTGAACCCATGGATATGGATGAGACTGCAAAATGAGAATGTCAGAAAGAGGAGTAGGCCAAAATAGAACTTTGGCAAACTCAAATCTTTAAAGCATGGAAGGAATAAAAAGATCCTGGAACCCTGAAAATGAGCAATCAGAGGAACAGAAAGAAATCTATGATAAAATGGTGACTTAAATGCCAGGCAATAAGAGTTATTTCTTAGGACTTAACTGACGAAATAAGCACATACCCAATATGTACTGAATAATTCTATCGAATGCTTGGGAAAAGTCAAGTAAGAGAGACATGGGCAAATGTTCAACGTGTGGGGCTTCCATGGTGGCGCAGTGGTTGAGAATCTGCCTGCCAATGCAGGGGACACGGGTTCGAGCCCTGGTCCGGGAGGATCCCACATGCTGCGGAGCAACTGGGCCCGTGCGCCGCAACTACTGAGCCTGCGCGTCTGGAGCCTGTGCTCCGCAACAGGAGAGGCTGCGACAGTGAGAGGCCCGCGCACCACGATGAAGAGTGGCCCCCGCTCGCCGCAACTAGAGAAAGCCCTTGCACAGAAACGAAGACCCAACACACCCATAAATAAATAAATAAATAAATTTATTTATTTTAAAAAAAAAAACAAAAAACTTGATGAATTGTTCATTTAAAAAAAAAAAAAGTTCAATGTGTTCCTAAATACATTGTTGGTAATATTGTTGAGAGTAATCACCATGGTAGGGTGGGACTAGCTGTGGACTTCCAAGGAAATCTTAAGATTTTTCTTGTATCCCTGTCTATAAAGAAACAGATTTCCAATGCATTTCTTTGAGAGAAATTATGATTTTAAAAAAATTACTTATGAACAGGATGATACAAAGTGAACCAGATAAATACTGGATAATTCAAAGTTACTACATAGTCCTTCTTTATCCAAGACTCTGAAGTTTCAATGCCATATATTCCTGAGAAATATAATAGTGAACCAAGAAAAATGCCAACTAAAACTCAGGAAATTTTAAATATGTAACAAGGAATTGTTGCACTTTAGTAAATATATCTGATGGAGATTAAAATAGATTCGTTTACTGTCAATTGATTCTTCATAATAATAAGTATTTATATATAAAATATAAATATATATATTTATATATATTTATATTTTATCTTGTCATTAAAACACTTGATTATTAATTTTGAATTATCACTTATAGAAGATAAAAATTCACGTGTATATTTTCAACCTAAGGAATCTATCTTTTTTTAAAAAGCATTGGGAAATTTGTATTCAACAAAGAACTGCAATTGTCTCATGTAATATTTTAAACCTTGGTAGCAGAACAAGAATGCATTTAAAATACACTGCAAAAAAACTATCAATTTCACAATAACAAAAGTTTCTTGTGTTGAAAGTTTAAAGCTTGAGACAAAACAAGTCTCCTTCCATTTAGACAGTAAGATACCTTATTTTGTAATAGGCATTGTACCAGTGGTTAACAAGATAAAAAGATGCTGTGTCCCTCTTCTTTGTAAAACTCACTACTAAGTTAAGGAGAAGGTAGAGACACATACAAACAAATAACTACAGTTGAGTGTGACCAGTGCTATATTAATATGCAGTCATAAATTAGATATTTACTACATATTTGATTATCAAAATAAATCTATGGTAGACAAATATTATATCTATTTTACTAATGAGGAAACTGAAGCTCAAGAGGGGTTAATTTCGTGCTGCTAAAAAGTCATCATTTTCTGTATCTTATGCAAGATTATCTGACGCCAAAACCAATGCTCCCAACCACTAACCCATGTTGCAAACTGGGAAGAAGAGTATTTGTGGCAGGTTGGTTTATAACTTACAAGCCCAAAGGAGGCCTAGATGAATAAATAAATGACCTGAACCCATTCCTCTCTGCCAAAAAAGGAGTTGTAAACATGCTAATGCTATAGATAACAGAGAATTCCTATATATAGAAGGGTTTGAGCAGGATATACCAAGTTTGTCCAGATCACTTATTGTAAATCAGTCTGAAATATGAATAAATGGGGTAGAGCTGTCTGAATAAAGAAGTTAGTCATATAAACAAACTTCTGTCTATGTAGTTGACAGTAAAAACACTGAAACAGCAGAGTAATAATTCCATTACACAAATTCTCAACTTGTCTGTTATTCAAAAACCAAAATGTGCCTAATGCATAACAGAAAGGATATTTCTAGACAGCTATGTATGACCACTTTACACTCTTCAAAGGAAAGAATGCTTCATTTGTGACTAATGTTTACCTATATCCTTTGAATCATTAGCAGTTTTGTTACTGGCAAGATCTATGATTTCTGTGGTCTCATTTGATTAATCAGGTAGTCTTGGGAGCACAGAGAACAGAACATCAACTTTGCCTGAAGCAGAGTTACAAATAAGTTCACAGAGGAGATGACTACCAGGATAGTTTGGTGAAGCATGAGAACAGTTTGCCAACTAAGGGAGTGGGTATGGAGCACAGATGGCTGAGGGAAATCATGGCAAACAATCCTTTATTATTTGCAATGAAATAATATAATACAACCTCTAATAACAACAGGTTTAAAAGTCTTTTTTCCTTCAAAATAAAAAAGATGCTTGTAATTGACAAAGATGGGCTATTTCCTCAGATTGAGATATTCATCCATGAAAACATCCTGTGCAAATGATCAAAGGCTAAATTTTAAAAAAATCAAATTAATGGATGATCTCAAGAGCAATTATCATTCACCACCATTGCAATTACTACATTTATTATAACTAATATTAATTACTAGGCATTATCCTAAGTACTTAACATTGATCACCTTACATAATCATGGGAATACCTCTATACATTTGTGCTACTTTTATATTTCATTTCACAGATGAAATAAAAAGTCATTTAATAGAATCAAATATCCATGAAAGATAAAAACTCTAATCAAACTAACAACAGAAAACAATTTTTTCAAACAGATAAACTCTAGCTACAAAACAAAGCCTATAGCTAACATCTTAATAGTGAAACATAAAAGCAATTTCCTTTAAAATTACAAATAGGAAAAATATACTGCTCTCACTAATCCTATTTAGCTTTTGCAAGATGTTCTAGGCAGCTACATTAAGTAAACATATATTTTAAAAATCATAAATGAATAAAACAAAATTGCAAATATAAGAAATAAAGCTCTCATTGTTTATAGATAATATGATTGACCACATAAAAACCTGTAAGTAATCTAAAGAAAAATTATTAAAAACAAGTATTTAGCAATGTTGCAAGATTTAAGATCAATTTACTAGACAGTTGCCAGATATAAGTTCAACTGCATTTCTATATATGAACATATAGTTAGATATTATAATTTTAGAAAAAGATGATTCAAATAGAATCACAAATTATAAGGTACCCAGGAATAAAAGCAAAAATATTATATATAGTTAAGACCTGTATATAGATAATGAGGAATGTCACTGATAGCACATTAAAGGCCATGAAAGTAAATGGAACAATATATAATTTGTACAGATAGTCTGAAAATCAAAAGATTCCTGCAGTAGGTCATTAAAAAAATAGTTTCCAGTAGATTAAGGCAAGGTTTCTTAATAGCAGCACTGTTGACCTTTTTGGTCAAATACTTCTTTGTTGTGGAGGGCTGCTTTGTGCATTTTAGAATGTTTAGCAACACCCCTGGCCTCCATCCAATAGATGCCAGTAGAACTATTATAACCAAACTGTCCCCAGACATTTGCAAGTGTCTCCTGGGGGACAAAATGACCCCCAGTTGAGAACCACTGGGTTAAGGATATAAATATGAATGATATAAATATAAAGGATATAAATATGAATGATAATTTTTAAAAAATATTAATACAGAAGATTACTTTTAAGATCTTGAGATAGGAAAAGATTTCTTGGAAAAAAATAAAAGCATGTAACATAAAAAAATGTTGATAAATTAAGAAAGTAACTTTGTTAACATACCATAAAGAAATTGTACAAGCTAAAAACCAGGTGAAGATTATATATTTCCAATATATCCGAAGAAAAATATTATCTTGAATGCATAAAAGAGTTAATAAAAAAGTCAATAAAGAAAAAAACTAATAAGCTAATAGGAAAATACAATTTAAAACCATGATTAGATCAAAATTTATACCCTTCGCACCCTCACTCTGATCTGCAGAAATGGAAAAAGCCTGCCAATACTAACAATCGGTAGAAAAGTTCAACACTCAACTTTGCTAATGATGGTGTAAATTGGGGCAACTTTTATAGTAATATTTTGCAGTAATATTGAATACTTGAAAACTCTATAACCTAAAATTTCATTTCCAGCTCTATACTATCGAGAAATACTTTCATCCTAGGATGGACATATGAGCAGTTTATAATATATAAAATTACAAATAACACAAATATTACCACTCAACAGAAATTGAATTAAAAATATGTAGCAGATTCAGGCAAAAAAAAAAAAATATTCTATGTGAGAGTGAAAATTAATGAATTAAAGCTACACATAACAATCTGGATATATTTCACAAACAGAATAGAAAAAAGTAAATCACAAAAGATTAGCATGTATAGACCAATAGATCACTAGATATAGAGATAAGATGGTTCTTTTCATGTGAAGTCCAAAATGCATAATTAAATCATATGATTAAACTATATATTAAAAGTGCAGGGGCTTACCTGGTGGCACAGTGGTTAAGAATCCTCCTGCCAAGACAGGGGACACGGGTTTGAGCCCTGGTCCAGGAAGATCCCACGTGCCGCAGAGCAACTAAGCCTGTGAGCCACAACTACTGAGCCTGCGCTCTACAGCCCGCAAGCCACAACTACCAAAGCCCGCGTGCCTACAGCCCATGCTCTGCAACAAGAGTAGCCCCTGCTCGCCACGGCTAAAGAAAGCCCACGCGCAGCAACAAAGACCCAACACAGCCAAAAATAAATAAATAAATAAATAAATTTATAAAAAGAAAAAAGAGCATACATAAGTGGTAATAATACAAAGGAAGGATAAGCACAAAATTTAGGCTTGCAGTTACCTCAGGGAAGAGAATATTGATATTGGGATTGTTCTATTTCTTAAACCAGAATTTAGTAAATACGTGTTTGCTTTGTAGTAATTTTTTAGACCATACACATAAATTATAGATAACTTTTTATAATATGACTATTCCATCATAAAAAAATAATACTAAAAAACCCCTAAACCTTAAAGTGGTTAAATATATTTTTCAAAGCAGATGTGCAGCAAGTAATATATCATATCTGTCACACTCCGTAAATTGTGTTTTCACCCACTAGACAAAGATAAATATTTAATTTATTACAGTTCTCCTTCTGTGTTACCTTGATGCATACATTCAATATAAAGTACTGAGAACGTCATTTAAATTACTCATAGTTCTCAAGTGCCAGCCAAATTAGATATAAATTCTTTAGTTAAGCATTTAAGCCAGCTCTTTTATTTGACAATCCCAATCTGTTGCTAATGACAGCAAGCGTTGAGTGTCTATACTAACAACAAAGCAGATTTCAAATGAAGAATATTATTAGGGGCGACAAGAGATATGTAATAAAGACAAAAGGAACAATTCACCAAGGACATAAAAATTCCAAGTGTTTTTACGCTTAATAACAAAGCTTCATTTTACTCAAAGCAAAACGTGACAGAACTAAAAGGAGAAAAAGACAAATCCACAATCATAACTGGTGATGTCAACATTCCTTTCTGATAGAAAGATGGAATTGCATGAAATTAGCAGACAAAAAATCTAAGAATATGGGAGAATTGAACAATAATATGAGCTAACTTGACCTAACTGATATTTATAGAACACTCCAACAAACAATAGAAAAATCCACATTTTTTTCCAAGTATAGAAGGGAATGTTCACCAAGAAAGACTATATATGGGGCAATGAAACAAGTTTTGATAAGAATAAAATGACTAAAATGATATGGAATATGTTTAATCTTCACAACAGTTAAGCAAGTGAAAGATATCAGAGAAATCTCCAAATATTTAGAAAATAAGCTATACAAACTTCTAAATTGCTTTTCAATCAAAAATGAAACCACAAGAGACATAAGAATATCTTTTCCTCAAATGGCAATAAAAATACTTTATGTAAAAATTTGTGGATTGCAGCTAAAGCATAGTGTAGAATAAAACTTATAATGTTAAATGTATATGCCAGAAAATAAGAAATATCTAAAAGTAAGCCTTAAGCTATCACTTTAAGAAACTCTAAAAAAAGAACAACTAAACCCAAAGTAAGTAAAGAAGGGAAGTAAAAAGATGCAGCGTAAGTAAATGAAGTAGAAAATGGAACTGTATACTTAAAATTGGTCCATATGTGTATGTAATCTTTACCTCAAAGAATTTGATTTACTAAAAAAGCTATGAACAGTTAAGGTACGTAATTTATTGGAAAATAATTCTGGCTATCCTAGGCATGGAGTGTTTGGCCCTAAGGGAAAAAGTTGCATATACAGAAGTAATTTTATTACTTTTTAGCATATCAGTCATTGTTTAACAGAAAAAAAATGAACACTAGGACGACAACAGGATCTCTCTTAACAATTCCCATTTTATGTGTGTTGCCATCAGCTGACCTTGATCTAGCTCTCTGGTTTTACCTTGGCTTTTATGGTTGAACATTTAAGAGGTCTCCAGATAAAAATACCATACTGATACATGGATATATCTATATATGATTACAAAGTAACACATAGGTTTAATTCTCTTGGTACAATTTCAAGCTAAAGTTTAATGTAGGTTAGGAAAAAATAAATAAAAATTTCAGAATCCTACAACATACCAAACAACTTTAATACATATTTTGGTCCAATCCTCATAGCATTCTTCTTTAGTTTTACTCTACTTCTCAAGATAAGGAGAGAAATATAATCAAACAAGACATTTACCCAAGTCATATAGCAGACTCTGTATGTTCTCAAACACAGCAATTTGTCTGCTATATCTCATTGCCTTTTTCTTAACCTATGTATTACATTTACTCTGTCTTATAAAACAGAGATACATATGGTAATTAAACCATAGTAACAATCTTATATACACATCTAGTCCAATAGATTTCTTTTAAACATCATTATCAGAGGAAGATTTAGGAAAAATTAATTATGTAATTTATTTTTGCACTCAAAGCAGCTTTAAATCCAAGTTGAGGTTCTTTTTTCTAAACTTGCTTCATTTGGGAGAAATTTTACACCTCTTAGTTGATTTAGAGAAAATAGTTTTACTTTAGACGTATAATCTCATATTGATAGGTATAACATGTACTTTTTAATTCAGCTAATCCTGAAAGAGCTGAGTACCAGATACTGGAATTTTTAAACTAATGAATCAGTTATGGAAAACAAAATTGGGGATATCATTTTTCTTTGACACATGATTTTGGTCATTTATTTGAAGACATTTTGACTTTCCAATTATGGGCCTATGTAGTAAGGATACAAAGATGATCAAAATAGACTCACAGAGCTTACAGCATATTAAGGGAGAAAAACGTGGAAACAATCAATTTGGAATATGATAGGAGTTACACTAAAATATCAACAACGCATAATGTTGATGCCAAAGAGGAAGGGATTGATTGTATATTTGAGCTTTAGGGGAAAAGGGTCTGAAAACTTTATAGTCATTCTGGTTAAATAGATAGACATTTTAATCCAAAAACATAAAACCCACTTGTTCAATATAACCTAGCTTCCAAATCGAGAAGTTAATTTGTATTTTAAAATTTAGGTATTAGTGTTCAAATATGTTTCACATTATTCATATAAATTCATATGAATATGAATATATTCATATTCATTATTCATATAAATTCATCAATGAGATTGATTTTAAAGGTATCTCTCCACAAGAGAAGGAAAACACCTACAATAACAAACCCAAAACATTTAAGAAAATGGGAATAGGAACATACATATCGATAATTACCTTGAATGTAAATGGATTAAATGCTCCCACCAAAAGACACAGGCTGGCTGAATGGATACAAAAACAAGACCCATATATATGCTGTCTATAAGAGACCCACTTCAGACCTAGAGACACATACAGACTGAAAGTGAGGGGATGGAAAAAGATATTCCATGCAAATGGAAATCAAAAGAAAGCTGGAGTAGCAATTCTCATATCAGACAAAATAGACTTTAAAATAAAGACTATTACAAGAGGCAAAGAAGGACACTATATAATGATCAAGGGATCGATCCAAGAGGAAGGTATAACAATTGTAAATATTTATGCACCCAACATAGGAGCACCTCAATACATAAGGCAAATACTAACAGCCATAAAAGGGGAAATCGACAGCAACACAATCATAGTAGGGGACTTTAACACCCCACTTTCACCAATGGACAGATCATCCAAAATGAAAATAAATAAGGAAACACAAGCTTTAAATGATACATTAAACAAGATGGACTTAATTGATATTTATAGGACATTCCACCCAAAAACAACAGAATACACATTTTTCTCAAGTGCTCATGCAACATTCTCCAGGATAGATCATATCTTGGGTCACAAATCAAGCCTTGGTAAATTTAAGAAAATTGATATCGTATCAAGTATCTTTTCCGACCACAACGCTATGAGACTAGATATCAATTACAGGAAAAGATCTGTAAAAAATACAAACACATGGAGGCTACACAATACACTACTTAATAATGAAGTGATCACTGAAGAAATCAAAGGGGAAACCAAAAAATACCTAGAAACAAATGACAATGGAGGTACGACGACCCAAAACCTATGGGACGCAGCAAAAGCAGTGCTAAGAGGGAAGTTTATAGCAATACAAGCCTACCTCAAGAAACAGGAAACATCTCGAATAAACAACCTAACCTTGCACCTAAAGCAATTAGAGAAAGAAGAACAAAAAAAACCCCAAAGCCAGCAGAAGGAAAGAAATCATAAAGATTAGGTCAGAAATAAATGAAAAAGAAATGAAGGAAACAATAGCAAAAATCAATGAAACTAAAAGCTGGTTCTTTGAGAAGATAAACAAAATTGATAAACCATTAGCCAGACTCATCAAGAGAAAAAGGGAGAAGACTCAAATCAATAGAATTAGAAATGAAAAAGGAGAAGTAACCACTGACACTGCAGAAATACAAAAGATAATGAGAGATTACTACAAGCAACTCTATGCCAATAAAATGGACAACCTGGAAGAAATGGACAGATTCTTAGAAATGCACAAACTGCCGAGACTGAAGCAGGAAGAAATAGAAAATATGAACAGACCAATCACAAGCACTGAAATTGAAACTGTGATTAAAAACCTTCCAACAAACAAAAGCCCAGAACCAGATGTCTTCACAGGCGAATTCTATCAAACATTTAGAGAAGAGCTAACACCTATCCTTCTCAAACTCTTCCAAAATATTGCAGAGGGAGGAACACTCCCAAACTCATTCTACGAGGCCACCATCACCCTGATACCAAAACCAGACAAAGATGTCACAAAGAAAGAAAACTACAGGCCAATATCACTGATGAACATAGCTGCAAAAATCCTCAACAAAATACTCGCAAACAGAATCCAACAGCACATTAAAAGGATCATACACCATGATCAAGTGGGGTTTATCCCAGGAATGCAAGGATTCTTCAACATACGCAAGTCAATCAATGTGATACACCATATTAACAAATTGAAGGAGAAAAACCATATGATCATCTCAATAGATGCAGAGAAAGCTTTCGACAAAATTCAACACCCATTTATGATAAAAGCCCTGCAGAAAGTAGGCATAGAGGGAACTTTCCTCAACATAATAAAGGGCATATATGACAAACCCACAGCCAACATTGTCCTCAATGGTGAAAAACTGAAACCATTTCCACTAAGATCAGGAACAAGACAAGGTTGCCCACTCTCACCACTATTATTCAACATAGTTTTGGAAGTGTTAGCCACAGCAATCAGAGAAGACAAAGAAATAAAAGGAATCCAAATCGGAAAAGAAGAAGTAAAGCTGTCACTATTTGCAGATGACATGATACTATACATAGAGAATCCTAAAGATGCTACCAGAAAACTCCTAGAGCTAATCAATGAATTTGGTAAAGTAGCAGGATACAAAATTAATGCACAGAAATCTCTTGCATTTCTATACACTAATGACGAAAAATCTGAAAGTGAAATTAAGAAAACACTCCCGTTTACCATTGCAACAAAAAGAATAAAATATCTAGGAATAAACCTACCTAAGGAGACAAAAGACCTGTATGCAGAAAATTATAAGACACTGATGAAAGAAATTAAAGATGATACAAATAGATGGAGAGATATACCATGTTCCTGGATTGGAAGAATCAACATTGTGAAAATGACTCTACTACCCAAAGCAATCTACAGATTCAATGCAATCCCTATCAAACTACCACTGGCCTTTTTCACAGAACTAGAACAAAAAATTTCACAATTTGTATGGAAACACAAAAGACCCCGAATAGCCAAAGCAATCTTGAGAACGAAAAATGGAGCTGGGGGAATCAGGCTCCCTGACTTCAGACTATATTACAAAGCTTCAGTAATCAAGACAGTTTGGTACTGGCACAAAAACAGAAATATAGATCAATGGAACAGGATAGAAAGCCCAGAGATAAACCCACACACGTATGGTCACCTTATCTTTGATAAAGGAGGCAAGCATATACAGTGGAGAAAAGACAGCCTCTTCAATAAGTGGTGCTGGGAAAATTGGACAGGTACATGTAAAAGTATGAAATTAGAACACTCCCTGACACCATGCACAAAAATAAACTCAAAATGGATTAAAGACCTAAGTGTAAGGGCAGACACTATCAAACTCTTAGAGGAAAACATAGGCAGAACACTCTATGACATACATCACAGCAAGATTCTTTTTGACCCAGCTCCCAGAGAAATGGAAATAAGAACACAAATAAACAAATGGGACCTAATGAAACTTAAAAGCTTTTGCACAGCAAAGGAAACCATAAACAAGACCAAAAGGCAACCATCAGAATGGGAGAAAATATTTGCAAATGAAGCAACTGACAAAGGATTAATCTCCAAGATTTACAAGCAGCTCATGCAGCTCAATAACAAAAAAACGAACAACCCAATCCAAAAATGGGCAGAAGACCTAAATAGACATTTCTCCAAAGAAGATATACAGATGGCCTACAGACACATGAAAGAATGCTCAACATCATTAATCATTAGAGAAATGCAAATCAAAACTACAATGAGATATCATCTCACACCGGTCAGAATGGCCATCATCAAAAAATCTAGAAACAATAAATGCTGGAGAGGGTGTGGAGGAAAGGGAATACTCTTGCACTGTTGGTGGGAATGTAAATTGATACAGCCACTATGGAGAACAGTACGGAGGTTCCTTAAAAAACTACAAATAGAACTACCATACGACCCAGCAATCCCACTACTGGGCATATACCCTGAGAAAACCATAGGTCAAAAAGAGTCATGTACCAAAATGTTCATTGCAGCTCTATTTACAATAGCCAGGACATGGAAGCAACATAAATGTCCATCGACAGATGAATGGATAAAGAAGATGTGGCACATATATACAATGGACTATTACTCAGCCATAAAAAGAAATGAAATGGAGGTATTTGTAATGAGGTGGATGGAGTTAGAGTCTGTCATACAGAGTGAAGTAAGTCAGAAAGAGAAAAACAAATACAGTATGCTAACACATATATACGGAATCTAAGGAAAAAAAAAAAAAAAAGGCCATGAAGAACCTAGTGGCAAGACGGGAATAAAGACACAGACCTACTAGAGAATGGACTTGAGGATATGGGGAGGGGGTGGGGTGAGATGTGACAGGGTAAGAGAGTGTCATGGACATATATACACTACCAAATGTAAAATAGATAACTAGTGGGAAGCAGCCGCACAGCACAGGGAGATCAGCTCGGTGCTTTGTGACCACCTAGAGGGGTGGGATGGGGAGGGTGGGAGGGAGGGAGATGCAAGAGGGAAGAGAAATGGGAACATATTGTATATGTATAACTGATTCACTTTGTTATAAAGCAGAAGCTAACACACCATTGTAAGGCAATTATACTTCAATAAAGATGTTTAAAAAACAAAAAAAAACTTTGACTACAAAAAAAAATAAAATAAAAATAAAGGTATCTCTCTTCTTTAAATATTTTCTCCTATTAAAACTGCCCTGAATCTGACACTGACCATAGCAAATTTGTTTTCAGGCCTATGTCATTCCACTTACCTTGACCCTTTTGTAGGAGAGATTTCCCTGCTTATTATGTAAAGACTACACACTGGCCTTGAAAGTCTCACATCTGAATAATGCTAAAAATTTTCTATCTGACATCGAAAACCCATATACAGAGGATATATCATTAAATATTGTCTATTTGATATCATTATTTCATCCCTTTTATTTTTATTTGCACCTTTAAGAAGAAGGTATAAACATTCAAGAAGGCATAAACGTTCATTCAAGGAGTACACACCACATTCCAGGTCCTGTGCAAGGTACATTTTGTGCCTTCAGAAGAACTTTACAGGATAAATTTTATTATAACTATGGCACATATATTTACCCTTAAGGGTTTCATGATTGTCTTCTGTTCAGTATCTCATTTTGCAATGCTGGTCACAATCTCCAGAGTATACCTTAAGACCTGGGTAATGTAGACTTTAAAAATTCTAAGAACTGATGTTTTAGAGAACTGGCTCATGTCTGCCTGATCCCTTGACACCCCCCTTTTTTCACACTCTCCTTTCTTTCTCTGTCAGCTTACTATGGAAGCATCTCTCACCCTAACACTGATATTTTTTATGTGTATGGAATTAATTTTTTAAAAGATATACTTTTATTAAAAAAAAGCTCTTAACATCTCATATTTCTAATTTTGTTAAAAGGAAGACCATTCTTCAGCAGCAAAACACACCTACACCGAGCCAGCTGCTCTGTTTCAAAAACAGAAAATATGATGCACAATCTATAACTTCTGGAAAAATGCGATTCCGATTTTTAAAATGACTCTTTTATTTTGAAACGATTGTTAAATGATCTTGAAGGTGACAATCCTCTGAGAATAATTCTGAAAAAAATAACCAAAGATGAAGACACTGTCACTTGACATAGGGAAGAAAATAGTAATCATATATATGAGCTGTTTTTTCTCACAGGAGTGATAATACTTTACTGTAGTCTAAAGAGGGAAATGTGTGAAAAAGTATAATTGGCCACTTTACTAAGAAATAAGAATAAATGGACAAATCATAACAAAACACTCACAGTTAGCCATTATAATTCTGATTCACTCTATGGCATTTCAATTTACCAATAGCATTGGGAGACTATAAACAGATATTAGATAGAATAAAAAAAGATGATTCAGGTTTAATTTTAGGCAAGAAGACATTTCAGCAATAATATATCTAAACTATATTCTTTTTTTTATTTTAAATGGGAATTATTATTTATTTATGGCTGTGTTGGGTCTTCGTTTCTGTGCGAGGGCTTTCTCTAGTTGCAGCAAGTGGGAGCCACTCTTCATCGCGTTGCGCGGGCCTCTAACTATCGCGGCCTCTCTTGTTGCGGAGCACAGGCTCCAGACGCGCAGGCTCAGTAATTATGGCTCACAGGCCTAGTTGCTCCACGGCATGTGGGATCTTCCCAGACCAGGGCTCGAACCCGTGTTCCCTGCATTGGCAGGCAGATTCTCAACCACTGGGCCACCAGGGAAGCCCTAAACTATATTCTTATAGGAACTTTTCTTTGTGCCACATTTGCTTGAGAGAGCGCTGTTCTGTTTAGCTGAGCAGCAGTCAGAGATTGTCCTAGTATATTTCACTGACCTCCTATGTAGTACATTTCCTTCACTGTTAGTGGTTGCTTGAAACTTGGAGATCGTTTCATCAACTTTTTTTTTTTTTTTTTTTTTTGTCCTATCTGGAATGGAAAGAAGACACTGAAGATAATTCTAAAGGCAAAGTTTTGTGATCTTCTGGATTCTGGTTAGGTGGTTATTACCATCTATATGATTTTATGCTTTAAAAACCCCACTTACTCTAGCTTACATGGGGATTTGAGATGGAACTTAAATACACATAAGTGTTCAATCCTCTATATAGACCCAAATATATGTTAATCTTTGTCAAATTGCTCTAAAAAAAATTTCATTTGGACAAAATTCATCTTCTGGTTGTTGGTTCTCTTGGCTTTCTCAGCTTTGGATATCTGCTAATGGCTATTTATGTACTGGGATTTCATTTGCAGATTCATTTTTAGGAAGCCTTTGCTTTGTTTTGTTTTATTATATATTTTCTCTCTCCTCACTTTGTACCTTCTTGTGCTTCCTCTGTGTGTGTGTGAGTGTGTGTGTGTGTATGTGTGTGTGTATGTTTATTTTATTTTCTATTTTTGTTTGTCTCCAGGAGGCAGTCTGTGCCCCAGTTTCCTCACTGAAAACCAGATCTTAAAATATTTCTTTGGAGTTATGGCCCTGTGGTTTTATTGGTAGATGGCAGATTCATTTACAGAATTGGTGGACAACTTGGCCCATCCCTGATAGAAAGGCTGTGCCTATTTCTTTTCACCTCTCTAGGCCTACAGGTTGATGCAAACCCCAAGCGGTATTTGGTAGGAGTTTGTGTGTGTGTGTTTTCTTGTTTTGTTTAGCTGCATTCCAGAATGAAATTAGGGATGGATCACTCATTTTGAGAGAAATCAGCTGCCAAATGGTAGGGACACCCAAAGAGTCAGATTTAGAGTTCCATGCAGTGAGGAAATTAGGCCTCTCATCAATAGCCAGCATGAACTTGACCAAATATGTGAGAAACCCATCTTGGATGTGGAAACTCCACCCAGTCAAAGACTTCAGATGACTGCAGGCCTGGCCAATATCTTGAGTACAACCTCATGAGAGATACTTAGAACCACCAGCCAAGTGCTTCAAATTTCCTGACCTATAGAAACTGTGAGACAACACTTGTTTTAAGCTACTAAGTTTTGGGGTTATTTGTTACACAGCAATAGATAACTAATATATTCATCTATGTTCATATCTTTGTCTATGTCTCCATCTCCATCTCCATTTTTGTCTATGTCTATGTGTATACCTATATTTCTTTGGAAAATTGCACTAAAGAAACATTATTAATTGACTGTATTAAAATATAAAAATCGGTAGAAAATCATTTTCTATTTGAATATTACTTAATGCCTTATTCTTTGACAAGATTACTTGAAAATAGCTCTGAAATTTGTATAAACTAAAAATTACAATCACATAATGCTCATTTCTTAGCTAATATCAGTAAGTTTTAGCTGCCTATTTGCATAAGATATTAATGGGATATAAATTATAAAAAGTAACACTGAAATCCAGAGCTGTGACAAGGTGCTATCACCAGATCTCTGAATTATATTCCGTCTTTTATAAATGGTTTACCAAAGAAATTATATTTATTGACTAATTAAATATCATTTAAATAATAGTAGCCTCTATTTAAATCTATCATTTAAATAATAGTAGCCTCAATAGTAGACTCTGCTACTATTAACAGGCTCTCAGAGACACCACTCATGGACTTCATAGTCTAAGTGGCCTCTAAAACATTGAGAGACAATTTACAAGATACCCTAATTGAGAAAGGACTGAGATTTAAGATATTCCAACTGCAAATACAGATCTGGAGCTATTGGAAACGTTTCAACAAAATGCAGTCCTCTCCTTGGTTTATGGATATGCAGTCTCTATGCCTCATAGCTGAAGCTACATGATGAGAGTGTTCTGGTCTCCCTGGGTTCAGAGTCAATGCCTATTCCTGGCAAAGTGAGGGGAAAAAAGAGCGAGCGTCACCCATTTCAACAGCACATTGACTGAGAACACGCACTAAGGAATGGGAGACTTCCTGTCTCTCCAGGGTAAGGAGGCTGAATAGACAAAACCCTATACACTGCATTCGCTATCTGAATTACTGGCTAGTTTTTAGTGCCAAAGTTGATATTTAATTATCTGCCTAAGACAAGAGTGTTTTTCAAAATTTGTTGTCAATCTGTACTAACATTATCTTAGGTGTTTATTCATTTATTCAATGAATACATATTAAACAGTTACTGTATGCCAGGAACGGTTCTAGGCCTTGAGGATATAACACTGAGGAAAAAAAGTGCACACCGTTTTTTTGTTCTTGTTGTTCTCAAAGAGATTACATTCTATGGGTCTAACATTCTAGTGTTAAAAGTGTGTAGATCTCTAGATACCACCATGGACCTAATAAATTAGAAAATCTGATAAAGAAGAAGATGGCGGAGGAGGAAGACGTGAAGATCACCTTCCTCCCCACAAATACATCAAAAACACATCTACATGTGGAACAACTCCTACAGAACACCTACTGAATGCTGGCAGAATACCTCAGACTTCCCAAAAGGCAACAAACTCCGCGCATACCTGGATAGGGCAAAAGAAAAAAGAAAAAAGAGGGGCAAAAGAATAGGGATGGGACCCGCACCTCTGGGAGGGAGCTGTGAAGGAGGAAAAGTTTCCACACACTAGGAAGCCCCTTCACTGGTAGAGACTGGGGGTGGGCGGGGGGAAACTTCGGAACCACGGAGAAGAACGCAGCAACAGGGGTGCAGAGGACAAAGCAGAGAGATTCCCGCAGAGAGGATCGGTGCTGACCAGCATCACCAGCCCGAGAGGCTTGTCTGCTCACCCGCCGGGGCGGGCGGGGCTGGGAGCTGAGGCTCTGGCTTCGGAGTTCAGATCCCAGGGAGAGGACTGGGGTTGGCTGCATGAACACAGCCTGAAGGGAGCTAGTGCACCACAGCTAGCTGGGAGGGAGTCCGGGAAAAAGTCGGGAACTGCCTAAGAGGCAAGAGACCATTGTTTCGGGGTGTGCGAGGAGAGGGGATTCAGAGCACCACCTGAACGAGCTCCAGAGATGGGCACGAGCTGCGGTTATCAGCGCGGACCCCAGAGACGGGCATGAGACGCTAAGGCTGCTGCTGCAGACACCAAGAAGCCTGTGTGCAAGCACAGGTCACTATCCACACCTCCCCTCCTGGGAGCTTGTGCAGCCCGCCACTGCCAGGGTCCCGTGATACAGGGACAACTTCCCTGGGAGAACACATGCTGCGCCTCATGCTGTTGCAATGTCACATTGGCCTCTGCCACCTCAGATTCATCCCGCATCCCGATTATAACTACCGTACCACTTCCTGCCCCCGGCCTGAGTGAGCCAGAGCCCCCTAATCAGCCACTGCTTTAACCCCATCCTATCTGGGTGGGAACAAAAGCCTGGCGGCGACCTACACAGAGCGGAGGGGCCAAAATTAAGGCTGAAAACCAGGAGCTGTGCGAAAAAAAAGAGAAACAGAAATTTCTCTGCACAGCCTCAGGAGCAGAAGATTAAATCCCAACAATCAACTGACGTACCCTGCATCTGTGGAATACCTGAATAGACAATGAATCAACCCAAAATTGAGGCGGTGGACTTTGGGAGCAACTGTAGACTTGGGATTTGCTGTCTGCAACTGACTTATTTCTGATTTTTATGTTTATCCTAGTTTAGTGTTTAACACTTGTTATCATTGGTGTATTCTTTTATTGGTTTGGTTGCTATCTTCTTTTTTTTATTACTTTTTTATTTTATTATTTATTATTTATTTTATTTTATTATTTTTTTATTTTAATAATTATTTTATTTTAATTATTTTATTTTATTTATTTATTTTTCTCTCTTTTTTTCTCCCTTTTCTTCTGAGCCATGTGTCTGACAGGATCTTGGTGCTCTGGCCTGGTGTCAGACCTGAGCCTCTGAGGTGGGAGAGCTGAGTTTAGGACGTTGGACCACCAGAGACTTCCTGGCCCCATGTAATGCCAATCGGGGAAGGCTATCCCAGAGATCTCTGTCTCAGCGCTAAGACCCAGCTCCACGCAATGGCCTGCAAGTCAGGTACTGGATGCCCCATGCCAAACAACTAGCAAGACAGGAACACAACCCCACCCATCATCAGAGAGGCTACCTAAAAACATAATAAGTTCACAGACACCCCAATACACACCACTGGACATGGTTGTGCCCACCAGAAAGACAAGATCCAGCCCCACACACTGGAACACAGGCACCAGTCCCCTCCACCAGGAAGCCTACACAAGCCACCTAACCAATCTTACCCAATGGGGGCAGACACCAAAAACAACAGGAACTACGAACCTGCAGGCTGCGAGAAAGAGACCCCAAACCCAGTAAGTTAAGCAAAATAGGAAGACAGAGAAACACACAGCAGATGAAGGAGCAAGGTAAAAACCCACCAGACCAAACAAATGAAGAGGAAATAGGCAGTCTACCTGAAAAAGAATCCAGAGTAATGATAGTAAAGATGATCCAAAATCTTGGAAACAGAATGGAGAATATGCAAGAAATGTTTAACAAGGACGTAGAAGAACTAAAGAGAAACAAACAATGATGAACAACACAATTAATGAAATTAAAAATTCTCTAGAAGGAATCAATACCAGAATAACTGAGGCAGAAGAACAGATAAGTGGCCTGGAAGATAAAATAGTGGAAATAACTACTGCAGGGCAGAATAAAGAAAAAAGAATGAAAAGAATTGAGGACAGTCTTAGAGACCTCTGGGACTACATTAAACGCACCAACATACAAATTATAGGGGTCCCAGAAGAAGAAGAGAACAAGTAAGGGTCTGAGAAAATATTTGAAGAGATTATAGTTGAAAACTTCCCTAACATGGGAAAGGAAATAGTTAATCAAGTCCAGGAACCGCAGAGAGTCTCATACTGGATAAACCCAAGGAAAAACATGCCAAGACACATATTAATCAACCTATCAAAAATTAAATACTAAGAAAAAATATTAAAAGCAGCAAGGGAAAAGCAACAAATAACACACAAGGGAATCCCCTAAGGTTAACAGCTGATCTTTCAGCAGAAACTCTGCAAGCCAGAAGGTAGTGGCAGGACATATTTAAAGTGATGAAGGAGAAAAACCTACAACCAAGATTACTCTAACCACCAAGGATCTCATTCACATTCTACAGAGAAATTAAAACCTTTACAGACAAGCAAAAGTTAAGAGAATTCAGCGCCACCAAACCAGCTTTACAACAAATGCTAAGGGAACTTCTCTAGGCAGGAAACACAAGAGAAGGAAAAGACCTACAGAAACAAACCAAAACAATTAAGAAAATGGTAATAGGAACATACATATCGATAATTACGTTAAAGGTAAATGTATTAAATGCTCCAGTCAAAAGAAATAGACTGGCTGAATGGATACAAAAACAAGACCCATATATATGCTGTCTACAAGAGACCCACTTCAGACCTAGGGACACATACAGACTGAAAGTGAGGGGATGGAAAAAGATATTCCATGCAAATGGATATCAAAAGAAAGCTGGAGTAGCAATTCTCATATAAGACAAAATAGACTTTAAAATAAAGACTCTTACAAGAGACAAAGAAGGACACTACATAATGTTCAAGGGGTCAATCCAAGAAGAAGATATAACAATTGTAAATACTTATGCACCCAACATAGGAGCACCTCAGTACCTAAGGCATATGCTAACAGCCATAAAAGGGGAAATCGACAGAAACACAATAATAGTAGGGGACTTTAACACCCCACTTTTACCAATGGACAGATCTTTCAAAATGAAAATAAATAAAGAAACACAGCGTTAAATGATACATTAAACAAGATGGACTTAATTGATATTTATAGGACATTCCATCCAAAAACAACAGAATACACTTTCTTCTCAAGTGCTCATGGAACATTCTCCAGGATAAATCATATCGTGGGTCACAAATCAAGCCTCGGTAAATTTAAGAAAACTGAAAACGTATCAAGTATCTTTTCCGACCACAAGCTATGAGAGTAGATATCAATTACAGGAAAAAAACTGTAATCGTAACAGATACATGGAGGCTAAACAATACGCTACTAAATAACCAAGAGATCACTGAAGAAATCAAAGAGGAAATCAAAAAGTACCCAGACAAATGACAATGAAAACACAACAACCAAAAACCTATGGGATTCAGCAATAGCATTTTAAGATGGTACTTTATAGCAATATAATCCTACCTCAAGAAACAAGAAAAATCTCAAATAAACAACCTAACTTTACACCTAAAGCAATTAGAGAAAAAAGAACAAAAAACCCCAAGGTCAGCAGAAGGAAAGAAATCATAAATATCAGATCAGAAATAAAGTTAAAAGAAATGAAGGAAACAATAACAAAGATCAATAAAACTAAACGCTGGTTCTTTGAGAAGATAAACAAAATTGATAAACCATTAGCCAGACTCATCAAGAAAAAAAAGGGAGAAGACTCAAGTCAACAGAAATATAAATGAAAAAGGAGAAACAACAACTGACACTGCAGAAATACAAAGGATCACGAGAGATTACTACAAGCAACTATAGGCCAATAAAATGGACAACCTCGAAGAAATGGACAAATTCTTAGAAAAGCACACCCTTCCACGACTGAACCAGAAAGAAATAGAAAATATAAACAGAGCAATCAGAAACAATGATATTGAAACTGTGATTAAAAATCTTGCAAAAAACAAAAGCCCAGGACCAGGTGGCTTCACAGGCGAATTCTATCAAACAACTAGAGAAGAGCTAACACCTATCCTTCTCAAACTCTTGCAAAATACAGCAGAGGGAGGAACACTCCAAAACTCATTCTACGAAGCCACCACCACCCTGATACCAAAACCAGACAAAGATGCCACAAAAAAAGAAAACTACAGGACAATATCACTAATGAACATAGATGCAAAACTCCTCAACAAAATACTAGCAAACAGAATCCAACAGCACATTAAAAGGATCATACACCATGATCAAATGGGGTTTTCCCAGGAATGTAAGGATTCTTCAATATACGCAAATCAATCAATGTGATAAACCATATTAACAAATTGAAGGATAAAAACTATAAGATAATCTCAATAGATGCAGAAAAAGCTTTCAACAAAATTCAACACCCATTTATGATAAAAACTCTCCAAACAGTAGGCATAGAGGGAACCTACCTCAACATAATAAATGCCATATATGACAAACCCACGCCAACATCATTCTCAATGCTGAAAAACAGAAACCATTTCCTCTAAGATCAGGAACAAGACAAAGTTGCCCACTCTCACTGCTGTTATTCAACATAGTTTTGGAAGTTTCAGCCACAGCAATCAGAAAAAAAAAAGAAATAAAAGGAATCCAAATCAGAAAAGGGTAAAACTGTCACTGTTTACAGATGACATGATACTATACATAGAGAATCCTAAAGATGCTACCAGAAAACTACTAGAGCTAATCAATGAATTCAGTAATGTTGCAGGATACAAAACTAATGCACAGAAACCTCTTGCATTCCTATACACTAATGATGAAAAATCTGAAACAGAAATTAAGGAAACACTCCCATTTACCATTTCAACAAAAAGAATAAAATACCTAGCAATAAACCTACCTAAGGAGACAAAAGACCTGTATGCAGAAAACTATAAGACACTGATGAAAGAAATTAAAGACAATACAAACACATGGGGAGATATACCATGTTCTTGGATTGGAAGAATCAACATTGTGAAAATGACTATACTACCCAAAGCAATCTACAGATTCAATGCAAACCCTATGAAACTACCAATGGCATTTTTCACAGAACTAGAACAAAAAATTTCACAATTTGTATGGAAACACAAAAGACCCTGAATAGCCAAAGCAATCCTGAAAAAGAAAAACGGAATTGGAGGAATCAGGCTCCCGGACTTCAGACTATACTACAAAGCTACAGTAATCAAGACAGTATGGTACTGGCACTAAAACAGAAATATAGATCAATGGACCAGGATAGAAAGCCCAGAGATATATCCACTCACATATGTTCACCTTATCTTTGATAAAGGAGGCAAGAATATACAGTGGAGAAAAGACAGCCTCTTCAGTAAGTGGTGCTGGGAAAACTGGACAGCTACATGTAAAAGAATGAAATTAGCACAATTCCTAACACCATACACAAAAATAAACTCAAAATGGATTAAAGACCTAAATGTAAGGCCAGACACTATAAAACTCTTAGAGGAAAACATAGGAAGAACACTCTATGACATAAATCACAGCAAGATCCTTTTTGACCCACCTCCTAGAGAAATGGAAATAAAAACAAAAATAAACAAATGGGACCTAATGAAACGTAAAAGCTTTTGCACAGCAAAGGAAACCATAAATAAGACGAAAAGACAATCTTCAGAATGTCAGAAAATATTTGTAAACAAAGCAACTGATAAAGGATTAATCTCCAAAATATACAACCAGCACATGCAGCTCAATATCAAAAAAATAATCAATCCAATCCAAAACTGGGCCGAAGACCTAAATAGACATTTCTCCAAAGAAGATATACAGTTTGCCAACAAACACATAAAAGGATGCTTAACATCACTAATCATTAGAGAAATGCAAATCAAATCTACAATGAGGTATCACCTCACACCAGTCAGAATGGCCATCATCAAAAACTCTACAAACAATAAATGCTGGAGAGGGTGTGGAGAAAAGAGAACCCTCTTGCACTGTTGGTGGGAATGTAATTTGATACAGCCACTATAGAGAACAGTATGGAGGTTCCTTAAAAAACTAAAAATAGAACTACCATACGACCCAGCAATTGCACTACTGGGCATATACCCTGAGAAAGCCATAATTCGAAAAGAGTCATGTACCACAATGTTCATTTCAGCACTATTTACAATAGCCAGAACATGGAAGCAAGCTAAGTGTCCACTGACAGATGAATGGATAAAGAAGATGTGGCACATATATACAATAGAATATTACTCATCCATAAAAAGAGACGAAATTGAGTCATTTGCAGTGAGGTGGGTGGACCTAGAGAGTGTCCTACAGAGTGAAGTAAGTCAGAAAGAGAAAAACAAATACCGTATGCTAACACATATATATCGAATCTAAAAAAAAAAAAAAAATGTTTCTGATGAACCTGGGGGCAGGACAGGAATAATGACGCAGACATAGAGAATGGACTTGAGGATACGGGGAGGGGGCAGTGTAGGCTGGGACCAAGTGAGAGAATAGCATTGACATATATACACTACCAAATGTAAAATAGATAGCTAGGGGGAAGCAGCTGCATAGCACAGGGAGATCAGCTTGGTGTTTTGTGACCACCTAGAGGGGTGGGATAAGGAGGGTGGGAGGGAGACACAAAAGGGAGGGGATATGGGGATATATGTATACATATAGCTGATTCACTTTGTTATACAGCAGGAACTAACACAACATTGTAGAGCAATTATACTCCAATAAAGATGTTTTTTAAAAAAAGAATATCTATCGTAAAGAAGAAATATGCGTATTTAATGAGTTGCTCATATATGCCCCTGGGCATACTAACATTTCAGATCTAGACTACCTTTCTTTTGCCATTTTCTTTTCTGTGTTCTGGAATTCTAATGTTTACTATGAGATTTTCCTAAAACCACCTGATGGGATGTCACTTAATCTTGGATTGCATAGTCTGATATTCAAAACATCTATTGGGTTATCCTACTGCCTTTGTGTTACCATTTTGATTTCACTTATAATATTATATTAAAACATGTCTTTCAAAATACTCTGTAGTTACCATATTTTATCTTCCTTTCACCTCCCAACACAAGAACATGGTTCTTCAAAATCTCTACCTACAAGAAGTTTGACATATAAAAAGCACCAAAATGGTTACTATCCTCATTGTTGTGTGTATAGTATCCTGGACAGATAAGTAATTATGTACAATTAATAAAATAATATTATAATAAATCTAAAAAGATTGATTACTTTTGGTCTCTTTAGTTAAGCTTATTGAAGTAGCATATCAGTAAGATGTAAAAATGTCCTGTATCTTATACTTTTCTTATAGTGAGGTAATTAGAAATTATAGGGAAAACCATAGCAAAATGTTATGTACTTTTTCCTTGCATATTATATAGGAAATATTATTATATTTGCATATATATAGGAAAATCTTCAGGCATGTTCTATGATAAATAATTAGAGCTAAAACAAGAAAAAAACAAACAAAAATGGAAGCAAAAGTGAATACCAATGAAACCCAACAATTGAAGCATACTAGCAACTTGAAAAGACCAGCCATGTTTTATTTGTTTCTCCATTTATCTTCTCTTCTCTCTTGAGTACACTTTTAACAGTCTGTCTACCAAGTTCACAGATATTTCATATCTAAAGTAATAGTTACCATTTAACAGGATAATAGCCAACCCCATGTTAGAACTTTATCCAAATTCTTGATTAAGATTTCATATTCAATCAGGATATAGTGAAAGGATATGGCTTATTTTACTCTGAACTTATATAGTAGATACTCTCTTAAGTGGCATTCATTTATTCATTTTGTCAGAGAAACTTTCCCTATGTATTTTACAGTGAACACCAACTAGGTATACCATGGGACACTGAACTCTGGGATCATGATGTCTACTCTCCCATAAATCCTTGTTCGTCTCCTTTGACTAGTTCCATCTCTTTATGTCAAGTTGTTATTGAGACTACATTATTTCATTAAATATGATGTAAATTGATTAAATATAAATAGAAAAAGGCTAGTAGTTTGGAGAAATCTAAATTGAATGTTTCAGACTTGATAATGCCCTAACCTGTCAGCATTGGAATATATAGTTTAAAAATGCACTCAAATTAAGACAAACGTAAAGAAAATGGGGGTGATATTTTAAATTAGAGAACAATTCTACAAGTGACTGCTTTGCAACTCTCTTTGTCACTTTACTCTAAATAAAAATTACACTGGAAATGACATATAGGATATTATGGATATGGTTATTTAAGAAATATCCAGAGGACATCCAGATGGACTCATTAAAAGTAGGTTTTGCTTTACATCAGTTTATTGGTCAAAGATGTACATGTATACGATTCCACTTATCTTATAGGTCTGAATCCAGAGTTCAGTTACTGTTGGTTTACAAAGTAGTGCTCAATGACTAGTATCCTGTGTCCCCATTTCTCCAGAGATGTGTTTCCTGTTTGTTTGTGGGGTTTTTTCCCCTACAAAATTAGATAGTTTCTAAAAATAACTGAATAAAAATGATAAGACAACACAGGAGGTGATGATTAACTTGGTGAAAGCTATGTAGTTAGTACTAATAGACATAATCCTGTTCTAAATTACTAGAAATCCGTTGAGAATAACAATTCATCCAGTGATCAAATTAATTGTTTTAGTGCCTCATAGATTAAACTGAGAACTTCAGAGGTTATTTCCTAGATGGTATCATGCAAAGCATTTTATTTTTTGTAGACTTTAATATCAAGCCACATTTGGTCACCCTTAGTCACTGTAAATTGAACTGCATCTGTTATTCATGGGTCAATGTGAAAAGTAATGACAAGAAATTATGATATTTTTCAAGGAGAAGTAAACACATTTTGAAAAAGCTTGAATTCAAGATAAGATACAATGGTTCATAACATGACCTTTTCTCTCCAGATTTTTGGGGCCCTTCTCTTCTTTTTTTCAATGTTGAAAATGGAGAGTATTTGATTTTTTAAAAAGGTTTTTATTAATACATGTTTTTATCATGTTTGGAAGTTGAAAAGTGCCTAATATTATCATCATACTGACTTCACAGATTCTATTTGCCAGACGTGGATGCAAATGACAGCTCTTCTAAAAGCAAGCAGGTGTAGGCCTGGCTCCTGAACTGCTCAAAAGGAAGCTGACATTTCAACATTAAAGTTCAATGCACTGGATCATTGTTCTAGTCATAACAAACTGTCTACATTACAAAATCCTGGCAACACATTCTAGGCATTATGCTGCATATCCCTCTATTTTCAGTCTGGAAAGCTTTTATTAATTCATAAAAGGATTTTCTCAGCCGAGAGAAATTGGAAGCTGGCAGAGCAAACAACAAAGACAGATCCACTCATTTCCCAGCTGAAAGATTTGAACAGATTCATTAGCATTTGAATTACTTCTGAAAAATTCCACCCATCACTGATTACCATATATATTTTTAATGTATTACTGCAGACTTATATTTCTATGCCTTTTCATACAAAGTATGTTTTATAGAATATTTTTCATTTATAATGTTCTAAGCATAGTTTATTACACATTACTCCAATGTTATCATTTTCTTCTCTTTTGGAAAGGCTACAAATAGAGTCATAGTATAAGTGTTACCCAGAACAAAAAATTATATCCTTTAGACTTGAAGTTGTTCAGGGTTTGTCCACTAAGCCTTTTATCTGCCACAGTCTCATCAAGGTCATGACAAAAAAAAGAATTAAGACATTGTACCATTTGCAGTTAACAATTACTAATAAGTTCATAAGTGATAATTGATAAAGTAAAGAAAGTAATGCTACCATAACCATTGGAGTTTTCCAAAATATGAATTTTTAATATAATTCCCTATAAAGTTTCACAATATAACAGTGCTTACTTTCTTTGTAAAGATTTAATACATGCAATCATTTGCATGAAATGCACTAATCCTTAGTGTGTGTCTCAGAGATGTTTACTTATATATACACTTAAATTATCACAAACATGTGAGATGCAGAATATTTCACTAAGATACACTAAAATGCCCCTTTTCCCCTATACCACCTTCCAGAATACATACATTTATCCTGACTTCTAACTGAATATTCTGACTTTTCTGATGATTCTGTCATCAGCAATGTATGTTGCCTCTTCTTGAATTAATAAAAATGGAGTAAAACTGTGTACTCTTGTTTCTGGTTCCTTCAATTAGTAAAATATTTTTAAGATTGATCCATCTTGTGGTACTAGTAGTTCATTCTCTTTAATTGCATTGTTGTAATCCATCTTATTATTATAACAGTTTATTTTTTAATAGCTTTATTGAAATAAAATTCAGGTACCATGAAATTTACTCTCTTAAGTCAGTAAATTCAGTGGTATTTAGTATATTTTCAAAGTTGGTCAACTATCAGCACTGTCTAATTTTAGAACATCACTCCAAGAAGAAATCCCCTACACTTTAGTTGTCAATCCCAATAACCTCTCCCCCTAGCCCCTGGAAACCATTCACCTAATTTCTGTCTTGTAAGTTTGTCTATTCTGGACTTTCAAATAAATGGAATCATACACTATGTACCACTGTTTGTTTATCCATCTGTTGATGGACATTCAGTTTTTTCCAGTTTGGGGCCATTATGAATAATGCTGCTATGAAAATTTTTGCTTAAGTTTTTTTATCATTCACATTAATTTCTGGGTTTTATAAATTATAAATTTGGATGACCAGAAACTGCTGAACATTTTTCTAAAGTGGTTGTACAATTTTCTAATTCTACTTCTCCAGGAATGTACGAGACTTCTGATTACACCAAACTTCTCCAACACTTAGTATTACTAGTGTTGTTAATAGTATCCATTAGAGAATTTATATGGTAGAATCCCATTGTAGTTTTCATTTACATATCCATGATAATTACTGATGTTAAACTGTTGCCTAATTGTCCATCTTCTTTTGTGAAGAGTGGGTTTGAATATTTGATTATTTTTATTGGGTTCTTTGTTTTCTCATATTGAGTTGTCAGGGTTTTTTATACATTCTTGATGTAAGACTTTGGTACATAGATGTGTTAATTTTATTTGATCCCAGTGTATTTAGCAGGACTTCATATTTTCTTAATGATATCTTTTGAAGACAAGACAATTTTAATTTTGAAGAAGTTAAATGTATGTTTTTTTCTATAGTTAGTGCTTTTAATGTATTCTATCTGATAAATCTTTGCTTATACCAAGTGTGTGTTTTTTCTCCTAAATTTTTACCATTTACTTTCTTCATTTAAGTTTATTTTTTAATTTGTTGTGAGGAAAAAGATGAGGTTCATTTTTTAATGGCTATCCAATTGTTTCAGCACTATTTGATGAAAATACTGTCCTTTCCAAGTTGATACCATTTTTGAAATTCTATTGACCATATATGTTATAGATGGTCTTGTAAATCCCCTATTCTGGAGAAGTTCATTGAGCTATGTGTGTTTGCTTATGCCACCACCACACTGTCTTGAATGCAATAGCTTTATAGTAAGACATGAAATCAGATAGTGAAGTCTCCCAACTGTTTTTCTCTTTCAAAATTGTTTTTGGGTATGTATTTTTCTTCACATCTCCAAATGTAAATCATCAATTTCTAAGAAAAAAAAGATGCCAGGAATTTGATTGGTATTGTTTTGAATTTTGAACCAATTTGAGGAGAATGATATATTTAGCAATATTGAGCCATCCAATTCATGATTAGGATAAATGTCTCCATTTACGTCTTTAGTTTCTGTAAACATGGTTTATGCTTTTCAGTGTACAAGTGTTGTACATAATTTGTTAAGTATATTCTCTTCATTTGAGGAGAAGCCACCAAGAGAAAATATTTTAAAATCACATATTAAACAGAGGATTGAATCTTGAGTATATAAAGAACTCTAAAATATATAAGGAAGTTTAGGAGAGAAATTGTTCTGTATCCTGTTTGTGGTCATGGTTACATGAATCTATCCAAATTTTAAAACTCATAGGACTACACACCAAAATAGTGTGTTATTAATCACTATTACTAAGTCTAACTTTTTTTAAAAAATTAAAATCTATGAGACAATATTACTATTGTTCCTTAAATAATCATTGTCATTATTTATATAAACCTGTGTAATTTCCACTCAGGGTTTTCTTTATTTCTTTCTTAAGTTTTCTGCTTCCACCTGAGATCACTACTTTTCAGCTCAAAGATCTTCTTTAGTATTGATATTTATAGTATTGCAGTTTTGTTGGTGACACTTTCTCTCAATGTCTGTTATTTAAAACATCTATATGGCATCTTAGTTGCTCAAGGCTATTTTTGCTGGTTATAGAATTCTAGGGAGAAAAATGTTTCTTTTATCACATCAAAGATATCATTTTATTGATTTCTGGCTTCCATGATTCTGTGGGAGAGTCTGTCATCAAGTTTAGTGTTGCCCTTTCAACAATAATTTGTCTTTTTTCTCCTCAACTATTTTTTAGATTGTCTCTTTATCTTCCATTTTCAGCAGTTTGATTCTGATATGCCTAAATAATTAATTCTACTCCCCCAGTTAATTCAAAGTGCTTCTTGGAATTTAATGAAATTCTTTAATGTATTGTTGATCTCTTTCATCAGTTTTTGAAATTTTTTCACAATTTTTTCTTAAAACACAATTTCTTGCTATGTTCTTTCTCTCCTTTCCTTTCCTTCAGGAACTACAAAGTTTATGTCAGAATCTGACAGTGTCCCTTCATGTATCTCATGTTTTGTTGTGTTTTATTTTGTCACTTTTTAAATTATTTTTCTCTGAGCTTCAGGTTTGGTAGTTTCCATTGATTTCCTCTTCTAATCTTTTCTTCTGCTGTTTTCTTCTTATATAAACACATCCAATGAATCCTTAATTTCAGTTACTACTTTTTCAGTTTTAGTTTGCATATTTGATTCTTTTTAAATAAATATAGTTTCTCTGTTGAAATTATCAGTTTTTTTATCCAAAAGACTTAACCCTTTTCTCCATTTTTTCTTAACATGTTTATAGGAGTAATACTAAGACTTTTTCTGCTAATTTTAACATATGAATTATATAAATGCATGGTTGTATTGCCTCTATTTTCCTTGGACCGCATTTTCTTGCTTTGGATCACATATCTTGCTTCTAAATATATCTCTCAATTTTTACTAAATGTCAGACATTGTTTCTAAAATGACAAAGAGGCTGAACTTGAGGTGCATTTCCCCTGAGGAAACATACATTTATCTATTTTAGGTAACCAATGATGGACTGATCACATTGATCCAATCAAGAATTAAGCATGACCAGGGATCGGTTGGAGCTTGCATTACTCTAATTTTCATTCTGGTTTCAAAGGTCTTGAGAATATGACCTGTCATGTGTTTGCTGAACACCTGTCCCTCTGCCAGGACTTTGACTTTTAAGCACTGTTCAACTGTATGAATTTCATTCCACGTTTCCATCCTGACTCCAAGCTGCCTAGCACTTAGCTACAGTCCACTGGGAGAAAATTGGCAGCTCTGCATTTAGGCTCTCCAGATTTCAAACTGTCACATCAGCCAATGCAGCCAATCAGCCAAGCTCCTCTGGCTTATCTTTACCCCAGCAGAGTCTTTCTGCTTAAGGCAAGCTTGATCCTCAGTCCATGCCCAGATCTGCAAATGCCCTTGGAGAAAAAGTTGGGGCTGGGGGTGAGGAGTGGACATCCACTTAACTGGAAAGGTCTCTTTTCTGTCTAATGTCTTCTAAAATAATATGTTTTTGTAATAACTTTTTCCCTAGTTTAAATAGTGGAAATGATTTATTATGTAGAAGCTGCCATAGCTTCTACATAATAATTGGAAGCAGAAATACATCTGATGGATGTTTAAGTGGGTTTTGGTAGATATTTTAGGGATATGCTGCATGACTGAAGATGACGTATCACAGAACCTACCTTTAAAGTGAAACTTATTAATAGACTAAGATCAAGGAATATCACCCAGAAGGATGCAGAATTTTCTAAATGCAATTACTTATTCTCTAAAGGACATAAAGAATATCAATTCAGAAATAATTTAATCTGTCCACTATGAAATAAGTACTTACAAACTACTGAAATGACTGGATGCCGAGTGGTATTTATAAAAATGTGAAGTGTATAACTTCATATTTTCCCTTGATCACTAATTTAAATAACTTTTTCATTTATTTTTCATGGTCCTTTAATTGCCTGTCTTCCTCAAACATTTATTAATGATCTACATAAAAGAAAAATAACAGAATAAACACAGCCAGTGAGATCCCAAAGTTAAGAATAACTCAAGTAGACTAGGTAAAAAAACAAACACAGAAAAATAAACAAACTGTTTAGCTCAGGTCGCCCAGTTAATAGATTCAAAACTATCAACTATTAATAGTTTTTTAATGCTTCCCTAGTAAACTCACAATAATAAGCTCTGCCATGACTGCTTCCTTCTTCCTTCTCTTTCACTTTTAATCTATTTTTTGCTTTTAAAATTGACTTTTGAACTCCACTGTTTAAAACACAAGGAAGGAACATAGTGAAGCAAGCGGCATCCTCACCTTGCTTAGCTCAGAGGTTTTACTTTATCATTCCCTCATCCGTAGGTCAAATCAAAACGAGTCTAGTACATAGTACCTATGCAATAAATATTTCTTGAATAATTAATGAATCTCATTCAGGGAATACAGGAATAAATTATTGAATGAGTAAAAAAGAATATCACTTTAAGATTAGGAACCCCTGAGAAAATTATTTTATTTCAGATAACATAATATTTTCAAGTCAATTTATTCCTTTCTTTTTTTCATTTGAGTAGAATGGAATATTTCTCACCCATGCTTACTTAACATTCCTTGTGTAGCTTTGCTGTCTTTTTCTCTAAACTGAATATCAATTGTCCTTTAATAGTTGATCTTTGGTTGTTGTCTAAGTTACATTTCACAGTAAGTAACAACATTTGTAATGCTGTTATAGTAGATGGATTTAATTTGCCATCTCAATGCTTTTGTACTTGAATAAGCACCTGTGCTATTTCTACTAGTCTTATGAAAAGATTCTCATCAAAAAACATACTTTGCCTGCCAGCATATTATTTTACTTACTATTTTACCCTATATTAAATTATGATATAATAGAAAAATAGATTAAATATAAAAGAAAAAATGATAAATTAACTTCAGCAAAATTAAAACTTTTGTTCATCCAAAGACACCACTAAGAAAGTAAGTCAGTAAGCCATAGGCTGAGGAAAAATATACACAATCAATACAGCAGGTAATGAGGATAGATAAGAATTCTAAAAGTCAATAATAAAAAGATAAATCAATAAAAATGGGAAAATTCTTGAACAAATGTTTCACAAAATTAGACAAAGTACCTAATAAGCACATAAAATATGCTCAACCTTATTAGATGTCAGGGAAACATAAAATCAAAATGAGTTTTCACTATATATTCCTGGAATGGCTGAAAGTTTAAAAGATCAATAACACCAAAGGTTGGTATGGATATAGAGCAACTGGAACTCTTTTAATTACTAGCGGGAGAGAAACACGGTGAAGCAACTTTGGAAAACTGACAGTTTCTTTTAAGGATAAAAATTCACCTACCTTATAATCTAGTGATTCTGTTTCTATATATTTATACAAGATATATGAAAATATACCCATTATACTATATGTACAAGAATATTCATAATATCTTAATTCACTATAGCCAAACCCCAGAATGCTCAAGAACAGGAAATGAATAAAAAGCTAGTATGCCCATACTATGTAGTACTACTCAGTAATAATAGTATTTGTAGATGAATCTCAAAATTATTATGGCTACTGTAAGAAACCAGAGACAAACAAGTATATTACATGTGATTCCACTTACAGGAACTTCTATAGGTGAAAGTAAGCTATGGTGATGAGTTCAAACAATAGTTGCCTCAGGAAGTAGGGGTGGGGATTGACTGGGAGGAAGGGATGCAAAGGCACTTTATGGGCTGATGGAAATGTTCCTATCATGATAGTGCTGTGAATTACCCAGGTGTATGCATTTGTCAGTTCATTAAACTATAAACATAAGATATACACATTTCACTATATAATTTCGCTAAATATAAAATATGCCTCGGTTTATAATAAATAACTAAAATAAAAATATAAAACAAAAAGAAACCAATATTTTAAGTGTAGATTTTCAAGATTTGTCTGTCAGAATTTCATCCAATGCTATTTTACAATATGAAGTAGAACTCTTCTGAAGAATTATCAAGAACAACCTGAGAGCATCAATTATCTCCATTTTATAGAGTGAAAATTAAGACTCAGGAAGAATATGTAATTTAGTCAAAGCTACACAACTCTTAAAGCAATATATTCAGGATTTTAAATATGGTTACACTGTGATGACAGCCTGAACTCCTTCCCCATACTATGCTGCTTTTACATTTACTATTTTAACTCTGATCTCTCCTACATAATAAGCTTATTTTAGTGAAAAACAAAATTGGTATTATGACTTTTGGGTAGCAAAAAATTAGAAACAGCTTATGATATATATTAATAAAGTAAGACTGTATGATTATGAATTGATTTAATACTGGAATGTAAAATTGACCTAAGAACTTTATGTTGATTGAGAAAAGACAGATAAACCAATGGATGCAAGCATCCTAGTTTGGAAAAACATTGGGAATGAAAGAGAGATACATTGACCATGACAGATTATACTTCTCTATAAGGAGAGGTGAAAAATTATATACATGCTGGAGAATACACAATGATAGTACTAGGAATCACACAGAAGCTATATTATTTTTGTTCTAAGTTTTCAAAATAAATTGTCAGACTTATAAAAGTATAATTTACATACAGTAAAGTGAAAACTTTCTAGATGTCCCCTCGTTCTGTGAGTTTGTAAAAACTCATGCAATTGAATAACCACCACCACAACCGAGATATAAAATACTGTCATCACCTGAAAGTTCCCTGATTAGAGTCTGTTCCTGTCCATCACCCTCAATCTATAGAAACTACTGATTGCATTTTTGCCCTTTAGTTTTGTAATTTTCCAGAATTCAGGTAAATGGAATAATATAGTATGCAGTGTTTGGACAACCACTTTCTTCTACTAGACATCATTATTTTGAGATTACTCATGTTGTAACATGTAACATTAGCTCATTCCTTTTTATTGCTGAGTAGTATGCATTGCATAAATATTCCACAGTTTGCTAATCAATTCACCAGTTCATGGATATTTGTGTTGTTAACAGCTTGAGGGATTATCAGTAGAGCAGCCCTAAATATTGGCATACAAGTTCTGTGCAAACATGTGTCTTCCTTAATCTTGGTTAAGTACCTAGGAGTGGGATTTCTGGATAGTGTAGTAAATGTATGTTTAACATTATAAGACTCTGTCAAACTATTTTGCAATGTGGATGTAACATTTTGTGTTCCCACCAGCAATTATGAGAGGCCAGTTGCTTTCATCCTTACAAGAATGTGTTAACATCAGTTTTTATTTATTTGATCCATGCTAATAAGTATGTAGTATTATCTATATGTAGTTTAAATTTGCATTTTCTTAATGATTTATGACATTCATGTACTTATTTGCCAGTTGTATATCTTCTTCATATAAAGTGCTGTTCAAAACTTTTATGCATTTTAATTAGGTTGTTTCCTTTCTAATGAAATTTGAGTTCTTTATATATCTTGGTTATCAATACTTTATCACCAATATGCTTTACAAATTTTTTCTTTCTGAATGTGACTTGTAATTTTATTTTCTTTTGAAGAAATAATGTTTTTTGAAGAACAAATATTTTTAATGTTTATAACTTCCAGTTTATCAAAGTTTTCCTTAATGAATTGTGCTTTTTATGGCCCATCTTCCTAACAAAAGTTCACAAATATTTCTCCCATATTTTCTAGAAGTTTTATAGCTTTAGTTTTAAACTTAGGTTTATGATTCATTTCAAGTTAATTTTTTGTATAATGCAAGGTATGAGTTGACATTTTTTGCATGCAGATATCCATTGTTTCAGCACCATTTGTTGAAAACAGTATTTTTTTCTCCATTTAATTCCCTTGATAAATACGTCAAAATTGACCTTATGTCAGTGGTTATATTTCTGGCCTCTTCTCTTTTATTCCATATATCAATTGTTCCTCCTTTCACTAATATCACATTGCCTTGATTACAGTAGATTTATATTAATCTTGAAATCAAGTAGTTTAAAACATATATATGTATATATCATCTCCTTTTATTATGTAGTATCTTAAATTTCTGAATACATCTGAATTTTTTCCAGAAATTTTTTCTTCTCAATTATTTCATCTGCTCTATATTTAGTCTAAAATATGAAATATTACCAAATCATGTTTTTAAATCACAATTTAGCACTTTTATAATCCAACATATCCCCAAGATCATTACATCATCACCATTAACAAATAAGGCCTCTATCTTTCTCTAATTTGAAAATATTTCTCTGTATAATTCAATTTGCTTAATATGAATGGTAAGTTATATAGCATACTTATATCAGACTATTTTCAAGAAGACTTGAAATGGATTATGAGAAAGAAGATATGCATATAATAAGACTAATAAAATAGATATTACTAAGTTTTTCCCAGGCCTCTTTGCCTTTTAGGTAAAAATGGGTTCACGGTAGTAGTCATCACTCCGTCAAAGAGAAAAAAATGGTCCCTAACCCTACTTACTCATATAAGAACTTCTAGTCACATTCAAAGTCACTCCCTGTCATTTCTGAGAGTCCCCATGCAGTTGCTAACATGTAATTAAGAACTAGAATGTCGGCCAAAGTTATCCTTCAATGCCTGTCATATTTTCCATTTCTGCTCTGATCCTTAGTCTATGTCAATCTCAGTTTCCCTCAAAGCCACTTGACAAAATCTTACCATTGTACCTTTGGCATATGTTCAATATAAGAGTCAAAAACCCAATAAGACTTTTATAGTTAAAAGAAAGGTCAGTTATATGACTCAATGTTGTAAAGTCAAATGTATAACATTGCAATAGTTTTCACTGAAAGCTCTCTTGTAGAGGGTTCTGTAACATGGTTCAAAGATTTATAATTCTGCCAGTCTAATTGAATCCAATTCAGTATATACAAAGAATCAAGGAACTGGAATAAATATCTACCTCTGAGACTATACATAAATTATTCTTATTCCTTTCCATCAATTTTGAACATACTCAGTGTTCAATTTTTTTAACTATATTATCCTGCTGATATAGTGTTGCCATTTCTACCTATTTGGGACATTGTCAGCCAAAACAAGTATAACTTGAAATTATTAAGTGAGTTACAGTTTGAGTAAACAGAGAATGCCATACTATACTGGGCCTCTAACATACTGCAGGAATCAAATTCAAAGGATTGAGTATTATCAAGTCAATCACTACACCTTTTATACAGATAACCCATCAACTTTATGGAATCTGGCTACTCTTTCTGCCACACTAATGAAACTGCCTTTTTTTAAGATCATTTGTGATCCTGTGAATATCAAATCTAATCATCTATTCCTAGTCTTCAATATCTCTCTGCAGCACTTTATATAATTGACCAGATGATACTTCTTAAATATTTATTCTTCCTTGGCTTACAAAACACAATCTGCAACTAATTCTCTCAAAACTTTCCTCTCATTTCCTTAACCCAGATTTTTTATGATCTGTCATCTGGACAAGTGGCAAACTTCCTATCTTATTTCTGAATCACCTATTTGTTGAGCTTCTAGCTTCTCCCACTGCCAAAAAAAAAAAGTATATTTTCTAAAAAATAAATCATTTGTATCAATTAACTCATAAATTGTCAGATTTGATTAAACAATGCATTTTGAACAAATAAGCTTAATATAGCCCTCTCATGAATTATAAAAAAAAAATAACAAATAGATTTTTAAAATGGCTAAACTGGTCAGATAGGTTCACTGGTGAATTATACCAAACATTTAAGGAAAAAAGTATACCAAGTGTCTACAATCTCTTCCACAAGACAAAAGCAGAAGGAATATTTTCTAACTCATTTTGTGAGGCCAGCATTACCCCAATACCAAATCCAGGCAAAGACTTTACAAGAAAGTATAGACTAATATCTCTCATGAATATAGATTTAAAAATTCTCAACAAAATATTAGCAAATCAAATCCAACAATGTATAAAAAGAATTATACACAATTATACACTACAACCAAGTAGGATTTATCCCAGATATGTAAAACTGGTTCAACATTCAAGTATTATTTAATGCAATTTATCACATCAATATGCTAAAAGAAAAATCACATGATCATATCAATAAATGCAGAAAAAACATTTGACAAAAGCAAACACCCATTTATAATAAAAATAAAAAAGTCTTTTTAAGAAATGGTGCTGGAACAACTAGATATTCACATGCAAAAAAATGAATCTAGACACATATCTTACACCCTTCAAAAAATTAACTCAAAATGGATCATAGACCTAAATGTAAAGCACAAAACTATAAAATTCCTAGAAGATAACAAAGGAGAAAATCTAGTTGACTTTGGACATGGCAATGACATTTTAGATACAACACCAAAGGTACAATCCATGAAGGAAATAATTGATATATTAGATTTCTCAAGAGCAACATTAATTTAGAAGAAAATTATGTTTTTCCTTCAAATTTCTGAGGGAAAATAATTTTACACCTGGAATTTCTATATCCGGCAATATTTTCAATTAAGTAGAGGCTAAAATAAAAGCATTTCTGATAGGCAAGTTCTCAAAATTTTGATCTCCCATACACTCTTTTGCAGGAAACTACTGGAGGATGTGCTCCACCAAAAAGAGATAGTAAACCAAAACAGAATGTGGTAGACGCTCTCAGGAGCTGTCCAGATTCCTCCTTATTAAGGTCATATTTCTTCAGCTGTTGGCAGAGAGCCTTCATCTTTTGATCCCTTTAGGAACTGCCTCAGGTGCAGAGACTTGCCTTACCCAAGATAATGGCATTTACCTGGGTGGGTCATATCAAAGACATGACCAAAGTGTAGTTATAAAGACCTGCACATTTTGACTTACCCTGGGACAACTCCTGAAGAGCGATTCTAACTCTAGGACTTCTTGTAGGATCAGCCAAGTTTCATTGAACCCATACTGCAAATCAACCTTCCCCTCTGACAAGGCTTGCTTCTTCCCCTCTCTTCCCACTGGTTGATTCCAATGTATGTCTTAATGAACGTTCTACACCCAGATCAACCTCAGAGTCTGGAGAACCCAGCCTGTCTCACAAATAATGGAATGAGATTCAAAAACAAGAAGTTTAATAAAGAGCAAGATGAAGATAATCACTCAGATAATGGTGAAGGGAAATCCTAGGTCAACATCCATACAGTGGACTCAGAGAGCAAACAGTTCTGGCTAGAGCAGAAAGTCAAAGCATTCCAGGAAAAAAATATCCGATAAAAAGGTGAAATTTATAGCATTCTGAATATTTTGATCATGTTGTGAAGAGATTTATTTTTTTGTGATAAATGCTGGGGATGAAATAATTATGACCATAGAAAACAAAGCACAATCAGAGACAACTTGCAATATGTGGGGAAAATGAATGTTGTTCCAGAAAGTAAATGTAATCAATAATACCTTTCACAAGTCAAATAAGAATAATATGCATGGTCATAATAATGCAAAATTGAATATTAAGCTCACCAAAGTTTATTACCTAACTGTTCTGTGGAGGAAGTATATTAGATATCAATTATTCACTTTTGGAATAATCAAGTATTTCATTTTGAGATATCAATAGATAATGTTGAAAACTGAAGAGCCATGTATACAAATTTTGCAAGATATTTAGTGATGTAGAAAAAAGCAGCAAAAAGTTCAAGATGAGAAATGGAGGGAAGGGATGAGAAGTTCATAGTTTTAAACTTAGAAACTATTAAAAATATACATTTATAATTTTTGTTAAAATATTCTCAGGAACATTTTGTCTTATTAACTTACAATAGTTTCCAGTATATTTGTCTCCAAAATGCTAATTCCCCTTTGTTGTGGTCTGAATAGGTGTGTTCCCAAAAATTCATCCAATGTGATGGTATTTGAAGATGGGGCCTTTGGGAAGTAATCAAGTTTGGATGAAGTCATGAGAGTGTGGCTTTCAGGATGGGATCAGTGCCCTTATAAAAAGAGACACCAGAGATCTCTCTCTCTGAACACGCACAATGAAAAGGTCATGTGAGCACACAGAGAGATGGTGGCTAGCTATAAGCCAGGAAGAGAGCTCTTGCCAGAAACTGATGATGCTGGCACCCTGATCTCAGACTTCCAGCCTCCAGAACTGTGAAAAAGTCAATTTTTGTTGTTTAAGCCACCAGTCTATGGTATTTGGTTATGGCAGCCCAAGCTGATGAATACACCCTTAATAGCATTTCAAATTTTTTCGTATGCATCTTATATTCCAGGCACACAGTTCTCCAAACATGCCATACTTTTCATTCCTCTATACCTTATTAGCTTTCAACTTGTTTTCCCTTTTGCTATAATGATTTTGCTTACTTAATACATTTGGCAAACTCCTCATTCTTTTCTTTTCAAGTCCCAAATCAATCAACTGTACCACTTCCAGGAAGATTTACCCAACTCATCTGAACAGAATTAAGCACTCTTCTTACTAGTACTTAATCGTATTGAACATATTTCTATTATAGAATTATCATGTAGTGTTATGTTTTAATTATGTTTGCTTGCATATTTTTCCAAGTGACTACAGATTCTAAAAGTAGGAATATTATTTATTAATCTCTGAATGAATTGTTGTCTAACACAGTGATTGTTATACATAGAAAATCTTGCTAACTTCAATCAACACACAAAAAAATAATGTTTTGATAACTTTGCCTCAACTTCATTCTATGTATCTGCAATTTGTCTTTTCCTCTTGGCTGTTTCCCTCTACACATCATTTGTTTATCTGTAGTATTTGGAAAATTTCTGTGACCTTGTAAAAAAATAATCCAAGAATTCAACTCATAGAACACACATAAAAATCTGTTTTAACATCCAAAACTATATTTACTTTTGATTTTTAAATTGAAATAAGTGGACTTATATAAAATTGAAAGAACTTTTAAAATAAAATTATGTTTTCTTAAAGTGGAAGAATTATAAAATTCCTCACATGTTTTTGATATCAAAGACTAAATATCAGTATTATTGGTGTACAAAACTTCTGAGACAATTCTCTTTAAAACAAATTTTGATGAAGTTTTACAATCTCATCTGGTTACTGCGGTGATGAGTTAATCTGCAATGTAATTTTGTGTATTAGCACTATTGCCTGTTTCTTACATTTGCTAATAGAACTATAATTGAAGTATGAGGAAGAATATAGAAATCTGATATTATACGATGATTTGTAAATGTGTGTTGTTGAAATACTAAGCAAGTTAAAACTTTATATACATTTACAATATATATATACACAACGATGTTTACCCAACAACTTCAAATATCTCTTTTCTAAAAGATTTCAAAAATATCAGTCTCAATCTCTTATCCTGCTCCACTGGGATCATTACAGGACATATTTCCAAGTACAGGAAACATGAAAATAGTAATAGTCAGTCAGCGTTTTCTATGAAAAAGCCGATTTAGCAGTAGCCAACACTCTACTGACAGACTTAGTTGGGTATGCACTGTGAGGTAGAGGTACCTAAAGCAGTTGCTTCCAATTACCTAACACAATTGTTACTGAGACCACTAACATTACCCCCTGCCTCCCACCTCTTTATTTAGGTATAATCTACATGTAATAAAATTCACCCATAGAAGTTCTGAGTTTGATGAACTTTGAGATCTGTATTCAGTCATGTAACCACTGCCTCAATCAAGATATAGAATATCACTATCACCCCAAAGGTTTTCTTTTACCTTTTACATCTCCTGAAACCAGTTAAATATTTTTGTTTACCATTTCACCCATTCCTTCCTCTTTATGATATATTATATCCAGTTCATTTACAGCATGACTCTGGAATAAACTGCTATTTTCTTAGGTGAATCAATTCTTTCTCAAATCACCTTCTGGGTTCTGGCTTCCACAGAGTTATTCTGAATGACACAACTCATATATGACCCATCACATTCTTTCATACTGAACTCAGGAAGGGTTTACATAACTAATCCATCTACTGCAGAGCTTATTTTTAAATGAAGACTCATATCCCATATGTAATTTTTAATTTTAGGTCCCACACAAATTATTAAACTCAGAGTCATTTCAAAATTGCCGACAGCCACTGCCCTGAGTTCAAATCTTCAATTCACTTGCCAAGTGCCATACAAGTCATTAGAAATGAAAAGATAACTCAGAAAAAATATACATTAAAATACATGAACTTAAAATATATAAACAATTGAATTTATCACTTACAGAGACAATTTTAAATATTTATATAGAGAAAACAGCACTGATTTCTACATTGATATATTAATCTTGTTATTTAAAGTCTCCTAAAATACAATTATCAAAAATCTAAAATACTTTTGATAAAAATACTAGATTAAATGTCATAAGATTAGCAATAAAAATAAAATTAATGTAACATTTTTTGCAGATATAGAATTAAAATATTCCAATGACAGGAAACAGGTGTCCAACAATTACTTCAGTTTTCAGTTCCATAGTTAATAATGATCACAGACAGTCTAAGAGCCTAAACAGGAGGGAAAGCAAGAAATTGAAAGTTATGGAGACATGTTCCCTTAAAAAAGTTAAAAAAATAAATTTATGTTTGGCCCTAAAAGGAGGCAAGACTAAGGGCATTCTTGATAGATATCTTGAAATGGTTCATGGGTTCCCGTTAAAATGAATGAGAAGACAGGATGTATGTTTCTCTAGAAGGCTGAACTTGATTGACTAAATGATGACAGAAGCAGAATTTACAAAAAAAGGAAAATTTGTCCATATAATAGGCAAGAATATCTGTCTAAATTAGTGGTCTCAGCCTGGCGTGATTTTATGCCAAATGGGACATTTGGTAAAGTCTGGAGACATTTTGTCACAAGTCTGAATGGGGGAGGGAGAGTGTCCCTGGTATCTAGTTTGCTGATGCTCAAGGTGCTGACAAACATCCTACAGTGCATAGGTCAGCACCTACAACAGAGAATCACCCAGTCCGAAATGGCAACAGCACCAAGACTGAGAAACCCTGGTCTAAATTATGGAAATGTACAGGAGGGAGGTCAGCTGCCCAACAGATTCTGGGATGTCCCTTTCCTGACATTACTCACGAAAAATCTCAGCAGCTTCTTTAAGTATTGTTATATGATCCTTCTCTGGGTTCCTATACTCAAGAAACTTGCATTCTACTTTGTAAAGTAAGACATACATGTACGAGAAGATAAGCACCAAATAAAACAGAATGTGTAAATTAAATAGGTACCCTAAGACTTCAAAGGAAAAGAGGGAATCTAAACATGAGGATTAAGTGTACAGATTCTGGATACTCTCTTTGAATTCCGACCCTAACTGTAATATTTTCTAATTAGGAGACTTGGAGCAAAATATCTGGCTTCTGAGAGCTTCCGAATTCTCATCTGTAAAATAAAGACCTAAAGTTTAGGGTATGTGTAGGAAAAAGTAAATTAATATCTGAAAAGTGCTTATAAGGATGTCTGGCATGTAATATTAGCTATTATGATGATGATGATGGCACCAAGAGATTCAGAGAAATTTTATGGAGAAGATGAGATTTGAGTTGAAATTATAGAATAGATAGACTTTAGACGGTTTATAAAAGAAAAAAAAAAACTGGTATTTTGTAGGAGGAGAGCATTAGGCCATAAAGAATGAAATACACTACCCTCCTCACCCCATCTCTTTTCATTGCTTCCCTCAGGGCTACCTCCTTCTGTTCTCTCCAGAAGTTCTTATGTGGTCATTTCCAACCTGAACCAAGATGCTACATAGTGTGGCTCAAGTAGGGTAGTAGAGGGTAACACAAAAATTAACATTTTAATGTCATAAAAAAATTTTTTTCTGCATTTCATATGTCAATGTATTTCAGCTGCTAAAAATAAACTTTTTTTTAAAAAAATTAATTAATTTATTTATGGCTGTGTTGGGTCTTCGTTTCTGTGCGAGGGCTTTCTCTAGTTGCGGCAAGTGGGGGCCACTCTTCATCGCGGTGCGCGGGCCTCTCATTATCGCGGCCTCTCTTGTTGCAGAGCACAGGCTCCAGACGCGCAGGCTCAGTAGTTGTGGCTCACGGGCCTAGTTGCTCCGCGGCATGTGGGATCTTCCCAGACCAGGGCTCGAACCCGTGTTCCCTGCATTGGCAGGCAGATTCTCAACCACTGCGCCACCAGGGAAGCCCCAATAAACTATTTTTGATGTTTATAAAGTATTGTTTAAATTGACAGGTATCAATTATGTAATATCTCATATGAATTAAAGGATTAAGCTAGTATAAAAAGTATTTCATTTTCCAAGTGCATTATACTTTTATGCCAGAAGCAAACAAACAGAAAAGCTGCACAGTTCTCAGTGTCATGGTGAGTTGCTTATGTCCCTCTCCCCTGTGTGGGTTTGATCATATATTTTAGAAGGGGGCTAATTCATCTGTTAAACTAAAATACAGAATAAATCTGCCTGTGTCTCATTCAAACATCACAGAAACATCATAATACATCTTTATCTGGAAAACAGAAAGAATTCTATACATATCCTAAATTGAGACAGTATAATAAATAAAATGAAATACCAAGTGCATTCATCTACATAAACAGGCAATTTTTAAAATAATTTAGTCTCAATAACAAATATTGTTTTCCTAGAAAATAAGTAAGATTGGAGAACATAAGCAATTTCTTCCAAGGTCATCCAGCACAATGTTTTTAAGAGTTGAATCAGAAATGCAACCTCAATTTGCAACAAGATTTTCAAACTTGTCAATTCTATAAATCTTATGGATTGCTTTTGGGGTCAGGGACCAAAATCCCTGGTATAAGGTGGTAACACAGATAAATCATTGCTTGTCATAGCCACACTTTATTTTTTAGAATTCTTGCTTTCGAAAGTCTACACTCCCAGAGCATATTATTTTTTTCTTCTGTACAGTTTTCATTACCTATTACCCGCATGAATGAAAAACTGAAAAATCTTTAAAATCTTGTTAATACCTGACAACTTTAAACGTTTTCAAAATTTTTTTTGACAGAGAAAAATGTAGAATCTAAATAACAAAATCTCTGGAATGAACATAAAGCCAATAAATATCGTACAAATGGAAAGCTTTATGAGCCAAATAATTTTGAATAGTGATTTAAGAGAGCGCAGAAAGGAGAGCATTATACTATACATGTTTATATACATATATGCATCTTTTGTGTATTAACTTTGTGGGAATCTGCCAATATTTCCTCTTTTAGCTCTACAGAAGAGCTCAATCACAAGTGTCTTTCTACTTTAAATGGTCTCAGGATATTTTGAGAGAAATTTTTAAATTGTTTTTATGTTCTGCCAACATAGCTATAGTTGAGAAATAGAGTAGAAAATGCATATAAATTAGGTTATTTTGCAAATTGGTAACATCTTCAATATTATCTTACTCTTTTTAATGGATTTAAATTAGAAACACTAATGACTATGTTAGCATATTTTGTGCTCAGTGGGAGACACCATGGAAGGGATCTTTGGATATATTTGGAGAGTGATAAACAGTTGAATATCATTAGCACCAAAATCAAAATAATATTTCACTGAAAATATAGAGTTTTAAAGAAATGTCAACTGCATCTCAGAGAATTTTAAATAAATGTATGGGGTAGTTGTAAACCATTCTAAAATGAAGAACTTATTGAAAAGTATAATTTTCCTCTACTAACTTAAAGTTAAAAAAAAATCTATTCCTCTCTGAATCATTCTCAAATGAGCTCTGTCCTGTGTTAGAAAAATATTATCCTAGACATATTTATTTGCCAGGTCAAGAAATCATTTGCTTATATTCATTCCTTTGCTTTCTTTTAGATGATTCTTTTTATATTTGAAAACTGGAATATGAACTGCTGGAGTCAAAGCATGTATGGTTACTCAAACAGAAGTATTCTCCACTGGGATTTCACGACATGCACAAACGGGAATTTCACGGAATGTAAATGCAGCAAACACAGCTAAGGGGACTAGAGCTGGGAATAAAAAATCAGAAACAAGCTTCTCTCTTTCTCAAGCACCGCATGATCTCCGTTTCTGCTTCTCTTGGCAGGACTGTTGTATTTTCCTTTCTTTTTTTCCTACAGGTTAGTATTCTCTGTCTGAACATTATAGACTTTAGCCATCCAGGCAAGTAACCGATGTGTTTTATAAATTCAGCTTAGTGCTAACTGCCCAGCTGCCCTGAGTTCTGCTATACCACAGGTTCCGACTACCTAGGATGGAAAACATTAATCCAGATCAGCTCTTTGTCTTCCTCTGGTTAGTATCCCTAAACGTGATGCATTCAACTAAAGTGACCACAAATATGGTCATGAAGCAAAATCATTGATTCATCCAAGAAATATTTATATTTACTAGGTGATGAACACTGTGCCTAATGAAGATAAAAAGGCAGTCTTTGATCCAATGAAATACAGTTTAGTGGAACAGAGTCTTTTTTTCAATAATCACATTAATTAAAGCATAATTGCCTGAGAAAAACTCAAAAGGAAATTGAGTGTTCTGGGAGAAAAATCTGCATTTCTGTGAAAGTTCATGAAAAAGGAAATTCATTGATTTGGAAGGTCAGGGAAAGTTTTTCTGAGGAAGTGAAGTTAGAAATGTGTTTAGAATAATGAATAGGAGTTCACCAAGTTAAGGAAGAAAGAGAAGGTAAGAACAGCATTCCTGAAAAAGAAAAACATGTGCAAAGGCCCTGTGGTAGAAGACAGAAGAGTGCACCCAACATATTGTGAGAAGGGCTCAGTAGCTGTTGAAGAGAGAAGAATGTGACTGGATTCAGTAGAGCCTGAAGTGGTAAGCAGGGGCCACTTCACTTGATCTTACTAATCTTTATTTGTCTTTATTCTTCATCCTTAGAACAATGGAAGCCTTAGAAGAATTTTAAACACGTCGGTAACTTACTGAGACTTTTGTTTGAAAGATGTCCCTAATTGCAGTGAAGAGACTGTATGGAGGAAGAAGTAGATGTAAGACCAATTGGTAGGCAAGATAATAGTGCAAATAAGAGATGATAGAAGTTTGGCTTAAAGACATGGTAGTAGGAATAAAGGAGTGTTTAGAATTGAGAGATATTAAAGAACAAAACAGATATGACAAGGCTTATGTTCCACCCTAGGAATGGGAGACCATGCTAGAAAAGGGGAAAGGGACAGAGCATGTAAACTTACTGATATGTCTGTAGTACCCAAATAGCAAGGATTAAAGATGCCCATATTATAGGTTCAATTGTTTCCCCCCATGAAGGGTGTGGTGAAGTCTTAACCCCCAATGCTTCAGGATGTGACCTTATTTGGAAGTAAGGTCTTTACAGGGTAACCAAGTTAAAATGAGGTCACTAAGGTAGGAACTAATCCTGTATGACTGGTGTCCTTACAAAAGGGGAAATTTGAACACAGAGGCAGAATGCACAGAGGGAAGGTGACGTGAAGACACACAGGGAAAAGATGGCCATGTTACTGGTGTGTTACATATACAAGCCAAGGACTGCCAAAAATTGTCAGTAAACCACCAGAAGCTTTGAAGAGGCAAGAAACGACATTTTTCCCTACAGGTTTCAAAGGGAACGTGGCTGTGCTGAAATCTTGATTTTGGACTCCTATCCTCCAGAACTGTGAGATAATATATGTCTGTTGTTCTGAGCCACATAGTTTGTGGCACTTTGTAACAGCAGCCCTAGGAAACTAATACAAGCTATAATCCTGGAAAGGATTTACCTGACCCCTCTGAAGATTTATCTTATAAATTTGATATTATTGTTAGTGCTCTTAAAATGCCTGAAGCAATAATGACACATCAGATTTTATACTGTAGAATGTATAAATTTCATACCTTCAATGAGTCACTGATTTTACATAACTACTTATGCCTTTAGTTAAGATATCAGGTTATAGAAGGTCTAGTTTTCAGATATGTCACCATATTTTTTATGCCATCATTTTTATTCAATAGTAAATGTGCTCATTTGAAATCAGCTTGAAAGACATGCAAAAGATGTTTAGGCCAAATAGAACTCACTAGACTTCTAGTTAAAGATGGTCTGGTAGGCAGAATTCTACAATGGTTCCCAAAATCTCTACTCCCTGATATACATCCCTATATAATCCTCTCTTCTCAATGGGACTTGTGAATATAACAGAATTTTACTCCTGTGACTAGGTTACATTATACGGCAAATGTAAAAGGGATTTTGCAGATGTAATTAAGATCCCTAATTAGCGGATTTGAGATCATGGAAAGAGATACTGTCTTGAGTGGGCTCAGCTGATTTGGTGAGCATTAGAAAGGGGGTCCAGACCTTCCCTGGAAGGAGAGATTTGAAGTGTTTTTGCTTCTCCAAAAGTTCTTTTCACTTCTCCAACACATCCATGGGTAATGTCCATTAACAAAAATTCTAGATTATGAGTTTATAACAATTTTCAGAAGTTATCGCCTTCTGCATACAGCTCACCTTGTACCCCGTATCATATAATGACAGACACCCAATATTTTAACTTCCCATTTACCAAGGGCCTCAGAAGAATGTAATGGGAATAGTATGGAGCTTATCAAATGAGACCATAGACCAATTCCACTCACTCTTATGTGTCACTTTATTTCTTTATACTATTGCTAGTTATTACCTGCACTTTTGTGACATGAACTGGCTTATCCAAAACCACTGGAACTTCAGTTTTCTTGTCCCGGAAAAAATGTATAGCAATGAAAAGATGCTCAACATTATATGTTATATAGCAACAAAAAGAAAACTAAAACCTGATTAAAACATAGACCGATGACCTTAATAGACACCTCACCAAAGGTATACAGATGGCAAATAAGCATATAGAAAGATGTTGTTCCTCATATGTAATCAAGGAAATGTAAGTTAAAACAAAATGGCACACCACTACACACCTATTATAATGGCTAAAATCCAGAACACTAACAGCACCAAATTCTGACAAGGATATGGAGCAACAAGAACTCTCATATATTTCTGGTAAGAATGCAAAAGGGTTCAGCCACTTTGGAAGACAGTTCAACTGCTTCTTACAAAACCAGACATACTCTTATCACACCATCCTGCAATTGTGTTCCTTGGCATTTACTAAAATGCAAAAACTGCAAATTCTTATAGGGACTAGAAAGGTAAAATAGTGTGAGCAGATTAGGTATGAAGTAATAGGAAATAGTGAAGCCTGTGCTGTCACACTGTGTCTGTTCACCTAAAAGCACTTATGAATAATTTTAAAGATAATCCCACTGTCCTGACCAAACAAAACTCATCTGCTGGCCTGAATTTAGGTCTCTGGTTTGTAACAACTACTTTATATGTTTATACGTTAATTAAATTTCTTGAGATATTTAAGGGAAACTGGCAAAAAAGAGTAAGTTACTATGAGGTAGTAGAGGAGTGAAAGACCATTTCATTCAATTTATAGGTGAGATTAATCTGGAGTGAAAATGGTATCCCCTAAACAGAATTGGATTTTTAAGTTAAACTAAAGTATGTAGAAGAAATTATACAGATGAAACTGTTTTTAAAATGAAGTGAAAATCTTGTCCTGGAAATTAGGAACAACTGGAATCAGGGTGGTTGGTGGGCAAAGAGTTTGGAGAGGACAAAGAATTCAACTTCTATTGGCTAAAACACAAATATAAAGCAAAACTTTTAGCTGTTTTTCTGATATCCCAGTGGCTCTTGCTCACAAACAAAAGAAACAACTCTCTGCTCAAGGAAAGATATCACCTTCTATACTGCATTTTAAAAAACCACATAAACTAATACGCTTAATAATATAATCTAAAGTGTAATTATAGTATGTGTTGCTGTATTATTCTTCTGCCGTTACATCCTGCATCACTTGATAGGAAAACATGTCCTCACTGTCCTTACTTGATTCTGAAGGAACCACTTGAAATAATTTGGAGATAGATAAGAACGCTGAACCTTAAAGAAAAATAAACTATAAGTCCAGAAATGAAACAGAGAAAATTGGGAAATAGGTGCTAATATGAAGAAATGAAAAGTAGGGTCAGACAAGAAAAAATGTTTTATGGCTCAAACTCCACTTCAACATTAGTTCCATGTGGAAATAAATTATTTTGTAATTTGCTTGAGTCTACTTTTTTGACCTTATTAATATTTTTAAATACCTTCTTCATTTCCTGAGAATCACATTGTGGTGATTGTAGGAATGATTTTTCCAAGAAGCATCAAGGAAAAACTAAGGACAAAGAAGCAATATTCCACCTTCCTTATCTATATCTACCATAATTACTTGGTTTTGCTGCAAAACATATTCATTCTCAAAATTCATAAACCCTTATTACTCCTTTAATTTTTGTATAACTGATATTCTGAGGAATTTCTCTAAGTCACTCATTTCCTTTCACCAGTGCCTCTGAAATTTATAAAGAACAGAGAGGTGGAGAAATGACTGGACAGGTTTTACACACCAAGACCCTTCACCGCAGATGTGGTAGTGAGTCATTCTTGATCACTTACTCTTAGAAATAGACAGAGGTTTTCGTTTTAGCACAGGTCAAGGGATGTAATTGAACAGAGCCCTTCATGGTGAGGACTATCTCTGACTCTTCTTGACTATCTCTAACTCCACGGGCCTACGTGACAAAGCCTTGAAAACCATCATTCTTCCTCCCTACAGGACAGTATGCCAGTCTTACCTCTGTTGCCTAAAGCTGATACGGGCTTGAGTAAGAGAGCAGGGTAGTCACTAAGCCCTGCAGCTTCTTATTCTAGCTCATTTGCCTCTGTCTATGTTGGAGCCTAGTGTCAGGCCTCTGATTCTTCCTTTCTCTCATATTTGCTGAGAAAGTGTAGGTATGGATATGAAGTCACTGATCTAAGATGACAAGAGAACATATAGGAAGCCAGAGTGCAAATACCTCTATTCTGGCAGTGTGCTTGTTAGCTTTGTTATTGCTATGATTCTTGTCTTAAACTCTTGTGTCTATACTTGTCACTATAAACCTACTTGATTTCATGGATACTATTCTTCACTACTGTCAGTTTAAAATATCTGAAAAACCTTCAGAAATAGTATGCTCACTTGTGACTCAGCTCTTTTCTAGGTTCTGATAATTGTAGCTTGGTTTTGAACAATGAAATTGGCAAAAGTCCTAGTTGTTATTCTAACTTCCTGGTCTTCATAACCTAGACTTTCCTACTCTTGGTCATCACTGGAGTTAAATTGTTAAGGGTAAATATTGGGTTAGCCAAAAAGTTCGTTCAGGTTTTTCTGCAACATCTTACGGAAAACTCGAACGAACTTTTTGGCCAACCCATATAATAGAAATTGAGAACACTTCTGGAGTCTGCGAAAGCTTTAAGGCATAAAGCCAAAGCTTTCTATTTTTTTATTCTAAATAAACAGGTTTAAGGTAATTCTCTCTAATTCTTTATTTCATTATGAATGTAATAGAAAAATCCAGTAACAAACTATTTTCCCCTGGAGGTGTATTTAATTTATGTAATAATGCATGTATTCATTCGTCCAGAGACTACTCTATGTAATGGTGACAAAGAATGAACTAAAAGAAATGGTTCTTGACCACAAGAAGACTCTGAGCTTAAAGACTGTGCTGCCTCACTCTCTCCTCCTCTCCCTCCCTCTCCTTCCTTTCCTTCTCCTTTGCAGGCAATTGTGCATGTGCTCTCTCTCTCTCTCTCTCTCTTAATATCCTCGTGTAGCTACCTTGTTTCTTTATATAGTGTCTGGTCTCAAGAGTGAATCAAAAGAACATGTCCCAATGTATACATGCTTATCAAGTGCCTGTTTGCATTATGCCTTCTAATGTTAAAATTGGATAAATCCTAAATCGGTGTGGGAGAAAACTATATCAGGGCATGAATACCATCAGGCTTGAGGGAGTCACATCGCCAAAAAAAAAGCGTCTACCACAGCCTCCTTAAAAAAAAAAAATTGTCTATGTTTCTTGGAAGATCTTTATGCTGACACAACATAGTTTCATTAAAATTAGTAAATGTTAGAAATTAATCTTTTCAATTAATAGACAAAACACTGTCAAATGGAATTCCATATTTCAGTTCAACTGGACATTACTCTTTATCTAGATACAGTCATTTCTATGCATTAAATCTTTTATCCCGCCTACATTTTGAATATATGTTTTTGGATAATGTTTTCTTCTTTCAGATAATTTACATTTTCTATATGTTGTTAGCTATTTTTATATTTTTATTTGCTAAATTGATAAATATTAGTGATGCATCAAGCTAGCTTATGTTGAAAAAGCTAAAGTATAGCTATGTTTGTGTCTGTTTCTTCTCAAAGAAAATATAACCAATATGTTTGTGTTGTAATTTCCCATACATTTCTACTACAACTTGCTGGGTTTTAATTTCTTATAAAGTTTCATAAAACTTTCCATGATACTAATACACACACAATTTTAAGCCTACAACTTAGGAGCTCCTTTGAGCAGAGAAATGATCTATCTGAATGTCAAAATTGCTGTTCACAAGCCACACATCATTCTAAATTAATGCTATATCTAGCTGCAAGATAAAAATTTTAAAAAGACATTACAAGTTTGAGACATTTTAAATGAAGCATGATAATGGTGTTGAGAAGCAATGCAATTTCATATTTGAGTAAAATAACATTTTTATAGCACATGGGTGTAAGGACAAATTCCAGCATAAGCTCACAAAGGAGTGAGAGAATTCCAAACGGTTTTAAAATATTACCTGACTTTCTAATTATGATTGCGACAGGTTTATTTTTTGCCAGAAAATGAAAATATATTCTTTGTTTCAAAGAAATCATTGGAAGTCTATATTTTTTTAAATTAAAACTTTATGTTACTAAAAATGTACTAACTTATTAATTAGCGATACCATAACGTGTCAAACTGTAATGGATAATCAGTAAATCATCTATAAAATAAATTTGTCATTGATTGAATAAACTGAATGACTCTCTTCTCTATTATTTGCAGTGTCAAATTACCCTATGTGCTTTATTTTTCTCTCTTTTTTAAGGTAAACTGTTAAAATGAAAAAGATGGAGAAAGGTAAAATCTTAAGTGTACTTTGATGAATTTACACAAGGTGAACATACCCTTGTAAAAATCACCCACATCAAGAAACAAAATATTCGTAGAAACAAAAGGTTCACGCTCATTTCCCCACTCATTCATTACTGTATATTGATGAAGTTAAGCACTTTCCTAATTTCTATCACAACAGATTTGGTTTTGTCTACTGCAGAAAATCATGTGAAGAGAATACATATGAGTACATAGAGTACTCTATGAATACATAGAGTACACAATAGAAACTATGTTATTTCTATTGTGACTGACTTCTTTTACTCTAAATTACGTTTGTGATATTCATTCATGTAGTTGTATATAGTAGTAGTACATCTGTTTTCATTTCTATGTAGTCTTACATTCTATAAAATTACCCTGAGAGAGAGAAATACTGTATGTTTTCACTTGTATGTGGAATCTAAAAGTTAAAACAAATGAACAACTATAACAAAACAGAAACAGACTCACAGATACAGAAAACAGATGTTTGGGTTTGTGACTACAAAATATCATTAATTTTGCTGTTGCCACAAAATGGATTGCAATTTTTCTTCCCTTTAAATTTTTCACCTTTCATTGGAATCAACAAATTTTGTGTGATATAACAATGCATATTACATGTTACTTAGTAAAATTTCAAAACAAGGATTTTAGTAATATTCAATATTAAGTTCAAATAATCTACAAATGCCAAGTCATAGAACAAACCAACCTTCCCTTTTTTCTGAGCTTCTTCAAAACTTCATAACCTGAAAAAGCGATAAGAATCACGACAGAAGCTATGGGGAAGCTTAACTATCTACTAGAAATGAAAAATAAACATCCTGAGCAACACTCTTTCACAGGTTATTCCAAATAGAGTCTAGAAAAAGACAAGTCTCTTTGTTTTACATCATTAATAAAATTCTATTTTTCAAATAGATCTTTTTTTAGAGCAGTTTTAGATTCACAGGGAAATTGAGAAGGTACAGAGATTTCCCATTTTTCTCCCTGTCCCACAAAGGCACAGCTTCACCCCACATCAACACCCCCCACCATAGAGGTACATTTGTTACAACTGATAAACCCATATTGATAAATCTTTATCACCCAAAGCCCATTGTTTAAATTAGGGTCCACTTTGGTGTTGTACATTCCATGTCTTTGGACAAATGTATAATGACGTGTAGCCACATTTATAGTGTCATGCAGAATAGTTTTATGGCTCTAAAAATCTTCTGTGCGCCATTTATTCACTCCTCCTTCCCCTTAACTCCTGGCAACTTTTTATTATCTCCACAGTTTTGTCTTTTCCAGAATGTCATAGAGTTAGAATCATATAGTATGTGGCCTTTTCAGTTTGGCTTCTGTTACTTAATAATATACATTTTAAGTTTACTCCATGTCTTTTCATGGGTTGATAACTCATTTTTATTTTTAGCACTGGATAATACTCCTGGGTCTGAATGTATCATAGTTTGTGTATTCACCTTCTAAAGGACATCTTGGTTACTTTTAAGTTTTGTCAATCATGAATAAGCTACTATAAACCTCTGGGTGCTGGTTATTGTATTGATATAACTTTTCAACTCCTTTAAGTAAATACCAAGGAGTGTGATCATTGGATTGTATGATAAGACGATGTTAACTTTTATAAGAAATTCCCAACTGTCATTGAAAGTGTCTGTACCATTTTTCATTCCCATTAACAAGGGAGAGGTCCTTTTACTCCACACCCTCACCAGCATTTGGTGTTGTCAGTGTTCCAGATTTTTGCCATTCTAACAGCTGTGTAGTAGTATCTCATTGTTGTTTTAATTTACATTTCCCTGATGACATATGAGGTGGGACGTTTTTTCATAGGTTTATTTGCCATCTGTATATCATCTTTGGTGAGATATCTGTTAAGGTCTTTGGCCCATTTTTTAATCCAGTTGTTCATTTTCATATGGTTGAGTTTCAAGAATTCTTTGTATATTTTGGATAATAGTCCTTTATCAGATATGTCTTTTGCAAATACTTTCTCCGTTCTGTGGGAGTCTGTTTGTTTGCCATTACTACTAAATTTCTATGTTGTTTTGTAAGGATTTCCCAGTACAGTAAAGCAGGATTAAAAAATAAGACTTTTAAATATTGGAAAGGAATAAATAATCATTATGGTTGGTAATTTATACAACAGTCTACAGAGGAACACAAGATACTAGTTGAAAAATTATTAGATATTACAAGATATTTCAATTTATATAACCCATTAGTTTTTTTCTTCATCAGTACTGAAAGAAAAATGTAAAGAATAAGAGGACGGAAGGGAAGGAGGATGTTTACAAACACAATACAAGCCTATAAAAGATTTGGTAATAACCTGTTTTGAAATGTCCAAACCCAGGGTGAGGAACAATTCATAATGAAGAACATATTAGAAGGCCGAATAATAGCAATATATGCCAGATTAATGCATTGAAGCATTTAATGTAATAAATGTTTCTTTTCATATTTAAATTTTTTTCTCAAATATTTCAAACAAGGCCTTTGAAGTAAACTTCTGACTCTAAAAGAGTATCTGGAAGAGAAAATGTACAAGGAGGAATAAGGAAACATTTTTCAAAGACTAGTGAAGTTCTTAATTTACCAAGTCTCAAGGCTAATGAAAGGCACAAGTCTTCAAAAGGAAAGACCCTGCAAAGTGCTAACCAAATAAAAAGAAAACACTCTCACTTAGATATCAAAATATGATAACAACAATGTTAAATAAAGCCATATGATATCGGTGCTAAAAGTAGATACCAAAAAATTTAAAAGAATGAAGTAACCATAGCAGAATTAAGATATATGTTTTATATATACATGCTTGCGCACATGCATACACACAAATATACACATACCTATACAGATAGAGAGGTTTAGTATAGGATAAGTGTAGTATTTCAAATAACATACAAATGTTCAGAAACTGGCCTTGGGAAAATTACTATACATATGGAGAAGAACTGAGTTAAATATCTAATTCATACCACACACAAAAATCCATTTCAGTTGGTTAAGAATCAAAATGTATAACACAAAATTGTAAAAGTACTAAATGGCATTAAAGGAAGAAAATGCAGGATAAAACTATAATAATCTGGAGTTAGATAAAATGTTCTAAAAATATATGAAACCAAAAATTACAAAGGAAAGTTTACTTAATCATATTAAAAAATCTCTGCAGCAAAAGACACAATAAAAGGGTTAAAAGATAAACAACAAACAAGAAAAATATAAAATTATTCTAAAATCTCTAACAAAATTAAATACGAGACACTTTGGCAAAGTAAATAAATAATCAAAAGAAGAAAAATACAAATGCCAAATTAATATGCATGAACACATTTGGCCTCACTAGTAACAAGGAAATGTAAATTAAAGCCACAGTGAGATAACACCTCACTCCTGTTACATTGGCAATAATTATAAAACACTGTAATATTCCCTGATGGCAAGTATGTGGTGAAATCATCATTCTGTACACAATGTTGAGAGACTAAATTAATACAATTATTTGGAGAAGTTAGCAGTTTCCCTCGACAATTAAAAAATACACTCAGCCAGTTCTAGTTCACGATGGCGAATAACCCTTACGCTTCCCTTCCTTTATTGCTAAAAAGTCACTGTTATCAAAAGAGGGAAATGTCTTAAAAAGGGATAAATTTACTAAGGCACTGAAATAATAAAAGATACTTCAACAAATCAAATATGAACTGTAGGTGGGAAAAATGTATTAAAAGTATTAGTGGGAACTTCCCTGGTGGCGCAGTGGTTAAGAAACCACCTGCCAATGTAGGGAACATGGGTTCGAGCCCTGGTCCGGGAGGATCCCACATGCCGTGGAGCAACTAAGCCCGTGCACCACAACTACAGAGCCTGTGCTCTAGAGCCCGCGAGCCACAACTACTGAGCCCGTGTGCTGCAACTACTGAAGTCCGTGCGCCTAGGGCCTCTGCTCCACAACAAGAGAAGCCGCCGCAATGAGAAGCCTGCACACTGCAACGAAAGTAGCCCCCGCTCGCCGCAAATAGAGAAAGCCTGCAGCAACAACGAAAACCCAATGCAGCCAAAAATAAATAAATTAATTAAAAAAAAAAAAGTGTTAGTGGAACAAAACTGATCCTTAACTCAAAGCTTAAGAGGATGGAGCATGGAACATGCAAAGGGAAAAGCAGAAGAAGCAGCAGTACCCCCTACCTGGAGTATGAGGGGACTGGCCACTAAAGTAATTTGATTGGTGAACTGGCTATAGAATCAATGTGGAATTTACCCCTCACTGGCCTTCAACACACAGTTACTACTCAGAGTCCTGTACTTCCACTATTAGTATTCACCCTCTGGTTGAAGTCAGAGAAATAACTTCTAAAGAAATGAAGCCACATGTCAGGAGTAGAAGTGGGGGTGGGTGGGGGCTGGCATCACAGAGTCAGGGTTGATGTCCCATCCAAACTTGACATTTGGGGCTGAAAGCCCATCCTCTCTGATTTCCTGCAGTTTGCTCAAGTAAAGTATAACCTGTCAAAAGATAAGCAGACACACACAGGGAAAGCTCCTCATTCAAAATTGATGCAGGTGATTGTATAGAAAATCAATTCTTAATTTTTAATTAATTAAGTAAGTCTAACATTCATAAATATGATCTGGCATCACCAAGCAATGGAGGAAAACCAACAGCAAAAGTGTAAATTATCAATGTAAACAATAGAAAAATTGTCCCAGGAATAAACATTAAAAATTTACTAAAAAGAAGGAAATAAGAACAACAACAAAAATCTAAGTAGAATTCTCAGAAAGATTTTTAAATACTGCAATCAAAGTAGAAATCAGGGTAATATGAAAAGGAGGCAATCAGAGGAAAAGAAGGAAGGCAAAGATGTGTGCCAGCCCTATTACAGGCTCAAAATAGGTCTGTAATTCTGTAATGAGCCTGTTGGGCACTCTTTCCGGTCTGTTTTCCACCCGACTAATGTCAGGCTTGGCCTTCTTTTGTGACTTGCTTTGGGCAATAAAATCCAAGCAGACTGATAAATACCACATCTAAGAAGAAACTTTAAGAGATATTGCATGACTCCACCATTGTTCTTCTCATACCACCAAGAAAATAGCGGGTACCAGATAACTGTATTTTCGTCCTAGGTCTCAAAGAGAAGAAGATACTTGGAGCAGGGCCACAGCCAAAACTTAACACTGGCCCAAAACAACTGTTAGAATAAGCCATTAATATTTTAGAGTTATTTGTTACTACAATATTATGTAGAGAAAGTTTGCCAACATAAACATCTAAATAAAGATTGAAAGAAAAGGCCAAGCAAATCACCCAAAAAGTAGAGCCAAAAGATGAAGAGAGAAAATGCATGAGAAAAAAAGCTGGCTGAAGATCAGTTCAGAAAGCCAACATCACCTAATGGGGCACCAGAGCAAGGCATCACAGAAAGTAAAGGGGTGGGGAATGTTGGCATAAAGAACATTTGCTAAGGCTAGAGAAAGATACAAGTTTTCAGATAATAAAAATCACAAAGTAGCAAGTAGGATTTTTTTAAAGTACTCATTTTCATAAAATTTCAAAGAAAAATTGAGGAGCATAAAATCTTACAGATAAGAAAAACCAGAATAATTAGAGAGCAAAAATAAGATTGAAAAGAGCTTTCTAATATTAGATGTTGGAAATTAATGAGTAAAGTCTTTAAGTTTCTAGGAAAACTATTTTAACACAGAATTCCATGCCGAAGCACACAACAACAAAACTTGGGGAAATAATTCAGAAAAAAAAAAAAAGTGACACATGGGATCCTTGATATAGTGGATCTAAATCTGAGAGTATAATAGAATTTGTAGTACGACAGTTGTAAAGTAGGCCTAGAAATAATTCAGTATATGCTAAATCATTTAACAAATAAGTTGACTAAATATCTGAAAGCTATTAATGGTATGAGGAAAATATTGTTTGTTTGTTTGTTTTTTTACTTGCCATCTGTCAACAAGAAAGGGAAGATAATTAGAAGCACCAGAGAAAAACCATTGTGCAAGAAAAGCATGGTCAAAATACAAGCATTAAAATTGTATGGTTTGAAAAAAGTATTGGAATATATGAAAAAATTCATTCACTTTGATACCTAAAACAGCTCTGGCATGAGATTAGTTACTACATTATATTTTATTCTCTATGAATCCATTGAAACTACCTTGTTCTAAAGTGAGTATTTATACAAATATATTAAAACTGTCCCTTGTCTTTATATATTTTCATTTTTAAAGTTATAATTCAGACAAAACAAAATTTTAAAATAATTATATAACACTTCTACACCCATTATTTATTAAGAAACATTTCTGATGTGATTTAGATCTCCTATGTACATGCTTTTTCAAGTTCCTTCCTCTTTGATATATTCTCAGGAGGAATCAATACCATTATTTAGTGTTTATCATTTTTACATGCTTTTACAGTGTATCACAAGTGTATCATAAGGTTAAGCAAATATTAAACTTCATATAAGTTATTCTATGCCATAATATCAATGTATAAGCTATTTTTTTATTCTGTATTGTTTTGAGAGTTCTGTATTTGATACTTGTAACTTAGAATCATTCATTTTAATAGCTGCATAGTGTTTCTGGTATTGAGACCAAAAATCCTCTATTTTCCTGTGAAGAGATATATATGATATTTCCAAATTTTAGTCATATTACAATGAACATTCATGATTATTCCTTGTGTACATTGTAAAAATTCCTATATGACAATGTTGTTCAATTCAGTCAAATTCAACACCCCACTTTTCATAGCAACTATTTTGTCACATGCCATTTACTCTCTCTTAAAAGTATTCACAGATAATATACCTATGTATTATCTATTAAAAAATAAATAACTATATAAAACAAAAAATAAAGTAATTTAAAATAAACAATATGTATTTTAATAGGTAAGTACTCAGAGACAGCTGCACTTGAAGTCATAATGAAGTAGGGAGATTTACTTGCCCCCATATATGGAATCATTCTGAAAGCAACATGTTGTTGGAAATAGATATTGTCTTATGTTATAAATAGACATCAATACAGGAAGATTGTATTGGTGACTTAAATACTATGAGCTGTTCTATTGGGGGTAGTTTCCAAATGGTGAACAACACATGGTAAATTTCCAGACAAAAGAAAATTTACTCCCAGAAAATTCAGTATACATTAAATCATCTGAAAATACTGCTTCATTTTTTAATATAAAATGATGTTATATGCTAAGCTCAGGTTATTTAAAACAGATATTTCACTTAGGCAAGTGCCCAGGAAGACATTTGAAAGAAAATATAGTTGTGGACAAAACAATTCTTTGTTGTATGGGATTGTCCTGTGTATTCCCTAATATTTGGCTTTTGTGGACCTGCCCACTACCCACAAGCAGCATCCTCCAATAGTTGTGGTAACTATCAATACCCCATACATTTCCAAAACACTTATTAGCGTTGAGAACTACTCAGATACTGTCTTAGGAGAACTTCTAAGGATACACAGGAATTGCTATGTATTTAGAAATGAATTGCTACATCATAGGCATATACACCTTCAATTTACCAGGTAACCCTTACTATTTCTCCAGAAAAGTTATCCTAATTTACACATCAACAACCAGTACACATGAGTATCCATTGCTCCACATCTTCATGCACATTTAATGTGGGTAAAATTTTTCATTTTTGTCATTGTGATGTACGTGAAACAATATATTTTTAAACTTATTACTTCCATTATTGGTCATGTTGAGCATTTATCTTATATTTATCAGCCATGGAAGTTTTCCCTTCTTTGAATATTAAAACATAATTTATAATAGCAAAAATTTGTTAACAACATAGAAGTTTACCAATAGAGAGAAAATTAAATAAATTATAACTATTATGAAATAGTATGCAATTGCTAAAAAGAATGAGATAGAACTATCTGTACTGGCATGAACAAATTGATTAGACATAATGATGCTAGGAAATAAAGACCTAGAATATTATGGAGCATATGAACTCATTTGGGTACACATACCTATACCTATACCTATACCTATACCTATACCTATACCTATACCTATACCTACACCTACACCTATAACTATACCTATACATATAACTATACAAATGTTAGTAAAAGTCTCAGAGGGACATATTCCAAATGTAAGTAGTATTGTCCATTGGCAAGAGAAATACAATTGGATAGAGCAAAATGGCCTTTCAAACTTTTCTCTATACCAGCGGTCCCCAACCTTTTTGGCACCAAGGACCGGTTTCCTGGAAGACAATTTTCCTACGGCGGCGGGGGTGGGGTGTGGGGGATGGCTCAGGCGGTAATGCGAGCGATGCGCAGCCCCAGATGAAGCTTTGCTCGCTCGCTGCTCACCTCCTGCTGTGCGGCCCTGTTCTTAACAGGCCGCCCACAGGTACCAGTCCACTGCCCGGGGGTTGGGGACACCAGCTCTATACCATTTTATTTGAAATTTTATATAGATGATATAATTATTACATTTAATATTTAAATAATAAGTAATTAGAATAAAAGGAGATAAACATTTTTGTTAGGGTAGCAGCAGGGTAAGAGAAGGGAAAACTTCAGTTTTTCTTTTTAGTTGCTATATATTTCACATTCTTATATACATAAATGCTAGAAATTAATTCTAAGTTGACCATATTGCTGAATGGTAGACAATAGGATAAGGAACAGATGTGAGGAAGCCCTCCCTAGTGGGTACTAGTTCAAGTCACATTTCTCAGTAACAGAGACTCAAATATAAAAACATAATGGTAAAACACAAACACCCAGGTAAGCTTTCATATACAAACATAACATAATAAAAATATTCTCAACATTTCCTGTTAGAATTTCTCTCATTTATCCAAGTAAAATTATTGATCTGCTCAATGTTCTTGGATACTGCTACTATATTTGTATATCTTGTCTTCCAAATTCCAGAGGATATATTTACATACTAAATATGTATCTTCAATGATAGAAACATAAAAAAAAGCAAGAATTAGCATAGTTTCATCATTTACTTCCATAATCGTTGCTATCATGTTGCTGGCGTCCATCTTAATTGAAACTGTCTCCAAGGCTTGCTTGAACAACCCAGTAGGAGGAGTGCTATTTTATGAGATTTCCTGATCAGCTTAAGTAGAATAGGCAATATGTAATTTGTATTTCTGAATAGGAGTTTGTGGATAAGACAATTTATGAAAATAAAATGTTGTAGCTCTTCTAACCACTCAAAAGGAAACTTGCTCCATTTCCCTCCCCCATTCCCTGCTCCCTGGAAAGTAAACATTATCTGAAAAGCTGACCTTTTTCTAACTTAAAACTTAGCTAAATACTCTAGCCAGTTCTGTGTCAACATTCCCTTCATAACATTTTCAGGAAGAATTCCACTTCAATCCTTACCAGTGTTTTCGAATAATATTATGTAGGAGTCAACTGATGGCTACAGCCCTATGCTTCAGCCAACATTCATATTGTACAAATATTATGATTTTAGAATTTATAATCTACCCGCTCCACTCATCAATTAAAGCAGAAAGATTTCTGTGGAAAGAAGAGCAATTGAGTACATATGGTAATCTTAGGTTTTTTAGTATTCACTAATATTGGCCAAAGTTATATTTGTACTTTATCAGAAAGCAACTGTATTTCATCACAGTGGGAAAGCTGAGAAAAAAATGTTTTTCTTCATGGCAAAGCCCATTATTATAAAGCAACAAAACTGTACTATAGAGAATTATTAGAAAGTAGATGTGAATGCACACCCACATTTATTTCTTTGTCTATAAGATTATCATTTTCTGCTCGAACTGAGATGTCAAGTAGAAAATATTTTCATTAAAACAGAGTGGGTCTTGTAGGCATTTCTCTCCTAATAGGATCTGCTACCTTTATTTTATAATTTTCTTAATGAACTCATCTTTCTTAACCAGGAATCTTAAACAAATAAGTTGATTTAAACTCAAGATACACAGACGACAATTGATTTGTTCCACAGGGAATGACTGTGCACAAATTCATAGAGATTCAGATGGTTGTCAATGCCATGTACAAGCAATTTCCGTTAGTGTGGCCAGGGATGCAATATGATTATATAAAGACCCACTACTTTTTAAATTTAACTGAAAGAATGAGAGAATAAAGGGAATATTCTGTTGGGTAGTTTAGCAATAATGCTTTTATCATTTTATGAGAGGTCCAGGGGGTTCATCACCTCTTGAAACAATCTGAGTTCAGCTGACACAGAGTAGGTATTGCCAGTGTCCAATATCCTGAAGAAGTTGTTTTAACTACTTAGGTTACTGAAATATTATTTAGGGAAATATATCATTAATTTAGTTGGGAAACAAATAATAATCCCACATTCATCAATTCCTGCCATAGCAGCAATCCACATGTAATGTAATATAACTCTGAAGTTAGAATGATGGAAAGAGGGTTAGAGAGTAACAATGGCTTTTGCAGTGATTCAAGCAAAATGTAACAAGATAACAGCATGGGAAATCAGAAAGGAATAGAGGATGGTTCAGAAGTAGAATAAGCAGATTTGGGTAGCTTGATTTGGGAAATGCAAGAAGAATATTTAATTAATGACAACCTAATATAAGTTGTTACATCATAATCAGTCCAAAATAATGTTGTACTATCTATACAGCATGAGATTTGTTTTAAATAACTGTTGGAATTGCTGAGAAAGTCCCCAGGCCTTAAATCACAATGGAAACAGCCAAGGATTCAGAATATGATGACTGGTGTATTCTTCAAGTTATTTAGAATTCTTCACCAAAAAAGACACATGATTTTTCTGTATTTGGAACAGTAGAAAGGCATTTCATTTTGACATCCTTGTAAGTCATCTTCTGAACTTTATCCTAATGACCTTTGAGTTTGTTTTATAAGATAAAGATCTCTATTTTTAAAGTTCATTTTGAAATGAAATACTAAAAACTTGACATCTTAAAAGTGACTTGCCAATATTAATTACAGAACCAGATCTATATTTAGATTTTGGAAGACAACTCGTAATTTCACAATGCCTGGATAGTTATTTTCCAATAGATCTTCAAGTCTATGGTTTCTTTCTTTAATCTTTTTATATGGTGCTTTTATTTCCCCTTTCATCTGAATTTTCTGTTACCTCTCTTATACTACCCAATTCTCCCCAACATGAAGGCCAAGTTTATTAAGAACATACGTATGAATTAAAAGGTACTGGTATAAAACAACACTCTGTGGTCCCCAGTGCAAAAACAAAAGGTGAGATTGTGAGGCTATTACATATTAGGGCCAGGAAATCCAGAATTTTCTGAATATTGTTCTTCACACTGCAATCATACCTCCCCATTTGGTCTTCAAACAAACACATATTATTTTTCAGAAGTTGCAACTGCTGTCAAATGAGAGGCAAAGGGATCCCAGGCTGGAGTCATATAACTCAACCCACAGAATATTTGTGAACCTCACTGTACTATGCAACTTTGTCCTAAAATGTTTTAGGCCTAATAGTTTCAAGCTCAAACAGCCCATGAAGATGGCTCAATCTTTTAAGGATGAACATTCACCCAGTATTGGGGGTATGGAACCAGAGCTATAAAGCAAAGGATGACAAGTTGGCACGTGGTGCCAATATTACCACCACTACCTAACTCCAAGTAGGACGACGGGGTGAGATTGTGAGAGCTTTCAACCTCTTTCCGTGCAGAGACAATCCCTGGCCCTTATTACTCCATCCTGTAGAAGGCAGAAAAGGAAGAGAAGCCACACCCATGCACCCTGCCCTTTAATGCATAGTGATTCCACCGATTACAGATGTGGACCAAACGGTGTCCTATAATATAACTAAACAGAGCAGCACCCTTCCTACTCTGTGAGAAAACAGGATGCCCGTGGGAGGATGAGTAAAGGCACTTCAGATGCAGATCTTCTGACCCTACATCCCTACTGTCTTTGTTGTTTCTCACCCAAACCAGCTCCTACATCTCATTTAATTATCTGTTCAAAACATTACCATTCTTACTAAACTCATTTAAATGAGTTGTGGGAATAAGAAGGAAATCTGCAGGAAGATACTGTGGAGTTGAATGTGTCAATTATGTTAATATTATAGCCCTGAGAGACTGAAGAGATTACTTTTTTTTCTGTCCCTTCCTCAATTTTTACATTGTTTGAATCAAGGTCCTCCTTTAGGGAGAAATTGTTTAAAACAAATGGCTTTATATTTACCTAATTATTTTTCTTCCTTCCGAAAGATTTGCTTCATTACGCATATGTTATGTCTAAATTTACTGTAGATCAATTTATCCTGCTTTTTGATAGAAATCTAATTGTCCCCTCTGATATATAAGATGGAAAGAATTAAGAGCCTTTGAAACACCTATCAGAAACTGAATATTTCAGAAGTAGGACTTAATTGGTGGTGGTAAACCACAACTGTTGAAAAGGAAATTATATTGCCTATGAAGACAGCTCTGCTTGTTCTTTTTTTTCTGTTTATTATCAGTTGTGGATTATTCTGGTGACCAGATGGGGTAAATCTGAGAGAAGTTAGAGAAGATATTTTGCTATTGGAGTCTGCAAGTTATTTCTAAGGGTTTCCTTCTTTTACACCTATTTAAGTAAGATGAATCTCACATCAGTATTTCCTTTCAGTTCCATGATGTTGACAAAATCTCCTGATATCCAATGACACAATAATAGTGACAAAATTGTCTTTAAAGAAACATCTGGGGAAAAGATAAGACTTCCCTTTCAAAACGCTTTTAATGGCAACACCACCACTAACAAAGCAAAGCAAAACCTTATATCTATTTTATGAAAGGAGTATGTGTTAACCCCACTAAAGTTTTCAATACAGTAGAATAAGGATCACACATTTAACATTTCACTTTATACACCTAGAATAAACCCAGTTTTTATGGGTATCATATTGTTACTGGAGAATATTTTAGGCATATTGGGGCATTATATGGGCATGCTTTGTTAGTAAAAGAAAATACTAATGTATAAGACTCAATGAAGATAGATTACACATTTTATTCTTCTTCCCAAACCATTGCTCATGTATTTCTGTCTCCATTTATTCTATTTACCAGCTGTAAAAACTAGAACTCTTGGGAAATATGTCTACCTATTTTATAAAATCCTTAGAACAATAAATGTTTTACTGAAGCAAAGAAATGCTATTTATATCATAAAATATATCAAATAAAACTGCTCACTCTTATTCTTTTTTAGCTCATCAACACAATTATGTGATGCAAAAGTCCCAAATCTAAGAAAGTTGAAAACAGACTGTAATTGGTTTTATTGATTTGTGACCAATGTTCTCACTCAAGAGCTTCATAATCTCAATTTTGTCATGAAAAGCACAAGATAGAAATGTCTATTTGGTAAGTTAATACATCCCTGCCTTATAAAATCTAACAATTTTATTTCCACTTTATTTCAAATCCCTACAAAGAGGATGAAGTTAATTACCTTTGCTGATCCCGCATGATTTCAGCACTTTATTTTCTTTGAGGTATTGTTATAAAACCTCTGAAGAGAGACTATGTTGTGTATTTTTTAGTAATAAACACAATGAAAATTGTATTAGTTCTTAAGCCATACTCCCTTAATCCATTTCTCTGTTTTAAAAAATGAAAGAATAAACTCTTCTATCCACAAAAGGATAAGGTCTAATAAACTTATAGATTTACCTATTTTGAACAGAACTTTTTGAAAAAAAATATGGGTTTCATTGCAAAGTGATAAACATAACAAACATCTTCAATTATTCTGCTATAGGTACTATTATCTACTCAGTGTTCCAGCTTTGAATTACCTGGGTTGATTTTTTTCTGTGTTCATTCTATAACCTTTTAAATTATGTATTTAAAAAACATCCTTAGCCAGATAAAAGTAGTTCAAATTAGTAGTTCCTAATTGAATTATTTTGGGAAAACATTTTATTTTTATTTATTTATTTATTTACTTATTTACTTATTAAGTTGAAGTATAGTTGATTTTCCTAATTGAAATTAAGCCAGGAGATATTCTTTACAGAAAAAGAAAAGTTCTGTCTTAGGTTTTAGGACATATTCCTGACAGAAAAAAAGAAACAAAGCACAAAGGCATGATTCTTTTTTTTTTGTTTCTATACTGGAGTAAAGTTGATTTACAATGTTGTGTTAGTTTCAGGTGTAGAGCAAAGTGATTCAGCTATACATATACATATATCTATTCTTTTTCCAATTCTTTTCCCATATAGGTTATGATTCTTGGCATGATTCTTGGTGAAAAATTATCCACTAAGCGAAAATATACTATTGCTCTTTTCACACATTTCCACCAGACAAAACTCTTCTCATTTGATTGGGACAGCTGGAGATTTCGAGTGCACCCTCTAAAATGGGTATGATAGATTACCTTTTCAATATCTGTTCCTACATTGGTGTACAGATGCTGGAAAGCTAAACAAATGAGGTGCACTTCTTGGAAACTTAAGCTGAATCATTTGGGTAGGAAAAGAAGGTATTGTATACACGACATTCATTCTGTTGACATAGAACTGTAATAAATATGCATGGCAGACTTCCGATCCAGAAATCAAAGTTAAGTTGGTACAATGCAGTGAGCAGCAGTTGGACAGCAGCTATTTTATTTCCCAATTTTGTGAGTGTGGTAGAAGTGGCAGCTCCTTTGCTGAGCCATTCTGTAGTGTTTTCTGGGACTCAGTATTGGAGGTTAAACTTAGAGCTTCTACTCCAGCCATTCAGAGAAGTTTGTACCCACATTCACTTGTACGAAATAACATTGTGCTTAATACTGAATAAATATTTTCCATTAAGAATTGAAATATGAGTTGAAATAGATTTAGAATGGATGAGAATGGGCAAGGAACTGGAGCTGGCAGAATTTGATGCCTCTATTAGGAGAGTATTTAAGAATCTATCCTGGAGAATAGTCTGAGAGTCTCCTGAGCCCATAACTCATTGTTCCCTGTAGTATTATGTGGTTCTCTCCTCCATTTAAGAAATCCAACTTCTGAAAATATTTGGGACATATATACATGGGATATATATTTGAAATATATATTCGGGACATATATATAGTGTATATGAAAATATTGGGGTTATGTATAATGTATTGGTTTTATTTTATTATTATTGCTAAAATAACAGAAAGATCAAGTTATCTCAAAATTTTTGAAAATATTCAATACCCACTTATGTTGCAGACTGTCTGCAAACTAGAAATACGAAGGAAATTTTTAATAAAAGACATTTGAGAAGATCCACAAATCTTATAGTTAAGTTTTCATCATACATAATGGGAAAAACTTGAATATTTTCCATTTAAATTCAGGAAGAAGGTAGGGATGTCCCATTTCATCATGCCCTGTCAAGAGCATACTGACATTTGAAGTGCACGAAAAACAATTAAAAGAAATAAAAGGCATGGATATCAAAAGCAGAAGTAAAATTCTATTTGCAGATGATATAATTATTTACATAGAAAATTTTTTTAAATACCCAAGAAAAAGACTAAATCTGAAAATCAATTTACTAAGGACACAGGATAAAAAATCAACATACAAAGCCATATGTATCTCTATTTTCTAGCCCCAAAGAATTGGAAACAAAATGTCAACAATTACTGTAGAGTAATATTAGAAATAAAATACTTAATAAGAAGGTTAACAAAAGATGTAGAAAACTCTACCTTAAAACTAGAAAACATTGCTGAGAGAAGTTAAAGACCTAAATAAATAGAGAAATATGCCATGTTGATGGATTAGAAGCCTTAATATTATTAAGATGTCAAGCCAATCTATATGCTTAATGTAATCTCAAACAAAATTCCAATTCCTTTTTCTTTTCATTGACACATTGACAAAAGTTACATAGGAATGCCAAAAACGTAAAACAATTGAAACAATCTTTAGGAATGCAATTGAAACTGACTTCTCATAGACTAACAGTAATCAAGAGTGTAGTATCAAAATATGAAGAGACAAATAGATCAATAGTACAGAATAGAGTCCACAAATAGACTCACACACAAAAAGTCAATTTATTTTCAACAAAAGTCCTAAGACAACTTGATAAGGAAAAGAATGTTATTTCAACATATGATGCTACAATAATTGCATAGATGCATGAAAAATATGAACCTTGAACCCTACCGCTCAACATAAAACAACTCTAAAGTTTTACAAGAAAATGTAGGAGAAATTCTTCACGAGCTTGAGGATAAGAAAGATTTCTCAGAAAGGACACATGAAAATTAGCCATAAAAGAAAAAATTGATAAGTTGAGCTTCATTAAAATTTAAAGCATCTGCCTACCATTAAGAAAAAAATCATTCATAATACATATAGACATAACAAAACAATTGTTTCCAGAATATCTTTTAAAAAACTACAAAACAATAATAAAAAGGGGAATTCAATGATGTGAAAGGCTTGTTCCATAAAAGAAATAATTGATAAGCTGGACTTCATAAAAATTAAAAACTTCTTCTCTGTGAAAGACAATGTCAGGAGAATTAGAAGGCAAGCCATAGACAGGGAGAAAATATTTGCAAAAAACACATATGATAAAGAACTGTTATCCAAAAATATACAAAGGACCCTTAAAATTCAACCATAAGAAAACAAATAATCTTATTTTAAAATAGATCAAAGAACTTTACAGACATCTCACCAAAGAAAATATACAGATGGCAAATAAGCATATAAATAAGTTCTACATCATATCTCATCAGAGAAATGTAAATTAAAATAACAATGAGATAGCACTACACACCTAATAGAATGGCCGAAATCCAAAACACTGAAAGCACCAAATGTTGACAGGAATGTGGAGCAACAAGAACTCTGATACCTTGCTGGTGGCAATGCAAAATGATACAGCCACTTTGGAAGACAGTCTAGTGATTTCTACAAAACTAAATATACTCTTACCATACTATCCAACAATCACACTCCTTGGGATTTACCAAAAGAAGTTGAAAACTTATGTCCATCCACACAAAAACCTGCACATGGATGTTTATAGCACTGTCATTATAATTTCCAAAACTTTGAAGCAACCAACCATGGTACATCCAGAGAATGGAATGTTATTCAGCACTAAAAAGAGGTGTGTTACCAAGCCATGAAAGACATAGAAGAAACTTAAATTTACATTACTATGTGAAAGAAACCAATCTGAAAAGGCTACATACTATATACTTCAACTATATGACATTTTAAGATAGCCAAAAACTATGGAGACAGAAAAAAACCAAAACAAAACAGTGGTTGTCAAGGGTTGGGGTTGGAGATGAACAGGTGGAGCACAGAGGACTTTCAGGACATTGAATATAGTTCCTATGATATTCTAAGGATGGCTACATATCATTATACATTTGTCAAAACCCACAGACTGCACAACACCAAGAGTGAACCACAATGTAAACTATGGACTTCGAGTGAGTATGATATATCTGTGTAAGCTCATCAGTCATAACAAGAGTCCCCCTCTGGTGAGTGATGTAGATAATGGGGGAGGCTATGCATGTGCCTGAGCAGGTGTTATATGGGAAATCTCTGTATTTTTCTCTCAATTTTGCCTTAAACCAAAAATTGATCCTAAAAAAATATGAGTGTAAGTATGTATATTGACTGGAAAGAGACCTGAAGACACTTTCTGAAAGATTGAAATTTTCTGTATCTTCGTGCTACAACAAAACTCAGTGAATTGTACATTTAAGATCTATGCATTTGTCTAAATATAATTTTATCCTCAAACAAATATGGAAAATAGGAAAGTAAACTAGAAAGAGAAAAAAATATTTCTAATCGTATTAAGTGACACTTAAAGGTCCCAAAAGGAATTGCAGATATAATCTTATACACAATCTCCTTTATCATTTAGGTTTGTTTTTTTTTTTTAACATAAGTGGTGAAGTTCTTCTTTGGGGCAGAGCCTGTGGCATGTAGAGTCAGTGAAATATTTGAACCTTATATTTCAAGAAGATAAGTAGGAAGGAGCCAAACAATAATCTCCAAAGATCTCTTTCATATTTTGACCAATAGTCTTTTGCACAAATGAGGAAACTTTTGGTTCAAACCCCAATCGGTCATGGGCAATTTGTGCCAATAGAGCTCTAGAATTTCTTCCATCATCAGAGACAGTGGTGAACTCAGCTGCCTTTGTGAAAAAATGCTGATTTTAACCTAAATCATGTAAACAGAATGTATGAGGGCACTCACTTTAGATGGATCTGTGGCAGTGCACATCAATCCTGAGTAAAGAGAAATGGTGCCAATAGATCATTTTGAGTAAGTGTATATGCAGAGACAAAGATTAAAGCAGAGGGGAAAATAAAGAACCACCACAGAAGAAGAACACTTTAGTTAAAACATTATGCCCAGAATTCTGGCTATCAGTGATGGAAAAGTAGCTCCTGTTGCACAAACCCTATTGCAGATTGCACCTGAAAAACTCAGCACTTCCATCAATCTAGGTCCCTGAAAGAGAATACAGAAGAGACCTTTCCACCAAGGTTTTCATGCTCCCAGTGCTATTATGTGGTCAAGAAATAAACTTATAATATGTTTGAGCCAGTATTCATTTTGGGGTTTCTTTTTTAAAGTATTTATCCAACGAAGAAAGAGGAAGTGATGGGATACCAAAAAGGAGGTGGTGGGGAATTAATATAAAGCAATCACTAAAAGACCAGAAAGAGGACTATGTCAATAAAGCAACTTGACTGGGATTCAAGTATGAAGGTGGAAGGTCCTAGGAGAGTAACCTCCTATAACAAAATGTATTAAATATAATAAAAGATATGAGTAAGGAATGAAAAATATAAATGCATGATACATGCATATTTTTAAAATAAAAATAAAACTAAGAAACCATGACACCACAGTTTAATTGAAAGTAAGCTAAAAATGCGGATGGTTGGTCAAGGAAGTCTGCTCTAGGAGGATGATACATTACCTATGACCTGAATAACCATGGAGATTTCAGGAATGAGCATTTCAGGGGTGGGTTACAGCAAATTTATTAAACACTAGTACAATAACAAGCTTGCCATAAAATGTGCAAGGAAGTAAACTTATAAAATGTATAAGACTAGTGAGGATGGAAGACAGTAAATACGGGCTGGAGTGGCATGAGATGATGTAAAAAAGGTAGGAAAGAATAGATTATGTAGATCTTGCAGAACATGGTAGAGAATTTCATTGTTATTCTATGTGCAATGAGCAACCATTTGAAAGCTTTAAACAGGGATATATATATACGATGAATTTTTAGTAACTATTGATTACAAGAGATACTCTCTTGATATCACTATAATTCTTACTGTCAATCAGGCTCCAAATATTAGTCATCTTTGATGCAATTCTGCCCCATATCTAGTGAGTCACCGTGTCTTCAAGTCGACTCTAAAATATTCCAAACTCTTTTCCTTTTCTCATCCTTATTATTATCTTATTGGATGAGGTCCCCATTCTCTTTTTCCTAGGTCATTGTGCAAACCTTTTCTTGATACTCAGCATCTGCCCTGTCCAATTTATTCTCTTAATGCAACATTCTCTCTTCAAAATCTCTCTCATTCTCAAAAAAATTATTGGCTGTCCATGGTTTATAGAAAGCCCAGAGACTGTAAACCTGGGCCCTCTGCAGGTCATCCCCTGCCATTAACAAGCCTTTACTTGTTAAATGCAATGCCTCAATCGTGCTTAAGTATTGGCCTGAGATTTTGATCAGAGAGTGATGTGTTGTTTTATAGTAAAGAATGGGACCCAAAAGGTGAAACGTACATGTAGACAGATTTCAGCTCAATATTAAAAAGGTATTTTAGGGAAGTAGAAGGATTTAACACTGGAAGAGATTGTCTCCCGACATAAGGGAATTTAAGTACAACTGAGCGACACTGTGTATGGAATAAAGTAAAAGGTAATCTTGCTGTAGGAGAGAGGTTGAATTAGATTAATTGGATTCTTTTTCTAATTAAATGTCTCTGTAACTTTTGATTAAACTTACAAATTCAAGTATCCTATTTTAGAGCTTAAGAAAATAATGAACTAAGCTCTTCATAATGCTTCCAATACGAAATGTTTTCATTTTCAACACCTTATTCTGGGATTATTTAATTCAAACAAAAAGAAAAGAAAAGAAAGCATCAAAATTCACAAGAATGCTATGATGTGTGTGATAACATGTTATCTACAGCCTTTGAGCTCTTTGAAGATAAGCTGTTGAATAATGTCACTACCTTATTATTATAGTTAGAATATAAATACAGGTTTAGCATCTTGTCAAGATGATACAACTTTCAAAAGAGTACAAAGTGAGAAATTCACATCTGCAATTTTAAAAGAAGCAAGCAAGATTCCAAAGCTCAAATCAAACAAAAAATATTGTATTTTATCAATATGTACCCTTTTCATGGAAATAAATTACAGAAACATACATTATTAGATAAATTTCAGTTTGGTTGCCCTTTACTTTATGTGAAAGTGTTTTGAGGATTTCTGATGACCTTAATTGAAATGAATTGTAGAATTGACTTATTTACATTTAATTAACATTGGTATTTAAACTGGACATTTTTATAACATTTATTTTTAAAGTAAAACTTGGTCATAATTAAGAAAGCCCTAATTATTTAACAAAGTAAATATCATGCTTAAGGTAAAAAAGACAATGAAATTTTAGCATTTCTGCATTGTTGCCTTTAAAGCAAAGCATGATTTCCCAGGGTATAGTCCTCTAATGTAAGCCATTTGGGTTAATCCTTAAAAACAAACAAGTGCTTAATTACCCCAAGGCACAGAACCCACACTACAATTTAAAACATCAAAATGGGAAAAATAATTAGCCTCTTGTGTATAATTAATCAGTCTTCTAAGAATTGGGCCAAACTGTAGTTTAGTTCTTTCTACAATTCAGAAGGCAATTTTAATTATATTGAAACATTTATGCATCTAGTTTGTGGATATAGGTTCTAAAAGTAAGTTAAATCTTTGTGTTTACTGTGGACTTAGGAAATGGAAAGAAAGGCTATACTCAGAATTAGATATCCACTGCAAAACTTCAAAATTGTTTATACTTCTTCTACAAACTGCAATGGCTTAGGAGCCATAGAGTGCTTGATAGACATTTCAAAAAGCAAATATAGTTTATACTGCAGTTTGATTTAGAAATATCAAGCACAGAGTTACTGAATATCAATATAGAGCAAAGACATAAAAATTAAGAATTTTTACAATAAGCTTTAGAACAAAGAGTATATTATTAGGAACAGAAATGGATCAAACATTTGAAACACCATTTCAAAAATGAAACACCAAATGATCAATTCAACAAAAATATTTTTCACTATCTTTGCTTAATTTAGTAAAGCAATGTTTCCTTAGGAACTTATAAATTTCACGTGAATTCATATTTTAAATAGTTTTTAAAGGTTTCTGCAAAGTTTTAAATTTGTCTTTACAGTAGCAGTTTAGGAAATGTTCCATTTGTCAAAAGCTAAGGGTTGTAGGTAAATTTAAACTTCCTGTCAATATATTTGATATTCATAAAAGCCTTTTATTTTTCACCTGTAGTCTAAATTTAAGTATCACTTTGTAGAAACTTAAATTTTTGCTAGTCTATTTTGAATCATTTGCAATATAATTTCCTGTTCTGTGAGCCATGAATCATGATCAGGGTATTTTCTCCAATTTTTTCAAGTAATATGTCAATCTTAGATTTTTATGTATACCTTTCAGAAGTGAAAATTTGCTACATTTACTTTGTTTTTAACATATGAACTATATTTTGAATTTTTAAAGAATTCCTAAACAATGCTTTTCTTCACTATTTTGCATGTATGGCTAGTGTATATAAAATCTGAAGTTCAGATTATGTTGACAATTTAGTCAATATAGTAATATTTCCAGGAAAATCACAATGAGTAAAGTGGTAGGAGATGTATAGAAAAACAAACAGACAAACAATTACTGAGGCCTGTGGAAAAGATGTAAACAAATGCAGGTCATATTCCTTTCCTGACTGGAAAGATGAAATACAAAAATCACATTACTTCTTCTTGTATTAATCAGGACACTTAATATGAAAATTAATATAAAATCAAATCGAACTGGCCTTATGGATGAGGGTATTTATTGGCTCATGTAACTGGAAGCCCAGGAGAAAACTGTAATTCAAGGTTGTCTTAATTTATTGACTTACATCCAAAGTCTCAGTTTATTTTTTGATCTTTATGTTCTGCCATGCATGTTGTTAGCTTTATTCTAAGGTTTGTCTTTTTTCCTGATTGCGAGTTAGTTGCCCAAAGCTCCCTGGATTATAGGATTTCTTGTCCACGTTGGGGGTGAGGGGATGGGAGATCTATGTCTTTCACAAACTTCAAATAAAAATCCTGAAGTACATTCTACTGGGTCAAACTTTAAGTTATGTGTTCAACTCTTAACTAATCACTATGGTGAGGAAAATGTCAGGATCTGATTAACTTAAGCCAATAGTTACCTTTGCAATCTGAATTATACCCTATAGCTAAACTCAAGAATTATAAAACAAGTGATATTGGGAATGAAAACAAAAATCTCACTTGCCAAATCACTTATAATTCAATATATATCCATTGAAAAATGCAATGGGATTTGAGGAACTTGACAAACTTATTCTAATGTTCATCTAGAAAAATATCCCTAATTCAAATGCCTACAGGTTCCAAGTAGTTAACCTAAATAACAAAATTAAGACAAATGAAGGAGCATTTACAGATATGCAAAGGTAGGGTAAATCTATAATTTGTTTTCCTACCCAGTACACATAAGCATAAAAAAGAGGCACCATTAATTATTATTCCAGGGAGGAGTTATAATCCAGACTATCCCAGAAAAACCAGAACATGTATGTTACCATCCTCTCTCAAGAGGGCAGTCTCCTAGTTCCTGCCAGTTGTTGAAATATAAGAAATAGTATTATTGGATCTTCTGACATTTCTGGACAAATAAATAATCCAATTTTTATGTAAAATACCCTTATTTGAAAACGTTGGCTTGGTTAAAAATATCTAGAAAAATATTTTGTCTTATAACTTCTGTTCTAGGAAGTAAATGGTAAAAATTGTTTCTGATTTGAGGAAAAAGACAAAAAAATGAGTAAGTATATTGCCAAATATTAAAACACGTACAAAAACTGCACTAACTAAAGTAGTATGGTATTTATGCAAGAATAAAATCTAATCAACAGATTAGAATACACAAAGCAGAAGCAGAGCAAACTATATGTAAGCATTCAGTATGTTTAGTATATAAAAGTCATTTCTCAAGTACAGTTCTTTCTCTCCATCTCTACTGCCAAATACGCTCATCTCAGCTACTATCATCTCTCATTCAGATTATTGATAATTTCTGAGATGCGTTTTTTATATACTCATGTACCTTGTCAACCTATTCTACATACATACATACATGGCTAGGGTTTTTAAAGTGGCAAATTTGAAGTTATTATTCCTTTCTTATATCAATAATTTGTCATTGTTTTTAGAACAAAGACAAAATTTCATAATGTCTGTGATGAAATTCACAGTCTGTTCCTTACCTGCTCTTACACTTCAACTTGCCCATGCTCCAGCTCACCAGTATTTGGACTTTGTTTTCCAAGATGGTAAGTTTCAGATCCTTAATATGCATATAAGTTGGAGAAACGTAATAGTGTCACATGAACATCATGTTCAAGAAAGAGTACTAACCTATATTTATAAACTTGAAAGTCTTGAAGTTCTTATGTGCTTACAGCAGCAAGACTAAATGAGTTTACCTGAGGAATATAGATACAAGGGAAAGGAAATCAAAGGTCTGACTACTGGGGCATCCAGCATTTACAGGCTGGAAAAATAAAGAAGCAGAGAATAAGATGCCAGAAAAGCAGGGAGGAAACCAGGAGAGCATATCATTTCTAGTAAAGAAGTAAAGAAGGTGAAGCATTCTAGCCAGTATATATATCAAGAGAAAGATATAATGTCGTAGAGATTATAAATGAAGAAGCAGAACTGTCATGTTTAGAAAGTACTGGCTATATAGAAAACCCAATGGGATCTAAAATCTTTATAATTAATGAGAGAATTTAGCAACTTTGGTAAATATATAATCAATATACAAAAATCATTGTTTTTCTATCTGAAACAACAAAGTTAGAAAACCTAATTTTGAAAGGTTTGCATTTTCCATAGCAACTCTTTGTCTCTTTTAATCTCAATTCAACTAAATCTCTCAACTCAATCACTTTCTCTCTCTCCATACGTGTGTTCGTGTGTGTGTGTGTGATGTGTGTGTAGGTATCATAGGCATATCTCTAATAAAAGATGAGCATGATGCTTATGGAACAAATTACAAAATTTTATCAAATTATAGTACACACATAGAAATATGTACCTAAATATCATATTGATATATAGGAAATTTTAATATCTTAAGATACTCTAAAATTTGTGACACTGTTTTTAGTGAAAGTGTTAAACAAGTATAGTATTAGAATAGATACAAAACACAGAAATGTGAATAAGGAATTTTAATAAATGATGAAAATGGCATTTCAGATCAGAAAAGGATGGAATATTCTAAATAATTTTACTGTGATAATTATTAACGGTAGGGTTGGGAATATGTCCATATATGAAATGATATCAAAAATCAGTTCCATGTGCATTAAGCACAAGTATGTAAAAAGAAACTTCTTGGCAGATGGACCTTTTGTTTTTATGCTTCCAAAATTGTGATCAAGTTTTTGTAAGGCTGCTTCTGATGCCACATCAGAAAGTGGTAAAGGACAGAGAGTGCTTAGAAAGTCTACCTGGACATATCTTTTGGAAATAACATTCAGTGTGCTTACTAAAACTTAAGTGCATTTGCAAGGTAGATTGTGTCATAGCTATTCCTTTTCATATATCTTTACATACTTCAGAGATGAATCTGTTTGTGTGTTTTAATACTATTTTACAACCTAGCAATTTCACTCCTGGGTATTTATTCCAGCAAAAATGAAAATTTATGTCCACACAAAAACCTGTACCCGAATGTTCATTGTCCCTTTATTTGTAATAATCAAATTTAGAAACAATTCAAATGTCCTTCTTAAAAAAAAAACAAAACAAACAAACAAAAAAACCAAACAAAAACCATGAATTAAAAAAAAGAATGTTCATGCTATGGAATGCTAGTCAACAATTAAAGAAAATAACTAGTGATATATTCAACTACTTGGATGGATCTCAAGGGCATTATGCTGAGTGGGAAAAGCAAACCATAAAATGTTACATACTACATGATTTTATTTATATAACTTTCTCGAAATGACAAAATTGTAGTGAGGGAATCAGTGATTAGAGATTTTCTCTGCCTTGATGGAATAGTCTGTATCTTGATTTTGGTGGTGGTTATATGGAATTGTACATATGACAAAACTTTTATCATGTTGCATGTCAGAAGACAAAACAAAAGCAAGTGCATGAAAAAACTGGTAAAATCAGAATAAGGTCTGTAGTTCAGTTAATAGCATTGTTATGAACGTCAGTTTTCTGGCTTTGAAAATGTACTGTATTCACCTAAGATGTTATTATTGAGGAAGCTGAGTGGAAGGAGAATTGATTACAGGGGTATGCTCTATATTGCAAATTATTATGAGTTAAACTATTTCAAAATATAAACAACAACTTCATACTCTACTACTTATTCATTTCATCTTGCAAAAAAGACATAACCAAGTTTACCAGAAACCGTTTTTTCCTTCTAAAGAAACTTGAGCTTTTTTTCACAAAAAAGCACATTTAAACACTATCTACATCAATAGATAGTACTTAGTATAGGCATGCAGCAGTCTTTAGCTTTTCTGAACGGCCACTAATAGAAAGTTATTATCAGTATGACTTTGCCTCCTGAAGGAACTTGAGCTCACACACACACTCACAGCAGGAATAGACATGCTTGCTGGGCTTTCAAGCACGGTAATATAGTGAAGAGGGAGAACAGCAGCACGAAGGAGATAGGGAAGTTATAGAGAGATGTAGGGAGCCTCATTCAAATACATCAAGGGTTTAATTCTGTCCTCCCATTATGGCATATTTGGCCTCTTAGAAACTCAAGAGATTTTTAATAATGGTAAATCTATGCAAACCAGGATGCATCTGTTATCTGAAAAAACCCTAATAAAATATACAAACTCCTTATATATATTGATTTGTATGCACTGAAAACTCTGAACACCCTTCCATTCACTAGCCGTCCTGTTGTCTTCAGAAAAAAAATCATGAAGAGAAAACACTTAATTAGTATTTCACCTTAAGTGAATAGACTGAATAAAAAAGCCAATTAGTATTTAGATAATAGAAAGTCTAATTACCAACAAGCATTCAACAGAAAGTCTTCATTATTTTCCTTTCTGTAACTGAAGCAGGAGGTACAGAAGCATCTCAGGAGTGTCTGTTCTAATCTCTCTCCTGCCACTAACTTATTGCTAAAGGCACAAACAAGTAACTTACAGGAAATTAAGGCATTTGGCAAATATACTTGAGGCTGGTTCTGCTTTGGATGAGTGGAATGTGTTTGGGAAGACTCTAGAAAACAAGCTTACTTCTACATAAGCTAAAAAACATATATTTTCTGAAGAAAAGGAAGAGAAGAAGCAAACACTAAAAGCATTCCACTAAACCTGAAAAAAGCATGTGTGTGTGTGTGTGTGTGTGTGTGTGTGTGTGTGTGTGTGTGTATGTGTGTGTATTCCACCAGGGCAGAGTCAGCCTTAAGGGCAGAAATAAGGAACATAACCATTCACTAAGCTTAGAGCATTCTAAAAGTGACAGGTTGAGCTAACAGAAAGAGAAATTAAGAAAGCAATCCCATTTACAGTCACAACAAAAAAGAATAAAATACCTAGAAATAAATGTAACCAAGAATGTGAGAGACCTGTACCTGAAAACCATAAGACACTGCTGAAAAAAAAAATTGAAGAAGACACAGAGAAATGGAAATATATTCCATGCTCGTGTATTAAAAGAATTAACACTGATAAAATGTCCATACTACCTAAAGCAATCTACAGATTCAGTGCCGTTCCTGTCAAAATCCCAACGACATTTTTCACAGAAATAGAACAAAAACATCCTAAAATGTATATGGAACAACAAAAGACCCCATAGAGCCAAAGCAATCCTGAGAAATTATCACAGTCCTCCTAAGTGTTTTGTTTACATCATCTGCAAAAAAAAAAAAAAAAAAAAAAATTTAACAAAGAAAATTTCAGGAAGAGTAAAAAGAAATAAAGGTACTCCTCAATTCTTTTATATGCATATCATATATGTATATATATATACATATATCATACACGCATACATATTTTAATGGAAAAGCATGAGTACAAAACCCTGTAGATAAGCTCAATTCACCAATTTGACACATTTGTCATACAACATGCCACATTTAGACAGTTCTTGATTTCCAGGCATGACACTTTAAATGCTTGGCCTGTTATTACTTTATCAATTCATGACACTCACAGCACAACTAACATGTATTTATAAACTTACTTTATTCCGCTTTTGACAAGCAATGCATAAAGCTTCCACTTTTTTCCCTCAGATGTCTTAGTCTGTTTGGGTTGTTATAATAAAATAGTATAAACTGTGTAGCTTATAAACAACAGAAATTTATTTCTCATAGTTCTGGAGGCTGGGAAGTCCTTCATCTTGGACTTCACATGGTGAAAAGTCAAAGGGGCTCTCTCCGAGCCTCTTTTATAGGGACACTAATCCCATTCATGAGAGCACTACCCTCATGACCTAATCACCTCCCAAAGGCCCCACCTAAAAGTACCATCACATTGGGTATTAGGATTGATCATATGAATTTTGAGGGGACACAAGCTTTCAGACCATTGCAGATGTATTTTCTTACAAAGTACCCACTTCTACATGTTCCATAGACCCACTCTATCTGAGTGATTGGAAACCTTTCAACATAATGAAATTGTAGGGGGAAAGAAAGACTTTGCCGTTTGGTACATACAACAGGAAAGGTGTGGTGCTTGTCAAGTGAGGCTACAGAGAAAGATACCATCTCAGTCGTGTCTTCCAGGAATTTTCACATTACTGGGAAGAAAGATGGATGAACAATTCAACCATTACAACATTGTGAATGCTACAAAGCCTGTAAATTCAGTACAGAATGCTGAGGAAAACCCCAATATTATTACTATTTTCAGCCTAAGCAGAGGTGAAGAGTAAGATACCTCAGAGCTGGTCCTTGTGCAGAGTCGGAAAGAATGAGTAGATCTCCACAGCGAAATCTTCTTACCCAGTCAGGAAAGATGGTTAATTCAAAGTGTGAGGCAAAAGCAAACACGACATTGTCTAGGAGTCGCAGGTTTACCCCTGTAACTGGCTTATATTGGAGAATAGTGAAAAACTAGGCTGGAAAGGTAGAAAGTGGTCAACTCTCAATAAACACTCTTGTTCAGATGCAGCAGGTGGACTGATTAAGAGACATTGCAGAATAATGATCATATATGCATTTTAGATAAATCCTGCCAGTACCTGTGGATGACACATTAAACGAGAAGTTTAAATGGAGGTTACAGAGGATATTCCAATGGAAATAGAATAGATACCATGTGTCTCAAACTTCAGGAGTGAGAAGGAAGAAATTAGGAAATGAAGAAAAAAGGAAAAAAAGAAAAAACCTTTGTTTTCAGAATTAGAGAACAAACCAATGATCGTAAGTTCATGAGTCCAGTTTCTTAATGTCTGGTAAACCATCTCTAGAAAATAATTCTATGTTGTAAAACCTTATAGAAAGAATATATCCATCCTCTCACCAGAGGATTACTTGAAAGCACAATACCTTTCTAGATGTAAAAGATTCCATATAGTTGCTTTAAAATGAACTTCATTCCTGTTTTTCTGACTGCATATTTTCTTCAGTCACTGAAATCATTTAAAAAAACTGATATAAAAAGTGGTATTTCATAAAAATTGCAATCTATTTCTCTAAAGCAAGGGTCAGCAAAGTTTTTCTGCAAAGGGCCAGTTATTAAATATTTAGGCTTTGCTGGCCAAGAGAAAAAATCAAGGATATGATGTGGAACTTATATACAAAGAAAGAATGTCCACAAACATTTAATTTTTAAAATTCAAAATTTTATTTACAGTTATGTTTTTAAATTTCATATTATTTTCATGTTTCATAAAGTATTAGCCTTTTTAATTTCTTTCAACCATTTAAAAATATAAAAATAATTCTTAGTTCACAGCTGTACAAAAAGAGAAAGTGGGCTGGATTTGGCCATCAGGCTGTAGTTTGCTTACTCCTGCTCTAAAAGCAAAATCAAGCACCCCTTCTGAGACAGCCTACTTACTATTCAAGAGAAATTGAGATTTTGATAGTGAAATGTAGCCATAGGGAAAAGAATAGCGTGTGCAAAGAACAGTTGCCATATCCATTTTTAAGAACAGGTATGCACTGTGCCATCATTTGAAAAATCATTTGAAAAAATGAAACTATTAATGTGAATAAGAGGGCAATTCAAGAGAGGAAAACAGTCCTTACTTAAAAGCAGAAGAATGGCTTAATCCTTAATTCCATTACTGTTTGGAAATATATATAGCGAGAGAAAGCAGGAAACCAGAATAAATTCTCAAAGTATAATGAGATGTCTTGTAAAAAAGAAAAACAATGCCTGTGAAAAATCACCAAAGAAGCTCTTTTAAATTTCATACAACTCCCACAATTTGTTTCATTCATTATGAAATTTGGGCTGAAATTGTAAAGAAGAAAAATTCAAGTAATATACATCATGGTAAGGCATTGTATCTTACGACATTCAATTTAATATCATTTGTTACTGTGTTAGTTTGCTTAAGCTACTTATATATGACCTAAGTACTTTATAATAGATGCTATAAAAGTTATTATGTCTTTAAAATGAATGATATTTTGTTTCATTTCTATAGTAGGTTGGGCTTTAAGCCTTTGGTTAATAAGAGAATCCCTTATTAGACCATTTTTAATGTTAAATTTTATATTATTTTTATTTATTTCTATTTACAAAATAGAAAATTTCCAGAATAAAACTCAAAAATGGAAAGACTGCTCAAACTTAAATTTATCTATTCCAGGCCCCTCCAAATATGAGAATTAGGACAGTTCATTATTCACATTTAATGATCCCAAAAAGTATAACAGAGTTCAAGTGAAGCAAACTAATTCAGATTAGTGCATTTGCAATCAGCTCACTTCAGAACGTTTCTTCTGTTTTGCTTCAAAATAAATATGTCCTATATGTGATGTTTATTAGCTTTCTAAATTAATCCTTACCATGCAGAGAAGCATCTAGTGAATCAAGTCCATTAAATAATCACGGAGAGGCATATTTGGCTTATATCACAGCAGTAGTGTTTCCCTCTAGTTTTTCCAATCAAATATCACACAAAATTAAAACCATTAAAAGATAAAGTTTTACAAAATAAAAATTGCTTAATGAAATGTTATCGAACACCAGAATAAGTGTCAACAATAAAATATTCACTGTCCTAAGATTAATGTATAGCTACCTTTAACTTAATGCTTACCACATACTAGCCATGTGCTAGACACCTGTTATGCAAAATCTTCTTTAATCCTTATAACCATGGCCAGTAGCTATTACTACTTCAGTTTTATAGGTAAAGAATTTAAGGAAACTTTAAACAATTTTTTCAAGGTCATACAGATGATTATGTGATAGATCTGAATTTGAATCCAGGTTTTACTTGCTCCAGAAATCCTTGTTCTTATCCCATACGTTATAATGTATTTGGCATGCAAAAATCCCTCAAATCACTAAATCATAAGTACTATCCATCAGTTTTTGCAGAAAATTACCACCTAACACAATGACGAAAAAATAAAGGAGAAGGAGATTTCAAGGAATAAAGACCAAAAAAATGTCTTTGGCTAGAAAAATGATGACAAAAAAATAAATTGATAGCCTTTGCAGAAGCTGAATGCTATAGGACTGAAAGCCTTTTTTTTTTTCCCATAGAATTTTGGCATCTAGAACTTCTATTAACATCAAACATCATGTATTAATTAAATCCAAAGAAAGAAAATAATAAACATGAAGACAGAAATTAATAAAATATGAAACGAACCTACAAAGTAGAGGATCAATAACGTCAGAAATTGGTTCTTTTAAAAAATTATTACAGACTGCTTGTACCAGCCAAGCTGCAGTAAAATGACTACATTTTACTTCTCCCACTCACTACAACTTAAATCTCTAGACAGAATTCAAAAAACAACTACTTGAGGACTCTGAAAAGTAAATAAGAGGCAGATTGAGGAAAAGTCAAAACCCCAACAAGGGCCTGGTGAATTTAATATATATATATATTTTCTTACTTACATCATGGCTCTTACTGGAGGAGAGGTGGTATTAATCATTCAATTTTATTTTGCTTTTTCAAGTTCTTTTGGCTCCCTTTGAATTTCTAAATAAATTGATGATGTAGGGTATCTGTTTACCAGGGAATGGGATTCCATAGTCCAAACAAAGTGAATTGGGAGACTTTTTTACTTGGTGAAGTATTAATATTTTTAAATTAATGAGTAAATAAGCATATTAATAATATATAGATTATCTCATTTAATTGTTAAACATCACTCTGAAGAAAATACTATTAAATCATCCCAATTTCAAAGATGAGAAAACTGGGCCTTAGAGATGTTATTAGCTAACCCATCTAAGTTTGCATAACTAGTATATATAAGAGCCAAAACTCATATCCTAAGTAATGTGACTTCAAAGAATGTCCCTTAAAGTCTGTGCTGTGTGGCTCCAGAACTGTGGTATGGGATAACCAATACCCCTTTGGCTTTCTCTGAACATTGTTTCTACAAGCGTAACCTAAGATCATATGAACATTATTGGCAACACCATCACACTGTTAATACAAATGGAGCATACAATAAATCAAACATTCCTAAATATTTTTCTTTCCCATATGCCATAAGTTATATTTTTCTGAGTTTGTATTTTTTAAGCTCTCAACACAGGATTTCCATTTGTCTCTTTTTTACACTTCATTTTATTAGACCTCAGACATCATTCCAGACTGTCCTAAAAAAATATTCTGTAAACAAATGCATCAATCCTTCCCAGGTAAATTTTAAAACAGAATTTAAGTAAACCTAGCAGAGTGTGAGACACTTTATAAAAACTTAAGAATGTAACACCATTTAAAGAGGTATTACAAAAGACGATGACACCATAACTAGTTATATCAAAAGGAAAGAATTATAGATGCAAAAATCCTCAACAAAATACTAGCAAACAGAATCCAACAGCACATTAAAAGGATCATACACCATGATCAAGTGGGGTTTATCCCAGGAATGCAAGGATTCTTCAATATATGCAAATCAATCAATGTGATACACCATATTAACAAATTGAAGGAGAAAAACCATATGATCATCTCAATAGATGCAGAGAAAGCTTTCGACAAAATTCAACACCCATTTATGATAAAAGCCCTGCAGAAAGTAGGCATAGAGGGAACTTTCCTCAACATAATAAAGGCCATATGTGACAAACCCACAGCCAACATTGTCCTCAATGGTGAAAAACTGAAACCATTTCCACTAAGATCAGGAACAAGACAAGGTTGCCCACTCTCACCACTATTATTCAACATAGTTTTGGAAGTGTTAGTCACAGCAATCAGAGAAGACAAAGAAATAAAAGGAATGCAAATCGGAAAAGAAGAAGTAAAGCTGTCACTGTTTGCAGATGACATGATACTATACATAGAGAATCCTAAAGATGCTACCAGAAAACTCCTAGAGCTAATCAATGAATTTGGTAAAGTAGCAGGATACAAAATTAATGCACAGAAATCTCTTGCATTTCTATACACTAATGACGAAAAATCTGAAAGTGAAATTAAGAAAACACTCCCGTTTACCATTGCAACAAAAAGAATAAAATATCTAGGAATAAACCTACCTAAGGAGACAAAAGACCTGTATGCAGAAAATTATAAGACACTGATGAAAGAAATTAAAGATGATACAAATAGATGGAAAGATATGCCATGTTCCTGGATTGGAAGAATCAACATTGTGAAAATGACTATACTACCCAAAGCAATCTACAGATTCAATGCAATCCCTATCAAACTACCACTGGCATTTTTCACAGAACTAGAACAAAAAATTTCACAATTTGTATGGAAACACAAAAGACCCCGAATAGCCAAAGCAATCTTGAGAACGAAAAATGGAGCTGGGGGAATCAGGCTCCCTGACTTCAGACTATATTACAAAGCTACAGTAATCAAGACAGTTTGGTACTGGCACAAAAACAGAAATATTGATCAATGGAACAGGATAGAAAGCCCAGAGATAAACCCACGCACATATGGTCACCTTATCTTTGATAAAGGAGGCAAGCATATACAGTGGAGAAAAGACAGCCTCTTCAATAAGTGGTGCTGGGAAAATTGGACAGATACATGTAAAAGTATGAAATTAGAACACTCCCTGACACCATGCACAAAAATAAACTCAAAATGGATTAAAGACCTAAGTGTAAGACCAGACACTATAAACCTCTTAGAGGAAAACATAGGCAGAACACTCTATGACATACATCACAGCAAGATACTTTTTGACCCAGCTCCCAGAGAAATGGAAATAAGAACACAAATAAACAAATGGGACCTAATGAAACTTAAAAGCTTTTGCACAGCAAAGGAAACCATAAACAAGACCAAAAGACAACCATCAGAATGGGAGAAAATATTTGCAAATGAAGCAACTGACAAAGGATTAATCTCCAAGATTTACAAGCAGCTCATGCAGCTCAATAACAAAAAAACGAACAACCCAATCCAAAAATGGGCAGAAGACCTAAATAGACATTTCTCCAAAGAAGATATACAGATGGCCTACAGACACATGAAAGAATGCTCAACATCATTAATCATTAGAGAAATGCAAATCAAAACTACAATGAGATATCATCTCACACCAGTCAGAATGGCCATCATCAAAAAATCTAGAAACAATAAATGCTGGAGAGGGTGTGGAGGAAAGGGAACTCTCTTGCACTGTTGGTGGGAATGTAATTTGATACAGCCACTATGGAGAACAGTATGGAGGTTCCTTAAAAAACTACAAATAGAACTACCATACGATCCAGCAATCCCACTACTGGGCATATACCCTGAGAAAACCATAGTTCAAAAAGAGTCATGTACCAAAATGTTCATTGCAGCTCTATTTACAATAGCCAGGACATGGAAGCAACCTAAATGTCCATCGACAGATGAATGGATAAAGAAGATGTGGCACATATATACAATGGAATATTACTCAGCCATAAAAAGAAATGAAATGGAGGTATTTGTAATGAGGTGGATGGAGTTAGAGTCTGTCATACAGAGTGAAGTAAGTCAGAAAGAGAAAAACAAATACAGTATGCTAACACATATATACGGAATCTAAGGGAAAAAAAAGGCCATGAAGAACCTAGTGGCAAGACGGGAATAAAGACACAGACCTACTAGAGAATGGACTTGAGGATATGGGGAGGGGGTGGGGTGAGATGTGACAGGGTGAGAGAGTGTCATGGACATATATACACTACCAAATGTAAAATAGATAGCTAGTGGGAAGCAGCCGCATAGCACAGGGAGGTCAGCTCGGTGCTTTGTGACCACCTAGAGGGGTGGGATGGGGAGGGTAGGAGGGAGGGAGATGCAAGAGGGAAGAGATATGGGAACATATTGTATATGTATAACTGATTAACTTTGTTATAAAGCAGAAGCTAACACACCATTGTAAGGCAATTATACTTCAATAAAGATGTTTTAAAAAAAAAAGGAAAGAATTATCAATTCACTGAGGCTCTTTCTTAATTAAACAGTTACACATGTATCTTCTGAGTCACATGTTGAATGGAGAGGGGGTAAATGCACAAGAAAAGGACCACGGGTTGTATGTGGGCTTGTATCTGTGGATTATAAATGAGAAATAAGTAATGACAGGGAAATGGTTATTTCTTTAAAACCAAAAATGGCAAAAGGTCTTTCTTCGCCAATTGTTCATGGTAATATTAAAATAAAGGAGGAGGTATATGTATAGATTCATGTGCTATATAAATGTAAAACTGAATTATTATATTAAGGAGTGCCTGCTCTAGTCATTAAAAGGATTAAACTGAATATGAGGTAAAGGAGTTTCCATAATATTAGCTCTGTTATTAGAACTAGTCTACTTTTGGCAGAAAATGAATCATCTCTTCCAGTGTTAAACTATATAATTTTCATGAACAGTGGTAAATTAAACAGGATTTTATTTTTATGTTATAAAATTTACTAGCATCTTCATGCCCTGACTAATCCACTTGTGTCTTTTTGGCCCTTTTGGCATCACCAAATAAATAAAGGAATAAATGTAAATAAATAAATAAACAACCCTAACTTTATGTATAGTTTAAATTCTTTGGACAAATATTTATTCTCAATATCTACTGTGAGCCCACTCAGCCATGTTTAAGGTACTTGGATAATTTAAAAAATAATTGGATACTTCGTAATAAATTATTTGCAACTGTCCACAAGTCAGTTACTGAATATATTTCTGAAACCTCTCCAACCAATTAGCGCATTCCATTACATCCAAAAGGGCACTAAGCCCGCTATTCAAAACAGAATTAAGGTATGCATTGTTGCTAGTGTTACTATATAATTCAAGCAGAAAGTCTTGAAATATATTTGCCCAACCAGGAAACATGTGAAAATTATTTTGACTCTCTTCCCCCAGCAATATGCAAATTTAAAGAGAAATGTAGTTATCTTTTATGTCATATTGATTGTTTTTGGCTTTCACCGACTCAAACAGGGTCAGTCAATGTGGGATTTTACACTTTGCTAGAAACAGCTTCAGCAAAACATGTTATTATTAGCTTCATTTGAAATTATAATTTCAAAGCCACACTTTGCTGGAGCAGGAAGAGAGACCAAGCAAAATAGAAACCGTAAATGAGAGACAGCCCGGTCATGATTCAGGTGCCAGCAATTTATTCAGTTCATTGCATTCAGGTAGCCTGACCCCATTTTTGTGAATAATTTGATTTCCCTCACATACTCTTCATGAAGGAATGAGGTGATTATTTTAAAGGAATTTTAAATTGGGGACATTCCTTTTTTTAACAGCTCATATACGAGTCCTAGAAATATTCATCACTGTTGAAAAAAACTTAGAATGTTCTCATTTGTGTTCTAACCCCCTCTATGAATATATAATCACTGTTATTATCCCTTATTATAATACTGAGAAGTCCCCTAATTTCTTTGTGCCTAGTGACCCTTGGTCAGTTGGTAATGAATGAATTTAGTCAATCTATATGATACCTCTATCAAACACTTGGGACCCAAGGACACAGCGCCTTTATTCCACACCCGTGCTCTTTCCTCCAGGTTAATTCAGGATCTGGGGTTTGTAAGACAACTTCTAGAAGTTATTATTTATGAAACATAGAGATACAAGTAAAGTCTCAAAATTTTAATTATGATTTTTTTTTGGTCCTGCAAGTAAAAAATATACATATAACATAGTTAAAGTTTGTGTATTTTATCTCAGTAAGGTAATAAGGGACACCCTTAAAGGAGAATTTACTTTGGACTTTTTTTCCTTCCAATGATTATTGGATAACTAAACACTCACCACCACGTAGCTCTGTTGTGAGAGAGATAATGATTGCAATGTGCATAGCATTAAAAATGGGGATGTTAACAGCTTTAGTAACAGTAATGGTGATGATAATGGCTTTTTTGTTGTTGTAGTTGTGTTGTGATTGCTACATTTTTTGAACATGTATCAAAGATTTTATTTAATTTATTGATTAATGAAGAAACTGGTAAGAAATTACAACTTGTTTCTGTTCCCGTTATTTTTAATGGGTATCTGTCTCAACTTCTCATTACCTTTCTATTTCCCCCACTGGATTTGGAGCCTTGGCTGATTCTCAAACCTACTTATCAATCTTTCTAAACTTGACATCATCTTCTCTTTGGGAGAAAACTAAAGTTCTTGCCTACTTAATTTTAAATGTTGCCTCCCTGAGAAATCTGGCTACTCTATCTCACTCATCAGATACAGACATTTTATATTTCAGCTACTGTCAATAGACCAAGGTGCTTTTAATTTCAGCTACTGTTAATAGACCAGTGTCCTATTCTTCAGTGGCCCCCTAATTTAGACTCCCACTAGGCACCTCATTCAGGTAAGAGCCATTTACCGATACAAATTCTTCTAGGTCCAATCTTATTAAGTTCTACTTCCCTCTGCTTTCCCGTAAGTGTTTTGTGGACAGTCTGGTGTCCTCATGGTAGATTAAACATGAGGCTCAACAAGAAAGAGCACAGTGATAAAGAAGGTTCATCAGGCAAGCTCACTATTCTGAGTTACATGTTCTTCTGAGGATTCCTCAATAGGTATATACCTCTAGTATGTTGCTAATCGAAAAGATATAGCCAAGCTTATCAATGAACATAGATAACAAAAATCATTGTCATATTTACCCAAGCAACCCACAGGAATTGAATGTAACATCTGGTTTAGGTTAACTAAAAATTGGGCAGTAAATTTTGTTCTCCTATTTAAAAATTGGACTTATTAAGTTGGCATAAAAGAAAGAAAACAACATGTGATCATTGTGTTTCCACCAATAGAAAAGGAGGGCAGTGGGAACCTTGGGGGGTGGGGGGGAGCATTTACCTTCCTTCCTCATGTACCTGCGTACAAGACACTCCCTCTAGCGTGGTTATTAATGTGAGGTCAGGGACAATACAAAAACGAAAGACACCATTAAACTTACAAAATCTTATGATATTTGATTGAATTCATGATTCCTCCAATATTTTAAATGTCCTGTAGTATCTGGCCATTGCCTATATGCTTAGCCTCATTTCATACCAATTTCCTATTTCCCTGCTTGCTCTTTACCCTTGATCGTCATGCTGTTTCTCTGAGTTCCTCAAAAGTACCAACAAATTTACCCCTGGACCTTACCAAGGAATATCCTTTTCCTGACTCTTTACCTAGTAAAATTATACTTTGGGTCTCAGCTTGAACAAGATCTCTTCAAAGAGGCCTTCTCTGACCCCTAAACTAAATTCTCTATCACACCTAATTTGTTTGTTTCTCATAATCTTTCTCAGTTTTTTTTTACCATTCATATATTTGTGTGACAATGTGTTTACTGCCTTCAGTGTTTGTCTCACTGAACTGGACTTGCTTAACAGTAAGGAATGCATTAGCTCATACAAAAGCATGTCCAGAGGCAGGTCAGACTTCAAGGTTGTTTGACCCAGTAAAAACTCAGATTGTAGAATGACTGCTAGTACTTAATATTCCCTTGCTCATATTTTGCAGGAGAAAGAGAACCAGTTTGCAAAGACTTAGGACCAAGGAAAAATTTCCCTAAAAGATATCAGAAAACCCAACCTCACATTTTGCTGGACAACATTGGATCACAAACTTATTCTTGAGCTGATCATTGAGAAGAGAGATGGGATTTATTCTTGTCCAATCTGACCCATCCTTGGAATTGAGGTTAGGATCAAATTTCCCTGAGGTATAGATGGTGTAGGAGAGAAATACATACATAAACTAAGTTAGCATTCTGTTATGAAAAAGGAAGAGGAAATCAATACTGGATAAACAACTAGCAATATCCACCCCATTACTGTATACAAAGAATTTGTTTATCTTGTTTAAACTGTATAATGTCATCATGTTTGTTTGTAAAGTTTTAAAATGCCATGATCCCCAATATTTACTATTCAAGTTCAACAAATTTCATTTCAACTACCTTGCAGGATGAGAATTTACATGCATTTAGATATACTTTTATACATAGCCAGAAGCATATTTCCCATTAACTATTAAAAACTTGTTTTCAAAATCTGTGTCCTGCACACAAAGCTTGAACATAAATAATGCCTGGAAAAGCTGTTTCAATTTCTCACTCTGAAAAATTACAGTTTACCAAGGAATTAAGAGAATTGGAAATTACTTCTAGAAGAGGGAATTGGAAAATATATGTCAAATCATGTAATAGTACAATTAAAACTTCATTAATTCTGCATAGGAGTTATGTAGCCACATTGTGTCTAAGATAGTTAACTATAAAGCAGTAAGAACACAAGAGTTTAGGGTAGAGGCTCAGTAGAAAAAAGTGCATATCTGTGCCTTGCCTGGTGTATCCCAAGGTCACAGAAGCATAAGAGTCAAAACGCCATCCGAAGATCCATTCACTAGGATCAGTGGGGTAGCACACAGAGATCTGCAGGAGGTTGGGGTATAATGAAACATTAGAGGCTCAAATTCTGCCCTCAGGTCAGCCCAGCTCCAGGAGCCTGAGCTATCTTTGCAGCTGAGATTGTAGCGAGAGAGCAGAACCTATCCCAGAATGATAATTTAAAGTAAAATAAAATACCCTCTCTAAAACAAGGAAGTCTATTAAAATCACCAATTTAGAATGCATTTGTATTTGAAATAATTAGTAGAGATGAGTCAAATTTCCTATGATACATGGATTTGACATCAGCAACTTCAAAGAAATACAACTAACTAACTTCGTAAGCAGAGGACCTATGCATGCGTGGATACACACACATACACAAACACACACACGGACTTGAATTTAGATCTATTGTAGAAAAAATTGAAAATCCTTTATCTTCAGCATATCAGCTCTAATTTCCAGAAACAAGCAGGATCATGGTTTAATGTAATCCAGGGTAATTTGCATCACTACCATATTTTGCGTGCCTACTATATATCAGGTACTTACATTACCCAACAGCTGCTATGCTAAATGGGTGCAGTTTGTGCACTGGCCACAGAGGCAAGGGAACCTGCACACCCTGGTGGGAACTGTACCTTCTAAAGAAGGATGCAGCCATCCAAAATTGGCACTTTTTCTAATTCATCCACCAAGAGTATGTTTCTTATTCTAATTTTCACAACAGTGCTGTATGCGCTAACAGCTGCACTGGTATTATCTTATTTGTTCCTGGCAACGAATTCTGCAGTGGTAGATGGTTATGAACTTCTTGTAACCTAAAGTATTTTGAGGAGATCCTTCTTTAAATAGTCAAATAAAATAATATAAGCCAACCCTATCCCTCCTAACTGTGAGATCTCAAGTAGCCTCCCCAATTTGTATTTGGAGGCTAATATTTAGTTGGTGTGATAATCTCTTAATTAGAATTTTGTGCAATACTTCTGGCTGCTTCTCTACCAATCCTGTGGCTACCATCTTCTCATGACATCACTTTACTCCACAGAAAATCCTGGCTTTTTCACTGGAATTCCCTAGGGCAGCAAAACGCATACAAGCTGTTAGTAACAGTATCTAGGTTCTCTGAATATGAAAGAGAAATGACAAAAAACAACAGCAGTAATTCAAAATTGAATATCAGGTATCAGTTACTACTTCTCTCCCATAAGTCACTACTCATCACTGTCATAGAAAATTCATGACTGGCTATGAGGCTCCATAGCCCTCGCCTGACACTATCATCTCAGTGATACATTTCCATTTCTTCCAGCCAAAATCTTTTATCGAATTTCCTTTCTGATCCTCCCGCAAAAAAACTCTATTGGGGGGTCTACTAGGTTGCTCACCGTTTCTTAATTCTTTATTATACGGAATAATTCAATTCTTGCTTTTCTCAATCTATTTCACTAAATCACTTTCACAATCACTTTCCCCTGGGTTAAATTCCCCTGCTTTCCTGAAACGTAGAAGTGGCTTCAATTTTTTTATTTTGGGTAGCCACCTTTTCTTCTCTGATGCATACTCTCTACAAATGAGAAAACTGAGAATCTGAGAACTTGTGTAACTTATATGACATCACTTAGGCTTCAAAACCTACTGTCTTTTCGTTAATCACAGATTTGAAACCACTTTAGGAGACAAGAAGAGACCCTGTACATGAACAGATCCTCATGCTAATATTCAGAGGAAAATTATTACACGGACTCTATACATTCAACACGAAAAATATTACTGAGCACCAGCAGAGCCCAACTAAACAGTCAAAAACCTACAGTTACAAGTTTATCATACTAGAAGACACAGACATTGAACAAATAAACACACGAATAAATAAACATTGTAATTAACGCTAAGTGCTATGAAAGGAAAGAACAAGATGCTATAAAGCAATAACAGATAAGACCTATTTTAGAGTGCAATCAACTAATTTTTTCTATGCTCTTTGAAACACAATCTGAAATTCTTTCCTAGACATTTTTAATGCCCTAGATACTTTAAGAAAATCTCAGGAACTACATGAGTCCAATAGATATATTTACCCACTACTCTAGTCTCCTAATTTTGTTCTTCTCATTCCTAACCTGTCTCAAAACAAAATATAGGCCTATAAAAATAAGCAAGCAAAAACAACAATCATTCTGAATGAACCGTCTATATTTCTCTTGTCTCTACTCACCACGCTGGGCACTACAAGAATAAATCACCTAACAAGGCATCGAGCAGGGATCATGCTTAGTGCACACTCACCAGGCCCCTGGATGCAGTTGTCATAGACTCCAGTGCATCTCCCTGGTTAATCCCTTCTCTCACCACTGAACAACTGACCACTTGATCCTTGGCATAGGCCCAGGCCTTCTCCTTTGTAAAGAAAATTGGAAACATCAGATGGGAATTCTTCACCTTTCCACCCCGAAACCTCATTGCAGCTGCACCCAATTGCTCCTGCCCTTTAACTGTTACAAAGCACAGACCTTCGGATCTAAAGCCAAGCACTCCATCTGTGCTCTGGATTTCATCCCCTTCAGCCTCGTCAGAAAACATATGCTATTGATTGTCCCTGCGCTCTCCTCCCATTTTTATCTCTTGCTTCCTACCTCATCTTTCCTTGTGTCTTTTTCATATAAAACAAATTTTTAAAGACCTGTTTTCAATGTTTGGAATATCTCCTAACAGTTGCTTTATCTCACCCTACAACTTCTTAGCCAAACTTCTCATAAGGAAAGTTGTTAATTCCATTATCTTTTTTTTTATTCGATAAAGTTGACATGTTACATTTTGTAACATATAAAATATACACTTTGTCTTATTCCATACAGAGAGTTCAAAAGTAGACAAGAAAAATCCATGCTATTATAAATCAAGATAGAGGTTACCATTGGATGAGGTGGTAGTGACTACAAGGGGATAATGAAGAATTTCTTAGGTTGTAGTAATATTGTTATTTGTTTTGGGTACAGGTTTTATGAGTTTGTTCACTTCAGGACATCCATTTGGCTGAAAATTTATGTTCTGTGACTCTGCTGTATGTATGTTCTAACTTAAAAAAATTATTTAAAAAACATATAGTATGTCAGATGTTACATGGAAAAAAATGAAGCAAAAGATGAAAATAGACATGCCGTAGGAGGGACATGGTTTGCCAATATTGGTAGCTATTTAAAATAGGGTAGTCAGAAAACATCTCCCTGAGAAGGTGACTTTTCAGCATAAATATAAAAGTGAGGGAAAAAGTCATGTGAACCTCTGGAAAAGTGTGTTCCAGAAAGAGGAAATCACAGTATAAAATTCCTTGTGATGGTTGTCAACATAGCATTTTCAATGAACATTGACTAGGCCAGGAAAGCTGAATGCAATGACCAAGGGAGGAAGAATCATACATGGAAGTGTTACCGAATCCCAGCTCTCTCTGCTCGCCGCACGACAGGCCAATAAATCGGGAGACGAGGTGTTGAGGCAAGGAATAGCGACTTTATTCGGAAAACTGGACAGAGGAGATGGCGGACTAATGTCTCCAAAAAGCCATCTCATGGGGGTCTGGATGCCAGTTTCTTTTATAGAACAGAGAGGGGGAGGAGGTGAGGAAGTAAAGTAAAAAGGCCACTAGTTTTGCAAAATATCTCCTGGCTTGGCCAGCATCGAGAAGGGGATGTGTTAATTTCTTCTTTTCTGCAGCCATTCACAGGTGGGCAGGGTCAGATTGTCTCCCTGTGAGCTGAACACAAGCACTTTAGTTTAACATTCAGACAGAGGGTCAGGGTTCCCTGAGGCAGGCCATTATGTATTATTATAACAAAAGCAACGAAAAGCAAAGGTTAGAGTAAAAGAGATAGATTCAGAATGGAGTCTGATTTGCTCTTCCCTGTTACAGAAGTAATAAGGAAGTGAGGCCAGATATTTCAAGGCCTTTAAAAGGATATTTTAAGGGCTTTAAACTTGTGAGACTTAGTCTCCAAAGGGAACCAGGATTCCCAGTAATCACACTTTTGTAAAGCCCCTTTCCACACTGAACCCAAAGCCAAATCTGGCATCTGTACCCCAACACCAAATTAAATCTCAGAGACAGTTTTGGGTGAAGTAGAAAAGAATACCTTTATTGCTTTGCCAGGCAAAGGGAGCCACAGCGGGCTAATGCCCTCAAAACTGTGTGTCCCAACTTGGAGGGGGTAATGAGAAGTTTTATAGAAATGGTTCAAAGAGGGCATGATCAGTTTGTGGACATTCTTCTGATTGGTTGATGGTGAGGTAAGTGGGAGTCAGCATCATTAACCTTTTGTTTTTATCTGGTCTGGGGTCTACATGCTTGTGGGCAGCATACTGTTAATTTCTCCCACCTGGTAGGGGTTTCAGTGTCTGCAAAACAGCTCAAAGGTATTGTTATGTATGTCCCTTGAGGGGCCAGGACCCTTCCCCAAGGCTGCACTGTTATATCTTTTGACTATTCCACGCTTGTCTCCACATCCCCTCCCTTCCCTAATTAGCAACTGTTTGAACCTGCTGTTGGAACTCAGGGAAGGTCATGGAGGCTGAATGAAGCCTCTTTCCTGTAATCAAGAAATGGGGGACACAGAAAGGCTTTTGTGCCCAGGAGCCCCACAGGGTCCTGCTCGGTATCAAACCCAGACTGGCCCTGTGTAAGCAATAGTGTGGCATTCATTATGTAATCATAAAAAAGTCTTGCTTCTATTTGTGTCTCTTGGAATGCTCACTTTTGGGAAAGCTAACCATGATAGGGAGTCGACCTTGAGACTTCCATATTCTAGGGAAGCCAAAGCTAACCAATGGGGAAGCTGCACTTTCAGAGAGATCCTGACCAGCCAGTAGCTGCTCCAGCCATTCATAACTAATACCTGTGAGTGAAGAATTTACCCTAGGTGTCCAGTTCCATGAAGTCTTATATGAATTTAGCCCTGCTGCATTTGACTGCAACCACAGGAAAGACCTTGAGAACCACCCTTCTGAACACAGTTAATCCCAAACATAAGAGATAATCAATTGTTATTTTAAGCCGTTAAGTTTTGGGGTGGTTTGATACTCTGCAACAAGTAATCAAAAAAGGATTTTTCTGTGAGATAGAAACCCATTGGAAGATTCTGAGCAGAGGAATGACATGTCTTTGAAGGAGCACTCATTTATGCTATGTTGTGAGAAGACTATAGGAGCTGTTGGAAGGCAACTGCAGAAGTAGGAAGGCTATTTAGAAGGCTCTTGCACTTCTTATAAGTTTATTCACAGTTTTAATTAAATATTTTGTAACCTTTTAATATATTTCTTTCTGCTAGACTATAGCTTTATGAAAGCAGGGAACATTTAGATCTTGTTCATGTATCAATCCTCAGAGTCTGGTAGATACACAATAAGAATTTATTGAAGAAAAGCATAACTGTATGAATGAATGAGAGAATGAATGAATGAATACTTTCAATGCCTAACTAAATAAAGACTTTATTTCTGGATGTTTTCTATGTTTTTGGTTCCTCCTTTCCTTTTCCTCTTCTAATTTCCAGTTCTGTTTCTTTCAACTTAATGCATATTTTCAATATGCAGGAGTAATGCATGAAAATGAGAATCTAGTCATCATGGACTGAATAATTTGAATACAGAATAATTTTAGTGTTTTTAAATCCAAATCCAGATATGATAGGAAATGAGACAAAAATGTGACTGCACTGAAATACCTATCGTTTTCTCATGAACAAATTTAAAGCCTACAGAATATTAACACGTTTTCTTCACTGCTTTGTAGAGTGAAACAGATATTGAGTGAAATATTCTGCAAAATCAAAGGGATCATCTCTTTTAAAAATTGCAGCAGAATAAGAATCATCTTATTCTCATATTGCAGATAAAGGAAATAGAAAGTAATATTCAAAAGAAGGAGGAAATTAAATGTCCATATACCCAACTTCATCAGTTTCAAGAATTATCCATTAATGATGATTTACTTATTTTTGTCTTATTTTAGCTTATTTGTAAATAATTTATTTTACTATGTATGATTTTATATTTCAGCATCTCTACATCATTGTTACAGGCCATTGTTCTACCCAAGCCTCAATAAATGATCCCAGCACTGTATTAGGACCAGCTCCAGGTATCAGTGACAGAATATTAAATCATGAGGTGTGAGAGAGTGGCTTTATAGTACAAAAGTTCCTGTATCCACTTTTATATTCTGTCCTCCCTGTTTCCATACCCCCAAATCTGTTCCAAGACATGTTCTCCTGTTTTCTGCCAGAAAATATTTGCAAGGTCCTACATATTTTTAGTTAATGATCCCTTTCTTCTCACAGAAGGTACTATACTTCCCTAGTTGGGCCATGTGACATTCTTTATAGCATCACACTGGCCCATTATACTGATGACATCATATTATTTAGAGATGTCAGCAGAAACTGTCCAGTATTCTGGACATGACGGTAAGTCACATGTGAACAAGAGAGTAGGAAATAAACCCTAAAAACATTTATGGCACCTGCCATATTAATGAAGTATTTAGCAGTCCTGTGCTGTGGGCCATAATGGGATATTCTCTCTGTTCCAATTATCCATTGCTCCAAAAAAATAAAACAATCCAACGCTTTTTGACTTAGAAAACGAGCAATGATTTATTTCGTTCATGTATCTGCAGTTCAAGCAGGAAGCGGCAGGAACAACTCACCTCTGCTCTATGCGGCCCCAACCAGCTGGGGCCAGAGGCTCACTCACTTGGTAGCAAGTAGAGGCTGGCTATAGACTGCGAACTCAGCTGGAACTGCTGAGGGACCTTGGCTCCTTTGCACATGGACCCTCCTCAGGACTTCCTCAAGTTTCTTAAAACATGGTAACTAGATTCGGAGAGTGAGTCCCTCAAGAGTCCTGGACAGAAGCTGCAAGGCGACGTATCACTCTACCTCAAAAGCTTCAGAGGGTTAGTTTTGGCGCATTATATCGATAGAGTTAAGTAACTGAGACCAGCCCAAATTCAGAGGAAAGGAAATTGGATTCAACCTCTCAATGGAAGCAGTAGCAAAACATCTGCAGCTATTTTTCAGCTGCCATGTCATCCACAGAAAATGAGATATTGTTACACTTTGAAAATCCTACAACTAAAAAAGCAACAGAGCATTTAGTAGATATACTAGAACCCACTTTAATGACCTCATTTTAACTGAATCACCTCTATAAAGACCCTATGTCCAAATCAAATCACATTGGTACCTGTGGTTCAGACTTCAACAATATGTTTTCGGGGAACACAATTCAGCCCATAACAACTCCTCAGAGGTCCCCAGAAACCCTTTTCTCACTTATTGGTCAACTCCTCCCGTTCTTAAAATAATTTTCCAACCATACTCAACCTCCAAAAACTAGCAGAGGACAATTTGACTATTAGAAGTTAACTTTCTAATATCCCTACTTGCAAATTTACCTAAACCTGAATCTACTCTCCCTTATTTCTCCCATTCTCAAAAGTATCATCTCCTCTTGGAAGGCTCATTCCTCCTCCTGAGCTCATTATCTGATCTTTCACTGTCTCATGTGAAAATAGTTCCTTTCCTGTGTTTGCAACTTTTTGCCCCTTACTGGAGCCTCACCTCTCTTCTTGGTGCACAGCGCCCAGACTCCTCCACTCTGTGATCCTTTCCTCTGTTCAAAGCAAATCTCCTGAACAAAACAGTCCACAATTATGACTATACAACAGCCTACACTTCTGACTACATCCCCTCTTCCCAGCCCACAATCACTTTTCAGTGTGCTGTGGAACTTCTACCACAATTCTCCAATGACATCTTTCCGGCAAAGTTTACCAAGGACACCTAATCACCAAGTTCAGTGAGTTGTTCAATGACCTCATCTTACTTTATCAACCTATGACGTCTGATAATACTGATAACTCTCTTTTCCTCCACACTGTTTTTTGGTAACTCCTTTCCACTTAAAAAAAATTTCAATTTTGATATCCCCAAAGGTTTTGACCTTGGGCCTCTTCTTTCCCCATAGTATAAAATATACCTGAAACCATAAATCATAAATAAGTAAACCATAAATCATTCTGGGGGGGATTTGACCCTCTAATCTATGTTTTCAGTCTACACATTTTTCATAGTTTCCAGAATCATATATCCAATTGCCTAGTTGATTTTGAAAATTATATATTTCATAGATACTTTCATGTGTAAATCTGCTCATTCTTTAATCCTTATTATGGTAAATCCAACTCAATCTGCCTAGTTCAACAAGCCAGATATGAAGTATGCTGACTTTTTCCCTATCAAAACTTTAAATTCTACTGACTCATTAATACTTCTCATATTTGCCCCATCTTTCTGTCCTCACCACTACCGCTTTAATTCAAAACCTCATTAAAACACATTAGGACAGATGCAATACTTACCTAACTACTGTCCAAGCTTTGGTTTCTACTGTAACCTCCATGTGATTGACAGAGATGCTTTCCAAAATAAAATCTGTTCATGTGCAGCCTTGTTTAAAGTGTTTTATTGGCTCCCAAAGTTTATAGGATGAAATATAAGATGTAAGTCTTTGATGATGTTGTTCTTACTTGTCTCTCTAGTTGTATCCCTGTCTTCTCTACATTTCTATGACCTCTGTATGCGTGTTGGGGATATTAGTTTCATATTTCTGAACTTCCATTAATGCTACTCCTTATACCTGGAGTATCTTCTCCAAGACCCCCACTCCTTTCTTGCATTCTTCAAGATTCCTAAGTGTTATATCTTTTATGAAGAATTTCTACCATACACACACCTTAACTCCATCCCCAGGAAAGACTAACTACACCTATTCTTCCTCAACATCTTTATCTTTTCAAAATACAACCTCTAACTCTGGCATAAATGTCGTTGATCTACTAAACTGTGCAATCTTTGAGGCTAGGGATCATGCATTACTTATTAATTATGACTTTGTCTTTTGGTACTTGTCACATAATAGTTACTCAATGAATATTTGTTGAAGGTGTTGAATTAAAAGACCTTTGTGGTCACTAATTCCAAACATATATATAATGAAGGAGTCCCTTCTACAATATTCCATTGAGATGTTCATTCATCCAGTTCTTGAAGACTTATTTATGTTTCTCATTTCTTTCCATTTGATTTCAATAGGTTAGATGACTTCAAAAAAATAAAATTTATTAAGGACTGATCTACTGGTGTGCATTTTGGTTATAAGTTGCACAAGCAATCAGTTTATCAATTCCTAATTAAATAGAAACTCCTGTTTAAAAACATTTATTAGAGATTTTAGTTCAATATAATTTAACCAATATGATGATAATGTAATTGTCAGTAGTATTAAGTGCATTATCGTTTTAAGTTTAAGGAAATATTACTCCCACTATATTGTACAGAGAGTTCACAACTGAGGTATCATGTCCAAGTACAAATATCTTGTAAAAGATGAAATAGAGTTCCAGGAAGAAGACTTGAGAGGAGAGTAGAAACCATATATGGTAGAAATATAACATATAAATATTTAACTTATGTGTTAATTCACCTTCCCAAAGACATGACTTCACTCATTCATTTAATCGTTGCAAGAAGAAACAAACATAAATGTATTAAGCTTAAAGAAGCTTGATATTAAAACAGAATAGTATGAACCTACAGGCAATTAGGAACACTTTAGAATTTTTCACTTGTTCCTCATTCACCACTATGGATTTGTTAGTTATATATAAGATAAAATGGTTTGTTTTCCCAGACAGCTACATGAAGCTTTTTCTTTGTTGCTTCTGCCATGGTTCTCCAATGTGATATTGCATGCACTAACAATGTGTACCTGTTATTTGGATGATTTAAAGGATTTCAAATGTAATTTTATTTTAACTATGCTCATTTCCACCAATCTTATTAACTTTAGAATCTAAACCACCAGGTAAATCTTCTTGAGAAGACTGGAAGAGTTAAAAGTGGGTTAGAAATGAATTAGAAGGAAAATGATAAAAGTATTCAAATACTTAAGGGATATCAAATCATGCCCTGAAGAATTAAGAATACGGATTTGAACAAATGTGTGAAAATTGCAAGTAGACATATTTCAACTTTGCAGGAAGAAGAGTTAACAGGACAAGACTTAAACATGCTTTATTGGTGGAACTAGGCTAAATATATACAGTGCATTACTGATATACTATATATATATATATATATATATATATATATATATTTATAGTATATATAATATATAACCTCTTGATCCCTTTCTTACCCTTCTCTATTTTTCTCAATGCCCTTAGAGATTGCTCTGCATGGCCTACATCACAGGTTTCTTTGTCCACTGGATTCCTGGGTTCCACCAGTTAGGGTCTGAATAGGAAACCAGAAAGTAAAATGAGAATGAGATCAGGGTATTTATACTCTGACTCTCACCCATGGGGGAGGAGGCGAGATCACCATGGGATGGCATCATCTCTCAACTGAAGATCAGAGTTAATGTCAGACAGCCCTGTCTACACAAGCGTCTGTGCCTCTTCTTCTAGTTACTTGCCACTTCAGGCCTTGGAGGTTCCTGTCCTGAGTGGTACAAGCCCAAGGATATTGTGCTATTCAGCATGATTTCCTTATAAATAGTCCCCTATTTAAATTTCCTCAAATTATCTCAATTTGTTTATGCCATCTGTTTGCTGCTGTGAAAATGATTGCTATAGGAACCCTTTGAAAATTTTATGAATGCTAAGACCTTCACTTCAAAAGTTTAAAAAAAAAAACCCAAATATAATTACAATTTTCTATTTCTTTATTCATGAACTCAACCAAAATTACGCGTTCATAAATATAAAAAAGACTTAGGTAGCATTTTGCAGCATTAAACAGAGATCTCTCTTTGTCCAGTCAGTTTCAACAAACAAGGAAATTGATATCAACTCACAGATGATATCAACTAATCTAAGAGCCATACAAAATACAGCTTCCTTCTGAGTATCTGATGGGTGAATCACTGTTCACATGAAAAGCAAAAGATAAAATGTAATTCTCCCAATTCTTTTGACTCTGGCTGATATTTCTGACCTGTCAGCCACCCAATGACTGCTGTTATAGTTGGAAAGCTCTTTTGCCATGGTTTTTCAAAGACCATTTACAATCTTTTGACAAGTGTAAATTTGATTCAATAGATTCTACTATAATAAAACGTCAACTTTACTTTTTTTGCCTGTATTTTCAGAATACATATTCATTCCTTGATATTATCTCTTTATATCCATGCAACAGATATAATATTAATAGCCACACAATGTGTGAACAGAGTCTTCACTTCAGATTAACCTGGAGCTGGAAGAATGCGGGAGAACATTTCCAGATGGCATCAGCCTGGAAGGCGTCCTTGCCTTGCCACTCACAGTGATTGCTAAAGGAATGTGCTATTGTTAACACAGCTCCCAGGAGAGGAAAAGCAGCTTTAGTGCCAATATAAGATATGGTTTCTTCCCAAGTACTGAGAATAAAGGCTAAGAAAGGGAAGCCAATGGCAAATGAAACGCTCACCCTTACCCAGGGCAGACCTACAGTAAAATCTCAAAGTAAGTGAACTTGGTCTTTCTAATTCTCCCTTTCAACAAATATTTACTTTGCTGGTGCTTCACTTTCAAAGCCTATTTCTTTAGAATTTAAAGGTAGCTTTGAGTATCAGCTGATAAAAGATTAATGAGTATATTTACATTTTGATAAAGATTTTTAAGGTAAACTATGTCCTTTGCATGATAAAAAGTTCTTTATTGCTAAAATATTAGCATTTCAAAGAAATGACATCTGATCGAATACTAGCTACAGCAGGCTTTGTACTTCTCTTTGCAAAGTCTTGCATTTCTTCACGGAGAACTCTCTCTGTTTCTATAATTCTCTGGGACAGTAGGACGCCTCCCTGAAACCCTGCCCTACACCCCCGCACTTCCTCACACAGCTCCTGTTAACTCAAATGGTGGTCCACAAACATATTTGAAAAGCTGTAAGGAAGATTTAAAATAAAAACTTGACTAACAATATCTAAACTTCAGAAAGTAAAAACTATATTTCAGAAAAGCAGGGAAAACTAATTGGCATGCTGCCTCCATCTTGCAGACGGATGTCAGGTCGCGACACTTGCCCGTAGAATCTATCCTGCAATCCGGCAAAATTTATACTGATTGTGCTGGCGAACAGAGAATCTCTGTTCCTAGAGAATCTTCCTAGAGAATCCTAAGAAGACAAGGTTTCGAAGGCAGAAATTTGGAAAAAGCTTTTATTAACCATGATTTTGATTAATTTGTTCAATATTCAAATGTTTTTAGCCAGACACTGAGCAAGGTGTTACAGGAAAAAGAGGAATATCCAGCATGTGCCCAACCTGAGTACTTGTACTCAGCGAGAGTTTAGAAAGATCTATAAATTACTGTAATGTAATTTGTTACAAGTACCTCAAGATTGCACAAAGTGCTATTAGATTTCAAAGGAGGAAATGAGGGATCATTCAGAGGAAAGAGATCAATATACAACCACATTTTTCTCTTCATTAAAAACCCTCTAATTGTATACACTTCAAAACAAGACACAAATGCTATGTTCTAACAAAATTAGCCGTTTTAATTCTTATTGCAATTTTCACAGGTCTGATTTTTTTCTCACATTATCACTTGGTTAGATTTAAGTAGTAAAAATGATTGACCGCTGTCTGCTAAGCACGAACCAGCAAACTCACTTATTTCATAGGATTCATAAGAATCCCTAAAGTGAGGGTGCACTACTCAGTAAATTGCTAAATACACATGAACACTGAAATGTTACTAGTTGGATAAATCCTGATTTGAGAGATAAAATGAAAACATTATTTTATTCTGTTTCTTTCAGCTTAATATTATTTTCTCATTTCAATCTAGATGAAGTTTCTTCAGCATTTTCTATGAAGATAAAACATGACTCTGGGAATCATTATAATAAAGTCATAGAGTGCTTTGAATATTAATTTCCAAGATGCTTTCACAGTGCTTCATGTTTGTTTCTTGATTAGTTTCATTCACTTTCTTTGCGGAGTGTGAAGGCCAGGAGCCTGCTGGCTTCTGCTGTAGTTCATGGTGAGGGCGGGGGAGGGGGAATGAGCAGTTCTTCCGCGGATTCAGTCATGTTCAGACTATCTGTCAAAGCTGACAGTAAAAACTGAAAGATTCGTGGGCAGAACACCAGGAGAGCTAAGTTATTGACTCAGTCCTCCTCCTCATACGTATCCTGCCTATCAGGACCAATGCTTGGCCATTTCTGCATATCACTTCCAGCATTTGTATGTAGGAGTGAAAATACCATCTCTATGTACTTCATCAGCTTGTTTTAAGAATAATGTGCTAATGGGAAAATGCTGTCTAAAAAGTAGACATGAAACCACATCGAGGAGGATGTGTGAGAGATGTTATTATTGCTTTCCAGACGTTATTTTTGCTTCATTTAGAAGTTCAAAATAAGCTATGTTCAGTATAAATATGAAAACAAATTAAAAAAAAAAATGGCATGACTTGAAATCAGCTTCTAAGGCAGTCCTAGAAAATTAGCTTGGTTCGTTACAAAATTTGCTATTTTGTATGACTTTAGATACCTAAGAGGACATAAATCAATGTTTGGCGAATGAAATTAATCACAATTCAACCACTATAGATTGAAAAGTTGTGATTCAGTAATTCTTTTCCTCCTTGTGGATTTTAGAGACAGAGCAGCCAAATCTAAAATCAGACACAGCTGAAACTAAGTCAACTATCACAGATACAAATTCAACAAGGAGGAATTACCATTAGAGATCAAAAAATCATGTTGCAAGAAAACAGATACAAAATTAATGAATTGGCTTTATATAATAAATACAATAAAATATGCTCTTCGCTTACTAATATTTTGGGTTTGAACAGCTTTGGTTCAAATCCTAGTATGGTTCCAGGTGCGTATAATCTTAGACTACTTTCTTAGCATCAATTATGTCACTCCTTTTCATTTTTGGAAGATGTAGAGACTTGGTTTATCTGTATAAATGACTCATCAGACAAGGCTCCTGAAAACTTCCTACTTCTTAGGTTCTAAGGGTCTGCACTTCTACTACACTTGAGCCACCCACTGGGTCACTAGTTCTGTGACCCTAAATGAGCTACTTACTCTGAGAAAAAAATATCCAGTGAGATTTCTGAAAAGCCAGTGAGATTCCAGTGAGAATCAAATGGTGTAATATATACAATGCCCTTTGCAGGCTAATACATATATGGTGCTGAAACTAATAATTCTACTTCAATAAATTACCAAGTCAGAAAACAGTTCCTATTTTCTTGCATACTTCATCTCTGGTACACACTGGGCAAAGATACTGAATGACTTCTACAAGACAAACATGCCCAGACTTGGGGCAGTTTCTAGAATAAAGAAGAATTTGGTGGTATGTTCCAGGCTCCACTAGGCTCTTCAGTCTAGCACTGCCTTGTCTGGACACTGCAGAACAAGCCCACTCAGAGCCCTATTGTTCTCAGTACTACTGAGCAGGGGCAAAAAAAAAATTTAAATAATAAATTCTCACGCTTGTGGAACTTACTCTGCAGTGAGAAATGGACATATTAGTGAGCTCAGTACTAGCAATAAAAATAGAATTGTGACTTCTGTAAGGACAAACTGCTGTGAAAATTGTACTTTTACTGTAAACACGTAGAAAACTGAATATTTTTATATATTTCAATATATAATTAATATAAATAATTAATTTATAATTAATATAATATATAAATATTTTTATATTTAATATTTTCATAAGTTGGACAACTGGCAGTGCAGGCCTGTAATGCTTGAGAGCAAGGAAACAAATGAGGTGAGCTTCATGGCGACTCCAACTTACCGCCTGGAGTCAGATTCTAAACTGCAGCACAAGGACAGGAAACTCAAAACAGAGGTTGGCAGTCTCCATAGGTTGAGGGGAACGAGATTGGAGTTACAAATTTGAGGACGTTGAGGTGCTAGAATTTGTGCACTGGAGAGGAAGAGGCAGCAAGGGGGGAACATTCCAGAGTTCCGCAGGGTAATCCCCTCAAGTCTATGGCTGAGTACTGATCTCTGTATGCATAGGTGCTTATTTCTTACCCTACAGGGCCCAAACAAATCCCTTCCCCAAACACACACCTGTATCCTATGCTTTAACTAACAGGAAATGTTTGACATATTTTAATTCTGAGCAATATCTTTTTCCTCCTTTGAGGCAGAGCTTTTAGAAAGCCATGTTTTTTACTCATTGTTACCCAAGTAGTAAGTCTGAAATGATTATCTGAAACATTATTTCCTCAGATGGTCTCCCATCTCTTTGACAATTAAAACCAAACTCCTTTAGCAAAATAAAGTCTTTCCTGATTGACCCCACATTATCATCACGAACATCATTTCTTATCACTTCTTCCCTGTGCTATAAAATCTAGCTATAAGTGCCTTCTTGCATTTCATTGAATGTAATTGCATTCATTTTATTAACAGTAGCCAAAAACTGAAAACAACTGATGCTCGTCAACAGGTGAATGAATAAACAAATTGAGACAGATTCATACAAATGGAATATTACTCAGAAACAAAAAGAAACAAACTACTGATATAAACAACAACGTAGATGAGCTCAAAAATACTCTTGAGCGAAAGAAGCCAGAAACAAGAGTACAAACTATAGAATTCCACTCTATGAAGTTTGGGAATAAGCACAATTTATCTAAACTAATAGAGGTCAGAATAGAAGTTGCCTCAGATCTGCTGGAAAGGAGCAAGAAAGACTTTTTCTAGGAAGATCAAAATATTCTATATCTTGACTGAGTGCAGGTTATGTGGATGTAATTACTTATCAAGACTCACTGAATTGTACATTCAGAATGTGTACTTGTGTGCTTCACCATACATAAATTAAATCTCAATTTAGGAAGAAAGTTAGAAATCTCAGTTTAGAAAGAAAGCAATGCCCTAAGATAAATAATAAGAATAACTGATTTTTACTGAGCCCTTGTTCCATGTTAAAACCATTACTATTCTCTTATTGGGCAGAATCCTCTTCTGCTAATACAATTATCTTGGTAGTATCTCATATTAAGTGCTCAGCTGATATAAGCTATTATTATAAATGTGCAAAATATATGGAGATATTTAGTGAATAAGGGTGTTATAGTATGAACTTCAGGGTAGTAACAAAATAAAACTTTTTTCACTCTTTTATATCCAAACAAGGATAATATAATTGCAATGATACTATAATATCTTGTACAGGATTTGTTTTCATATCATGTTGGGGTTTTTTGTTTTCAGTTTTTATCTTTGATACTTCAACTTCTGATACTACTAAAAACTTGAGATGCACTTTTATATGAGACAGTGGAATGGAAAACTGACTAAAACTGAAAGGGTCAGGACAGTTAAACCAATTTTACTAGCTTTTATAAAACGCTTAAAGAAACAATCTTCCAAGGCTGGGAATATCTTTTTCTCTAGAAATGAAAAAGGCATCATAAAAAGACATTTACTGGATTCATAAAATTCAAATGAATCTATTATTACCAGGTTTCACAATATTAAAAGACAGATGATGAAGGGAGAAATGAAATACATGAAAGCAAATTGAAATTGATCATTAAAAATGTTAGAAATAAGAAACCTAAAAAATTCACTGGTAAACCAATTAGAATTTTATTACAGCTCAAATGATTACCATAAAATCTGATATAATTTAATACAAGATTTCATTTTTCTATTTTCCCAAGTAAATGACAGATCTTAGCCAAGTACACTTAAAATTCTTGTTGTTTATCAAGTGGCTGGTAACCTAAAATAAATCAAACTGTGAAATGGTTATATGATATAGTTATTTAATAAGATTCTGGTTAATTTGACTAAATTTATGCACCCTTTATTCATTTTTATCAGGTAACTAACGTGAACAAAAAGCTATCTTCCGTATCTTTAATGCTAATTATCATTTGTTCTGTCATTACATCTGTTTTGTAATCACTTCAGTTCTGTAAAATGGAAGTGGAATCCAAATGAGGCTTCCATTGCTTATCTGACTGATATACACTATGAAATATTCTAAGAAACTACAACTATCGATAACACCAGGCCTTCTAGTAGGCTACCAACCTACAGCAAAATAATTCCTTCTCTTCCACGTCAGCAACTATTTGTCATTCATGTGCAGTTGGAGGAACAATCATGTGCTTAAAAAAATGATTGCTCCTCTACCACTATCTGATATTTTTTTAAGCAACCTAATAACAGTGCTGTTTCTATAATTAATTCTTTTCATGAAACTAAACCTTATTCAAAATAACAACAAGAATTAAAGATGATCTTTTTAAATTTAATTGACTGTATTTTAAGAGCAGTTTTAGTGCCACAAATGCAGGAAGTACAGAGCTCCAATGTCCCCCTCCCCAATTATTCCCCTATTGTTAACAGCTTGTATTAGTGTGATACATTTGTTATAATTGATGAACCAATATTTATATGTTATTATTAACTAAGTTCATAGTTTGCTTTCACTCTGTGTTTTAAAGCTCTATGAATTTTAACAAAGGCATGATGTCACATATTCATCGTTACAGTATTATATAGTTTCACTGCTCTAAAAATCTCCTTTGCTTCACCTATTCATCCTTTTCCCTAACCCCTGTCAACCACAGATCTTTTTACTCTCTATAGTTTTGCCTTTTCCATAAAGTCATATAGTTGGAATCCTAAGTATGTAGCCTTTTCAGACTGGCATCTTTCACTTAGTAATACACATTTAAAGTTCTTCCATGTTTGACAGCTAATTTTTTTATTGTTAAAGAAAATTCCATTATATCGGTGTACCACAGTTTATTCATCCATCTATTGAAGGATATCTTGGTTGGTCACAAGTTTTGCTAATTACGAACAAAGTACTATAAACATTTGTGTGCAAGTTTCTGTGTGGACACAAGTTACCAACTCACTCGGGTAAATACCAAGGAACACAATTTCTGGGTCATATGGTACGATTCTGTTAGTTTTGTAGGAAACTTCCAAACTGTCTTCTAAAGTGGCTGTACAATGGTGTATTCCCATCAAAAATGAATGAGAGTTCTTGTTACTCCGGATCCTCACAAGCATTTGATGCAATCAGTGTTTTGGAGTTTTGCTGCTGTGATGATTATAATGGTATCTCACTTATATTTTCAATTGTCTAATGACATATGATGTTAAGCATCTTTTTACATGCTTATTTGCACCAGGACCAGATGGGTTGACTTGTGAACTCTACCAAATATTTAAGGTAGAAAAGATACCAACTCTCTACAATCTGTTTCAGAAAATAGAAGCAGAGGAAACACTCCCCAATTCTCTCTATGAGGCCAGTATTATCCTCATACAAAAAACCAGACAAAAACATCACAAGAAAGGAATGTTGCAGACCACGATCTCTAATAAACATAAATAGAAAAATCCTCAAGATAGTATTAACAAGTTGAATTCAATCATGTATAAAAAGAATTATGCACCACAAGGAAGTGAAATTTATTTCAAGTATGCAAGGCTGGTTCAACATTCGAAAATCAACTAATGCTATCTATCACATCTGCAGGTTAAACAATGCACACCCAGTCATAGTATAAACTCTCAGCAAACGAGGCCATGTCTAGTGTACTGAGTCCATTGAAGGCATTCCTTATTTCTATTAGTGTTTTTTATTTCTAGAATTTTGTTTGGATTTTTCCTCTGAGCTACATCTCTCTCTTTACATTGCCCATCTGTTCTTGCATGTTGTCCACTTTTCCCATCAAAGCCCTTAGCATATTAATCATAGTTACTTTAAATTCCCAATCTGAAAATTCAAAATCTCTACCACGTCTGAGTCTGGTTTTGATGTTTCTTTTATTTCTTTTGACTATTTTTTTTTTTGTTTTTTGGGTTTTTTTTTTTTTCCTTTTAGTATGCTTTGTAAATTTTTGTGGAAAGCCAGGTATGATGTATCTGGTAAAAGGAACCAAGGTAAATAAAGCCTTTAATGTAAGGCGCTGTTTATCTTGCTAAGAGTTAGGCCGTGATGACTGCTTGTTGTAGCTATGATGTTAGAGGCTAAATTTCCTCTAGTGTCCTTGTTTTTGTTTCCTCTATTATCTTTGGGTCTCTGTACAGACTCCTTCTTAAATAAGGTCTGAGTCTTACAGTTCTTTCAGCTGTAATCCTTTTTTATTAGAGGAACGCATATTGGTGTGGTGGTGAGCATTCTGTAATCCTATGTTAGCCCTTGATCCTATAGGCTCAGTTCTTAGGGAGCCTATGTCCTTGGGATGTGACCTTCACACGTGCTTCCCAGCTCTGTTTCCCCCACTTAGGTGTGACAGGAAGGCTAGAGGGGCCAGCGTTGGTATTTCCTTTCCTCAGATTGGTTAAGGTCTGGTAAAAGCCAAATCAGTTATGTTTCTGGTAAAATAGTTATCCTTGAGGGGAGGTCTTTGTTCAGGGAGCAGGGGGCTCTGGGCTTACCTCAGACTGGATGCTTTTCCTCTCCTCCCACCAGAAGCATGAGGAGATTTTTCTCTGATCTTCACCCTGAAAACCGGGTGGGGTTCCTGGAGGGAAAACGTATGAAAGTGTGGGCCTCCTCACCACCCCTGCAATAAAAAAGGCCAAGACCCAGGAGTTTTTCTCTCTGTTAGTTCACACTCAGTCTCCAACAATTAGTTCTTTACCCTTTAGCATTCCTACCAGGCTCCAGCAGTGCCTTCTGCCGCCCACAAGAATGATTTTCTGTTATCTGCCTGTCTCTCCAGTTTGAGGAACAATGGTTTGTCCCGTGACCTCAATTCTCTGATAGATCTTAGAAGAGTGATTGATTTTTAGTTTACTCAGATTTTATTCTGTTGTGAGATGGAAGTGACAACTCCTGAGCTCTTTATGTGTTGAACCAGAAACCAAGTCAAGATGAGCTTCTAAATCACTTGCTATGTTCACTTTCATACAGATAAGTCAAATGTAAAGAAAGCACTCCCTGTCATAAAAATATGTATAATATTATACTTTAAAATTATCCAGATAAATAATTACATAGAGATAGACTTTTGACCTTCAGTATTATTTTAATGCTATGATAATTTCAAAATATTGTGAATCACATATTAGAGATGATTACGGTCATAGTTATATGATCATTAGTAATCTAGTAGTTGTATTTAATGCTATGAAGTAAGTAATTATCTAGACAGAAAATATAAATGCATGGAAAAGATAAAATACTGTTTCAATGGGCAAAGTTTTTTATTATGATAGCATCAGAAAAAATTGCTTTATTCATGCAAAGAAATTATACAAAATCTTAATTATTGATGTCATTTACCAGACTTTAATTCCTAGCATCTCTTGACAAGTAAGAGAGTAAAGAAAACCCTGAGAGCATTTAACATTCTTTGTGGCTCTGTCTTTTCAACTAGTTTAGCATCCACCCAATTTCCAAGGGAAAACCTTTTTCCCAATTATTGTTATATTCACTGGGGCTGTTCAGGTCTAGAGCAGCCTGAAACCAATCTGGTTCAAAACAAACAAACAAACAAGCAAAACCACACACATTAAATCATATGTGAAAGAGAAAAAAATGATTAACATGAGGATATTCTCTGATTTCCCCTCATTGTTACCTACTGCTCACCCCTGAGCCCAGCACTCACTTTCTAGAGAAGTTCTTGATGGTAGGTTTCTGAATCTCTTGTGATGTAGGTTCTACAACAGAGAGAGAGAGAGATCTAGGCTGTTAGAGAGAGTGAGGGTTCTCAAAATTTTGAGGAGATGGGAGAGGATAGGCTGGACTAGGGAGGGGTTGGGGTGGAACAGTTTGGATTGGAGGAGGCATCTGGGGAGATTGATTAGCAAATAGATTCTAGAAGCTGTTGCAGCAAGAAAGTGAATCAAGGGCTAGAAGAGGCACATTTTGAAAAAATATTGCTGAAGTTATCACTTTCATTTTTATTGTTTTTAAAAGCTCTAAAAAGTGGAATTTCTTTTAATATTTTAATTGCTGGATCATTTCTTTAAACATATAAGCATTTTCTTACTTCTCTTATGATATTTTTTTTCTCTTGATCTCATTTTCCCCACTTGATATCACCCAATCGCACTACGCTCCTTGGCAGCAAAACTTTTAGAAAGAAATTGTTTAAACTAACTTTACCCATTTCCTCTCTTCCCATTCTCTTTTTTTTTTGGCCACACCACGCAGCATGTGGGATCCTAGTTCCCCGACCAGGGACTGAGCCCACACCCCTGCACTGGAAGGATGGAGTCTCAACCACTGGACCTCCAGGGAGGTCCCTTCCCATTCTCTCTTAAACCCATACCTCTCAGGCTTTCATCCCCACACTCCACCAAAACTGCTCATGTCAAAAATGCCATGACTTCCATATTGCTAAGTCCTATGCTCATTTAACAGTTATCATCTTACTTGACCTGTCAGTATCATTTATACAAAGGATTATGGCTTCCTCCTTGATACAGTTTTGTGTTGCTTCCAGCACTTTCCACATACTGGTTTTCCTCCTTAATAGGTGATTGTACATTTTCTGCTATGTTTGCTGGCTCCTCCTCTTTTCCCCAATTTCCCAATGTTGAAATTCTACAAGGAACAATCTTTGATGCTGTTCTATTCTCCATCCAAACCCCTCTCTTGGTGACCCCAACCACTCTCATGCCTTTAAATACTTTATGTAGAGTGATGAATCTCAAATTTATATCTCTGGCTCAGACCTCTCTTCAGCTTTCTTCCTTAACATCTCAAACTGAACATGCTCTAAACTGAACTCTTGATATTCTTCCCCAAATTTGCTCTACCCGCAGCTGTCTCCATTTAATTGATGTAAACGCCATCTTTTCTGTTGTTCCAGCAAAAAATATTGAAGCCATCCTTTATTCTTTTCTTTCTCTCAAATATCACATCCAATCAGTCATGAAATCTTGTTCATTGTTTTTTTTTTAATATCCAAAATACAACCACTTCTATCACCCCTGCTGTCACCACTCTGATGTGAAGAGCCAGTATCTTTCTTATCTACATTGCTTCAGTAACCTCTTAACTGGTAAATGTGATTGTATCATTGCTATGCTCCTCTCCTGCCTCCCCCAAACCCTTATAGGGTCCATTTTCAACATAGTAGTCAACACAGGTTCATAGATAAAAACATTTGATATGATAAAAATGGCAGTTCTTCACAATTTCATCTGTCCAAATAAGGAGGAGGAGAAGAAAGAGAAGAAGAAGAAGAAGGGGAAGAAGAAGAAGAAGAAGAAGAAAAAGGGGGAGGGGAGGAGGAGGAGGAGAGAAAGAGGAAGGTAAAAAAAGAAAAAAGAGGAAGAAAAGCAGGAGGAAGAAGCAATGATGAAGGAGATGAAAGGGAAGAGGAAGGAAGGAAAGAAGGAAGGAAGGAAGGAAAGGAGGGAGGGAGGGAAGGAGGGAGGAAGGAAAAAGAGAGAGGATAGGGAGGGAAGGAAAAGAAAGCTTGTACTAATCAAAATTTATCATTCCAGCTTGGTAAATAAAAGAGTGTACTGTTGATGCAGGTGTAAACTAACAGACTAAGAAATACTATGTTTTAGTTATGGAATTGAAAATTCCATATATATTTTAGTTATGGAATTGAAAAATCAATAAGGATCCCCCAATTTTTTTCATGGATCCCCAAATTTTTCTTCAAACTATTTGTGGCTCTACAGAGATTATCTTTATGCCTTGTCATGGGAAAGAATTAGTTAAATAGGCTATAAACCATATTGTGGGACTGCAGAGACATTATTTTTGTGTTTCTGCGTGATTAGAGCTTCTGGATTAAAACACAAGGCATGGAAGTGAAATTATGACTGAATAGACAGTGAGAACTCCAGAGAGATTTACCTCCCTGGAGGCAAATGCTCACATTTCAATGAAGGGATGACACCCAGCACCAAGGAGACATCCTATGGGTTGTAAACTCAGAGACACTATTCTTAGCTTCTCCCTGGATATGGTTACTTACATTACAAAGGGTAAGAATCAAGGATTCTCCCTTTTGGCTTCTAAGGAATATTTGTTTCCACTAGGGAGATGAAGTTTCTCTTCGTCTCTCAGGAGGGAAGGAGAGATACAGCTGTCCCTCTTCTATATAAACTCATAGATTCTTAGTGCAGACCTTGGTTTAGGTAGGTTTACCTCTGGCTGTCATCAAGTCACTATAGAAAGGGGATGTTGGGAGATGTCCCAATCTGCAGTTTTTACTATATGTAAGCAATAATTAATCTGACCCTCACCCAGGAACCTCCTATCTCCTTTCAGGATAATAAGAATAACTATTAACTTTTAAAATTTGATGACACAGAGGAAATGATTGATAAACTTGACAACATTAAAATAAGAATATTTTGTAGAATGAAAGACATTATAAATATATTTGAAAAAATCAGAAACACTCAATTATGGGTAAAAATGTTGCTTATTGAGTGAAAAAGAGGAAGACATTAACAAGTTTAGCCACATAAGAGAAACTTCTAAACTGTAAAAGATAATATCTATAAAGCTAAAAAATTAAAGCTGAACCAGTGATATTTCTTTTAACACATGTTAAAATCATCTTGGAAGTTTTTAAAAATTACCAGAAATAACCAATGCCAAGGTCCCACCCTAGACCAGTTAATTCAGAATATTTAGGGATGAACTGACCTCTGATATACAAGAAAAAATACATAAAATATTCCTGTGAATAAATAAGCTCAATATAACAACCTAATAATAAAAATGTATAGACTAGTAGTTCAAAGAAAAAGATGCAGAAATATTTTCAATCTTACTAAAAATCACAGAAATGCAGATTAAACAAAGTATAATTTTTATCCATTACACAGAGAAGATTGATAACACCCAGTATTTATAAGTCTGTGGGAAATGGAAACCCATATAGTTTTGGTAGAGCCACAAATAGTTTGAAGAAAAATTTGGGGATCCATGAAAACCTTAAATCGTCAAACACTTTAAACCCATTATTCTACTTTTGTCATTCAGAGGAAGCATGTGTAAATGTACAGTAGAAGCTCTCCTAACCAACCTTGATTTAGCTAATATAACAGGTTAGCTGACATTCTTTTTCATTGATAAGCCACTTGAACAGGTAAGCATGGCTTCTCACATCCTGACAAGCCAGCTACTTTCTTAGAACACTCAGACACTCCTGCTCTCGCCAATGAAATTAATGCTTACCAAGCCAATTATGTTTGTTCCCAAACCCACATCACTACCGAATTTGTAATTGTAATTACGTAATTTTATTAAGTATTATACACACCAGAGAAAAGAGAGACGGTTGTCATTTCTATTAAAAACAAAATTCAAACTTCCAAAATTTTCTGAAAGTTTTGGGAAGACCTGAAAAAAATCAAGGCACTAAAATACACTGGTCCAACTGCATGCAAAAGATAATTTTTTAAAAATCTAAAATTATTCTGCAATTAAATACTTTCAAAATGTGTTTAAATTCTCAAGGAACTTTTTACAAAAGTAAAACTGGATGCAAAAGAACAATGGCTTACACAAAAGAAGATGGCATAGGAACATAACTAGTATTGGCCCAATATATAGAGTGGCAAAAAGTTGTGCATTCATATGCATTCACATTTTATAATTAATATCTTTATATGCCATTTCTTATGTCTTCATTTAATTATCTTTGAATTTTCCAACCTTAAGTCCCTAGTGCACTGGTTATGAGTATGTACTTCAATTATGTGCACAAGTATTTATTGTACCTCTGCTGTAACAAAGGAAGCTAGAAACAAAATTAATGAAATACACCATAACATATAAAAAATCAGAGGTGTATGAAGTACCAGGAAAAGCTATAGAAAATAAATTGCTAATGAGGAATACAAAAATCAATTTGTAGACTATTATAAAGAACATGTTCCCAATTTTCTGTTTTGAGAAAATGATGTCCCAAATATAGATAAATACCTACATAGCTAAACAGAACAATAGGCTGAAAAAATATTCATCTAACTATAAATAATGATTTCTCTTGTTTTTAATTTTCTTTTTTCTTGATGTACTTTATTATTTAAATATATGATTTGTGAAAAAATTGTTAGTATTTGTTCTCAAATAATCGATAGCAGCGTTCAAATTGTACTTTTTTCTAAAAATGCTTTATATAACAAATATTGTATTTGTGTTGAACTAATAAAATATATTTCAAAAAAATGACCGTTATTTTCTCCACTACCTTTTGCTCTTGGCGACTAATGCTTGAGCATATAAAGGATGTGTGGCAGGACCTTAGAATTTTAGCAACATGTCAGTCACTTAAATTGCTGATTAATTTTGGCTTGACACCACTTATGATTTTAGATCAAATCCTTGATGAAATTATCAGTCATTTGTGTCTGCTTTGAGAAATTAGCACGCGTTTTTATTTGTCAAAATGTCTGAGTCTTTAACCCATAAGTACTGTCCTGGGTAGTATATGTCAACATTTCTCAGCATTGAGAGAGAAATACTCTCAAAGCGAGGAGAATCATGATTCTTATAGCTAGACCACCTCTGTAAACCTTCTTCATGTATTTTTCATTAGAAACTGTAGAGCTAGAGCTGTAGACTGAGGTGATGAGCTCCTTGAATGTTTTATCAGAAACCATACTAAAGCTAAACAGGTGTTTTTTTAATCTATTAGCATTCTTTTATTATATTTAATAGTTATTAAATATAAGACAAATTGCTATTCTAGATGTTGAGAGAATGAGCTAGAAATTATCCCCCTCACTGGGGATAGGGAGTGGAGTGCTGAGCGTAGAGTAAGCACTTTGAAATCAAACCAAATCAGTAACTACGTATTAATTTGATTGAGGTAATTGTATTTACGTAACTTTATCTCTGAAATTAAAAAGAAAGCCAATGATAAAATTATTCAGAATTGGCAAGTACAAATTATAATCAATCAAAGTCAAATATCAATATATTATGACTTGGAAAAAGGAGTGCTGTCATTAACCCACAGATAGTAGGATGAGGGTTTCAAATACTTTTCCAGTAGTAGATGGAATGTACATGGAGGCAATGTACTGTTCTTTCCAAGAATAATTTTTTTTGTTTGTTTGTTTGTTTTTTTATACTGCAGGTACTTATTAGGCATCAGTTTTATACACATCAGTGTATACATGTCAATCCCAATCGCCCAATTCAGCACACCACCATCCCCACCTCACCGCAGTTTTCCCCCCTTGGTGTCCATATGTCCATTCTCTACATCTGTGTCTCAACTTCTGCCCTGCAAACTGGCTCATCTGTACCATTTTTCTAGGTTCCGCATACATGCATTAATATACGATATTTGTTTTTCTCTTTCTGACTTACTTCACTCTGTATGACAGTCTCTGAATCCATCCACGTCTCAACAAATGACTCAATTTCGTTCCTTTTTATGGCTGAGTAATATTCCATTGTATATATGTACCACAATTTCTTTATCCATTCGTCTGTTGATGGGCATTTAGGTTGCTTCCATGACCTGGCTATTGTAAATAGTGCTGCAATGAACATTCGGGTGCATGTGTCTTTTTGAATTACGGTTTTCTCTGGGTATATGCCCAGTAGTGGGATTGCTGGGTCATATGGTAATTCTATTTTTAGTTTTTTAAGGAACCTCCATATTGTTCTCCATAGTGGCTGTATCAATTTACATTCCCACCAACAGTGCAAGAGGGTTCCCTTTTCTCCACACCCTCTCCAGCATTTGTTGTTTGTAGATTTTCTGATGATGCCCATTCTAACAGGAGTGAGGTGATACCTCATTGTAGTTTTGATTTGCATTTCTCTAATAATTAGTGATGTTGAGCATCTTTTCATGTGCTTCGTGGCCGTCTGTATGTCTTCTTTGGAGAAATGTCTATTTAGGTCTTCTGCCCATTTTTGGATTGGGGTGTTTGTTTCTTTGATATTGAGCTGAATGAGCTGTTTATATATTTTGGAGATTAATCCTTTGTCCGTTGATTCATTTGCAAATATTTTCTCCCATTCTGAGGGTTGTCTTTTTGTCTTGTTTATGGTTTCCTTTGCTGTGCAAAAGCTTTGAAGTTTCATTAGGTCCCACTTGTTTATTTTTGTTTTTATTTCCATTACTCTAGGAGGTGGATCAAAAAAGATCTTGCTGTGATTTATGTCAAAGAGTGTTCTTCCTATGTTTTCCTCTAAGAGTTTTATAGTGTCCAGTCTTATATTTAGGTCTCTAATCCATTTTGAGTTTATTTTTGTGTATGGTGTTAGGGAGTATTCTAATTTCATTCTTTTACATGTAGCTGTCCAGTTTTCCCAGCACCACTTATTGAAGAGACTGTCTTTTCTCCATTGTATATCTTTGCCTCCTTTGTCATAGGTTAGTTGACCATAGGTGCGTGGGTTAATCTCTGGGCTTTCTATCTTGTTCCATTGATCTATGTTTCTGTTTTTGTGCCAGTACCATATGGTCTTGATTACTGTAGCTTTGTAGTATAGTCTGAAGTCAGGGAGTCTGATTCCTCCAGCTCCATTTTTTTGCCTCAAGACTGCTTTGGCTATTCGGGGTCTTTTGTGTCTCCATACAAATTTTAAGATGATTTGTTCTAGCTCCGTAAAAAATGCCATTGGTAATTTGATAGGGATTGCATTGAATCTGTAGATTGCTTTGGGTAGTATACTCATTTTCACAATGTTGATTCTTCCAATCCAAGAATATGGTATATCTCTCCATCTGTTGGTATCATCTTTAATTTCTTTCATCAGTGTCTTATAGTTTTCTGCATACAGGTCTTTCGTCTCCCTAGGTAGGTTTATTCCTAGGTATTTTATTCTTTTTGTTGCAATGGTAAATGGGAGTGTTTCCATAATTTCTCTTTCAGATTTTTCATCATTAGTGTATAGGAATGCAAGAGATTTCTGTGCATTAATTTTGTATCCTGCAACTTTACCATATTCATTAATTAGCTCTAGCAGTTTTCTGGTGGCAGTTTTAGGATTCTCTATGTATAGTATCATGTCATCCGCAAACAGTGACAGTTTTACTTCTTCTTTTCCAATTTGTATTCCTGTTATTTCTTTTTCTTCTCTGATTGCTGTGGCTAGGACTTCCAGAACTATGTTGAATAATAGTGGTGAGAGTGGACATCCTTGTCTCGTTCCTGATCTTAGAGGAAATGCTTTCAGTTTTTCACCATTGAGAATGATGTTTGCTGTGGGTTTGTCATATATGGCCTTTATTATGTTGAGGTAGGTTCCCTCTATGCCCACTTTCTGGAGAGTTTTTATCAGAAATGGGTGTTGAATTTTGTCCACAGCTTTTTCTGCATCTATTGAGATGATCATATGGTTTTTATTCTTCAATTTGTTAAGATGGTGTATCACATTGATTGATTTGCGTATATTGAAGAATCCTTGCATCCCTGGGATAAATCCCACTTGATCGTGGTGTATGATCCTTTTAATGTGTTGCTGGATTCTGTTTGCTAGTATTTTGTTGAGGATTTTTGCATCTATATTCATCAGTGATATTGGTCTGTAATTTTCTTTTTTTGTAGTGTCTTTGTCTGGTTTTGGTATCAGGGTGATGGTGGCCTCATAGAATGAGTTTGGGAGTGTTCCTTCCTCTGCAATTTTTTGGAAGAGTTTGAGAAGGATGGGTGTTAGCTCTTCTCTAAATGTTTGATAGAATTCACCTGTGAAGCCATCTGGTCCTGGACTTTTGTTTGTTGGAAGATTTTTAATCACAGTTTCAATTTCATTACTTGTGATTGGTCTGTTCATATTTTCTGTTTCTTCCTGATTCAGTCTGGGAAGGTTATACCTTTCTAAGAATTTGTCCATTTCTTCCAGGGTGTCCATTTTATTGGCATAAAGTTGCTTGTAGTAGTCTCTTAGGATGCTTTGTATTTCTGCGGTGTCTGTTGTAACTTCTCCTTTTTCATTTCTGATTTTATTGATTTGAGTCCTCTCCCTCTTTTTCTTGATGAGTCTGGCTAATGGCTTATCAATTTTGTTTATCTTCTCAAAGAACCAACTTTTAGTTTTATTGATCTTTGCTATTGTTTTCTTTGTTTCTATTTCATTTATTTCTGCTCTGATCTTAATGATTTCTTTCCTTCTGCTAACTTTGGGTTTTGTTTGTTCTTCTTTCTCTAGTTTCTTCAGGTGTAAGGTTAGATTGTTTACTTGAGATTTTTCTTGTTTCTTTAGGTAGGCTTGTATAGCTATAAACTTCCCTCTTAGAACCGCTTTTGCTGCATCCCATAGGTTTTGGGTCATCGTGTTTTCATTGTCATTTGTCTCTAGGCATTTTTTTATTTCCTCTTTGATTTCTTCAGTGATCTCTTGGTTATTTAGTAACGTATTGTTTAGCCTCCATGTGTTTGTCCTTTTTATGTTTTTTTCCCTGTAATTCATTTCTAATCTCATAGCGTTGTGGTCAGAAAAGATGCTTGATATGACTTCAATTTTCTTAAATTTACTGAGGCTTGATTTGTGACCCAAGATGTGATCTATCCTGGAGAATGTTCCGTGCGCACTTGAGAAGAATGTGTAATCTGCTGTTTTTGGATGGAATGTCCTATATATATCAATTAAATCTATCTGGTCTATTGTGTCATTTAAAGCTTCTGTTTCCTTATTTATTTTCATTTTGGATGATCTGTCCATTGGTGTAAGTGAGGTGTTAAAGTCCCCCACTATTATTGTGTTACTGTCGATTTCCTCTTTTATAGCTGTTAGCAGTTGCCTTATGTATTGAGGTGCTCCTATGTTGGGTGCATATATATTTATAATTCTTATATCTTCTTCTTGGATTGATCCCTGGATCATTATGTAGTGTCCTTCCTTGTCTCTTGTAACATTCTTTATTTTAAAGTCTATTTTATCTGATATGAGTATAGCTACTCCAGCTTTCTTTTGATTTCCATTTGCATGGAATATCTTTTTCCATCCCCTCACTTTCAGTCTGTATGTGTCCCTAGGTCTAAAGTGGGTCTCTTGTAGACAGCATATATATGGGTCTTGTTTTTGTATCCATTCAGCCAGTCTATGTCTTTTGGTTGGGGCATTTAATCCATTCACGTTTAAGGTAATTATTGATATGTATGTTCCTATGACCATTTTCTTAATTGTTTTGGGTTTGTTTTTGTAGGTCCTTTTCTTCTCTTGTGTTTCCCACTTAGAGAAGTTCCTTTAGCATTTGTTGTAGAGCTGGTTTGGTGGTGCTGAATTCTCTTAGCTTTTGCTTGTCTGCAAAGCTTTTGATTTCTCCATCAAATCTAAATGAGATCCTTGCCGGGTAGAGTAATCTTGGTTGTAGGTTCTTCCCTTTCATCACTTTAAGTATATCATGCCACTCCCTTCTGGCTTGCAGAGTTTCTGCTGAGAAATCAGCTGTTAACCTTATGGGAGTTCCCTTGTATGTTATTTGTCATTTTTCCCTTGCTGCTTTCAATAATTTTTCTTTGTCTTTAATTTTTGCCACTTTGATTACTATGTGTCTCGGCGTGTTTCTCCTTGGGTTTATTCTGTATGGGACTCTCTGCGCTTCCTGGACTTGGGTGGCTATTTCCTTTCCCATGTTAGGGAAGTTTTCGACTATAATCTCTTCAAATATTTTCTCTGGTCCTTTCTCTCTCTCTTCTCCTTCTGGGACCCCTAGAATGCGAATGTTGTTGCGTTTAATGTTGTCCCAGAGGTCTCTTAGGCTGTCTTCATTTCTTTTCATTCTTTTTTCTTTAGTCTGTTCCGCAGCAGTGAATTCCACCATTCTGTCTTCCAGGTCACTTATCCGTTCTTCTGCCTCAGTTATTCTGCTATTGATTCCTTCTAGTGTAGTTTTCATTTCAGTTATTGTATTGGTCATCTCTATTTGTTTGTTCTTTAATTCTTCTAGGTCTTTGTTAATCATTTCTTGCATCTTCTCAATCTTTGCCTCCATTCTTATTCCGAGGTCCTGGATCATCTTCACTATCATTATTCTGAATTCTTTTTCTGGAAGGTTGCCTATCTCCACTTCATTTAGTTGTTTTTCTGGGGTTTTTTCTTGTTCCTTCATCTGGTACATAGCCCTCTGCCTTTTCATCTTCTCTATCTTTCTGTAACTGTGGTTTTTGGTCCACAGGCTGCAGGATTATAGTTTTTCTTGCTTCTGTTGTCTGCCCTCTGGTGGTTGAGGCTATCTAAGAGGCTTGATGGGAGGCTCTGGTGGTGGGTAGAGCTCTCCAAGAATAATTCTGTCATGAAAACATATCTTTACTTAGTTGTCCGCAGTAAACTAGTAAAAATTTTACCCCTCCCTAAATTGTATTATCTGTCTTAAATATCTTTCTCATACAATGTATGTAGATAAGATAAAAATGAAGCTAAACAGAAATTTTTGTTAATAATTATCTGAAAGTAGATTAATATGCTTCTATAGAGGAAAGAAAATTAAATACACTTGAAAAGAAATCGCTGCTATCATGATTGGGAAATATAAAATCAGTCCCAGAATTGAGAGATAGTTGTGTTGCAGTTTCTAACTTCTACATATTTTATAAATGAGATAAACCAGAGTTGAATAAGAGAGAATATAGAAAGTTTAAAAAATGTCAGAAAGAAGTGATACATAAGGATGTTGATTTCATAAATAAATATTTATTAAGTACTTACTATGTTACTATGTTCCAGACCCCTGGATGCCCAGTAAACAATATTTACTTTCAGGGAGTTTACTAACATAGGGTTAGGTTTATCAATTTTGTTTATCTCCTCAAAGAACCAGCTTTTAGTTTTATTGATCTTTGCTATCATTTTCTTCATTTCTTTTTCATTTATTTCTGATCTGATCATTATGATTTCTTCCCTTCTGCTAACTTTGGTTTTTTTTTTGTTCTTCTTTCTCTAACTGCTTTAAGTGTAAGGTTAGGTTGTTTATTTGAGATGTTTCTTGTTTCTTAAGGTAGGATTGTATTGCTATAAACTTCCCTCTTAGAACTGCTTTTGCTGCATCCCATAGGTTTTGTGTCATAGTGTTTTCATTGTCATTTGTTTCTAGGTATTTTTTGATTTCCTCTTTGATTTTTTCAGTGACCTTTTGGTTATTAAGTAGTGTATTGTTTAGCCTCCATGTGTTTGTATTGTTTATAGATTTTTTCCTGTAATTGATATCTAGTCTCATAGTGTTGTGGTCGGAAAAGATACTTGATATGATTTCAATATTTTTAAATTTATCAAGGCTTGATTTGTGACCCAAGATATGATCTATCGTGGAGAATGTTCCATGAGCACTTGAGAAGAAAATGTATTCTGTTGTTTTCGGATGGAATGTCCTATAAATATCAATTAAGTCCATCTTGTTTAATGTATCATTTAAATCTTGTGTTTCCTTATTTATTTTCATTTTGGATGATCTGTCCATTGGTGAAAGTGGGGTTTTAAAGTCCCCTACTATGATTGTGTTACTGTCAATTTCCCCTTTTATGGCTGTTAGTATTTGCCTTGACATACTGAATTTTAACTAGTGAGAAATCGAATTGCAGATATCTAGTGACAGTTTGCTATGCAGATATGTTACTCAGGTGAGAGGCTTAGGCCAGAAATATTATGAAAAGAAAAGTAAGGCAAATCCAGATGACAACATATATATGTTGGGAAAAAAACAGAAAAAATAAAGCAAAGGACAAAGTTATGTTTGCTGGCTCAAATTTTGAATTTTTACTTTAATAAATCATTATTTAAATACTTATACATGTATGATAGTGAGCCATTTTATCCATTTTTCTGATCTTTGTTAGTATTGGTATTTAGTAGTAAACAACTCTAGGGAAAATAATTGATGGGTTAATAAATTCACTATTGGGACGATATCTGATTTTTAAAATACACACACATATAATTAAATATCTTTTGTAAAATTTTGTCATTATATCAATTAGAATTTGTAACTTCTTATCTTCTGATGAAAAGTTACTAGTCAGTTACAACAGTCACACAATATTTTTAAATTATTTCATGTAAGAAAATGTAATGGCATTTTCATAGCAAAATGTAAGAAAAAGACAGCAAATATGTTAGCCAGAGCACCATAGCTCCAAAGCTTTCCTTCCTAGGGATACCAAAACCCTGGGCTTCTCTATTGAGGAGGGTCTTTCTTTACAGAAGAAGGGAGTATGGGACTCAGTTAAGAAAGAGGATGTCAACTTAGCCATCTAGATCTGTCAATCAACATGGTGATCAGTAGAGCAAAAAGGGTACAGACACATCTCTTCAGGTCTTTTATACATAGGTTACAGAAGCTTTATCTCTTTATTGAATCATGGCTATGAATATTTTTTCTGGGAAAATAAGAAGCATTAGTCTTAGCCTCCTTAGGCACACATGCTTTAAGTCCTTGAAATCACAAGGCAATTATTCTAGGTTTGGAAGTAGTGACATCTAATTAGAATGTTAAATTAAGTTCAGTAGTGATACTGTACGTGTTTATACATTCAAACTAATTTCAGTGAAGTAAATTTAGCCAACAGGGATTATTTTCTTTTTCACTACCCATTATAATAAAATTATGAAGGAGATTTAGAGGTTAGATGATCACAAGTTTCTCATCCAAGTTCCCTTTGAGAGATTCACTGAGGAGAAGGATCAGAAGGAACAGAAGGATAAGAGGCAGAAGAAGAGAAAGAAGAGGAAAAAGACAAAGAAGGAGGAGGAGGAGCAGAGGAAGGAGAAGAGGTAAAGGAAGAAGATGAGAGAGAGGAACAGGAAAAAGAAGATGGAGGAAGTGGAGAAAAAGTACTTCAGGAGAGCAAGAGTTCTGACTTCCTTGAAAATCAGCAATATTAATCAATGCTTTGTCAAATCTCAAAGAATTTCCACTAATCAAATAATTTAGTTCTTGAAAATAAACTAGCAAAGCCCCACATATATTCCTACCACAGCGAAAGGGAACATGCACAGGTCAGTAAGCCCTGTAGGCAACCTTCATCCACTTCACACGCTTTCCCAAAGACTTTCTTTATTTTTTGTGTTTATAGTGAGAGATCTATGCATGCACCACTTGAATGTATTAATTAGGAGTTACTTTGTGCTTTCATGGAAATAAATCAAGGCTCACCTTGATCTTTTACAAAGAAAATCACTCAAGTGTGAATCAAAGAAAGAAGAAATTAAAAACAAAACTCAGTAGATTTTAATGGGAGATTAAGTATTTAGTAAGAATATGAAATGAGCTTTGAGGTTGGCATATTATGTAGAGAGAAGTCAAGAGGGTCGATGTAGATAACTCTCCAACATAGAAACAACTAAAACCAGGGAGGGGCTTTATGCCAAATTCTCCTCAACCAGTAGCCATGAGCCAGGCAAATAGTACTGCTTATTCCTAAAGGAAATCAGAGAACCCTAGCACAGTAGCAAAGTCAATTCCCTTGAGAGTTTTATTTTAGATGAGCTAAGAGTCTAAGACCTCTGATGCACTGATTGAAAAGAGACTGCACGTGGCCAGTTGTCTGTAATGAATTGGCACGTTGAGTTGAAGACTATACCTTCAAGGCTGTACACTTCCCAATATTTCCCTACCCATTACCTTAGAGTCTTTATTTCTATGAAAACTACTAACCCAGGAGGCCCTCTACCACTATGCATCTTACTACACTATCCCCTCCTAAAAGTATGGCTTCTTAGATGTGGCAGCTGGACTCAGGCCATGAAAATTCCTGACAGCAATTTTAGTCTTCTTCAATCCTCAAATTTGGGGGAATCCCATTTTCCCTCTAAGCAAAAGAAGGACATTTTTAGAGTTTGATTAAGGCAGTTCACTCACCAATTTTCTTGCCTTATTTTATTATGATTCTCTGATTGGTCGGTGGAAGAAAGGTAGTTCTTTAAAGCATATTCCAAATAAACGCATACTCAGAGAAAGATGACTTCTGGGTCTCTGAATATCACTGTTTTCCTTAACCAGCATTACTCTGTACCAGAATTGTATAACTTTTTCAAGTTCACAAAGTTTGTAAGTGGCAGAAATGGCATACCAACTCTGACTTAAAAGCCCAAATCTTCAATTACAACTTCAATTATCTTCCCTACCATAGGACTTGGAATTAGAATTAATTTTAATATATTTGTTTATTTTAAACATTTCTAGAGATATTATAATTTTACCTCTTTTCCTACTTATGCTTTCCTGATCTTAAGGAAAAGTGTGACAAGAGCTTTTTTGATATTTTCCCCTTTTCTACTACCATCTTAAAAATCTCCACATAGAATACTAAGACTGAGAGAGATTTCAAGTGATACTATTTATAGTTATATCCTAAAATATAAGAATTTGTTTTATTTTTTTTTAAACATTCAAATATAGATACTGAATCTTTTCCTGTTCAACAGAAAGCCCTATTTTTATTATATAAGTAAATTATATTTGTAAATTTCCTTTTATGCCAATATCAATGCAAAATACCTGGTCAATGCCAAGGTGATCTCAACAATATTATAATCATATGGAAGGCCAACATTAAGTAAACTTGTGCAGTTTGTTTTATGTTACCAAGTTCCTTCATTTTACACGACTGTCATAAATTTTCCTAGCAAGTTTCAACTCTCTTTTCTAATCCAACTGAAATTTACTTGTTCAGGCCATCCTGAACTTCCAGCCTTACAGAGGAGTCAACTGTCAAGCCTGAAATGACTTCATGGGAAGGTACTAAATGTGCGTCATGCCTTGTTGTGTATAGTCTTAGAGACTCTTCCTAAGGGATGATTTCAGGTAGACACAAAGAGTATTGCCATCATGGACATAGGGAATGTTTAGGAGGCAGAGTGAAATGTTGAATGAGTAAATTTTGATAGAGAAATAAAATGAAAAAAATCCAAAAGGTGAATCACTACTAGAAGTGCAAACATTGGAAGGCCTCAAATTTCAAAGACAGAGCTTGGGGGAAATCACAAGAAGCAGTAAGAAAACGAAGCAATATGTCATTGAAAAAGAAGCTTAGGAAAATAAATAGTTATAAATGTGCTTAAATTGTGATATGGTGGTAAATAGATAGGCTGATGTTTTACTATTACTTGGCAAAGCAAATTATTCTCATCTTACTTTGTTGGGTCTTTTTGCCCCCTCCCTAACTATCCTGTCTTGAACTGCATGCACTGCATTTGATTGTGCTGATTTCTAATCACTGGTTTGATTGCACAAAGAGAGTCATACTTTTTCTTTCTTCTCTCTCTTTTATCATATTTTTCATCAGGAAAAGTGATTAGCTCTCAGGCAAGTACAGAAGCCATACTTCAAAGGCAAGATGAAAGTACTCTTTTTCTGGATTTTTTTTTTTTGGGAGGAAAAACCCCAAATCAAGTTGTATTATTAATTAATAAATTTTCACCTCTCACCTGAGGCTTCTGTACTTCTTGTTATAAAAATATGTTCTTAATTATTTTTAATAAAACAAAAGCTTACTGTTGGGTTAAAAAGGTTATTGCCTCTTATTACCAATGAAAATGATATTGGAAGAGGAACCAATTAGCACAATTTTATAGAAATAGCCCCTACTTTTTATTCTCTTGTAATTTAGAAAACAATTGTCACACAGAATTTTTTTCTAGTAAACAAAAATGTCTCAACTTGGACAAACTCATTAAGGGTCTGTGAATCATTCAAATAAATTATGTCTCTGTGCTAGAGCATCAATAGCAAATGGCTATTCATTGATTCTTTTCCAGTTTGGATCCTACCCAAGCTCTCTATGAAATATGAAATTATTTCCAGTTTAGCTTTCATGATACTGGATTTTCTTTACTTTTCTTTTTCTTTTTTCATTAATGACAAATGATTATATCTTTGACCCATACGTATGATTGTATATGCATTATAAATGTATCTTTTATTGTAAACACAACTGTGTTTGCTCAGACATGGTTGCAGGCTTGAAGGAAGAAGAGACAGATGAAGAGCAAGAAAAGTTAGAAAAAAACTCATTAGCCAGGAATGCCTTAGAGCCAATTCTTCAGTTTAACTTTTTTACACTTTACTCTTAACAGTTCAGCCTTTAGCATCTTAGCATCTTATTTGTTCATTTCTCGATACAAAAGACATCCCTAACTGGATTCCCTGATGGAATTGTCTCAGGCCTCTCCCTTTGGATTTGTAAACCACTGCCCAACCAACATTCCTCAAAATTATTGCTGCGTTAAGCCATTTCTCTTGCTCGGAAACCCCTGGTTCCTTGATATTAAGATTTTACACTTTCTTTTGATACCTTTGGATATAATTGTTCCACGAGTACAGAAACCTCCACCTCAAACAAAGATTTGTATTCTAAATGTTGATTTGCAAAGTAAGAAATTGGAATTCAGGACACCTTTCCCCTTAAGGTTAAATTTCTAACTGGCAGAACTGTAGCACTAGAGTTTATACTTATTTTTAAGGAAATATATTGTCCAGTGGTTGCGTTCTCAGTGGGTTTGAGCACAGCACTGTAGTTTCCCTTGCTAATGTGAGAGAAACATTTCCTGGACCAAACTTTGAGGCAGGCTGGAGAAGAGGAAGAGGTGAATCAAGGTCTCTCTGGTGGATTTTCCGACAGAGGGTAACAGGATGAACTGGGGTGAGAAATGAGTGAATATGGTCAGGGACAGTCCTGGTGCAGTAGCTTGGTGGGGAGGTGAGGCGGGAAGAAGGTTAGGTTCCTGATATAGCACCAGTACTGGAAACAAAGCTATGAATGAAGCTAAGTGTTTTAATAATATCAAGTAAGAAAGGGAAGTAAATCTGTGTGCCAAAGAAAATTTCCTAAAGCCACAGCAAGGATTGACACACATGTAGGGATAGCCCACCCTGGGCATGTTTTACTGGGGAACTACCTCGATTTCACTGCTATCTGGGGCACTCATTTCTATCCCCCCAAGCAATATTCTAAGCTCCCTGAACATCAGCAGATTATAGGAGCCTCCTGATGCTGACCTTTTTCTCCTCTGGTACAAATAAGTTTATTCTGTCTGTCTCTCTTCCATCTTTCTATATTTAAGCCTTAAACAGCTCTCCCAGGATGAAGATTATGAAATCTCAGCTATTAAATTGAAAAGTGTCTTGAACCAAAGGAAAGGTTTAAAAAAAAAAAAAAAGGCTATAGATGTGAACCATCTGGGTAAAGAAAGAAAATTGGAGAACTAAAAGAAGAAAAAAAGAGTATGAAGTTGTATAGATGCCGTTCATACACCTTCCCTAATGGTTTCAGGAGGTGATGGTGGCAAAATAGAATTACTCTTTCAGGTCTGAGTGTACCAGTAACCTGCTTCTTGTTTATGATTTTAAAATCACTTTATCAATTCCTGCTGTAATTTTTATTAGAATTCCAGTGTAAAGCAATGTATTTCATTGTTTTAAGCCACTTGAGTGGAATCTTTAGTTCATTTCAACTCAATAAACCAAAAACCCTTTGTTTTAAAATATATCAGTTTTTTCCCCTAACCATTAGTTAGCCAAAGCAAAACATATACTTAAAAGAGTCAGTGGGTCTCCAGCTCAATGGTTAGGACTTCATCCTTTCTAATTTCTCCCTCATGTTGAAAAAAGGAAGGACTACAGATGCGTCTGTTCACCACCTTCTTTCTTACGGTTTGAAAGTTTAAATCTACACCATCCACATTCTTTACTTTAAGACCGTAATCGTCTGTGGTAACTATATTAATGACCATCTAGTATGTTAAAATGAGAAGCCAATTCATTCACTCTTACAAAAAATATGTACTGAACTCTCACTGTGTTTTAGACACTGTGCCAATAAGAAGCACTAAATGTTGAAAATACCATTGTCTTTAATTATGCAAAAACTATGTACCTTTCATGTCAATATTGTAGGATGACAGAGATTTAACTATGTGTTGTTACCTATATTTAATATAAGGTTTGTTAAAATAGGTTAAAATGTGCAGGCATTTCAGTTGCTTGGGACAGTCATACATTACTGTCTCTGGTTTGAGATAATTTAGTCAATAATTAATGTATTTATTGTGCATACTCATATATAATTTGAAGCTGATTTTTTTCTGGGAAAATAGAAGACTTTATCAGTTAATTTAATGAAATATCTATATTTTAAAAGGAAGTAAATATGAATTCTAGGATAAGCTAATCTATATTTTAAAATATACTCACAAGGATTACTTTAATATAATTTTATTGTCATCTCCAACATCTAGGGGTTTTTCTTTTAAAAATAACAAATTAGATGTTTGCCCTCTGGTCTTTGGAATATTTGGTATCATAAAAAGTAACAAAGCATCATCTTATCTCTGCAAATTAATATCCGTTATTTTTCTGTGCAGAGATGAGGGGAAGATAATTAAAGCATGAGAGTGATCACCATCTAAAAGTGAAAAAGAAAATGTCCTATAGTGTTTTCCCTTCCTTTCCAGCTAATCTCTTAAGCTGAATTCCTTGGCTCCAGTTTGGGGAAACTTTTTATTATTGTCTCCTAAGGGTCAGTCACAGAAGCTATCCCATACCACCTCTCACATCTTTATTCACCTGAATTATGAGCCACAGTTAATTTAAAGTAAAATTCTGGAAATTAAAAGAGAACAGTGTTCATTTTTTATTACCCACCACTAAGAATTTAATAGCTTCTAGTTGGAAGGCATTGCGTGTTACTTTGTAGAAGGATAATTACAAAAATTATCACTTTGCTTCCGCCCAGAGCTTCCTGATACCTTAATACACTGTGAAGTGAAAATTTTGTAATTGTCACTATTTTAAAAAGGTGATAATTTAAGTAGTTACCCAGAAGGATCACATGGTCCCATCAACTGGCAAGATGTGATGCCACTGAACACCTGAGGATGAATACAGAGGTTGTCATGGCAACACTGAAATTTGGCAAACTGCTCAAAAAAGCAGAAGTGTTCCTGTGAATCTCAGGAATGCATGATTAATGGTTTCTGCTTGCAGGCCTAACTTATCACTTGGTCAGATTATTGCAACCAAGTGCAGTCAGTTCTTGGCTATACCCTTGGTTCTCCCAGCATACAGTTTTCAGAGAAACTCTGCTGCTTTTAACCAACTGAGGTTTGCTTCACTCCCTGCATCAGTGTCACTTTGAGTATTTGAAAAATATGTATTGAATACTACCCAGTCAATATCAAGATGGGTTTTTGACTTATAATTTGAAAAAAAAACAATTTGAAAAAATATCTGTAACAGTGTTAACCACAAACATAGTGACATCTGGAATGTATTAGGAACATAGGAAGCAATTCCAAAGGTTACTCTAATTGAAAAACAGCTTGCTTGTTTTCCAGTTTTTTTCTCTTTTCTGGGGGATGGGGAAATATAGATGAAACAAAGAATTTTATAGACTCATAACAATTTAGAGCTGTAACCAAAAGATATATGTTGTTGAACTACATCTAAGTGAATACATACTTATAAATGAATGTGAAAGGCCCTGAAAAGCAAAGATCTAACTTCCTTTCCTCCAAAACAGAAGAGTAAAATGTTTTGTAGAAATCCAATTACCATGGCAACACAGTCTATGCACCTTATTCAATAATTTACACTTGTTTCTCGAGTGAAATTTAGAATTCTTTTCTAGAGCTTTTGAGATGTAAATCATGTTGTACTTTCTCATTGAACTGTTTTTCAAAATCTCTCCAAGTCACCAAGCCTTGAGTGTTAACAGTGAGCTTGGTACTTCTTGATCTGTCCTCAAAAAACATAAACTCGAACAGGATAGTCAGACACATTAATTCCAACAACTTTCATAGTGTACAAGGTACTATACTAAACTATAAGTATTTTACTTTATTAGAGTTGATGATTTTTTTGGAGAAGGGAAGAGGCAAGATGCAGGCAAAGAGGGAAATGGGAACATACAGACAAAAACTGAGGCAGTGCCGGAAGCATAAGGTTCACAAAAAAGCCTGGTAAAAAGTAAAATTAGGAATATGAGATTAACAGATACACACTACTAGATACAAAATAAACAACAAGGACCTACTATATAGCACAGGGAACTATATTCAATATCTTGTAATAACTTATAAGGAAAAGAATCTGAAAAAGAATATATATATATATATATATATATATATATATATATATATATATATATATATAACTGAATAACTTTGCTGTACACCTGAAACATTGTAAATCAACTATACTTCAATTAAAAAAAAAATAATAAAAAGGTTAAAGGCAGCTGAAGTATAAGACCTGGAAGGGAACTTTCAGAAAATAAGTTTAGGGAGATAGGCTTGAGTCATGTTGTAAAAAGCATTGAATGTTTCAAGAAAGGGTGTGATATAATCATATCTCTAACTCTTGGATCAGTGTGGAAATGGATTGATTCAGAGAAGAGCAGAGCTGGGGAAATGAAGCTGAAGAAAGTGAGTAAGACAGAACCAAATAGAGATGGAAAGAAGGAACCTTGACTATTGCAGTATCAACAAACACTAGTATTTTCCAAGGACTTACCACGCATTTTCAAGACAACTGCTTTTCAAAACATAGTGTCATTTCATCTGCCCTAGACTCTCCTCCAGCACTATTATAATCCCCTACTGGTAGGTGAGGAAACTGAGGCACTGGAAAATTAAAGAACTTCCCACGGTTACACAATTGATCAAGAGATTTTCAATCAAATCTGTCTGATTCCAAAGGCACATCTATTGAGACGGAGAAGATAATGAGTTAATAGGGGTTTTTTTTACAGCAAATCATTTCTCTCCATCTCTGCTTTCCACAAACAGTAGCCCTTTCATTAAATACTTTCATTAAGGTAGAAAAAGTAATGAGTCCTTTGCAACGCCTCTAATTAATTTCACAGGCTAGTAAAGAAACTGTGGTGCAGCTTAATGGAGATTCATTAACAAATATTATGATATTGTATTGATACTATTTTAGAGGCTGAGAAAGATTCCTACAGTATAATGGTTTTTTTTCCTAATTTTATCTTTTCATCTTCAGTACCTAGCACGGTGGGGCAGGGAGACTCACAATAATTTGTTCAATAGAGAGGCTTGGATGTCAACTAGACTAATCTTGTTTTGCAAATGAGGAACCTGAGACCCACTTAATCCTGTGACTTGACAAGGCAGGGCACAAAACTCACATCTTCTAACTTCAATGAGCCCAGGATAATTTTTATAAAGAATGAATTTATTTTAATAGAATACTTACAGGAATAGCACAGAACCGACATTACAAATATGTATTTGCACGTATAAGAAGTCAACTAGAAAAGTGTAGTCAACAGATGGAATGTGCTATGAAATAAAAAGTCTACAAAAAACATTTAGTTGCCACCAATAAGAAATTTCTTGGTTTTAAAATATCCAAAAGCTGGCATTATGCAGAAAAATTTAACAAATTTATTTATACTTGTTGTAACATGGAATTTCTGAAATTTATTTACTGGAACAGTTTGACTAGCCTTGGTTCCTTATGTCCACATATTTATATTAAAATTCACACACAAGTGAAAATGGAAAAATAAAATAACTTTCTGATATATGATTCTGTGGCCTGTGTTTGCATTAATTATCATATAGGTAGGTACCTTCTGGCCCCATTGGGCCACACTGGAAACTACCAATAGGTTTTCGCACCAGGACCCAGAAGGGAAGTCTATCAAACAGCGGACTTCTTTTTTTTTTTAACATCTTTATTGGAGTATAACTGCTTTACAATGGTGTGTTAGTTCCTGCTTTATAACAAAGTGAATCAGTTATACATATACATATGTTCCCATATCTCTTCCCTCTTGCATCTCCCTCCCTCCCACCCTCCCTATCTCACCCCTCTAGGTGGTCACAAAGCACAGAGTTGATCTCCCTGTGCTATGTGGTTGCTTCCCACTAGTTATCTATTTTACGTTTGGTAGTGTATATATGTCCATGCCACTCTCTCCCTTTGTCACATCTTACACTTCCCCCTCCCCATATCCTCAAGTCCATTCTCTAGTAGGTCTGTGTCTTTATTCCTGTCTTGCCACTAGGTTCTTCATGACCTTTCTTTTTTTTTTTTCCCCTTAGATTCCATATATATGTGTTAGCATACTGTATTTGTTTTTCTCTTTCTGACTTACTTCACTCTGTATGACAGACACTACCTCCATCCACCTCACTACAAATAACTCCATTTTGTTTCTTTTTTATGGCTGAGTAATATTCCATTGTATATATGTGCCACATCTTCTTTATCCATTTACCCGATGATGGACATTTAGGTTGCTTCCATATCCTGGCTATTGTAAATAGAGCTGCAATGAACATTTTGGTACATGACTCTTTTTGAATTATGGTTTTCTCAGGGTATATGCCCAGTAGTGGGATTGCTGGGTCGTATGATAGTTCTATTTTTAGAAGGAACCTCCATACTGTTCTCCATAGTGGCTGTATCAATTTACATTCCCACCAACAGTGCAAGAGTGTTCCCTTTCCTCCACACCCTCTCCAGCATTTATTGTTTCTAGATTTTTTGATGATGGCCATTCTGACCGGTGTGAGATGATATCTCATTGTAGTTTTGATTTGCATTTTTCTAATGATTAATGATGTTGAGCATTCTATCATGTGTTTGTTGGCAATCTGTATATCTTCTTTGGAGAAATGTCTATTTAGGTCTTCTGTCCATTTTTGGATCGGGTTGTTTGTTTTTTTATTATAGAGCTGCATGAGCTGCTTGTAAATCTTGGAGATTAATCCTTTGTCAGTTGCTTAATTTGCAAATATTTTCTCCCATTCTGAGGGTTGTCTTTTGGTCTTGTTTATGGTTTCCTTTGCTGTGCAAAAGCTTTTAAGTTTCATTAGGTCCCATTTGTTTATTTGTGTTTTTATTTCCATTTCTCTAGGAGCTGGGTCAAAAAGGATCTTGCTGTGATTTATGTCATAGTGTGTTCTGCTTATGTTTTCCTCGAAGAGTTTGATAGTGTCTGGCCTTATATTTAGGTCTTTAATCCATTTTGAGTTTATTTTTGTGCATGGTGTCAGGGAGTGTTCTAATTTCATACTTTTACATGTATCTGTCCAATTTTCCCAGCACCACTTATTGAAGAGGCTGTCTTTTCTCCACTGTATATGCTTGCCTCCTTTATCAAAGATAAGGTGACCATATGTGCGTGGGTTTATCTCTGGGCTTTCTATCCTGTTCCATTGATCAATATTTCTGTTTTTGTGCCAGTACCAAACTGTCTTGATTACTGTAGCTTTGTAATATAGTCTGAAGTCAGGGAGCCTGATTCCCCCAGCTCCATTTTTCGTTCTCAAGATTGCTTTGGCTATTCGGGGTCTTTTGTGTTTCCATACAAATTGTGAAATTTTTTGTTCTAGTTCTGTGAAAAATGCCAGTGGTAGTTTGATAGGGATTGCATTGAATCTGTAGATTGCTTTGGGTAGTATAGTCATTTTCACAATGTTGATTCTTCCAATCCAGGAACATGGCATATCTTTCCATCTATTTGTATCATCTTTAATTTCTTTCATCAGTGTCTTATAATTTTCTGCATACAGGTCTTTTGTCTCCTTAGGTAGGTTTATTCCTAGATATTTTATTCTTTTTGTTGCAATGGTAAATGGGAGTGTTTTCTTAATTTCACTTTCAGATTTTTCATCATTAGTGTATAGGAATGCAAGAGACTTCTGTGCATTAATTTTGTATCCTGCTACTTTACCAAATCATTGATTAGTTCTAGTAGTTTTCTGGTAGCATCTTTAGGATTCTCTATGTATAGTATCATGTCATCTGCAAACAGTCACAGCTTTACTTCTTCTTTTCCGATTTGGATTCCTTTTATTTCTTTTTCTTCACTGATTGCTGTGGCTAAAACTGCCAAAACTATGTTGAATAATAGTGGTGAGAGTGGGCAATCTTGTCTTGTTCCTGATCTTAGTGGAAATGGTTTCAGTTTTTCACCGTTGAGGACAATGTTGGCTGTGAGTTTGTCATATATGGCCTTTATTATGTTGAGGAAAGTTCCCTCTATGCCTACTTTCTGCAGGGCTTTTATCATAAATGGGTGTTGAATTTTGTTGAAAGCTTTCTCTGCATCTATTGAGATGATCATATAGTTTTTCTCCTTCAGTTTTTTAATATGGTGTATCACGTTGTTTGATTTGTGTATATTGAAGAATTCTTGCATTCCTGGAATAAACCCCACTTGATCATGGTGTATGATCCTTTTAACGTGCTGTTGGATTCTGTTTGCCAGTATTTTGTTGAGGATTTTTGCATCTATGTTCATCAGTGATATTGGCCTGTAGTTTTCTTTCTTTGTGACATCTTTGTCTGGTTTTGGTATCAGGGTGATGGTGGCCTCGTAGAATGAGTTGGGGAGTGTTCCTCCCTCTGCAATATTTTGGAAGAGTTTGAGAAGGATAGGTGTTAGCTCTTCTCTAAATGTTTGATAGAATTCGCCTGTGAAGCCATCTGGTTCTGGACTTTTGTTTGTTGGAAGATTTTTAATCACAGTTTCAATTTCAGTGCTTGGGATTGGTCTGTTCATATTTTCTATTTCTTCCTGGTTCAGTCTCGGCAGGTTGAGCATATCTAAGAATTTGTCCATTTCTTCCAGGTTGTCCATTTTATTGGCATAGAGTTCCTTGTAGTAATCTCTAATGATCGTTTGTATTTCTGCAGTGTCAGTTGTTACTTCTTCTTTTTCATTTCTAATTCTATTGATTTGAGTCTTCTCCCTTTTTTTCTTGATGAGTCTGGCGAATGGTTTATCAATTTTGTTTATCTTCTCAAAGAACCAGCTTTTAGTTTTATTGGTCTTTGCTATTGTTTCCTTCATTTCTTTTTCATTTATTTCTGATCTGATCTTTATGATTTCTTTCCTTCTGCTAACTTTGGGGTTTTTTTGTTCTTCTTTCTCTAATTGCTTTAGGTGCAAGGTTAGGTTGTTTATTTGAGATGTTTCCTGTTTCTTGAGGTAGGCTTGTATTGCTATAAACTTCCTTCTTAGAACTGCTTTTGCTGCCTCCCATAGGTTTTGGGTCATCTTGTCTCCATTGTCATTTGTTTCTAGGTATTTTTTGATTTCCCCTTTGATTTCTTCAGTGATCACTTCGTTATTAAATAGTGTATTGTGTAGCCTCCATGTGTTTGTATTTTTAACAGATCTTTTCCTGTAATTGATATCTAGTCTCATAGCGTTGTGGTCGGAAAAGATACCTGATACGATTTCAATTTTCTTAAATTTACCAAGGCTGGAGTTGTGACCCAAGATATGATCTATCGTGCAGAATGTTCCATGAGCATTTGAGAAGAAAGTGTATTCTGTTGTTTTTGGATGGAATGTCCTATACATATCAATTAAGTCCATCTTGTTTAATGTATCATTTAAAGCTTGTGTTTCCTTATTTATTTTAATTTTGGATGATCTGTCCATTGGTGAAAGTGGGGTTTTAAAGTCCCCTACTATGATTGTGTTACTGTCGATTTCCCCTTTTATGGCTGTTAGTATTTGCCTTATGTATTGAGGTGCTCCTATGTTGGGTGCATAAATATTTACAATTGTTGTATCTTCTTCTTGGATTGACCCCTTGATCATTATATAGTATCCTTCTTTGTCTCTTGTAATAGTCTTTATTTTAAAGTCTATTTTGTCTGATATGAGAATTGCTACTCCAGCTTTCTTTTGATTTCCATTTGCATGGAATATCTTTTTCCATCCCCTCACTTTCAGTCTGTATGTGTCCCTAGGTCTGAAGTGGGTCTCTTGTAGACAGTGTATATACAGGTCTTGTTTTTGTATCTATTCAGCCAGTCTGTGTCTTTTGGTGGGACCATTTAATCCATTTACATTTAAGGTAATTATCGATATATATGTTCCTATTCCCATTTTCTTAACTGTTTTTGGTTTGTTATTGTAGGTGTTTTCCTTCTCTTGTGTTTCTTGCCTAGAGAAGTTCCTTTAGCATTTGTTGTAAAGCTGGTTTGGTGGTGCTGAACTCTCTCAGCTTTTGCTTCTCTGTAAAGGTTTTAATTTCTCCATCAAATCTGAATGAGATCCTTGCTGGGTAGGGTAATCTTGGTTGTAGGTTTTTTCCTTCATCAATTTAAATATGTTCTGCCACTCCCTTCTAGTTTTCAGAGTTTCTGCTGAAAAATCAGCTGTTAACCTTATGGGGATTCCCTTGTGTGTTATTTGTTGTTTTTCCCTTGCTGCTTTTAATATGTTTTCTTTATATTTAATTTTTGATAGTTTGATTAATATGTGTCTTAGCGTGTTTCTCCTTGGATTTATCCTGTATGGGACTCTCTGTGCTTCCAGGACTTGATTAACTATTTCCTTTCCCATATTAGGGAAGTTTTCAACTATAATCTCTTCAAATATTTTCTCTGTCCCTTTCTTTTCCTCTTCTTCTTCTGGGACCCCTATAATTCGAATGTTGGTGCATTTAATGTTGTCCCAGAGGTCTCTGAGACTGTCCTCAGTTCTTTTCATTCTTTTTTCTTTATTCTGCTCTGCAGTAGTTATTTCCACGATTTTATCTTCCAGGTCACTTATCCGTTCTTCTGCCTCAGTTATTCTGCTATTGATCCCTTCTAAAGTATTTTTAATTTCATTTATTGTGTTTTTCATCATTGCTTGGTTCCTCTTAATTCTTCTAGGTCCTTTTTAAATGTTTCTTGCATTTTGTCTATTCTGTTTCCAAGATTTTGGATCATCTTTACTATCATTATTCTGAATTCTTTTTTCAGATAGACTGCCTATTTCCTCTTCATTTGTTAGGTCTGGTGTGTTTTTACCTTGCTCCTTCATCTGCTGTGTGTTTTTCTGTCTTCTCATTTTGCTTATCTTACTGTGTTTGGGGTCTCCTTTTTGCAGGCTCCAGGTTTGTAGTTCCTGTTGTTTTTGGTATCTGTCCCCAGTGGCTAAGGTTGTTTCATTGGGTTGTGTAGGCATCCTGGTGGAGGGGACTAGTGCCTGTGTTCTGGTGGATAAGGCTGGATCTTGTCTTTCTGGTGGACAGGTCCACATCTACTGGTGTGTTTTGGGGTGTCTGTGGCCTTATTATGATTTTAGGCAGCCTCTCTGCTAATGGATGGGGCTGTGTTCCTGTCTTGCTAGTTGTTTGGCATAGGGTGTCCAGCACTATAGCTTGCTGGTCGTTGAGTGAAGCTGGGTCTTGGTGCTGAGATGGAGATCTCTGGGAGATTTTCACTGTTTGATATTACGTGGAGCTGGGAGGTCTCCTGTGGACCAGTGTCCTGAACTTGGCTCTCCCACCTCAGAGGCACAGCCCTGATGCCTGGCTGGAGCACCAAGAGCCTTTCATCCACATGGCTCAGAATAAAAGGGAGAAAAAATAGAAAGAAAAAAAAGAAAGAGGATAAAATAAAATAAAGTAAGATAAAATAAAATAAAGTTATTAAAAGAAAAAAATAAAAAATAATTATTAAGAAAAAAGAAAAAAAATGTTTTAAAGTAAAAAAACAAACAAACAAAAAAAAAAACTGGACAGACAGAACCCTAGGACAAATGGTGAAAGGAAAGCTATACAGACAAAATCTGACAGAGAAGCATACACATACACACTCACAAAAAGAGGAAAAGGGGAAAAAATAATATATCTTGCTCCCAAAGTCCACCTCCTCAATTTGGGATGATTCGTTGTCTATTCAGGTATTCCACAGATGCAGGCACATCAAGTTGATTGTGGAGATTTAATCCGCTGCTTCTGAGGCTGCTGGGAGAGATTTCCCTTTCTCTTCTTTGTTCGTACAGCTCCCGGGGTTCAGCTTTGGATTTGGACCTGCCTCTGCGTGTAGGTCGCCTGAGGGCGTCTGTTCTTCGCTCAGACAGGATGGGGTTAAAGGAGCAGCTGCTTCGGGGGCTCTGGCTCTCTCAGGCCGGGGGGAGGGAGGGGTACGGATGTGGGGCGAGCCTGCGGCGGCAGAGGCTGGCGTGACGTTGCAGCAGCCTGAGGCACGCCGTGCGTTCCCCCCGGGGAAGTTGTCCCTGGGTCATGGGACCCTGGCAGTGGCGGGCTGCACAGGCTCCCAGGAGGGGCGGTGTGGAGAGTGACCTGTGCTCGCACACAGGCTTCTTGGTGGCGGCAGCAGCAGCCTTAGCATCTCATGCTTGCCTCTGGGGTCCGCGCTGAGAGCCGCGGCTCGCGCCCATCTGTGGGGCTCCTTTAAGCGGCGCTCTGAATCCCCTCTCCTCGCGCACCAGGAAACAAAGAGGCAAGAAAAAGTCTCTTGCCTCTTCGGCAGCTGCAGACTTTTTCCCGGACTCCCTCCTGGCTAGCTGTGGTGCGCTAACCCCTTCAGGCTGTGTTCACGCCGCCAACCCCAGTCCTCTCCCTGCAATCCGACCGAAGCCCGAGCCTCAGCTCCCAGCCCCGCCCGCCCCGGAGGCTGAGCAGACAAGCCTCTCGGGCTGGTGAGTGCTGGTCGGCACCGCTCCTATGTGAGGGAATCTCTCCGCTTTGCCCTCCACACCCCTGTGGCTGCGCTCTCCTCCATGGCTTCGAAGCTCCCCCCTCCACCACCCACAGTCTCCGCCCGCGAAGGGGCTTCTAGTGTGTGGACACTTTTCCTCCCTCACAGCTCCCTCCCACTGGTGCAGGTCCCGTCCCTATTCTTTTGTCTCTGTTATTTCTTTTTTCTTTTGCCCTACTCAATTACGGGGGGAGTTTCTTGCCTTTTGGGAGGTCTGACGTCTTCTGCCAGCATTCAGTGGGTGTTCTGTAGGAGCAGTTCCACGTGTAAATGTATTTCTGATGTATCTGTGGGGAGGAAGGTGATCTCCGCGTCTTACTCTTCCGCCATCTTCTCCTGTCTCCCGGACTTCTTATCAGATTTCACGTAGTGCCGTTACAAACAAGTAATAATAAAATTTCTTCACCCTTCCAGCAGAGGGCGCATGCTCATTGACAGCTTTTGTAAGCTGGTTGCTTCTTGATGTTTCACCACCAGTTGATCTGTGGGCAACAAGACATTGTAACAATGCTATCAAAGTATGGACTCCAAACTGGCTGTGACTGCACACTGTCTATTAAAAGATTGATATTAGATAAGGAACTGGAGCCATGATATAAATCAACTATGTCGTCAAACACATTATTTAGTTCAGCTGCATTGCGCTTGTTGGGAGGGGGCAACACTTTCTCAATGAGGGACCAGTGCATTGATTTTTCATTCTGGAGCAGGCCATCTCATCCTCATCTCTGACCAGGAATTTGGAGAACTCCTTACATTGTCCCTCTTCACCTTCTGATGGAGGTCTGCAAGCTAGATGCAGTATCAACACTAGAAAGCAAAATTAAGGCCCAAGGAGAAATTTTAAATGACTCATTTTCTTGACTGAATTATATATTGTATTATAGTTGGGCTAACATAAGTAAGCATTGCATACTATGGTCTTGGGTATAAAAAATATACACCTTTAGTTTTCCTTTGATTGAAGATGACATTTGACACTTTAAAGTCTAGTAAGTTGCTTTCTATTGGCCTTTTATAATTTATTATTTTATCAATATTCATATAGAGAAGAATTGAAAATTAGAGGTGTTCCACAGTTCCTAGAAGCTACCATTAGGTGTGCATGCTAAGATGTTTGAAGGGATTAATTATTATTGAGTGGATATTCATGATTTCCATGCTTAGAATCAGCCCTTAAATTGTATGAGTAAGGGAAAGGAAATTTTGTTGTCAATTTTCTATGCATTTCACCCTTGATGAAAAATAGATTTTTCTTTCTTAATCTGGGAAAATGGTATTTTTTAAATATTAAAAATGTTCTGCAATGTTCTAGATTGTCACCCTAATGCTAGCCAGTTATAATACAACAGAGATGCAAGGCTTTAATGACCCTTGCAAAATAAATCAGATGTATTTGGGCACTTCTTGAGTCTCAAACATATTTGTTTTAGTTTTTGCTTTTCTTGTCAAAAAGCAATTTAAAAAGTGGAGTCAACGTAGTATAAATATTTTGCTTTCATATCAATTTCAAAGATAAAAGGGGTAGTTTAATGGAGTGTGAGAAACAGCATCAGTTTTATAAAGACTTTTATTATCAGTGTGGAAGCTTTTAAGGACATTCCCTTTTAAAAAGAACATAATATAAGAATAAATTTTAGACTCTAATTTTTCTACTGTTTTAAGACTATTGTGCTGCCATGTTTTGCCCACTGTTCTAGATTAATCAGTTGTCTCACAGGACTATAAAATTAAACCAGAATACCAGCACCATTTCAGGACTAAGCAAGAGCATCATGGCGTGCCAGCATATTACACTTTGTGGTTGTTTAGGTAAAACCAGATCTCCCTAACAAGACATGGGGTTACAAATTCATTAGAATGTTTCTCATGGGTTTTCTCATCCTTTCAATCGAATGTTAAATGATTTCAAAGCCTGAGTGATATTAATTAGAGATATATATTGTATGCCATCTCCTTATTTGAAATAGTGTTTCATACAGTTGGTTGCAGACTTTGCAGTAAATGAGTTACACAGATTCTATCAGATTTTTAAGATCAACTACAATAATTAAATACACATTTGAGCACATTTCATACAAGGACTATGCACACCACTGTAGAAAACATTAGCCAAAACATCTGTTAATGATGAAAATCAGCAATCTTATCTGTCTACAGATAATAAAGTTTGTGAAAAATTCCTCCAATTAACAGCTGTTGCAAATTATTTTATCTTTCGCATGTTGCACTATTTTGAAATTTTAAAAAATTAAGATGAGCTTTTAATTGAGAAAAATAACAGTTTTAATAATGTCACACATAGGTAGATGTTGGTGATACTGCTTACAAAAAATAGAAATGATCAGCATTTCAAGAGACATTTTTTACTGTTTTATTTCACTTTAATGAGGTTTTAGTTACAAAATTTTTCTTTTGTAAGTTTTGCTTTTCTTGTCAAGTCTAAGAACACTGCCTAGTCCTACATTCTGGATATTTTGGTCAATGTGTTTTCCTAAAAATTTTATAGTTTTACATTTTACATTTAAGTCTAGGATCCATTTTGAGTTTGTTTTTTTTTTAATAAGCTGTGAGATTTTAGTCGAGGTTTGTTTTTTGCCTATGGTTTTCCTATATTTGTTCCAGTACTATTTCTTCAACCGGCTGTCTCTCCTCCACTGAATTGCTTTTGCACCTTTGTCAAAAATCATTTGAATCAATGTGGGCCTTTTTTATCTGTTCTCCATTTTGTACCATTTATCTATGTGTTTATCTCTTCACCAATATCACAATGTCTTGATTACTGTAGATACTTGGTGAGACTTAATAGAGGGTAGAATTATTCCCTGAGCTTTCTTCTTTGTCAAGATTGTTTCAGCTATTCCATGACCTGAGCATTTTGGTATAAATTTCAGAATAAGTTTGTCTATATGAACAAAAAGATTTTGTGGGAATTTTGATAGGAATTGCATTAAACCTATAAATAATTTGAGAGAATTGACATCTTTACTACATTGAATGTTCTAATTCATGAACACAGTGTGTCACTCCATTCATTTAGGTCTTCAGTTTCTTTCAACAACCTGGTAATTTTCATCTTACAGACCCTGTATAATGTTTTATAAAACGTATGTCTCAATCCAAGTTACCAGCTAATAGGGACTAATTCTATAATTACATCAACCATATAGATTATTCTTACATTTGCACTTGTGTATCTCTTTTTTAATTGAAATATAGTTGACAATATTATGTTCATTTCAGGTATACTACATAATGATTTGACATTTGCATACATTACGAAATGATCACCATAATAAGTCTAGTAATCATCTGTCCCCAAAGTTATTACAGTATTATTGACCAGATTCCTTATGCTGTATATTTCATCCCTGTGACATTTATTATATAACTGGAGGTTTGTACCTCTTAATCTCCTTCACCTACTTTCCCCAACCCCCCACGCTCTCCCCTCTGGCAACCACCCATTTGTTCTCTGTATCTATGAGTGTGTTTTCATTTTGCTTGTTTGCATTTTTTTAGATTAACACCACTTTATAATCTATTTGGAAATCTAAAACTCTATTTGTTTCTGAGATACTCTCTCTTTTTTGTACTGACAAATTCATTCTATATGGTATATTGTTCTCAAAAGCTTTACATATGCTAGGTTCAACTGTAAGAGAAGTTTTCTAAATTCATCTTTTGATAACCTCAGTTATCTTAAACAGATGAGATTGCCAAACATGATTGTCTAGCATTGAGTGTTTAAAGAATTAGCCAAATGACAATACTATGGCTTTAACAAGATGTCATAAATTTATAAAAATCATAACTCATAGAGTATAAACACAAAAGAGTCATTTCTTATAGATCTGATATTTACTTATTTAATCAATAAATTAATGGAGAATGGTATAGTCTGCAGATTGTTTCTGCATACTACCAATGTCAGCTAAGCCCCTCTAAAAGGCATATATTAGTATACACATGCTCAGTTTTTGTACTAATTTTATGAACACTATTTTTTGCTTCCCATTTTAAGTCAAGTCTCATCAGCACATGAATTTGACATTTCAGACTCTCTATAGTTTCTTCCACTGATGTTTACTTCCTTTCATTTCAGTGAGCAGCAAGAAATATTTGAATTATCTTTATTTTTGAACTACACTATATGCTCTAAGCCTGATTATTCCTAATTTTTCTGGTGACATTTTCAAAGTCTTCTTTTCTTTCTATAAATACTTTGTCGATAAATGACCTATTTCGCTTGCTTCCTGAGTTTAAGCCTCTTTCATTTCCACTTAATTCAAGTTAAGTAAATTAATTGAATATTAGTGTTCAAACATTTATTTGACTCTTCTATTATGATCTCATTGGAACGGGGAGGGATAAATTGGAAGATTGGGATTGACACATACACACTACTGTATATAAAATAGCTAGTAAGGACCTACTGCATAGCACAGGGAACTCTACTCAATACTCTGTAAAGGCCTATATGGGAGAAGAATATAAAAAAGAGTGGCTATATGTATACATATAACAGATTCACTATGCTGTACACCTGAAACTAACACAATGTTGTAAATCAACTATACCCCAATAAAAGTTAAAAAAAAGAGAGAGAGGAAATAAAAAGCAGTAGATTCTATAAACTATATTGGTCCTTGTCACAGGCAACAAACATTTGTCAAGATATGATTAAAGATATATGTAACCCCCCTAAAAAATAATAATATGATTTCATTTCCTGTAGGAGTTTTAATATAAATATTACTTATTCACTGATGACCCACTATGGATTTTATAAGTATACAAAGAAGTGCATAATCATACCCTTAATTTTTAAAATTTTTTATTTGTTCTACTCCTCAGAAATAACATTAATCTTATACTTCATATAAGATTATGCATATACATATAATCTTATACTTCTGTCTTAGAATCATATCATTGGGCAGGGAAAAGTCAAGTAATGTTTACAGATCGGATATAATCAGAATAAAATACATGTTACCAGTTGTGCCCTGTACAATGACAGTTGGCCAAAAGGCTGCTAGAAGCTGAAATTCAGCTCATGTACCTGCCAAACCATATGTTCTAGTTGCATCTGCTAAAAAGAGCACTGTTTTCACAAAGGTTTAATATAGGCAAATAGTTACCCTGTGTGGCATATGAGAGGTGATGGTGGTCTCTAAGTTTCCTTCCAGCTTTAAAATTCTAAAGAAGTTCCAAGGAGGCAGACATGAGCAGGCACTAATGTGTTGGAAAAAGCTTCATGCGCCACATAGAACTTAAACTGGGTCTTGGAGAATTGGTAGACTTTGACTGAAAAGATCAGGCAGAAAATTGTTAGTGAAAGAAAAATAAACTTTTAATACACAAAGGTGAGAATGTATGTACTGTATTTCAGGAAAAGAATTACTGCTAGGAATCTGTAAATCCATAATCAGATAACTATTTTCTCAATAAATAAATTCTAAATGTAGGGGTGAAACAGACTTTGAAGAATAAATTGGACTCTCATATGTGTAGATTAGGAGACAGGAAAGTAAACAGAAAAATCTTAGAAATTACGGAAAAGCTGGACCATGCCCAAATGGCAGCAAGTAATGCAGTTGAGGTGACTAAAATAGCAGACAATTAAAATAAAGACTTTTTGAAATTTCGAATCAATAGAAACATTATTTCTTTCGCAGGTCTTCAGCAGTTCAATGCTTCTGTTGTGTAAAAAGAAATATATAGATCTTCCCATCTGCTAAGCCTCCATGGTTGATGAAATGTTTTCATCACTGATATTATGAAGAAATGGTCACACACACACACACACACACACACACACACACAAATCAGCTACTATGGCATTTCTTTCTCAAACACAGTTGATCATTTCTGAAAAAAAATTATGAGCATATTGCCTACCGTGTTTGGCAACAATCCACAAGACTAATACTATTTTATGCCTCAGGGTTTTTGCTAATATAAAACATTTTTCAGGGTAGGAACAATTTGAGAAACCACAGTGTTCCTTAGCTCATCACTGGAAATGGTAATTAGCACATCAGTAAATTACCTGTAGAATTTTATTTCCATGAACAAGAAAATAATGTTATCTCACTCAGTGCAGCAGGCTGATGTGAATTATGACTTTCAGAAAAATGAAGCCTTATGATTATCCACCAGAGGTGCAAATTCTTGATGGTGATGTTGCTGTTCCAGCAACTCGTTATTCTGAAGTGCAGAATAATGTTCATAGAATATTCTCAAGTCCCTAGAATTGCTTGAACACAAGGATGTCCTGCTCCATTTCCTTCCCTCTGAGATCAGAGTGCTGAATATTTCACTGTTTCCTTTTGTTTAGTTGGTATCCTTAAATACTCCAAGAAAGCCTCTTCAAATGTATTTATGGAAGATTGCTGTTGTACAATAAATTAATTTTACCAATTAAAATTTCAAGAAGAAAGCTGGTCAAAATGTTCATGAAATGATATGGGATATATATATAATATATATACACATATATACATATAATTGCCATCTGCACGGTATTTACACAACATTTTAAATCTCAAAGTAGCTTTTAAAATTTAAAAAATCTACCTGTTCCTTTACTTTTCAGTGATAATTTTATTTTTTTTATTATTAAGCAGTTTACAGAAAAGAGATGTATATTTTTTTTCTGTTTTTCTGCTGAAAATTACTAAAGAGAGGATAGATCTTATCACAGTGCTTTAAGTTACCCATTTAGGAATCTAAAAATCACGTAACTAATTGTTTTGCCAAAAAAAAAAAAAAATCATGAAATAATAGGATTAAAGTACTGAGTTGGGACATTAGAAGTAATCTAATTTTTAAAAACTACCATGTTTAAATCCATTCTACATGGATCCCAGCAAGTTCTTTACCTTATATTTCAATAACTCCATTCACAGAAAACTGACTACCTTTAATACAGTATGTTCTGTCTTTACAGACTTATGACAGTCATTCTTTACATCCTCCAAAGGCTTAATTTACTGCTCCATGGGTGGGACTTGGCCTCTAGCTTGCAGATCTTTAACATTTACATCTGGACAAGGTTTAGGAAAGCAAGACTGTCTTTAGCAAGACTTCTAGAGACTGAGTCCTGCCACCGAGACTCAGTCCACATAATTGAAATCCAACCTCCTACTGTAGAAGGACATGTCTGCTACCTCCTGTAGGTATAACCGATCTTCTACTGAGAAGAGAGAATCCTATTCTACCTTTTAGTCGCTGAATGATCTTGGACAAGGTATTTCATATAACTAAGCCTCTATTTCCCCATCTATAAAATGGGGCTTGGAATAACTATTTCATAAGGTTATTATGAGGATTAAATGAGACAATGTCTTTAAGTTTTTAATGCATTTCCTAGACTATAATATACACCCATAAGCATTAGTTAATATTAATTCACCATCTCAGACAAATTTCTTTCCTTCTATAATATATTCATACACAAATATGTGTATAATGGCCAAGAATAAATAACCGTGTATTCAGGATATAATACACAAAATTTTGTAAATAATGTCTGTCTGTAAATGTTACCACATAAATGTGAATAAACACTTATCTGGCTTCAACAGCAGGTGGATTTAGGTAAGCAGAACACAGCTAAATGACTGGGATTGTGTCCATTTTACCAATACATTTTATAATATGCTGTCTATATTTTAATTGCAACACCTGCTACTAATTTCTGAAAAGAAAATTTTTGTTTTATACTTTAATTAGGTTAGCTGGATAAATACTGCCATGTTGCTACCCATTACATATTCTACAGTTATTTAGTTTTTCTGCAAAATATTTTCATTTTAAGTTCAGTAGTGAAATTTAACTCAAAAATTCTATCAAGCATCCCACTAGATGCGTGGTTAGTTAGTCTGTGTGACAATATTAAGATAAGAAGTCATTACCCTGCCCTAAAACTCAGGAGATATTGGGGCAAAGGAGACTAATTAGAAAGCTTTTGCAATAATTACTAAAAGAATAAGGATGAACTAAGGAAAGATGAGCTGAAGGGAAAAGAGAGATACTAATGAGAAAATGTTGCTAGGATAAGTCAAGAGCATTTGCAAATCAACTGGGTGCAGAGAATGAAGAATGAAAATGTTTTCCTTCTTTTCTAATCCAAAACCACTGAGTTAGCAAACCTTGTCAAGTCTATCCCCACAACTCTGAAATTAGAGATAAAATAAGAATGTAATCCTTTTAAGTTAGACAAACCTGAGTTTGAGTCTCAGTCCTAACATGTGTGATCAACATGACTGTGGGAAGACTTGTTACTTTCCTTGAGATTTGATTTTGTTGGTGGTGAAATAGTGATGATAACTTTATTTGGTTATCTCTATTACTCAATTCATTTGAAGCTCAAATGAAAATATTCAAAAAGACCCCTTGGGTTTTATAGGAAGATGGTAATGTCATTGACTACTGTAGTAATTCAGAGGTAGAAAAACAGATTCCTGGCAAACTTTGAGGAAGGTGGGGAGTTCAGATCATAACATGTTATATTTAAGAAAGCAGCAGGATATACAGGTGTAAATATCTAAAAGGCCATTTGGAGATAGCCTTGGGACTCAGGAAAACAGTCATGGCTAAACACAGAAAGAAAAATACAAAAACAAACAAACAAAATGATTTAAGAATCATCTATGTACCACTGACAATTGAAACTATGAGAGTACATGAGAAGGTCAAAAAGTTTAAAGGATTTGTCTCATATTTAAAAAGGAGAATACATAGGTCTAGACAGAATATGCAAAAAAATAAAAATAAAAAGGAGAATAATGCAGACTAGTTCTTCACTCATAGACTTTTTCATTCATTCATAAATTAAAAAAAAAACTGTTGAACACCTACTATATGCTAAATAGATTTAAGCCCTGCCTTCACAAACGTGATTGAGACACATTCTTCGTCTTCAAGAAGATCATCTTTTTAAAAAAAAAAAAAAAGGAAAAAAAAGTTTATTAAAGTTTATTGCACACAAGAAAAAATAAGTTTGTAAAATGTACCAATCCTTACCCCAGATGTTTTTTTTTAATTGAAGTACAGTTGATTTATAATGACGTGTTAATTTCTGCTGTACAGCAAAGTGATTCAGTTATACATATGTATACATTCTTTGTTTTTAATATTCTTTTCCATTATGGTTCATCATAGGATACTGAATATGGTTCTCTGTGCTATGCAGTAGGACCTTGTAGTTTATCCAAGAAGTTCATCTTTTAAAGGTAGAATCACACTTGAGCACAAATAATTTTTATTCCATAACAGATAATAAGGCATTGAGGCTCTGCTCCTGAAGATTTCTTAGGGCAAGGGAGCTCATCAAGAAAGGTTCATAGAGTTAAGCTGTTGCTTGGGGAATTGAGGAATAATTAGGCAGATAAAGAGGTAAAAGGCATTCACAGAAGGTGGATTAATTCCTGCACACACACACACACACACACACACTCACATACCCACACAGGGACATAAAAGCCCATGAGGTGTCCATGAAACAACAAACCATGCAACATGGCTGGAGTCCAGGGCTGGTGAGGGAGGAAACTAGAGGCAGGGAAAGCGAAGATCATGAATGGCAGATTCTCAAGGAATTTGGTTGCTTTTTTTCTGTACCTGATGAGAAGCCATTAGAGAAAGGTGGATGTAGATAAATGAAATTCTATATTTTTAACCAAACAACTAACTTCACCAGAATTCACCATGGCAACAAATAATCCATGTCATGAAAAAGATTAGCTGAAATGATTTTGACAACTAATGGAATATTTTGTGTCAAAGAAAAAAACCCTATAAGTCTGCAGCAGATTGCAAAAATGGCATCTCAGTGACTCTCATCAGAAAGTGAAGCCTATCCTCCACCCCTGGAATCTGGAATGACCTTGTTACTTTTACATTGGCCATTAGAATGTGGAGGAAACAGTTTCATGTGAATGCCAAACCGGTCCCTTTTGCATACTTTCACAGTCTCTAGGAAGTCCGCTACCACCATGTGAGCAAGTCCAGGCTTGCCTGCTGGAGGGTAAGAGACATGTGGAGCAGACATGAGCTGAAGCCACCTTAGACAATTAGCCTCCAGTTGACCTAGCCACTGACCACAGTCACATGAAGGAGTCCAGCCAAGACCAGACTAACCAGCTACACCTAGCCCAAATTGCTGATTCATAGAATCATTGACAAAATAAAGGATGTTACTTTAAGCCACTAAATCTTAAAGTAATTTGTCACACAACAAAGAAAACTGAGACACAGTCAGCAAATGCAATGCTTTCATAAAAAATTTCTTCATCTGTTGGTCTTTCTATAACAAAATTGAGCCCCACCATTTGGTAGTTGATCATTCATGTTCAGTTAGCTATTCATATACACAGTGTAATAAAAGTAATTAAGTTAGATTCCAGTCATTCGAAATGATATCATTCAAACAAGGACTGGGGCTATTTTGATTTGGTCTAAGAAAAAGGTTTGCTACAGCCAATGAATAATATAAATAGGACTTGAGAGGGAGAATTTATCCTACTTACTAAAATAAATTGTTTTCAAGTACTTAGAACTTTTATTAACATAAAATAACAGAAAAACTAATGGACCAATTCAAATCATTTTTAACTTCACACCAGTTTATTAGCTTAGAATGTTACAATTTGTACAATAAAGCAGTAGAATAGCAGTTGAAAAGAATATTCTGTTTCTCTTATTTTGTTGATTCAAGTGGATTTTCCTCTCATCTGGTGTTACATTAGTGAAATATTTCTGATATTTGCCAATCAATAATTCTCCACTGATAGGTAGTCATGTACATATTTCATACTTATGATAACCTATCTCTCTATATATCCAAAAATCTAAGTCTGTCTCCTTATTGTGTCTTAGCCCCGTGCATTTTTTAGACTAAATACTCTAATGCTTGCCTCCCAGCGTCAAACCCATGATTTGAGTTCACATTTCTGTGACCATATTCTTTCATCTAACCTATTAAAAAGGAAAGTATTCTGGTCAAATTGTGGACAGTAAAATCTAGATAAAGAGGAAAGTAATATGGAAGGGAAATTTTTTTGAATACATGAACTTTGAACATGACACTTTATAATATAAAGACTGAGTTTTATTGTTTTAAATCATTCGTACCTTCTTATAGCATACACTCCATCAGCAATGTCTGAAAACTCCTATTTTGCTGCACCTTCTACTACACCACAAATCATCATTGTTAAAAGTATTGCCAATTCCTTAAGTAAAGTCTGGTACTATACTATTTCTTTAATTTGCACTTATTTTATTATCAGTGAGGTTGAATATATTTTCATGTTTATTTGAATTTTTCTTGTCAATTTCCTAGTCACACCCTTTTTTTACATAAAAAAAAAATTTATTTCTAAAAATGCTAACCATCGCTTGAACCTTTAGTGATTTGAAATCTCTTTGCTGATGGAGGGACTTGCCTCAATGTTAATGGCTGCTGACAGAGCAGGGTAGTGGTTTCTGAAGGCTGGGGTGGATGTGACAATTTTTAAAAGATTTTTATTGGATTATAGTTGATTTACAATGTTGTGTTAGTTTCAGGTGTACAGCAAAGTGAATGCCAAAAATCACATTAAAGATGCTAAGCATCACTAATTATTAGAGAAATGCAAATCAAAATTACAATGAGGTATCACCTCACACCAGTCAGAATGTCTGTCATCAAAAAATCTACAAACAATAAATGCTAGAGATAGTGTGGAGAAAATGGAGCCCTCCTACACTGTTGGTGGGAATGTAAATTGGTACAACCATTGTGGAGAACAGTATGGAGGTTCCTTAAAAAACTACATATAGAACTACCATATGACCCAGCAATCCCACTACTGGGCATATATCCCGAGAAAACCGTAATTCAGAAAGGTACATGCATCCCAATATTCATTGCAGCACTATTTATAATAGCTAAGACATGGAAACAACCTAAATGTCCATTGACAGAGGAGTGGATAAAGATGTGTTGCATATATACAATGGAATATTACTCAGGCATAAAAAAGAACGAAATAATTCTATTTGCAACAACATGGTTGGACCTAGAGATTGTGATACTGAGACCTAGTCACACTCTTTGATAATATCTCAAATAAGTAGGTATTACTTTGCCTCCAACCTCCCCACCTCCTCTCTCTCCTTTATCTTCTTATTCCTAACTTATATTTTCCCTTAAAAATGGGTTTTATAATACAAAGTAAAAACCATAACTCATAGAAGGTAGTAGTGGAGAGAAAATCTACACCAGGAAAAGAGAAATTTGGAAACTGTCTTGCCCCAACCTTTCCTTTCAGTAGACACTCATAGTTTTGCCAAGCCCCAAGAATGGATCACTCATCCCTCTTAAGGAACACTTTTCAAGAATCCTCATTCTGGCAGACTTCAGAGAACAATGAGAAATGACTATAATTCTATCTGGGTAGATGATTCACTTGGCTTATTGAAATGTTACTTACTGAATTCTTTTTTTTTTTTTTTTTTAACATCTTTAAGAGCTGAGTGTTTTAAACTCCTGGACTGCTATATATATATATATATATATATATATATATATATATATATATATATATATATATATATATATATATATATATATATATATATATATATATATATGCCAGGAATCAAGATTCTAAAGGAAATGGTAGGAGGGAGGCCAGGCAGAAAAGGGCAGAGGAAGCAGTTAGTCAATTTCCCAATAAAAATTCACAGAAGAGGCATGGCAAAGCAATGGTTCTCAAAGTATGGGTGCCTGGACCAACAGGAGCAGTCGTAGTCCCTGAGAACTTGATAGGAATGCAAATCCTCTGGCCCTACCTCAGAGCTACTGAATCAAAAGCTCTGGAGTTGGCCTGAAATCTGTGGTCAACACACCCTCCTGATGACTCTGAAGTACACTCAAGTTTAAGGATTATTAGTATTGAGAACCATGTCCCTCCTGCATAAAGAAATAGATAACATATTATTCCCAGGTTGTTCTGATTTGTCTCATCTCTCTTGGTATGCAACTCTTTCATGCTCACCATCACTGTGTGACAGTTAATTTAAAGCTTCCTGGAGTGGGAGTACTCTAAAATTACCTTATAAAATAGAAAGACTTACACTCCTGCTTAGAAGCACTACTGGGCATATACCCTGAGAAAACCATAATTCAAAAAGTCATGTACCACAATGTTCACTGCAGCTCTTTATACAATAGCCGGGACATGGAAGCAACCTAAGTGTCCATCAACAGATGAATGGATAAACAAGATGTGGCACATATATACAATGGAATATTACTCAGCCATAAAAAGAAATGAAATGGAGGTATTTGTAGTGAGGTGGATGGACCTAGAGTCTCTCCTACAGAGTGAAGTAAGTCAGAAAGAGAAAAACAAATACAGTATGCTAACACATATATATGGAATCTAAGGACAAAAAAAAAAAGAAAGGTCATGAAGAACCTAGTGGCAAGACGGGAATAAAGACACAGACCTACTAGAGAATGGACTTGAGGACATGGGGAGGGGGAGGGGTAAGATGTGACAGGGTGAGAGAGTGTCATGGACATATATACACTACCAAATGTAAAATAGATAGCTAGTGGGAAGCAGCCGCATAGCACAGGGAGATCAGCTCGGTGCTTTGTGACCACCTAGAGGGGTGGGATAGGGAGGGTGGGAGGGAGACGCACGAGGGAGTGGATGGGTATATATGTATACGTATAGCTGATTCCCTTTGTTATACAGCAGAAACTAACACAACAATGTAAAGCAATTATACTCCAATAAAGATGTTAAAAAATTAAATAAATAAGGAGAAATAAAAATTCCACAATAATAGTTGGAGGTTTTAATACCCCTCTTAGTAGTTGATAGGACAAGTAAACAAGAAAAAAATTAGAAAATGAAAAAGGAAGTCAGAGAATGAGAGGAAACATTTGCAATATGTGTGTCCCACAAAAACTTGTATCCAGCATATATAAAGAACTCTTCCAAATCTCAAGACCAGCAGTCCAGTGAAAAGTAAGCAAATAACTTGAACAGACATTTCAAATAAGAAGTTATACAAGGACCAAAAAGCACATGAAAATGGTGGTGACACAGTTATAGCCATTTTTTCAAAGCTCACACTTAAAATGCATATTTCAGATCTGTGCCTGTCACTGTATATAAATTTTACCTTAATAAAAAGAGTATAGGAGGATCAGGAAGAGAAGGGTCTACGTTTGAACCCCGCTCAACCACTTGATCTTGGTGGCCTTGGGCAAGTTACTTAACCTCTCAGAGCCCCAGTTTCTTTATCTGTAAAATGGGGATGAGAATGAACTCTTCACTGGGCTGCTGTGAAGATTCCATACAACCACACAAGGCATGGAGCACTTAGCATGTATGAGGCGCTCTGTTAAATAGCTTAATGCTCACTCTTTATTCCCCACCCTCCTTCTTCCTTTTGCCTCCCAGCTCCTCAAACTTCTCTCTCCTTGGATTCTTTCAGGACAAGCAAGAAAGTAGGGGGGGAATGTCCTAACTTGCACAGCGTGGGGTCCATGTGGCTGGGAGAGGAAACCCTGCTGCCATCACTTCCTCTCTGGGGCTGTTAGGAGGAGATGGAAAAGGAACCGTTTCTATGAGCCAGTGCTCCTGTGTAACCATCTCCCCTAAAAGCAGATGCAGAGCTAACATCTAGCCCCAAGTACCGGACAGTCCTTCCTACGTGTACATATTGATATAGTAAAAGCTGGCTTATCAGGCATACTAGCAGCTAAAAGTGAACTGAACAGCCTAAGGACAACCTTGAGGGAGTCAACCAAATAAAAATGAAATCCTGTGAAGTTTTAATATTAACTATAAATATTCAGTATCAGAATGCCCTAAAACTTGGTAATCCTCATGTGTACCTAAGTATATTGTGTCTCTATCTATCTATCATCTATCTACCATCTATCTATCTATTATCTATCATCTATCTATTTTACAGTTGCACATGACTGCATTGTATTGGAAGACTATAATTTATAACTAGGATCTGACTAGTAGACATTTAGATTGTTTCTAATCTTTTCCAAATACAGGTAATTCTCCAATTAATGGCCTTATTTATGAATCATATTTTAGGCATGAAAGTATATCAGAGCAATAAAACCCCAGAAACCAAATGGATGAGTCAATTTCTATTTGTCTTTGTTATTTTGGTAGGTATTAGCAAATTGCCATCCATAAAGATTGTACCAATTTATACTCCTACCAGAAATATTTGAGAGAGCCTGTGCCCCAGAGCCTGACCCTGGAGTATATCAAATTTTTCAATTTTTGTTCTTTGGATTAATGGAAAACAGACATTCAACAAGCTTTTATGATGAATAAGACTGAGGTTCTTGTCATATGGTAAAGAGCTATTTGACCTTATTTTTGTGAACTGTTTATACGATTTGTTCTTTTCTCTGTCAAGTTACTGGGAAGTTTGATGTTCAAAAATGTTAACAATTTGGCACAATCACCCACCAAAAGTAAAGGATACCGAACCAATTAGAAAGGATGTTGTAAACACCTGGAATGCCTGTGGCATCATGTTCCAGTGGAAGATTAACCCTGATTGATGGTGTCTTTCTAGGCGCTTTCAGTATACAAGAAGATTTGAAACTAACTTTCTCCAAACTTGTCATTTATCTTCTGCATTTGCTTATGCTATTTTTTGGAGGGGAGTCCAAATGTTTTTAATCTTAGACCATTATGCCATCCACATTTTCAATTAGAAAGAGTTTTCCACTCCAAGAGTTTGAGCAAATTCTTTTATTTTTTGAGTACATATGATTTCAAATTTTCACACTTAAACTTTTGAAAGAGTTGGATGTTATCCTAGTATTCCTTATGAGATATAAATATAAATCTGTCCTTATTTTTTCCAGATCTTAATTGTCTAACTCTATTGATTAGCTCATCTTTTTTCCCACTGACTTGAAAGCAACATTTCCCATATTCTAAATTCCCATATGAATTTAGACTTATTTCTATACTTTCTAATTAATTTCATTAATCTGTATAAATGTTTACTACTAGTACCACACTGGTTTGATTAGTAAATCCTTGTAATACACTTTAAAACTTTTATGTCTTCTCTACCCTCATTGCTCTTCTTTTTCAAAGTTTTCCTGTTTATTCTTATTTCCCCACATGAGATTTAGAGTTGGTTTGTATAATTCCCCTCTCCTTCAAAAAAGATGTTGATGCCACTCTCATACACTACTGGTGGGAACAAAAAGTATGTAAGTGAAGTTGGTAGTATCCAGTAAAATTTGCCCTTTGAACAAGCAATCCTAATTCTAGGTGTCTGTCCCAGAGATTCATTAGACATGCACAAGAGAATTCATGGAAGCACTATTTGTAACAGCAAAACAAAAAACAAAGAAAACCAACAACAACAACAAAATAAACAAAAATTGGGAAATCCTAAATTATTGTCAATAGGAAGCTAGTTGAATAAAATATGTATACCCATACAATGAAGTAATGTGCAGCTGTAAAAATGATTAAAGACCATCTCTATGGTGTGATCTGAGTAAATTGGTATTTAATGTTTTTTTTTTTTTAACTTACTTTTTTCCTCTGAGTTTTTAACCTCTTGTGATTTCTTTATGGTGAATTTTCTGTTTCTCTTTCAATAGGTAAGATAGAGATTTATCAATTTCTTTTTCCAAAAAACCAGCTTTGGTATTTATTAATTCTATATTTTTTCTGATTTCTAACACATTTTGTTGTTCTTTTCATAAACTTTAGATTCAGATGCTTGATTATTTGTTTTCAATTTTTTCTTTTGGTTATGCAAATATTTACACCTGTGAATTTTCTTCTGTGCTTTCCTATAGTGAATCTCATAAATTATTATATGTAATGTTATTATTATTATTTTCTAGAAATTCTGCAATTCCAGTTTGCACTCTACATTGATTTCAGAGATGTTTGAAGTCATTGCTTTGTTGGTTTGTATGTGTGTTTTGATTTCCAAGTGGAAGTACCTTTAGTTTTCTGGTTTTGTTATTATTTTCTATTTATATCAAATTTCAGTCAGAAAAATATTCTTTACTACTTACGTTTTTTAGAATGTATTGAGGTTGCTTTGTGACCTCTTATATGATCAATATCATGAATGTAGCAAGGACACCTGAAAAGAGTGGGTATTCTCTATTTTCAGGGTTCAAAGTTTGATATTTACCAATCAGATGCACTTTTAAAATTATGTTATTTAGGTCATCTATAATCTTAATTTTGCCCAACTTGAACTATCATAGATTAAGAGAGGTATTAAATTAATATTAAATTAAATTCATCTACTTTTTGTAAGTGGCTATTTTTCTCCCTTTATCCCCTGTACTTTTTATAGTTACTCTTATTTGAGGCCTAGCTATACATGTTTATCTCCATTATAAACTCTTCATATTGGCATTACAAAGGGGCCTTCTCTTTCTCCTTGAATAATTGTTGACCTAAATTACATTTCAATTTCTTAAAAGTCAAAATCCCTACATTATTTTTGTTTGCATTGCATGAGAATACATTTGCCCATTTTTTTCCAAAATTTTCTGACTTATTTTACTCACTGACTTTGGTTTCATTCTGGAATTAGGTTTTCTTTCATTTGTTCCTATATGAAAATCTATTTCTATTAGTCAGTGGATTATTTATGGACATGCAGATGTCCATAAACATTGCCATGACAGAAATATCTATCTGCTGCACCACTTGGATGAGTGCCCTTAGAGAATCTGCCTTTTAGGTTTGCGATATTACCTTTCACCTCTCTTTCCTGAGCACCTCTGCCCCACTCTCTACATAGTTCTTCCTCAGAGATAACATCACATTGAGTAATCAGCTGGATAGGAATACTTCTAAAATCTATGTAATGTGTACATCAATCAGGTAATGAAGTAGAGTTTTGTGTGGCTTATAAAACCATATTTGGTGCCACATGGTCCCTTTACCTTTCTAATCCTGGTCTCAAGGCTACAGTCTAAGATTTCTACTTAGCTTGCATATAGATTGAACCTCCTGCTTTCCAATACAACCAAAATAAAATTCAAAAACTTCTGCCAAGTCACAATTCTCCAATACAAACCCTACCTTATTCTCAGAAAAGAATCCAGCAAATTGACAGACCACTGTCCCTTTACTTATTTCATTCCCTTTGCCCAGAATGCTATCTTCTTGTTAGAGAGCTTACTCTTCCTGTAAGATGCATCTTCAGTTTGAAACTTTTTCTTGCCCTCCCTCTAGTCAAGTATGTTCTCATTCGCCAGAACAAAATTCGTCTAGGACATACCACTGATTTTTGCGCTTAGAAAACTCCTCCCTGTGTTGTGAATCACTTCCATATGTGAACATATATTTTTCCATATTTTTTCTCAGGAAAATGGAATTTTCTTAAATTCCTGTAGACACAGAGCTGCCAGCACTATTTAAAGAGAGTAGACCTCATTAAAACTTTGTTTATGGTTTTTAGCACCTTAGTGTAAATTGCCTTTTCAGTTAACTGGTTTTAGTGCAGAGAGGAAATGAAAAGCAAGAGTTGGAGGAAGAGTAATTCTGAAATAAACCTTAATGGAGAGAGTTAGTGGTGAACAGAAATCTCATGGTACCTGGTGCAGGGAGGAGGCAGAATGGGAAACAGAGGACCGGATAAAAAATCGTAAAAGAGGGAAGACAAGGACACCGTTTCATTCATGTTTTTACTGAGGCAATCCCCTTCTCCAAGTTCAAAACTGTAAGCTCTAACACACTTGATAAACCTGTGCACTAAGTATTTTTCCTAACATCTCATTATAAAAATCTTCAAATAGGCAACAAAGTTGAAAGAATTTTAATATAAAAACCAGTATATTCACTTCCTAGATTGTGCCATTAACATTTTACTTATGTTTTGTCAACCACATATGTGCTCATCTATCCATCCAACAATCTCTCCCAGTTTTTGATGCATTTTAAGGTAAATTGCAGAATCTCTGTGCTCCCGCTTAAGCACTTCAGAATGCATATTATAAACAAGGGTTCAACTTTTTAATATTCTCTTTCCTTTAAATGTAAAATGTATTGTGTAATATACCATTATCTGATAGCTAAACCAGGACAGCTCCATGCTTATCTCCAGAGATGCCTAGATGTCTGGTACCAAGAAAAAAACAAGTGAGCTAACCAAAGATTTATAATGTGTTCTTTAAATCTCAAACTTTAAGCTTTACACCCAAGACCAGCTTGTTTAAAGATCACTTACACTTGGGGTAATGGGTTAACCACCCTGGCTTGGCAATGTGACTAGAGAGGCATAAAAGATTCTACTGGAGATTTTTCCTCATGGTCTCCTGAAACTCAGATTCCTCACTCACATGTCAGTGGTTCAGAATCCACAGATCAAGTGCATTCCATGAGAAAAAAAAGACCCCTGGGGAGCTGAGTCTAGGAGTGCCTCTGGCCCCCATGCTTGCCTATACTTGGAACATGTTATACCATTTTCTATGCCTTGGTTATAGCCTTATGTGAGTATGCTCTGTGAAGTACTGCAAATCCTTTCCTTTATCTAATCCTATGCAATTGTAGCATTTCTATACAATGCAATGTATAAAATTTAAGTGATATTTACCAAGTTTTGAAAGAAGGAATACATTTGTATAACCTTAACTCCTATCAAGACATGGAATATTCTTCTTAACCCCAGAATGTTCCCTCATGCCCCTTCCTAGTCAATCCCTAGCCCACGCTTAGAGGTACCTGTTGTTCTGTTTTCTTGCTTTTTCCCCACTATAAATTAGATCTGCCTGTTGCAAGACTTCATATATGTGAAGCCATACAATATATACTTTTATGTTTGGCTTCTTTACTCAGCATAATTTTGGGATTCATTCTTATTGTATGTATTAGTACTTGTTCTTTTTAATGCTGAGTTAATATTCTATTGTAATAATATACCACAGCCTATTTATCTATTCTCCTATTGAAGTACACAAAGGATTTTTCCAGCTTGGAGCAATTAAACCTAGAGTGGTATGAGTATAGTAATTGCAAAAGTCTTTTTATTTTCTTAACCTCTGAGTATATACAAAAGATGGAAACTGCTGGGTCACGGGATAAGTGCACGTTTAGTTTTGTAAGAAATTACCAATACGTTCCCAAAGTGGCTGCTGCATTTTACAGTATAGTCCTATCAGTAACATATGGACGTTTTAGTTAACTCCACATCCTTTTCAACATTTGGTGTTGTGTCTTTTTAATTTTAGCCACTCAAGTAGATGTATAGTGGTGTCTTATTATGTTTTTAATTTTTATTTCCTGATGACATGATATTGAGCAGTTTTACATATGCTTAAAGAACATTTGAATGTTTTCTTTTGTGAAGTGTCTGTTAAAATATTTTGCCCATTTTTAAAATTGGATTATTTGTCTTTTCATTAGTGAGTTGTGGGCATTCATTTTATATTCTGGGTACCAGTCCCTTCACAGTTATATGTTTTGCAAATATTATCACTGAGGCTGTGGTTTGCCTAGTCATTTCTCTTACTAATGATGTCTTTTGATGAACAGAGGTGATCAGTTTTTTAAAAGTCTAGTTTTTTCAATCCAATCTTCAGAATCAAGAAAAATAATAAATTGTTGTTTTAAACCATTATAATTTTGGTGGTAGTTTAATATCAATAATAGATAATACTAGCTCATGTCCACAGGTTAAAAGTGAAAAAAGAGTTTTAAGGAAAAGAGCCCTGAACTCTGTCTCAGGCATGCCCTAAACATGTTCTGGACAGCTATAAAACTAACCGTTTTTACTAGAATAAATGAGGATTATGACTTTCTGATATATTCCCCTATCCATGCATGAATACTGAAGAAACAAAATCCTCCATGCATTATGCAAAGACTGACACAGAAACGCCTAAAACCTCACGAGAATGGAACTCCACTTTATAATTTTGATTAGTACTTTTTTTTCAGTGCTGGCTCTTGGTAATTTGCTTGACAGAATGAACAACACCTCTTCAATGTGAAAAATCAGCTGACTAAAATTACGTGAACGACAGAAAAATTGAGACTAGAGTTCTATAATTATGGTTGTCCTGGCTATAATGTAAAACAACCAATTAAAAAGATTGTAAGAGTATCTTTTCTCATTCATACCAGGGGATAATACTTAATGATATGATAGACTCTTACTGAAGATATTAACTAACGTCAATGAGGGCTGTGATTTCTTTTTCCTGAGAAGACAATTACAAACTATAATGCTGTGTTTGACTCACTTATATTTTAATACAGAGAGATGAACATAATGAAAAACATTTTGTGTATAAATTATATTATTTTTTTCAGAGCTCTGTCTTTTATTTTTTTTGAATTTTTGAATTTTATTTAATTTATTTTTTTATACAGCAGGTTCTTATTAGTTATCTATTTTATACATATTAATGTATATATGTCAATCCCAATCTCCCAGTTCATTCCACCACCACCGCCCCCCTGATACTTTCCCCCCAGTGTCCATAAGTCTGTTCTCTACATCTGTGTCTCTATTTCTGCCCTGCAAACCGGGGTGAACACACACACACAACTATATATAAGATATATATAGTATAGTAACCAAGTATATATATAGTAACCAAGGACCTATGGTACAGCACAGGGAACTCCACTCAATATTCTGTGATTAGCTATATGAGAAAAGAATCTAAAAAAGAATGAATATATGTATATGTATAACTGAATCACTTTGCTGTATATCTGAAACTAACACAACATTGTAAATCAACTATACTCCAGGAGGGATGATCTCTCCATATTATCACCACTCCACCCTTTATTTTCTAACTTATTTTTCTCTTTTTAAAAACAAATGAAAAAAACCTAAGAACTCTTCTGAGTGCAAAAGGAATAGGCCTTCATTGTGAAAAAGAGATACAAGAGAAACGTAGAAGGAAATAAAGAAAAAATTACTCAAATTTTTACCACTTAACATTTTGGATTCATTTCTCTATCACTTCTTGGCCTTTTGGCTAAGATCATGTGTGGATTCATTTCTCTATTACTATGCAAACTGTTTAGCAAACAAGAAATCACACATAATATTTGCACTTAAAATGATGTGATCACTATTTTTTCCCCTTTTTTCTTAGCTTTGATGTTTTCCTTTCTTTTTTAATTTTTATTTTATATTGGAGTACAGTTGATTTACAATGTTGCATTAGTTTCAGGTGTACAGCGAATTGATTTAGTTATACATATACATTTACCTATTCTTTTTGAGATTTTTTTCTCATATAGGTTATTACAGAGCACTGAGTAGAGTTCCCTGTGCTATACAGTAGGTCCTTGTTGACTATCTATTTTATATATAGTAGTGTGTATATGTTAATCCCAACCTGCTAATTTATCTGCTCTTAAGGTGTATATTCACAAGTTTAAAAGAATTTCTGGGTCAAAGTCTGTGTGAACATAGACTCTTGACAGTTTCTAAAATATTTGTTTTGCAATTTGTACCTCCACTGTGCTAATAGTTGTAGGGTAATTGTTAATGTTCCATATCTTTTGTAATTTGCAGAAAATAACACATAATACTTATGATTTACCTACTGGTTATTAGTAAGAGTAATCTCTTTCAAATATTAGTTAATCATTTGCCTTACTATTCTGTGAATAGTTCCTGTGTCTCATCCAGTTATCTGCAACTTACTTTAGGGTATTTTCCCCTCTGTCAAGTGGTTTAATGTCTTTATAAATTAATAAAGCTAACAATCTGTCACATTTTATTTCAAATACATTTTCATATTTTTTTTCATTTAACTCAGTTTTTTGCTTGTTTGTTTTCTGTTTTTTACTTTTGACTTGAAGGCATTGACATACAGTAAGATGCATTGGTCGTTTGTAGGTGTTTGATTTTCTTCAGATTCATAAAGCTTGTCTTCATTCACAAATTTCATAAACATTCACCTATATATCCTGTTTTTTTAATTTTAATTTTCTGTTTAGCTCTTTCATCCTTTTATAATTTATTTTGATGAGCTAGGATAACATAAAATCAAAATGGATTTTTTAAACTAGTTCATCAATACTCTAAGGAGTGCATTTTGAATGATCCATCTCTTTCACCTGAATCATCAGGATTCATTTGTCATGTGTTAACGTTCGTTACAGGCACTGGTTCCATGATAGCTGTTCTATTCTATTGATCTGCCAGTCTATTTTTCACCCACTAATTACTATAGTTTAATCATTTAAATTACACATTTAATTATTCTAGTCTGATAGAAAGTTTTATTATCTGGTAGGACTGGTCCCTACATATTATTCTTTGTTTGCAAAAGTTTCAAGATATTTCACATCTGCTTGTTCTTTAAGATAAGAATGATGTCCCCATTTTTGTTGCAGTTTTGTAGTGACTAGGAACATTGACTCCAAATCTGGTCTGTATAGGTTAAAAACCCCACCTCCATTACATCTAGCTCCATAACCTTGGGAGTTATGCCTCAGTTTTACATCTGCAACATGGGTATACTAGTAGAACCTCCCTCTCAGAGCTGTTGTGATGATAGAGTGAATGACTGAATTTATGTAAGACACTTAGAATAGTACTTAGCAACATAATATAGAATATTATATAGAAATGTCTTCCTATTATTATTTGGCAACAAGCACTTTGCTAAGCTTTACATGCCTTCTATCATTGAATCCTTGCTTGGACCTGTCTCTCGGGATTCTCTCCTTCTGTCTTAATGATCTTGTGAAAACTGATCAAGTTAGAATAATTTCATGTTTAGGGAAAAAAAATCTAAGACATTTTTTCATTTCTATTTATTTTCAGTGGTATTGTCTCACCTCAAGGTTACTGATTCTCCTGACTTTCCAATCAACAGGATGGAAAGAAAATAAATAAATGCTAGTGTGAATATGTACATTTAAAATCATTCCTAATTCATTTTTATTAACACATTGCATTATCATATGTTTTTTGTTATGATTTTATCCAATCTATAAGATAGAATTTAAATGACTCTTTGTAGCTTATAGCTTGTCCTATATATATATGTCTATATATAAATATATGCCTATATATACATGATACGATCTTACTTTGTCTTTTATGATGCAGGCCCAGGTGTACTACATAAAGCAGGGGAGAGAGAGAGAGAGAGAACGGGTTTACCAAGAGAACAACACTGAAGATTCTAGAGATTCTCACTTGATAGGTTTGCACATTTCATAAGCCCCTCCCCAAACCCCCTTCCCATGACAGAATACAGATGGTTCCAAGGAGCATTTTGAGAAAAATTTCCCAAAGAAAAACTTCACACAAGTGGAAGTATTTGGTAGTCTAACATTGCCTATAATTGTGGCTGGTTACTTATGAAAAAAAGAAGACCAACTTCTCAGATTAAGAGAGGCGTTATCCGATTGCAGTGTGGAATATAATGAGTGAAGAATGGAAAGAAGATATAGACACACTTAGGTATGTTGCTGATGTTGTAACAACGGCTGCTTCAAATCAACAGCTGCATCATCCAGCAGTGACCCCTCTAGGGTCTAGAGGTCACTTTTCTTTCCCTGAGATGCAGAATCCCTGCTGCAAGGACCAGGTCCCCTTCCTCAATGCCACTTCTCTGGTTTTCACTTCCTTACAAAAAGAAAAAAAATCTGAGACAGTTGCCTAGTAGGAAAAGCTCATACAGAGTCTCAGAACATTCCCTGTTTGAATCATGTCTTTCCATAATTGTCTTTCCTTAATGACTTCAAAATTCTGGGTGTAGTTTCTGTGTGTCCACATTTCATGGCTGAATCCTCATTTAAGTATGGTCAGTTTAAGAGGAAGTAGGAGGAGAAATCATTAAATTTTCCATACTTAAACATACATATGTGACATAAGAATGTCTTTCAAAGTGCCTCGAATACCTGTCTAGGATCATACATTCAATGATTCTACACTAATTGAGATTTTAACTCTATAATATCGTCACTATGTTATGTAACATGAATTAAACTGCCCACTTTTCCAGTTGGCCAGCAGAGATGTCTTCTTTTGCATCTAGTATCTCCCTCTCTCCAATCACTTCTCTTACCATCAGCACTTTATTGTAATGAATACCACATGTCAGTGAGATCCATGGTATTTTGAGAACCATTCTAGAGATTAATGTTTCAGAAAGTTCAGAAAAAGTGCAAAATTTGAGTAAGAACTAGAAGAGAAATGGGTTCCCAGAGAAGTATTCATCATGTTTAACTTGCAACAAATTAATATCCTCATGGTCTAACATGCTTCAAGTGTACGATAAACTTTTCTAGACAGAAAATTATGCTGAGGTTTTTTGTCCAAAAATCGATGATCATTTATTGAGCTTCTCTTAATGGTGTAATATTTGCTTAGAATTTTACAGACCTTTCATTGGGTTCTGTGAGAAATAGTCAACTTTAAATGATGCTTAAGAATGGTAGTTTTTAATACAGTCGGTTATCTGGGCAGCAATAAAATAGTCTTAGGTAATAACATCCATCATCCTCAACTCACTGAAGGCAGGTGGTTTTAGTGAATGAGCTGTACATTTCACTGACCAATTTGCTTCACTTAGGGAACAGCCCTGGTAGTGACATAAAGTCTATGGAGCAAAATTTCAAAGAAATACAGAACAGGCAAAAAGAATCACATGAAAGACAGTGAACCAATATCTAAGAACGAAAAAGTGGGGTTCAGTGAACATTGAAAATCTGAGGTATGAAAATAATTGGCTCCTAATAAGAATGAAATAGAAACAGACTCTTTCTTAAGCCATTTTAAAGACATTTTTATGACATTAACTATACCTGAGAATAATTTCCACCATGTCAAGTAAACAATTAGCAAAAACTGGCAACATTTAAGATGACTGGAGTAACATTTAGGGAGCTTAATTTAACATTTTAATATCCTGAAAACTGTTCTGATAAGGAGGAAACTTCCCTCTGAACCTTGCCATAATCTAGTCATTCATATATACAATCATCTTTTACTCTCAGTAACTGTGGCTTTCCTCACCCCCATCCGCATCTCACAGACTGGTTCAATGCCAACAGATACCATGAGACTAGAAGACCACCATCTTAGAACTTCAGGGCAACTTTGGAGCTGAAAGAGAAAACAGTTAGCCCAGGAGCACCACTTCGTGACGTCAACTTCCAGCTGAGTAAGGATTACCCCAGATATGGGGTCAGAAGGCACAGGTTCAAATTCAGGTTCTTTGTTCTCTAGGTATGCAATCCTTAGCAAACCACACCACACTCTAAGCCTCAGTTTTCTCACTGTGGAGCAGTGATAGTTACACCTAACTCATAGGATTAAGTGTGACCCTGCACGTGAAATGGTCTTGTTCAGCTTTACATGTAGAAAGCACTTAGAATTGTAGCTGAACCTACATCCGAATGTTGAGATGATTCCAGAGCCCCTTATTTAACTTCTACTCTCAAACTTAACAGTTCATGTCCACACCAAAATGGAGGGCGTGTCCTCTCCAGTGCACACGTGGAGTACATACATGGGGTGCATACACAGTGCCAGTAATCGTCCTGTCTATTACACATCAGGGGTCTGCATTGCCCTGTACCTATTTCATGTGCAGTCCACTTAGTGGCAGGAGAAGCAATTTAATAAATGTTCCTGACTTGTATAAAAATAATAACAAACGCGATGTGCCAGGCACTATTCTAAGGGTTTTACCACTATTAATTTATTTAACCCCAACAATAAGGTTAAAAAAATGTTAATTTATTTTTGTGTACCTGAAAAGCATAGGCAGCAAAGAGACTAGAATCCCTCGTGTCTTAGAAATATTTCTAAATAACGAGAAGCCTGATTTTGTGCAGCTGTTCTTCTTTGCATCCCCTAAGGTCCAGTTTGTTTTAATAATACAGGGAATCACTCCAAATCCAGGATGTAGGATTCCATAGAAATTGTCCAGGTGGCTGGCTGTTTAAGAGAGGTGTACAACAGCTAGAACTATAAGCTTTTGCAGCTAAAGAAGAGGAAATGTCAGCCTAATTCAATCACAATACCATTAATCAAAACAACTTTTCTGTAAATCACTGAGGATTATAATGTATAAAGAGAAATTTTCTTCCTTTCACTTTTTACTTTTTCTTGAATTTTTTGTGTGCTCCAAATCAAGAACTTTTTTTTTTTACATTGATGGCTGGTATAGTCTTCTCTTGGATTCTATCAGATGGTTGGAAGTATTGAAAAGATCTCATTTTAAGATGTCAGAGAAAAAGACAGAATAAAGACAGGCTCCTGTTGAGAGCATTCAAGGGCATTTGGTGACATTTTCACCTTTCAAATAGCAGTGCTTCTTATTGTTCTTTTCCTTTCCTACCAAACTGGCAGTTATATAAGTGTTTGCTGGGATTCAACACTTTTTGCTTTAAAGTTTGAATTTTTTAAATTATTGAATCATCTTCCAGCAATAAGCAGCATTTATTATATTTGTACATTTTGAGGCAATGAAACAAGTACTTCAAAACAGACATAAGACATTCAAAAGCATTCACCAGAATGTACAATGATTTTAAAAATCAAATTTTGAAAGGCTTGTACATATTAAATTTTCCAATATAATAAGGAGACAGTGCTTCCTTCTCTGTTATAATATGTCTTGTTTCTTCATATTAAATTCTTTTTTTGACAGGACACTATTTTTTTACAGTACAGTATTGCTAACTATAGTAATCATTCTGTAAGTTATATCCCCAGAACTTATTTATAACTTGAAGTTGTACCTTTAGACCACCTTCACCCATTTCTTCCACCCCCGCTCCAAATTCTTCAGTATGTGATTTTTCTATTTTTAAACGTATGAATCTCAGCTAATGTTTTCCTTTTCTTGTCATACCTTAATACAAATCCCAAAACTATGTTACTATGTTGCCAATGCCTACATTTCCACATAAATTGGATTCTCATTCATTATATAATTATTTTTTAAAAGGAAAATTGTGTTCTTGCATCTCTACGTTGAGGGGTAGTGATGTTCTGATAATTGCTTGACACCTGTTCTCCTGGGGATGTGTTGGGGGGAAGCCCTAGTTCATATTGCTTGCCAATTTACATGGGGTAAATACTCCCACTGTAGCCAATTTCGAGCTACCAAGGTAAAGTCACAGAATAGGGAAGAGATATGTAGTAACATTCATTTTGTAGCATTTGCAACATAGAGATACAAAGCCTAATTCTGGAACTAAGTTGTGTGCACAATTTAGCAGTATATTAAATTGCAAGGACAGCTGTAGGTTTCCATCAGACAAGCAAAATAGAGGCAAGGATCTATTTGTGACACCAGACCACAGTCTAGATGAGCCCATGGGTGACCATGGCATAGTGGCATGGGTCTCAAGAGATGTGGAGGAGAGGTGTGGAAAGACAGGCAGAGTCACAATGGGTGTAGCAGGGGTCAATGATCAGTTAACAGGCTCTTGACAGAAATCCAGCTGTGGTTCAGGGCCTTGGGTCATGCTAGCCCATAAGGTCTATGACATTTAAGAGAGGATTATACATCCCAGGTGAAGCAAAAGGAGGGTTTTAGAGTATGGGAATCACACAGTGTATAATAGTATTCAACTTATTTGCACTAGCCCCTCTCCATTATCCTGCAGATCATCTCTTTCTCATGAATGGTCACTGCCCATGGGTATATAATTATTTACTCCCAAGACAGAGAATAAAGGCGCTTTCTTAAAATGCAGTTTTTTATGTATTGTTTATGCTCACTAGTTAGATTCCATGCAAAATTAAAATGCAGTAAAACAGGCCCCATCAAATCCTAAATGTGAGGATAGAGGTTGAGTGCCCTAATGTTAAATGTGCTAATTGGAGTAGTCAAAAATGATCATTGCATCTGGTAGCTCAAATAGTAAATCAGTTCATGGCAAAAGCAGCTGCAAAGTGTCTGCATTAGTAACACCTTGAGGAGGAGGAGAAAGCAAGACAATTTTGTTTTCTAAATCTAGCACTGTTTTAGACCATTTCTGCTTTGAAATCATTTATAGTCAACAAAAAAGCATGAAAAGTATCCTGATCTATTTCTTGTACTGAAGTAAATCCTTTCAGTTTCCTCCTTGTATGTTTATTGTACTTACAACAATACAAATTATGTTAATTTGTTTTAAAGCAATAGATTTCAAAAGCCAACTTCACTATATTTCTGTTTAAAAAAAAAAAAGAAAAGGAGCAAAAGAATTTTAAAGGCTCAAGAGTTTCTCAATGCTGCTATAAGGGGGGAAGAATAAGTGTTTTGTTTTCTCTAGCACATTTTCTTTCCTAGTAGTCTGATTTTTGAGACTGTTTCTTTAAAAAAATTTCAGTCATTCCACCGGGTTTCTATAGTAACAAAACTTAATTTCTGGGTTTTCTTCATGAGCTATGATCATGTTGAAACCAAAGAGGACTCATGGGTCTTGCAAAATTCATAAAGTCCTGAACAAATAGGACTGCCATCTTCTGGCATTTGTCGGAAATGACAGATGTTGTACCAATTTTGCATCTTAACCGTCAGATTTTCCCCCTCATATTTCCTCCTCCTGTTGCCAACCCAGCACAATGACGTGGCACATTCAGATGGTTCTTGGGTGACCTCATCAAGTTGCAAATAAGCCTTCTGTCCCACAGGGAACATGAAGAAGGAGGATGTCTTAATGCAAATATTTGTTCCAGAAAGTTGGACAATAAATGCACTGTTACTGAAAGGATCAGAATCTTCTCCCTTCTTTCAAGAGGTTATTTAATTGTTTCCAATTCAAAACAATTCAAAGAATAAACCATGCGGTTCAAAAGGAAATTCTACCAGTGATTACTATGACAGAGCTTTCCTCTTCTAGGAGAGAAAGGAAGGAGGACTAATGGAAGAGAGCATATAGGATGTGCGGACTTCCTCCCACCCTTTTCAGCTGACAGCAGTGAGTTATGAGGTGTTACAGAGTAAAACAGAGTTACCGTAAGAGCTGTCCAAATAACTTATGACATTGAATCACAACACCATCTTCAGGAGATAATCATGTCGCCAGTGAATGTTCAGTAATATGGATTTTCTCCAAAACACCATATTTAACAGGCAACACCACTGAGAGGTGAATTTAATGGCAAAGTGAATTATTTAATAGAATTGAACTATACTCCAACATGGAACAAGAGATGATTAAAATGTATGCATAGTTGATAAAGTCATTTAAACTAAATACAGTTCGTGAGGAAAAAATAATAATCAGTCCAAAATGTTAAGGTGCAAGCCAAATCAAGGATTAAAGAGAGTAAATAGCAATCTATTTAGGATTTGTGTATATTTCAACGCCTTTTTATTATTACTGATGTAATAGTAAATTAAGCTTTAAATGCAAAGGCAGATATTTATTCTATCAGAATAGTTTATTGTTGCAATATCAGTTCTTTATAATATTAGGCACAATAAATAATTACTTGAATAAATGATTTACTTATCCTAATATTGATAGACACTACCACTCTTAAAAGAATATATTTCTCCATGATCAAGTCCTGTGCAGTTGTGGAGTTTGAGTCACAAAGTAAAAATGGCTCCATGAAGCGTTTCATTTATAAATTGAAAGATTATCTGGAGACTGTCCCAAATGTAAGCTAGAGTCTGCCCATCAATAATAGATTAATTGAGATAGCTAGGTAATATTATAATATGCAATGATAGTAGTAAAATAATTTTATTCCATTTGAACAATATTACTACCACTTGCCTCAAGTAAAACTGACTTAAAGAGACCAAAATGGGAGTTTAAAGCACTTACCCCCAGATCATACCGCTGTGAAAAGAGTTGCAATATTATAATTAGTCATTGATTTTTGGCTCTATAATCAGTGTGACATTCTGTCCCAGTAGTAAGCCCCAACTTTGCTCCATTTCTAACTGTAACTGGTCAGTTCACGCTGCACAACTACAGACATTTCTCTGGAATTGCTAATGCTAGTGAATTTCTCTGTGATGTGTAGACTTTAAGTTTCTCTCTGAAATTTGAGTCTTAATCAGAGTGCCTTGTTCTCTTTCCACATCAAGGAATTTTCCACTTCACAGGTTCCCTCAATAAAAGAGCTAATAGTACCAGTAAAATTCTCATGTACGGACAATTATTAAAGTGCAGAATAAATACCTAGTACAACTCCATGTACCCTGTTGAATACTCTGCGAGCGCGATTTACCTTTAAATTGTCTTTTATACCCACCGTCTTCTTTCTATTCCCATTTCCAACACTCTAGTTCAGGTCTTCACAATTTTTCATCTGCACTATTCCAGACAATAATCTCCAACTTGTTTCTAACAATTTCTCCCCTCCACAAACCATCCTCCATGCTACTTTCATATAAGTTACCTGAAGAAGCAACTCTGTTAAAACATCTCTTTGCTCAAAGTCAGTGATTGCCCTTAGCTTGCAACACAGAATCCAGTTTTGGCATGTCTTTCAAACCATGCACAGTCTGACATCAATTTACCTTCCTAACTCTTGCTTCAACAATTTCATCCAGCAAGTTTATGCTCCAGCCAAAATAGACCGACTACCATTTTTAAGACTTGCCTATTATACACTATTCCTTCCTCCTGATACTATCTCATCCCAGATCTCCACTTATTAAATCCTAACTATCTTTCAAGGCCCTGCTTAAGTACTACCAGCTCTTCAAGGCTTTTCTCATAACCAGTATCTAGAAACTCTCAATCTCTGAACTCTCATCATTTGTACATTTCCTACAATATCTAATACATTTCTCAAGATATTATAATTATCTGTTCTTATTTTTAGGTCCACACTAAAGATGAATTCTTTTAAGTCAGATATAAAATAAATTTGCATTCACTCTTTTATTCATAACATCAATAAACATTTGTTGAAGATCTACTATATCCCAGTCTTCATGACAAGCACTGGGGATAGAGTTATGCACATGCTGAAAAGATTTCTGCCACAAGGAACTCACATTCCAATGGGAAAACAGACTGTACACAAGCTAATAAGTAAATAAATAAGTAGCCTAGATATTGGGACAAATTCTATAAGGGAAATAAATATGGTGATATGAATGTGAGAGATAATTTTACCTACGGTAGTAGAGAAGACTACACTGAAAAGAAAATTAGGCTGAGACTCGAAGAATGAGAAGAAATGGACTTATGAAGCATTCAGGATGGTCATTTCAGCTGAAGAAACTACAAGAGCAAAGTCCTGGATATTAGTGGTTTGGTACATTTTTTTAAAGTCCAGGTGGAGAGTATAGCGGGGTGTGAGATCAACTTGGAGAGTTCGTTAGATCATGCCAACTATGAAGGTCATGGATAGAGTTTGGATTTTGTTTTAGAAGCAATGTGAAGAGACTGAAGTTTATTTATAATTTTATCCTTTCATTCTTTCAACAAACATTTATTAAGTACCCACTTTATGTCACAAATAATGATAGTTATTGAGAACTTACAGTTGAATAATAAATTCCCTCCCTCAAGAAAGATACAGACTTTCATAAAAATCATTCAATCTTTGTAGAGTTTAGGCATAGCTGGCTGCTAAAAGAATACAGAAGAAACAATAATTTCAGCAGAGACCATAATGAAGTTGTTCATCCCATTTCCAAAGAGCAAAAAAAATGTTTTTCTTTATTTACACTATATCTTCAACCTGCTTTAACAGCCAGAAAATAGTCACAAGAAAAGATGATTTTTTTTCAGTACTTTGGCCAATTTGGGGCTGGTACAGTCCTAGAGAAAAATCTGGAGAAAACCATGAATGATTAAAATCAGAGGAAGCCAAAGGAAGCTTGATGGTATTGTGTTAGCTTGATGGCTAAAGTGAAGCACCACAGCTTCCTCATTCATCAAAGAACCAGGACAGGCTTTGTGTTACAGTGGAGTCAGTTAGTGCATGTAGAACATGAGGAGTGACATGATATCTCATAAAAGTTCAAGTGCATCACTGTGATAACAATGTCGTGGTCATTACTTGTCTCTAAACTCCTCACTATTGCAGTCTTTTTATTAATCCCCAAAATGAAAATATGAGGGAGAAAGAGAGACTGCCAGTCAAGGTTGAATGAAGTTTACAGATTGCAACTTAAACTTGAATGAATTTTGTTGTTGTTGTTATTGTTGTCCATTTTGTTTTTATTAATGATATGATGTCAATGCCCTCCAGCCAAAGACCACCAGGAATGACCCGATAGTTGAAGAAGTTGATTTTTTGCTTGTGCTGTGAGGATGAAGACACATCATGGGACCCATGGGCTAGCTCAGTGACAGGGTGCTAGAGAAGACTTATGATAGGATGTGAGCTTGTGTTAGATGATTGTGGGGAGGATTTAAGGAAGCAGGACCTGGCTGTGGATTGGATGCCTCAGGGATTGAGGATAATTCTATGGTTGGGCATTGTAATAAGCTAAACCCAGTCTAACACCATAACTGGTAAAGAAGCAGTAGTTACTCATATTTAGCCAGGATAAGGGGCTGTCAGGTAATTTCTGTGGCTTGGACAAGGCACATATTTTTCTCGGTCCATCATAGTTACAGCATGGCCTTATCTGATTTTATGTTCTGCAAAATTGCTTATGTTCATCAGGAGAACACTAAGGTCTTGCTTGAGCCAGGACCAGCTTCTGGATGTCAGGGACTGTTTTTGTCTTTCTCACAGATTATTCTATATAGTTGTAGTAGATTGTCATGGCTTCATTTATTTGTTTGTTTGTGTAGGCACAGTAAACTTTCCCCCACGCTTCCATAGGGTAATAGCCCCCTTGGAAATAGGCATGCGCACCAGGCCTTAGACAAATGCTTAGTCACTGGTGCATGAGACACCCAAGAAGAGCTCATCAGAATCCTTCTCAGAGACTCAATATGTGGCTGGTGGAAGAAGAAATTTCTCTGATTCCTCTTATGTTTTTAATTTAGAGCTGCCTGAGATAATGTGCCCTGAGCCTTGAAAAAAGAAGAGAAACACTTTTTTGGGCACAGAAACAGAGATAAGAGGTCCATACAAAGTTCAGGAATAACCATGGGCTTGGACACAGTTTTGCCTAACGTCCCAATCCACCACTAGATTCCTCAATCATATGAGCCAATACATTCTTTTTCTTCTTAATCTAATTTTAATTCAATTTCTGTCATTTGCAGTCAAAAGCATCTAGAATAATATATAAACATCACACACATAAGTAAAATTCTCCATTCAAGAACCAAAAATCCTTCTATTAAAATTTGTACATAATCCAGCAACAACTCTTTGCATGTATACTCCCATTTATATCTTATCTTTGACCAATTCTCCCCAATATACATTGCCACCATGCTGATACAAGACATCAGTGACCACACGTCTTTGTCCTGTGTACTACTGCAGTACACTCCTTACTCATCTCCCATCTTCTCTATTCTCCACAAAGCAGCCAAAATAATCTTCAGTAAGTAGAAATAAGTATACATTGGCTTGGTTAAAACTCTTTAAAACTTCCAATTTCCCCTCAGATTCCAAAGTCTGGAGTTAGGACCACTGCCGAACTCCCAAACCTCATCTCATTTTGCCCTCCCCCTCCCCCTCTCTGCTTCAGTCACACTGGCCTCCTTTAAGCCCATCAAAAATATCCTGGTTTCTTTCTGCCATCAAGACTTTACATCTATTTCCTTTGCCTGGAACACTCCTCTAATCACCGCTGCCCAACAAACCCACCCTTAACCTCCTAGGTATCAGTCAGATCTCTTTCAGGTACATGTAATAAAACAATATTAATAGTAAAGTAATTTTGAAAACAAGCCTACTATGAGGTGTCTCTCCATCCTTCCTCTCAGCTTAAACATCAGAGGTCCTTTCTCATCCCCACCCACACATTGCTGTTCTCTATCTCAGCCTTCTATTTCTCTAACAGCACCAGCATCATATTATAATCATATGTTGATTTTTTTTTTGTTTTCTTGGTTCTTGTGTCTTTCCCACACTTATCTATAAGACTCTACAATACCCATAAGGCCCACTTTAGCTATCTGACCATCCCGCATAAATATTTGTTTTTGCCAATGTTTCTTGCCTAACTTTACAGTTTCCATGAATTTGGGAAATTCTTAATATTCTTCCCCAAGATTTTCCTTCTGTTCGAGTTAGCTAGTGTCCATTCCTGACAATTAAGATTTCTCTGACCGTGTCTGCTTTATTTACGCTGTATACCCAGGACGAAACAGGGCACCCATTACATAGTGATGCTACATAAACATTTGTTCAAATAAAATTTTATGCTGTTTTATGAAGAAAAAATAAGTCTAAGAACTGTAATCAAATCAATAGAGTTGAAGGTAGGACTTCCCTGGTGGTCCAGTGGTTAAGACTCCGTGCTCCCAATGCAGGGGCCCCAGGTTCGATCCCTGGTCAGGGAACTAAATCCTGCATGCCGCAACTAAGATCCCACATGCTGCAACTAAAAAGATCCCACATGCCACAGTTAAGGCCTGGCACAGCCAAATAAATAAATAAATAAATATTAAAAAAAAAAATATATATATATATGGTTTATACACACCTTCTTTACTATTTGGGTCTGCTGAGTAGTTATCACAAAAAGTGCAAAAATGCTGTGTTAGGAAACTTAAACTTGAGGATGCCAAAAAAGTTATTTCATGTCTAATTGAACCATAGCAAAAGAAAAGGAAGGGTAAACTACTGAGAAAAATATTCTGACACTGAAGTTGTACACTTCTATACATTACCAAGAAAGCTGTGCAGTTGTTTCTCATGGAGACTTTAAAGATGAGATATCACAGTTCTCTTACTAGTGGTTTTGATGTCATCTTACAGCAGATAAAGCTTTGGTACAGATTATGATTCTAGTGATCTACGGTTGTTCAGAAGTTAATGCAATAAACCTGTAAGAAACCACCATACTTGAAATTGCTCATCAAAGTTACAGTTTAAATGCCATTTTACCATGAAAAAATTAGAGATAGGAATAGGATCAGAACCTACATTGGACCAGCAAAGTATAGTACCTGGTCATCCTGATGTGTTAGACTTCACATTTGTCCCAAGGTTGATTATTTTCCTGCTTACTAGTGTTTCACCAATGTAAAGTACATCCTGGGCAACTTTATTTTCATTTTTGTTACTAACCATAGACTGAAAAAAAAAAAAAAGACCAGCCATGTTTATCCACACCTATATTTTCAATGAAAATATAAGTCAATGAAACAGTCTCTCTCAATCAAGAAAACATCTGGCACCCAGCTGGAGAAAAAAAACAAGAATTGTAAGTCTAGCCTTTCTCAGTGCTTTTACAACATTACACCTCAGCCTTTTTAGGCAACTGGCATCCCAATGGATAAGAGAACCAAATCTGGAGGGGCGAGAGGGTGGCAAATCATACAAAGTATGGAATTTACAGCATTCAGGAGATTAGAATTTTCAGTACAAGAACTAGATCAGAAAAGCAGACACTCACGACAGCAAATGCCCACAGCTCACCCAAAGTCTCTGACTTTTTCATCCTAACCAGTCAATTATATCCAACCATAATCATTTAAATTGGAAAATATTTGACAGATATTTCATGAATTTTACACGTTGTATTAGAAAACCATTTATCTGTACTACTTATAGTATTAAGAATACTATCTAAGATTATATTATATAATGACTCTTTCTTTCATTTTTTTCACTTAGTGGAACCTTCAAAAAGAACAGAATGCAGTCAGGTTTTAGTTATAAATCCCTAAAAATGGAAGTAAATTTTCATGCAGATAACAATGGAAGTCAGTGGATTACCGCCCAGCTATAGTAGAATCATGGTCCCACAGCCATAAAGTGGCTGCTTTAACCTGCAAGAGTTCTCAGGGTACCCTAAGAGTTGTTTCCTGATGACCAATGGTGAGCTTTCTTCTCATTTCAAACTACTGGACATTTAAAAATAAGGCAAATCTAAAGGCATGAGTATCTCATGAAGCTTTCAGAAAAAAGGGTTCAATTATGCTTTATGCCCTTGGCATTTCCCCTGAAAGGTATCATCCAAATGATACTTTGTCAGACACTCCAAGCTTTGCCTGACGTGAGGAAAGCCATGTTTATGGCTGCATAGTAGTGCAGAGGATATAGTCAGAGTATAACATTATGATGAACCCAATACTTCATAGAGTTGAATCAATTGTCTTCCAATTCCTGTTTGAAAGAAGGTTCCCATTTAGTTCAGTAAGAAAGAGAACTACAGGATGATCCCTCGAGGCATTGTACAAAATGCTTCCATTCTTTATTTCCAGGGACCCTCTTTATCTCCCAGCCCAGCACTATTCAACTCTTCATTTATTCCGTCTGTAGTTACTTGGTGAGCACCAACTACATTAAACTATATTCCAGGAACTGTTTTAAGCCCTGAGGATATGGTACACATTAACACAGACAAGTGCCTGCTCTTATAGGACTTTTATTTAAGATGAAGGAAAAGGACCATACAAGTGAGTAAAAAAAGAAACAAGATAAATGCCGTAGGAAAATAAATCAGGACAAGGTAATGGAATGAAATGATCTGATAGTGGCCTCTATGAATTGTTTGGTGACAGACAACCTCTCTGGCAAGAGTCAGCCATGCGAATATCTGAGAAAAGAGACTTTTAGTCAAAAGGCACAAGTGCAAAGACATTGAAGTGGGAAGTTGTCTGTGTGCTAGAGGAACAAAAAAGAGGGCCAGTGAGGCTGAAGTTCAGTGAGCTAAGTGGGAAGTGAATTTGAAACGGTAGTCAGAGACCAGATTATGGGATCTAAGCAAGTAGTTTTTATTTTATTCTAAGTCTATTGGGAAACAAAGGTGTGACATGGCCTAATTTAAGTTTACCATGATTTCTGTTTGCAGTGTGGAGAATGCCTTTACTGTGAACTAGAGTGTAACAGGGAGATTAGTTAAGCATTTACTGCATTAATCTAGGCAAAAGAGGAGGGTAGCTTAGAGCATGTGGTAACAATTGAAATGGAGAGAGAGTGAAAGACTCAAGATATATTTTGGAAGTAGAATCAACAGCTTTTGCTGATGGAGTGGATGTGGAGGGGCAAAGAAAGAATTAAGACACTCCTGGGTTTATTTCCCTTCAGTAAAGTGTGGAAGTCATGATATTTGCCAAAATGCAGAAGAAGGAGGGATCAAGTTTAGGAATGATGAATTAGCTGCAGACACATTAATTTTGAGATGACTTTGAAATATTCATACAGACAGTGTGATTTGCAGGTCTGGACCATAGCTGCTGCCCTCTTTAAGGCCCGTCCAGAACCTACGTCCCTTGCCCTTGAGCAAATCAGTCTCTGAGCTAAAACTTGAAAATGAGCCTTACAGTGATTCAAGAATCCCTCCCCTTTTCTTCTCTTTTATTTTCTCATCCTTTGTGGAACTCTTCCTTTTCTTACTCCCAAGAGTGAAACTGTTTATCCCAGGACACTGTAACACACTTTAGCATAGCTTTGGGATTTTAAATGATTCTGTATTTGATCTTAAACATACCCACTCTACCAAAAGAATTTATTCCTATCTCTGCTCTCTTACTAATGACTGATGGTGAGTCCTCATTAATCAGAATCCCCTTAATGCACCAACTGTTGACAGCCACTTCCAAATCAAACCCTTACCCACTGCATCTCTAGTTCAGTGGGCCGATTCAACTGAAGTCTAGGTTCCTCTTCAAAGTCTTCACTACAAAGTAATAAACAATGTCCCTTTGATTTGTTTCACAAGTTCTGGGGCATCCTATGAAATAATTTATTGACTGCAACATTAAAGAGCAGTTTTTAAAGTTTTCTGGAACCTTCATAAAAGAATACGTTAAGGGCTTCCCTGGTGGCGCAGTGGTTGAGAATCTGCCTGCCAATGCAGGGGACACGGGTTCGAGCCCTGGTCTGGGAAGATCCCACATGCCACGGAGCGACTAGGCCTGTGAGCCACAACTACTGAGCCTGCGCGTCTGGAGCCTGTGCTCCGCAACAAGAGAGGCCGCGATAGTGAGAGGCCCCTGCATCGCGATGAAGAGTGGCCCCTGCTCGCCACAACTAGAGAAAGCCCTCACACAGAAACGAAGACCCAACACAGCCAAAAATAAATAAATAAATAAATAAAAATAAAAAAAAATAAAAAGAATACGTTAAAGATGTCTAAATAGTCCATATCGACACAGAGAATGCTCTCTGAAATACGTAAAGGCCATCATAAAACATTTTGACTCTGTTTCTCTGATAAATACCCAGTAAAATAAGTTCCCATTAATTATATTTCTGATTTTTGTCTTACTCTAGAATATTCTTAGCTAAGAAAAGCCAATATCTGCCTTTTCATAAGAAATTATATATAAGAAGGCAAATCTTTTGCTACACCTGACCTAGTTATTGTCTCCTACCTTCTATATCTAATAAGCAAATCCACAGAGGCTTTCACTGAATATTTGCAGTGGTTATTATTGTTGCTAAAAGCTCAGGACAAAATTCTCATTTGTTTAGATAAAGAAACTATGAAAGCATAATTTTTCTTTCATCATGACTAAAAAGTAGGCGGAAACATTAAGAAAAATATTGATTTCATATACTTTGAGGTAACTGACTCAATTTAAGAAAAGCATAAGAAACTTATACTAACGAAATAATATATTTATAGTTAACCTAGCCACTAAGATCTACTATGAGAGTTTAAGCTGTAACAACACTAAAATATTGCAACAAGATGAAAGATTGACATAATCATATAGATATTTCATCTAAACACCAAATAATAAGACACAGTAAGGTGATTGTGTGGAAGTTTCATTTTCCATCCAGATGTTTGGCACTCTGTTGAAATACCATTGGTTTGTATGTTTCTAGTGGACAAGAATGCTATCCAACCATAAAATACATGTGCAAGAAGGAATGAAAAATACCCTTTAAAGATTAATCAAGTGCAGCAATTTTTGCTTCAAGATTCCAGACCCATCTCTCACTTTGCAATGCATTACTTTATGAAAATTTGAGTTAAGACCCTCTCATTTGTCACCACTTTTGCAGTCTTTCTATTAGGACGGGTTTAGATACTAATATGCATTAAATCTTATAATACAGTTCTGAAGAATATGTGCCCAGAAACACTTCCTCTAATGGTGGTTTCAATTGGTACAGAACACAGTTACTGCAACAGAAAACCATGCAAGTAATTTAAATACCAGACATCATGATGCACCAACCAATTAAGCTGTTAAAGCCAAAGAGACTTCTCACATCTTGAACTTTGAAGCAAAAGCTCTCAACAAGTATACTGAGAGGGCAAGATTTTCTCTTTTCTTAGAATACACAGTTGAAATTAAACCCAAGTTTTTTTCAGTCAAAGTATTTATGTCTGAAATAACAACTTCAACTTTATTTCATTTCTCTGTAACCCTTATAGATTTCAAGTTTCTGACATATGACATCCTCCTCTTTGTAAGCAGCTATATATTTTATACTTTTTTGTGTGTTTTCTCTTGGATAATACTGCTCATAATTGAGTTTTATGAACAAATGCTATCATAAGAAAAAATAAATTTATTCATGATGCACTGACTTCTTTTGTTTATTAAATCAAAGAATATAAAAAGTAATCACACATACTTAAAGAGATACAATAATTGCAATCAATAATCTCTGGCCAGTCCCTCAGTGAAAATTCACTCACTGAAAAGCACAAGGTTCAAAATAAATCCAAGATTATTTATTCAATTATGTCATTGATTCTGAGATAGAAAAGAAAAAAAACACTCGTGTTAGAACTGATTCTAATTTAACTTGCATTAAATTTATTATCCCTTTAAAATAACAGTGAACAGTCATACTAATATATTAAATGGAATTATTAATTCCCCAATTCTGCACATTCCCACAATCTGTATGCTGCCAAATCATAACTCAAAATTTAAAGAAAATTACCATAATATCCTTTATCATGACATCTAATTCTTTAAAGTTTCAAATAATAGAATGAATATCAACTAATAGTAACAGCAAACATGTTAAAATCAGGTGTTTAAAATTCTAACAATCACAATATGGGTTTTTTACTTATAGTATTATTTTTCCGAACAAATACTTCAAATTGGCATTCATCTAACCCCATCAATATGAAAAACATAACACAGAAGAAACGAATAGCTTCCTTCTTTGAGCCAAAGTCTCAAAATCATAGGCAAATTGTCCTAATATGCACCTTAGAAATCTAAACAGCAGATTCTGATTGAAACAATCACACTAATGCCCTAAATAATTCTGGGATAGGATGGTATGTCATTAAAATGGAATAAATACCACTTTGTAAACTTCAAAAACGTCATTCTTTTCTAACAGAAGAAAAATGCTCTTTATATTTGAAGCTGAGAGGCAGGTGGACTTGAGGGTAGTGAAATTGGTTCATCTGTGACTTTATTGCTAGTTTGATATTTTGAAATATTTCAGAGAGGAAATAAAATATTCCTCAAAAATATTTAGCAGGATTTTAGTTTTAACTGAATAATTATACAATTACCTTAACAGAAAATTGTATATATAGTGATATTTAGATTTTGAATGATTTAAGGAAATATTAATAAAGCAAAGAATATAGTTGTCAGATAATTTAAATAGAAATTTCCCTACTTGACACCAAAACAGTGTTCTAAGAAGACTGTAGAACTTAACTCCAGAACTTTGTGATTTTTGTCTTCATATGTGTAACTTTGCACCCTGAGTTTATTAAGTAATATTTTATTAATTAAAGAGAAGTCAATATGGTATTTTAAATCTGAGGTCAATATAAAAAGAACTAAAAAGCATTAAAAGTGTTCAAACATTTATCTTTATTTTCTATGTCTTGATTTCATTCACTAATAATAAATTCTCCTAAAGAAAATGTATTCTCCTGTACTGTGCAGTGAGGTATGCCAAATCATTCTATTTAAAACATGATACATTTCATTAATATGCTTCTTGGCAAACTGCCTGGAGAGGAGAAACAAGTTCTAATTTTTAAATACTCTAGACAGCTTATTATAGCCTAGGCTGAAATACAAAACGAATGCAGGCAGATCAAGTACTTCTGAAATTCAGCATGCACTTTTATATGGCCCTTATTGATTCCAAGAGGTTTATTTGGTTAAACACATAAGCAGAAATAACACTGCTCTTGATAACTGGTTATTTAGGTAAATTTATGTTTTTAAAATAAGTTAGAAGTCTACACTAAGTTCAAATTCCTATTGAATTTTATTAAGTATCTGCAAGATACCACATATTTGTTTGACCAAATTCTTCCTGCTTTGAGGTGGAGAAGTTTTAGCCATTGAAAAAAATGAACTTAGGTGGATGAGTACGTCTAATGGAGAAAGCAGTCATATTAAAATAATTTGTGGGTTTTTTCCTCCTACTTCAGCACTCTCATAATACCATGCTTTTTTATACTCTCCTTTCTTTCGTACATGCACGTAAAGAAACATGCAAAATGGGGAAAAAATGGATCATACTGATGAGGGCTTACACTTCTTGGTTTGAAGAATGCAGCAGAATACCACACACTCAAAGCAAATAGATAATTTCTAAAATTCATAAGAAAATTAGAAATTTTAAGCATAGACTCATGTTTACCATTAAATTTTTGCAACATATGCAAACAACAATTTGAACATTTAAGTGCTTGATTTTCAGATTTGATTATCTACAATGCCAAAATACTTCAAATGATTACAGGTTTCCCATTTCAACTAATTCTGTTAAGTACCACTAAATATTTTGTAAAATACTTTTTAGGTCCCTAAGCGGGTTACATTTATATTATTCTTCTACTATGAGTAATAATGGATAATTATTATCTGTTTATTGCCCAAGAGGAGAATTAGTTCCCAGAAATAAAATCTTGGTTAAATTCTGCTGTACACTACTTCAAGTACAAATTATCCACAACAGATTAAGACTTGGCTTTGTGTATAAGAAAATTTCCTGCTTGAAATTTTGGTAAGACACAACATATGGAAAAAAATAGAGCTCTTAAAGTAACCTGGTAAAATAATTTAGAAAATGAAATGGTGTAAAATGCTGTAACCACAGTATATAAGTAACGTTTCCTCCAATAACCATTAAAGATGCAGTTATAATCAGACTTTCTTTAGCACTCTTATTTTATTCTGTTGTAACATTACAAAAATGGCTTTCTGCACTAAAACTGTGCACCCCTTGCTCACACCTATTTACTCACACCTTGCTCCTTGTTCAAAAAAGTCTAATGAAAACATGCACACATGCTAATTTATTTGAAGTTGAAATGCACATGCATTTCATTTCTCAGAAACTTAATGGAAATAGTGCCTCAGTGTGCAATGAAGACAGTAATAAAATATTAGTAAGTGGAAAATTGTACTTGTTCAAAATCCACTAACTATTTTACACCTCTATAGAATTATAAACATTTAAGATATGTTCTAACAAGCAAATAGTCCAATAAAATATATGTTTTGGTATCAAAAGGTGTTCCATTAATTTTTATTATTTCTCTTCTCCCTTTTTTGTATAACATGCACAAAACGGAGAAAGAAATTCGGGGGCAGAAACTATGTTCTCACGTTGTTATATATGAAATTTATTTCTGTAAAAGTATTCACATGGGTGACCAGAATTTAAGCTATTATCCTTACCCCAGAATGAGAAAGGTAAACTAAGAGAACTATTCTTTTTTGTCCTTTACTGTCAGGGAAGCTCTACATTCCAGGGAGGAAAACTTGCATGCTTATTTCTTCTTCTGGTGAATTATCTGATTTCCAGTCTCCTGACAGTATTGACTATAGATAAATTATACAAATTTAAAGTTAGATAGATGAGAGTTCAACACCAAGCTCTTCCATCCTTTACTTATCTGCTTACTAATCCTCAGTTCCTTCACCCACAGAATGGGAACCAGAATAATGCCTTCCTTATGAGCTGACATGAGGCATTCCTGCAAAGGATATACTACAAGATCTGCCACATAGTAAATGTTTAATAAATTTTATTATTATTTTACTACATGCGGAAAGATGACTTTAAAACATGATGATAAAAACTATATTTCCTGAACATGTACTGTTATGCCAGGCACCATGTGAGTACTTTACATGCATTATCTAACTTGACCCTTACAACATTGTTAACCCATTCCACAGACAAAGCAATTAAGGGAACATTCTCTAGTCCCAAGCATTTCAAATATACTATATTTTTTTTATCTCTTTTGAACTACTCTAGGCTTAAAGAGGAGATTCAGAGAAAAAGACATAGCTCATATCTACATTAAAAATAATAATTTGGTGAGAAATTTCCCTCCATTATGGCAGATATTACCACATTAGACATAGCTTTTTTCCTAATACTTCCATGAATTACAATACTACTAGATGAAATTATATAAATCAATTCATTGATTGTGTTTTTTAAAGATCTATTTCACCCTACATTTTTTAACAGATTTGGAATCTGGAATTTTTGTTCTACTTCTGGCTAATAATCAGTTTGATTTGTTTCCGTTGTATGATTTCAGAGATGATAAATTTGAAGCTTATATCCTCTAACTTCATTCCTTAATAATAATAATAAAAATTTTAAATGTCCAGAAATAAATAGATATATTTCACAATATACGTACAATAACTATAAATAAGCTAAGTATACATAAGATCTGATCAAGGCCAAAGTTGAAACTCTAATTTTAATATGAACCAAATCTCACATGTGTGAGTATATGTATGTGTGTATAAGGCATGAAGTTTTGTTTGACTTGGAAAATATATGATAAAAGTAAACATTAAATATTTACTTCATCATGTTATATATAGAATGATCATACATCATAGAATATATACTAATATAGTAACTCTCAGGTTTCTATTCCAAAGAAAGGAAATATTTGAAAAAATTGTGCGATTCACAGAACTTCTTGAAAATGAGAAATCATAAAAGTTTAGTGAGTGAATTAAAATTATAACCCAGCTGTAGAATGCAACAGTCAGATTCACAAAAATGTTTGTACAGATAATCCTCAAACTGCTTAATACATGAAGAGAGCTCTGAGTATTGAGCATGTCTCCAAAGAGCAGGGCTCAACATTAACAGACAATCTGATTTTCAGTATTAATATAAATAGTAACCAGAAAGAAAATTCTAAAATGCAGTCATAATTTGATAATATTGATAACATTATATAATCAGATATGTGGCTATTGTTAAAATTCTTTTTTTAAAAAAAAAGGAAAATTGAAATTTTTGGTGCCATTATTACTCTATTAGTATCATTACAGAAAAACATTTTTAACAAAAATTTTTAATGTTTCTTAATAAAATAAAAATTTTCTAAGATATTTTATAAATAAATATTTTTTCATTCTTAAAAAATAAATCAGATATCAGAGTATATGTCAATATTATTCTCTTAAACTTTCAATTATTGTATCCTTATAGTTAAGATGTATGTATGTCCTTTTAGTTTCTCATATATATAGCATATGTGAAACTAAATACATATGCAATGTATTGTATATGTATTCATATATACAGTATAATATAGTGTATATTTATATATATAGTGAATATATACTCTATAATATGTATTCCATATATCTGAAACTAAAGGGACATAGGCACATCTTAACTATAAAGTTCTGATAATTTAGAGCTTGAAAGAATAATATTGTTATGTAATCTGATATGCCTGCATCTTGTAGTTTTTCATATATACCTATTTCTACCATCACATTATTAACAAGGAGAATGGTTCTGCATTGACCAAGGATTCTCACCCAGAAACCCATGGTTCTTTAGATTTTAATGGATGAGACTTGAAAGATTTATAAAATACCCAGAGTCAATATAAAATTTGTGTGCGATATTTTACACCTCTCTGATGAGTGGCTCTCCAACTTTCCTAAAGGTTAAGAACAACTATTAGAGATAGGAGAAAGTCAATAGAGAAAGAAAGAAATTGAAAGATGATGGAATAGTGGGTGCATGCACCATAGTATGGTGTCTGGTTTTTAAATCCTACCTCTCCCACATGGCTGTGGAATCCTCTTTAGCTTTCTTCATTTTTTGTTTAATTTTAATAACAATTGATGTTTATTAAAATGGAAAATGTTTTGTTAATTATTTGGATTCCAAATCTTGCAATATTGCAAATAAGAACTAATTAATGTAATATTAAATATTGACAATATATTAATAAATTATAACTTATTCATCAAATTACAGGTGACATGAAAACATTAGGGATTCATGTTTTGTTTAAGTCTTTCCTTCCATGTAATTGTTAGGTGAGTAATATTGGATGAACTAGGATTACTACTAATGTTTGACAAATGGTACTAATGTTACACTGTATAAGTGTGACATATTACTTTGTGTATTTTTTGAAAGACCATCGTAAATATTTTAAATGTTCCTTTATTTAAAATTTTAATCCAAAATTATTCAGAGATGACTGTGATACTATGCAGAGTAAACTTCCCAAGTAGATTTTATATACACTTGTCAGGTGCTATTGCAAAAATGGATGGTTGAACTCATTAAATGGTTGAACTCAGCAGAATTACGTATATCTCATCACAGCTACACAGAATGACCCAAATATCCAGGGATTTAGCAATGTATACAAAGATGGCCATGCCAATTTCTGAGTCATAGTTTTACAGTTTAGGACATATGATACCTATTTTACATTCAGATCATATTCAGATGATATCTATTTCACTATGCATAATACAAATGTCATCATACATTTTAATCACATACTGAGAAGTTACAGATATAAACTATTTCTATAAATTATGATTAATCATAAAAAGATTTGCTCCACCTTTTGAATTTTCTATTAGTTTATTCAAACAAAGGAGATATATACAGGCACTAGTTATGAATAAAATTCACCAGGAAAATATGACTTGCATTTCAGATATTTGGAGTTTGAATATTATACTCATTGAATCACTGAGTCAATAAAGAAATGTATTTCATGCTCCCGAATAAAACAAATTTAAGATAAATGTGCTAGGTTGGCTCTAGGAACAACTTCAATATTGAAGCAATATTGACTTATACACATAGATCAATACAGATATATTGCTTTTTGAATCACTTTTAATGTGAGTAATACATATATTTTTAATGTCATTTAAAGTCTTGTTCAGTGAAAAATGGTAACTCTGTTTGACTTGCCTTTTCTGAGTCAATCATTAAACTGTTTAATGAATTAGCTGAGATATAGTAAGAAAAAAAAGTTGTTTAGTTTTGCTTTACTCAATAGAGATACGAGAGTAAGTTCTTTTCAGGTAGTGAGTTGAATGGCCAAAATCACAGTGCCATTTCCTGCTTCACATTGTGCCCACTAAGTAATACAGATTTGGTCACCATGTTCTTAGAATTTTTTTTCAGGGATGTCACGCGCACTGCGGAGGAGCTGAGTAGGTAGGTGCTTGATAGGACTTGGTAGTCTCTCGATAGGACTTCCTTCCACAACAGAGCTGGCTATTGAAGTGCCTCCTGAAGCTTTCACTGAGCAGGTAAAGAGCAAATGGATTGACACAAGAACTGCAAAAGCTCAGAACCCGGGCCACTAAGGTGACAATCATGTGGCCTAGAGATGGGTCAATCTCATTATAATTGAAAGACCTATACATGTAAAGGATGTGATTCGGAAACCAGCAGAAGACAAAGCAACACACAAAGACCAGCACAATTTTGGCCAGGCGTTTCCGTGTTTCCATCTGCAAATATAAGGAAATAGTCCCACTGATTAAAATGAAAACGGAGGCAGACACATTCTAAAACACATCATGGTACAAAAGATGTAAAACTTAGCATGCAAATGCATCCAAAATCACAAAAAGGATTTTCCTAGTCAAAGTAATGATTTTAACAATTTGATGAAGCCTATTTTGGTCACTATACTAATTTCACTTTAAAATATTTGACAGTTTATAAATGGGTATGTCTTCGTGTTAAAACTGTGATCTTGAAAATTTTCTTATTTTTAACTCTTTTTCTTTTGCTTAAAGTCTTATTGTGATCACTATAAATATAAATCATTTGTTTGTATTAAATCCATTGAATTAATAAACCACAGAATATATTCAAGCTTAGAAAATTTTTAAATCAGACTATTTTAAATAAGAAATACTGATTTATTGAAAAAGGGCATGACTTTCTTAAAACCCTTATCCACAAAAAAAAAAAACCTTGAGATTTAATTTAAACTCCTGACTCTCATAAATCAAAAGAATCTGACGTAACTGTCATTTCTATAAACATTACTATGTTAGGCTGTCTAACCTTAAAATAAAAATAAAAACATTTTCTATCTTTTCATAAAATTCACCTCCTATGTTTACTGTTTTATAAGAAGGTCTTCAGGAATGTGATAAACAGACAAAATTCAAATATGGGACATTAATCTTTTTAAATCTAAAAATCATTTTCTAACATCTAGAGTCCAAAGTTTAGCTCACATTTGTTTAATTTGTTTGAATATTTAAATAAGGCAACATGAAAGTGAAAACATAATTTACCAAGATATTTATAGTAGACAACATATTTTCTGAGCTAAAACTATTGGTGGTTAACTAGAATATACCAGAGAAGTCTGGAAAGGTTTAGGATTGAAACAGATCTGACACTGGGGAGTAAGTAGTAGTGAATGGTGACAGTAAACAAAGGTGCAAGTGAAAAGGAATCTAGTTCAAGAAGCAGAATGTGGTGCTCCAGATGTATCCCAGTGGCATAAATTAGGCAACTTGGCCTTATAAATGAGGTGGATGTGAAATTTACATTACTAAGCACAGTCCTCCCTAGCAGGTGGAGCATAGGTGCAAGAATTTCACAGCAGTCTATACTTGGAGATTCAAATGTATAGGTAGGCTGTTAGCATTAAGATTACTTCTTGGCAGATGTCAAGCCCAGTTACCCAGCCAGAGTTTATAAGTCCCAATAGGGAAATTCATATACACACACACACACAAAAGTCAGAACTAAGGCCACTGAAAAACAAAAAAGTGGAGGTGGGGACGGTCAGAGGAACTCAACTTTAGAAACCAAAGCAAAAACTCAGATACCCAAACTGAGTTACAAATTGGATCACAGAGCTCTGAATAAAAGGATTGTATATAAAGGGAAAAGTACAGTGAGCCTGTGACCCAGACATTTTTGCTTCAATGATGCCAGGTATTGAGGTAATAAATATATTACTTTTTCTAATAATTACTATAATGACTGGTTATTTTTTAAGCCTTTAAAGCAGATGTGGATCACTGATGTTTATGGACATCAATAGATAGAGGTCACCATCTGCACAGAAAAACCTTAACCAGATTTAGTGCCCAAAGTCCCAGCCTGTGCCTCCATCTACAGCCCATCAAATTTTAATCATCTGTGATTCAACTAATTTTCATTCAAACTGGGGAGCAGGCACCCATGACCTCCCCGTACCTACAGAACCCTTTGGAAGAAGTTCCTCACTAGGAGTGCACAAATGTACAACTTGAAACTGTCCCATAACTGCAGTATTTCCATCTTTTTGTAGATTAACGCAACTGGTTTTACCTTACATTAGTACTATGTATTCTTTAGAGAAGAAAAAGTACGTAAGGTGCAGGTCGTAGTTTTAAAATTAGTATATAATATTTATTTATCGGAAAAGCTATAAAGTTGAATTAGTCCAAGTCCTACTTCAGCACCAGCCCACCTCTGATCACTCTCACTATTGCTCTGCTGCCCTCTGTTCCCAGGCTCTCATTTTGGCATCTTAGCCAAACCTCATCCCCAGACCCCAGCAGTGTCCTACAGTCCTTTCCTGATGCATCCTTCCCCCAGACTTTCTGTCATCTTCAGTGAGCTAATGGGAGAAGAAAAAATAATTGAATAAATATATACTTACAATGTGAAATTCTTTTCTGGTTTGTTATGTGTTTCTTTGCATAAACATTTGCACATAAAGAAAAGCCACCAGAGACATTAATTTCAAATGAGCCTAGGCCCAGATGTCAGATAAGCTGGACCTCAGTGGGCTTTTAGAGCTAACACATGGCCACATATTAGAGAACCCCCAACATCCCTTCTAGTTCAGGCTAGTGCGTGTCCCAGTGCCCTTCTGACTGTTCTAATCATTCCTGATATTGAAAGCCCATGAAATAGAACTCAAAATAGCACTTACTGCTTCTGACCAGCTTGCCCCCAACACACACACCTACTGATCTTACCTGTTTTTTGGTATGTTCATTGTATTCTCCTGGAAGATTATGCGCACTTTTAATTAAGGTCCTTGCAATATGATAATAATAAATGCTAATAATAACAAGTGGTATAAGGAAGTAGACCAAGAAGATGAGCACTGAATGAATCTTTGGATGTAATTCGTCAGTCTGGGGGTAGGGTATACACGCCGTGAAGCTGCCGTTATCCAAGCCACTGATGTGCGCCACTTGGGAAAACACGGCTTCTGGAACAGCCAACAGCACCGAGACCACCCAGATACCCACGGCCTTTACACAGGTCCACAGGACCGCCCCTGATGTCTGGATATCCATGGGGTTTACAATGGCTCTGTACCTGGGCAGATAATACATTTCAAATTACTCTCTTAAGAAAGAAAAATTAAAAAGAGAAAGGAAAAGAGAGAGAGAGATCTTACTAAAAAAGAGGTGCCAACACCCCTTTATCCCCAGGCCGTTACGTAGTGTGTGGAATAACTAAGATCCTTGGTGTCTCTCTGTCTACAAGTCATTCCACTGCTCATTAGCACAGAAGACATGAAGAGAAAAGCAAATATTTTAAATTGTCATTTCCCAAATTGCAGTAATTTGCTTACCTCCTTCACAAGTATTTTCTAAATCTACACGTACTACAAGTATCATTGTATATTGAATATTTTTATTTAAATACTTTTATTTCCAAAAATCTGTTACTACTGAAATTGCTATAATATGCAATAACCATAAAATATAAAATGTTCACAAAATAGTATTATTAAAATTTACCTGGATACTCTTCTAGAGCTTCTGAGGTTGGGTCTCCTACTTTTTTTTTCCTAAGGACATTAAGAAATCTTAGAGACTAATCCAGACTGGGATTTTCTCCCTAATTCAGTCATAAGGACAAAAAGAACTGAAAATGGAATAACATTCTGTCTTTACAGTTCAAATTTCTTTAATGTCAAGACCTCATGCAGTCTTCTCTCCTCCCATCTAACACCATCATAGTGGTAAATGAACCACACTCCAGGACACAATGGCTTAAACAATCCAAGCCTCTACACCTCATTCAATTACACATGACTATTAAGCAAGGTAATAAATATACAAACCGAGCAAAATTCTATGTAAACCTCAAATTACTTATATCTGTCTTTAAATGTGTTTCAGTTTACAGTATACCTAGGAGGTTAACAAGATACAGCAGAAAGTGATTTTAGTCAGAGAAGTCTGCACTGTTATCTCATCTCTGATATCCTTTGGAAAATCACTTAAGATCTTTTTCTTCATCTGTAAGGTGGGGATAAAAACACCACCCTCAAAGTTTTGTGATTAGAAAAACTGTATAGAACACCTATTACAATGCCTGGCACCTAGCAGATATTAGCCATGCCATGACCCTGTACCTTCTCCTTATTTACATTTGAATTAGTCTGATATTCTAAAAATTCAGAATATTTCAAGCTACATAACAAGCAGATAAAGTCTCCTTCTGAGGTTCTGTAAAGATGCGTCTCATTGCCCACGGGAGAGGAGCAGCCCCCAGCTTCAATACTTTTCCGAGGGGAGCCTCTCTTTCTCCTTCTTGACTTGCACCAAGTGTCATTCCCAGACCCTCAACAGGAGAAAGGTAGTTCACATTTTCATCTACAGGGTCTTCCCAAGAAACATATAGAAATTAAAGCAAAGCAAGAGCAAGCGGCTTCCACCCCAAATTAAATAAAGTTGCAAGCATACTGCATTTTACCCAGACTTTGCACATGGCAGAACTCAACAGGCATGAGTTCCTTTCTCCTATTCTGCTTAATTGCATGTATTTAAGAAGCTGAATGAATTACAATCAATAACTAGAATGAGCTATTTTTTCTGCTTTTCTAAACTTTTTATCAGATGAATAAATTCAAAAAGGTTGGTTTGTTTTTTAAATCAGAGAGCACTGAGAGTCCTAAAAAGAAAAGTAGAAGTCTCTCATTCCATCTCAGGTCTCACTCCTGAGTTAAAACAAATTTCAAATCATTACTTCCTTATGTCTAAGAAATGTACTTCTGCCATTGTCTCTTGAATTAAATATTATAGACATTAGCTCTTGACATCCAATTATGGTAATTGAAGATTCTTTTCTCTTATACTACCTTTATTCCCTTCATTCCTAACTTCCTGATTTAGTAAGATATATTAAATATTTACAAAATAGCCAATACAATATTACTATGGCTAAACAAATATTGCTAACTGCAGAGTTAAGTAGTATATTATGATGATGTTTTCTTTCTTATACACATCTCTGACTTCCCCAGAGTTGCTACTTGGTCATTTTTTTCATTTGCATGATTTTCCAAGTACCTGAATTTATTTTTTCTCTAAATTTTCTTTTTACCACCTTCATGAATAATTGGAGCCCTGGTGCTTGAATCTCAGTACTATTTCTTTCTTAGTTTTTCACTTTATCAAGCTCATCGTCACCTTTTCTTGGTTTTACTTTCTGAGGTATTTTATTAGCTTTAACTTCCATTCTTCATTCTGAATTTTTATTTCTGCTATCATATTTATAATTCCTAGAAGTTCTTTCTAGTTTTCAAGTCATTTCTTTGCATAGACCTTATTCTTACATTAGGGATGTATATTCTTGTTAAGTACCTATGGAACTAAGACAAAAAGATGTTTAATTTCCTTCTCTTTCTAGAATAGTTCCAAGATTTTTTTATTTCTTTGATCTCTTTATGCTAGAATCTTGCCTCAAAAGTTATATATTTGCTGCCTTCCAATTCATATTTAAGACCAAATTACCAAAATCTAACTATAAATTCTTTTGTATGTGGAAGAGGAAGGGAAAGAACAGAGAGATCTGGGGGACTGTTGATCACCACAAATTGGTTGACTAGCCTTCCTTGTTAGTCAGAATCAACAAAGAATATTCTGAACTTTCCTTCATGGATTTAAAAAGGAGGAGAAAAACGTCACTCCCTACCCTCACTCTCACCCCACGTTGAAGCATATGCTATTGCAGAAGCACTACAACTACAAAGGATGTTGGGGAAACTTCAGATAGGAATGGAAGTTATAACTCTCTCATTCTGATAAGATTGCCAAAGTAGAGCTAGCAACAGATCCAGAATACTTGGTTTAGAAGTAAGAAGCCTAGTGGGAGCACAGGACATGAATAGAGAAGGCCTTTCAACAGGAATGATTCTTAGCCACCCCCTGCAAGAAAGGGAAAATGGACCTCATGGATCTTCCCCTAAATAACATACATGTGGCTGATAGGGGTGGACTACAAATTCTATAAGGCCAGAAATCGTAGTTTAAAACAACAGATTACTGAAGTGTCATTGTTAGTACTAAAACATAGCTTCAAATTGTCATAGGTTATACACCAATCAATGTTGTATTTGCATCTTTAAAAGGATAAGAAGCAAAATGTAAAACAGTACAATTCAAATTAACATGAACATGTTTAGTCATGCTTCCTTCAAATATTCGTGAAAAAATTAAGGATGAAACAGTCCCTCAGTGTAAAAACTATCTCATTGAATTTAGTAGTGTTAATAGGTAGGTTTAAAAAGCTGGAACTTTTCTTTCAGATAGTATTGGAAAGATATCCCTAACTGAAAACTAGACAATAGCCAACAAAAAGACTTATAAAGAGAGCATAATCATGATTCACATATTAAATATCAATAAATAGATATGCTTCTTCATTAATTCCTGTTTTAAATCTTGCTTATCATATCTGTGTACAGTCTAAATTTAATGTGAAGAGATAATTAAATTGAACCATATCACAAAATATATAAAGAAAATTAGATCATTTTTAGCTCATACAAATTCATTGCAATATCTCAAAATCTCCATTGACACATCTCTGCAAACCTTTCTAGTTACACTACCCATCCTTTTTTTTTTTTTTCTTTTTCAGACTTTTATTTATCAGAGACCAACAAGGAATCTAAATGTGAACAATCTGACCAACAGAAGCAGAAAGGGTATTGTGGAGGCAAGAGAGAGAGAAAATTTCAAAAAAGAAGTGTAGACCTCTGTGTCCAATACTCTAAAAGTAAAGAGAAAACTCCTTGAAACCAGATCCTGGGTCTTGCTCGTTGTTGTATCTAAAGAATATAACACAATGCCTGACCCACAGTAGGTTCTGAATGAATGTTTGTTGAACTAATAAGGAAATGTGGTCTAAGCAACAAGGAGATCATGCATTATGAGCAGTTTTGGTAAGAGAATGGAGGTAGTTGCATAACAGGTCGAGGTGAGAATGGAAGTGGAAGATGAAGACACAGTCTAGTCTAGTGATATCCAAGCTGGATCAATCTTCAGAATCACCCAGAGAACTGACAAAAGACAGAGAGTATTAGGTTTCTCCCTAGATTTACTGGTGCAGAGTCTCTAGGATGTAAAATGTGAGATTCTGCATTTTGTAAGATTGTCAAGGGATTCTGAGCATAAGCCAGGTTTAGAAACCACCTTTCAAGACTGACTTCCGCAGTGAGCATCTTTCCACAACGTGAGGGTTTCTAGTGCAATGGGTGGAGAGTAACCGGAATCTAGCAGAAGTTTGGTGTTTGAAGATTCAGTTGCTTACCCTTTACAGTATGTCACATCATGTTTCTGTTTTTTAATTTTTATTGGAGTATAGTTGCTTTACAATGTAGTGTTAGTTTCTGCTGTACATGTCACATCATGTTTTAAGAGTATTGATACCCACAGTTTAAAAATGCTTTCACATTACTTGTTTCATTTGATAAAATAATCCTGTGCAGTAAAACTGATTAGTGTATCCATTTTACAGGAAAACTCAATGAGACTAAGGGATTAAATAGTGTTCAAATGTTTTAAGAGTATTAATCCACAGCAAAACTTATTCTGAATGAAATTATTAAAATTTTAATTTAAAAATACATTTTTTCATACAATAAAATGTCTAATACTGTAAATAACCATTTAAAATTAATGTAAAATGTGGGATGTCACTTTGGAAAAGCTGAAAAATACTGGATCCAATTACAGAAGGGTCAGAAAGTTTATCTGTTCTTTCCTCAAAAAAAATCATTTTGTTTTTAACCCATTAAAATGTATGACTTAAATGACATGAATGTTTAATAAGGAGAATGACAATGACAAGTCATATTGATTAAGGCAACATGTTGGAACTAGCCAGTCTACGATTAAAAGAATTGAAGGAAGACTATAGAAGGCAGAGAGATCATCTTTATAATTTTACAATAAGGTCATTTTGCTTTCCACTTCAATGCCTGTTTCCTGATAATTAACTGCATGTGTGAGTAAATGTTGATTTGAATTAATGAGTCATTTGTCATCTGACACATAGGTAATACAGTAGAAGTAGTTACACAGCAACCCACAGTTTTAAAATGCTTTCATATGAATTGTTTCATTTGATAAAATAATTCTGTGCAGCACAACTGATTAGTGTACCCATTTTGCAGAAAAACTCATCAAAACTAAGGGATTAAATGATGTTCAAATGATCACAGAGCCAGTAAGCAGATGACTCAGGATTCACACCTACATCTTGTGACTACAGATTCTATATTTTTTTCAATGATAGCACATTGCAGAGAATATGAAGAATCAAAGCAGCTGAAGAATCAAATGCTTTATCTAATCTATCTATTTTTAGATATTTGACCTCCTTGTCCTTTTAAAGTCAATAGTATTTTTAACAGGAAAGACGTTTTTACGGTGGACAAACTAAGCCTCAACAGTGCTAGCAAATAACATTTCATATTTTTTTAAGTTATCTCTAAAAACTGAATTTTCACAGAATCTATATAAATGTCTATAATCAACTCTAGGTTGTCCTTTCATAATCCAAAACTGATTCCTAATGAGATGTTTTATGTTTGGTTCTCTCTGAAAATGTGGTCCTTTTCCAAAAATTAATTTGAATTAAATCACAATCATTAAAGTTTTAATTTTCAAAAGAATTCCCCCAAATCTCCACAAATAATAAAGTAGAGAAGAAGGTCTACATTGGAAGTTGAAAAAATATTCTTAATGAAAATCTCCATAAGAAAAAATAAAAACTTAATGACAAATAGATGAATCAAGGGAATTGTTAGGATGAAGTAAAAGTTCGGTGTTTATTTTTGCTCCCCATGAAGACCTATGAATAACTGAAAATAGAAGCTACTGCCCAGAACCTTAATAAATCAGTAGTTTTCATGAGGAGTAGGCTATGGCTCTAATGACATTTAATATTTTGTATCAATAATTAAAACAATGAGTTAAGAAACAGCTCATTAAGTTTGAAGCCAGCAATATTAAGCCGGGTCATCACTTTAGAGCATGGATTGAAACTGAAAATAACCTTGGTCAAATGGAAATAAATAAGGACAAAAGAACAGAAAATAACAGCAAGCAATAAAAAAGGGAAATTTAATGAAGACTTGTGTCCTTTTGTGTAGAAAATAAATGAATTTTCCAAATGCCAGTTTGTCAGTACATTTGGGATGTAGGTGGGGTTCTCCAAAGAGCTGAAAATAATCTAAGGGTTACATAAAATATTGTTTAAACCTATACATTGATTCAAAAGTAAAAATAATAATGCACTGAAAATATACAAGTATAGCATATTACTATTTATCTTGTGCTAAATATTGGATAAACTCTTTCCAGAAGAAAATCTTCTACACTTCATATCAGCATCAATTTTTCCAAAAATGCAATTAATAAAGAAATAAGGACTAACTAAAAACTTTTAACTAAGAACTTGTTAAGAGTGAGCAAATAAAAAATGCAATTAAAGGCCTTGGAAATTGGTCAAACCCTCCTGAGCAATCAGTAATTGGAAGGACCAGAGTAAACTGTTATTTTGGGTTTTGAAATACGCAAATGGGAACTGTACTGCTTGTGACAACTAACAATAAGGAAAGTGTTGAACTTCACTCTCTGACCTCATGGCTCGGCCAGAACAGATGTCACTATTTAAATGCATCGCTACAGGCAAAAGACTGAAAGGTATATCTTAGAAGGGCCTTGTTTCCACAGAGAAGTAGGCAAATAGAACCAGCATAAATGGTTAAATGAGAGACTTGTCTGAGATGTGATCACGTGGAACAGTGCGACGGGCAGAGCAGTGACGCAATGCACTGAGCGGCCCCACCAGTTACTAGTGTCCCTTCTCTTCTTTGGGTCTCTCTCTGCTCAGTATTCAAGGAGACAATAGGATCCTATCTTAGGTCCCTCACCTCTGCAGTTAAAGACATTATTCTTATTTTGCAAATGGGGAAAATGTTGCCTTATGGGCATGAGTTTTGTGCTGTTTTATCATTTTTTTCCAACTAGAACATTTGGACATAACAGATGCAGGACTAGCACCGAGATGCCATAACCCCCAACCTGGTGTGTTCCTTCCTTATTTATAGTGTGTCCCAAAGGTTTCAGATTGAGTTGGATAAATAATCTTCAGAAACTGTAAAGTAATATACAAATTATGGCAATAGTGGGAATATTGTGAGAATTATACAGCATCTCTCCCACTCAATATGTGAGATTCCTTCTAAGGAGAAAGGAAAGGGAAATAATCTAGAAGTACTTGAGACTAATGAGGAAAAGAAATCTGATTTATTGAAGATTTATTCAGTTTATTTTTAAAATTAAAAACTAGTACATTGTGCAGATTACAATTCATCCTGTCTCTATGGTTATGTAAAAATAACAACTGAGCTCTTGTTATGCAAAACAAATTTTCCTTTTCGAATTGGCAGCTAGGAAGCTCTCAGACAAATGGATGGGTCAAATTTTGTCAAAGTATGGGTCACCTTATATTTTTCATCTTTTATTTTCCCTATATCTGGTTTTCCTCCCTTTTTTTATTCCTATTGTATGTTGTTTGTATCTTTATTTTTAAACTGCCTTAAATTCTTTTGGAACAAGTTGAAAATAAATAGGTCACCATTCTGTTAACATGGGTTATCTGTAGGGTGAGTGCAAGTGATCTTCTTGGGTATGTATGGTCAATCAGAACTCTCCCCAAAAGAGCTTAGAAGCACACTCTGAGCACCGATCTCAGAATCCACTGAGAGGCAAGGCCTTCTCAGGGTACTGTCCAGGGCTATGGACCAAAGCAGAAAGCATCTCCAATCACGGCCAGGTGGTTAATCAGATCTGAGCTTCAGTCAGGAGTTTTGGTGAGAAACCAGCAAACAGATAACGGCACTCCCTCTCACCACTGGACAGAGACTGAAGAAAAAACTTCATAAGTGCTAGGGAATGTTAGACCTAGGGCCCACATTTGATATGTTTCAATACTTTAATAAGTAATTATAGCAAAGAAAACTGTTTGCATAGGTATAATATCCAAATAATGTTAACAATTCAAGGTTCACAGTTAAGGGAACTAGCTCAGTTGTGGAATTAAATAAGATTATCCTAACTAGCAAACAAAAGCTTGAACTTATAAATACATGAGCACATTAGATTTGGTGCACTATTATTTTTGCATTTAATCCAACATTGGCTGTTTAGTATCAGAAAAACAACATAATCTGGTACATTAAATTAATATTAATTTCATTTTCATTGTCTTACAGATTTTTAAAATTTAACTTAGAAATGCATTTTAGTTAACAGTTTTATAAAAAACAAAATAAGAAGTTGATACCTAGTTTTACCTTTGTAAATATATAAAATTAAAAGTTTATAATTTAGCTCTAGGAATCTGTGAAAATTTTTTCCTGTAAAGGAAAAAGGAGAAATTCTTAAAAGTTCCTTGCATTTTAATTATGGGTTTTTAGACACCAAAAGGTCTTCAAGAGTCAAAGAAATAATATTCTATTCCAATATTCTATTCCAATATTCTATTCCAAATATTCTGTATTTGGAAATACAGCTATTATAATAGATAATGAAGGAGATATGAAAATGGCAACAATAAGAAAAGTAGGGCTTATAAGGACCCTCCTACACGGTATCACAGCATACATGTCCCAACAGTAGGGGGTGGGAATGTGTGTGTGTAAGTGTGTGTGTGTATGTGTGTGTGTGTAAAACTGTTAGAAACATGATACAACAGAGAATATGTAAATACTTTTAGGCAGCTATTTAATGTAAGCAAGAAAAAGAAGTATATTTTCAAAATAGTAACAAAAAATTCACCAAGATAAAAGTAAAAATTAACTTAGAGCACCACTATCACCATTTCAGATCATTCACTGTCTCTCCTCCTCCCATTCTCATTATGATAAGCCTCTGAGGCACATCTACAGGGGACACAAATGATCTTTCCTAAGGATGTATCAGCTGAAGCTCCTCAAAAAAGTATGGAATGTCAAGAATTAATAATCACAATTACCAAAAAGTGTCACCTGTACCACCCTTTGGCCATATCAAACAAGGTGATTCAAACCTCAAGATAGATTCACAAATATTGTGTTTGTTTCAAGTCTCTACTGTCCAGTAGTGCTGTCATCAATCATATGTAACATTTAAGTCTCCACTTCACATAGTGATATGCTTTCCAAAATCTAATTATCTTCCTGTTTCTTTCTCTACATTATTGTAATTCTGTCTCTAAACTCTCTACCTTTATTTTCTTAGGCAAAGATATTTAAGCCATCACATGAAGATAGGATATTTGGTTTAACAAACAATTGAATTTGTTGTTTAAAAACTCTAATAGGAAGTTTTTGTGGGTCTTTGCTTTCACTTTTCCATTGCTACAACTACTTTATTTTAAATTCAAGGTGTTTCTTTTATTTGCAGCTGCATTTTACAAGATTCTTTCATCTTATTGAATCTAATGAATCAGCTTTTGCAATCATTTTTCTGTTTTTACTCTGGGGTGCTTTGTTTTAAACTTAACTTTTCAGTCTGCCATTAAATAAGAAAAGCCATCAGGAATTTCTTATACCTGGGAAAGTAATAATGCGGCTTAATGGTACAGAGTCCAGGTTTTGAATTGGGTTCAGATTATGTCTCCATCACTGTGAGATCATGAAAATGTTGCTTAATTTCAAGCCTTAGTTTTCTTCACTTTAAAATGGTAATAATTATAGTGCTTGTTTCATAGTGTTGTGAGGATAAAAAACTCACACAAAAGAACTTAGCACAGTACTAAGTGCAATTAGTCTTATACTTGTTTCCAAATCCACAAGAAATCAAAACGTTTAGTGAGATGAAGTGTGAGATTAAGCACTAATCAACACTTGATTACTATGTTCTAGAAGAAAAATAGAAGTGTAGACAACATATAACAAAACATTTCCAAACAATTTTAAGTGAATATTGGAATGTAATGTGTAATTTCATCACTAGTAATTCCAGTTCCTTGATTTAAATTTCCAAAATGCACACTGAGAGGCAAGAGTAGGCTCTGGACCAAGTAGAAGACACAACCCACCTTTCTTTATCATTGTTATTAAAGTATCCGTGCTGTGTTTACGAAGTACGTGATACACATAAACTGAAAAAGTCAGTAAATATATAAATAGCATTTTATCTGACCTTGGTAAGAGCCAATTTATCAATCTCCATGAAAATAGATTGAGAAAAGTAATATGAAATAAACTCAAGCCCTGGGTCTTGCTACAAATATCACCTTTAAAAATGAAAGCATAATGAGAATAATTTTAACTATTATAGTGATAGCTCTTCATTAAGTTTTATTCTAATCATTAAATAGAATTTTTTTAACTTTCTAATTAAAATGGGCCCCATAAAGAAGGGCAACTAAACTAAAAAGTCACATTTTAATTATGGAATACAAAAAAACTTTTTAAAAGATAATAGAAATTGTGTCATAGAAACAAAATGAGGTGCATAACTTACCCAAAGTCACCCGTTTTTGTAGGACTGTGGTTTTAGAAAGAATATTACAGGGACTAAAAAGTCAATAGTATTCAGTTTAAAAAGACAATTGCTCTCGACTCCATTCCATTGCCTTTCCTTCAAGGAAGATTAACTCCTCAATGCCAAAGTGAAGTAAGGGTATTATTGCAAATACCAGGAAATTTAGATGGACTCATTTTTCATTAATAATTTAATATGTAAATTAAAGAGGAGGGCCATGAACACCATCTTAATCATCCAAGTTAAATTGTTTAAATCGCTTAAGCCAACACCGCACCGCTAAAGGAATTAGACCAGGACTCCATACAATAATGCCTAATTATACATTTCCCCCCACCCCCATCCAGACATCTCGTCTGCTGAAATGCCCAAAATCATGATTATAGACAGCCTGGGATAGTGGCACTGGATCAAGAGTCAGCAGGACTGGATTCTCCTCTCAGCTCTGCCAGGGGAACTTACATTCCCTGGGCTTCAATATCCTCACCTGAAAAATAACACATTTGAACTAGTTGATCTACAAGGTAGAATAATAGATATTTCCCACCCTTATAATATGTGGAAAGCAGACTTGATATCAAAGATGTATTTTTACAGCACTGTTTTAATGCTAAAATTTAGTACCTACCTGTTTGTGGAAAAAATATATATATATATCACTTGACTTGAGGTATTAAAACAAGAAGAATGTATAAAGTCATGTCTGAAGAACATGTACTAGTCTAGTTGTTTTTGCTTCAAATAAATAGCAGAATTTAGTTAGTAAGTGTAAATGATGTTTCTCCTTATTTGAAAAAAAAATCAAAATCAAACATTTCCCTAATATTAAGACAGACAGTCTTACCTATCAGGTTATTAAACTACCAAATAAGGAAAAGCGCACCTCTAAGCTTTTAGGGACATACAAAAAGCTTCTACAAGATTGTTGCACATTCATTCTATAGCTTTTCTGTGAAATGGATAATAAAGATTCCTAGAGTGTGTGGAGGGCAGGGGAAGACTAGGCTATGCAATTTTAAAACTACTTTTAAACTAATGCAATTTTAATTATTTTTAAAATAATGATTTTCTTATATATTTTTCAAGCGTCACATCAGTCAATTTTAACTCCTTTTACTCTAATTCCCAGATACAGTCTCTCTCTTCTCCCTTCCTCCTCCCAGCCCTTCCTTTCTCTCTCCTCTCCCCAGGTACACTCCCTGCCCCTCTCTACTGCTTTTCTAGGCCACCCACCGTTACCTATGCCCTTACCTGTCGGCGCTGAGGGCAGTGAGAGTGAACACGGACACCCCCACGGAGGTGAGCTGGATCACCGGGATGAGTTTGCAGCCCACCTTCCCGAACATCCACTCGTCAAAGAAGTAGCGGGAAGCATCCACAGGGACGCAGGTGAGCAGCAGCAGCGCGTCCCCAGCGGCCAGGTTAGAGATGAAGATGTTGGGGACGCTCCTCATGGCGCTGTTGGTGATGAAGATCCTCACCAGCATGATGTTGCCCAGCAAGCCCACTGTGGTGATGAGCAGGTAGAGGGACGGGATCACGCAGCGGATCACGAACTCCGCAGTGGTCCCGTCCGGGGCGGGTAGGAAATCCCTTTCGGAGACCTCTGCGACGAAACCGCTCTGATTCACGCCCGCGGTCCAGGAGAGGTTGGAAAGAGACTCGGGGGGCATGGTCTCTTTCCCAGGAGAGTCCGCTGGAGTTTTCATGCACCCAGGTGCCCTGAAAAGTGCAACGCACTCTTGGGCTCAATGGATTTCCCTCTTGCCAAGTTCACCTCCCGCGGGGATCGCGTCACACACCGCCTTGTCCTGAAGAGGACGGGGCCGGGTGAGAAGGCTGTCCGCAGGCTCCAGCCCTTCACCTTTAGAAGGGGCACGCACATTGGCTCCTGCTGGCTCCGAATTTAAGAAAAAAAAAAAAAAGAAGTTGAGTCTTTGTTCCAGTCCTCAATGGTTTGTTCTCGCTTATAGATAGCGGAGAACAGCCTTTCTGTGAACAAAGGTTTATCCCTCTGGAATTAATTAAAATACCTGCCAGACCTTTCTCGGGGAGGGGAGGACGTCATCCTGTCGCTGTCCAGCGAACCGCGGCTGAAATGCTAGGAACTAGCTTGGGGCGGCTGGCACTTTGCTGGTCCCACAGCTTTGCTCTTGTTTCTGCAGTTCCTGCTGTATTGTGTGGGATTGGAGGGGCTCTGAGTCCTCTCTCGCACACTGCCTCCCTATATAGATCTATTCTTACCCGCCTCCGAGTAGGAGGCGCCCCAGACAGAAGTCTGTGAACCTCTGAAGATTTGGGGGCTGAGCTGGTGTGTCCCTGAGGCTCTCGCACTGAAGTTAGGAAAGAAAAGGAGTGACAAAAGAGGAAGTAAATGAATGGAATTCCCTCCCTACTTTTCTTCCTTGATCCACTTTTCTCACCCCAAGTATAGAAACTTTCCTACTGCTAGCATATTATTTTTTAACTTACAGTTTATTGAAATATAGCATGCATAAGGTACACAATTCTTAAATGTAAGTTCAGTCTAACCATCATTCAGAATCTACAATCTAACCACTATCCCCTAATGTCACCACTATTCATTCTGCCTTTTATAATCTAAAGTTAGTTTGCCTGCTTTTGAGCATCATATAAATGAAATTATAAAATGTTTAATCTCGTGTCCAGCTTCTTTTACTCAACATTATATCTGTGAGGTCCACCCACATTTTTGTGTGTAGTATTTTTCATTGCTGTATACTATTCCAGTATAAATATACCACTGTTCGGGTATCCCTTCTAATGTTGATTGACATTTGGATTCTTTATAGCTTTAGCTAATTTGAATAATGTTTCTGTAAATATCCATGTGCCTGTCTTCTGGTGCACATTGGAATTCCAGACGTGGATTTGCTAGGTCACAATGATTATTTTAAACTTGAGCAGAAATTAACAATTTTTCAAAGTGAATTCCAAGTTTTTTTCTTTTGGAAACTTGCTTGACAATACCTATTAAGGCTGAACATATGCATGTCTATGACCGAGCAATGCCACCCCTAAGTATATACTCAATATATATCTGATACATTGTTTTAAATAGAATGTCCCTAAGAACAAAATAACTCTCCAAATTAACACCATTTGAGTCTAATATAAACCTCTCAGGAGTGGCACAGTTCTGAAGTTAGCCAAATAACACTATTTACATTAGGAAAAAACATCTGGCTAATTCTTGGTTAAAGGATAAAATTGTATGATAACAAGAAAATTGGTCAAGGACTGCCTACAATGATCTAGTCATAAGCTGATGAAAAGTGCCAAGCCATTTGTAAAATTTAAGTAATTTTTTCAGATATTGCTGACCAAGAACAGCATTTAATTATCATAGTTTAATTAGGCAAGGTAAACATTTGCATTGTAATCAATTTTATGTTTTTCTAACACAATTACAAGTGTTAATTATACTCTTCTTGGATTTCATTACTTATAATAGTCTGTTATTGAGGTTGGCTAAATAGAATGCTTATACATTTGAATATGTGTTAATGAACTTTATATATCATAGATATCAAGGCAATTAATATTACATAAAAGTTGAAAATGTCTCTAGGAATTTTATCTTCAAAGTTATTTAAGTTTTCACTTTTAGCATCCAATCTCATTATGCAAAGTAAATTAACTACAAAGCAATCTTCTAAATTCTGAAATCTCTCAGCCTTTCAAACTGCAATTATACATTTTAACCTATTTTATATGAAAACATATTTTAGTCTAAATTGCTGTGTGCATAGCTGTATTCTCTTCTGATTGTGTCTGGATGATGCTAAGGATTTAGATAAGAAAAATGTCTAGTCTAAAACTGGATTAATAAATATCCAATTGCCTAGCATTGTAGAAATAAGGCATCTGAATTACTGATGTTTTCCATTTCAAGTGAATCCATATGCATTTACTGAAAGGCTTGGGCTCGTAGGAGTGGAGAGTATAATAAATGTGTTAATAATGATGGCCTCCCTGATATTTTATTAAAATATATTATAAAGTTATTGTCACTATGTATGTGTTATTTAGACACATCACCAAGTTACATATAGGTACACGTGTTGTCACATTTGTATAGAATCAATATACATCAGAGATAAATATCTATTGAAGGAACAAATTTTTTTTGAAATCAATGTGTCATACACTACATTAGATTCCTTAGCATCATGTCTAATTTAAATATTCTATGAAGTAGGTATTTGAATCTTAAAACTGCATTTTAAAGCTTATTATATTTGACTTCAAAGTCTATTGTATCTCACTGTTCCCAGAGAATAAAAGTGCCTGGGAAAATGTGATTTCTATATAATTGAAGGATATATTTTCAGTACTAAGGCATTCAATGTTTATAAAATATACATTATACATTTCATTGCCTTAAACTGAACAAATGCTTTTCAGAACTATATATAAACATTTCTTGCTGTTTCAAATTCATGCAAATAAGTTGGAAACCACAACCAAAAATAAGGACAAAATCAGTAAATTTAAACTAAGCCAATAATGGCACAGATGATATAATAAGTAGATAAAGACATTAAAAATGTTAGCAAAACCTTATTTCATTTTGAGGAGGAAGAGGAAAGCATTAGCATGTAAGGAGAGACATGGAGCATATAAAAATAAATATATTGAATTTATATTGAGATAAAAACAATGTCTGTGATGAAAAATAAACTTTACAGGATTAACAGCAGATCAAACACTGGAGAAGAAAAGGTAGAGAATTTGATAATATAGTAAGAGGAGCTATCTGAAATGAAATACAGAGGGAAAAAGACTGAAAATAATGAACAGAGTATCAGCACACTATATCTGTAACTAGGTCACTGAAGGAAAGAAAGGAAAAGGTTTTTAAATACTTGAAGAAAAAATGGCCCCAAATTTTTCAAATTTGAAGAAAGCAAATCCCAGGCAGAAGAAGCATGAAGAAAACTCTACCAAGATTGAAAACTAGAAGCTTTCCCACTAAGGTCAGGAGCAAGGAAAGGGTGTCCTCCTTCACCACTTTTATCCAACATTGTACTGCAAGTTCTAGGACTGCAATAGGGAAAAAAAAGAAAATGAAAGGTATACTGATTAAGAAAGAAGAAATAAAACACTCCTTGTTAGGGAATGACATGATTGTCTATGTAGAAAATCCAAAAAAATCAACAACAACAACAAAAAGAGCTCCTGCAACTAATAAGCAATTACAGCAAGGTTGCAGAATATAAGGTTAATTTATAAAAGTCGATTGCTTTCTTATATACCAGCAATAAGCAAGTGGAATTTGAAATTAAAAACACAATACCATTGACACTAGCACCCACCAAAATAAAATACTTAGGTATAAATCTGACAAAATATGTACCAGACCTGAGATTATTAAAGCAGATGAATCCATTGGGAACCTAACTGGGCTCAGATACTGCAGATCACATTACTTGCAATCAAGGTGGCCTATGGGAGACCTACAGGCACACACAAGTAAAGGTATATTTAGGGGTAACCACTCCCACATGAGTTTGTCTTGGGAAATGGAAAAATTTTCTGTGCAAATGCGTTTCCTAATTTCACTCAGGCAGTTACAATACAATGGATACAACATATATGGTAGATAAAACAAAACTGGACAACCAGGTCAAAGAGATCATTAGGAGAAATGAGACTAGGCATAGGTAAATCAACACAAACAGAATTCACCTTTAATGCAAAGAGTCATTCAGAGGATAAAACCTTCTTGCAAGAGTATGGTGCCCCATGATATCTTATTCTAGGGAGAAGGCAAATGAGAGTAAGCTTCTTAGTCTGGTAAAGAAGCTTTAACTAAATTTCTTCCAAAGGGAAGAAATGTTAAGAAAATGTGAATGAACAAAATGGTAGGAAGGAGCTTGTACTCTGAATCAAAAAGAGCTGTTAGATATATTACTACAAATAGAAGCAGGAGTAGACCAGGTTGGGAGGACAATGTCTAGAATGGCAGTGCAAAGAGTCCACAGACATTCTCCCAAGTGAAACAACTATAATTGGTGAAAATTATAAGTAAACATATATAATCATTTAATGTCTCTAGAAATTGTCCAAAGTACATACAGCAACTGAAGAAATATTATTCAAAATTATCTACTAAATCTAAGTGAAAACATCCAAAGTCTGACATCTGAGACTCGATCCTCTTTTTCTATCCCCCACACTGTTAGCTCTGCATGACAAAAACTCCTCTCTGTGTGGGTGCAACACGAACACAAGACTCCTTCTGCCCCCAGCAGAGAAACCAATCATTAAGCACCATGAAGAACCATGGTAATGTGATATCACACACACATGAAAAACACAATTCTCCAGAAACCAAACTTAAAGTCATGGAATATTATGATCTAACTGATAAAGAATTCAAGATATAATAAAATAAAATAATTTTATTCAGGAATAAAATTAATGAACAGAAGGAATACTTTATCAAAGAGATTGAAAGTCTAAAAACAAACCAAACAGAAATTCTGGAGTTGAAGAACTCAATAAATGAGATGAAGAACACATTAGAAAACATTGGAAATAGAGAAGATCATATGATAGAGAGTATTAGTGAGCTCGAAGATAGAAATATAGAAATGAGACAAGTAGAAGAGGAGACACAATTAAGATGTTAAAAAATGAAGAAATTCTATGACAGTTATCTGACTCCATTAGGAAGGGCAATGTTAGAATAATGGGTATCCCAGAAGGAGAAAAGAGGGAGAAGAGAGCAGAGAGTTTATGTAAAGAAATAAAATCAGAGAACTTCTCAAACCTGGGGAAGGAAATGAATATACAAGTCCATGGAACTAAGAGAACATCGAATTACCTAAAAGCAAAAAGGTCTTCTCCAAGACACATAATATTAAAGCTGTCAAAAGTTAGTGACAGAGAAAGAATTTTAAAAGCAGCCAAGGAAAAAAGAATGGTAATCTACAGAGGAACCTCCATTAGGCTATCAGCAGATTTTTTCAGCAGAAACTCTACAGGCCAGGAGAGAGTGGAATGACACACTCAAAGTATTGAAAGTATTGAAAGATAAACACTCTCAGCCAGGAATACTCCACACAGCTAAATTATACTTAAGATATGAAGGAGAAATAAAGGATTTCCTAGACAAACAAAAGCTGAGGGAATTCATCAACACTAGACTTGCCTTACAGGAAATAATGAAAGAAGCTCTTCTATCTGAAACAAAAAGGGAAAAGCACACAAAACTTTGAGTAAGATGATAAATAGACATACAGAAAAAATGCAACCCTGTATTGTAATAGGTTGTTAAAAACTTAATTGTAGAACAAAGGTTAAAGGGAAAAAAGCTATGTGAAAGTACTATAACTACTTCAATTTGGTAACAAACTCACAACAAGAAAAGGGAAAATTTGAGACAAGAAAATCAAAAATGGGGAAGAGGAAAAGGATGGAACCCATATAGGCAAATGAAGATAAGATGCCATCATCAGAAAAAGGACTATTTTATCTATGAGACAGTTTACACAAACCTCATGGTAACCACAAAATGTAAATCTAGAACAGAGACACAAAACATAAAAAAAGAAGAAAATGGGACTTCCCTAGCAGTCCAGTGGTTAAGACTCCATGCTCCCAATGCAGGGGACACAGGTTTGATCCCTTGTCAGGGAACTAAATTCCTGCATGCCACACAGTGCAGCCAAAAAAAAAAGAGGAAACTGAAAAAAAAATTATAGAAAACCACCAAACTAAAATGGCAGAATGAAAAAGAAGGAAAAAGAAATAATAGAAATAGATAATAACCAGAAAAAAAGATAAAATGGCAGTATTAATTCACATTTATCAATAATCACCCTATATGTAAATAGATTGAATTCACTAATCAAAATATACAAAATGACTAGGTAGATTAAAAGACAAGACTCAACTATATGCTGAATCCAGGAAACTCATCTCAGCTCTAAAAAAGAAATATAGACTCAAAGTGAAAAGATGGTAGATGATACCCCAAGCAAATCATAGCCATAAGAAAGCAATTATAGCCTACTTTATCAGACTAAATACACTTCAAGCCAAAAAAGGTAACAAGAGACAAAGAAGGACATTATATCATGATAAAGGGGACAATTCATCAAGAAGACATTATTGTTATTAATATATATGGACATAACATAGGGGCACTAAAATGTAGAAAGCAATTATTAACAAACCTAAAGAGAGGAATTGACAGCAACACAATAACAGTAGAGAAAATAGTAGGGGACTTTAACACCTCACTTGCATCAATAGATAGATCATCCAGACAGAAAGTCAATAAGGAAACAGCAGCCTTATATAAAACATTAGACCAAATGGATTTGATACACTACAGAACATTCCATCCAAATGCAGCAGAATACAGATTCTCCACAAATGCACATGAAACAGTCTCAAGGATAGACCAAATGTTGGGAGACAAAACAAGTTTTAATAAATTTAAGAAGACTGACTTGAGAAAGAAAAACAAAGCTGGAGGAATCAGGTTCCTTGACTTCAGACTATACTACAAAGCTACAGTAATCAAGACAGTATGGTACTGGCACAAAACCAGAAATATAGATCAATGGAACAGGATAGAAAGCCCAGAGATAAACCCACGCACATATGGTCACCTTATCTTTGATAAAGGAGGCAAGAATATACAATGGAGAAAAGAGAGCCTCTTCAATAAGTGGTGCTGGGAAAACTAGACAGCTACATGTAAAAGAATGAAATTAGAACACTCCCTAACACCATACACAAAAATAAACTCAAAATGGATTAAAGACCTAAATGTAAGGCCAGACACTATTAAACTCTTAGAGGAAAACACAGGCAGAACACTCTATGACATACATTGCAGCAAGATCCTTTTCAACCCACCTCCTAGAGAAATGGAAATAAAAACAAAAGTAAACAAATGGGACCTAATGAAACTTAAAAGCTTTTGCACAGCAAAGGAAACCATAAACAAGACGAAAAGACAACCCTCAGAATGGGAGAAAATATTTGCAAATGAAGCAACTGACAGAGGATGAATCTCCAAAGTTTACAAGCAGCTCATGCAGCTCAATATCAAAAAAACAAACAACCCAATCCAAAAATAGGCAAAAGACCTAAATAGACATTTCTCCAAAGAAGATATACAGATTGCCAACAAACACATGAAAGAATGCTCAACATCATTAATCATTAGAGAAATGCAAATCAAAACTACAATGAGATATCATCTCACACAGGTCAGAATGGCCATCATCAAAAAATCTACAAACAATAAATGTTGGAGAGGGTGTGGAGAAAAGGGAACCCTCATACACTGTTGGTGGGAAAGTAAATTGATACAGCCACTATGGAGAACAGTATGGAGGTTCCTTAAAAAACTAAAAATAGAACTACCATACGACCCAGCAATCCCACTACTGGGCATATACCCTGAGAAAACTATAATTCAAAAAGAGTCATGTACCACAATGTTCATTGCCACTCTATTTACAATAGCCAGGACATGGAACCAACAGAAGTGTCCATCGACAGATGAATGGATAAAGAAAATGTGGCACATATATACAATGGAATATTACTCAGCCATAAAAAGAAACGAAATTGAGTTATTTGTAGTGAGGTGGATGGACCTAGAGTCTCTCCTACAGAGTGAAGTAAGTCAGAAAGAGAAAAACAAATACTGTATGCTAACACATATATATGGAATCTAAAAAAAAAAAAAAAATGGTCATGAAGAACCTAGGGGCAAGACAGGAATAAAGATGCAGACCTACTAGAGAATGGACTTGAGGACATGGGGAGGGGGAAGGGTAAGTGGGACAAAGTGAGAGAATGGTAGTGTATATACAGACATATATACACTACCAAATGTAAAATAGATAGTGGGAAGCAGTCACATAGCACAGGGAGATCAGCTCGGTGCTTTGTGACCAGCTAGAGGGGTGGGATAGGGAGGGTGGGAGGGAGGGAGATGCAAGAGGGAAGAGATATGAGGATATATGTATATGTATAACTGATTCACTTTGTTATAAAGCAGAAACTAACACACCATTGTAAAGCAATTATACTCCAATAAAAACGTTAAAAAAAAAACAAAAACAAATGTACCAAGTAAAAATTTGCAAAATAAATAAATAAATAAATAAATTTAAGAAGATTGAAATCATAGCAAGCATCTTTTCTGATCACAGTGGTATGAAACTAGAAATCAACTACAAGAAGAAAGCCAGAGAAACCACAAATATGTGGAGACTAAACAACATGCTACTGAACAACTATTGGGTCAATAAAGAAATCAAAGGAGAAATTTTTAAAATGCCTGAAGACAAATAAAAATGAAAATACAACCTACCAAAATCTATGAGATTCAGTCAAAGTGATCCTAAGAGGGAAGTTTATCCTACTTCAAAAACAAGAAAAATTTCATATAAAAACAATCTAACCTTACACAAAAGGAACTAGAAAAAGAAGCACAAATAAAGCCCAAAATCAGTAGAGGGAAAAAAATAATAAAGATCAAAGCAGAAATAAATGAAATAGAGACTAAAAAGATGATAGAGAAGATCCATGAAACTAAGATCTGGTTCTTTGGAAAGAAACAAAGTTGACAAACCTTTAGGTAGACTCACTAAGAAAAGAAGAGAGAAGGTTCAGATAAATCAGAAAGAATTTATAGCCGACTAAATCAGAAATGAAAGAAGAGAAATAACAACACATACCACAGAAATACAAAGGATTATAAGAAAATATTATGAAGAACTATATGCCAATAAATTGGACAACCTAGAAGAAATAGAAAATTCTTAGAACCATACAACCTTCCAAGACTGAACCATGAAAAAATAGAAAACCTGAATAGACCAACCTCTAGTAAGGAGATTGAAACAGTGATCAAAGCCTCCCTAAAAAACAAAACTCCAGGACCAGATGGATTCACAGGTGAAGTCTACCAAGCATTCAAAGATTTAATAACTAACTGTCCTTCTCAAACACTTCCAAAAAATTGAAGAGAAGAGAACATTTCTCAACTCATTTTACGAGGTCAACATTACCTTGATACCAAAACTAGACAAGGACGACACACAAAAAGAAAACTACAAGCCAATATCTCTGGTGAACATAGATGCAAAAGTCCTCAACAAGATATTAAAAGGATCATACATCATAATCAAGTGGGATTTACCCCAGGGATGCAAGAATGATTTAATATCTCCAATAAATCAACATAATACACCACATTAGCAAATTGAAGAATAAAAATCATATGACCATCTCAATAGATGCAAAAAATCTTTTGACAAAAGTCAATATCCATTTATGATAACTCTCAAAAAAGAAGGTATAGAGGAAACATTCTTCAACATAATAAGGGCCATATATGACAAACCCACAGCTAACATCATATTCAACAGTGAGAAGGTAAAAGTATTTCCTCTAGGATCAAGAATGAGACAAAAATGCCCACTCTTGACACTCTTATTCAACATAGTATTGGAAGTCCTAGCCAGAACAATTGGGCAAGAAAAAGAAATAAAAGGCATCCGAATTGGAAAGGAAGGACTAAAACTATCACTATTTGCTAGTGTCTTGATTTTATATATAGAAAATCCTAAAGATGCCACCAAAAACCGTTAAAAATGATAAGCAAATACAGTAAAGCTTCAGGGTACCAAATCAATATAAAAAAATATGTTGCATTTCTATACACTAACAATGAACTAGCAGAAAGAGAAATTAAGAAAACAATCCCATTTACAATTGCATCAAAAATAATAAAATACCCAGGAACAAATCTAACCAAGGAGGTGAAACACCTGTACACTAAAAACTATAAGACATTGTCAAAAGAAATTGAAGAAGACAGAAATAAATGGAAAGATATTCTATGCTCATGTTGAAAGAATTAATGTTGTTAAAATTTCCACATTGCCTTAAGCAATCTACAGATTCAATACAATCCCTATCAAAAACCCAACAATATTTTTTTCTCAGAAATGGAAAAAAAAATCCTAAAATTTTTATGGAACCACAAAAGACCCCAAATAGCCAAAGCAATCTTGAGAAAAAAGAACAAAGCTGGAGGTATCACACACCTTAATTTCAAACTATATTACAAAGCTATAGTAATCAAAGCAGCATAGTATTGGCAGAAAAACAGACACACTGATAAGTGGAACAGAATTGAGAGCCCAGAAATAAACCCACACATATATGGACAATTAATTTATGACAAAGGAGCAAAGAACACACAATGGAGAAAGGACCATCTCTTTAACAAGTAGTGTTGGGGGACTTCCCTGGTGGCTCAATGGTTAAGAATCTGCCTGCCAATGCGGGGGACAAGGGTTCGAGCCCTGGTCTGGGAAGATCCCACATGCCACAGAGCAACTAAGCCTGTGCACCACAACTACTGAGCCTGCGCTCTAGAGTCCGCGAGCCACAACTACTGAGCCTGAGTGTCACAACTACTGAAGCCCATGCACCCTAGAGCCCGCATGCCACAACTACTGAAGCCTGCCCACTCTAGGGCCCGTGTGCGACAACTACTGAGCCCCTGTGCTGCAACTACTGAAGCCCATGTGCCTAGAGCTTGTGCTCTGCAACAAGAGAAGCCACCTCAATGAGAAGCCCGTGTATCACAATGAAGAGTGACTCCCACTCGCCACAACTAGAGAAAGCCCGCTTGCAGCAACAAAGACCCAAAGCAGCCAAAAAAAAAAAAAAAAAGAATTGGGGAAAACTGGACAGCTACATGCAAAAGAGTGAAAATAGACCACTGTCTCACACAATACATAAAAATCAATTCAAAATGGATTAAAGACTTGAATGTAAAGACTGAAACCATAAAACTCCTAGAAGAAAACATGGGCAATACATTCTCTGACATCAGTCTTAGCAATATCTCTGTGGATACGTCTCCTCAGGCAGGGAAACAAAAGCAGAAATAAACAAATGGGACATCAAACTAAAAAGCTTCTTCACAGCAAAGGAAACAATCAACAAAACCAAATGACAATCTACAAAATGGGAGAAGATATTTGTAAATCATACATCTGATAATGGGTTAATATATATAAACAACTCATACACCTCAACAACAACAACAAAAAATCTGATCTAAAAATGGGCTAAGAACCTAAATAGACATTTTTTTCCAAAGAAGACATGCAGATGGCCAACAGGCACATGAAAAGATGTTCAACATCACTAATTATTAGGGAAACGTGAATCAAAACCACAATGGGATATCTCCTCATGCCCGTTGGAATGGCTATTACCAAAAAGGCAAAAGGAGAGGATGTGTAGAAAAGGGAGCCCTCATATATTATAAGTGGGAATGTACATTGAAGTAGCCACCATGGAAAACAATATGGAGGTTCCTCAAAAAATTAAGAATAGAACTCCCATATGATCCACCTATTTACCTGAAGAATATGAAAACACTAATTCAAAAAGATATAGGCACCCTTATGTTCATCATGAACATTATTTATAATAGCCAAGTTATGAAAACAATCTAAGTGTCCATATTTGAATAAACGGGTAAAGAAAATGTGGTATATATACAATGGAATACTACTCAGCCATAAAGAAGATGAAATCTTGCCATTTATGACAAAACAGATGGACCTTGAGGATATCATGCTAAGTGAAATAAGTCAGACAGAGAAAGACAAATACAGTATTATTTCACTCATATGTGGTCTATTTTTTTAAATAAAATAGATGAACAAACCAAACCAAACAAAAACAAACTCAGAAATACAGAGAACAGAGTAGTAGTTACCAGAGGAGAAAGGGGAGGGGGGTGTTTGAGGAGAGGGCAAAATGGGTAAAGGGGTCAACTGTATGGTGATAGATGGAAACTAAGCTTTTAGTGGTAAGCATGCTGTAGTGTATACAGAAGTCAAAATATAATGTTGTACACATGAAACTTACATAATGTTATAAACCAATGCTACCTCAATTTTTTAAAAGTTTGTTCTTTGTTCTTTGAAGAGATCAACAAAATTGAAAAAAGTTTAGCTAGACTACCAAGAAAAAAAGAGAGAAGACCCAAATTACCAAAATCAGATATGAAAGAGTGGCATCACTTTGGTGTTTTACAGAACACAATCAAGAAAGTGGAGTGACAATCCATAGGATGGAATTTATAAATCATATCTCTGAAAAAGGACTTATATCTTGAAAATATAAAGAGCCATTACAACTCAATAATAAAAAGATAAATAACCCAATTTAGAAATGTACAATGGATCCAAATAGACATTTTTCTAAAGAAGATAGATAATTGATCAATCAGCACATGAAAAGATGCTCAACATCATTAATCATCAGGGAAATGCAAATCAAAACCACAATGAAATACCACACCAAACTCACTAGGTTAACTATTATAAAAAATAAAGACGGGGAGTTCCCTGGTGGTCCAGTGGTTAGGACTATGTTCTCTCACTGCCAAGGGCCCAGGTTCAATCCCCGGTCAGGGAGCTAAGATCCTACAAGCCATGTGGTGTGGCCAATAAATAAATAAATAAATAAATAAATAAATAAATAAATAAATAAAGACAAAAACAAGTTATGACAAGGATGTGGAGAAATTCAAACCCTTAGAGAAATGAAAAATGGTGCATTCACTGTAGAAAACACTCTGGCTGTTCCTCAAAAGATTACATAAAGTACCATATTACCCAGCAATTCTACTCCTAAGCATAGACCCAAGAGAACTGAAAACAAATGTTACACAAACCTATACACAAATTATCTTAGCTTTATTCATAAGAGCCAAAGAGTAGAAACAACTCAAATGTCTATCAACTAATGAATAGATAAATAAAATGTAATATATCCATACAATGGTATTCCTATACTGCATTAAGGAATCAAGTACTGATACATGCCACAATGCAGATGAAGCCTGAAAACATCAATACTAGGCTAGGTAAAGAAGCTAATCACAAAGACCACATAACGCATGATTCCATTTATATAAAATGGAATTTATGAAATTTATATGAAATGTTGAGAATGGGCAAACGTACAGAGATGGAAAGTACTTTAGCAGTTGCCTAGGACTGTTGGGAGTTGGGAAGAAATGGGGGGAAATGCTAACAGCTATGGACTTGTCTGGAGGGGATACAATATTTTTAAATTAATTGTGGTAATGGTTACACAACAGTGAATATATCAGAAACCATTTAATTGTACACTTTAAGTGGGTGAAAGGCATGGTCTGTGAATTATATATCACTAAAGATTTTAAGAAGAAGAAAGAAAAGGAGGAAGAGAAGGAGGAGGAGATTCATTAGCTTATTGTGTTTCTTGCTTCATCCATTTAGGGAAAATCTATGAACCCTCTGAATTATGGAAGTTTCTAAATGGGGAATATAATTCACATCAGTCTCCTTGACAGCTTTGGTTTCATGGGTAGATCAAAATAAGTCATACTCCATTGTTGACCTTGTGGGGACTGGAAATATTTTACTTTTCTCTCAGATTATCCCATTGAGAAATTGCTTGGCTGTTTTAGAAGACCCTTCCCATTGGGAAAGTATTTCAACTCAGTCCTGTAAAATGATAAAAGATCTGTGGTTATGCCACAAAATACTTGTATCCTGAACTCACCCATGTATGTCTTTTGGTTTACACCACCGTATGCAGCAAAGCCTGGTACCTGGGAAGAGGTCATTTCTGTTGGGAAGGAGCAATGAATACAACCATTATAATTTCTGATTTGTAGATTAAAACAAAAAAATTAAATAATTTTCCTAATGAGAAAACTTTGCTTTGGTTGTATAATAAGGTGATTTCTATGAGTTTTCCAGTTAATGTTACTTGTAAAAAAATTAACTAGACTGCCACTTATGTAGCAGTGTCTTCACCTTAGTCATTCAGAAGAAACTTCTTTGAAATAGTTTTATCCACCTGCTTGTTTCAAACAGGATTCACAAAAATGTGAAAAAGATCATTTTATGCTAATTAGGACATAGAATTGGGATGAGATTGGATATTAATGAAAAAGCTGAAAATTGAAAAACTTAGGGTACCAGAAATGTCAGTAACTAATCTGTGTAGAAATATGACTTCAAAGAATATGCATTAATATGCTCTTAGTAAACTCCACTGAAACTCCCCATTTAAGATGAAGTTCTTTCTCTCTTGGTGGGATATTTCTTCAAATAACTTGCTCAGGAACCATCAAGGCATTACCTAACACACGAGGAAATGAGATTTGTACAGCTTAATTATTAAATTGACAAAGTAAGCAAATACTTCAATTCTTTCTAACTTAATGATATTTTCTTATTCTAAAAAGCCCATTTAATTATCACAGTACATTAGGTTTTCATTCTCAATGCTCAGTAGAGCCACAAAACGAAACAAAAGAATTCCAAATTGGAAAACTTGGCCTGAATGTGAAACTGGTAAATAATCTGCTAGGTGTCTTTCAAAAATAGGCAGGATTATAGTTTCTTGGGAGTTAGTAGCTCCCAAGAATTTCATTTGAATTCTGAATTTTGTGCTTAAAGGAATCACCACAATGTGATTCAGCGTTTTCCCCTCTTGCAGCATATGACTGGAAAGTAGTTCATACAGGCAAACAACTTGACTTAGTTTTCAGTAGAAGGTGCTTTATTTTTTTCAAATATTATGAAGTAAACATGAAAGAATAAATATTATCTTCAAATTCAATATAAGGTAAGAATTGAATAAATCTCGAAAATCATTGGATGTGGCATCAGCACTCCTCAAATAAGAGACAGGATGACTAGCATGTCTTTATCCCCTAAATTCTTATTACTAAACTATAACGTATCTTCATGGGCAATAGGAGTTGACAATTCAATATTTTGTGTCTCATTAGCTCCACCTACTGAGTGCTGGTCACATTTCAGAAAGAGTTACAAGTAAATGCAAAAGGAACCAAATCAAAGTAACAGAAGGATGACAATAGAATGATTGTATCTCAGCATTTCTTTTAATCCACGCTATTTGAATAGACATGCAGTAACCAGAGCAGTGACTGTCAGGTCAAAAAAAAAAAAGAATTATCTTTAAATTTCATTTATATAAGTATGACACTTAATTTGATTAAAATATTTGACAAAAGCAAATATTAAGCCATACCAGCCTTACTCATCAGAATTATAATAAAAATTATATAAAAAATACATGTGAAAAATCTTTGCAAACCACAAAACACTAAAAAATTTAAACCATTCTATACAATTTAACCCATAATGGAATGCCATTTTCAGTTTTAATTTTTTTCAAAAAACTTTAAAATGCTACAACTGAACTTATGATCTAAGGTAGGCTGTTACTTTAACTTCGATTAATTAAAAAATTTGGGAAAGCTGAAATATTTCACTGGAAAGAGATTTTCCATATTGGATGTTTAAACCCCTTTCTTAGTATTTTCTCATATCTAAAAATAAAGGGGGGGGGGTATTTTTATAGCTTAAAGTCATATTTTATTTTTCAGTTTTGAAAATGCATTGAATCATGCACACTGAACATGGTGTATTAAGACTCAGTTGATGAAAATGGAGTGGTAATTCAAACTTCTGACTTCGCTGAAACAACTGAAAGAGTCAGGAAGCACATGAAGAACTCAAAGTGGTTAAGTATCAAGTTTATTGATATTCAACTGTTGGTAAGTCTTATAAAACAGAGTGGTTCTATTTGGAAAGAGTTCTTCTCACAAACTTTACCTCTTTTACCACCTTCCTGGAAATCTTGTCTGAAGTAATAAAATAACAATAAATAATAAAATAATAACTAATAATAATAAAATTAAAATTAAATAATTCCATATATCTGATTAAATACATTCATTACATGTTTTTTTCCTACCATATGCATAATGCAGGTAGAACAGCAGGATTGAGGAATCAAACAATGCTCCCATTACATGTTTTCTCATCCACAGTCTCCAATCGTATAATAAGCAGCTTACTAAATTTGAAAGCATCTAAATATCTGTAAACATTTAAATATTTGCCACTTTTCCCTGAAATTTCTATTTTGTCTGAACATTTCCTTTTCACGTAGAGCCTTTGATGTTTTGAAAATATAAACATAGACAAAATATTGAAGTCACTAGTAGTCTCCAAATGCAAATACATGAATGTTTAGCAGAAATCTTCCTTTGGCCCAATTCCTTCCTACATTCACATTTTCCTGGCTGTAAACCTCTGGTGATGCCCCAGAGGTTTCTCAGCATGAAGAGCCCAATTATGAAATAGGCAAAACTCCACTCAAAGCTTATACATGCAGTTACAAAGTGCTCTGGAGAGGTTAAAAAACTGGTAAGAATTTGGTCCACTGAATATAACCTGCAGTGATATTGCTAGAGAAGACAAGAATTTGAATGCACGTAGGTTGGAAAAATAAATTACCTCGTTGCCTTGAAGGCAATCTCCTTGGGTCAAGGCTAAGACCTTTTTCTTTGGTGTTGTGTGGAGAATTATCTCTATCACTTTTTTTTCTCCACGTAACTAGGTGGTTTGTGGTCAGTAATCTGCTATTTTTTCACAAATTGTCTTTCAAAAAATGGAAAGGGTTCTCATTAGTTGAATGGGAATGATTGATCATGATAACAAATGTCTTTCTCAAAATCCATCATGACTTTAAATCAAGGTCAGGGTATGAATAGGACTTCTACCTTCCTCATATTTATTTTCTCTCTCTAGGTTTGTATGTCAGTCTGTGTCTAGCTAATGTCAACAGCAGAAGAAAATAACATCATGCTTCAAGAAATGCAGTCTTGTTAATATTTATTTAAGAGGTACTGACTTGCTAATGATCATCAGAAAACATTTCAGTCAAAAAAACAAAAATGTACTTGTGTCTACAAATACATTTAATTTCCATAGCAGAAACTTTAATTCAAGGAGAAAATAGACTAGTCCTGAGACTAAGGATGGTGGCACAAAACATAATATTTGCAAAGGTCAGTACAACTTACTGATTAGGGTTTCTATGCCAAATAACTTGCTAGACAGTTTACATTCATTATCTCATGTCGTATTCTTACCAACACTATGAACTCCATATTATTATGCTTGTTTTACCAGGAAGAAAACTAAATTTAGAGAGGTAAACTAACATATCTAAGGTCATCCAGCTAGACAGTGACAGAAGAGAGAACTGAAGTCTAGCGAATCTCCATTCACTAGGAAAAATGCATCCTGGCAAGGAGCTACATGTGATAGGATTAAGAAGTACTTTTTTCTAATTCACTTAGAATCAGAGTCAGCTCACCCAGCTATGCGCCTGTGGGACTGTCTGCCCAAATTGAGTGAGTTTTTCTCATTTATACAAAAATGTCCAGGGATCTAGTACCAGCCCCGTGTGGTGGCAAATGTTCTAAAACTTCAGGGAGAAGTTTGCTTTTAGCTCAGTTGATCAGAAATAGGATCATACACATAAAATTTAAACTTAGCCTGAAAAAAAGTATAGAATTTTAACTAGGAAGATGAAGAGTGGGAAGGTAAAGCAGGACATTTTTTGGAAAATGCAAAGGATCCACCCATTGTTCTGTGTATTCTCTTAATCTCACAGAAACATATACCTACCCAAACACATACACCCACACCCACACAAAAAGAAATCTTCAGCCTACAATTACTATAGGAAGCTGTACATAGAATATTTGGCTCAAAGGGAGTGTGTAGCATTATTAAAACCTTGTTTGAATGCAGATAAAGTTCTTCAAGGGGTTCAGAAGAACCTTTTATGAAGAACTCATGCTCAAACAGTACTTTCACTAACAGTCTTGAAATTCTAGAAGGTTGTTGATGCTTTTGAGTTGTGACATAGCAGGAATCAGGGGAAGGTCTCTATATCATATCTGTGATACCACTTGATTCCAAATTGCTCTGTCTACCAACTCCAGGGTCTTGCTTTTTCACAAGATCTCCTTGTGTCATTTGACAATTGATAAGCAATTTTCAGCCAGGTGTGACTTAGGCATTCTTTTATTTTCTTATCCATCAAATCTCCATTCATAACTGTTACATATCTCAATAGATTTAAGATCTATTGGCATAAAATCATTTTTCAGATTATTATTATTGTAAATTTTATCCAGTGAGGCAAATAACTCCATAATTATTTTCTTTGTTGTTAACATAATTGCTTTAAACAAATTAACTTATAAAATCATCATTAGAAACCTGCCACCTCACCCAAAGTAAGTTGCCTTACATACATTTTACAGATAAAAAATGTTATTAGGAACTTGCAGCCCATAAACTCATCTTAAATTGTTTGCATCTCAAAAACATAAATGATGGGACTGGTTTCCATTCGTTGCAGTGTACAAGGATCTTGTGATGATAAGGTCACTAAAGGTCTCTAGACATTCACAAAACCTTTCACTACATCTTGAAAAGTATGTACCCTGAACATATAAAGCTGGATAAATCATTCCTTCTAAAACTATCAGAGACTATGTGATGGTTTTAGTTCATCTGACTCATAAAACTCGAATAATTATAGTCAGTAGCATATTTATATAATCATCTCACATATGGTTTCATATTTTACCAGCTCCAGTACATTTGCATCCTGAGATCTATATTAACATTTTAAAGGTAAATTAGCATATCCTAATACTTAATAAGTAGGAATTCATAGAAAAATGGACGTTAAAATTTTCTTCTAAAAGGGAGAAAATATGGTTTATATATTAGGTGTTCATAGCAGGGAAAGGCATTAATCAGCTTTCAAAAGCTAAATTTGTCTCAAGCTCATTATTATTCAAAGCAATGAATTTTCCCTGGTAACATGTCACAAAGCGAATAAAGAATGGAAGTTCTAATGATAGCGCAGCAATTTAGCACAGGGTTTTAATTCAGTAATCTGGAGTTTATGCACATAAGACTGATTATATGCACCAAAGTTTGATTCTACAAGCATTTCATAAATTAAAGGAATGCTATGTATTTCAACAATGCAAAATATGATTCAGTATATACTGAAATTAATAAACAGTTGGAGTATACTGCTTTGCCAAATATAAAAGAATCATTACTTTTCTCCACACTAAAGCATGCAACAAAAGCACTTCCAATTTCTCATTGTGTCCAACATTGGAAAATTACAGCAAATTGATCACTTATAGAACCTATACTGATGAAAATCAGGGTGAAATCAAGGATAAGCACTGACAAATGAGTAATATTAAGATTGGGCTTCTGAGTTTGACTCTATAGCAAATAATTTCACAAAAACCACTGACTGTCAGATGTTTAGTTCCCTGCAGATACTTGGTTCACAGAAAATAATTTAATAAAACTGAGCATGAACGAATTTTAAAATTTAGTATTTCTGAGGAAGATGAGTAAAGCCTCCAATCAATAAATCTAAAGGGTCCCGTTACAGCGCCATAATGCTCACTAACTCCTTTGGTATTGAAGTAATTTGAAATAATATGAAAACTTGGGCATGTTAAAGGTATATGCTAATACACTCATATTTGTAGTCATCACTAAGTTATTACTAAGAATATTAATCCTGTGCACATAGCCAACCCTAATACCTAAGTTTCTCATGTGCTAATGGCAATTTGTAATAACTTCAGATAAGAGCCCTCCAAAGTCAGGTCTATTGACGCAGATTGTCTCATATTGGGAGAATCTGTTAATTGAAGAATTACACTAACACACCTTCAGGTTTATCTAGGAATCACTTTTAGGAGAAATGGCCATGTCTGAAAATCTTTTGGAATATGTGGACTATTCAAAAAGTGTCAGGAAGCATGGAAGTTTTGGGGAAGTTAATGTGAATCTGAGAGTTAAGAAATATTCCATCTTCCAGCACATCTGAAAGATAAACACCTCAGCTACCTAGAGCTATCTTTTTTTTTTTTTTTTCCAAAAGCGACTGTGCAAGTTGGTCTAATTATTGCCTCTCTTTCTGCACTTTCTCCATATCCTTCCTTCCTTCCTCTTTAAGATTGAAATGTATTCAGGAACACATGTATTATAAAGGTTTCCAATTTAAAAAGAAAAAACATTTCCAGATTCACTTGGGTGGCTGAAGGTTGTGTTTAAGAACCACAGGGAAGGAAGGCATAGGAAACCATCTTAGCAGATGTTCAATAACTCTTGATCTCCATACTCCTGATTCAGAGGCCTGTGTCTGGTCTCAGAGAGAGCCAGAGCAATGGAACATCTGTATGCCAAATTACCATTCTCTCACTTGGGTATGTCTCATATTCATGCTCCCCAAGTGTCTTAGATTGGGTTTCACAAGAATGGACTTTGAGATGATGACATGTGTGCAGAAGGTTTATTGAAGAGTGCTCTCAGGAGTTGACACTGTAAGGAAATGAGGAAAGTAGGACTGAGCAGATGAAGAAACATTTGCCATGTGGTTGCAACTGAAGTCTCCATCAATCCCAAGGGTTGCTCCAGAGCTGGAATGGCCCTTTAGAGTTGTTCTGAAATGGGATGGGAGCAGGCCTTTTAGCTCTGCATCAGCCAGTTTCTGGCCACATATCCTTTCCCTCTGGGAGGGGACACAAGCTTGGGTGAGGCATTTCCCTGCAATGGAGGGCTGTGTTCAGTGAAGAATATATGCATTGCCACCAGCCAATATTCCCAGCAGCGGGGGTGTGGTGCAAAGGCAAAGCGCCATAGCGTTCACCACCCCAAGAAGAGAGCTCTGACTCAATCAGGTTATTTCCACTAAATAAGAACACGTCATTAGGCATGGCCTTCTCTACCATACCTACTCATGGCCAGTTTCAGCTGGTGCCCTAAGAGCTTGTTCGGTCTGTTGAAGCCAAGTAAATTGGCCTGCTTTCACCCAAAACATAAAGCAAGGACTCTAGCAAAATGGGTACTTAAATATTTATAGACTTATCTTCAGTACAACTTCTCAATAACAATCACATCAACAACAATAATAAAATAGTATTTTATGTTAATTTGGTACATACAGTGCTAGGTACCATGTTAAATACTTCTATTTAATCTATCTTACTTAATCTTAATAGCAACCCTATGAGATGTGTACTGTTATTTTTATATTACAGATGGAAAATTGAAACCTAGAAAAAAAACCTGACAAATGTATTTAATATCACATGACTGATAAGTCATGCAACTTAGGGTTTCACACTCCATCATTGTAAGAACTTTACTAAACTATCTACACAACTTGACTTATTACTAACCATATACTACTTGACACTTGAAAAGAACTCTGTTGACTTCTTAATTTTAAATGTAAAGTTAGATCTACTGTGTTACAAAGATTGCAAAATTGACATTATACTTATTCAAAGCTCATATGATCTTAACTCTTCGGAACATTGTCAAGAACCATGAAACCAGTGTAAAAGTTTTTATGCCCTGGTAGAAATGGAGTAATGAGGATTGGGTATTCTTTTCTGCTTTCTTCATAACAACAACTAGAAAACTGGATCAAAAAAGGTAACCATCATTGTAAAATATGAGACAGCCATTGGAAAACAAGCAGCACAGGACTATAATCACCGAGAAGAGGGAAGCAAACCACGGGAGCCTTGAACACAAGAACTTATTTCCTCGAGGCAGTTTTCAGGCCACTGGTCAGGAATTGGAAACCCTAATAGAGCCCAAAGTCCTCCCTGAATTTAGGAACCAGAGGCAGCATCTGAGGAGGCAGAGATGGCTAGAATTTGGAGGGCAGCGTACTACCAAGGTGGGAGCTAAACAGAGAGAACTTCAGAAATCTGCAGGGGGTTCCACTTAAGGCTTTGACTGAGTACTGATCTGCTTATGCATGAGAAGAAACTTCCCATGGCTAGAGAAAGAACCACCCACTAAGATTTAAAGTACAAGCCGGGCTGAGAGTAATTTGTGTCCCCACAGGAGAGTGGAAAGACCTTGTAAAGCAATGTGTACCCTGTAGAATACTTAGAAACATATTATTTGAGTTGTGAGCCTAAATACGCCATATACTACAAGTTAATCTAAACTCAGCTTTGCAATGCTTTGATCAGGCCTCAAGGGTATCCAACTGATTCTGGTGACCTACCCGCATGCCAGACAAATTCTAACACTATTGAAAGGATGACAATACAATACAGCAACCAACAAGTCAGGCATCCAGTATTAAAAATTATCAGTTATATAAATACCAGGAAAATATAACCCATAATGAGGAGAAAATCAATCATTAAAAAGAGACATAAAAATGACAGAAATGATGGAACTAGAAAATAAGGACATTAAACAGCTATTAAAATATACTCCATCCTCAACATCATTCATCATCAGGGAAATGCAAATCATAACCAGAAATGAGAAGTCACCTCACACCTGTTAGAAGGACCATCATAAAAAGACAAGAAATAACAAGTTTTGGCAAGGATGTGGAGAAAAGGGAACGCCTGTGCACTGTTGGTGGGAAAATTGGTGCAGCCTCTATGGAAAACAGTATGGAAGTTCTTCAGGAAATTAAAAATAGAACTACCACGTGATCCAGCAATTTCACATCTGGGTATTTATCTGAAGGAAACAAAAACACTAACTTGAAAAGATATATGCACCCTTATGTTCATTGCATCTGTGTTTACAATAGCCAAACATGGAAACAACCTAAGTGTCCATCAGTGGATGAATGAATAAAGAAAATGCAGAATATATATGCAATGGAAAATTATTCAGCCATAAAAAAAGACAGAAATCTTGCAATTTGTAACATGGATGGACCTTGAGGGCATTACACTAAGTGAAATAAGTCACTGAGAAAGACAAATATGATATGATCTCACTTATAACTGGAATCTAAATTTTTTTTAAAAAACTGAATTCATAGATACAGAAAACAGATTGCTAGTTGCCAGAAGTGGGACATGGGGGGGGTAAGTGAAATGGGTGAATGGGGTCAAAATGTACAAATTTCCAGTTATAAAATAAACAAGTCATGGGGGTTTAATGTACAGAATGGTGACTGTAGTTAATAATAATGTATTGTATATCTGAAAGTGGCTACGACAGTAAATCTCAACAGTTCTCATCACAACAGAAAAAAATTTGTAACTATGTGTGGTGATGGATGTTGACTAGACTTGCTGTGGTGATCATTTCACAATATACAAAAATATCAAATCACTCTGCTGTATGCCTGAAACTAAAATAATGCAATGTTATTTGTCAATTAAGACAAAAAGTGAAATAAATATATACTCCATCTACATTTACAAAGGTAGAGAAAAATATGAACATGATGCTCAGAGAAATGGAAGATTAAAAAAAGACCCAAATTAAACCTCTACAGCAGGGCTTCCCTGGTGGCGCAGTGATTAAGAATCCGCCTGCCAGTGCAGGGGACACGGGTTCGATCCCTGATCCGGGGAGATCCCACATGCCACGGAGCAACTAAGCCCGTGCTCCACAACTACTGAGCCTGCACTCTAGAGCCCGCGAGCCACAACTACTGAAGCCCGCGCACCAAAAGCCCGTGCTCCGCAACAAGAGAAGCCACTGCAATGAGAAGGCCGCGCGCCGCAACAAAGAGTAGCCCCCGCTCACCACAACTAGAGAAAGCCCATGCACAGCAACAAAGACCCAACACAGCCAAAAAAGAAATAAAATAAAGTAAAATAAATACATTAAAAAAACAAATAAACCTCTAGAGCAGGGTTGGCTCTGGAAAGATTGGCAATTTTTTTCTTAAAGGGTCAGAGAGTAAATATTTGGGGCTTATGGGCAATATGATCTTTATTGCAAACATTCAACTCTCACGAAAGCAACCACAGACAACACATAAATGAATGAGCATGACTACACTGCAATAAAACCTTATTTTACAAAACGAGTGGGCTGATCCATGGACAATAAATAGTTCTCTGACCCCTGTCCTAGAGATAAAAATATCAGAAATGAAAAATGCCCTGAATAGGATTAGCTTCAGATAAGATTCTGTACAAGATCAGGGAAATTAACATAGTGACTATTCACAATGAAACACCATGAGAACAATGATTTATAGAGAGAATCAGGTATGTTTGGCAACATATCAAGCAGTCTTGATATATACACATATTCTTAGTCCCAGAACAAGATGTGAAGGAGAAAGAAAAAATATTTGAAGAAATAACGGCTGATTTTTTTTTCCAAATGTGTTGAAAACAAATCTACAGATACAGAGAGCTCAACAAATTCCAAGCAAATGAAGAAACTGAGGTTTAGAGTTGTTAGGTAATTTTGCCAATGTATTTTCATTACAAGCTATGATTCAAATTCATGTTTGCTGTTTAAAGAACCCAAGTTTTTACTTATTTGGTAGGCTTCCTCTCAAACTTGATAGAATGACTCTAGTCTCCATAATAAGAGCAAAGATCATATTTATTGAGAAGCCAAATATGCATCAAGCACTGTGCTTCATGTTATCGCCTATATTCTCTCATCTAATTACAGTATCTCTATTAGATAAGAATAATTTTCCCCATTTTACAGATGGAAAAACTAAAACTCACAGTTAAGACAGAATGTTTAAATAACAACCAGTAATGGTAGAAAAAGACATGAACTCAGGTCTTCTGGATTTACAGGCTGTGTTCTCCTATAGAGCTTGGCTATATGGATGGAGTATCTGAAAAAAGAAGTAAAGCATACATATTATATAACTAGAAACCATGTAGTTTAGGAATATTTAAAATACAAACTCATTGATAAAGATGGAAAACAAGGCCTTCAATTTAACCATTAGGTCAAGTAATTACTGGCATCATAAAAATTACTGACAATAAATCTCAGAGCTAGTACAATAGCTCCAAGTATGGTTATAAGACTTAGAATCAAAAAACAAAAAACAAAAACATAGATTGTGAAATTATTTACAAATCATAGAATCCAGTCTTTTCATTTTGGAGAAATGGAAACACACCCCAGAAGGTTAAATAACTTGCCTAAAATAACATCATTGGTTACTGACCCTTTATTCTAAGCCATCCCCAATTGCATTCCAGAAAATACAAATTATTCATGCAGAAGGACAAACCCAGTTTTGGCAGGTCAGAGATTTCAATGAGATGTGAATTGGTTAAGGATTGTGATTTATGAATTGAGGCAGCTATCCAGACTGCCTTATCTCAGCTGTCCTTCTGTGAAGCACGCTCTTGTGAGCACCTAAATTGACTTCTATTCCATCCCATTCAACAGTCATTGGATAGCTCATGTGGAGGGGGGTAAATACTATAACAGTACAAAACTTCTATAGAGATCATTTCTTCTTGTTTGCCAGATATAAAATAAGCCAAGATAGTTTACGACACTAATCTGAAGGATTTAATATGTCATGCCTCATTTTAAGCAAGTTCTCAGCAGTATACACGTCAACTACATGCATGTATACAAATGTACATATGTACATACAACACAAGCACACATTCTCTTATGTAAGCCCCATGAAGGCAGGGGCCACAACGTTCTTACATATTACCAATACCTTACACAGCAGTTGATACTGTAGGTGCTCAATATTTATTGTATGAATGAGAAAAATGGGTGAAAAAGCACAAACACATAGAAAAGCATAGATCTAGAGCAATACATATAACTCAATTTTAAAGTACTAACTTAGAGCAGATTATTAAATAGTAATAATAAATAACATATGGATTGATTTTCACGTGTAAGCTGTCATGAATAGTGCTTTTCTACACTTTTAATTTATTCAATACTGTCTTGGGTTCTGCACAGAATCAAAGGTTTATCCCCCTTCCGGGTTAGACCACAAAGGTCTTAAATGTTTTTAATCTCAGAAATTTTAGGACATCAAGAATATCTGTCAAAGATTATATGTGACTTTAGATTAGTACTGGAAGATAACAGCGATCAATAAATGCCAGCAATTTGTGTGTATGTGTATAGTAGTAGTAGCAGCAGTAGTAGTGCTAAATCTGAGCTTGCCTTCACCCCTCTATCTGAAGTTAAAAGCTTTAAGCAAGTTTGAGCAAGTAAGCTGGTATGGTTGCCTCAAATTTTTGGCCATTTACTCAGGAAATTGATAGAGGTGTCCTGGTCATTTTTTAAAATCTTTGAGGCTTGGAGAGCAGAGGTAGCTTTTAATGATTAAATTTACTCAAAGCCCACTGGGGTTCAATCCCACTAGTCCTTGCTGAGCAAAAGTCCATGTCTTGTCATCTTAGTAATAGACCCTAACAGAAGAGACACGCCTCCCAAATAGATTAAACAGAGATGAAGAGAGAGACACTGAAAATAGACATGGCATTTGCATGTTATTTATCCTTCCCTGAAACATTCTTACTCTGGCCAACACGAAGTTTCTTTACATTGAAGAAAGTAGTGGTTCTTCCTTGTTTAAGAAAGATTATTAATATGTTAATATCCTGTAGTCTCCACAACAAGGAAAAATGAATAGAAAACAATTGATGGTTCAAGCTTTCATTAAAGACAGGAGGAATAGTCCTCCAAATGCTTTAATAATCCACATGCAACAACCCTGTGAGGTAAATACTATTGTCATCCCCAGGTAAAGAAGCTGAGATTGAGATCTCAAATCTAGCCAAATGGTGAAACCAGTGTAGATTTTCTGACTCCAGAGCCCCTGATCCCAGATACCATGTGGTCATTTCGCCTTACACTGAGGCCAAATGGGAAAGAAACATTGGCTGAATTCATTTCTGTGGAGTCCTTCATGTTTCTCAAGTACTCCCCCAGCATGTATTATACTTGGTTAGCTCTCTGCATGGCCTTTCATATTCACAATGAGATCTGGCCAGGAGCATGAGATAAGGGCCAAGCTCTGCAGAACCATCCAGCTGCTGTGTGCCCTGATAACTCTCTGAGCTCTTCTCAGGAGAAAATAAGAATGTCTGAGCTTATTTCCCCTTCATTCCCTGTGTTTCAGGATCCTAGCAATCAACCTATTAATATCCTCAATAATATCCTTTAGCTTGTCATTTAACAGCAAGTAACTCATTCACTGTCTGTCTCTACCTGGTTTGGCCACTTACTAACTGTAACTTTGGATAAATTGCTTAAACCCTCTAAGCCTCATCTGCAAAATAGATCTATAAGAGTACATACTTTACGGAGTTGTAAGAATTTAGAGGGAGAATTTGTTTAAAACACTTAGTAGCAAATAGAAACCGTTCAATAAGCGCAATGCATTATTATTAGCTTTTAACTACAGGAGAGTTCTTTTCCCATCTGTTCTAGTCCTTCTCATGTTCCTTTCACATCAGGAAGTGGGGGCTCAATGTAACAGCACACAAGCCTGACCTCAAACTTTAGTTCTCATAAATTGATTCTAGGATTCTCTACGAAAGAAAGTACATATCCATGATTCTCAAATTGCATTTTGAAACAGCCAAGATTCTTGAATATTAGATTTACTCGATTTACACCCCCAGTCATGTGGTAGATTGTAAAATTACTGCAAATTCTTCATCTTTCCACATCCATGCCACTGGAATGTGACTTCAGATCTTCCCACTACTGGGATCCAAGTTTGCGGTGAGACTTGCTTTGGCCAATGGAATGTTAGCAATCATAAATCAAGCAGAAACTTGAAAAGCTCTTGCACATTTGGGCTTTTCCATTACTTGCTGCTTTGGGAACTCTGCAATCACCACCATAATAAGAAGCCTGGGCTAGTCCCCAAAACGACAAGAAACATGTGCCATAGTCACCCTTATCACTCCACCCAAAGCCTGCCAACCACCTGACATGAGTGAAGTCATTCTAGATAATCCTTCTGGCAGCTTATCTGCATACTGACCACACATACACGTGAGAATCCAGCAGAAGTCAACTGAGCCAGCCCAGACAAGGAAAAATAATCACCCAAACCATAAGCTAAATAAGTGTTTGCTGTTTGACCATTAATTGAGTGGCTTGCTATGAAAAAAATTCTTAACTGATATAGATATTGGTAACCAAGGATCAGGGGCTACTATAACAAATATGTTAAAAAAACATGACATCATCTTTGGGACCAGGCAGGAGGCAGAAGGTAGAAAAGTAACAAAGAAACTATTACTAATGTCAGGGAAAGCAATGAGAAACTATTAGTGAAGGCTGGAAAAGCAGTGAGGAAACTACTGTGACAGGCTGGAAATATGGTAACCTTTATTATATGTAGTGAGACAATTAGCACAACAGTCACCTGAAATAACTTGGAAGGTAAAAAATGTATTAATTAAATGTTGGATTTGACTAAGTAACATCCCAGAGAGAATACTAAAGGTAACAGTTTGGTACTCCTGGCCACATTTTATAAGGTATAAGAAGAGAGAGATTACCTAGTGAAGGAGCCTAGAGATGAGTTTGCAAAGAAAATTTGGGGAAAATATAGAGGGATCAGGACTTGCTACACAGGAATTCCTTTCTTTCTTTTTTTTTTAATCCCTAGTGTTGGCCAGTAAAACTTTTTCATGTAAAACATGGTTTGAGGGTAAAAAACAAATCATTCATGTGACTATAACAGCCTTGATAAGACTCAAATACTTAAGGCATGACTAATGATCATCTCAATCAATTAGACAAAAGTTTTCTAAAAATCTTAAAAGCATGGTCTCAGAGAAGCTTAATCCAAAAATAGCAGTAAATAAATAAATAAATAAATAAATAAATATCTGTAAAATAATTGTGGGTGTAACTTTTTTTTCCAAATTAATTGCATTAAATCTAATACAGGGGCTTCCCTGGTGGCGCAGTGGTTGAGAATCTACCTGCTAATGCAGGGGACACGGGTTCGCGCCCTGGTCTGGGAAGATCCCACATGCCACGGAGCAACTAGGCCCGTGAGCCACAACTACTGAGCCTGCGCGTCTGGAGCCTGTGCTCCGCAGCAAAGAGAGGCCGCGGTAGTGCGAGGCCCGCGCACCGCGATGAAGAGTAGCCCCCGCTTGCCGCAACTACAGGAAGCCCTAGCACAGAAGCGAAGACCCAACATAGTAATCAATCAATCAATAAATAAATCTTTAAAAAAAAAAAAAATCTAATACATAGAAAACTCAAAAAGTGATTAAGGGACTTGTACGGGTAAAAGAACTACTAATTTCAATTAAAATAAAATAGTGGTGAAATTGTAGAAACGACTTCTGATGCCTCAACTTTCTTCTAACAGGAAGCAGTTTGAGGAAGATAATCAGCTTTGAATACAGCCATTCTTTTAAATGCAAAAGGGAAGATATTTTCAGCCAAGGACCCACTTCCATTAAGCGGTAGAGTACAGTAAACTAGGGAGCAGCTTTCGGGGAATACTACTATACCTTAATCACGGACATTTTCTCACTCCAGAATAGGAAGAACTGGCAACATTTCCCCTTCAAGATTTCAAAATTGTTATGGACCAGTGACAGTGATGTGCCTCTTGCTGGAGTGGAAGCATCTATTGGAATCATCCTACCCCTTATCACCATTGTATATTGACTTTGTAAGGAAAATAACTTTTCCTTTTGTTTCATTAGATTCTGGATCACCAAGAGTCACCTCTGAGCCACATCCAGATTTGCACATGAGACAAATCACAGAACCCTGGACTCAAACTTTAATGCTATAATTAGATGAGAGTTCTGACATCCTGGGATGAAGGTGAAGACATGTAGGAGAGATATGAATATATGTGATCATAGGACACACTGTGGTAGAATATAAAGTTGGCCACAGATTTTTTTCTGTCCTTGTACCCACAGCTCTGCAACATGACTTTGAAGGTCCATCAAGACATAGAATCTATTTCTTGAATCTGGGTTGGGATTGTAATTCATCTTGCCTAATGTAACATCAGCAAACATGAAGCAAGCAGAGGCCTAAACAATGCTTGCACACTGGGGATTGCCCTCTTTTGCTGCTTTTGGAAATTTGCAACTATTAACATGTAAGGAAGCTCAGGTTGTCACCCTAATTAACAGCCCTACCAAGTATCATACATGTGAGGCCAACCTCACTATCTTATCTGGTGAGTTCACCTTACATTTGGAAAGTAAAACTTGGCATACATCATTCATTTCTTAGCATCTTCCCCTTGGGAGCAGGTTGCCCACAGAGATCAATAGTTCTAATCTGCTCTTTTCATGCATAAATCTTATACAGGAGTGGGGCGCTCCATGCCAGAAAGGCAGCCATGATACAGCATTGACCTGGCCTGCACCTGTGTCTGCCTGAAAGTCACACTTTCCCAAAGAGTTAAGCTATGTCCCTTTTCCAACCAAATCTTTATGGTAGTAAGAGTGTAACAAAGGTGACATTTTGGTGCCCATCTGCCTTATTCCTTTGTCTTATGATTCAGTCGGGTCATAACCCATAAGAGGAAGACCAGTATTATTTATTTTGCCTCTCATAGATCCCAACAATGAAATGATGCTGCATTTTCCTCTTCTACACATGCAATTAAGGTTCAAGACAATTTCATTCATCTCTGGAAAAACACAGGAAGAACTTTGATGATTTTTACAAGTCTGACACTTGAATATATTTGTCTAAACAAAAACATTTACTACTGTACAATGGTAGAAGTCAAAGCAGGATTCCTCTCATGCAAATGATTGTTTTGGCTTTTGGATACCCCTTCGAAGGAATCAACACATAGCGAACCTGGAATTCTGTTTCACAGAAGATGAGAATATATACCAATTTCTCTTACTCAGCAGTTCTGAGGGGTGATTACATTGCCCATTTTTATTTTTTCCTATCCAGTACAACAGTCTGGTTCAACAAGGCCACGGCCTCTTGCTCATTGGTTATAACTACATGTGTTATGCAATCACTTCTCCACTTGCTGACAAGAGCAAGGAAGTCAATTGGAGTTATCACTTTCACAGATTGCAAACAAAACAAAGATGAGAAAAGCAGGTGAAGAAATCAAGTTTGATCAACCATTGGCTGAATAGTGTTATAGGTGGCTGGAAGATAGCAAGCAGATGTATTATCAGTTAGAAGGCAGCCACGTGTGGTTCTTGGCCCCTGCTCATTCTCAGTACCCATAACCATGTCTAGCAGATGGTGTGTCTACTGAGGACAAAAGAAAGGGAGGGTGGGATTATTCACATGATTTATGCTAGATCCTGGTCTTATCTTGGTTAGCAGTATCCTATCTTTTTCCTTAGAATCGAGATCTAACTGCAGATTTTTCCATGTCTGTGGTAAGTATTCATCAAAAAGACAAAGATAGTAACACATCAGTAATATTCAGTGATGTAATAGCTATCATAACCTGCTTTACAGTTTCTTAAACTTCCCAGAAATCAGTTTTATTCCATGGAAGTAAAAAAGAAAGAATCAGGAATATTTCCCACATACTTATCTTTTCAGACATACCTAAAAGGAAACCAAAAAAAAAAAAGATCACTTGACATTTCAGAGAAAACTCTAAGCTAAAGAGTCCACTGCTTTACGCGCAGACAATTCTTAGGTAACTGAGAGGCACTGAGTGTCAGAACCCTTGCCGGCCTGGCCTCCTGCTTTACTGGCACTCCTGTCTGTCTGGCTGGCTATGCTGACAGTGTAAATCAAGGGATTATCAGATTGACCACATGCCCTAGTCTTTTGTTTCTTTGTTTTTGTTTTGTTTGGGGAGGGAGAGAGGAAAGTTGACTGGAGCCCCAGAGATCTATGAAAAAAAAAAAAAAAAAAGACAGAAAAGGAGGAGGGGAGAGAAATGTGCAGTGATAAGTGCTTTCTGTTGTAAAAGTTGACAGAAAATAAGAGTTTGATTCTGGCAGAAACAAACTGGCAATGTGGGTCAAGGATTAACCCACAGGGATGCCGGGATAACATCTCCTGAGACATGTCTCTAAATTACATCAAAAACTTCTATGAAGGATGTGTAAGTATTATACAAGCAGCAGCAACAATTGTATGAGCCCTATCTGTTATTCTAACCTGATCTGCATGAGTGCTGAAGAATAAGGTCCTCTACATGTATGGAGAATAATATAAATATCAACCATTTACTTCAAAATATTCTGAATTTAAATAACTGTCACTAGAATAATTCAGGACGTACTTTTAGCTGTTGGTGCTTTAAAGCTGATCGCTCTCTCAATTTGACAATTGAGAAGAGAAGCTGTAATGACAACTAAATAAACATTATTTGCTTATTAAGATAGTGTGTATACTAATGAATTTAATGTTGGATTTATTATCCAATTTTTTAAAAAGGTACTAGATATACTAAGATTACCTTGATTTTATTGCAAAAGGATTACAGGGGTAAGGGATATTAATTAAATTCAAAGCTTTTTACAAGTTTCCAAAATTATTTACGTCATTAGCAACAAGTCCCTATTTGACTGTTGCACTTCATATTTTCAAAGTGAAAAGGGTAAGAAATCTCAAAATGCAGGATTTGAATTGGGCTTGATGATCTCTAAGTTTCTGTCTTTCTTCGAAACTTCATGAATCTTAAATTTTTTTAAATGTGATAATGAAAACATCCTTTAAAATATCCCCCTTTAATGTTTGTTTTCAAAAGTTTTTTTTTTCTCCTAAAACTGTAACAGATGAAGCCTCCCACCGTGATCGGTCAATTCCACACCCTTTTCTTTGGATCGGTCCGAATGTTCTTCCTCGGGGTGTTAGGCTTTGCAGTCTATGGGAATGAGGCTTTGCACTTCAGTTGTGATCCAGACAAGAGAGAAATAAACCTCATCTGTTACAATCAGTTCAGGCCAATCACTCCACAAGTAAGTGTTTCTGTGTGCACAAATGTAAACCTTACTCTACACCAGATAAAATTGTTTTCTTTTAAATGTAAAATAATGTCATAATAAGATGAAGAATATTCTAACAGGTATTATTTCTAGAATAATTACCTTTTTTACATATTAGCTGTATATTTCAGGTAAATTAATTGGAGTTGGTCAAGAGTTTCTTCCAAGTCCAGCATTCTATTATCTATTGATGTTAGAATTATACTCCAGGCTTGTAATTAGAAAATGGAAATTGAGTAGATACTGAAATAATATATTTCATCATTATTAGTAATTGGTAGGTGATGACAGTAAAATATGACTACTTTTTCACAATTACTAAGTGTTTAAAGTTTTAAACTCTAAACATCTTGGTAATTAAATGAGATTATGTCCAGCATTACCACCTTCATTATATTATTTTTATCCTCATAAGACTTACAAAACTTAGAATTTTTAAATTAGCCTCTATTGAGGGTCAGTGAATTTTTTGTGTGTGTGTGTGTATTTTTTCATTACGTGTTGATTGATTTGACTAAGATATTTCTGACATACTTTAGGTGTTCTGGGCATTACAACTAGTGATCGTCCTGGTTCCTGGAGCTATTTTTCATCTTTATGCTGCATGTAAAAGCATCAATCAAGAATGCATTCTTCAAAAGCCCATCTACACTGTGATTTATATCCTCTCTGTTTTATTAAGAATTAGTCTAGAAGCGGTAGCATTTTGGCTTCAGATTCACCTCTTTGGTTTCCAAGTAAAACCTCTCTACCTATGTGATGCTGTGTCTCTCGGGAAAAAATTTACTACTATAAAATGCATGGTGCCAGAACACTTTGAGAAGACCATTTTTCTCATTGCAATGTATACATTTACTGTAATTACAATAGTCTTATGTGTTGCTGAGATTTTTGAGATAATATTTAGAAGATTATGCGTTCTAATTAGGCAACGACCAAAAGGTTGATTACCTACTGTCATGCCAAAATTATTTATCAACCATTTTTATTTAGTTTTATCTCATTCAGTGAGTATCTCAATTTCAAACATAAATATCTGTTTTTCAAACTAACCTCAGTGTGTCTAAAATTTATGTCTAGTATAAAATACAATACTCAGTTCTAAGGCAGAGATTCTTGAACAAAACTTTTGTTCCATTTTAATTTTGTCACACATTAGGAAATATACATGGAACTAATGTTAACTCATTTTTAAATAGTACTTTTACAGAGTTCTTTCATACACAACATCTTAATCAATCACAGTATTTTATGGCCAGAGAAACTTTTATTAACTCTTTTACACAGAGTAGAAAAATGAGGCTCAGGGAGATTAATATATGCAATCCTAGGATTCAGCTTTCCTAACTATAAAGCCATTTCCCTTTCCACTTAACTATGCAGCATAAACTTTGAGGATGTAATTATTGTTGTATTCATGTAAAATATAACTTATTTAAGTGCAAAAGTTGTCAATTAATTATTAAAAGAGTTATTCTATAATTTGATGACTAACTTGAAGAAATGGAGCACTTACATTTTTAATATTATACTTATACCGTTTTCTTGGAATTTTTAATATTAAATGGTATGGTAATATGGCCACCAAATAAATAAAAAATGCTATGGAAAATACTGTGCATGGTTTCCTTGTTGCTTGTTGGAAAAAAAAACCCTCTGTGCTCATAGATATCCTACAACTACAGTTTCTATATTCAAGATTATTGAAATAGTAAGTTATATTTATATTAAGCTAGACTTCCTAAATAGCTATGAAATGATTTCAAACGCAATTTTTTAAACTTTTTATTTTATAAAGGAGTATAGCCGATTAACAATGTTGTGATAGTTTCAGGTGTACAGCAAAGCGACTCAGCCATACATATACATGTGTCCATTCTCCCCCAGACTCCCCTCCCATCCAGGCTGCCACATAACATTGTCAAAGGTAATTTTATATTAATTCAGTGCATTTCTTTTTATCTGCCTGTCTTACCAAGAATCACGTCCATACGATATCATTTAAAAACTTTATGTAGGGCTGCCTTATACTGGTGCTTTATTAGGGAAATAAGTATAGTCAGTCAAAAACTGAGGTTTTCCATTTTTTTCTTAAGCATTATTCAACCTATGGTTGATACCATGAATTTCTACATTAATTTTTAAATCGTTGAGGCTTTCTCCACAGAAAAGCACAAGAAAAAATCCAATTTACCTTCATTCAACAAATAGCTGCATAGTATCGATTATTAAACACGTACCACATTACAAGTTCAAATACAAAGATAAACAAGATGTAGTACCTTTATAAGATCATATTCTAGTGAGGGGCACAGTGGCATGACAAGAGGCTGGGGGCTGTTGGAAATAGCCCCCTCTGAAGGGAAAGACTATTTGCTCATTGTTTTTGTTTAGAATCACTGGCCCTTAGTGATAATAAACAGCAACAATGTCTAGTATGTTTTATTCTTATTTTTAAATTATCTGTAGATAATATACCCCTTATTGCCTGTACCTAGGGTGGACTGCTCCGACCAATTCTCCCACAAACACACACATCTTCAATATGGGTCATATTTTCCTGCATCTTTAGAAGGCATGTAATTTTTTATTGGATACCAGACATTGTGTGTTTTACCTTGTCGGATGCTGAATATTTTTGTCTTCTCATAAATAATTCTTAAATTTTATCGTGGGGCACAGTTAAATTACTTGGAAACAGTTGATCCTTTGTACTTCCTTTTAAGCTTTGTTAGATGGGACCAGTGTAGCCCTTACTGAAAGGCTAATTTTGCCTCGTTACTAAGGCAAAACCTTTCTGAGTGCTCTATGAGATGCCTCTTTGGTGCTTTGGAAATGTTATCTTTCCACCATTCTCAAATTCTTGAATTCCTTCCTCAAGCTGATTGACTCATTGTCTTAGCCCATTTGGGCTGCTATTACAAAATACCTAGACTGGATAGTTTATAAACAAAAGAAATTTATTTCTCATAGTTCTGGAGGATGGAAGTCTGAGATCAAGGTGCTGCATGTTCAGGTTCTGATGAGAGCCGTCTTCTGTGCTACAGACTTGTCATTGTATCCTCACATGGTGGAAAGAAGGCCAGAGAGCTCCCTAGGGTTCCTTTTATAAGGACACTAATCCCATTCATGAGGGCTCCCTCCCCATGACCTACTTACTTCCCAAAGGTCCCACCTTCTAATACCATCACATTGGAGGTTAAGATTTCCAAAATATGAATTTTGGGGGGACACAACATTCGGCCCATTGCACTCATGGTTACAACAAAAATTGCTGTAGCTACAGGAAGCAGGTTTTTGCTGTGCCCAGGGAAAGAAGGGAGAAGGGGCAAAATGACATTCTTCTTGTTTGCCTCTCAGGATTTTTCTAAGGGAAGATCATTGTTTAAAAAAACCAACAGACTTCCCTTTAATATCATTGCCCACGCACAGGCAAACAATTTGATTTATTCTTATTCTGATTCATCCTAGGACATTGTCAAAGTATGCTCCTATTTAAGAGGATTTCTACCTTAGCTGTTGGAAAAAGTAACTATTCTCAGTTCTGTGCAAATCTTGGGTATTGTTCCTTTTAATCCTTTCAGGTAGCTCTTTTTCTGCAAAGATGTTTAAAGATGTTACACTGATCAGGACTCAGTCGAAGACCCTTTACAGATCTCTGGAGCTCTCATGCTTTGTAGCTTCTCCCTCTAAGGTAGTCTGTCCTATGAAAACTAGCCTCTTTAGCCCTGGACTCTCTCTCCTCAACTCACAAGGAGGAAGGATAGCATTTCTAAGCCACTAGAGGAACCCTGGTCACCTCTGCTTCTTTTAAGTAAACAGTCCATATTGTTATGTGTAAAGATACAGATCCTGTGAGAGTTGGTTTGGACAGTCTTTTCAATTCCTTAATGATCTATACTATTCTATGATTTCATTTTGTTAGTAACTATATCAGGATTGTTAGCACACAGCTATATACTCCTGGATAATAAATGCTACATAAAAATATAGCATTTATAAAATATAAGATATTTAAATATATGTAATATAGTTTAAAATATAAAAACTGATTTTTCTAACTAAACTGCAAATGTAGCAAAAATTAATAAGAATGTCAAAGCTAAACAAATAACTAACCACTTGAAAATATATTTAAACTTATTCCATAAAAAGTTGTTGGGTCAAATAAGGTAATTCAAACTGAAGTTTTTCAGTTTGTTTATAAATGAACAACAGTCAGAATATTACATATTAAAACCTATAAGATATTGCCAAAATTGCAGTGCATGGCCAATTGACAGTGGAAAATACATTTCTTTTTAAAAAATAAACAATAAATGTAATTCAAACAGCAAATGTGAGAACTTCAAAATAAAACTAAGGAAAAGAAAAATAATTTAATAAGGATAAAGAGAGAAAGTAATAAATTAGAAAACAAACAGCATACTATGGATAAATCCAAAATTGTTCTTGAAAAAACTATAAGTGTGGCATATCAAATCAAGTGTGGAAGTATATCCTTATAAGATTTTATAATATATATGAAGTTATATATTATCACTTGAAGTACACTGTGATAATTTAAAGATGTATACTATTAAATACAAGACAACCAGAAAAACAAAACAACAAAATTTTAGCTACTAAACCAACAAAGGAAATTAAAACATTCAATTAATCCAAAAGATGACCAAAAAGACAAAAAGGGAAAAAACCAGATGGGACAAATTGAAAACAATAACAAGGTAGTAGAACTAAACTTAAAAATATCAACAGTTACAATAAATATAAAGAACTTAGCACTCCAAACTAAAACAGGGATTTCTGACTGCATTTTTTAAAAAAATCCAGATCAAATTATTAACAAGACCCCACTTTAAATATTTAAATATTTAAATATTTAATATTTAAAATTTTAAATATTTTTACAAATAAATAATAATAAAAGTGGAAAAAGATATATCATGCAAACAGTAAGCATCAGAGAGCTGAATTAGCTGTATTAATATGAGAAAACTCAAGCAGATTTCAGGGCAAGGAATAATGACAGGGATAAAAGAGACATTTCATAATGATTAAAGTATAATTTCATTCGGAAGCATAACAGTTATAAATGTGTATGCCACCAGTGCCAAAATAGAAGAAGCAAAGCCTGCTAGAACTGAAAAGAGAAATAAATCCAATTATAATTAAAGATTTCAACATTCCTCATCAGTAATCAATTGACAAAGTAAAACATCAGGAAGGAAACAGAACACTTAAACATTACCAATAAGCAACTTGAACTAATTGATATTTAGAGAACACTCTTACCAGACAACAGCAGAATATACATTTTTTTCAAGTGCAAGTGTAACATTCACCAAGAAAGTTCATTTTCTGGGTCATGATAAAGTCTCAATGACTTTGTTTAATTCACAATAGAATTAAACTAGAAATTAATAAAAATAAGATATCTGAAATATGCCCAAATATTTGAGAAACTAACAATACATTTTTATTAACCCATTGATCAAAGAAGAAATTACATGGAAAATTTTAAACTACTTTAAACACAATTTATCAAAATTTGTGGAAAGCAATTAAAACAGTTCTCGACAGCATTTTAAAAGTTCTATATATTATGTTAGAAAAAAAGAATTTTTAGCTTCCACCTCAAGAAATTATTTTTAAAAACAGTTTAAATACAACTTACATAGTAGGGAAATAAAAATAAGAGCACGAAACATTGAAATAGAAAACTGAAAGACAATAGAAAAATCAATGAAAGGAAAAGCTGGTCTTTGAAAAGATTAGTAAAACTGACCAATTTCTAGCTAGACAGATTGAGATAATAAAAGAGAAAATGAAAATTACTCATATCATAAATGAAAAAAGAAAGAAACATCACAACAGAACATTTAAATGATTATAAGGAAACGCCATGAACGATATTACGCCAATAAGTTTGATAGTTAGATGAAATGGAAAAATTCCTTGAAAGACACATATTACTAAAAACTGACTCAACAATAAACAGAAAATATGAATATCTCTATACCTATTAAAGAAATTGAATTTAAAATCAGAAGCTTTCCCAGAAAAAAAACATCAGGCCCAGATAGCTTCATTGGTGAATTCCTTCAAATGTTTAAGAAATAATACTCCACAACCTCTTGTAGGAACTAGGAGGGACTATTTGCCATGTCATTTAACGAAGCCAGCATAACCTTGATATAAAAAATTCTTAGCAAAAATAGTCTAGCATATGTAATACAGCAATATATATAAAGATAATACATCATGTTCAAGTGGGGTTTATCCCAGGAATGAAAAGTTTTTTTAACAGTCAAAAACCAATTAATGTAATTCAACTAGATTAATGGAATAAAGGGAAAAAAATCACCTAGTCATCCTAATAGATGTGGATAAAAGCATTTGATTACATAACACCCATTTATAATGAAACAAACAAACAAAAACCCAAATCTCTCACTGTAAAATGGAACTAGCTAAACTTGATAAAAAGCATCTGGAAATATCCTATTTAATAGTGGAAGAATGAATAATTTCCCGTATAATTGGGAAAAAAGGTTTAACTTTTGTTTAACATTGAACTGAAGGCCAATAAGACTAAACAAAACAAAAATTACGTATATATTTAATATATACTTATTCAATAAATGCAGTAAGACAAAAAATAGAAGATATACAGATTAGAAATGAAGAAATATCATCTTTAGTCACAGACCTAATCATGTAAATAAAAAGTTCTAAAGGATGTGCTAAAAGTTACTAGAATTTGTAATTAAGTTATCAAGATTAAAATTTCTGTAGAGCAATAAAAAATGAAATTTAAATTTAAAAATAAGATTTACAATAATATTCATTAAGTATGAAACAGGTAGAGATAAATTTTACAACAGATGTGCTAAACCTGTACAGTGAAAACTACAAAATGGTATTGAGAGAAATTAAAGATGTTAGGGCTTCCCTGGTGGCTCAGTGATTAAGAATCACCTGCCAATTCAGGGGACACGGGTTCGAGCCCTGGTCCGGGAAGATCCCACATGCCGCGGAGCAACTAAGCCTGTGTGCCACAACTACTGAGCCTGCGCTCTACAGCCCGTGAGCCACAGCTACTGAAGCCCGCGCGCCTAGAGCCCATGCTCCGCAACAAGAGAAGCCACCGCAATGAGAGGCCCATGCACCGCAACGAAGAGTAGCCCCCGCTCGCCGCAAATAGAGAAAAACCCACACACAGCAATGAAGACCCAAAGCAGCCAAAAATAAATTAAATAAAATAAATAAATTTATTTTTAAAAAAAGAAATTAAAGATATTTTAAATAAGTGGAACAATAAACCAAGTTCATGGTTTAGAGGCCTTAATCTTTTATAACTTTGGTCACTCCAAATTAATGTGTAGATCCAATACAATTCCAGTCAAAATCCCAGAAAGCTTTTGTAGAAATTCATAAGCTGCTTTTAAATTTTATATGGGATACAAAAGACCTAGAATAGCCAACATGATTTCAAAAAAGTAAAAGTAGACGACTTACATTATGTATTCTAAAAACTTACTACCAAGGTACAATAATCAAATCAGAGGAGGTTTGGAATGCAGATAGGCATGTTAATTATAGGAACAATAGAGACCAAAAATAGTTCAGCACATATATAGTTGCTGTTTTTTTTAATTCTCCAATTTAATTCAATGGTGCTGGAACAACCAGATATCCATGTTGAAAAAATAAACAGCAATTTTTTACCTCTACCCCTGTCTCAGCCATGGACGTGTAAATGGACCTGGCCAAGTCATTGGTCTTCTCTTTCAGTCTTCTGCTAGCAACTGTAGGGAGAAAAAAACAACTCTATTTTAGGGGATGCTAAACAATCAGAATGTGAGCCTCATATACTGGAAGACAAATTTCTACCGTAGAGGGTGTACCCAAAAGAGAGAGCTATAGGTATATACTACCCTTATTACATTGGTTGAGTCCTGTCGTTTCCCATCAAAGTATTGGTGACCACAATTAGAAAGTTTTGCTGTGAGAAGACCACGAGTACACTGCAGTCCAGGGAATAGTGCAGAACATTTAACTTTTCCCACCAAAACACCAGTCAGTTCTGGTCTCTCTCCCTTTTCTTCTTCCTGTGGTTGCTCCTATCCCCTATCTCTGCCCTCCCCTAACTTGCCAAGGTTCTAGCCCCAACCTGGAGGGTGATATCAGGTCCTTCAGCAACTGATCAGAGTTGAAAGGAAGAGAGTTAGGTCTTTCTTCATAGTAAAATATCAGCAAATTCTTAATTGTAAATCATCAACTGGAAAAATCAACTTCATGTTGTTAATATTTACTTTGTTTACACTCATAATTACTAGCTGTGACCTGGTGCAAGTTAAATAAATTCTATGTGTCTCATTTTTCTTACCTGTAAAATAATGAAAATGATAAACACCTTCTTTGCAGGGTTGTAGTAAAGATTAAATGAGTTGATTTAAAGTCACTAGAAACATGCCCGATACACAGTAGATGCTTGGCAAACTGCTAGCTAGTTATTATTGCTTTGTTGTGGCAGGGAAGAGTTGAAACAATTCATATTTGGTGAATGTAACTTCAATAGCAAGAAGTGTAGTTTCTGACCAAGGCAATCAGGCTAGAGGGTCTGACTTGAAGAGAGTGGAGAAGGCTTAAAACATCAGCCATGTACTGATGATTCACTAGGGCACTGGCCCTCAAACTTGAGTGTGCCATTAATATTCCCTAAAGACCTTTTAAAACTACTGATATTTAGGATCCAACTCAGAACAGTTAAATCCGTAAGCCTGGGCGGGGGTACCTAGACATGAGCTTTTAAAAAATTTCTGGGGTGGGGCTTCCCTGGTGGTGCAGTGGTTGAGAATCTGCCTGCCAATGCAGGGGACACGGTTTCGAGCCCTGGTCTGGGAGGATCCCACCCACATGCTTTGGAGCAACTGGGCCCGTGAGCCACAACTACTGAGCCTGCGCGTCTGGAGCCTGTGCTCCGCAACAAGAGAGGCCGCGACAGTGAGAGGCCCGCGCACCGCGATGAAGAGTGGCCCCCGCTCGCCGCAACTAGAGAAAGCCCTCGCACAGAAACGAAGACCCAACACAGCCAAAAATTAATTAATTAATTAAAAAAAAAAATTTCTGGGGTGAACTTTAAGGACAACCACAGTTGAGAATCAAGAACTAATAGGAAAGAATAAATGAGACATCATAAGGACAGAGAGATGATTCTGCTTTGCTTCATTAATTTCTCTACCAATCTAGCAACTTCTGACTGGATAGTGGGAATAGAGCAGGAGAAAGAAACCATACTATCTTTGTCTGTTCAGGCTGCTATAACAAAATGCCACAGACTGGGCAGGTTATAAACAACAGAAATCTGTTTCTCGCAGTTCTGAAAGCTGGATGGTCAAGTTCAGGTGCCAGCATGGTCAGGTTCTGGTGGGAGCCCTCTTCCAAGCTGAGGACTGCTGATTTCTCATTGTATCCGCAAATGGTGGAAGGGCAAGCTAGCTCTCTGGGGTCTCTTTTATAAGGGCATTAATCTCATTCATGAGGGCTCTGCCTGCATGACCTAATCATATGCCAAGGGCCCCACCTCCTAATATCATCACCTTGGGCATTCAGTTTCAACGTATGAATTTTGGGGAGACACAAATATTCAGTCCGTAGTACATACATTCTCAACTGGTAATGAATGTGTTGCTGAAATTGGGGAGAATACAGAACTCAAGTTTCTTGTAAAACAGGCAGCCTGCTGACTGAGGTGATGTACTCTGCAAAAAGGGATAGACAAAAATGTGGACTGGAGACAATACAGGGACACGGAGTAGGTTCTGCTGAGGTTGGGGGTGGGGATAGGGTGGAGTGTTGATTAGAAAATAGCAGGCAGAGGGGAATTTCAGAGCTTGAGATCTTGTTTCTTGGAGATGGTGTGATTCCAAGGAAAACCAGTTTTAAGATGAACTCTCAAAACTGGGGACTGAGATAAAATAAAGAAATAAAGATTAAGGTTACTGGAGGAGGTAAATAAAGTGTAAAGTCCTGATAGTATGGGCTGGAGAGGAGAGAAAAAGAACTGATGATGTCACTGATGGTAGAAGGAAAAGTTGATGCCTACCTACAATGGTATGAGTCGGCAGCATTGAGCAAGAGCTACTACCTGAACGCCTTATCTGTGCATTGACAAGATAGTAACTGTCAAATGACTGCAAATCGCTCATTACTCTCCAGAAACAAACGATCTACAAATTATGCATTCACTAGTGTATACGCTCTCCAGCTCAGAACAAAAGCTCAATTTTCTTTAAGCTTAATGTGTTAGTGTTTATGTTGAAAAAGTATCTGGTTATTTTATCCAATGTGCCCATACAGAAGAGTGTAATTTAAAATTGAAACACATCATCTCTCATCTTACGCAAGAATTGAACTTAAAGTTTCTAAAATTAGAAAAGCTTCTGTGGACGCTATTAATATAATCTGAGGTACTGGAAACGACAATTCCTGAAGGATGCCAAAGGCAATTCATGTCTTTACCTTTTCTCCCAATCAGCAAACATTATTTTCTTTTTGTTTTTCCCTTTCTACCCATCCTTCAGCCACAAAAGGGGGGTCGAGGCTGGAAACAGAAGAGAAATAAAACAAAATCTCTTCTCCCTCCGGCCAGCGGCCAGCAGGGAGCGCTGGTGCCATAGGCGGTATCACCGCCAAGCTGCTCCACCTCCTCTCGGCTCTATAACTGCTACGAGCCAGGAGCACTGAGGTTGTCCCTGCTGCGAACCCGTAGTTGCCTCGGTGTCGCTGAGCAACGGGAAAATGGGCGGGATTTGCTTGCGCGTTAGTGCGCGCACCCTCCCAGACGGAAGCGGAAGTGTCGGTGGCCGGCGAGTAAGAAGGGCTTATTCCTGGAGTGGACATGGCGGCGCTTGCTCCGCTGCCCCCGCTGCCCCCGCTGCCCCCACAGTTTAAGAGCATACAGCATCATCTGAGGACGGCTCAGGAGCATGACAAGCGGGACCCTGTGGTGGCCTATTACTGTGAGTCTTTCCGAGTCGCCGCGGTCCTACTTACCCTGCGGGGCCCACACACCGCCCCCTGGTTCTTAAGGCAGGCCCCGCTCCCCTAGCTTTAGATCTGAGCTTTGACCTCTGACCCGCCCTGGGAATCCCTTGGGGCCCCTCCCTCCTCAGGGATCTCCACCTTCTCTCCGCCCCCTCGAAGGCCCCAGAAAGGCAAAACTTCAAAAGCACCATGGTGTCCACGACCTATCCAGTCTTGTGCTTAAATATTTTTAAACAGAATACTTGGGCTCATGAGCTCTGGAACACACTGTTCTAAGGTTTTTTTATTCTGCATGTACAAGAGCCTCCTATCGCCGCCAGGGAATCCTGATAATAACCTGGGTAGTTAAGTAATTGAGTTGGAGCTAAAACGAAGGTAAGTGTCCCAAAGACAGTAGTGATGTGGACAAAAGGAAGATTGACTAGTTGAAACTGTAGTAATAAGTGCAGGTGAATTAGGGCAACATGCAAGCCCATTCAAAAATTCATCAATGGAGAGGAGCTGCTACAAAACAAGCACTTGGATTTGTCCATTCCCCCTTCTGCATTCAAACTACCCTGTTCCACTAATGAGAATTCATAGTCTTGATTTTGAATAATACCTGGGGTTGAGACATCTGGTAGCAATAGTCTCACTTTGGTTGACTGTGATGCTTATAATCTACAGGTGATGAAAAACACAGATTAAATTTGTTGACACTTTTTCCTTCGCAGTGAAGAGAGTAGGTCCGGTGAACTTTATTTCATATTCCATACTCTAACGTTACTGCAAATAAAACACGTGGCTAAGCAACTATAAAGCTTCTGAAAAGGATTTTTAGCCTTTTGAAGCTCAATATAATGTGTCCTCTATTGTGGACGTTATGAGATTAGCTAAAATATGGTCCACTGTCATCCCTGCCATACTCCAGGTGACCCCATTTTCATTTCTCAAATTGCAAGGCCCTTTCAGACCTCCACGTTCTTCACTGTCTTGGACCGTCTTCCTTTCTTCTCCACTTGGCAGACTCCTTATGATTCAGGGTCTAACTCAAATGTCACCACTTCTGTGGGCAGTAAGTTGATTACTCTCAAGGCTTTACCTCAGCTTGTTCAAATCGTAGCAGCATTTTTCCATTATACTTGTTTTTGAGGTTCCTCAAGTAGGGACCATTAGTCTTTCATTCAGCTTGTATTTATTGAGATTCTATCTATATGAGCATTACCAGGCACTGTGACTACAGTTCCTGCATTCATGGAACGTACATACTATGGGGTGGGGAGATGAAGCAATAAAATGAGTATATTATGTAGAATATTAGAAGGTTACAAAGAAAAATAAAGCAGGGAAAGTATAGGGAGTACCAGGAGTAGGGTGGTAGGAAGTGAGGAAGGGATTTCATTTTTAGACTGGTCAGGGAGAGCTTCATTGGGTTCACGTCTGAGCAAGACTTGAAAGGAGTGAAAGGCAGGCTTTGCATCACCGGGGAAAGAGTACTCTCCATAGAGGGGGTAACAAGCACAAGTCTTGCTTGAAGGAGGATCAAGGTGACCATTGTAACTGGAGTGATAGAGCAAGGAGAAAAACGATGTGATTAAAGTCAAAGAGGTTATCTCTTATAACAATGAAATAGGAACCCTTGATTCTGTGTAAAACTAATCCCTGTTTATGGGTTCTGTATTATATACCTTTGTGACTGCCCAGAGACCCTTTATTTCCCATGTCATTATCTTCCCTCTTTTGCTATTTCTTTCTAAACTTGCCCCAGTTTCCTTTATTTAAAAAATAAAAGGAGCTCCCACTGTGACATTCCCCTAAAGTTGCAGTCCTGTCTGCCCAGCCTCAAAGGTAAGCTTGAAATAATTGTCTGTAGTTGTCTTTACATCCTTATCTCATAGAACTTTTTCAGCCCATTGCAGTCTGGTTTTCATGCTCATTATTTCACTGTAATTGCTCTCAGCAGGGTCATGAACAAACATTTTTATTGCTAAATCCAGGTGACACTTAAAAAATATTTTTGTTATGAAACATATGCATGTTAAAGAACATATATAATCTATATAAGGAACAGTAAAATGAATGCTAATGTACTCACTATATTTGCTGCTATTAGACTTAAATGTTTGCTGATCTGACGAGTGTGAAATGATGTCTCATTCGAGTGAAATTTGCAATTCACTGAGCCTTAATAAAGTTAAGCATCTTTTCACTCGATTTATGAAATCCTTTGATGTGCAAAAGTTCTTAATTTAAAAATATGGCCAGTTTATTAATCTCTTCCTTATGGTTCATGTTCTGATTTTCTAGGCCTTGATTTCTTTTTGTATACCTTATTTGGGACTTTGGCTTCCTGAGTTTGTAGGTTGGTGTCTTTCATTAAATTTAGAAAATTTTCTACTATCATCTGTTCAAGTACTGCTTGTCTGCTATCTCTATTCTCTCCTGCAGTTTTAATTAGGTATGTGTTGCATTTTTCTCCTTTAGCTTCTTTGTCCCTTAATGCTTTCATAGTTTGTATCCATTTTCTTTCTGTGCTACATTCTGTATAATTTCTTTAGGTCTGTGTTCACCTCCACATGTCCTATTGTAGAACCCATCTGTTGAGTTTCTATTTCCATTTTTTATTTCTAGATGTTCTCTTATTTTGTTTTTAAATCAGCCTAGCCATTTCTGATAATCTTTTGTTAACTGTGTTTTTAAAACACTCTTACTTCTTTAAATGCTTTAAAAAATATTTAACGTTTATATTTGCTGTCTGATAATTCCAGTGCATGTTATATTTTAGGTGTGATTCTGCTGTCTAACAGAAGATGGCTCATGATGACTTTTTTTCCTTGTAATTTATGCTCTAGACGTACTAAACCAGTGCTCTTCAAACTTCAGTATGCAAATAATTCTACGGGAATCATTTTCACAATTCTCAACTTCTGTATGTTTCTTTCCTGACAAAGTTCCTTTGGTCAAGGTAGCAAAGTAGTATGCTTCTTCTCTTTTTTTTTTAATCATCTCCTGTTCTCAGTTGCCCTTCTCCTACTTTAAAGAAGAAGGACATACTCTGATGCCTCATTAGCATTTTTATGGTGTATTGCCCTGGAGGAGAAGGTGGAAAATACTCCAGGGTGTCCAGAAAAAAGGGACAATTCAAATAAGTTACTGGTATTAGTGAAACCCCCATTAATTAAGGTATTAGGTAGAGCTTCCTACCTTTCTCTGTCTTATTTGGAAGAAAACCAGTCAGAGCAAAGAATAAGCTTTTATTTTAAAATGCTGGGCATGAGAAAGAAAAGATGTCAAAGGAATATTCTAACATATAACTTTTTATAAGGGGAGCGGTCAAGAATGAAACTCAGAAGAAGGAGGAATTGTTCTTAGCTATTAGCAACCATTGTTTGGTCATTTTGGATCTTATCCAGAGGAGTGCAGAGGGACAGTTTGCGACCAAGATCAAGTGCAAGGGGGTGTGGGAAGGGTTAGCTGTGGGGACAAGGACATGAACGTACCACATTGGAAATTTCTCTGTATTTCAGAGTCTCTTACACTTGTATGTATATATGTTAAGGGTAACATCTCATGTTCAAAATTGGCCTGTGTTGAGGTGTTCTGAAGTTTCAAAATGGTAAGAGTTTTCATTATATGACCTTACCTTTTTGTTCTCTGTTCCTTACTAAAGTGTCATTCCGGAGGTAAGAAACAAAAGGGAAATGCTGAAGTGGGGCAGTGCCTTATTTCATCCAAGTCACAAGCTCATGTAAAGGTCTTTAGGTTATCAAAATTTTAGAATTAGAATTCAGAAATGAGGTGGGTACGTGTTAACATATTTATTCGAATTAGAGAAGTCATATTTTTCTGAAAAAAGTAAACCTCCAGTGGCTGATTGGTTTGGCTTTAACAACTGGTTTTGCCATTTATGTAAAATGGTGGACATTCTCCTTAAATGAGGTAAATCTTTAGCTCTGAAGTGTTTTGTTTTTTCAGAAATACATTTAAAACAAGTGACAAAATTAAAATATTAAAAAATTTTTTTCCTGCCAGCGGATGTTGAAATGAACAGTATTTCAGTTTTCCCAATCCTGTGTCACTGTCTTAGGATAAAAAGAAGCCTTTGAAAGAAAATGATGAGTCTTTCTTTATAAGATCTTTTCTGAATACTTCACAAGAATTGAGAAAATGAATACTCTAATGATGGGGTGACAGATTCTTTTCTAGTCTTAAAACAAATTTTGAGGCAGACCTAATTAAAATGTCAGCTAAGAGATTATTAACAATATTATTTGATGATAAGTGATGATGTGGTTTTTAGCCTATAACCCAGAAGGAATTTAAAGAATAAAGTGATTTTGCTGTGACAGAGCTTCCATTCTCATCTGCTGCTTTATATGAATGAATTTTCTCCCTTGTTAAATTCATAAAAATGAAAGTAGGAATAGAACCAATACTCTACCCTGGTTCATTATGAGGATGATTCATATTAATTCATAGATAGGCAGTTTAACTCATTATTTCATGCATTTCCAAGAAAATTGTACTATTTATACTTAATGATTATTAAAATAAATAATCATGTTGTCTTGATCAATTATACGTAATCATAATTGCCAAAACTCAATTCCAGAAGAAACATTTTAACACATAGTACCTTCTCTCACAGGAAGTTTTGTCAAAATTTCAATTTTTATATACTTTCTGTTGCAGAGCAGTATGATAGGATAATCAAGTAGGACCTTTGAGCATACAAATACATTTTTTATAATAAAATTCTATAGGATAAGTAAATAGAAATATGGGTTAAAAGAAAATACAACAGTGTATTATTTCTGACTCTTAAAAAAAGAGCTTTTTGTATCTTAAAATAGATTATAATAGATACCAAATTGCTATGGTATTTACAGTTGAAAGAGTGATATAATTTTTAGATGTCAATATTTGATGTAGTACGGAAATTACATTTTTTTACCTGTTTAAACTTCTGATGAGAAGTGGTAGATGTCAACTGAAAAATGTGTGAAGGGATACATTTCTATAAACTTAGAGCAAACAAAAATATTCTAAATTCCTAGAGCAAGGAAGAATTTTTTGTGAGAAAAAAATTCAAGATTATTTTGCTAAAGTACTTGCTGATTTATAAAAGTTCCATATTCTCTTTTATTTCTGAGGCTTTATATATGTTGCTCTCTGCTTGGAATCCCCTCTGACTTCCTCTTAAGCTAACTTATGCTTACGGACTCAGTACTTTTTGCAGATTGGTTTTCCTGACCTCATAGAATGCTCTAGAAATGGTTTCACATATGTCCCTCATCTTGATCACATTGTGTTATAACACTGTTATCTTTCTGTCTCCTGGATTCTCCTGGAGGACAGGGATTGTTACCTTTTTTTCACCTGGCACATAATTGGCATTCATAAATATTTAATGAATGCCATTGTTCTAAATATTATGAATATTCCATTCTTACTAGAATGTAAGCTCTGTGAGAGCAAGAAGTATGTCTTAGTTGAATCTCTTAACTCCTAATACAGTACCTAAGCCATGGTGGATAATTGTAAATTATGTAATTTACATGTAATATCTGTTGATTGAATAAATGAACTATACGGTAATTCTTAGTTTTTTCACATGCTCTTACTACAGTAAGGAAACGTAATGAAAAGAATTTCAAAACACAGTATTTTATGACTTGTGGGTATTAGATTAAGTCATAGATATGTCATAGGATGTGCCCATTGTGCCTCCTCCTTTCCAGTATTTTGTGATTTCCAAAAATGATTTATATCTGGCCTTAATGGGAATACTCTAGTGTTTTATCATTTTTTAAATTGTTACCTTAATATTCCTACATTTCTAAATTGTTTGATCTTTTATTTTCTTTTGAAGTCAGGAATGAGTGTTGAAATAGCATAGATCAAATTACTTTTTGACTAATATGCTTAGTGTTTACTTCTCTGAACCTTTTAATATAGTAAGTAATAACAAATTATTAAATTTACTCATATTTGGAACATCTCCTCATTCCTGGAAAGAGTCCCATTAGATTTTTTTTTCATTAAACTTTTTATTTTGAGATAATTGTAGATCCACATACAGTTGTGAGAAATAATACAGAAGATCCTGTGTGCCTTTTACCCATTGTGCCCCAATGGTAATATCTTGCAAAATTATAGTACAGTATCACAACCAGAACATTGACATTGACGCAATCCACTAATCTGATTCAGACTTCCCTAGTTTTCCATGTATTCATTTGCGTGTGCGTGTGTTTTTAGTTCTAAATAGTTTTGTCAGGTGTAGGTTCATGTATCCATCACCGTAGTGAAGATAGAGAGCAGTTTCCTAAGAAGAATCCTTCATGTTACCCTATTACAGCCAGAACTTTGTTTTGGGGGGAAGTTCTTTTTTATATTTGTCAATTTCTTACATTTAAAAAATTCGACTTGAGCTAATATTGATGTATTAAAGTTTTCTAGAATATCTTTCATATCTGTCAGATTTTCAAATTTATTAGTTAAAAATTACAAAGTTAACCTTCCCATCCTTTCCTCATACCTATCACAATCAGCCAGTCATCAAACGTTTAAAATTTTACTTATCTCCTTAGTTTCTCTGATATCATCCCCTCACCTTACATCTAAGCTATTGACATAGCTTCCTACCTTCTACTTCAAGCAGGTAATCCCTGTTGCTACTAAAAAGTTCTGCTTTAAATGCTTAGTGGAAAAAAACACAGAATAAAAGAATGATAAAGTTAACTAAACATTTAGGAATTGTATGTGACGCAAACAGTACAATTAATTTATAAAAACGTTGCGTTAGGAAAAAATATTTCCAATAGATGAGAGACAAAGGACCAATATCCCTGATATATAAAACACTCATATAAATCCATTTAAAAAAAACCAAAACTAAGATCCCCATAGATAAATGGACAAAGAATATGTATGTACTACTAAAGGAGCGAATACTAGTTATTAACATTCAGGTAAGTTAAAATGGCATACCTTTTTTGGACTATAAAGTTATGACTCAGTGCAAATGAGTATATGGTGAAATTTTCATTGACGTGGCTGTGTGAGTTGGTTCAAAGTTTTAGAAAGCATTTTGTCAGAGTGTTTGGAATTGTAAAACTATCTGATGTTCAGTAATTCCAGTTTTGAAAAGCTTGTGCTTAGGAAATAATCACTAATATATTAAGAACTTTATGCAGAATTCTCTGAATGATTATTTACACATTTGTGGCAAGCTGAAAACAACCTAAATATATATCATTGTGGAAATGGTTAAGTAAGTTATGGTATATCCATTAGATAGAAAGTGATGTAATCATTTAAAAATTAGAAAGCATCTTTTGTAACATGGGAGAAAATTGATATAAAAATACAGGATATAAAATTATATATATACTACGATTTGAACTTTCTTATATGTACATAAATACATATACTTGGAGAAGAAATTGTGGCTTTTAGGTTTATGTATGGTTTTCTTTTGATTGTCTTTTATTTTTAATGTTTTCTATTCTGTAAGTGGGCATGTCTCAAATACTAAAAAACAAAAGCTTTATTAAAAGCAAAAATTTTTTTAAGGGTACTTGTGGTAGCTCCATCTGACTATCAGAAAAAATATAAGTGCCTTTAGGAGCTACTTATGATTTGAACATGGCATCATCTTTTGTAGTTTCAATCAAACTGAATTTCATTCCATTTCTAGAACCTTACTGACTTTCTGTTGTCTCCAAGCCTTCCAACATTGTTCTCTCTCCCCTGGTACCTCTTCCCTTCTCTACCATCCCCGCTTCATTTTTATCCTTTGGATACTAACTTGAATGTCACTTTTTCTGGGAGACCTTCTCTTAAACTCCCTAGTTTTAAGGTGCATCATCTCTGTGTCCTCATTATGCCTTGTATGGCTTTACCTAATTGCTTTTCATTTGCCTATTGTGTCTTCTAGATGGTAAACTTAAGAAGGCTGCACCCTGCTGGGAGCTCTTTATTCATTTATTGTACCAGGTAGTGCTAGGCCACTAGACGTATTTACACAATAAAGAATAGGTGCTCCAAAAATGTTAAATTGATCTGAATTTTAAGGCAACTATGGTCCCTACAGAGAACTATGGCCTTATAGCTGTCACTGAATAAAGAGGCCAGATGACTAACATTTATGTAGCTCTTGGCATTAATAACAATACTTTTCTTCAGGGTATCTGATTTGAACCTTATAGTTATCCTGGTCCTTTTATTAGTAAGTGATGGAGCCAGGACTTGAATGACAGATTCTAGATGAGAAATGGTTATATGTAAAATTGTTGATAGTAGGTAGTAATTAGAATACCACTTACAGAGTGAAGGTAAAGGCACTAGTTAAATTGGTGAAAAAGAAAGGGGGAGCAATGAAGATTCCTAATAAGTGGAAGAAATGGAGGACAGGCTTGATGTTATTAACATATCTCTGAGCTCTGTATGTCTCTCTCTGTTTTTTTTTCCTTAGTGAAGCCAGAAAATACTTGTCTCTACTAAACATGGGCACCATATGATAACTATTTTGATTCTGTGAAGTTTGGTGTTGTGGATAAAGCTAAAAGTAGAAAGACTCCTTCCTTTTAAATTTGCTTAAGTAACTAAATACATAAAGTTTCAAGTTTGTTTTTTTAAAGTTTCCTCTAGGGGGTGATATTGTACAGTTAATAGACATTCAGTGAACGTGTACAAGTGTTCTTTCAGAGTCATGTTTATATGATCATAGGAAAATTAAATGTAGTTTTCAGGAAGTTGTAAATACATATGGTATATTTCATATACAAGATATTATAAGATGCACAAGTGTAAATTTTTAATTTAGTTTAAATAAAGGCTGAAAAATATTGGATTTTTTTATTGATGGTGGATATTAGGATTAATAATCAGTTGCCTGTTATTTTTTTGTTGTTACTCATATAGAAATTGGATTTTTTAATGACAGATAAGCTTAATTAAGCCAATAAAGATAAGCAGTGGCTTTTTTTTTTTTTTTTTTTGCTTATTTCTGAACCTGTAACGATTAATTTGAGCCCATAGTCCTCTTATCTAAGTACTTATCATTTTTTATTATAAGCTGACTCGGGATACTTTACTGTAGCAATGACAGGTTAATAAATAGGCACAGAAAGCTGGACTACTGGCTTATCCATTAGTACTCCATTCTTTTTGTTTTTGCAAACATATATGCAGACATGCATTTTATATCATAAAATAGTCTTTTTAATAATTACTCCTTTTTTGAGTAAAGTAAATCATTTTGGTTTTAGACTCTTTCAACCTGTTTCTGAGGTTGAGGGGACAGGATCAGTGTAGTCAAGTAACTGGTCCTTATCTGTCATTGTCTTATGTTTGGCACCCATGCAAGTTTAAACCATCTGTGATAAGATTCTTTTTTTTAATGACAATTATGATTGTTCAAAGTGAAAGCTTACATCCTCTTGAGCAGCACAGGTTTCAGTGCTTGATAAATTCTCACTTTCATTCAATTCATCATGTATTTTTCTGTGGCTTGTCCAGGTTTTTTGGTTTTTAGGTGTTTTTTAATCCCAGTTAATTGTTTCTCTTTGGAAACACTTTGGAGTCCATTGTACCTCCACTGTGGGCTTATTAGATATTCCTCTTTGTTTTAATTTTTTTAATGGTTGCTCTAGCATTTACAGTAACTTGTCACAGTCTACTATCATATAACACCTCACATATAAGGTAAGAACTTCACTTTCTTTTCTCCTGTCCTTTGCCTGTAGTTGTTATGCGTTTTATTTATACATAAACCATAAACCCTAGAATATATTTTTTATTTTTTAACCATCCTTTTTAAGAAGATTCATAAAATGAGGAAATACAATTTTTAATATATTCCCACATAATTACCATTTTTAGCACTCTTCATTCCTTTGTGTAGATCATTTTAAATCTGGTATCATTTTCTTTCCTGTTGAAAAGTTTATCATTTCATTCGTAGGATTGCCACCAATTCTTTCAGCTTCTCTTGTGTGAAACAAGCTTTTATTTCATTCTTATTTTTGAAAGATATTTTTGCTGGTTAAAAAATTTTAATTTGTCAATTGTTTTTGCCACACCTCCCCACCTTTGGAGGGGAGGATTCCAATTACATGTATGTTAGAGCACTTGGTGTTTTCCCACACCTCACTGAAACTCCGGTTTTGTGTTTGTTTTTGTTTCTCTTTTCAATCCTTTTTCTCCCTGCTTTAAGTAGTTCCTATTGCTGTGTTCTGAAGTTCACTAATTTTTTCTTTTATGGTGTCTAAACTACTATTAATCCTGTCCAGTAAATTTTTTATTTCAGATAGTATATTTTTCATCTCTGGATGGTCCATTTGTGTTCCTTTGTGTATGTTCTATTTCTCTCCTCATTTTATTCATGGTTTCCATTAAATATATTTTATAATAGTTCCCCAGTATTTTAATGTCATTGTCTGCTATTTCCATTATTTTGTCATTGTTTTATCTTATCTTATTGTTTTATCTTAGGTTCACATTCTTCTGCTATTTGCCATCATTAGTCATTCTTGATTGGTAGCAGGACAGAGTGAATTAAGTTCTTGAATGTCTGTTCTTGAAGGGATTTAATGCGACCAACAATTAAGTTAATTGCTGTTCAGTTAGATTCTTTTGTGCTTTATTTTGTTTGTTTTTAGCTTTGGGGAGCAGGTCTAAAGTAGTCTTTGCTTTAGGGACAGGTTAACCCTATCACTAAAGCATATCCCTTTGGGGGTCTCTACTGAATATCCTGGGTAAGCATCTGGGGCTCTCCACTCCTTTTGGTTGGAACTTGAATGCATCCCAGCCCTGTGTGTGCTCTGGGGACAATCCAGCTCACAGCTTCTGCTCATTCTTTGGCCGTTTGGAGTTTTCTCTTTCACATGCACATGGTAGGGTTCTCCTGAGCCTCAGGTTTACCCCTATACAGATTTCTGGATTTCTTTTCTTCATAGCTTCATCCTCTTCAGAACTCTGCCCCTCAACTTACAGCTGCCTCAGTCTCCGTGAACTCCAGTCTGTTTTCTCAACTCAGCTAGAGGACTGTGCTCTGCTTTGGACTCCCCTCCTACTCCTTAGACTGGGATGTACCTCCAGGCAGAATGCTAGGCTGATATTGGTGTCACCTCATATGTTTCCTTTCTTCAGATGTCTTGGTCGTACCATGTTTGTTTCCATTGTCTGAAAACTTGTTTTGTATATTTTGTCTAGTTTTTTGGTTGTTTACAGTGAGATAGCAAATCTCACTACTCCATGTGGTCAGAATTAGAATCTGTGTTCTCATTTTAGTAATCAAATCATCACTTGGTGTTTGCTAAGTACCAGCACGGTCTTTTAGTAGGAATTCAGAAATAGCGAACTTTTTCTTAAAGCTACTGTATTATGACAGAAGCTCAAAAAAATTTGTTTAATGAAGGAATGAGTGAAGTAAATACCCTTTATTAATATATATTCATTCATACTTTGTTTTTTTTCTTTGATTTGGAGGTCCATTCACAAAAGATAATACTAACCATATAGCAGGGATTTATAATAGACTTATGAGTAGAGTAATATATTCAGTTCTATTTATTGGAATAAAATTTGCCTTTACACATCAGTGTATAGCATAATGATTCCTATTTGAGTGCTACATTAATTTAACCTATTAACTCATCACTATTCACAATTGTTTTTATACACCTTTTGTGTGTTTATATCATGCATTTCATATTTTTAGATTTCTCATGTATAAGCAAGGGTGTGTTAGAATGTTAATGTTTAGATTTAATGTTCATACCTTCAGGATTAGTAAATGTTTGTCTCCTAAATGTTTCACATTAAAGTTAGGTTGGAAAGTATTTAATCCTTTTGCAAATATGCCTCATTACTCATCTTCAAATAATATTTATTCATAAAAATAAACACATTTCCTTGATGAAATAAATCAAATATATTTTCTTATACATGATTCTAGCTACATATTTATTCTGTTTCAGTAGGTAACTTTCCATGTTAGACATTAATTTTTCGTCGTACTGCTGCTGCTACAATGAATTACTTGTCCTGAACAGAGTTCTATATGAAAGTGATGCTTTTTTCCATCCATTATGAAAAAAGATCTTTTGGTGTATTTATTAATTTTCATAAGTAGATTTAATGTCTTTTCATTTTTGTTAATATTAGAAAGTGTATCTTGTGATACAACTTAAGAATTGTAAACCATGTAAGATATTCAAAAATGTAAAAGGCCAACTTTTATCCTAAATCTTTCCGGGTCTGAGATGGTTCTTTCCAGTCCTTCGATTAAAGGTGTTGCTTTATAATAATGTCTTTGTAATTGCAAAGATTGAATATGCATGTAAGCCAAGAAAAAAATGCATGTAAGTGAAACCATTAAACTATGTTGTCATTACACTATATTTTGAGTATCAGCCATTTGTATTAAGGTTAACTTTTAAAGAACAAGAAGCTGACATTTGTTTATATTTGTGTTGTGAGGGAGATTGATGATGGTTGTGGTGATAGTGAATTGGGAATAATTTGATTTTTGCTTCAAAGGAGATACAGATAATCTTCATTTTTATTGTAAGCAACAGTAGAAGTAGTTAAGAGTAACATCAGAAACAGATTTGTACTTTCTACATACGAATAAATCACTTTCGCTTGGTAGCAAGAAAGTGCTGATTAATTTTCTGCATGTTTGCTTAATGGGCTGTTACCTATGCTGGATAACCATTTATGCCCAAAGTTGGTCCACTAAGTAGCTAACTACACTCCATAGATGGTAGGATTCATATATTGTTCACTACTTTGATAAAGTAAGGAGAAAGACCTCCTAGGGAAATCAAACTGTCAGTACTGTATTTCCTCACATTATTGTGTTATTGTGTTGACTAATAGTATATATAGATAGCGAGTAATTAATTAACGTCTACTGAATTTTCTGTGTGTGTGTTTGGGTGAGGTTTTGTTGGAAAGATGTTTGAAAAAGTCATTTGAGAGATTGGGAAGATAAGGAAATCAGTCTTACACAATTAATATAAAATGTATTCAGAGAATGGAGAAAACAGGAGAGAAGATGGTAAACAAAATAGAGAACTTTAATATTTTCAAACCAAATGTTTCACATAGGATGCAAAATGTCGGCACATCATAAAAATTTTAAACAACTGTAGCTTGTGCTCAGTTTATAGTGATGGAAAGTGTATTTTACTTTGGTCGAATAAATAATACTGAAATATTCAATTATAAAAAAAGGTATTAAGCTCATTTGAGGTTGATAATTATGGTATTTATAGTGATGCTGATCTGCCAGTGGTCTCTGTTGCTAGTATGTAGGCATAGGGAGAGAGTATAGTTGGGCTTATATATGAGTGTGCTTTTGCCAGAGGAATGTAATAAAAAGATTCAGGGATAGGAGATAGGACAATAAAGTTCAAGAAAAATCTATCATAAAATCAAAGCTGGTTGCAGAGGGAAGTTAAAGGAGAAAAGACTGGTTGTAATGAAGAAGTAGGGCAACACCAGTGAACTGGAAGCCTGTTGTAACAAGCAGAGATTAAAATTGGAAGAAAAGGAATTATGCTTAGAGTGAGTGCTTGATATACTGATATTGACAGTACAGCAGTTTGAGATGGTAATTTAGTTATAGGGTGACTGGCATGTAAAGGAGAGTACGTACAGTTATTGGAGATCATTGTTGATAAGAATTGAGAACACAGCACTGTGTATGCATAAGAAATAGATTTGCTTTTTTATCACAGAAAACTCAAAATTACAATTGCTAAGTAAAATAAGGATTTATTCCCTCATTTAAAGGAAAGTCTGCTCTTGGCAGTACCCAGTGCCAGTGTGCCAATTCCATGAAGTCATCAGGGACCCAAGCTCTTTCTAATTTCATGTCTACAAACTAGCACGATTACCAAGGTCGCCTTGTGGTCCAAGATGTCTGCTAGAGTTTGTCATCCCATTTCTATTCTTGGCAGCAAGGAGGAGAAAGGGGAAGGAGTCACTAAGGTCTTTCCCCTGCTGTCATTCCCCCTTTTAAGGTCCAGAAGTCTCTCCCAACAATTTCTGGTTATATGATATTTGTCTTAGGTAATAACATGGCCATATCTTGCTTTGAGGAATACTGGGAAATACACTGTTTTGGCTAGCTACGTTACAACTCCCTAATAATGTGTAGGGATCTAGTTTGTAAAGAACACGGGGAGAAAGGATGCAGGTAGACAGCTAGAAGTCTTTGCCAGAAGTGTTGATTATCCATGTGAACAGCGAAATTTTCAAGATGGTGGAAAGACAAGGAAAGACCCTGAGGTCCATGGGCAATTACAAGCATAACAATCCAATGGAAGAGAATTATGGATTATGGAGAATTATGGATGAGCCCTAGACCAGCGTATTTAGAAAACATTGAGAGAACACTGTAATAGTGGGATGCAAAGAGAAAACCAATCATACTTGCCAATTCTCTTTTTCAATTCTCTTACACTGGAAGGAATGTAAGAGAATTAAAACTCATTACTTGAGAGGACTGCAAATAAAATGATTTTTTCAAGTGGCATTCAGGTTTTAATTAAGACAAAGAGGAAGAAGGAATCTGAGGAGAGGTAGGGGGGTTTGCTGATTCTGAAACAGTAGTTCCAGGGAATATGGTAGAAGGAACAAGGCTGTGTGGAGAAAGTACAGTTTACAGTTGAGAAGAGTAAGGATGCAGTGAGCAGTGATTCTTAACCTTTTGCTCACCTACCCACGAGTTAAAAATAATTAAACACAAATCTCCAATATTATGTAATTATTTATAAATAACTTTTCTGTATTGATGTACTAATACTATATATGTATTATACAAATACTATATGTGTTATAAAAGATATGTAAAAATAGGAACTTATAAAGAATGAGATAGACGTATCAATAGAAATGCTGATATCTTCCTCCCCACACTCCTGCCAATCCCTGGGATCTTATAGGTCTCAAAGGCTGCAGCCTCAGTATAGCTTAAGGTGGGGACTCTTAGGGGAAATAGGAGCAACCTAGCACAGAGTTGATCCCTACACTCAACTAAAAGCCTTCCCCTTAAAAATAAGAGCAAGAACACTTAAAATTCTTCAGAAAAAAATTTGTAATACCGTAAGACATAGTAAGATTAAATTTGGAGGAAGAAAAAGCATATTATCAGTTACAGGTATTATCATGTGAGATGACATTTAATCTGTGATCTCAGTGAAATCAAATAGCCAAGACATATAAAAAGCAAAAACATATTAAGGAACCACAGATCATTAGAGAAAGAAAGGATTATTTATTGAGTGTATTTGAGACAGATGCCAGTAACTGAGGTGGATGCATGTTATTAAAAGTTAAATTCAAAAAGGAATTTAACTGGAAAAATCATAACTGAATATCCAGTTTCTTAGAGATAAAAGAGCTTTCCAAGCTTAGAATTGATCGGGGGAAAAATCTCTTTGGGTACATAAATATTTTAAGCTTCTGTGTTTTAAAACAATATTCAAAAATTGAAAGATGGCACAATATTTGCAGCCAATATGTTTATTTTCCAAAGAGCTCATGTGATGCACTTTCAATTAAAAAAAAAAAAAATGCCACAAAAATGCTGGAAAAAAAGACCAGAACAGCTCACAGAGAGGAGGTGTTGGGGAGTTCAGTCACAATTACAACAAAAGCTGACTGAAACAGGTGCAGAGCTTGAACAACTCAAGAGATAGGACTGGTTCGAAGAGGGGAGGGTGTTCAGCCATGCTTCAAAAGGCGTGGAGTGGGGAGAGGTGATTAGAACCTGGTACTCAAATGGGTAAACGACCTGGACATGTTGTTAAATGTGACTGGTTAAAAGAAAGAGAAAAAGACAAAATTTAGTCACACTTGTGATTAAAGCGATGGATAATAAGTGCTTTTTTTGCTTCTCAGAATTTTTTTTTTTTGTCAGAGTGATATCCAGTGCTGGTTACTGTGCAGTGAAAATGAAAGCATCACGCTTTTTACACTGTAAGTCGGTGTAAATCTATACAGCACTTTTAGAACTCCATTTTTTTCCTCTCATTAATACCTAGATGGATCAAACCCTTAAATTTGATACAGAAATAAATGCGTTAATTAATTAAGCTTAAAGCTCTGTAACATGAATTAGCTCTAAAAGCCTAAGCCTTCAAAAGTAGTTCCCTCAGATACAGCTATTGAAATTAAAAATGCATGCAGAATACATAACTGTATTATTTGTATATTAATGCATCTTTAAAGAAGATATGATTGGGTTGACATAATTGAATTGGAAATCCTGAGAGTAGCTAACATACCAAGCCATGTTCTAAAGCTGCAGTAAATAAAGCAATGATAGACCAGTAGACTAACAAATAACAAAGCAAGATAGACAATATAAAGAATTAGGCCCTTTTATCCTATGAAAGCTTAATATATGATAATGAATGATAAAAGTGGCATTTAAATCATTGGGGCAGAATGCGCTATTCTTTCATTCATGTATTTATCTATTCAGAAAATGTTTATCGAAGGCCAGGCACTATCCCAGATGCCAGGGATACATCAAACCAAGTAGACTACAATCGCCATTTTCATGGAGTTTAAGTTGGAGTTGTAGTAGAATCAGAGGATAAAAAAATTGAAGATGATTACCTGCTGAGGAGAAAATAAAGCAGAGAAGGAGGATAGTGTTCACAAGATTCCATTTGGTGGGGGAAACATGATATCCCTCCTTCCTACTGTATAAAGGACTGCCACACGGCAATTTGTTAAAAAGCAAACAACCCAACAGAAAATTTGGCAGATTTTTTCCTTTTATTTTGATAGCTATTCCTAATTCATAAAGGAGGATATAGAGCTATCCAGTAAATCTCTAATACCTTTTGAGTAGTGAAAATGCAAAATCAAAGTGAGATAACACAGTTCTGACATTGATAAGTCTAATATCAATTTTTAATTTAATATCAATTTTTTGTGAGTTTAGGAGAAATGGGTGCTTGCATGTGTTATAGATATAACTGCATAGTGGTAATTCGTTTTGGAAGACAGTTTTAAGAGTAGCTCTTAAAGTGAGAAAGGTACTACATATACTATGAGCCAGCAATTCTCATTCTTGGTATCTCCCTCAGGGAACTCTTGAATGTATGCTCAAGAAGGTCTGGTAGCGCAACATGTTTTGTAATGATGAAAATCTGAGAACTACCCAAATGTGCTTTAGTTTGATGTGGCCATAGTGTGGAGCACTGTAGTGCTACACAGATCTCCTGAGCATATTGTTGAATGTAAGAGGTACATTATAGGCAGTATATGTACATACCAGTGGTAACAACAATTACCACCAAACTTTACAGCTCTTATCACTGGGAAAGCTATTTAGGATTGTGGTAGCAGAGAGGTTTTTAGCTTCAGCCTTATCTCTAATATTTCTGTTTTTTTAAAGAGATGGTATACTTATTTGTATATATAAAAATGACCAAAACAATTCTCCCTGTTAGCCTCAGCTCGAGTGGCATTTCCCATTGTCCCAGCCCATATTGTGTATTTTATCAGTATTACTTATCTCGCCCTTGGCAAGTGCTCCTGTACACGTGGTTGTTTTTCTGAATGCCCTCACTTACCTATTAAATTGCAGGTCCCTTTGACAACTTAGGACCTAGTCCTTTTATTTTTTAAACATAATGCCAAAAGAGAAGGCCTTACTTCATAAAAATTTGTTATCATAATCATTCATCTTGCATTCTTTGGATAATATTTTTGTGTTCTTTATATTTGTGAATAAGAGCCATAGTAAATCAAAGTTTTATTTTATTTCTAAATTCACTTAAATTTTGAATTATTAATTAGACAAAACATATTTTAAACATTCAGTCCTGGAAATTGTTCAAATCGTATTTTTCTTTGTAGGTCGTTTGTATGCGATGCAAACGGGAATGAAGATTGATAGTAAAACTCCTGAATGTCGTAAATTTTTATCAAAGCTAATGGATCAGTTAGAAGCTGTAAGTTGAACACTGAAAATTTATTTTCTGATTAATGTTTAAAATGCCGTTTTATTTCATTTGTGTGTGCGTTGTCATTTTAGTTCTTCCTGTTGGCAGCAATCAGCAACGTCATAGCTGAGGAAAAATAAGACACTTTTTTTTTTTCATTTACGTCATACTGCTTAGGGAGTTGTAAGTTGGTGTAAGTCGGTTTCAATATCTTTACATATACATTATATCTTGTTCCAGGTTATTGTAGATGATCTTTGAGTCATTCTTTCGTAAGTGACAAACCCTTTCTAACCTTCCTTCATGCAGTCACACGGATGATTGATTTGGGAATTCTTAAATGGCTCTTGTAATAATGAAATCGGGGACTTCCTTGGTGGTCCAGTGGTTAAGACTTCGCACTTCCACTGCAGGGGGTGCATGTTCGATCCCTGGTTGGGGAACTGCGATCCCACGTGCCGTGAGGCATGGCAAAAAAAAAAAAAGAAACGGGCAATTTATTTAGTGAAAAGGACCATGAAGGAAGTTGCCTATTGTTTCTTCCTCCTACTCTTGGTCCCATAACAAGATACTCTTATGGTCTAGGCATTTTCCTCTGCTAGCAGAAATGTGGTAGGTGACTAATAAGTCATCTTGAACTATGATGGAACTTCACAGGTTATGTAGAAGCACGAATCCAGGGAAAATTGAAGGATTTGATTGGGTGTCAATGCATCAGGAAGGCAGTGTTAAACCATAGTAACCTTACTTAGTAATCAGGGCTCCACCCTGTGCCTCCCGTGCCCAGCCATCCCGGTGTCTTTTTTAACAATGTCAAGGTTTACTTCTCATTAATGCATCTCCTCCAAGGCAGTTATATTCATAGCTGTGGCTTACTTTTTATTTGCTTATTTAGTTATGTGACCTGCTCAAGAGAATTAGAAACCTAAATATTTATTTGATCAGTTGCATTATTTTGTTTGGAGAAACAAAATTCAGACATATTAAAAATCAATACACTTATACCAGTCAGCCCAGAACTTTTTTTAAATGTTGAAAGTTATTCAGATCAAAGCCTACTGTATTAAGCAGCCATGGGCAGTAGTGTTCTCTCTAACTTTGTATGGGTGCCTGGCCTTCTGACCCGGAATCCTGTCATCTGCTACTATTAACCATCCAAGGTAGCCTGGCGGCACCACTGATGACAACTCAGCTGCCCTTGGAGCCTGTCTGGCCTTCTACTTCTAACACTGCTTCTGTGGATGCAGGAAGAATTTGAGTACTCTTCTTTTGGAGGGTGGGGTTAAGAGGTGGGAGGAAGAATGTGTCTGACACGTAGCAATACATTTGTACAATACCGTCTCTTACAGACATTTTATATAGAATATATCTCTTTATTAATTTTACAGCTTAACAATAATAGCTAAAATAACAATAGTTTATGGATAAGACAAAACTCAAACAGTTCTTTATAATACTCAGAATGTAAAATCACATTTATAAAGAGACTTACCAGGAATTTATTATTTAATCTACATTAAATAACAAGGAATTTCATTCCATGGTGAGAACATATCTGCTTGTGCTATAATGTTTATATTTATAGTTGGAACACTTCAAGTATATCATGTTTTTGCTGCCAGATATTTTATGCTGAAGGTGAGATGAAATGACATGCTCCCACTAAATTTTTCTAGAAATAAATTGCCTACAATTAAATCATTTCACAGTGTGGATACAGTAAACCAGTGTTATATGTGGGGCTTTTTTTCTGTTTTTGTTCAGGATAAGCATGCCCAGACGTCCTTAAATTCCAGTATTCAATCTCTTCTGGGCCTTAATTATGAGAATATGTACTTTGCTGATTTTATGAAAAATCCTCTTGCTTTTTCTAAATTTAATTTGTTATTTTACAATGTTCTTTGAAAAAAGCAATTTTTAAACAGTAGTGTGGTACTCAGATCTAATATTCCAGAAGGTCATTTTACTGCAGTATGACAGTCTGAGTAAAATGTAGGAATTTAGTTTGTTGTTTTTAAAATACTTTAAATTATTGTATGTGTAGGAAAGGGATGTACTGACTGGAAATTTACATGGTTGTAAATTGTGTTGATTTGAGGTATATATTTGTCTAAATTTTTAAAACTTCCGTAATCCTATTCTAAGTTTGTTTTCTTATACCTTACTTAGAATTAGATCTCTAATGCAATGTGCTCTGAGAGATACTTTTTTAGGATATAATGATCCTTCTCATTGTATTTTTCTATATTTGATAGAAGAAATTGAAATAGGAATAAATTAAAAATTTAAATTATGTATGGTTAGGAAAGAATTTCTTAATTCCATTTTTAGGATACTTGTTAGTACATTTGAAATATTTGTCTGATGCTTTACATAGATAGTTGGATGTTTTTTATTCTTGATTATTTTGATATTTAGAGCTAAATTATACTTTCACGTTATCATGAGTGTCTTCAGAATTTTGTGAACATTGGATTTGATTATTGGGAATTTTTATACTTAAGTATACACTTCTGTGAGCCCAGAATCATAAGTTCTGTATCTCATTTTATTTTAGCTTAAGAAACAGTTGGGTGATAATGAAGCTGTTACTCAAGAAATAGTTGGTTCTGCCCATTTGGAGAATTATGCTTTGAAAATGTTTTTGTATGCAGATAATGAAGATCGTGCTGGGCGATTTCACAAGTAAGTAAAGATAGATAAAATAAAAATTATAAGTTTAGTTACTGTATAACCAGAATTTATCCAGTTTTCTCTTGATCACTCTCAGACTTCCTGATTAATGATTTAGATTTTTTTTTTTTGAATCTCAGAATGAGTTTGGTTTACAAGAGTAATCCTGGCTTTTTAAAGAAAATGGCTAAACGAAGAATACCCAGGGCAGATTCATTTTCTTAGTAAATATACCCTAACTAGCCATTTAGTAAAATCTGTGTTGATTTTAACCAAAAACAGCCTGGTCCAATGATACTGATTTTAAAAATTCCCACCGCTACCGATTCAAGTGATTTGTCATTATTATGATAAGACTTAAATACAAAGAAATACACATGGCTTGATATGGATTCAGATAGTACTGTCATTACATTTTCTAAAATCAAAAGCATACTATGAAACCTTGTAGTATGGTCACCTGTTGTATGTGTTGTAACTTCCTCCTAATAACAGATTACAGAAGGAGCTCCATTGTGTTCTTGAAATCTGATTTTATTTAAAACATTAATTTCAGAGTGCTTTTATAAACATTGGAAGTTTTTGTCTTGTAGCTACAAGACTAATTCTTACATCTTTCATTTGAATTAGATGAACTTTTCTTTTCTCTTCCAGAAACATGATCAAGTCCTTCTATACCGCAAGTCTTTTAATAGATGTCATAACAGTGTTTGGAGAACTCACTGATGAAGTGAGTGTACATTCTTTATTGTCTTATTGGCTGGAGATCAGTATGGTTGCTTTTTATTAGTTTTATTATTACGTTGTTTATTTAGAGTAGCATGTCCATCAGAAATGTAGTATAAGCAAAACGTGTAATTTTAAATTGTCTACTAGCCACATTTTAAAAAGTGAAAACAAAAGATGGAATTATTTTTAACAATAAATGTTATTTTTTTGTAGTAAGTTCTTTAAATCCAGGATGTATTTTATACTTTAGTGAGTACATAGCTACTGTACTGGTCTCTGAACCCCAGGTTCAGAGTTTGATTTTATTAAGTGTTTAAATATTACGGATCCTGGATGCTGTTAAATTTCTGTACTGTTATTTGGTAAACATTACTGGAGGCGGAGACTTTTTAGTGCTGTTTTTTTCCTATTTTGTTTCTAGCCAGGAATATTATTGTTAAAGATTTGTCTCTATTGTAAAATACATATAGAACTTGACATTTTACAAGATACTTCCTATCCATTTTATCAGTTTGTTTCTCATAAGCACTCTAAGATAAGTAGAGCACATATTCATTTTATATATGAGCAAACTGAGGCTAAGTGACAAACTTGTTGCCGTGAGTTCAGTGTTGTTTTCACTGTAGCAGGCTTTACCATTGACGTGGAAAATTTGTTTTCTGAGACGGGAGATATTAATCTAGAAAGAGAACAAAAGAGAGAGAGAGAGGAAGGAAGGGAGCGAGGGAATGAGGGAGGGAGGAACGGAGGAGAAAAGAGAGTTACAAATGAGACTGATAGAGGCATGTCATATTAGTGATTTGAAATCTATGAAGAACATTGCTTTCTATGAAATGATTTTTTCAAAATGGTGAGCAGCTCAGTGTATCGTTCCAAACAAAACAAAGTACAATCTATCTATGAGATATTTTACATGTTCATAAAACAGTGCATCAAAACTGTACAATAAATGCTTGGTTTATATGTAAAATGTAGTTAAGCTCTAGGCCTGATGATCATAAGCTGAGTTTTTGAGTTGGCAGAGATGTGCAGAACATTTCAAAATTGTGCCGAATGAGGGACACTTTTTTAATGTGTGTGACTGTCCCTTTTCTTTCAAAACATCAAGCATCCTGGCTCTTGCCCACACAGCATTCCCCAGTCAGATGACTAGAAACCACCAACAGATATTTCCAAACACCCGCTAGGGTATAGGGAAATGCCCATTGAGAGCCACTGCTGTTAACTTTTCTTGAAATAGAGAAATATAAGAGAAGACTGAGGCCTGGAGTGTGAAAACCACAAATGCGTCTCACTTTTTTGCATTTTAGAGGCCCTGTGGATCCACTGTTTAGTTCCCTTTCTACTCCTGTCTCCTGTTACTACTGATCTGGATTTTTTTTCCTGTTTTACTAGTATGGGGCTCTATACTAAATAGGGCATACAGAGGATATAGAGGTGATTTAAGCATGATATTATGGAAAGCTGTAGATAGGTAGTAGAGTTTTGGTGAGTACCAGGTGGCTGAAGGAGAATAATGAGACCAGATTAGAAAAGTAAGTCATAAGCCAGATCAGACAGATGATAAAAGGCCTGGCATCTTCAATTAGGGGATTTATTGAATAAAGAATTATACTTTGGGGTGCTTGGTATGATAAGACTCTATAGAATGAACTGGGGTAGGAAAGAACTACAAGTCATTTGGCAAAAGAACTAGTTAATGATTACTGTGGAACTTCGTACAAAGTGGGTTGTCGTTGACCTGAGGAAAAATAATATGTTTAGACTTATATTTTAAAGTGTGAGGTGCAGGTGTAGCATCCAAAAATAAATCACCACAAGACTCTCGGAAATAAAAAGACAAGAAATATGCAAAATAGAGATGAAAGTTCAAGTTAGGAGATTAGACAAACCCTCAGGTAAGAAGATAGTTTTGAAAGAGAGAGAAGATGGTCAGGTAAACATCCTGATAAACACCTGTATTTAAAAGGCTAGAGGAAGAAGTGAATAAAGAAACACAATTAGAGAAGTGGATAGAAATGTAAGATATTAGAAGAGAAGGTCATGATAAGGCACAGTAGCAGATCAGTTTGCCAGACACTTCTGCGATGGCTTTTCTTGCCTCTCCTACTTCTTACTTAGAGGAGCTCCTTTTGCCCACGTATCTCAGACGCAAGCACACAGTTCTTTGAAGTTATAACTGCTAACAGTGGGGAACCCAGATAAAAGGTAAAGTAATAGATACAGGAAAAAGAACAAAATGTCCAGAAGTCTTAAGTGAGTAATGTAGGTTTTGTTTTGTTTTTGTTTTTGTTTTTGTTTTACTTAAGGGACACATAAATACCTCCACACATAATTAGCATGTAATTCATCTGCATTTCAGAAGGAAAAAACATCTAAGTTTACATATAGGTATCCTTAACAAAGAACAGCTTTCTTAGTTATTTGAACAAAGTAGCTAAGGCAAGGACTCTTAATGGGACAAATGAGAGGGCTTCAAAAGGAGCTGGGGAAGAGATGTTTAGATACTGAGGATACTGAAGACTGCACGTAGCCCAAGAGTGAAAGGGACATTTTCCCAAAATGTTTACACTCTTTTCTTTCCCTGTCTAATCACCCAACCTAAGTTTTTCTGCCTTGCATTGGCATTAAAGTAGGAAATAGCATCTGTGTTGGTGATTAAAGGATCCAGAGAGCAGGAGGGGTCTGAAATGGTATGGGAAAAAGAAATTAGGCATTGTAAGGCCAGCATGGAAAGGAAGTCCCTATAATTATTTGATTGGGCTGAGGTTTATTCTTTGGGCCTTTATGTAAATCCTGCATTTTAAATTAGAAAATGTATGTACACACATTTAGTGTGTAATTATATGTGGGTGCTCTTCACTAACTTACATATGTTTGTTATAACATGCAAAGTTTATACATCCAGTGAAAGTTGTATATATCAAAAGTTATAATTTGTTTGGCATACAATGCTGACATTTCTCATATCCATTATTATACAGTGATCTTATCCTTATAGGACTAGTGAACTGGTTTTTGGCCATGAACTAAGGTTGACTAAATAAAGGCAGCCGACAAGGAAAGTGAAATACTGGCAAGATTGTCCATACACCAATAACATAATCCCCCAGCCAGCCAGTTTGATCAGCCTAGTTTCAAATTCTATTTTCCCTTACTTCTAATGTTGGTTTTTTGTTCCATCATTTTCCATTTCTAGAAGTGGCATCTTCATCATTATCACTGAGATACAGGTTTTTCAGAATAATGATTTAAAATGTCATAACTTTAAATAATGCTCCACTTGAGTGGAATAGGGAGGAATACACTCTAGCTGTGACTTTCACAGCTCCTACCAAAACAGATAAGCAAAGTAGCCATCGGCATCAACCCTCTCTGGTAGGTCCTCATTGTTGTCTGAGGAAATCTCAGGCTTGTATTTATTTACTTGTGATTTAAGCACTCTATGCCTAAAACAAGACACAAACTAGCGGAACATTTCTTATTTCACAATAACTATTAAAAACATGACATGTTTTAAAAGCTGGGTATAACTGGTTACTCAAAGCATTGTAACTCATTCCCTCCTTTCCACTTTCACTTTAGTTTCATCCTATACTTTGAAAACACTAGCAGAGACAAAGACAGGAAACAGAAAGGTGGGAAAAGAATAAGTTTAAGGATTTCAGGTAGGCAGATTTTTTTTTTTTTTTTAATATATGCTCCTGTAGGTGTATTTCAGGAATTGCTGTTTCTTATTTGTTCATTTATAAAGGAAATGTGGTGGTGTTATTACCTGCATAGTATCCCATAGCTTTTTAATAAAGCTGGAACTTTCTTCAAAAAGAGTTGTTTCCCTTGCTTCTCAAAGAATGCTGTTTGAGAAACATTAAAGTCTATAATAACAGAAAATGAGGAAGGGAAAGGCATTATAATTATCTTGTAGTTTTTATTTGTGTATTTTAAAATTATCTTTTAATTTTATCATCTTTATAATCAAGATAATGGGGTTTTTTTAATTATATTTTTTAAAGTTTAAAAAATGGTGTGTTTTTTCCCTATCAGTTCTGAAAATTTATTTAAAAGAACAGTGACAGTGGTTGTCAGATCCAAGCCTAAACTCCAAACCAAGAGGTCATTTTACCTCTCAGGACTTGGTTTTTCTTCTGTAAAATGGGAAGCCTGGTTGAGCAGATCTCTGAGGTCCTTTGCAGCTCTACCAGTGTATGATTATATGTTCCAAGCATGCAAGAAGAGATGGGAAAAGGAGAATAAAAAGCAAAGATGAAAAAGCAGACAAAAAAAGAAAAGGAGAGAAGCAAAAATAGTTTTAGATTAGAAGCTACAAAAGGAGGGATGAAAAATTACCCATTTAAGTTACATAAACGATAACAAAAAGTAGAGCCACCAGAAATTATGACAGCAAAGAACTAATTTCTAGTAGGAAGAAAGGAGAAGAAACATGACATGGCAATGTAGGGGTTGTCAGTGTAGGGAGGGAGCAAGACGAACATCTGGGGCCTTCTTATGGCATTTGTACGTAAAGATATTGAGTCTTCTAATTAAATTCCTTTTATTTAACATTCCAGCCTTTTTTTTTTTAAGGTCGTTGGTTCACAAGCTACTTTACTGCAGTTTACCTAATTAATTTTCCTATTTTAGGCTCTTTTACCCTGGAACCTATTCTCCTCTGTCATTGTTTTATTGAAGAACCTAACAGGGACTTTTCCTTTCCTGGCATTTCAAGTCCAGACGCCTTCTTATGCTACTTCTTACCAGTCCAGTTGTATGTTTGTCAGACTATTCTGCTTACCTCCCGCTCAGCTTTCACCGTTGTAAACTTTGGTTTTTTAGCCTGCTTTGTCTAAGTCTTACCTTCTCTTCGAGTCTTAGCTCCATTATTCTAGCCCTTATATGCATTTCTCCATTCTCTCAACTCATTTAGGATCTTAACTTTATGAGTGTTACACTATAAATGTATTGACTTAAGTTTTTTGTTTTTTGTAAATTATTTTTTTGGCTGCGTTGGGTCTTTGTTGCTGCACATGGGCGTTCTCTAGTTGCGGTGAGCGGGGGCTACTCTTCATTGCGGTGCGTGGGCTTCTCATTGCAGTGGCTTCTCTTGTTGTGGAACGTGGGCTCTAGGCACACAGGCTTCAGTAGTTGCGGTGCATGGGCTCAATAGTTGCGGCGCGCATGCTCTAGGGCACAGGCTCAGTAGTTGTGGCACACGGGCTTAGTTGCTCCACGCCATGTGGGATCTTCCCAGACCAGGGATTGAACCTGTGTCTCCTTCATTGGCAGGCAGATTCTTAACCACTGCGCCACCAGGGAAGTCCCTGACTTAAGTTTTGTATATCGTATTTTGGAGTAGATTACACTGCAAGTCCTCAAAGGGGAGACTCTCATTCTACTCTTACATCTTCTCTGGCAGTGGCTGTAAATTTGCACATTGGGTAAAATCTCAGAGTAAAAACAGTAGCTATTTAGTAGCTATTATAGTAGCTATTTAGTAGCTATTTCAAGGAAATACAGGATATTATAGATATTTCAAAAGTTGCTATAGTTTAGCTTTTCATTTTTCAATCTATAGATGAAGATAATGTTCAGACTTGTTTACATGGAACTTCTTTCATAACTCATCTAAAATGTAATAGATCTCATTTTTCTTGGTCTATTTCCTGACATTTTTTCCTTTTAATTTCATGTCATTATTCATAGTTTGCAGTATTCACAGAAATTTTAAAAGTCTGTATTTTCTTTAGTCTTCAACTTAAAATTTGTTGCTATTCTGTTTCTGAACACTCCTATCTGTTTAGTTATTTAACTCTTTTAACTGTGCTTTATATATACAATTCCATCTCAAAATTTGATTAAATTTGTTGTCATTGTAAACTTCTACCATTCCTATAACTGTCTTGGAATCAGTTTCCCAGTTTTAGGTATAGAGTTACCAGAAGTATATATTAAAATTTTTAATTTTGTATTTTAAAGCAAGTGATGTTCAAAATATAAATAAGTTATTTTTCTACTTTAACATCTTGTATTAACTACTTACGGCCAGTATTGATAGGCTTTCTTTTATCGTATTTTAGATTTATTTCACTTCTAGCAATGTTTGAGGAGCAGATACCGTTTTGCCCTTATCTGTTGAGTTTCTGCTAATTTGGGGAGTCAAACGAATATGGCATGTTTTCCTGCCCTCACAAGGTTTGTGTTCCAACTTGGAAAGGGAAGCAGAATAACTGAGTATGATGATATATGGTGTAGTAATGACAAAATACAGTGACACGATCCAGTCCTACCATTTGCCTGGCACTGTGCTTAGACACTTTAGATATATCTTGTTTCACTTTCACAACCCTGAATTACAGTGAGAAAACAGAATCAGAAAATAAAAGTTCCTTGTCCCCAGATGCTATGGCCCAGAACAGTATTAACAAACTCTGTGTGATAAAGGTCCAGCATTTTTTTCTTCTTAATTTCCATTCTGTTGCAAACTGATTGTTTTGTAAAATATAAGTAATAATTAACTAGAAAAATAAAACGTTAAAAAGACATATAAAATACAAGCCTAATTTGCTATAAGTTTCCTAAATGCTCTCAATTTCTGTACTGTCTTGTCACAAAAGTGGTAAACAGTTTGCAGGCCAGCTCTGGTTCTGGGACCATATTTTGATTGGCACTGATCTACATCCCTCTATGGGAGCTCCCAGAGAATCCTGTTTGTATCTCAATCAGAGACTCTCCCTACTCGAAAAACAGGGCTGCAACATAACTGGAATAATAATGTACATGAATTTTTTTTGCAGCTGTCTGCAAAGGAGGTAGTACATGAATAGCTGTCTGCAAAGGAGGTAGTGTGTTTAAGGTATTCATTTGCACTGTAAGGTTCAGAATTAAGCAACATCTTCTTGCGAGCCTAGAAAACCATGGTAGATCAGGAGAAATGCATCTACTTACAAAACTGTGTTTTGTACATACACCATACCTTAAGTTTTCATGCTCTCACTGTACACTGGAGGTCTCATTCTTAATAATTGTAATAATAAATAGAAAGATATGAGGGTAGTATTGTCTCTCTTATTAGAGTAGGAATTTCATGTATCTTGTATTCACTTCTGTATAATAATTGCCAAGAACAGTGTCTTGTACCTGATCTTCAAGTAGTTGTAAATGAATGAAATATTTTTGTATGCAATGTTAGTATAATGTCGTTCAGAATACTGCAGGCATTGGCCTCAAAATCCCATATGCCACTTCATAACTGTGTGACTTTGGGTAAGTTATTTGACTTATGTAAGCCTGTTCCCACATGTGTAAGATGAAGAAAATTGTTACACCTACTTCTTCAAGGTGTCTTGGATTTTAAATGAGAAAATATATGTAAAGCCTTTAACAAAGTACCTAGCATATAGTAAACGCTTAAAAATCATTAATTTTGCTTTTATTAGTTGATGGATAATGTTCTAATATTTAGAGAGGACATCCACATAAAATACATGAAAATTTTAATGGAAACTATCCTCATCTACTCAATCTTATATATTAAGATAAATTTATTCAGAAATAGGCATATTATGTATTATTACTACTATATTTGGAGGCCCAGCATGTACAATTGGAGTCCCAAAAAAGACACTAGAAAGAAAATGTTGAAGAAATAATGACCATAGATTTTCTAAATTGGGTGAAAAAAATAGTTATGGAGCCAAGAAGCTTAGTGAACCTCAAGTAAAATAAATACAAAGAAACCATACCTGAGAGCATTTACTGGTTGTGATAGTCCAACCAGTAAAGTTCAGTGATGGAAGAGGAAATCTTGAAGGAGCTGTCTTGGGAGATGACACATTATGCACAAGGTAACAATGCTTTGAAGGATGGGTGGCTTCTCATTTTTTAAAAAAGTTGTGGCAAGAAGATAATGAAATTGGCATATTTAAAGTACTGAAAGAAGAAGGAAACAAGCAAAAGAACCTGACGGCTCAGACTTCTATGTAGAGCAAAGCTACCCTTCAAATAATGAAGGTAAAATAAAAGACATTTTTAGATAAATTAGTTCATTACTAGCAGATCTGCACTAAAGTTCTAAAGAACTAAAGAACAGCAGAAAGGAGGTTATTCAAGCTGAAAGAAAATGATACCAGATGACAACTTGGATTTATAGGAAGGAATAAAGTACACTGATACAGTGTATAAGTAAATACATTAAAAACTATATATTTTCTCTTTTATTTGTTTCTTGAAAAAAATATATATGCCATTTAAGTAAAACTTACTGTAACTATACATATATATTTGGTAATCCCCCCCCAAAAAGGCAGGGAAAGGGAACAGAGGGAAACAGAAGCAGATAGGACTAATATAAAACAAATAGCAAAGTTTAGGCCTACATACAGCTGTATCAGTACATACTATAAATGTAAATGGAGTAACACTCCAATTTAAAAGTAGAAAGCAAGTCCTAACTGTATACTATTTATAAGAGACATCCTTTAAATACAGAGACACAGATATTTTGAAAATGAAAGGATGAAAAAATATTCAGTGCAAATACTAAGTTAGCAAAATCTGAGGTGGCCATATTAATATTAGATAAAGTAAACTTTAAGGTGATGTTTTACCAGAGGTAAAATGGGACATTTTGTTATCAAGAAGATATTACAGTTCATTAAGAAGATATCACAGTTATAAATGTCTATGTACCTAATAGCAGTTTTAAACTTTATGAAACAAAATGTGATAAAAATAAAAGAAAATATAGAAAAAAAGTCATAATTGTGGTTGGAGATTTTAACACCCCCCTCTCAGTCATTGGTAGGATAAATAGTTTAAAAGCAGTAAAATTATCTAAAATGAATAAAGACTGCCCACATCAAATATTGGCTAGAATGTGTGAAAACAAGAGCTTTCGTACATCGCTTGGTGAAAATGTTAGATGTCATAACCACTTTGGGAAAAGATTTGGCAGATTTTTATAAAGTTAAACATACACCTACCTTTTTACCCAGCAATTCCTTGGTGTTTTTCCAAGAGAAATGAAAACATATGTCCAGAAAAGACTTGTTCAGGAGTGCTCATAGGAACTTTATTCATGATATCCCAAAGCTGTGTAAACAACCCAGATGTCCACCAGCAGAGGAACTGATAAATAAATTGTGCTGTTACTAAGGTATAAAAAGAGGCTACTGATATACCCTAAAACATGGATCAATTTTGTAGACATTATGTTGAGCAAAAAAGGACCCAAAAGAATACAAACTGTATGATTCCCTTCATATAAAGTACTACAACAGACAACTTGATTCTAGTGAAGAAAATTAGGAGTTTTTTGGTGTATGGCAAGGGGAAATTGATCCGGAAAGGGATATAAAGGAGCTTCCTGGGGAACTAGAAATGTTGTATTTTGATAGGAGTATGTTTTACACGGGTAGATCTTTTTGTCAAAACTCAAACTATACACTTAAGATTTATACATCTCAAGGTATATCAGTTTTACTGCAAAAAAAAGTTAAATATTGAACTATTGTTTGTAGGTTTGCTTTTTCTTGATGTTATTGAGTTGGCAATTCTAAAACTTGTGACTCTATATTCGAGGATTGTGCAAATGAGTAAATATATTGAGGGAGCCAGATTTCTCACTTCTGGGGAAAGAAGTTACAGTGGGGGATGGGCGAAGACTAGATTGTATTATAGTGTTGGATTGGAGTTGGAGATGTCCATATTAACTCATGCTTTTAAATATACAAATAAGGCAAAATAGATATAGTTCTATAAACAGTATGTATGTGTACTATAAATGTGTGCATATACAGTATATGCATGTATTTGTATATACAGCATATATACATAGGTGTGTGTACACATGCACATAAAACATAGTTCCTATATCTCTGTACTGAAAGAACCTAGAAGCAATGATGCATCAATAACAGTGAGCACCTCTAGTGCCTGATTTTGTGTTCTAAATACCCTTCATCTATAAAAGGAACCAGGACTCTTATAGAAAGGACTGAATCTAGGGCTGGGTAAGTGAAAGTACTAAATGAAGCTGGACCTTCTTACTGTGCCAGAAAGTAAAGAAATGGTTCACATAATCACAGGAACATGTCAGAAAGATCCAGAAGCCAACTTGAAAGGGTTCCCACTGTCGGCATCAGGGACAATTTGACTATCGAAATATGAATGATATTAATAGGTAATGCATTGAATAAAATAAGAATTCATTGGTCCCTACTGAAACATACATGGAATAAATAAATGAATGAATAAATAAATAATGGAAGGACAGAGAAAGCTCCTTACAGTAGCGTTCTAACTAATAAATAGAGAAATGACGATAAAGTTAGAAATAATTAATGGGATTTAAAACTAGAGGGTAGAAAATTTAGTGATGAGCAGGATATTTATATTAGTCTCTAAATGTCTCCCCTCAGATTGCTTATTAATTTTAAAGGGGAAAATAGTAAGCCAGTAATGGAAAAACCTGTCTGACACCACTTTAACCAAGTCGTCAAACCTAACACAATCAATATTGGGACCAGCTGATATTATGTGGCTCCTAAAAAGATGAAGGGAGAAAGGCAAATATCACTTCAGTGCAAATCCTGTGGAAAATGCATAATCTGAACCTAATCATGAGGAAATATCAGATAAATCCAAACTGAAATGTCAAGGTCAAGAAACGCTAACAAAGGCTGTTCCAGATTAAGGGCTAAAAAGATAATGACAACTAAATAATGGATGCTTTTTAAGTTAAATAGACCCAGGGGAGGAACTACCAAGGACATCATTGGGCCAATTGACAGAATTTATTGGGACTGTGGATCAAACAGTATTCTTGTGTAAGTGTTAAATTTCCTGATTTTAATAACCGTTGTGTGTGAGATTGTCCTTGATCTTAGAAAATGATTAATGAAAGGGTAAGGGGGCAGAGTGACTTCCAACTTACTCTTAATTGGTACAGAAAAAAATGCAGTAAACATTTTGCATATTAATATGTGCATAGTAAGTCCATGCATATTTGAGTAGATTGATAATACAAAATGTAAACAATTGGGTGATCTGAGTGAAAGATATCCTGTACTAGTTTTAAAACTTTTCTCCAAGCTTGATGAAATTATATAAAGTAAAGTTATTTCACAAAACTATATATATATATATATATATATATATATATGTATATATTTCCCCCCCCCCCCAAAAGATAGCATTGGCTTCTTTTCTTGCCCTGGTGGATTTTTTTTTTTTTAACATCTTTATTGGAGTATAATTGCTTTACAATGGTGTGTTAGTTTCTGCTTTATAACAAAGTGAATCAGTTATACATATACATATGTTCCCATATCTCTTCCCTCTTGCATCTCCCTCCCTCCCACCCTCCCTATCCCACCCCTCTAGGTGGTCACAGAGCACAGAGCTGATCTCCCTGTGCTATGCGATTGCTTCCCACTAGCTATCTATTTTACGTTTGGTAGTGTATATATGTCCATGCCACTCTCTCACTTTGTCCCATCTTACCCTTCCCCCTCCCCATATCCTCAAGTCCATTCTCTAGTTAATGTTCATACCTTCTTTGGATATCTTTCAGCTAATTGGAGTGTACCTTTCAAATATTATAAAAATAGAGTAAATTTAAGTATTTGTGTATTATAGTTAAGATTTTATGGTACAGTTTTACTCTCATTTTTAAAATTTGTTTTATAAAATTCTAGTTGCTTTGAAAAATACAAAGGTATAAAAATTTTGAATAAGTCTCCAGGAAATACATGTAATTTGTGATAACACTTTAATATTTGAATCATGATAGTAAGTTTGTTGAATATGTATTTTTAAAGTGTTTCTCATTGTGCTATGTCCAGTGTTCCTGGGAGTTATATAGCGCCCTTGTTGTTTGTGTAATATACTTGGGAGAATTGAGGGCCTAAGAGTATAAATGTGTTATCTGTGATGTTACCACCAACTTAGAGATTCTTATTTTCTTTTGTGTCGCTAACTTCTTTGAAATGTTATGAAAGCTGTGGCTTCTCTCCCATGCATATGTGTATTGCTTTTTTTTCATATAATTCAGGGGGTTTCAAGGACGCCCTTCACCCTATCCACTGACCCCTCCCTGCAAGCTTAAGTGAAACTGTGTACTGAAGTTTAATGTTCACATTTATTCGTTAGCAAAAAGTGTTTCACTCCAGTTCACTGTTTTTCTTAGTGCCGTTCTAGAACAGCCAGCTTCAGAATTGTTTGTGGTACTCGATTTAAAAAAAAAAAAAAAATGGATTCCAGAACCTACTGTCCATTCATTCATTCACCAAATATTTGTTAATGTCTACTACATGCCAAACACTGTTCTAGGCAGTAGTAATACAACAGTAGATTAAATCCCTGCCCTCATGGTAATCACATTCCTCTGGTGAAGACAGACAATAATCAAATAAACACATAAAATGTATAGTATGTCATGATAAATATCATGGTAGGGATCCCATGGTTGGGATAGGAAGGTCAATTTAAATAAGGTATTTGGGGAATGTCTCACTAAGAAGGCAACATTTTAGCAAAACCCTGAAGAAGATAATGGAGTGAATCATACAGATGTTCCAGGAAGAGACAAGAGAAAGTGCAAAGATTTGTGAACAGCACAGTTACCTGTTAAAGTTCAAGACATAGCAAGGAATACAACGTGGCTTAATCTAGAGTGAGGAAAGTGCTGGCAGGTGATGGTGGGGATGGGGAGCTCAAATAGAGTTGACAGGATTTGACTGCTATCTTTAAAGTGTTATTACTTGCATTATAATGGACAAGGGTGGAAATAGGGGCACCGTTAGTATATTATTAATAATCAAAGTGAGGGCAGTGGTGGCTCAGACCAGAAATTGCAATCGAAGACATGGTGAGAAACTGGATACATTTTGAATGTAGAACTGACAGAATTTAAGATTCATTGGTAGAATATGAGAGAAATAGAGGGCTCAAAAATGACTTCAGAGGTTGGGGCTTGAACAACTACAAGACATTTACTGACGTGGAGGAACGAATTGAGTAGCGGGAAGATCTGAAATCGGTTTTGAACTTTGGATGTTTTGAGCTATCAGATGTACAAGTGAAATGCTGAGTTGAATGTATACATCCTGAAGTTCAGAAGAGAGGTCTGAGCAGAGAATATGAATTTGGGAGTTGACTGCACAGTATTTAAAGCCATTAGACTGGAAGAGATCATCAACGTATAGTGTTGAAAACAAGACAAGAAGTCTAAGAACTGAAGTCTGTGGCACTCCCCACCCTGGAGATGAGAAAAAATCGCTGTGAAGGTCTGAAAAGGAACACCCAGTGAGGCAAAACCAGAAGACCTTGACAACCAGGAAAGCAAGTGAAAAGTGGGTTGCAAGGAGGAGGGAGTACTCAACTTTCCATGTTAATGGGGACAAGTAAGATGACATCTAAGCTTTGGATTTACCAAGAGGAGTAATCCTTAACCTTGACAAAAGCAGTTGCAGTGCATGCTAGGGGTAAAAACCTGACTAGGATGGGTTCAAGAGGAAGAATTGGAGACAGCTAATATAAAGCATTCTCTAACACACCATTATAAAGCAATTATACTCCAATAAAGATGTTAAAAAAAATAAAAAATAAAGTATTCTCTTTCAAGGTGGCTTTTTGGTATGCTAATGGAGAATGATTTATATCAGGTTTTCTATAATTTGGGCCAAGAATTTCTTTTTTTTCATGTGGACCATTTTTTTAAAGTCTTTATTGAATTTGTTACAATATTGCTTCTGTTTTATGTTTTGGTTTTTTGGCTGTGAGGCATGTGGGATCTTAGCTTCCCAACCAGGGATCAAACCTGCACCCCCTGCATTGGAAGGTGAAGTCTTAACCACTGGATCACCAGGAAGTCCCAGGAATTTATTTTTTTGTTACACCCTAATATGATTCTTCCATGCACCAGGTTTGAGAACCCCTGTTTTAACGTATGATTGGTGTTTGCTGGCCAGTCATTCTTCAGTGTAGCAAGTGCAAATGATTTAAAAACTAAATGAAAATTCTTATTTAACCACTGCTGACTTAGTGGCTAAAATCTGCAGTTGTCAGTGACTCTCATCAATCCAGTTACAAAACAGGAACATAGAGGCCAGGGACAAAAGTAAAAGTTCTTTTTGTAATTCCTATTTCCCAGAAAGGATGTCTAATCAGCCAAAAGAAGTTAAAAGATTTCAAAAATATTGACATCTTGAAATTCTTCTCTTCAAATATTAATATTTAGCATCCTTTATTTTAAAGAAAACAATGTAAAGGTGAATTAGTTTTGAGTTACAACTGCCAAAATCTGCTCAAAATACAAGCACCAGTTTCTAGGGGTGTCTTGGAAATAGTGTGGAATAAAAATCAAACTGTTGTGTTGACTTACCTGCTTTGGGGAAATTTTTTTTGATGTATTTATTAAAATGAACCCATTTCAGGTTAGAGTAATGTTTTTTAAACTTCACATACTAATGAAGGAACCCAAGGTGTTTTAAATGTCTCTACACTGTTCATACTATGAAATTAGGAATGAAGGAACCTTCTAAAGTCATTACAATACGACTTACCCAATTAAGTCTTTAGACAATATTAAATTATTTCAGACCAAAGAAAATCTGTCTCATTTTTAAAAGACTTCAAAAGAAGGTAACTTAAACTTTCCTAAGCAATTTATTCATTTACTTTAAAAATGACTCTCTTTATATTTAAAGTACCATTTAAAAGCCCATTTTCTGGTTCTGAAGAACCTAGGAGCAGGACAGGAATAAAGACTTAGATGTAGAGAATGGACTTGAGGACACGGGGAGGGGGAAGGGTAAGCTGGGACGAAGTGGGAGAGTGGCATGGACATATATACACTACCAAATGTAAAGTAGATAGCTAGGGCTTCCCTGGTGGCGCAGTGGTTGAGAATCTGCCTGCCAATGCAGGGGACATGTGTTCAAGCCCTGGTCTGGGAAGATCCCACATGCCGCGGAGCAACTGGCCCCATGAGCCACAACTACTGAGCCTACGCGTCTGGAGCCTGTGCTCCGCAACAAGAGAGGCCGCGACAGTGAGAGGCCCGCGCACCGCGATGAAGAGTGGCCCCCACTTGCCGCAACTAGAGAAAGCCCTCGCATAGAAACCAAGACCCAACACAGCCAAAAATAAATATAAATAAATAAATAGGTAGATAGCTAGTGGGAGAAGCCGCATAGCACAGGGAGATCAGTTCAGTGCTTTGCGACCACCTAGAGGGGTGGGATATGGAGGGTGGGAGGGAGACGCAAGAGGGAGGGGATATGGGGATATATGTATACGTATATCTGATTCCCTTTGTTATACAGCAGAAACTAACACACCATTGTAAAGCAATTATACACCAATAAAGGTGTTAAAAAAATAATAATAATAATAAATAAAAATAATAATTTAAAAAAGCACACTTTCCCTTATTGTATATATTCCTGTCTAAATTGCAAATTGCAGTTTGCTAATTGTAGCTTACCAGAACAGCCCTAAATTGAATGGCTGGGTTGACTACTAGTGTGACATGGGGTAAGTCATTTTACTTTTGTAATGCCACTTCCTCATCTCTATAATGTTGGGATTATAGAATCCTAAGAGAAAAAGATGAAGAAAGTATTATGGACTTCAGACAATACAGGTGTCACATTTAGTGATGGAAGTTATTGCCTGGCTTTCACATTGGACTCCAAAGCTCATGCCGAATTTGTTCATCCCGTTACCTCTGGCACTTAGCATAGTGCCTGACTTGAGTAAATGATAAATAGCTGTTGACTTGCTGGGAGTCAGGGTAGCTCATACGGGAATAAACATTTGAACTGAACCTAAGAGAAGAGGAGACTTTTGGCAGAAAAGGAAACCGTATGAGACAGGGAGAATAGCACGAGAAAGACTGCAGGTGAGGCAGAATCGCAGCTGGATTGAGGGAAATGGTAGGAAATGAGACTGAAGCCATGTCCACAATGTAGAAGGCCTTGAATGCCAGGTTAATCTGTGTTTTCATTGAGCCAGTCTTTTAATGTCTCAGAGCCTTAGTGTGAGTAAAACATGACCTGCCTAAATTTCAAGGTTGTGGTAAGGACCAGGTAAGGGGAAGTGGAGCAAAAACTTTTAAAAAAATGGAATATATGAGAGGATTGTTTTATAAGAGAAGAAAAGTTAAATATACAAATTCAGTAATTTGAAGGGTTACTTTTTCTTTAGGTTTCTGTATATTGTACTACTTATCTATAGTAGTATGTACAGAATCTCACATTACAGAATACTCAACTAAGTATCTGGACTGTATGCAGTACTTGTAGTTATTGATGACTTAGTGGATCTTTACAAAAGGCAAATTGCAGTTGTTTTCAACATAATAAAGTCATGTGTTCTCTCCAACTTTAATGTGCATACAGATCACCTGGGGGGTCTTGATGTAGTGCAGATTGTGGTTCAGTAAGTCTGGGGTGGGCTAGAAGAGTCTACATTTCTAACAAGCTCCCAGGTGTTAGCAGTGCCACTGGTCCATGATTATAATAAAGGTCAAATGAAAATATAAACTGAAAATCAGTAGTCCATCCGAAATTCTAACAGATTCTACTCTTGTATTTTTAAAGCAAATTTTTGTCTTATTTTATAGCATGTAGCATAAATTTTAAGTCAGGATAGAAGAGGCAACTAGCAGGTTCTTCACTGATTTTCCATTTCTCTTTACAGCAATCCAGTGATGTATTATTTTCCCCTTTTTAGAACCGAGGTAACTGAGATTTAGAGCTGGTAAATAACATAAGTTAAAAGGTCAAGTTTGCGTAGCTGTCAGTCTGATGTTCATGTGTTTGCTGTAACCACTATAGCATCTTAGTTTTTTGTTTGTTTGTTTTCGTATATTTGTACAGATTAATTTTTCCCTCTTTAGTGAAAATCGTTTAGTATGTTGTTATTTTATGTTTAATTTTAAATTCAATTTAGCCTATTTCTGTCCTATGCATAAAAGTTGCAAGTTTTGCTGAAAGGACACTCCTGTAGTTCCACTGTAGACCTTTTCTGAAGCACAAAACCACAAAAGAGAACTGGTAATGTGTCTTGAGGAAGATAGCTTTTCATGAAGTCTGTCAAGCCCTAGGCAGTTGGTAGAATCCCGTGATAAGGTGGGGAGATTGCCAGAATATTTCAGAGCTGTACCGTGCAAAAATAGGTTTTATCACAGAAGTATGATGTAGGTCATCATAATGTATATTTTTATTTGACTTATTTACTGCAGTCTAACATTGACATAAAAATATTTCTTTTAGAATGTGAAACACAGAAAGTATGCAAGGTGGAAGGCAACGTATATTCACAATTGTTTAAAGAATGGAGAGACTCCTCAAGCAGGGCCTGTTGGGATTGAAGAAGATAATGGTATGTATTTATCTAAGTAAAATGATTTAGTAGAATCATAATTGCTCAATATATTATTATTCAGAGTTTTTAGAAGGAGTGATACAGTTTTGTTTCCTTCATCAGGTCCAAAATCAGGTGTAAAATTATAAACTTAGGGACAAGTGAAAAATTAAGGCCAAACTGTTCTAATATCTGTCTGTGTCAACTGCTCTAATATCTGTCTCCTGCCTCTAATCAGATTTCTTTCCTACGTGGGACAGGCAATCCTTTTTTAATCTATAAAATGTTTCCAAAGAACACTGAATTTATTTTGTATATACCTGAGGTGGGTTTTTTGGGGGGAGGGGGGCAGGTAATACTTTCACATGGTTAAAAATTTATACAGTATATAAGAAATATGAAGTGAATGTCTCCTTTCCACCACACCCTTTATCTTCCCAGATTCTACTGAAACCCAAATAAATAAATAATGTTTTTAGTTTTTTGTGTATTTTTAGAGATTATTTTTTGTAAATTACTAGTAAATAGGAATATATACCCTCACTTTTTTCACACAATTGGTAATACACACACTGTTCTACATCTGGTTGGTTGGTTTATTTATTCATTCATTTGGAGGACTATTTAGAATTTTATAATGCCACTCAGTAAAAAAGCAACACTACAGTTCTACATATAAATACTATGTGTAAACTATTTTTGCAGCTCTTCTCCTAGAGAAGCAAGCTTTTATGCATCATTTCAAGTGAATTTTTTGCTATCTATTCCTGAAGGACACTTCATGATATATCCTTGTTTAATCTTGAGGTAGCCTTTTTCACATAGAATGCTTCTTACAGTCATATAATAAATGCCTTGCATTCATATAATGCCTTAAAGCTTACAGATCATTTTCATGTATATCATACCCTCAAAAATCTCCAAGAGACAGTTGATGTTATTTCTGTTTTACAGAAGAGGAAATTGAGGTTCTGGGTTTTGGCCTGCCTAATGTCATAGAACCACAGAGAAGGAGAACCAGAAGTTGAATTATTACTCAAAGTCCTTTGTTCTTTTTACTAACACTATAGCATGAATACTGTAATATTAAGTTGTTACTAAGTGTTTAAAGTTAACTATTCTAAGATATGGTTAAGTTTTGGAGTTATTTACATCATGGCGGTGAAATTGGATTTTTTCAAGCGTATTGCTACAACCTTATTTCTCACTTTTTCATTTAATATTTTGGAATGTTTTACATACTTCCTTTGCTGCTTTAATACTGACCACAGTCAGGCATGTTTTATGTCAGTCCTACTGTTTACAAAACCATTAGTCACTTCCAGTTGTCCAAAAGGAAAGATCCAGGATCCTTAGCCTACCAAGCAAGACTCACCACGATCTGGCACTGACCAGTTTTATTTCCTACTCCTATCTCCTGTTGTCTTAGTCTGCTAAGGCTGCCATAGCAAAATACCATAGACGGGGTGGCTTAAACAAAAGGCATTTATTTTCTCACAATTCTGGAGGCTGGAAAATTCAAGATCAAGGTCCAGCAGAGTTTGGTTTCTGGTGAAGATCTACTTCCTGGCTTTCAGAGGACCACCTTCTCTCTGTTCTCATATGGTGGAGTGTCAAGGAGAGGGGGCAAAGGAGGGGGAGAAGCGCAGATCATTCCTGTTGGATTAGGGCTTCTCCCTTATGACCTCATTTAACCTGTAGTTACCTCTAAAAACCCTGTCTCCAAATACTGTCACATTGGGGGTTACGGCTTCATCATACGATTTTTGGGGGGACAGTTCAGTCCATAACACCTATATAAACCCTTTATTACGTCCATAGAAGTTAACAGCAAGAAAGTACCTTTGTCTCTTTCTTTAATTAAAACCATTTCTCCCTCCTAAAATGTTCATCTTTCTTTACCTGTCTTAATCCTGCCTATCTGTAAAAGTCTTCCTTCATGTGAATTTCTGCAGAGCTATTTTATGTATGTATTTATAGTTTCTTATAAAATATATATTGTTTAATAAAGTGAGTATTTTCATAATTTATGATAATATTTATAATTTATAGAGCACATGCTAGGTGTTAGGCACTGTGATAAACGTTTTACATATATTATCTAATTTAGTCCCCATATAATTCTGTCGGTAGCTGGGCATCCCTATCCAAGCTCTAATGACTAGTTAATGGAACCTAGGATTTGAACCCAAATCTTTCTAATTCTAACGTCTATGCTCTTATTCTACATTTAAGTGGATGCATTTTTTCCTCAACCAGATAGCAAGACTTAATACATATATATTTTCCCCATTGAGCCTTCCAGGAAAATGTCCCAATCAACCAATCAACTTAACTTAATCTAGTCTTCCCTTGAGAACATAGTACCAACATTATGAGAAACACTTCTGTGCTTTAGCCATGGTATAGATCCCCAAATTTGTAATGACCTCCCATTTCCTAGGACATACCCTTGTGCTTGCATTTTTAAAATCTTATACATTTCTTTCATTCATTTTTTAAGAAACTTTTTTTTTCTCTTTTAAAGTCATTTTGTTAGCATTACCTGGGTACTAGGGGTGGATAAGACATGGTCCTATTCTGTAAGAGCTTACATTCTCATGGGGAGCTATAGGTTAATAAGTAGTTATAGTACATGTTGGTAAGAAGTGGTGCCTGAGCTGAGTCTTAAAAGATAAATTGAACTAATTAAGTCAGGTAAAGAAAAAAGGGAAGGATGCTACAACTGAAAAGAAGAGCATCTTCAAAGGCAGGGAGGCAGATTGAGAACTGGCCAACTGTAAGAACTGAAAGAAAGAAAAAAAAAGAAGAAAAATGTTTTTGAGAGTGAATTGGAGAAAGATAATTCTGCAGGTTGTAAGGTGAATCCAGGAGCAGCAATCCAAATAATAAATAATGAAAATCTGGGTAAGATATTGGCCAGGGAGGAATAAAGAGAAGGAAGTATAATCAATAGGATCAAGGAACAGTTTAATATGAGAGAAGAGGGAGAAAACAGAAAATGATTCCTGTTTTGGGCTTTTGTGCTCAGAGGCATGGTGATTCCATTCAAAGAAATGGCTAATACAAGATGAGCAGATTGGTGGGAAAAGTCAAGGGAAGGCATTGAGATGCTAATGTGATTACTACTTGAAGAAGTTCAATCGTGATTAGATATTCTACCCAAGATTTCAGAAGAAAGGTCAAGGCTGAAAGTAGAATTTTGGAGTTGTCAGTTTGAAAGGAAGAAGTGAAGCCAAAGTAAAATGCTGGATCACCCAGGGGGAATGGGTTGCTTAAGAATTAAAACCAAAGATGGAACCAACCTTTTTTCACCTTTAGTAATCATATTAAATTGCAGTCTGAAGCAGAGGCACTTCTGTTATCTTATTACATGTAAGGTACATACACATATGTGTAGTAAATGTAAAAATGCATGTAATATTCATAATTACTCTCAAACATTTGATTTGAAAGATACTTTACTGCTTATATATGCTTATGTATGAAAATACACCGTGAAAAAAATCTTTGTTTTAAACATATCATTTTACTTTTCAGTAGTATTTCAGAGGTATCATTCTAGATACACTGAAATACCTAATAAATGATCAATTTTGTTTTTCAGGCACTCTTTCAGCATCAGTGACTTTCTCTAATCTTAAACTTTTTAACCTTTTTCTCTTGAAAGTGTTACATTTTGATTATTATCTTGATCTCTTTCGTTCTGAAATGGTTGTTTTAAGCCCTCTATAATACTATAGATTATTAAATCTATGTAATTTTTATTTTGCTTTCCCAAAATTGGCTTAAATTGAGCTTGTAATTTTTATCCATTATTTTCATTCAGTTTTTATAGAGCTTCTGGATAGTAGAAAATTGTTAGCTATGGAATACTAATAATCCTCTTAGATATAAAGGAGAATATTTTCATTGTATACTTTTCAACCTGTTAATTTAAAAAATACCCTGGTGTCATAATTAGGTGTTAATGTCATAACATCTAACAGTGTCTGCTCAGAAATGGCTTACGGCTCTAAAAGAGGATGTTATTAAATCTGAATATGTATGCGAAAACTCTTCTTTAAAACTGATTTTTCTTTTTCTCAATGTAGCATTATATTCTCTTGTGTTTTTAAATTTCATAAGATATTCTAGGTGTAAAAGGTATTATGTTTAATAAAAGTCTAATTTTCTGTCATTCTAGAATTGAATTCTAGTAAAGCTAGTAAAAAATAATAGATACTATACCTTAGTTAATTTAGAGTAAGAAAAAAAAGCATACTTAATTTTTGAAAACAGTACTATGTCACCCTTATGTCAGAAAATACTTAAGGAAGCCATATGATGGGTACAAAAAAGTGTTCTAGAAAAAATTTAGGCTCAACTGAAGGGATATCTGTTAACATTCAAACTCTAAGTTTCCATATCCACTTGGTTTCAGTATCTGCAAAATGGTATTGTTTTTAAGTGGTCAATATTAAACCTATACCCCAGCAATAAAAACTAATGAAGATGGTAATTGTTTCTTTCAAATTTCTAGTGATTTAAAGTTTCCTTCTTTTGGAAAAGCTTAAGGTATAGTTAACTTCAACATTTTTTAGTCTCAGTAAATATTTATTAAGATTGTTGGTTAGATAATATGGGAGATATAAAATAAGTCAATACATGGTTAATCTAAAACTTAAAGTGTCATAATCTAGTTTTAATGTCATAACTTTTAACAGTATCTCCTTGGAAATGGCTTACGGTTCTACAAGAAGGTATCATTTTACATATATAAATTTTTTTGAAGTATTTGAAAATAAATTGGAGATACGCTCTTTTACTCCAAAAGTACTTCATTCAGATTTGATTAGTTGATTCAGTAATGCCCTCTGTAGCTTTTTTTTTCCTCCTCCAAGATCCAGCCTGGGGTCATACACTGCATCTAGTTGTCATGTCCCTTTAGTTCCTTATTAATCTGAAATGGTTCCTCAGCCTTTCTAGGTGTTTCTTCCCTTGACGTTTTTGAAGGGTACAGGCTAGTTGTAGACTGTCTGTCTCTCAGTTTGGGTTTGACTGATTTTGCCTCATAATTCGATTAAGGTTGTGCATTTTTAGCAGAAATACACCACAATGATATAGATTTCTCTCTACCCCATATTGGAAGTATGATTCTGTTGAAATATTGGTGATATTAACTGATCACTCAGACAATGTGGTATCATCTAGATCATTCCACTTTAAATTTATTTTTTCCTTTGTTATTAATAAGTAGTTTGTGGAAGTTACTTTGAAACCATGTAAGTATTCTGTTTTTTATGACACTTTATCCACTATGTTTAGCATCTCCTGATGATTTTCTAATACCATCCTTCCTTATATATTAATTAATTGGCATTATACTACAAGGAAGAGCTTTTCCTGTCTCCTCCATTTGTATATTTATTCATTTAATTATGTTAGTATGTGATCATGAATTTATATGCAGTGATTATAACCCAGTACTATCCATTCTTATTATAATGGTCAAATTGTGCCAGAATCACACGGCGGTAGTTTTCCAAACTGGCTTATGTGTCTTTTTTTATATATTCCTATCCTTCTTGGAGATTTGTACTTCCTTCCTTGCTTTCTAACACTTCAGAATGCTCCAAGTACATCTAGTTCTTTCTTTGCCCCAGCCCCTGGAATGAGCCTTTTCTTTAAAGAGCTCTGAGTCCTTTTTTAGTGAAGAATGATATTTAGAAGCCAAGTCCTGGGCACTAGCTGTACTCACTGTTACTGGTATATCATTGCTTCTGGTCCCTCTCAGAAGACAGAACAAAAAAGTATTCATTGATTCTTCAGCACTACAAATCCTTATCTTTAACTTACTCACTCATTTGTTCATGTCTGGAAAACATGATAGAGTCAGAATCGTTAATTCATACCAATGTAAAAAGCAAACATACAAATTAGTTGCCTGTTTGCTTAGTTATTATTTTTTAATGTAAAACCTCATGCATCTTAAATGTGTAATGCAATGACTTGGCACACAGCTCTCTAGAACATTTCCATTACCCCTAGAAATTACCTTGTACTCCTTCCCAGTCCATTCCCACCTTGAGAAGCAAATGCTTTTGTTGTTTGTTTAACCAAAAACTAGTTTTGCCTGTTCTAGAGCTTTGTATAAATGGAGTCATAATGTCAAATGGGCCCAGCATTTTTCTCTAAGCATTATATCTGTGAGACACACCCATGTGTTATGTATCAGTAGTACATTCTTTCTTACTGCTGAGTAGTACTTCATTGTATGGATACCACAATTTGTTTATCACTTCATCTGCTAGTGGACATTATTGTTGTTTACAATTTGAGGTTATGATGAATCAAGCTTCTTGACATTGAAATACATATATTTTTCAGACATGTTTCACATGCTATATGTGAACACATGGCATATTGTCGATTCCTCTGGGTCAATAGCTACAGCAGAATTGCTGTTTAATTTTTAAGAAACTCACAAACCATTTTCTGAAGTTAGTGTACCACTTATACTCTCATCAGCAGTGTATTAGTTTCTGTTGCTCTGTATCCTTGCTTACACTTGGTATTGTCAGTAGTATGTTTAAATATAGCCATTCTGACCCATGTGTAAGGGTTCTACATTGTGATTTAAGTTGCATTTTCCCAATGACTGTGATACTGCGCTCTGCGTGTATTGGCTTTTTATATATCTTTATTTATGAAGTATCTGTTTAAATCTTCTACCCATTTTTTGTGGTAAAATAGACATATACTATAAAATTTACAATTTTAACCATTTAAATGTACAGTTGACTGTCATTAAGTACACTCAGACTGTTTAGCCAGTAACCACCGTCCATCTCCAGAATGATCTTCATCTTCTCAAACTGAAATTCTGTGTCCATTAAACAATAACTCCCCTTTACTCCCACCACCCCCAGCCCCTGGTAACCAACTTTCTCTTTTCTGCCTCCGTGAATTGACTACTCTAGGTAACTTATCTCAGTGGAATCATACAGTATCTGTCCTTTTGTGACTGGCTTATTTCTTTTAGCATAATGTCCTGCAGGTTCATCCATGTTGTAGGATGTGCTGGAATTTCATTTCAAAGCCTGAATAATATTCTATTGTATGTGTATACCACATTTTGGTTATCAGTCATCCATTGATGGGTGTTTCGGTTGTTTCTATCTTTTGGCTATTGAAACCAGCTTTGATCCCTGGTTGGGGAACTAAGATCCTGCAAGCCTCGCAGTGTAGCCAAAAAAATAAATAAATAAGCCTCTCTTTTTTTCTAATATAAACATTTAAAACTATCAGTTTTCTTCTAGGCACTGATTTAATGTCATCCCACAAATTGTGATGTCATTTAATTCAAAATAGCTTCTATTTTCTTTGTGTTTTCTTTTTTGGGGAATGGATTATTTAGAAGTATACTGTTTAATTTTAAAATATTTGGGCTTTTCTAGCTGTCTAAATTTAATTCTGTTTTGGTCAGAGAACATTTTTTTGTAAGATTTCAGTATTTCAAAGTTCATTAAGGTTTGTTTCATGGCCCAAAATATTATCTGTCTTTGCGAATGTTGCATGTGCATTTGAAAAGAATGTATTCTGCATTTATTAGATGTGCTGTTCTGTGAATATGAATTATATAAGGGTATATTTTAATTAATATTTTAATTGATATTTTATTCTCCAACTATGGGGATTTTACTAGTCCTGTCAGCTTTTTTTCACTAGAAACTTTATTTTATTAGGCACATACACCTTTACAATTGCTTTTTTTTAATATATGTATATTTATTTATTTTTGGCTGTGTTAGGTCTTCGTTGCTGCACGTGGGCTTTCTCTAATTGTGGCAGGTGGGGGCTACTTTTCATTGCGGTGCTCATTGCGGTGCACTGGCTTCTTATTGTGGTGGCTTCTCCTGTTGCAGAGCATGGGCTCTAGGTGCGTGGGCTTCAGTAGGTGTGGCATGCAGGCTCAGTAGTTGTGGCTCGCGGGCTCTAGAGCGCAGGCTCAGTAGTTGTGGCGCACGGGCTTAGTTGCTCCGCGGCATGTGGGATCTTCCCGGACCAGGGCTCGAACCCGTGTCCCCTGCATTGGCAGGTGGATTCTTAACCACTGCACCACCAGGGAAGCCCTACAATTGCTTTTTTTTTAAATCGACCTAACCTTTTTATCATTATGAAACATCCAATTATATCTCTGCTAATATTCCTTGACATGAATTCTGTTTTGTCTGTTACTGAAATTAGCCACTTTCAGCTTTTGCCTCTTGATATTTACATGGTATCTATTTTCATCCTTTCAGTTTAAACATATCTGAGTCTTAAAGCACATAAGTGTGTCTTTTATTTTTCAATCTTTCAAAATCAGCCTTCAAAATAGTGTTTAGCCATTTACATTTCATGTAATTATTACTATATTTAAGCCTACTGTTTTTGCCATTTATTTTCTGTTAGTCCCATCTGCTTCTATTCCCTCTTACAGTTTTCTTTTCTCTGGTGAATTTTTCTTCTTTCATTCATTATGACTACATTTTTCTCTGCGGCCTTGAATGTATTTATAGTACCTGCTTTAAAGTTATTTTCTGCTAATTTCAGTATCTGGGTCATGCTGGGGTCTTTTTCTGTAGATTCTCTTTTTCTACTGACTCTGGTCACATTTTCCTCCCCCCCACCCCCATATTTCTAATAATTTTTATTATTGATAACATCTTGTAGCTTTGCATTCAGTTATCTTCCTCTGCAAAGTCTTGATTCTTGTTCTAGCAGACGGTTAACTTGCCTGAACTCAAACACTGCCCCTCTTTTCTTTCAGCTTTAAGGCTGTTGCTTTCTTCAGGCCCCTTAGAATCTTCCCTGAGTGTGCATGCATAGTTCAGGGCCATATAGATATTTAGTTGAAGTTCGTACACACATTTCAAGGCTCACTTCTCTGCAACTCTTTCTTTTGCATAGACTTTTGGGTGCCCTCAGGTGAAAGACCACATGAAAGCAGACTTTACCTGGTGAGATTTCCTTCCTCAAGGGCCATCTTCACTTTAATTTCTACCAGCTTTTGATCACTTGCCAGTATCTTTAAAAAGTGTTGGGGGGTTTTTTGTTTGTTTGTTTGTTTTTTCCTTCCCAGATGTATTAGTGTTAGAGTTCTCTAATATGGGAGAAAATGATATGTATATAAAGTATACATACATCTACAACTTTACTTAGTAAAATTCCCAAAAGTGGCTCTCTTATTACTCCTTTCTACATAGACAGCTCAGTGTGAAATTTTATTCCTTTGTTTTTGTTGATTAATTTGTTGAACAACACACAGGTAATCGTTTAATAACTAGTAAACAATAAATATTGAGTAAAAGGCAGCTGTCAGAAAGTAGAGTTCTTATGGAGAGCATAAATGTGACATGTTTTGCCAAAAATGTCCTCCATTTTTCATAAATTTAAAGAATGGGTTTAAAGAAAATTTATTTTTAAGAAAATTTTTTTCCCAGGTATTTTTTATTGTAATAGCATTCAAGGTGGTATTTGGAATACCGGTTCTGAGACTTCTGTGCACATGTTACTAGTGTTCCTCTGCTCCTTTTCTTGAAGACTGCTCTTGTCCCTCTTGCCTCAAATCCATCTATCTTGTAGCTTGTTATTGAGCTGCTGCATTCCAAGGGACCCGACCTTGGTTAACCTTTGTACTGGAGACAGAGACACTATGATTTCCAAATGCAATCCTTGAGGTCAGACACATACATTCATTTTAGAGACCAATCAGACTTTTCCCCCAAATTAAAAAAGACAGTATTAGAAACAAGGTGATGATTTGTATGTGTGTGTGTTTTATTATATATTAGCCTCTTAAACAGAAAACAAAAAGTGGAGCTACAAACCAAAGTTACAATAATACTAGCTTTTCTCATCGCCCGTCTATCTACTGTTACCAGAGGTCTTTATTTCTTCATAAGGCTTTGAGTTACTGTGCAGGGTCCTTGACTCCAACCTGAAGAACTCCCTGTGGCAGGCGGGTCTGGTGGTTAAGAACTCTCTCAACTCTTGATTAACTGGGAATGTCTTGATTTCTCCCTCATTTTCGAAGGAAAGTTTTGCTAGATATAGGATTCTTGGTTGATGGTTTCTTTCCTTCAACACTTCAAGTACATTGAGCCAGGCCATCTGGCCTCCGAGGCTCCTGATGAGAAATCTGCTCATGACCTACCTTCCTGGGAAATCTCTCAGCTTCATAGACTTTCATAATGTACCTTATCGTGTCTTATGCAACAGAACATTTTGTGTAGTATCGTGAAGTCAGTTAAGTTGTAACATTATTTTGAGACCAGAATTTAAGGAAAAGGAATTGAATATTTCAAGTGTAGACATTATGAGCTCTTTAAAATTATTACCCATTTTCAGACTAGAAATAAAAAGGCCACTGAAGTATCCTACAGATTTTAATTTATAACAAAGTGAATACCAATATCTAATAACACACGTAAAGAAAAATGTCTTTGGGATCCTTTTTCCTAAGTGTAAAGGGACCTTGAACTCAAAAAGTGAGAAAACCACTGTGGTTTATCCCCAGCTGTGATGCGTTCATTTCTTGCTCTGACCTCACAGTGCACCACTGTGATGTACTTCACAAAGCCCTATAAAAGAGAAAGCTGGGCCCAGGTTTTTGGTCCTTAGAGCCCAGGAAGCTGCTTTTGGTGACCTGACGGCCTTGGACCTACAGTTAGCTTGTTTTTTCCTTGTTTCTGCCATTTTGTTGATTTTTGTTTCTCATTTCTCTACTCTTTTTTATTTGCCTCATTGTTCTTTCTACAGTTAGCATAGTCAGTATTGTTGGTATAGTTAGCACAGTTGGTATAGTTAATAGTTTATTAGCATAGTTAGTGTAGTTAGTACTCGTTAGCGCTGTTGGCATAGTGAGTATTGTTGGTATAGTTAATACTTGATTAGCATAGTTAGTGTAGTTAGTACTAGTTAGCGCTGTTGGTACAGTTAGCATAGTTAGCGTTGTTAGTAGAGATAGCATACTTAGCACTGTTAGTACAGTTAGCATTGTTAGTTAGCATAGTTAGCGTTGCTAGGTAGTGCTGTCAGTCAGTGTAATTAGCAGATCACCATGATGCAGGGCCTCACAGCCAACTCTGCTGACAAGGAGGTTCATATTGATGACTTCGAGATCCTCCGCACCATTGGTGAAGGCACCTTCGGTAAAGTGAAGTTGGCCCGGCACATTCTGACCGGGACACAGGTGGCTGTGAAGGTCATAAAGAAAAGGCGTCAGAGCTTCTCAAGTGCCCAGGCACTTTTCCGGGAAGCGTGCAGTATGAAGGCTCTGAATCACCCCAATATTGTAAAACTGCTGGGGGTGATTGACACAGAGGAGACAATTTTCCTGATGATGGAGTACCTCAGTGGGGGGGAAATGTCCCGCTATTTGAAGATCCATGGCCGTATGACAGAGGCGCAGGCCCGAGGCCCGTTCCAGCAGCTGGTCTCTGCCCTGCAACACTGCCACCAGAGGGGCATCGTGCACCGGGACCTGAAGCCAATGAACCTCCTTTTTGATTCCAACATGAATATCAAACTTACAGACTTTGGCCTCAGCAACAAGTGTGATGGCACTGGCCTACTGGACACGATCTGCGGCACAGCCCCTTATGCTGCCCCGGAACTCTTCCTGGGGCAGAGCTACAGCGGCCCTGCGGTGGACGTGTGGAGCTTGGGAGTAGTGCTCTACACCATGGTAACTGGGTCCCGGCCCTTTCTGGGAAAAGACTTACAGCAGCTGCGGAAGCAAATCCTACAAGGACAATACCCCATCCCACCTTATCTGTCTTTGGAGATAAGGGATCTATTACAAAAAATGATTGCCCTCAGCCCCAGTGACAGAGGCACCTTGCCTGACCTCATGAGGCATGCTTGGTTAAACATGGGCCCGAAGGAGCCACTCCAGCCACCCTGTGAAGAGGACCTGGAGGTGACAATGGTGAGGACTCCGGGCTTGACTTGCGACCAGAGCCAGGACACTGGAACAGGCAGTGTGAGCTCCATGAAACCCAACGTGGGGGTCTCCATCATAACTCTGAAGCCCTTGTCTTTCGGGGACCTCAGTGGCAGTGAACTTGAGCCTCCTCCAGGCCCTGTGGTGTCCTCCCTGCAAACCAGGTGGCCCTACCAGAGACAAAATGTGCAGCTGCAGGAAGACCAGCAGGCAGGGCAGAAGACCGGTGAGTCTTCCTGTCCCCCATCCAGCCTGGAGTCGAGGACTGCCACCCCCAGCCCAGCCCCCCAGTGTGGCACTGGGACATCCACCTCCAGCAGCAGCGGGATTGGAGCCCCAGAGGGAACCAGCTGCTCCCTGTGTGCGTCCAGCACTGGAAGGTCCTCCCACACTGGGCAGCCTGAGAGTGTGTCCTCATCCACTCTCTCTGGCCACAGCCAGAAAAAGCAAGGGGTGGCTGGGAGAATCTGGAACTTTATTTTGAAACATCTGTGTTGCAAGCTGCCCAGCATGAGGCGTCATAATAAAGTGAGCCCATGTGAACCCCATGCATGACCGAGGCAGGAAGGTCAGGCCGCCGCGCTCCCTGGGGCCCGGTGCAGGGGAAGAGGAGTGTGTTCTCTGCACGGCCTTCAGAAGCATCGTATCCAAGACCCTGGCCAGCTCAGAGGATGGTCCGGAGCAGCCCGGGCGACCAAAAGCGAGGCCACCGTGGCTGCAGATCTGCCCCTCAACCCCCACCTGGGTGAAAACTTCAGAGACTGGACTGTCACTCCTGGGGCACGTCTCCCCTCCTCCACTCTTCTGTCTTCCGTGTTGGTGGGGGAGGGGGATAGTTCTTGTTCCAAGAACTCCTTGGTTCTTCCAATTCTGGTTAATAAACTTGATGCTCCAGAAAAAAAAATATATAATATATGCAAAGATTTTACAGAGTTGGAAAGTATTAATTTAAAGAAATGTTGATCATACTGCCAGGCACAACTAAGTGTTTTAAGAAAAGGAAAAAAATTAGAACAATTATTTTAAGAGAAGCTGCTTATCAATTGCATTAAATAGAATTACATTCAAATGTCTGTCATGTCTGTATAGCAAAATAAGAATATTTGGCATTTCTATTTCAAAATACAGATCTTCCTCGACTTACCAATGGGGTTATATCCTGATAACCCATTATAAATTGGAAACATAATTTGAAAATGCATTTAATACACCTACCCTACTGAACATCATAGCTTAGCCCAGCCTACCTTAAAAGTGCTCAGAACACTTACAGTAGCCCACAGTTGGGCAAAGTCATCTAACACAAAGCCTATTTTATAATAAAGTGTTGAATATCTCATGTAATTTACTGAATAGTGTACTGAAAGTGAAAAACAAAATGGTTGTAAGTGTGTCGGTTTTTTACCCTTGTGATTGCGTGGCTGACTGGGAGCTGTGGCCGCAGCTGCCCAGCATCACAGAGAGTACTACACTGCATATCGCTAGCCTGGGAAAAGATCGAAATTCAAAGTATGGTTTCTACTGAATTCCTATCACTTTTGCACCGTCGTAAAAAAAACCCGTGACTCAGGGACTGTCTGGACCTCATTTAACATTGCATGTGTATTATATAATAGATGTTGAGGAAAATGAAGATGCTGGAGCAGCCTCTCCGCCCACTCAGCCACCTCAGCCGTCATCTTCAACGTATGACCCAAGCAACATGCCATCAAGCAGCTATACTGGAATACAGATTCCTCCCGGTGCCCACGCTCCAGCTAATACCCCAGCAGAAGTGCCTCATAGCACAGGTAGGAAATTGAAGCTTCATGAGTTTGACCTCTCCTTTCATAAATAACAACTGCAGTTCTTCTCATATATGTGCCTCATAATGATGGTCCTAAAGCATGATAAGATCTTTAAGTTCCATTTGAACCCACCAAAAAATTAAATCCTTTTCGTTGAAGTTTTAATATTAGTTGTATCTTATTTTTTTAAGAAATGACAAAATATTTATGTGTAATTGATTACTATTGACCTTATGTTTTATTAATAAGTAAAGTTCCTGTGCTTTTCGTGTGTGTGGCTGTTTTCTTTTTCTTCCCCTCCCTTTCTTTCCCCTTCACTGTTGAAGAATAGCACTGAGGTGAGTGGGGCTTATTACAGGATGTGTCTGTCAGGTTCCCACTGTGATCGCAAGATTCATTTTTCTTGACTTATTCCCTTAGGACCCTGCCTCCGCCCTCAACATGGGTATTCTTGATGAAGGAGCAAGCTTTGAGGCACAGAATCTCAATAGCAGTGGATTCACAGACAAGTGAAAGGAGGGGGTTTGGGGTTTGTTTGTTTGTTTTTTTAATATTACAGACGTGTCTAAAAATAAACCACGGAAGTGATGCCTGCTATCTTTGAATAAATTAGTACTATATGTCTGTGTTTTCATAGAAAAAAGATCTGACAAAACTAGTCTCCAGGAATAAGTCAGGGTCATAAGATAAACTTTTGAAAGTTGCAGATACTCTTGTTTACTTGTATTGTTGACAGAGTATCACCCATACTTCCAAATAGAGGGGCATTTAAAACCATAGTTTAAATAAATCTTAAATTTAATTAATTTTAATTTTTTTTCCAAAAATTGTTTTTAAACTTTTATCTCAGCATAAGGGTAATCTATGGTAGTAACCTATATATTTCAAAATATTTAATTAATAGAATAAAAGTTGTCTTTGCGCCTTGATTTCTACTATTGCTGTTATTCACCATTACTTCATTGACTTTCAAATTTTCAGCCTCAGTTTACCCAAACCATTTAGGTTATTTTGCATGAGTTGAATAACATTTAAGAGTTTTCTGTTTTGACCATTGTAGCAGCGATTATGATTAGTTTATTTCCTCCTATTTTAAAGCTTTCAACTTCATATCATCTACAAATAATGCGAACATTTTTGTCTTTAAGCATATTGATGAACATGATAATTTTAACACTGATCTCTTTAGTATCATCATTCTGTATATTTTACCCTGCCTGACTTTTCATTGCTTCCAGGTCTATGTGATGGAATTAATAGACCAATTTCCATTAGTTTTGTAAGTAAAATTTCATGGAACACTGTTTTAAATATTTTATTATCTTTTGGGAATATTCAGTTTTTCCAGGGTAGAATGAAGTAAGCAAAACCAGCTACATATTTAGATGTATTTGCCTTTGATAAATACTGCTCAAGTTATACTATTGGTAGTAAGTTTAAAAACTGACCAAGAGCCTCCAACACAAGCATCCTTACAGAAGGGTGAAGTGAGAATAAAATACACTTGGGAGTCACATAGTATTAGTTATTAGTTTCTACTTCTTGCTAAACCACAAACTCAACTGTTACTCAGTTCCCGACCGAGGTTATTCCCTCTTTTAAAATGAAATTAATCATACTTCTCATAGTTGTTTTAATTATTAAAGGGGAGGAAGTATGAAAATTGACTACTATGCCTAACACAAAATCAGTGTTCAGCAAATTAGCTTCCTTTTCCTTTTTTTTTTTTCTTTTCCCGTATATTTTATTACAGAATATTGAGTAGAGTTTCCTTTGCTATACAGTAGGTCCTTGTTAGTTATCTTTTTTTTTTTAACATCTTTATTGGAGTATAATTGCTTTACAATGTTGTGTTAGTTTCTGCTGTATAACAAAGTGAATCAGCTGTATGTGTATATATATATACATACCCATATCCCCTCCCTCTTGCATCTCCCTCCCACCCTCCCTATCCCACCCCTCTAGGTGGTCACAAAGCACCTAGGTGATCTCCCTGTGCTATGAGGCTGCTTCCCACTAGCTATCTGCTTTACATTTGGTAGTGTATATATGTCAGTGCTACCCTCTCACTTCGTCCCAGCTTACCCTTCCCCCTCCCTGTGTCCTCAAGTTCGTTCTCTACGTCCGCATCTTTATTCCTTTCCTGCCGCTAGGTTCATAAGAACCATTTTTTTTTTCTTAGATTCCATATATATGTATTAACATACAGTATTTGTTTTTCTCTTTCTCACCTCACTCTGTATGACAGACTCAGGGTCCATCCACCTCACTACAAATAACTCAATTTTGTTTCTTTTTATGGCTGAGTAATATTCCATTGTATATATGTGCCACATCTTCTTTATCCATTCATCTGTTGATGGACACTTAGGTTGCTTCCATGTCCTGGCTATTGTAAATAGTGCTGCAATGAACAATGTGGTACATGACTCTTTCTGAATTATGGTTTTCTCAGCGTATATGCCCAGTAGTGGGATTGCTGGGTTGTATGGTTGTTCTATTTTTAGTTTTTAAAGGAACCTCCTTACTGTTCTCCATAGTGGCTGTATTTACATTCCCACCAACAGTGCCTTTTCTCCACACCCTCTCCAGCATTTATTGTTTGTAGATTTTTTGATGATGGCCATTCTGACCGGCGTGAGGTGATACCTCATTGTAGTTTTGATTTGCATTTCTCTAATGATAGTGATGTTGAGCATCCTTTCATGTGTTTGTTGGCAGTCTGTATATCTTCTTTGGAGAAATGTCTGTTTAGGACTTCTGCCCATTTTTGGATTGGGTTGATTGTTTTTTTGATATTGAGCTGCATGAGCTGTGTGTGTATTTTGGAGATTAATCCTTTGTCATTTGCTTCATTTGCAAATATTTTCTCCCATTCTGAGGGTTGTCTTCTTGTCTTGTTTATGGTTTCCTTTGCTGTGCAAAAGCTTTTAAATTTCATTAGGTCCCATTTGTTTAGTTTTGTTTTTATTTCCATTTTTGCATCTATGTTCATCAGTGATATTGGTCTGTAATTTTCTTTTTTTTGTGACATCTTTGTCTGGTTTTTGTATCAGGGTGATGGTGGCCTCGTAGAATGAGTTTGGGAGCGTTCCTCCCTCTGCTGTATTTTGGAAGAGTTTGAGAAACATAGGGGATAGCCCTTCTCTAAATGTTTGATAGAATTCACCTGTGAAGCCATCTGGTCCTGGGCTTTTGGTTGTTGGAAGATTTTTAATCACAGTTTCAATTTTAGTGCTTGTGATTGGTCTGTTTATATTTTCTGTCTCTTCCTGGTTCAGTCTTGGAAGGTTGCGCTTTTCTAAGAATTTGTCTATTTCTTCCAGGTTGTCCATTTTATTGGCATATAATTGCTTGTAGTAATCTCTCATGATCCTCTATATTTCTGCAGTGTCAGTTGTTACTTCTCCTTTTTCATTTCTAATTCTGTTGATTTGAGTCTTCTCCTTTTTTTTCTTGATGAGTCTGGCTAATGGTTGATCAATTTTGTTTATCTTCTCAAAGAACCAGCTTTTAGTTTTATTGATCTTTGCTATTGTTTTCTTCATTTCTTTTTTATTTATTTCTGATCTGATCTTTGTGATTTCTTTCCTTCTGCTAGCTTTGGGGGTTTGTTGTTCTTCTTTCTCTAAGTGCTTTAGTTGTAAGGTTAGGTTGTTTATTTGAGATTTTTCTTGTTTTGAGGTAGGATTGTATTTCTCTTGACTTCCCTCTGAGAACTGCTTTCGCTACATCCCATAGGTTTTGGGTGATTGTGTTTTCTTTGTCATTCGTTTCTAGGTATTTTTTCATTTCCTTTTGGATTTCTTCAGTGATCTCTTGGTTGTTGAGTAGTGTATTGTTTAGCCTCCATGTGTTTGCATTTTTTACAGATTTTTTCCTGTAATTGATATCTAGTCTTATAGCATTGTGGTCGGAAAAGATACTTGATACGATTTCAACTTTCTTATATTTACCAAGGCTTGATTTGTGACCCAAGATATGGTCTATCCTGGAGAATGTTCCATGAGCACTTGAGAAGAAAGTGTATTCTGTTGTTTTTGGATGGAATGTCCTATAAATATCAGTTAAGTCCATCTTGTTTAATGTGTCATTTAAAGCTTGTGTTTCCTTATTTATTTTCATTTTGGATGATCTGTCCATTGGTGAAAGTGGGGTGTTAAAGTCCTCTACTATTATTGTGTTCCTTTCGATTTCCCCTTTTATGGCTGTTAGCTTTTGCCTTACGTATTGAGGTGCTCCTATGTTGGGTACATAAATATTTACCATTGTTATATCTTCTTCTTGGATTGATCCCTTGATCATTATGTAGTGTCCTTCTTTGTCTCTTGTAATAGTCTTTATTTTAAAGTCTATTTTGTGTGATATGAGAATTGCTGCTCCAGCTTTCTTTTGATTTCCATTTGCATGGAATATCTTTTTCCATCCCCTCACTTTCAGTCTGTATGTTCGCTAGGTCTGAAATGGGTCTCTTGTAGACAGCATATATACAGGTCTTGTTTTTGTATCCGTTGAGCCAGTCTGTGTCTTTTGGTTGGAGCATTTAATCCATTTAAATTTAAGGTAATTACCGATATCTATGTTCCTATTACCATTTTCTTAATTTTGGGGGGTTTGTTATTGTAGGTCTTTAACTTCTCTTGTGTTTCCTGCCTAGAGAAGTTCCTTTAGCATTTGTTGTAAAGCTGGTTTGGTGGTGCTGAATTCTCTTAGCTTTTGCTTGCTGTAAAGGTTTTAATTTCTCCATCGAATCTGAATGAGATCCTTGCTGGGTAGAGTAATCTTGGTTGTAGGTTTTTCCCTTTCTTCACTCTAAATATGTCCTGCCACACCCTTCTGGCTTGCAGAGTTTCTGCTGAAAGATCAGCTGTTAACTTTATGGGGATTCCCTTGTATGTTATTTGTTGCTTTTCTCTTGCTGCTTTTAATATTTTTTCTTTGTATTTAATTTTTGATAGTTTGAGTAATATGTGTCTGGCATGTTTCTCTTTGGGTTTATCATATATGGTACTCTCTGCGCTTCCTGGATTTGATTGACTATCTCCTTTCCCATGTTAGGGAAGTTTTTGAGTATAATCTCTTCAAATATTTTCTCAGACCATTTCTTTTTCTCTTCTTCTTCTGGGACCCCTATAATTCGAATGTTGATACATTTAATTTTGTCCCAGAGGTCTCTGAGACTGTCCTCAATTCTTTTCATTCTTTTTTCTTTATTCTGCTCCCTGGCAGTTATTTCCACCATTTTATCTTCCAGCTCACTTATCCGTTCTTCTGCCTCAGTTATTCTGCTGTTCATTCCTTCTAGAGTATTTTCAATTTCAGTCATTGTGTTGTTCATCACTGTTTGTTTGCTCTTTAGTTCTTCTAGATCCTTGTTAAATGTTTCTTGTATTTTCTCCATTCTGTTTCCCAGATTTTGGGTCATGTTTACTATGATTACTCTGAATTCTTTTTCAGGTAGGTTGCCTAATTCATCTTCATTTATTTGGTCTTGTAGGTTTTTATGTTGCTTCTTCATCAGTAACATACTTTTTTGTCGTTTCCATTTAAAAAAAATTTTTTTTGATGGACGGGGCTTTATTCCTGTCTTACTGGTTGTTTGGCCTGAGGCATCCAGCACTGGAGTTTGCAGGCAGTTGGATAGAGCTGGGTCTTGGTGCTGAGAGGAGGACCTCTGGGAGGCCTTACTCCGATTATTATTCCCTGGGATCTGAGGTTCTCTGTTAGTCCAGTGTGTTGGACTTGGAGCTCCCACCACAGGAGCTAGGGCCTGACCTCCAGCCTGGGAACGAAGATCCCGCAAGCTGCATGGCACAGCAAAAAAAAAAAAAGAAAAAGAAAGAAAGAAAAAAAAGAGCAGTACGATATCAAATAATGAAAACAAAATAAAATTAGAAAGATAAAAATATTAGGAAAAATAAAAATATAATTGAAACAACCGCAACAGGGTAAAATAAAACCACAACAGAAGAAAAAAGGGGGGTGGGGGGAAAAAGCCAAAGGGAGAGAACAATAACAAACTATAAAGAATAAAATAAATTTAGAAAAATAAAATCTTTATTAGGAAAAATAGAAATGTAAATGAATCAACAACAGTGAATCCACAAGGTAAAACAGAACCCCAGTCTAAAAGAGGAAAAAAAAAAAGCCTTTGTATGGGGCAGAATTTAGGTGGGTGTGGAACTTAGGCAGGGGCGGGGTTTAGGGTGGGGCGAGGCCTAGGCGGGTGGGGGGGTGATGTTTGAGTGTGGGGCGGGGCCTAGGCTCAGGACCCAGCTGGAAAAGGCCCTGGGGACGGGGCCTCTGCTTAGGACCTGCAGGGAAGGGGAGAGGCAGCATGTCCAACGGAGGGCCTCTGGAGTGTGGAGTTCAGGAGTTTGGAGGTAGAGCCTGGGTGAGGATGTGGGAGTGGGGCTTGGGCTCTGCACGGCAGGAGGTTGGCTCTGAGGGCAGAGGATTAGGCCTGAGAGCCCAGCAGGCTCCCCGGTAGCTAAGTGAACAGGGAAAGCACTGGCCCTGTTCCCTTCTGTTCCTCCAGGCACCCCCGCCGTCCCCCCCAGGGTCTCCCCCGTCCCCACGGGACCCCTAACCATGTGTGGGTCACTGGGTTTAGGAACTCCTCCCTTCCCCCAGCCACCCCTCGGGGTGCTGGTTCCAGAGGTCCAGCCTTTACTTTTGCTCCCCCTTCCCTCCCTCCCACTCCCTCAGGACCCGCAGGGCTGGAGGGGGCCTCAGTGGGCAGAGGACAGGCCCGGGATCTCCGCAGGCTCCTGGGGGCCCAAGTGGGCAGGGGAAACCTGGCCACACTCCCTTTTGATCCTCTGCCCTCCCAGTGGTTCCCCAGTTTCCCCTTTCGGGAGTGGGATCCCTTCCCCTCCCCCAGCCCCACCCAGGGGCACCAGTCCTGCCCACCTCCACTTCTCCTCCCCCTTCACTCCCCCCCACGCCCCCACGTCCTACCCGGTCGCTGGGGGTTCCTCCCGTCCCCTTAGGTGTCCGTGGTCCTCCATGGGTGCCTGGTACGTGCCTTAGTTGTGCTTCCTTTTTTTTTAATGTTCCTTCCTATTTCTGTGCCAAAGAAACGGTATTTAATAGCAAGTTAATGAACACTTAAAATCATTTTGTGAATCAAGAAAAGTGTCACTGTTGGGGTAGGACATTGACCTTACAAAAAGATTGCCTAAGGTTTATTGCTCAGACAGTGTATCTTAGGGCAGAGTTGTGGTATAGGCCCATATACATATATTTTATATGTAGGCATACTGTGTGTATATATGAGAGGGAAAATATGCTTGTAGTGTAGGAGGGTTGTAATAGGTTGAACCAAACAAAGTGTCTTTTTGTACAACAAAAGCGATAAAATATTAGTAGTTTCGTATGTTCAAACTAATAGACTCCTGCTCAGAATATCCACACATAAAGATAGATATCAGGAGGTAGTCTTCTATTTCTGTTAGGAAGTTTTCTGGCATGAACAGTTCATTTTGATCCATTTAAATCTGGCATGAGCCTTATTTTTTTTTTTCACTCTCTTATGTTCTTCAGAGTGGGACATAAAACTAAAAACCTTGGAACTGCTTTAGGGCATCAGGTGTACATTCTTACAGACTTAGCATTTAAATAATTATCATAGCTATTTCATAAACTTATTCTAACAGAGCTATATTAGATATTGCTCTCCCTAATTTACAAACTAAAGAAATTAAGCAGTTATCCCCAAAAAATACACATAGAAACATACCTAATAAGTGACAGTACTAGAATTTGAATCCAAGTCTTTCGGATTTCATGTTTTTGGCACCTCCCTTCTGTTTCCCTTCCAAGGAACTAAAGTTCTATCAAATCAAAACCTACATTTCTCATAATATTTTTCCTCTTAAGGTTGGCTTGAGATATGGGAATCTCCTCTTTGCTGGCAGATTTTTTTTTCTATTATATTTAAAACAGTAAAAAAAAAAAAAATAGTTCATAGTTGCCTAATAGAAAGTGAAATAACAGTTTTAGTTTATAAATATAGCAGATGTTTCCCCTTTTACTCACTTTAAGAATGATTTACTTTCTCTCATATAAAGGTCCAGGATGCACTTTTATCAAAGGGAAATCCTTAAGATAGCTGAAAAGAATAGTATGTACTAATATACAGTTTTTAGTTCTTCCACAGAAAAGCAGAGGGTGCAAGGAGGGCGGGGATAGTGATTGTTTGAACAGCCAAGTGTTTACCTCTTTGTGCTTTTACCACTGTGTAATATCAGATAGAGGCAATACAGCCTATGGTTTTTTCTTTCTCTTGAAACATGCTTTTCACAGTCTGTAAATATTGAAGATGTCAGTAATAAATCTAAATAGATTAAAAGAGTTATTTTAGAATTAATGCTAGCCTTTTAATTATAAATGCAGCTCACCTCATAAGTAAATCAAAAACTTAGCTCTTTTATTGTTGTTCTTTTAAGTGACAGAAGTACTGCATTTGAATTCTGCTCTACAGCTTTCAAAGTGGTTTATATTCTGGCCTAACCATTTCTATCAGTGCTATTTTTCCATGATTATTCTGAGGTTTATTTAAGCCAATCTTCTTACATTTGCTTACAGTGTTCCTCGTAGTTAGCATGTCTTTCTCTTTCTCTGCCTCTTCAAATGCTACTGACCTTCAGGGTTCTGTTTAATACTTTTTACAACATCTTCTAGAGTTTTCTAACTAACACCCATTTCTCCCTTTTCAGAATCCCCACACCACATAGTCAGTAGAACAATTTAGTACTTAATTAGAAATCATGTAGCATTTAATTCTTGAATATATATTAATCTCATCAAATAGCCTGTGTAACAACCATCCGCTAAAAAATTAACCAGAAGTTACTTGTTAACATTTCTTTTTGTTAAGTAATAGAAAGAAAGAAATTTCTAACACAGTTCTGCTTTCCCCCAGGAATGTTTTTATGGTGACATCATTCCAACATACTGTAGTCCAGGGGGCTGCAACCCATTCACAAATTGACAATTGAAATCTTTCCAAATCAAGAAAGAAGGAAAAACAACTAGATTTGGGCATTTCAAAAAATAAATAACATAAACTAAAAACCATTTTTACTGATTTAACAGATATTTATGCACTTAGTTGAACCTGTATGCTAGGCCCCCGTGGGAACATGTCATGATGGCTGCCAAGAACACAGGCCTTGGTCCCTGGGCGTGGAAACAAATGAGAAGCAGCATCTTCTGACTGCTGCATGAGGCGTGTTGAGCAGCCTGTGCTGTCAGTTCAAGTCTTGGTTGAATGACTGTGACCAGAGTTCTTAATAAAATGCAGATTACCTGTGTTTTTTTTTTTAATATCTCTCAAGTAAAATTTTACTACATAACTAAATTATCTCTCTGTAAATTCTGTTTTGTTCTTGTTAAGTAATATTACCTACTTAATTAATCATCTGGAGATGTACAAATAAGCATTTAAAAATTAATGCAGGAGGCTGACCAAAGAAAGTATGCCTTCTCCATAGAGAAAAGGGTTTGTTAGGAGAATTTTAATTCAGGCAGAAGCACAAATTACTTAGTAAGGAATGGCACTGATATCCAGATTGTCTGTGAGACGGTTGTCAACTTATCCTTTTTTCTAAAGATCTGTGTGAAGAATATATATAGTCACCTACCTGTGTTTTTATGCTCAGCTGCTTCAAATCACTGGACTTCACCAGGTAGTCTCAAGAGCCCTCTCAAATCTTGCATTCTAACTTTAAAAAATACATGTTATGTAAATTATGTGCCTTTGAAAGTTCAAGTTTTCTGGGGAGAATTATGTCATATGTTTATAGTTTAATATATTTTGTAAGCATTTATCAAAATCAAGCAAAAGATAGTCATTGAATTGGTCAGTTTAAATTTGTATGTCTCCTGACTTTGCAGTTATACTTCTGTAATTTTTTCCTGTAAATATATTCATGCATATACATGTTTACAGTGTATAAAAATATTCATGTAGTATTAGCTATAGCAACAAAAGTTTGGAAAGAACCTAAATGTTCGTCAGTAATGGATAGCATTATAAATTGTGGTTCATGCATGGAATGGAACACTATGTAGCCATTAAAAAGAACAAGGAGGATTAGGGACTTCCCTGGTGGTCCATTGTTGAAGACTTTGCCTTGCAATGCAGGGGGTGCAGGTTCAATCCCTGGTCGGGGAGCTAAGATGCCACATGCCTCATGGCCAAAAAACCAAAACATAAAACAGAAGCAGTATTTTAACAAATTCAATAAAGATTTAAAAAATGGTCCACATCAAAAAAAAAAATAAGGCGGATTTAAATATATTTAATCTGGAATTATTGCTAACGCATATTAAGTGAAAAATGCACAGAATAGTACAGTATGCAGACATATTACCATTGGCAAAACATACATACCAAATAATGCGTTCTCCATAGAGAGAGGAGTTTGTCCGGAGGGTTTTGATTTAGGCTAGAACACAAATTTCCTAGCAAAGTACATTTATTTCCTTGCACACACACACACGCTCACACTGGCCTGGACACACACATGTTTGTATGTGCATAGAAGGGTATCCTAAAACTAATGATAGCCCTCAAGTGACCTGGAATAGGAATGAGAGGCAGGCTTTTCACCCTTTTTTTTCCTCTCTCTCTTTTTCTTTTTATTTTTTTTTACTATTTAAAATTTGTACTTGACTTTTCATACATACCCCTTTGTACTTTAAAAATTTTTGTTAGTTCAATTTTTAATTGAAAAAGTAAGATTTTCGGGGCTTCCCTGGTGGCGCAGTGGTTGAGAATCTGCCTGCCAATGCAGGGGATACGGGTTCGAGCCCTGGTCTGGGAAGATCCCACATGCTGCGGAGCAACTAGGCCCGTGAGCCACAACTACTGAGCCTGCGCGTCTGGAGCCTGTGCTCCGCAACAAGAGAGGCCACGACAGTGAGAGGCCCGCGCACCGCGATGAAGAGTGGCCCCCACTTGCCGCAACTAGAGGAAGCCCTCACACAGAAACGAAGACCCAACACAGCCATAAAATAAAATAAATAAATAAATAAATAAAAAGTAAGATTTTCATGACTTAATAGCACCAAGCCTGTAAAGTGAAACTAGTTTGTCCTAAGACAAAATTAAATGAGCTAAAATAGTATATATTTAAACCATTTTTTTTCCTTTGGATCGGGATTGAGAAGATCCTTCACAGTCAAGACTTCATAGCTGCAGAACATATTTCAGAACTTCAGTCAACCTTTGTGAAACCATAGCTCTAGAACTCTCATTGGCTATGTATCCGTGACCCTGAAAACGTCACAATTTGTTTTCTCCCTCTCTTCTGTCCCCTTCTTCTTGTCCTAGTGTCTATCCTACTTTACCTTTACTACAGATTACCTATTCAGATTTAACCTCTTAGCTTAGGGCAGAAGAATCCTGTTTTCTATTTGAGTCCATTAATCAATAGTAATCAACTTTTCCTGTTCATTTGCTTTCTTGTTAATTGAATCACCTAAGTCTCTTTTGGGACGTTTCAACAATTTGTGTTAATTTTTTAGATGATTAATAATCTTCAACTCTAGTATATTACTTAGCATTAGTCAAGAATGCTAGTTATCCACTGAATGTGACAGTCATGACAAGTTCTAATAGGAAGTCAAAACTAATTGCTTATTGGATATATAAAAATATTATCTTAAAAACATATAAACTGGAAAACTGGAATATATAATTTGTAATTTCATTCATAGTGATGAAATGGGACTCATCCCATAAGTTAAACTAAATCATAATTATATCCCACCTTATCCCCAAAATTAATTATTTATTTAAGAAATTAAAAGGTAGGAAGGGAGTCTGTTACTTCGACAGATATTAGGTAAGCTTTACTTGAGAAGCAACTTGAAGTATTAGACATGATAGCAAATGCAAAATACATGGTAAGAAGTGTGTGGCCAATACATGTGTGTAAACACTCAAAATGTATTTTTCTGCATATTTCCTGTAACAGCCTCCACCATCAAATAAGTATATCAAATTTCAGTTCATTAAGGTTTCAAGAAAGTAATTAAGTGAAGTAATGAAATTCCTCCATGATCCTTTGAGCGCTTTCCTAGAATGTAACTGAGAGGTGTAACACTTTTATACCCATTTATGGTTTTCTGATTTGCAGGTGTAACAAGTAACACTATCCAGCCTACTCCACAGACTATTCCGGCCATTGATCCTGCACTTTTCAATACAGTTTCCCAGGGTAAGTCAGCTGTTTTTTGAGATATAGTGTTTCTGCTGTTTGGGGGCATTGTTTTGTACTTTTATCTTAGGAGTTCAGTCTATTTGAATGTCTAGGTAATTTGAAACACATTTCTTTGAACGCCTTTATAAACACTAGATTCTCCAGTAAACCAAGATTGTTTCTTATTATCAAAAATACCTAAATCCAAAGGCATTCTCTTTTTTTTTTTAATCTTTTCAACTTCTTTTTTTTTCCCCCACTTGGCTGTTCTGTTTCTTTAATTTGGTCTTTCTTATTCAGAGTTTTCTTCATATGTCTGATGAGATTAGTCCTTTTATATTTAGAATGAAGATGTTGATTGATTATTTTCAGTAGATGTTATTGAATTTCCCCCAATAGTATGTCTGCAGGTCTGTTTCCCACTTGATTTTTCTGTTCTCCCCTGTGAGTGGGAACAGGCCATTCAGCTTCCTCCTGCATCTCAGCCGTGGATGAGGAGATCTTTTCTTGGAGGGGGATGGCAAAGGGTGTACCACACATACCTTGTCAGTCCTAGCTCTGTCCAGGAAGTTAATTCCACAATATTAGAGAGACATTCTCTATCTTTTTTGCCTAAGGTCTCATGTGAGAGATGGGAAGCCATTAAGGCTGAGGGTGTGCAGGTATGCAGAGGTTGATAGAGGGGGGAAGGATGTGAAACTAGTGCAGATAATTGTTTTAGACTGACTCAGTAAAGATCCCCCCAGTCCCACTCATACAGCTAGACCCTCTCAAGTTTCTCTGGATAGGCTCCCCAGTTGCCTCCTATATTACATGTTCTGAGTTGGGATTTTTTTTTGACACTGTTTTATCTAACAGCATACCTTCACTTAATTTCTACTTTTCTAGAAGTTTCTTTAAATCTCTTGTCAATTATCCTTTCCAGTTTTTACACTCTTTTCTCTTCTCTGCTTTTCCTTCAATTTTAGAATTTATTTCCTTTTGTTTTACCTTATCATTTTAATATAGTTTCAGAAGGAAAAATAGTCAATTATGTATGCTTAGTCTACCATCTAGAACTAGAACCCTGGAATTCTTTACCCAACCAAACTGTCAGGTGTGAAGGCAAAATAAATATTATTAAATATGTAAGGATTCTGAAGTTTTGCCTACCATACACCATTTCTAAGGAAGTTATCAGAAGTTACTCCATCAAGAAAAGAATGATAACCAAGAAAAGAAATATGAGATATAAGAAATGGTGAAATTAATCTTAGGTCACCTAAAGAAAAATTCCATTGACAGCTTTTCCATAGGCTTGAAAAGCAATTGCTCTAAAATTAGAACAGAAAATCAGAGCTCCCCTCCTTTAAGAAAAATCAAGCGGATTCCATGCAATATATAGAATAAGAAGCTGTAGAATGGGAAAGAAATGGATAAGAAGCTGTAGAATTCCTTTCCCAAGAAGAACGAAAAGATCCAAGAAAACATTTTAAATCGTACAAGTAGTTTCAAGTAAGAAGCAAACTGAAATATACCATGATTTTGAGCAATAATGGAATTATGAAATATAAGAAAAGGGATTTTGTTTGACTTGGACACAAGGAACATTCTCCTTGAAATGGCATAGGCTTATCACAAACAGAATACTTTATTCAGGGCAGAATATAAATCAACACTGACAAGTGAAGGTAGAGAGATATTTCTGGAAGTTGAAAGGTGGAATAAAAGAAAGCTGTTATTAGGACGAGTGTCCAAAAGTGAAATGTTGCGATTTTTTTCTAGAGTTGATGGAATGAGAAATAGAAGACAAAAGTAAGCAACTAAGAAATTTAAAAGCACTAAGAAATTTAGAAGGAGATAAGGTAGGAGAGGAGGAAAGTGAGGTAAATTCTTTACCTTTCATAGCAGAGTGTCAGTAGATAAAGCCTAAAAACTGATAGATCAAGAAATGGTGGTATAAGCTTATCAACTGGGGTTAGGGAAGTAACCTAGAGAAAACAAAAAATAGAAATAATTCAAAAGTGAAGTGGGGAGGGGCAAGGTAGATGACTTATTCAAATGTATGAGTTACATTAAGTTTATTCTACTTTTCCTGGTTTTATTAAAAGCAGATAAGTTATAAAACCTAAAATCAAGAGCTGCAATGGCCTTTGAATCCTGAAAGGCCTAGTTTACGAGTATGTGTATGTTTCATGGGGGAACATAGTGCTAAGGTAAGAAGAGTAAAGAAACTATAATAAACTAGCAAATTACCCAAGAACATAGGGGAAAATGTCTATTAGTAGACAGATAACCTGCCCAGCAAATACTATATTCCTCTGTTAAACTTGTTTTCCAGCTTCCTCTCTATAGTCCCATGTACCTGTAAAAGCTCTCCCTAAAATATGATGTGAAAATATCTGAAGCAGACTAGACAGAACGGTGAAACAGAATAAAGAATCCAGAAATCAGGCCACACCGTATGGGAATTAAAATAATGACAAAAGTGGCATTTGGATCAGTGTGGCAAGAAAAAAAACATCAAAACTGATGTTAGAAAAAATATATATAAGATACTATCCCCCAAGTCCTGTATCTCATTTGGTTGTATCTTAACAGGTTGGACTAATGAAAAGTAATAAATTGCATACAGCAAAAGATTTCCTCTCCCCATTATATTGTTAAAATGCAACTAATAGACCAGGAGGAAATCAATACTTAAAAAAATAAAGAATTACTGTTCAGAGCATATATAAAGAGCTCCTGCAAATAAATAAAACTTAACTCAATAGGAAAAAAAAAAACAGAGAAATAAACATAGGGAATAACTCTTGTATGCTATTGGTGGGAATATAAATTGGTAAAGCCTTCTTCAGTAGCATTCTGTCACTGTCAGAATTGCAAATGTTTTTTTGACTCAGCTGTTCCACTTTTGGGAATCTATCTTAGAGAAATATTTAGACATGAGCACAAAATGTATTTACAAGGATATTTTATTTCAGCATCACTTGTATTAGTATAAAACAATTTTAAGTGTCTATTAATGAGAAATTATGGTCCATCTGTCCTATGGAATACTGTGCACATATTTTAAAAGGTTAAATACTTTTGTAATGAATTTGTGGCTCACTCTGAAGAGGAGAATAGAATTGGGAAGAAGGTAGGTATTTGAAGTACAGTATTTACTTTTTTAACTTGTATATACCTGATAGTATTAGAGTGTGAATAACAACTTACCTCTTAAAGGTTTTTTAAAAATTAAATGGAATATATGAAAAATATTTAGCATGGTTCGTGACATAATAATATTCTGCCTCTAATCATTACTATTGCTGTTGCCATTATTAAGTGATGTGTCCTGGCGATGCCTGGATTTAAGGGATCAGTACTGTACTTTATATTTACCTCCAAGATTTACTGCAGGGAATCAGATGATTCCCATATGATTTTGCCTATGCCTTCCATTCAAGTCAGAGGATAATTGAGTACACTAGGATCCGATTATCCAAGGTCCTTCCCATGAATTTCTAGTTAAGTAGGAAAAAATCTCTAAAGACCCATTTTGGAAATATTTACAATTAAGTATTCTATCTTCTGTCAAGATTAGATAAATCAACCTTGGAAATAGATGCTTCTAGCAACTGAGCATGCAGGGATTTCTCTTTATACCAAATAATGTTACCTTTGATCCAATGCTGACCCAGGCTCTTTCCCCCGGAATAGAGAACTTAACTGATGGCTCTACCTCTCCTCTGCCCGGTTCTTGTCCTGCCCTGTGAAGGGGAGAAGCAGCTCTGTGATAAAGACAGTCTTCTTGAAGGCATCTGGAACTTATAAGCACAGATTTCAAAAAAGAGATATTATATTAAATTAGACAACCTCTCTAATTCTTTTTTTTTTTTTTTTTACAGTTGGATTAGCTGTATGTGAGCTTTCTTTCTTTTTTTTTTTTTTCTAATTCTTTAAACACCTTTTAGGTCCACAGTGTGCTCTCTCTGGTTCTGATTATGGCTTCTGGTAAATTTTAATGATAGAAAAAAAAACCAGCTTTCATTTAGGTGCATTAAGTAATAGTTACTATTTTGAATATAAAATCAGATAAACTGAAATTGAACAGTTGTTCTCTTCCTGAAGTGTGTTTTCCTTTGTTATGTCTTTTTCACTTTCTCTATTTAGTTTTTAAATGCTAATTTAAAAGAATCCTAACTAGGAAGCAGATTTTATTTTTATTTAATATAAAATTTTAATTCATGCGTTTTATTATTAATGACTTATAGATAATATTTTTAAAGGAAAGAAAGCTTGAAATATTACAAAATAGCAAAAGTAACTATTTGACATGGCTTTTTAAGTTCTTTATATATTTATATATATATTATATATTTATATAGAATATTTTTATATATTCTACATAAATATATATTTACTTATAAATATTTATGCATTTAATTGGTAAAAATAAATCTTAACATCTATATAAATCTGTAAATTACATTTTGCATCTAAATCTGTAAGTTGGTTATCATCTAGTTATTACATTTTATAAGATAGTTACATAATTTGTCATACATACTGTAAGCTATATATTATGTATCTGTAATTATAGTTTTCTGCTAAGATATTTTATTCACATTTTATAAATATTGAAATTGTTATTCCATGAAAAAAAAATGCAATATTTGTGTTTTAAAATAGTTTTATCATTAGTAGATAAGTTTAGTTTATAAAAACTAAAATAGTAATGGAGTTCTTACTACTGTACACATTTATATTTTATTAATAAATAAGTGGTATGTCAGCAAAACAGTGTTAAAGCTGATGCTGTAAAAAATAAAATTAGTCCTGAGCATTAGGGCTTTCCTCCAGCAAGTCCAGTAAATTCTGGATAGATGTCTTACATATTTAAACATTGCCTGGAGATAGAAGAATAGACTACTAAAGCACAAAATGAGTAGTATTAAGGTAAACTTAATTTTCAAAGAAGTCTCACTCACCTAGATAATATGTCTCACTCACCTAGATAATAGTATACATATAGGTGACTAGAGCCTCTCAATATACTTTGAAAAAACATTGATGAATCGTTCAAAAAAAAAATAAGCAGAAGTGTGCCTGACTAAATTGTCAAAAGAACTGCAGGACAATTGTTTTTTAGGTTTAATGGGTAACAAATGCCAAGTCACTAAAATACTAAAAATAGAACTGTGGAGAAACTGTTTTTTGTTTTTTAAATATATAATTACATTTTACTAGTTTATTCATTTGTATTTCTTACTTCTAAGCAAGACCAGAATTCAGGGAAATTAAAATAAGTTCTATTAAATTGGAATGTGTAATCTCTGATTCACAACAGTAAGGGCCAACTCTTAATATAAGCTTTAATAATATTAATTCAACAAATATTTGAAGGCTTTGTATGTGTAACACACTGGGCTAGTTACTATATGTAGTTGTATAAGTGCATTATCTTAAAATCTGAAATTTAATTAATGTTTACATCTATGTGAACTTTTATTCCTTTTAAAATGTGGGGAAGAATTTAAAGTACAGACAGCTTTTTTATATTCCTTTGTTGAAGTTATTCAGCACTTACACTGGGCTAGAAGCTTTAGGATACATTGTTTCAGTATCCTTTTTTGAAAATTTTTAGAAAATAATAATTTGGATAAGAATTTAGTATCAGAGTACCTGGAATTGCTACATACTTTGAAGTCCTTGCCTAGGGAATGTCAGAGTTTTCATTTTATGCTGTACTATCTGGCAAAATTAAAAGCAACTAAAAAAAGTAATTGTATTTATAACTACAAGCTTATAAACAGGATCGATATGTATTATATGTTCATTTAGAAACAGAATCGAAATATATTATCTTTTCGTTATGTTGTATGCCCCCAGCCTTCTGACCAGTTCTCCTTAGAATCCTCATAAAAATTTCTAAAGAAAATGGTATTTATTTCCAAAGGTAAGACGCAAAGTCAGTTTTTAATTTCACCTTTAGAAATATATATTCAAGTATATTCAAATCTTAGATTAAATGAAATGTTTTCAGTGTGTTTTTTTTACCCGAATTATTTAGTTGGGCTCTATCCATATTAATCATATGTGTAACTAGAAAACTTGTTGGAATAAATTTTGGACAAATAATTGGTAAGGGTCGTTTACATGTTTAATTGTGTAGTTTAATGACATATCTTAGTTAAACCTTAGAGTTTTGTATATGGACAGCACAAAAATGCAAACTATTTTCATGCTTAAAAAAAGTTAGATGACTTACGTAACTTTTTAACATAAAGTTTGTTATTTAATTTTTTTTTGAGTTATATTTATATTCTAGTTCAAATGAGGGTTGAATGGTTTAGTCTGTGTGTATTTATTGTTCCATGAAAAGAGAGGCTCAGCAATTCTAACATACACACCAAAGCTATTTTCCTTGTTTTATACAGAATATAATTTTTTTGCAGTTGATTTGCCAAAATATAAAGGCTTCCAGTTTATGACTTCTGGTAGGAAAATCTTGCTCATATAAGTTGTTATGTATTGACATCTGTATGGTTTATATTAGTAATTTAAAAATTTTAAAGCATAAAGAAACTTTATTCAAATACAACTGGGGATTGGGGGAAAAAACCTTCCATTTTTTAATATAACCTTAAACATTTTCTATAATCTTGAATATAAGCATTTACCTAGCCTAAAAGAACGCTTCCTATATTCTTTGTAAATATCTTAATTACTCTGTTTTTCTCTTAGGAGATATCCGACTAACACCAGAGGACTTTGCTAGAGCTCAGAAATACTGCAAATACGCTGGCAGTGCTTTGCAGTATGAAGATGTCAGCACTGCAGTGCAGAATCTACAGAAGGCCCTCAAGTTACTGACTACAGGCAGAGAATGAAGCCTTTGTACAACATCCATGCATTTTTGGCTTAAAGAACTAACAGTCCACTACTCTATCTTCAGCCTATCAGGAGCATATTTTAAGGAAGACTTCAGTTCCATTGACTATAACAATGGAATCTGTGTCTGTGTATCAGATTCCTGTTGAAGCATTCATCAGCAGCCTCAACCAGTTTTCATTGTCCATTTAGTGGATTCAGTAGTCTCTGGGTAGATAGGGCTGATGTGAGCAAGGTCCTAAAAATGCCCATTTGAACCCTGCTTGTTCAAAAAATGAAAACACACTTCTATAAAATGTATTGGGAATTAGCTTTGTATCTTAATCTACATAAATTAAGGAATTTTTTAAACTATAATTTGGACAAACAGACCACATTACTTTGCTATAAAATTCTAAATTTAACTTTTAATAAAGATTGCCAGAATATTCTAGAGATGTTTTTGTTTTCCTCAGGACTTCTGAAACAGATACGAACATCCTAAACTGTTAGTTGAATCTGAAAGAGATTATGTTCAAGTTTCAATTTATATTCATGTTAAATATAGCTACATTAAAAGTTAAAATGTTCATGGAAGGAAATGTAATAAGGTAAAGAGGTAGAATCAGTTTTAGACGTAAGAGTAATGTTGGTTGCTCAGCTGTTTTCCCTTATTGACGCTTAAGGTGAATTGGTATTTGCTTCCTAAGCAGTTTGACTGCATGTATTAGAGAATGAAAACAAGACATTTGTAATAATGCCTGGAAACTTGGTGCTTTGAGTTAAGATTCTCCTCTGCTGCTATGGAATGGATTCCATAGAGTGTATAGTTATGAATGATGCAGAAGATTATAAAAACATAGACTCTCAGTTGTTAAGTTTATAAGTTATGTGGGAATTATGGACTTACTATGTCACCTGCATTTGTGCTGTTTAAAAAATAAATACAAGGATTCTTTTAACTAATTCAGTTTATCACAGAGCCAAATGTCTGTTTTGCATGCTAAAATTGTCAGTTTTCTAAAGTCATTATTTTTAGTTTTAAGGATATAAAGAGAGAGAGAGAGAAATTTGGCAGATTTACCTGAAATTATCTAGTCCATTTCATTCATTCCACTAATATTGGGAATCTTTTAACATAGGGGTCAGCAAACTATGGTCCATGGGCTGGCCATTTGTGTAAATAAAGTCTTATTGAAACCAAATAATATCGATTTATTTATGTTTCGTGTTTGGTTGCTTTCCACGATGGCAGAATTATATGGCCTGCATGTCTAAAATATGTACTACTTGGCCCTTTAAGGAAAAGTTTGCTGACCCCTGTTCTGACAGTCTGTTTGAAAGAAAATGAATCATTATCTCATAATCTCTTATGTCTTTCTGTTTTTCTTTGCATAAGTGTAACGTTTATTTATATAGAGTTCGATAGAATGAATATTGACAGAATAAACTGTTCTAAATTATTGCAAAAACAAGCCCCCCAAAAACATGCCTCCTGAAAAACATTTTCATATCTTTCACAGCTGAATTCTTAAAACATTTGCAGGGTTCAACATTTGCATCTGGAATTCCAGGACTCTGATATAGTTCTATAGACGTTTATTGAAATCGAAAAATGACTAGGGTGATCTTTCATGTTATAAAAGGTAAATGTAAAATACAGTTCAGCAAATTTTAATTCAAATCCTAACATGTCTGGCCACTAGGAAGAAAACTGTCACCTCTCATTTCACACCCTACCTGTTGCTCCCAGTTGGGAGAGCACATGGAGGGGAGAAGATGCCGTGGAAACCATGGAGTCCACTGAGAAGTGAGCTGTGATGTAGCAGCCCTTACCTGTAAAGTGGAGGGGACACCACTAGCCACCTCAGAGTTTGTTATGAGCACTAAGTTAGGTACTACACATGAAGTGCTCAGCAAGTAGTACCATTCCATAAATGTTTATTGTTATTAATGTTACAATACTAATGTAAATTGTTAATCATTTGTTTCCTGACTATCAGGAAATCCCAGTTGTTTCTGTGGCCCATTACTTTAAAATGCTTTCTTGCATGAAGGGATTGAACTATAAAGATTTTTTAGCTTTGTACTTCCGCATATAAAATCTGACAGGAGAAAGTTAGAAATATTCTGATGTAACACTAGGGTAAATAGTTTTCAATTGGTCAGTCAACATGTATTTATTGAGCAGCTACTATGTGCCTGGTATCCTCATCCTTTGCATGAGGGAACAGCAGAAAACAAAAAAAAATCTCTGCCTCATAGAGCTTTATTCTAATGGGGAGGAAACACAAACTTAATAAAAAGTATATCATATATTCTATTCAACCAGTGGTTTTGAACATGTAATTGTTAGAAATGTAAATCTCAGACCCTACCCCAGTCCTACCCAATCAGAAATTCTAAGGGTGGGGCCCAGCCTTCTGAGTTTTAAGAAACACTTTACAAAACACATCTTGTAATCTGGTGGTCCCCTGAGTCCGAGTGGTTTAGCCCTACTCCCATCGGAAAGATTGAGAGTCTGGGAGGAAGATTCGCCTGAAGTGTGCCTGGACACCCAGCATCAGCGTCACGTGGGATGGGAATCACACTTCAGGAACTTCTGTATTAGACAGTGATAAATGCTCTGGAGAAAACCGCAGTATGGGATAGGAAATGCTTGGGTGTGTGTGGGCCTGTGCACGTTTAAATAGGATGGGATAAGCCTCACTGAGGTGACAGTTGAGTGAAAAGGGAAAGGGAGGAAGAGTATTCATGGCAGAGGGAGGTCGACAGAGGAGGGAAGAGGGGATAAGTGAGGAAGGCTGGTGAAGGAGCGAGAAGCTCAGGATTACACGGGCTTTTTGTAAAACACTTAGCTTTTCCTCTGAGCAAGATAGGGAGCTACTCAAAGGTTTTGAACAAAAGAGTAGCCTGATACAACTTTTAAAAGGATCATGTTGGCTACTGTGTTGAGACAAGACCATAAGGTGGGCAAGGGTGGAAGCTAGGAGAGGAGTTAAAAAGAGTATTGCAACAATTCAAGGTGCAATGTTATGATGGCTTAGATCAGGAGTAGAAGTGGAGGTTATACAGTGTAATGGGTTTCTGTAGAGCCACAGTATTTCTGATAAACCAGATCTGAGGTATGAGCATAGAAGGAGTGAAGGTTGACTCCCCAAATTTAACTTGAACACTTGGAAGGAGCAAGTAGTCATTAATTGCAGTGGGGCAAGTCGCTGAATTCTGCTGACATTTAGGCTGAAGTACAATGTTCCCAAGTTCTTGTGAGCATCCCAGTAAAACTATTTGATAACATTGTTTTGTCAATACAGACAGAGGAGGAAGAAGAAAAGATAAGTTCTGTCTACAGTGATTGTCACAGACATCTCACCAAATCACTGCTGAACTGGACCTAGAAGCCAAGAACAGTTCCCAAGGTTATGGTCAAGGAAGTTTGCAGGCTTCAAGATTACATCCATGAAAAAGACCCCAGTTACAGGTCTTGAAAATTAACATCCTAGTATTCATAGAATTTATTTATATATAACTTGTACTTCTAGAAATGTGACGTCACTGTGACTGTGTTAAGAAATGGTTATATACTGTCCTTTCTAAAGAAACTTAAATCCTAATAGCATTGTTACAACTATCTTCAACTTGAAAAGAACAATAACTGACTCAGGGTTGAGTGTTTTTGGTTATCTGCACAGCTTTCTCTACCCATCCCCATTTTTTTTAAACTTTACTCATTTTATGTTCCAAAGCAATTGGATCAGATCATCTAGTTTGGACAGTACATAAACCTCCACCAGTAGAAAAGTTCTATTTTCAAAAGAGATCACAAAATTTTAAGGCATCCCTCATATGGAAGGATGCTCGCCTGGTTGGTTGTAATCTTTGATGTCCCTGTGGAATTCTGAGACTAAAAGCTCATTTAATGGAGTATACTTAAGTAGGACCAATTTCAACTAAGTGATACTTTAATAATAGTAAATATAATAACTAACATTTGAGTGTTTACTAAATGTCGGGCACTATTCTGAGTATTTTACATGTAGTCATTTAATCTTGCCAGCGATCCTGAGAGGTGGGTCCTACCATTGGTCCCTGTTTACAGATGAGGAAACAACCACAGGGTAATAAATTTGCCTGAGGCTACACAGCTAATATTGAAATTTTCTAAGCTCAGGCTGCCTATTTCAGGCAATAATATTATCATCCATGTAGGTAAAGGATCAGTTAAATTATTATGAGAAAAGTGAGATGTTATCAAGGTCACTGGACAATTCCTTTTATTAGTGGGCCGTGTAGCAGCTAGATTTTTTTGTTATCTGGACAATATGTTCCAATTAACTGTGGGTGCTAGGTAGTGAATACAGGGCATGATCACACACGCTGGAGCCATGGCCTGATAGCAAATGGAGTTTGTGTCCAGAGAGAAAATAGGCAGATTTGAATGACTGGTGCAATGGATTAATATGTCATCTGGAGAGAGTCCCACATCACTAGGGAGTCCTGGGTTTCCCAGACACACCGGTTTTTTTCTCTTTATTTTAAACAACATAACTATTTTTCCTAATTACAAAACTGTCACAGGACTTCAAAATAACAATAATGTTTATAATTAGTTATTTCTTTAAATTTTTGCCTAAAAGTATGAGACAAGGACACCTATCCCTTACTTTAGATATCCCTTAAAATTTGGGGGAAAAGAAATGATTGCATAACAATAATCCATGAATATAACTTCCTGGAGAACTATCTTCATAGTGAGCAATATTGGGAGATTTTGTAAAAATATTAGTATCATCCATTTGTTGAAAAATATTAATATGTATTGAGCGTCTACCGTCAATTAAAGTTTAACGTGATAGTGCTGTACCGTATGAGAGGTTATGTATGAGACACAAGTCATTCTTCCTGCAGGAAGTCAGGAAAGGCCTGGGAAAAGAGATTGACCTGCAGGTTTGCCAGACAGAGAAGCAGGGAGAACTTAGCAAAAATAAAACATGATCAAAAACATGGAGAAAAAAATGTTAGAAATTCAGGGAATTTGAGAAATTTAGTGTTGCTATGGCAGATGGCTTATCAAGAACGAGAATTATAAATGTGAGATTGCATACATGGGAAGATGTTATGGACTAAATAGTCTCCCCCCGAAACTTCACAGGTTGAAGCCCTACCTCCCAATGTGACTATATTTGGATATAGGGCCTTTGGGGAGGTAATTAAGGTTAAATGAGGTCATAAGGGTGGGACCCTAAGTCCATAGGGCTGGTGTTATTGGAGATAAGAGACGCCAGTGTTCTCTCCATGGTCACGCGAGGGCACAATGAGAAGGCGGCCACCTACAAGCCAGAAAAAATGAACTCACCAGAACCCCACCCTGATGGCACCTTGATCTTGGACTTCCAACCTAAATTTCTCACAGTTTAAGGCTTTGATCGCCTCAGATATGCTCCTAACATATTGGTTGCTTGCTTTATATTGGTAAGCCATCAAGTTGGTTTTGTTTTTTTGACCCCTCAGCTGTGCTATTTGTGTTGTGATACAGGAGCCATTCAAAGTCCCTTGAGAAGGAAGAAGAATGTTTAGATTTGTCTATTGTGCTGTGCTTTTATACTTTTTTTTTTTTTTGGCTGCGTTTGGTCTTCGTTGCTGCTCGCGGGCTTTCTCTAGTTGCAGCCAGCGGGGTCTACTCTTTGTTGTGGTGCGCAGCGCAAGCTTCTCATTGCAGTGGCTTCTCGTTGCGGAGCACGGGCTCTAGGACGCGTGGGCTTCAGTAGTTGCAGCATGCGGGCTCAGTAGTTGCAGCACGCAGACCCTAGAGCACATGCTCAGTAGTTGTGGCACACGGGCTTAGTTGCTCCGTGGCACGTGGGATCTTCCCGGACCAGGGATCGAACCCATGTTCCGTAAATTGGCAGGTGGATTCTTAACAACTGCACCACCAAGGAAGTCCCTATACTTTTTTTTTTTAAGTTAATTAATTTATTTATTTATTTATATTTATTTTTGGCTGTGTTGGGTCTTCGTTTCTGTGCGAGGGCTTTCTCTAGTTGCGGCAAGCGGGGGCCACTCTTCATCGCGGTGCGCGGGCCTCTCACTATCGCGGCCTCTCTTGTTGCGGAGCACAGGCTCCAGATGCGCAGGCTCAGTAGTTGTGGCTCACGGGCCTAGTTGCTCCGTGGCATGTGGGATCTTCCCAGACCAGGGCTTGAACCCGTGTCCCCTGCATTGGCAGGCAGATTCTCAACCACTGTGCCACCAGGGAAGCCCCCTATACTTTTTTATATAAAACTAATAACACCTCTCTAACAACCGTAACTTGACAAAATTACTATTTACATCTTCACCTTATATATCATGTAAGTTAAATATATATATAAAAAAAAAATATATATATATATATATTCCCTTCATTAGATCATTAGATGCTAAGTATGGTAAGAGCTATTTATACATCTGTGAATCCCTAGTATTTCACATGATGTCTGTTGCATATTAAGTATCCTAACTGGCAAAATTAATAGATGAATGGGTGGAAGAACAAAGACATTATACTGAACTCATAAAATAAATGTTAATTGTGTTCAGAAACCTCAGTTCTCAAATATTGAAGTGTAAGATAAATTTATAAGGATAATTACATCCAAAAGTTCTGAAATCATTTGTTAATCTTTGCTATCTAAGAAACCCTCATTCCACAATATCAGAATATTGGAATATTGGTAGAATCCATCCATACCACCCAGTAAGTCTTGATTCCTAATTCAAATACATGGTTCTTTATCTGTTGAAAACATGAAGGATAACAGTGACTTAGATATGCTCAGAACATTCTTATAATATTTACTAATAACATCTTTGTAACAACATACATGTTCCCTGCTGGCAGCTTATAGGTTCTCAGTCTATCTATACTCTAGCAGAAATTAACATGTTCAAGCCCATTGGAGTTATTTGACAAGAAAACCTCTGTCTTAAAAATAGGGGGAAAAAAGTACTCAGGCCACAGTGAAAATGGGAAATAATTGTGGTGTCTGAGGAAATTGTAACTGAAAGATTATTTTTACAGATGAATGGGCAAATAAAAGTTTAAAATTTTAGAAGCTGCCACTGAGACCTGAACATTTTGAGAAAAGTCAGAACTCATTTGATTTTTTTTCTCAGTATATACTACTTTATTCTACCCACTGCTCCGAAGACAAGCAACTGAAGAAAAGGTGTGAAGATTATAAAACCACGGGCACAGGGTGATATAATGCAAGGAGTGTTCTATTCTGAGTCAGGAAACCGTGGTTCCGGTACCCTCGTTGCTGTAATCTTTTCTGCCCATTGACTAGAGAAAATTTACCCTCCCTGACCGTCCTCTGAGCATTAGTCATCCCACATATAACATAAGCAGCTTGGGTTAGATATCTAATGTCTTTTAAAGATCTAAGATTCCTTAAGTCTCTCACTACTCCATAGATTTCTGTAGGCAAATTTTGAGGTTAGGTCAGTGGTCCTTGAATCAGTCTTCATTTGAACTAGACACATTATACCATGTTTTCAAAACTTAAATCCTGACATCCATCCTATTTAATGAATAAATATCCCCTGAATATCTTATATTAATATGCCAAGAATTCAGTAAATAAATACTTTTGAACAAAGTTGAAACCAAGGACCAAGACGGCAAAATAATTGTTGTTCCTTTGGGCAGGGAATTTTCTGCTGCCAATGCAAAGATTGCCAGTTAGCAAAAATCTGACAAAGAATATTACCAGGGAAAAAGAGAGTCATTTCATAATGAAAAAGTGGTCAGTTAATCAAGAGGACATAACAATCCTAAAGGTTTATGTACTTACCAACAGAGCTTCAAAATACATGAAGCAAAAACTAGTATCATTTCAAGGAGAAATAGAAAAATTCAGAATTATAATTGGGGATTTTAATAGCCATCTTATTAAGATCTTATTAATAGCCATCTCAATTAATAACCATCTTATTAATTGATGGAACAATAAGAAAATGTGACCCTTAAAATTGGTCTATGACCCTGAATAAAACCAATGTATCTTTTTTTTCTTTTTGCAGTGGGTTTGTTTGCTCTTCTTTTGTTGTGACTCCTACATAGGATGATATGAGAATAATCTTCTGACCCTGTTTCTTAAAATTGGAGATTTTATTTCTACATGTGTGAAGACTACAAGCAATATGTCTACTTTTTTTGATGCTGAATTTAAAGGGAAACGCATGGGTGTGCTAAGTTATTTACAAATGAGTATATATACTTACTGAGAGTGTGTATATATATATATATATATATATATATATACTTATTCTTTTTTTTAATATTGTCTTGAGATACTGTCTATAAACATCCCCTGATTTTCTATGTATTTCCAAATGTCTGCCAACCAAGCAGCATAGAAAATATTTCTTCCAAGTCACTATTACAAAAGCTCTCTAATTCTTTATTTATTGGTACCATTTATGAGAAAACTCGCAGTGTCACAGGTAGAATAACATAGAAGATCCTGTTAAATGTGTGTTGTGTTTGTGTATATGTAATTATATTTATATTATATAAATTACATATATAATTACATATATTACATATGTATATATAATTAATCTGAGAGCTTCTACTATAGTGACTTGGAATAAATTTTTTCCAAGCTGCTTGTTTGGCAGACTTTTGATAACAGAAAGTCAGGAGATGTTTGTAAACAGTGTCTTAAGACAATATTGGAAAAAGAATGAAATTGCTTCATGAATGACAGTAATCCTTTTGAAAATTATTTTTAGAATTATGTGGAACAAAAAGCAAAGAAAATCATAAATAATTTATTTTCTATTATAATTTCCTCATCTGCTAAGACTGGAGGTGCATTTTTGTTCCTACCCTACTGGGTAGTTATTTCTCCTCAAAATGGAGTGCAAGAGATGATCCAAACATCTCTAACGAATGATCTTTGCGCTGATGAACAGATACTGTAGGTTTTCAATCTACTTCAGTTCAACAAGCTTTGCTTAAGAAGTTGCAAAGTACAAAGTCCTGAGCTGTGTAACCTGAGGCACAAAGTTTCCTTAGAAGTCTCTGCTATCCAGAAGCTCAGAATCTACTTAGAGATGCAGATGTACACAAATAAACATAATTGGAAGCATAGTTTAAAGTGCCAGAAAGAAAACATTCATGAATTGCTATTGAACTTAATTCTTTTTTCCAAACTGGGGGAGCTGGAGCAGACATTTCATTGAGCTGGTGACATTGAGTTGTACCTTATTCCAACAGAGAAAATATGGTGGGTAATTAAGATAACAGGGAAGCATCTGAGGAAAAAAAATTATAGGAAAGCACATGATAACTTTTTTCAGTTACAGCAAAATAGCCATATTCGTCCTAAGGAGAAACTGCATAACAGGGTGAGTATAGTCACATGGTCCCAGTGAGATAGACAGCAATCTCTTAAAGATGGAATAGGTAATTCGAACTGAAATATTTGTATTTTTATCCTTTCTGAAGCTGAATGTGTACCTACTTGTAGATCCCAACATTGTATAAGCTCTAGCTCTCTTCATGCTCTTCAAACACCCTGCCCTAACCCAGACACTATCTATGCCTTACATCCCTCAGACACCTAAATATCAAAGTGAGAGAAGGGTTCACCACGTAAAGCAGAAAGGGCTAGGCAGGGCTAGGAGGAGAATAAAGTGGAGGAAAGAAATGGGAAAGGGATGGAATATTCTATGCAGAGCTTTTTTTTTTTTTAATAGACATCTTGTTTATTTATTTATTTACTTCTTTATTTGTGTATTTTGGCGGCATGGGGTCTTAGTTGCAGCACGCGGGAATCTTTGTTGCAGCATGTGGAATCTTTAGTTGTGACATGTGGACTTCTTCGTTGCGGCATGCAGACTCTTAGTTGAATCAAACCCGGGTCCCCTGCATTGGGAGTGTGGAGTCCTACCCACTGGACCACCAGCGAAGTCCCCTACTCAGAGCTTTAAAAGGCAAAAGTAAGGGTGTAACTCTTGTAAGTCCCAACAATTGACATGAAATGTCACTAAAGTTCTGCTCAGAGAATCACTGATCAACAAATGCTTAGGTGAGTCATTGGGATGCTACAGTTTTTATAAGAAAATTGTTGAAAAGGTCACAAAAATGCTTTCATGAAAAAGTTTCCAAGGAACTCACCAATGAATCCTTCTTTCATCTAGGTATGAAAGAATTTGACTAGAATTGGAACTAGCATATCACTCCAAAGGAGTCTCTTGACAAGAAGGAATGAATCTTATTAGTCATGTGTTCAATAAAATTCACCTTCTCAGGAAAGTCTCAGGCATTAGGCATTTCAATTCTTAAACTACTTGAGGAAGCTGTATAATACTAGAAACTTGAATTCAGTCCTAATGAAGTGTTAAAAGCTTTAATAATGTTGATGAAGGTGATATAAACTCTTTGATTCACAAACTCTTAAAGACGGTAGAGGTCCCCTAGAGGTGATCTAATCCAATCCTTCCATTTTTACTAAGGATGGAATTGAGACCCAGGAGAGATGCATTTACTTGCTCAGGATCACAAAACTGATTAGTGAAAGAGGAAAAAAGAAGAAACTTCAACTTTCAGAGCAAGAATCTTTTCATATAATAGATCTTGTTTTGAGGACTAGCTCGAAAAGATGGTCTTTCCATCAAAAAGACCAAGCACATTCTTGAACTTTGTCATTTTCACCTAAATATGTATGTAAATACAGTGTGGATCATTAATTGATTAACTGGTCAATCACTTCATACATATTCACCCATTACTACTCTTAAAAGCTCTCAAAGCTCCACTGAGGAACAGAGATGTGTATTACTTTATTTATAGAGATCCAAGCTCATCAGAGTGGAAGAAACATACACATGAAAGATATATAACATCTCAAGGCAATGTATGATAAAATGCCAAATCAGTGGGAGAGAAGAAGGTCTCTTGATTGAGAAAAAAAACATATTTACTGTTTTAACCTCTAGCTGAAATTTACCATTCTTTGTAATTATAAATATAAACAACAAACCACAGTGGTATGAGCAATTCCAGTGACTCTGTTACCAGTAAAAATTACAGATATTTTCATACCTCATCACAGTCATTGCAGTTGTTACTGATACATTGAAAAATCATTTACACTCACCACTATTTTGAATTTATGGATATTAGTAGACCTGTTCTAGATCTTGTTATTAAATACACATTATTATAGGACAAGTTTGGCTTTTTAATATATTTTTACTACTGATTTCCACATAATTATTTTATCCATAATCCTAATTATGTAGAATAATGGTTCCCAGAGATCCCCAAGCCCTAATCCCCAGAACCTGTGAATATGTTACCTTACAGGGCAAAAAGGACTCTGCAGATGTGGTTAAACTTAAGGACCTTGAGGTGGGGAGGGGATCCTGGGTTATCTAGGTGGTCTCCATCTACTCACATGCATTCTTTAAAAAAAGAGAACTTTTCCCAGTGGTAGTGAGAAAGGGGGACATGAAAAGAACTTGATTTGCCTTTGCAGGCAAATGCAAAGACGAGGAAAGGGAAGATGAGGAAAGGGAGCCGTGAGCCAAGGAATGTGGATGGCCTCTAGGAACTGGAAGAGGCAACGAAACAGATTCTCCCCTAGATACTCCAGAAAGGAACACAACCCTGTCAGCACCTTAATTTTAGCCCAGTGAGACTTCTATCAGACTTCTGATCTTCAGAGCTGTTGGACAATAAATTTGTGCTGTTTAAGCCACTAAGTTTGTGGTAAGTAGTTATGGCAGCAATAGAAATCTAGTATATTATTTATAATATTCATTTAAAATATTTTTCTGAGAACTTCACCAAAGATGTCCATGCACAAGTACAGGTTAAAATCCTTGCCTAGTAGTAGTGTCTATTGCTACAGTTAAAAGGAAAACCTTAGGTAATCTGACATTGACATCAGTCAATGTCTACTGGGACCCCAAAGGTAAATATATATATATATATATATATATATATATATACTTGACAATTATCCAAATGTTCCAGTAAATATTTTTTAGCAAAATCACAAGTACAGTTCTCCTTCAGACTTGGCTTTTTCTCAGTACTTTTCTTTCTTAGTGGTTCTTATTTTTTCTGGCTTCCACCACTTCCGTGTCTGGATTACATTCACATATGAAACTCATTCATGCAGGAATGAGAGCCAAGGGAAGAGTGATTTTAATCCTTTTAATCGACATTGTTACTTTACTAGCTTCCAAATGAACCCAGCAGCTACTAAAATATCATGCTAGGGAATTGTTGTAAAAAAATGAAAATCCAATAAAGAGGACGTGTGCCAAAGGAGATGTGTTTCCCATTCCCAGTAGTGATAGGGTCTCTGATGATTCCTTTGTTGGAATTCTGGGGGTCCGTTTCTAATCCTGGTATAAAATGTTGATGCCAAAATGACTTTAAAAAGTGTTTCCATTTTCCTACTTGTTAAGTGTAAATAAGCACCTTTTGAATTATCTTGTTAATTAAAATTGATAATGATATTTGTGTTCTGTAAAGTTCTAGGGAAATGCCTGATACAATTTTACTGGTGCATTCTTATCTGTTGCTTTGGAGTCTATCAGAAAAAAAAGAAATTCTTATTCCGAAAGACCTGTTTCTTCCCTTACGTAAAACCACACCATGAAAAAAGCAACAAGTATACCTATATGTCAACAGCAGCATGATTTGTCTGCTGCTGGTTAAAACTTACAAAATACTTATCAGCACAACCTCCACATGCTCTTGTAACAAGCAGTCTTGTTAAATGTGTACGTGTGGGTATTTAAAATTTTTTTTTAATTAAAACCATCAATGCAAACATTATAAAATTGTAAATCACTGATCAATTTGCTTTTGAAAATATACATATAGTAATCTAATCATTACTTCCCAGGAGTCACTTCTTTGGGTAATGAAAGACAGACATGCTAGTTTTGTTGAAGTCAAGAACATACAGTGTATAATAAAGTATAATATCTGGACCTTAGACAAAATGGAATGCCAAAACTATAATGTTGCCAGCTTTCCACTGTGCAAGGTCTAAGTTAAGTGATACATCTGCTTTCCGTACTTTATGAACCTTGATGCATTTTCAGGAATTCAAAACTAATATTTCTCATTAATAGAGATGCACATTCTGCCTCAGGTACAGAAAGTTGTGTAAAATGACATCTAGTATCACATGGGAGATTTTCAGAATGTCTTGCAGGGAGTTTTCTAAAATGTAGAAAAAGTAAAATGATGCTAAAATGCAGCTGAAAAATCAATAAACATTTAAGTTGTGCTGCCTAAAGTTTGGATTTACTTACTTTTTCACTAAAGCAATTGTATACTCTCACACCTGAAAAATATCTCACATCTTTAATAGCAACCCTCAACTGAGACCAGCATTTTATTGGTATTGTCATATAACTAAAAACTTCCTAAATGCTGGGCATTGTATGGTAAGTGGTGACAAAAGAGAGGAAATACCTATTGGAGATGCAAACAGCGCTTGACCGTTCTGATTTTTTAAATTAATTTTAATATAATAGAAAATAGCGTACTACAAAAAGCAGACAAGGAGCCTCAAGAAAAAAAAAATACAGGCCAATATCACTGATAAACATGGATGCAAAAATTCTCAACAAAATATCAACAAACTGAATTCAATTATAAATATCATACACCTTGATCAAGTGGGATTTATTCCAGGGATGCAAGAATGGTTCAATATTCACAAATCAGTCAATGTGATACACAATGTTAACAAAATGAAGGACAAAAATCATATGATCATCTCCATAGTTGCAGAAAAAGCATTTGACAAAATTCAATATCCATTTATGAAAAACCTCTCAACAAAGAAGTTATAGAGACAATGTACCTCCACATAATAAAGGCCATATATAACAAGCCCAGAGCCAACATCACAATCAACGGTAAAAAAGTTGAAATCTGTTCTTCTAAGATCAGGAACAAGACAAGGATGCCCACTCTAGCCACTTTTTTTCAACATAGTATTGCAAGTGGTGAGTGATGGGCCCAGGCTGCTTCTGTCTTGTGGCTCTCTCATCCCCCAGAGGCTTTTTATCATCAATATCCAGCTGGAGGAATGGGAAAAAGAACTTGGAGGTGATACACCCTCTTCTTAAAAATTCTTCCCCAGAAGTTGTACACATCATTTCCACTCAAATTCTATTGAAAGAATTTGTCACATGACCACACCTAACTGCAAAGGAGGATGAGAAATGCAGTATAGCTGTCTGCTCAGGAGGAAGAGGAATCAGACTTTGTGAACAAGCTCTAGTATTCAAATCATCGTAGGTTGATTTTCACGGATATGAGATGTATAGCTTCTTATTTTGGAAAAATAACTCATTCTCAGTGGGAAAAAAAATCCAACATTGTAGGAAAGAACAAAGTAGTAAGTGAAAAACCACCTCAAGCCCCAGAGATAATCACTGTAGACATTTTGATAAATATGTTCCCTTTCTACACGATTATATATTTGTAAGATCTTTATATCATGTAATACCACTCACGTAATTCTATATCCTGATTCTTTTTATTTAGCAATATCTATTATATTTTTTCAAATCACCACAATAAAAGTATATGTCATCAATTGTAGTGCAACTTAGTACTCAATTTTATGTGTTTGTCATAATGTAATTAATATCTTCCCTTTCTGCTGTTATAATTGACAATTATTCAACAAACATAAATGTGGATATATCTTTTGGCATTTAGGTGTTTATTTTGGGGGTAGATATTTATGTGAGTGGGATTGCTGGATCAAAGAATTTGCATATTTTACATTCTTAAATATATTTTCTATCTGCTCCCAGAAAGGTTATGTCAAGTCACAGCCCCATCAAAGATATGTAATATAGCCCTTTTCCCAATGTCCTCTACATTGCAGCATTTGGTATTATACATATTTTTACCTTTGCAATAATTGAAGCAAAGTATACTTCTTTTCTTTTCCTTTTTATTTTTGGCTGCACCCCACATCTTGTGGGATGTTAGCTCCCCGACCAGGGATCAATCTCGGGCCCCCGGCAGTGGAAGCCTGGAGTCCCAACCACTGGACAGCCAGGGAATTCCCCATTTCATTTTTAATTGGCACTTCTTTTATTATTAGTGAAGCTGACTATTTTCAGTTCTTTGGGAACCCGTTGTCTTTCATGTTCATTGCCAATCTTTCTATGGAGGTTTAGTTTTATTACATTAATTTGCACATGTTCTTTGCATAGGGATATCAATTCTTCATTTTTCATGTATATTGCAAGTATATTTCCAGTTTGTATTTCATCCTTATCTGTGCTTTCATATGTATATAGTAAGAAAAAATTTAAATTTTAGATGAGTCAAATTTGATTTCTCTTTCTCTTTCGTTGCTTTTAGGTTTTGTGAAATGCTTAGAAAGCCTTCTATAACTGAGGCTTATAAAAATATTCACTACAACAGATTTTTTATTTCAGATATTTAAACTTAGTTGAATCCCAACAACAGAACAAAGTAAAAAACCCCAGTGCTCACTCTTCACGCTCCTTTAGCAACAAACATCTGTGAAAAGAGAGAGTTAGGCTAATAAACTGGTTTATTAAATTAGTCCCAGGGAAACATTGTCAAGGCTGGGAAATGTTCACTCAATTTGCTATTTGTTAACATAAAGTCAAACATCCAGTTTAACTGATTATTTTCTTTGAATTGATCAAGAATTTAGTCATGAAATAGAATAGAGCTTTTGTATTACTGTAATGCCACATGTATTTAATAAAGATGATGGTAAAAATGAACCTAGAAGGACCTTCAAGATGGCAGAGGAGTAATACATGGAGATCAGCTTCCTCCCCACAAATACATCAAAAAGACATCTACATGTGTAACAACTCCTACAGAACACCTACTGAATGCTGGCCGAAGACCTCAGACTTCCCAAAAGGCAAGAACCTCCCACATATCTGGGTAGAGCAAAAGAAAAAAGGAAAAACAGAGACAAAAGAACAGGGACGGGACCTGCACCTCTGAGAGGGAGCTGTGAAGGAGGAAAAGTTTCTACACACTAGGAAGCCCCTTCACTGGTGGAGACGGGGGTTGGGCAGGGGGAGCTGAAGGAGAGCGCAGCAACAGGGGCGCAGAGGGCAAAGTGGAGAGATTCCCGCACAGAGGATCAGTGCCAACCAGCACTCACCAGCCTGAGAGGCTTGTCTGCTCACCCGCCAGGGCGGGCAGGGGCTGGGAGCTGAGGCTCGGGCTTCGGAGGTCAGATCCCAGGGAGAGGACTGGGGTTGGCTGCGTGAACACAGCCTGAAGGGGGCTAGTGCGTCACAGCTAGCTGGGAGGGAGCCCGGGAAAAAGTCTGGACCTGCCTAAGAGGTAAGAGACCATTGTTTCGGGATGTGCGAGGAGAGGGGATTCAGAGCACCACCTAAACAAGCTCCAGAGATGGACGTGAGCTGAGGCTATCAGTGCGGACACCAGAGACAGGCATGAAACACTAAGGCTGCTGCTACAGCCACCAAGAAGCCTGTGTGCAAGCACAGGTCACTATCCACACCTCCCCTCCCAGGAGTCCGTGCAGCTCGCCACTGTCAGGGTCACGTGATCCCAGGGACAAATTCCCCAGGAGAACACACAGCACGCCTCAAGCTGGTGCAACATCACACTGGCCTCTGTCACTGCTGGCTGGTCCCATAACCTGTACCCCTCCCACCCCCCGGCCTGAGTGAGCCAGAGCCCATGAATCAGCTGCTCCTTTAACACCCTCCTGTCTGGGCGAAGAACAGACACCAGAGGGCAACCTACATGCAGAGCAAGGGCCAAACCCAAAGCTGAACCCCAGGAGCTGTGTGAACAAAGAAGAGAAAGGGAAGTTTCTCCCAGCAGCCTTAGGAACAGCAGATTATATCTCCACAATCAACTTGGTGTACCCTACATCTGTAGAATACCTGGATAGACAACAAATCATACCAAAACTGAGGCAGTGGACTTTGGGAGCAACTGTAGACTTGGGGTTTGCTTTCTGCATCTAATTTGTTTCTAGTTTTATGTTTATCTTAGTTTAGTATTTAGAGCTTATTATCATTGGTAGATTTGTTTATTGATTTGGTTTCTCTCTTCCTTTTATATATATATATATATTTTCTTTTTCTCTTTTTGTGAGTGTGTATGTGTATGCTTCTTTCGGTGATTTTGTCTGTATAGGTTTGCTTTTACCACTTGTCCTGGGTTCTGTCTGTCCGTTTTTTTTAGTATAGATTTTATCACTTATTATTATTGGTGGATTTGTTTATTGTTTTGCTTGCTCTCTTGTTTCTTTTATTTTTTAATTGCATTTTAATTTTTTATGTTAACAATATTTTTTAATAACTTTATTTTATTTCTTTTTTCTTTCTTTCTTTCCTTTTTTCTTTTCTCCCTTTTCTTCTGAGCTGTGTGGCTGACAGGGTCTTGGTGATCCAGCTGGATGTCAGGCCTGAGCATCTAGGTGGGAGAGCCGAGTTCAGGACATTGGTCCACCAGAGACCTCACAGCCTCATGTAATATCAATCAGTGAAAGCTCTTCCAGAGATCTCAGTCTCAATGCTAAGACCCAACTCCACTCAACGACCAGCAAGCTCCACTGCTGGAAACCCCATGCCAAACAACTAGCAAGACAGGAAAACAACCCCACCCATTAACAAAGAGGCTGCCTAAAATCATAATAAGTTCACAGACACCCCAAAACACACCACCAGATGCGGTCCTTCCCACCAGAAAGACAAGATCCAGACTCATCCACCAGAACACAGGCACCAGTTCCCTCCACCAGGAAGCCTACACAACCCACTGAACCAAACTTAACCACTAGGGGCAGACACCAAAAACAACGGGAACTATAAACCTGCAGCCTGCAGAAAGGAGACCCCAAACACAGTAAGTTAAGCAAAATGAGAAGACAGAGAAATACACAGCAGATGAAGGAGCAAGGTAAAAACTCACCAGACCAAACAAATGAAGAGGAAATATGCAGTCTATCTGAAAAAGAATTCAGAGTAATGATAGTAAAGATGATCCAAAATCATGGAAATAGAATGGAGAAAATACAAGAAACATTTAACAAGGACCTAGAAGAAATAAAGAGCAAAAAAACAATGATGAGAACACAATAAATGAAATTAAAAATTCTCTAGAAGGATTCAATAGCAAAATAACTGAAGCAGAATAACAGATAACTGAATTGGAAGATAAAATAGTGGAAATAACTACTGTAGAGCAGAATAAAGAAAAAAGAATGAAAAGAATTGAAGACAGTTTCTGAGACCTCTGGGACAACATTAAACACACCAACATTTGAATTATAGGGGTCCCAGAAGAAGAAGAGAAAAAGAAAGGGACTGAGAACATATTTGAAGGCATTATAGTTGAAAACATCCCTAATATGGGAAAAGAAATAGTCAATCAAGTCCATGAAGTGCAGAGAGTCCCCTGTGGGTTAAATCCGAAGGGAAACATGCCAAGACACATATTAATCAAACTATCAACAATTAAATACAAATAAAAAATATTAAAAGCAGCAAGGGAAAAGCAACAAATGACATACAAGGGATACCCCATAAGGTTAACATCCTATCTTTCAGCAGAAACTGCAAGCCAGAAGGGAGTGGCAGGACATAGTTAAAGTGATGAAAGGGAAAAACCTACATCCAAGATCACTCTACCTAGCAAGGATCTCACTGAGATTCTAAGGAGAAATTAAAACCTTTACAGACAAGCAAAAGCTAAGAGAATTCAGCAGCACCAAACCAGCTTTACAACAAAAGCTAAAGGAACTTCTCTAGGTGGGAAACACAAGAGAAGGAAAAGACTTACAATAACAAACCCAAAACAATTAAGAAAATGGTAATAGGAACATACATATTGATAATTACCTTAAATTTAAATGGATTAAATGCTCCAAGCAAAAGACATAGACTGGCTCAGTGGATACAAAAACAAGAACCATATATATGCTGTCTACAAGAAACCCACTTCAGACCTAGGGACACATACAGACTGAAAGTGAGGGGATGGAAAAACATATTCCATGCAAATAGAAATCAAAAGAAAGCTGGAGTAGCAATTCTCATATCACACAAAATAGACTATAAAATAAAGACTATTACAAGAGACAAAACAGAACATGACATAATGATCCAGGGATAAATCCAAGAAGAAGATATAACAATTGTAAATATTTATGCACCCAACATAGGAGCACATCAGTACATAAGGCAAATTCTAACAGCCATAAAAGGGGAAATCAAAAGGAACACAATAACAGTAGGGGACTTTAACACCCCACTTTCACCAATGGACAGATCATCCAAAATGAAAATAAATAAGGAAACAAAGGCTTTAAATGACACATTACACAAGATGGACTTATTTGATATTTATAGGACATTCCATCCAAAAACAACAGATTACACTTTCTTCTCAAGTGCTCATGGAACCTTCTCCAGGATAGATCATATCTTGGGTCACAAATCAAGCCCTGGTAAATTTAAGAATATTGAAATTCTTTCAACTATCTTTTCCGACCACAATGCTATGAGACTAGATATCAATTAGAGGAAAAAATCTGTAAAAAATACAAACACATGCAGGCTAAACAATACACTACTCAACAACCAAGAGATCACTGAAGAAATCCAAGAGGAAACAAAAAATACCTAGAAACAAATCACAGAGAAAACACGACCACCCAAAACCTATGGGATGCAGCAAAAGCAGTTCTCAGAGGGAAGATTATAGCAATACAATCCTACCTCAATAAACAAGAAACATCTGAAATAAACCATCCAACCTTACACCTAAAGCAGTTAGAGAAGGAAGAACAAAAAAAAAACCCCAAAGTTATCAGAAGGAAAGAAATCATAAAGATCAGATCAGAAATCAATGAAAAAGAAATGAAGGAAGCAATAGCAAGGATCAATAAGATAAAATCTGGTTCTTTGAGAGGATAAACAAAATTGATAAACCATTAGCCAGACTCATCAAGAAAAAAAGGGAGAAGACTCAAATCAATAAAATTAGAAATGAAAAAGGAGAAGTAACAACTGACACTGCAGAAATACAAAGGATCATGAGAGATTACTACAAGCAACTCCATGCCAATAAAATGGACAACCTGGAAGAAATAGACAAATTCTTAGAAATGCACAACCTTCCGAGACTGAACCAGGAAGAGATAGAAAATATAAACAGACCAATCACAAGCACTGAAATTGAAACTGTGATTTAAAATCTTCCAACAAACAAAAGCTCAGGACCAGATGGCTTCACAGGCGAATTCTATCAAACATTTAGAGAAGAGCTAACACGTATCCTTCCCAAACTCTTCCAAAATATAGCAGAGGGAGGAACACTCCCAAACTCATTCTAAGAGGTGAGGCCACCATCACCCTGATACCAAAACCAGACAAAGATGTCAAAAAGAAAGAAAACTACAGGCCAATATCACTGATGAATATAGATGCAAAAATCCTCAACAAAATACTAGCAAACAGAATCCAACAGCACATTAAAAGGATCATACACCATGATCAAGTGGGATTTATCCCAGGAATGCAAGGATTCCTCAATATACTCAAATCAATCAATGTGATACACCATATTAACAAACTGAAAGATAAAAACCATATGATCTCAATACATGCAGAAAAAACTTTTGACAAAATTCAACACCCATTTATGATAAAAACCTTCCAGAAAGTAGGCATAGAGGGAACTTACCTCAACATAATAAAGACCATATATGACAAACCCACAGCCAACATCGTTCTCAATGGTGAAAAACTGAAACCATTTCCTCTAAGATCAGGAACAAGACAAGGTTGTCCACTCTCACCACTTTTATTCAACATAGTTTTGGAAGTTTTAGCCACAGCAATCAGAGGAGAAAAAGAAATAAAAGGAATCCAAATCAGAAAAGAAGAAGTAAAATTGTCACTGTTTGCAGATGACATGATACTATATGTAGAGAATGCTAAAGATGCTACCAGAAAACTACTAGAGCTAATCAATGAATTTGGTAAGATAGCAGGATACAAAATTAACACACAGAAATCTCTTGCATTCCTATACACTAATGTTGAAAAATCTGAAAGAGAAATGAATGAAACACTCCCATTTATGATTGCAACAAAAAGATTAAAATACCTAGGAATAAACGTACCTAAGGAGACAAAAGACCTGTATGCAGAAAACTATAAGACACTGATGAAAGAAATTAAAGATGATACAAACAGATCAAGAGATATACCATGTTCTTGGATTGGAAGGATCAACATTGTGAAAATGACTATACTACCCAATGCAATCTACAGAGTCAATGAAATCCTTATCTAACTACTACTGGCATTTGTCACAGAATTAGAACAAAAAATTTCACAATTTGTATGGAAACACAAAAGACCCTGAATAGCTAAAGCAATCTTGAGAAAGAAAGACGGAGTTGGAGGAATCAGGCTCCTTGACTTCAGACTGTACTACAAAGCTACAGTAATCAAGACAATATGGTACTAGCACAAAAACAAAAATATAGGTCAGTGGAACAGGATAGAAAGCCCTGAGATAAACCCATGCACATCTGGTCACCTTATCTTTGATAAAGGAGGCAAGCATATACAATGGAGAAAACTCAGCTTCTTCAATAAGTGGTGCTGGGAAAACTGGACAGCTACATGAAAAAGAATGAAATTAGATCACTTCCTAACATCACACACAAAAATAAACTCAAAATGGATTAAAGACCTAAATTTAAGGCCAGACACTATAAAACCCTTAGAGGAGAACATAGAACACTCTATGACATACATCACAGCAATATCCTTTTTGACCCACCTCTCAGAGAAATGGAAATAAAAACAAAAATAAACAAATGGGACCTAATGAAACTTAAAAGCTTTTGCACAGCAAAGGAAACCATAAACAAGATGAAAAGACAACCCTCAGAATGGGAGAAAAATTGCAAACGAAGCAAATGACAAAGGATTAATCTCCAAAATATACAAGCAGCTCATGCAGCTCAATATCAAAAAAACAAACAACCCAATCTAAAAATGGGCAGAAGACCTAAATTGACATTTCTCCAAAGACGATATACAGATTGCCAACAAACACATGAAAGGATGCTCAACATCACTAATCATTAGAGAAATGCAAATCAAAACTACAATGAGGTATCACCTCGCACTGGTCAGAGTGACCATCACCAAAAAGTCTACAAACAATAAATGCTGGAGAGGTGTGGAGAAAAGGGAACCCTCTTGCACCATTGGTGGGAATGTAAACTGATACAGCACTATGGAGAAGAGTATGGAGATTCCTTAAAAAACTAAAAATAGAACTACCATACTACCCAGGAATCCCACTACTGGGCATATACCCTGAGAAAACCATAATTCAAGAGTCATGTACCACAATGTTCATTGCAGCTCTATTTACAATAGGCAGGACATGGAAGCAACCTAAGTGTCCATCGACAGATGAATGGATAATGAAGATGTGTCACATATATATAATGGAATATTACTCAGCCATAAAAATAAACAAAATTGAGTTATTTGTAGTGAGGTGGATAGACCTAGAGTCTGTCATACAGAGTGAATTAGGTCAGAAAGAGAAAAAGAAGTACTATATGCTAACACATATATATGGAATCTAAAAAAAAAAAAAAGTTCTGAAGAACCTAGGGGCAGGACAGGTATAAACACGCAGACATAGAGAATGGACTTGAAGACATGGGGAGGGGGAAGTGTAAATGGGGACGAAGTGAGAGAGTGGCTTTGATATATATACACTACCAAATGCAAAATAGATAGCTATTGAGAATCAGCCGCATAGCACAGGGAGATCATCTAGGTTCTTTGTGACCACCTAGAGGGGTGAGATAGGGAGGGTGAGAGGGAGACACAAGAGGGAGGGGATATGGGTTTATACGTATACCTATAGCTGACTCACTTCATTATACAGCAGAAACTAGCACACCATTGTAAAGCAATTATAATCCAATAAAGATGTTGACATAAATAAATAAATAAATAAAATAATAATAAATGCTGTGTAAATAGTTGCTAACATAGCAAATTCAAGTTTTGCTTTTTAGAGCATTCTGGAATTTTTTTTCAAGTATTTTCAAGCTGTGGTTGTTTGAACCTGCAGATGAGGAACCCAAAGATATAGAGGGCCGACTGTGTCTATGAGTTTGGGGTTTTTGTTTGGTTGGTTTTGGTGTTTTGGTTTTTTTTTTCAGATTCCATATATAAGTGAGGTATATATTTGTCTTTCTCTGTCTCACTCATTTTACTTAGCATAATGCCCTCCAGGTCCATCCATGTTGTCACAAGCTTTCTTAGTTTGAAAAGCAGTTGCATATTTTTATTATTATTGTAAAAAATTATTAAACAGAAACTTCAATTAGAGTTGGGAGACCAGAAGGGGGAGCTCTCAGACCCTGAGAAGACCGCAGAGCCCAACAGGAAGAAGTATGACTCCTCTTCCCAACTGGCAATAATTCAGCCAATGAAAAGCCATGGACTCTGTTTACGGTAGTCCTCCCAACTTCCTTTTCCCCTCTATAAAAGAGTTCTTCTTCCCTTGTCCTGCAGGACTTGCATGTGGCTTGCCAGGGTTGCATACACTGAATTGCAACACTATGCTGATCCAGAATAAACCCCCCTTTTTTTTTTTTCTTGCTGGAGAAATAAATGGCAGTCTACTTGTTTTACGTCAACATCATTCAGTTGGAACATCTGCAAGAATTTTTTCAAAAGGATGAAAGTGTTTTTGATTGTTTTTTTTTCGAAGACAGGGAAAACCCACACTTTAAAAAATTTCTAATCTACTCAAGTCTTAAAAGTTTCCCAGTTCAGTTTGCTTTCTCCCACGCAGCTTAGGTGCTTCAAACCCGCAATCAGAATAAGATTGAAATGAACTGAGAATAATGTTGATGGTAAAGGAGAACTTTCCAGTTTTACTTTTATTCGAATTCCTGATGGATGAGGCTGCAGCACAGTTGAAAGAGGGAGGGGGTGAGGTTGGCCACTGTGTAGGCTGAAAGACTCCTGCAGTGGAACAGAGGAAAAAATCAGAAACAAAGCCAAATCTACGTGTCTTCTATATACTATTCCCCCAGGAGGCTTACAAATATAAAACATGTGAAAAAAGTAATTGAGTAGCTATAAATTCCATCATAAAATTTTCCCAGTGGGATTAGGCAATAAGTCCATTAAAAATAAACCACAACAGGAATTCTTGATGGTGGAAAACATTATAAATAACTTGCAAGCTGGCAAGAAATTACAACCAATAAGCGTGTTCTAAGAATAGTATTCTGGAGGAGGGAAACTACCTACAATAAATGATTTCCAAAGGAAATTCCAATTATTAGAAAAAGGCCAACAGAAGAGGTGGGGATGGCCTGAGTTTTAGCATGCAGACCTCTGTCTCTTTTCATTGGCTTCAGTTAAAAGGAAGATTTAAAAAAAAAAAAATTTTTTTTTATTATGAGTGGTTCCCATGCTTTAATATAATCAGAAGATTTATTTGTTTTCCCCACAATGTAGAAGGGTGCCTCATTCTTTAGGAAAATAATGAGAACTGCAAACAGTTCTCACCCTGACTCTGTCTAGGGAGGTTTATGTTTTTGTGTCTTGAAGAATCACCTACAGAGTTTACAAATGAAGCTAGATGGTGGCCATAAATTCTAGTCCTTTGAGAAATTTACACATATAAAGAGTACATGTGTCATTGCCACACGGGAGATTTGGAGTCAAATAAGACCTCGGCCTTTCCTTCAATGATTTTGCCTGACCCAGAGCCTGACATTAGCAAAAATAACACAAACTCCTAATAAACCACTAAGCGAAATCAATAACAAACTTGTTAATGAGTGTTGGCAATTTAGTGAGCATTTAAAATAAGTCACTAGACAAGAAAACTTTAAATGTCAGAAATCCCACAGCTTGTATGTGAAAAAGGAAACCTAATAAAGTTTCCCCAGATTTGACAAGAACCCTAAAAACTTATGACATTATCATTTCAGCTTTGAAGCTGAAAGTTTTCTAAAATATCAATAACTATAATTATTGACTAACAATTTTAGTCTTTCATAATAGTGGAAACACTGAATTTTCATTCTCACAAAAGAGTAATATTATAACAGTTGTTATATATACCAACATTATATAAATTATATATATATAATGTGTCATACGCACATTATAATGTGTGTCAGCAGTTAATTAATAAAATTCTTTTTTCTGTATTTTCTGGTTGTGGTGTCAGTTTTTGGAAATTGTAGTTATGATTGTAAAATAATAATTTAATAACTAATAACATAAATAATAATTTTAATAAATATTTGTTTTAATATCTAATGCATTCTTCTCGTTAGAGAGAGTCCCACACATTGTATAAGATTAGGGACCCACAAAACTTGGATTTGTCCCCATTTCCAGCCTATTAATTTTTAAAGCCATTCTCTTTTGGATGAAGGCGTTGCCTTTGTTATATGGATTTCAAGTTGTCTGATGTTGCTTTATATGAATGTTTACTTGAAGAGACAGCAACATATACTGGATGGAGCTCTGGCTGGGAGTGAGCAGAGCTGTGTGCCAGCCTGCTTCTGCCCCGCTGTGCAAAGACTAATATCAGACTAAAATCAGAGTTGGATTCATTTAGTAAAAGAACTTAGTTAAATATAGATCTCCCTAAAAGAAAAATATTTTAAGCTGTCATTAGTCACTTACACTTTAGTGCAGTCCTGTCCAATAAATGGAACTTTCTGTGATGATGGAAATGTTCTATATATAGTGTGCTGTCTGACTCGTAGCCCAGTAGCCACATGTGGCTGTTGAACGCTTGAAATGGGGGTAGAAAAACTGAGCAACTGAGTTTTTATGAATTTATTTTATTTTATTTATTTATTTTTGGCTGTGTTGGGTCTTCGTTGCTGCACACGGGCTTTCTCTAGTTGCAGTGAGGGGGGTTACTCTTCATTGCGGTGCACAGGCTTCTCATTGTGGTGGCTTCTCTTGTTGTGCAACACGGGCTCTAGGGCGCACAGGCTTCAGTAGTTGTGGCACTCAGGCTCAGTAGTTGTGGCTTGCAGTTTCTAGAGCGCAGACTCAGTAGTTGTGGCGCACGGGCTTAGTTGCTCCGTGGCATGTGGGATCTTCCCGGACCAGGGATCAAACTTGTGTATCCTATATTGGCAGGCGGATTCTTAACCACTGCGCCACGAGGGAAGTCCCAGCAACTGAGTTTTTAATTTTAACTAATTTAAATGTAAGTAGCTACATGTGCCCAATGGCTCCTCTAGTATAGGTCAGTGCAGTTCTAGTGTAAATGACTGATGAGTGAAAGGTTAGAGGATAAAGGTAAGGAATACCGAGAAAAGGAGGATGGAAAGACAGGACAGAATGTGGTTAGGGCTCACTGTAAAAACTCATTCCCTGGGAAGTGTAGGAGGTGAGGCCATGCCAAAATGTAGCTTTGGAATGCCTGTCATTCTCTATGTCACCATCAGATAATGTTGAAGAGGAACTTCTCAGGAGGCGACTCTGGCTGTCATCTGTCCTACTTCTCTTCTACAGTCCAGGGTCCACACAAATAGATAAAGCTCATAGAATTCTTGTATCTCTTATTAGGAAGGCAGCAAAGTGTAGTGGAAAGAGTACAGCACCTGGAATCAGGAGATCTGATTTTGCATCTTGGCTCTGCACTCAAAGCTAAAAAAATGTTGCCTTGTATCTCTGAGTCACTGTTTTTTGTTTATTTGTTTGTTTGTTTCATTTATAAATCACAAGTGGTAATACACGAGGAAATACAATCTACTTGGCTTCATTCAACATATCTGATAGAGTAAGATCAAGTAAACCACTGTTAATGGAAGCCCCTTGGACCCTAAGAGGACCATTTAAATATTATTGATCATTCCTGTGGATATACAGGGAGTTATGAGGGACCTGGGGAACCACACACCACCCTCCATGCTGCAGGGAGAAGTACAAGAAGGCCATCTCTCCCCATGGGTAACCGCGTGGGAGTTGGTGGGGGACTGCCTTTGGAGGAGAGCACCTCCCCCTCTATTAACTCTTGAGAACTGTTCTTTGCCTCCAGTCCTTACCTTATTCCAGAATGGGGTGGGGGGGTTGACCACATCAGTTTCTGAACAGTAGTATTCTTTTAAGTTGACAATATGCATTGAAAATGGGTTCATCTAGTTAAATAATTCCTAGTTAAATAACTAGTTAGGGATATTTCGGTCTTGTATCAATCTTCAAATCAGTTTTATATTTTTAATGATACTATGGGTCAACCATTTTAAAAATAGGCAAGTAAATATCTTTCTGTTTTATTTTGATAACGGTCCCAGAGAGTCTTGGCATACATTTTGATAGAAGAGTGAAAGAGTTTCAGAAGAAAAAAAAAAAAGAAAAGAAAGAAAAATAAAACGGAGGGAAAGGTGAAAGTAACATCAAGACTTGAATAGAAGTGACGGTGTGACCATTTGTAACAGCAAAGAGTATATCTGGCTGCCCTTCACAACACACCACAGAGTCATTAACAAAACGTCTTGCACTGCGGCTTCACCTCTGGTAGTATATTTCAAATACTGACGAGGGTAAATTTAATATAATTGAAGACAACATATTTAGGATCAACAAAACCAAAAACTGTCTACGAAAATCCACAAACCTCTGATAAGAGTGATCAAGAATAAACAATATAAAAATGTGTAGGGGTGGACTATATGTAATAGAGTTTTTTTAATCAAAGAAAATTACATGAATAACTTGATATTTGGTAAATTTGAACACAGATAAAACGAACAATTTCTTGGAAAAATGCAACATTAATATTAATTGAGAAATTTGTATTTAAAGGTAAAAAAGGAAAAAGAGTTCCTGAAAAACATCAGGTCACAATGTTTTACTTGGCAAATTATGTGCACTCTTCAAGCTACATATTATATCTAACTGAAAAAAAAAAAAATCACTGTTCCAGAGGATAAAAGTATGGCAAAATTCCCCAAGGAATTAGGAGTGGACTGGGAAATGGGTGGGAGAAGTGAAACATTCCAGAGTTCTCATGGAGGTAGGAAGGAACATTAAATGGAAGGGGATAGTGAAAGTTTTCTAATATTCTTCTGATATTAAGATGGCAGAGAAGCAAGGGGAAAATAGAGTATCTTGAAGGGGAAACTGAAATTCACTGGACATATGTTTGTGCTGTTTGTGACTCATTACATGAACAGAGAAAGGAAATCTGATCATTGATAAAATGTAAAAACACAGTAGAAATTCCACAACAAGGTAGTGAAAAGTGAAATGAATAAGAATTTGATCAAACTGTAAAAATAACATGCAAGAACGAGATTAAGAATCTAAAGTTAAGTAATATATTTAATGGAAGGAATAAATAGAAATAAATGGACTTATAAGAGAGAGAATATCAGGTTATATTTTACAAGGTTTCCAAAAAGTTGGGAAACATAGGATAAACTTCTTGTTAAGCAGTATGTTCGCTATAATTTGAAAATTATCTTCAATATTCTTTAAAACAAAAATCGTTCAGACAGGTTTTCAAGTGAGGTACCTCTAGATTTAAAGCAATGACTTCAATTTTGAATACTGCATGGACTGTCCAAAAAGTCCATGGAAACATAAGAAAAACTGTGTGCTTATTGTACTTTTTCCAGATTAACAATTGAGACATAGAGGCAAAATGTGAAATGAGTATAGCTTTGTAGGACAATCCAGAGGAGTCCGTGTAAAACATAGGGGTAGAGAAAATCTTCTTAATATTGAAAATTCCAAATTGTTTAACAATCTCACAATTAAAAGTTTTTAGATGGGAAAAATGTTACAGATAAAATCAGGAGGTAACAACCATATAATGGGAAAATATTTGTAATGTAGATGCTAAAGAATTAATATATATGGTATACAAAGATACAAAAATTTACAAGAAAATGACAGACAACCAAATAAAGTATCCAATAGCACAGCCTAAGAGTTAAAAAAAAATCACAGAAGAGTTAATCTAAATGGGCAAGAAACACTTGAAAGAAATGGTTATTTGGAAAAAAAAAAAAAAAAGCTCAAAAAACCCAGAAAGATATCACTTTGTACCCACCAGACTAGTAAAATTTAACAAGATCTATAAGACCTATTGTTGGCAGAATGAGGGGAAATATTACTTTCATATATTTTCTGTGGAAATATGATGTGTTAAAGCCACTTGGAAGGCAATCTGGCAAGATGCACTAAAATTAAAAATAAACACATCCTTTGATAGGCCATTCCTCTTCTGGGGCTCTATCTAACCCAATGAAATATAAGTACAAACATGTAGGGACATATGTAAAAAGCTATTTGTTGCAGCCATGTTTTAGCTGCAAGAAAACAAGGAAAATGTTAACGTCCATTAATAGAGGAGTAGATGAAGAAATTATAGGACACTTTTTCAGCATTTTATGAACATTTATTCATATTCATGGGCCCTTGTATTATTCAACCAATAAAAAATTACTGCTCTACTAATTTACTTGGAGATATTCCCAGAAGTAATGTTGAACAGAAAAAACAAGATACATAAAATATATTTAATATAATCTCATTTTTATAAAACAGTGATTTTTAAAAAATCCTTCTGCATGTGTATTTATATTATGTACATAGATGGAAAGAAAGGTCAATTTCTCAGCTCACTCTTCTAGTCCTATATTCTAGTATAAATGAGAACTTGATGAATTACAGCTCAAAAGGGCATTAGAGTAGGCATTAAAGATCAGTAGGGAAACAATGGATATTTAATAAATGGTTCTGGGATAATTAGCTATGGGAGGAAAAGGTGAAATTAGATCTGTAGTGCACATCAAATACTAATAAAATGCCTGGAAAGTTTTGAGAAAAATATTTTTTTAATTTTTAGATAAAATTTTTGCATGAACATAGGAAAATTGTTACCATATCTGGGGAAAGACTTCTTTAAAAAAAAAAGCACAATCCATAAAGGAAAAAATTTAACAAAAATGGCTATTTTTAATTTGACACTTCTATACACCAAGAGGTAATTAGGAGTGGAGAAAAACAGGCCACAGATTGGGAGGAGGTATTTGAAACTTTATATATGCATCAAATATAAGAAAACTACTAAATATTAATACAAAAAGACAACCCAACAAACAAGTAAAGGATTTGCATTACTTAAGGCAATGCTGCTAGCATCTCTAAAATTAAACCTCCAAATTTCATTGGATTAACACAAAAGTTCATTTTCCATTCATATAACAGTTCGAAGAAAGTATTCCTGGTTAATGGCCAGCTTTCCTCCACATGGTCCTCAGGGGTTCAGATTCCTTCCATCTTGGAAAGCTCGCCATCTCCCAGGGCTTCAGAGGCCTCTGCAAACAGATAAAAGAGAAAAAAGAGTAGAGAAGGCATACTCACTTCTTATCCACCTCGATCCAAGTGTAACACATCATTTCTGCTCCTATTCTACTGGTAAGAGCAAGTCATCTGGTCCAACTGAGATGACAGGGGTGCTTAGAAATATTTCTGGATGATATCATTTATCAGCACCAGGTCCACAAAACCATAGGGGAGCATGACTCTTTAGCAGTGCTCTCTGCCACAGGTTATGAACTGGCTAGTGACAGAAGAAACTGGAAAGGTCTAGAAACAAATAAAAGAAACTTAACCTCAGCATTCATCAAGAAATTATCAATTAAACAATGAGACATATCAACTTTTACACTAAATATGGCTTTTTAAAAAAAATAAAAAGACCTGAGGATATAAAGTTAGCAAGATTGTAGGGAACTATTTTTAAACCATGTGGTTGACAGCTTAAAAACTGATAGAAGCAATCTGGAAAGTAATTTAACTATCAAGTAAAAATGAAGATTCCATTCCCTATGGCACAGTAATTCCTCATTTAAATGGACTCTCACATTTGCAAAAGAGGAAGTTGTAGGATGTTCATTTGAAGCACAGTTTGTAATGTCCAAAATGTGGGAAAATGCAGTAGGAAAATGGCTACATATAAATGGTGTTTCTTCATTTAATATAATTTATACTGCATTAAATTAAATAAACAACGTCTATATAGATCAACATAGAGAAACTAAAAAATATAAAGTTGAGAAACAGATCAAGTTGCAAAAGAGTACGTTTGGCAAGCCACCATTTATCCAACGTTTTGAAATATAAAAGACAATAATACATACTGCTCGTGAAGACTTACAAAAGCACTACATGTATAAAAACAAACAGACATAAAACTCCCAACTTTAAGACAATGGTTACCTCAGGCAAGTATGCTGGGAAAAGGAATGGGGGTGAGGGAAATTTTAGTTTACAGATCTGAAACAAAAATGGCAAAATACTAATGTTTAATGCCAGTGTTGGGTAAATGTATATTATATTATTTTCTGTGCTCTTCTCTGTGTTTCAAATTAAAATTATAAAATTTTCAAAATTGAAAATTTATTTATTGTTAATGAAATAAAAGCTTTGTCATCAGTCTGGGGCAGACTTTTGGAAATAGTTGATAGGCAAAATTCTTGCTGTCCAAAATCAGATTATAAGATACCAGATATCTTTAGACACTTTTACAGGTAATTGAAAAAATTCAACGTTATTTTGTAATGGAAAGTAATCCATATTTATTGTTTTTAAACAGAATACTCTTCTACTCTATACTATACTATATTGTAGTACAAATTACATTAGTCTACCAAAATATGCCCATACTTAAAAGTTTATGTACAATTATCTCTGACAATTGCCATAGAAAAAATTGAGGACAAAAATTTGTTCTTTTAAAATATAGGACAGTGAATAAAAATAAATAAAATAACTATTACCATATATTAACAAAATAGTTCATATCTGTACTTACATTTTTATCTCTATGTATATTTGACAAAATCTCTATAGTTTTAGCAAAAATATGAGGTAGGAATTTTTATTCTTACAACTAAATATTCACATAACTAACTGGAGGACTTAAGCGGCAACTAATAAATAGTGAAATTGATAACAGAATCCAGGTTTATCTTGTTTCTAATTCTTACTAATAAACACTAAGAAACACTCTCTTACTTTCCTTATTCCTAATGTAGAAAAGGATCAAATGAGAAAAATCATTGAAAAGATACATCACGGTTTTTGAAAGTAGGTGATTGTCTTTGTTCTCCTTTGTCAATTTATAGTGATTGTTCTTGCCCATAGTCTTGATAAAGTATACAGGCATGGGCTCACTTCAATCTAATTTTGTGCTGTAAACAGGAAAGATGAGTACATTCAAAGATACCATTTTGTTGTTAAAATTTTGTACTCAAGTTTATTTTGTGTGAGTGTGAAGTTCCCAGGTCAACCTCCCTTCTTGACTACTGAAAAGTATAATGAAATTTTTAAAAAGAAATACTCTAAAATGCTAGATAAAAACATTTCTTCATATGACTCTAAATGATAGAGCTATATTCTCTTCTGTTCAACTGACTGAGAAGACCAGCCCCATCTTGACATTCTTCATGGATAAGAGTGTATGAGAAGGATGTGTAAGAATGTTCAATCTTGCAAATAGTGCCCTGTTCTCCCATGAAGTACATCTGTCAAGGAGAATAGCTAACAAAGAAAATTTTGAATTTAGAACAAAATTTTGATCACTGAAATGTGACAGAGCAGTCAGAGGATTGTCATGAAAAAGCTGAAGATATCAATGTAAGGGCGACTTTGTACCAGAAAATGGTCATATCTAAAAAAAGACCACCTTCATCACCGCTTACTAAACTCATAGTTCTAGCTAAACAGTAATAGTGGTAAACTTTGCAAAATTACAGATTAAACAAATTTATTTAATTAATTAATTTATTTATTTTTATTATTAATTAATTAATTAATTTTTGGCTGCTTTGGGTCTTCGTTGCTGCTCACGGGCTTTCTCTAGTTGTGATGAGTGGGGGCGGTGCATGGGCTTCTCTTGTTGCGAACCACGGGCTCTAGGCGCATGGGCTTCAGTAGTTGTGGCACATAGGCTCAGTAGTTGTGGTGCATGGGCTTAGTTGCTCAGTGGCATGTGGGATCTTCCCGGACCAGGGATCAAACCCATGTCCCCTGCATTGGCAGGCGGATTCTTAACCACTGCACCACCAGGGAAGCCCCAGATTAAACAAATTTAAATGTTTCTTTATTACAGGACTTCTCAGAGCCTTTATTTTGTTAATCTGATTAATTATTCTTCAAGAGAGGGGTTTAGTATACATGACTGTGTGATCCTCCATTTTATTCAGGCTCTCTAACTCAATAAATGGTTCCAGGAAAACACGTTGAGGACTTCTGCCCCTGAAACCCATGTCTTTCAATGTCCTGTCTTCCCTTTTATTCAGTACACATTTGTTTATTGCATTCCTGCTCTGGACCTTGTACTATGGTGGAGGCTAGAGACCTCATGAAGTTCAAAGGCTAGTTGGAAAAGCAGATATGCAAACAAATTTTTCAAGGTTGGCTCTGGGTTAGAAAGATACTGTAAGATAAGGAAGAACAAGCTTTTGCATTAACAGTGCAGTGGAGAATAAAGATCCCAACTGCTCAAAGTCAGAGAAGTAAAAGTTAGGACTCTCGCACACCAGACGGAAAAGCAGCCAGGTCATCTTTAGTGTACACCATGACACTGAACCTCCACGGGGAAGGAATATTGATATTTTTTTTCCTTTTCAGCAATATTTTTAAAAGATCTAGTATAGAGTAGACACTTATTTATTGAATTAATTATTGACTGAATGTATGTCCCCCACCTTAAGCCCACATCCCTGCCAGGAACTCACCTAGAATACTCTTCTCTGGAGCTTGTGACTCTAATTCTTTGTTTTTAAACTCACTCCTTAATTTCCCAGCTGGATATCTCCTGAAGCTCTGTTCTCTCTATCCATAGTTGAAGAATTCTTTACTGAACCAATTGAAAAATGACTTCCTTTAGTTTCTCCAGAAATTTACTTGTTTTCCTATCTTATTTCTCAAAGCCAGATTTTTCTGTCTTCCAAGGAAACAGTTACTATATCTGATGCACTCATTCTTACCCATGTGCTAATGGGAGTGTGTTCATTTTAGACCTTCAAGAAGTAGATGGGATTAGGAGGGTAAGAGAGTTCTGGGGGTAAATGCTCATGAAATTTAAAGAGAAGGGAATAGGAGAGGACGAGGAATCCTTCCGTCTGCAACGCAGTTCCTACATCTGTGAAGGAGAGGGTAAAGGAGGCAGGACTGGGGAGGAGTTCTCAGACTACAACACAGTTCTGAGATTTCAGCCAGGCCAATGGAGAGTCCTTGACATTACATTACATTCCAGGAGACTCAAGTTAGGTGGGAATGGCTGTGGCACTCAGCCACTGATGGCCAGGAAGGGGAAGATTGGCCTTGAGGGAAACAGCAGGTGCATGAAGTGAGTCAGCAGCAGGTGCATCTGTCAGTCAATTGTGTTCTTTGCAGAGGATCTGAGTGGTGTGTCTTTATGACCATGACCGCCACAGGGAAAGAATTTAGAAGTGCCCCTTTAGTGTTTCTCTCCCTGCCCTGGTAACGACTGGGCATTTCCTAGTGCTCTCCGAAAACAAGGCTCTGCTCTTATTTACTCTTGTGCTTCCCCTTCTCTGTGGGCACACACAGAAAATGCTAATATATCGACAACACCTTGCAGTAAATAAACAGAGGCTCAGGGGCTCCAGCAATGCAGAGGATTGATGCAATCTGTATCCTAAACTTTCTTAACCCATTTGAAGCACTGTGTAGGGAAATTGTGATCTAACCCATTAGTTATTTTTGAGAAGGAGGTTTTCTGCATTGTGATTCTCAACCCTGGCTGTATATCTACAAAGTGCGACTCTCCTTACCTATGACGTGGTTGCACAGTGACAGAAGTTCTATAGGAAAATCAGGACGCATGTTTGATTCTTTTCCTTTATTTACCCGTTCTCAAAATAATCAGTCAGTTACACAGTATTCTCTACCTTTTCTTCTTCAGCCAGGCCACCAAAACATAAAAGCTCTTAGCTATATGTGTTGATTAAATATGTGTCAGACATCTCTAAAAAGGATATTTTTCTAAAAAACATGGTTCCCTCCTAAATGCCAAGGCATGGGAATAACTTGATTTTTAATCAGGAAAGTGTGTTAGGTGACATTTTTAACCAGCCACATCTTTGTTTTCTAAGTATTTTGGCAAGCCTGAGTGGATTTATTGCAAAGTTCAAGACCCAAAGATGCCTCTCTTGGGTGGAAACTGAGACCCGGACACCAGTATTTCCATGTGATATACAGAGATTTGGGGAAGTGAGAAGGTGGTGCCAGATGTGAAGAGAGTCAGCTGATGTGGGAGGAAAATAGATCAAAGGTCTGCCCTCAACTCTTTTGCTCTGAAAAGCCAGAGGAATCCCCTTTAAAAAGTTTCTGAGTCATGTATGTTGAATTTAATGGGCATGTCCTTCCTCACCCCTTTAGTTGGCAGCGTGAAGCCCATAATGCACACACTGAACAGATCTCCTATTGGTTGCCCTTGTGTTCCCAGCAGGTTACTAGGGGTCACAAAAAAAGAGAACAGGAAGGCATGGATCCTGCTTTAGGGGTTTACATTGCAGTTGAGTACAACTGAAATGACTTCCCCATGGGCAGGCTTGCAGCGCTCCTTGCTCGAGAACAGAGAACTGATAGCACTTAATATAAAGTTCAATGCATGTAGACCCTTAGATGATGAAGTGTGGCCATGAGACAGAAGGAGGAGGACACTTGGATATAAATTTGAGAGACCCGGACTTTTGGTCTTAGTTTGTCTCTAACTTTCTAGGTCACCTAAGTCAATCATTGTATTTATTCTAGCTTTCGATTTCTTTTGTTAATAAATCCTGGATTAAATACTCTTTACCTCTCTCAGGAGTATGTTTCTAAAATACTAAATGGTGGTTATATAATCTAAGGAAAAAAAAATTATCGGCAGGAACCTCTGTGCACTGTATCCACTGGTATGAAAGACTGAGGGAAAAACAAGTCATAGACCCTGCGGGCAAGGGCCACGTTCTACTGGGAGAACTACCCAGTTCTGTTGTGCAACCAGCGTGGAGCTGTGACTATACAATAAAGTGGGCAGCCTGCTCTAGCAGAGGCCCAAGGAAGGTAAGATAGGAGTGTCCAGACATATTCATCGATTTTAAATATTTTACTTTCAAAGTCATTTGTCCCCAAACTTTTTGGCACCAGGGACCGGTTTCATGGAAGATAACTTTTCCATGGACCCGGGGGGTTGGGGAGGGGCTGGCGGGGATGGTTTCAGGATGATTCAAGCGCATTACATCTATTGTGGAGTTTATTTCTATTATTTTTACATTGTAATATATAATGAAATAATTATACAACTCACCATAATGCTGACAGGAGGCAGAGCTCAGGTGGTAATGCGAGAGATGGGGAGCAGCTATAAATACAAATGAAGCTTTGCTCACTCACCCGTGCCTCACCTCCTGCTGTGTGGCCCGGTTCCTAACAGGCCACAGTCCGGGGGTTGGGGACCCTTGTTCTAAGGCATTGAAAAAAAGGCAAAAGACCTCTCATACAAGATGGATTATTTCTTCTCCCTGTTTTGTTTGTTTGTTTGTTTAGGCTGTGCCACGTGGTTTGTGGAATCTTAGTTACCCAGCCAGGGATCGAACCCAGGCCAGGCAGTGAGAGCACTGAGCACTAACCACTGGACCGCTGGGCAAATCCCTTCTCCCTGTTTTAAAATGTTCCATAAAATTTGGGTATTATTGTTTCCTTTTCTCCTTAGAATTTGCCATGCTAGACAGGTAGATCTCATGATTCTTACTTATTTCTGCTGCGGTAGCTTCTGAATGGTGGTACCTCTGCCTATAAATATATGTGTCCTTCTCCTTTTTTTACATTTATCCCCTTCCTACCTTCCTTTGATGCCCAGTTTATCTTTCTTTTTCTCTGTGATGCTCTCCTCAGAACTCTTGCGTCATCTTGTGTCTGCATCACTCACTTTGTTACCTACTTATCCTTTACTTTGTAATGTTATTGTGACTGTTTCTTCAGGAGTCTGGGGCTTGTTTTCCTGATGAGGCAGTAAAATTTAATCAATATCAGGGAGTGCCTACTTTGCACAAGACACAGTGTTAGAGACTTCCGACTTCAGGGTATAGTAAGATAGCCCCAACCTTCAGGAAATGTATAGTGGAATTGGAAGATGGACGTCAGCACAGTTTAAAGAAGAGAAGACTTTAGGAAGAAGTTAGCACCTGATGATACCCTTTCTCATCAGGAAATAATGGGGGAAGTTGGGCCAGACAACAGGAAGGGCTTTTAGGTCAGAAGGGAGATCAAAGGAAAAAGCACAGATGTGAATCTCATCTTTCACTTCTTTTTAACTTTTCTCAGAAGCTGGTCAAAGTGCTAAGTACATTCGTGGGAACTCAAGCACTAAGAATTGAATTTCACAGAAAGAAAGAAAGTGGGGACGTAACTCTATCTGAGGAGTCAGACAACTCAGTATTCTGGGCTGTCTCTTTTTAAAATCAAATCAAGCTTGAATATGTATCCAACTCTTTAAGTTCAGAATATTCATGGAACAGAGATCGCAGTGGTCATGGAGTTGGTCGTTACTTGTCTTTTATGCCCTGCCCAGAAACCTGGGGACCTCCATGAGCTCTTTGTATAACTTCCCAATACGCCATCAGCATCTCTGATGAGAGGCAGTATCTTCAGTATATACTTTCATTTCTTTTAGTTAAGAGCTTACGAGGTAGAGGAAGTCAGAACTCTAACCCTTTAACTCAGCAGTGAACACAAGTAATCAATCACAGCAAAATAAAAATGTTAATGGGGGTCATGGGTTTCATGTCTTTGTATCCAGGTAGTACTGTACTTGAATGATGATCTATACCAAGATCATCATTCTTATTTTTAAAAGCAAGTACATTATTCTACTTTCATCAGTAATTTATTCATTTCACTGATTTACAAATTTAGCCCAATTACATTTTATGCTTTCTTCTACCACCTTTGGTTGTTTACATTTTAAGCTAAACCACTAAAATCTCTGCTCCGAGGTGACATCAAATTAACTTTATTTTTGCTGTAGAAGTTCACTGATCAACAGGGTCTTTATATGTTTTTAACTTTTAAACATGCACACAGTGTTTTCCACAAGGAGCTTTTCAGTTTGCTCTGGTTTCCATTGTGACCACTTCATTGTACTGACCACCCACCAGTTCCTTGTTTTTCATGCATAATAAATTTTAAAACCAAGTTTCAGCCAACATTTCTGGTAGAAACCCCTACCTCAAGCAAGGGAAACTAGGTATTCTTTTGATTTATTAATTGACCATTAAGCATAGGCATTTAAATGCCTGCAAAGAAACAAGTGCTGAAATGAAGTCTAGGTGGCCAAAGAATAAAGTTTCCTGTAAACAAAATAAAATGAAACTCAAAGATATCCTGGAGAAACCATATTTAGGGAAGTTTCAGAGGACATATTTTTATTAGCCTCAAGTACAGAGAGAGTATACAAATTTCTAGTGGAATTCTGGGCACTTATCAAAATATTCCCCTTGCTCAACCAATGGGACATTTTAAGGAGGAATTTAATAATGACTTGGAAATGACAACTGCTGCCCAGAAGCCAATTTAATATTCAGGTTTCTCAACAGTTCAAATATCAAGTGTCCATGATTTGCATTTCTATACATCTGGGAGGTATATAAAGGTTTTTTTTTTTTTTTTTTTTGACCAAGTGTTTTCTCTAGGTACAATACAAGGAAAGACCTTTCTGGGTTGGGTTTTTTTTTTTTTTTTTTTTTTTACATCTTTTTACAAATTATTTGGGTTTTGGTGTGTTGTACAATAATAAGGTGCTGCTTTCCTTTGATCTTTCTGAAGATCCCCCACCCCCCAAAGTCACATTCCAGTTGCCATTCTGATATCTTTCTGATTCGTGTGATTGGAATGTAGCTGCAGATCACAGGCCACTTAAGATCGATGGACAGAGCTGATTTTCTGGCTGTTGGCAAAGGTCTTCTCCTGAAAATTACCTTTGCTAATATTGGAAATTCCCTAAATTCTACCATTTGATATTTAGTAATTTTGTCCCCTACATGTTAAACTACAAATACCCTGGGACAAAGGTAGCATAATGCTCCTAGTTCTGACTCTTATTTACAGCCTTCTCAACTGTTCAGTTGGCAACAGATTTTGATTGGGGGATAGAGTGAGAACAGAAAGACCATGAGGAAGCCTGACCCTGAGGGGCTGGGGGAGATGCTATAAAAGAAAGAAGAGACAAGCAGAGGAGCATTATTGGGAGATTAGGCATGAAGATTCACATTTCTAAGAGCCAACTTAATGTCACTTTCTCCCTGAAGTCCTCCCCATGTGTGTGATCAGAAGCAAGATGACACCACTCTCCTATCAAATCTAGGAGGACTCAGCACCAGTGTCGTGATAATCCCACATACTACCTTGCACTGTGGTAGTTTTTACAAATGTTTAATCTCCTTTTTTGTGTATAGATATATTTTATAAATTTCTCTGATCTACTTTTATTGTCCTTTTATTTTTTTTTAACATCTTTATTGGAGTATAATTGCTTTACAATGGTGTGTTAGTTTCTGCTTTAAAACAAAGTGAATCAGCTATACATATACATATATCCCCATATCACCTCCGTCTTGCGTCTCCCTCCCACCCTCCCTATCCCACCCCTCTAGGTGGTCACAAAGCACCGAGTTGATCTCCCTGTGCTATGTGGCTGCTTCCCACTAGCTATCTATTTTTTATTTGATAGTGTATATATGTCCATGCCACTCTCTCACTTCGTCCCAGCTTACGCTTCCCCCTCCCCGTGTCCTAAACTCTATAATCTACGCCTGTGTCTTTATTCCACTCCTGCCCCTACGTTCTTCAGAAACATTTTTGTTTCTTTAGATTCCATATATATGTGTTAGTATACGGTATTTGTTTTTCTCTTTCTGACTTACTTCACTCTGTATGACAGACTCTAGGTCCATCCACCTCACTACAAATAACTCAATTTCGTTTCTTTTTATGGCTGAGTAATATTCCATTGTATGTATGTGCCACATCTTCATTATCCATTCATCTGTCGATGGACACTTAGGTTGCTTCCATGTCCTGGCTATTGTAAATAGTGCTGCAATGAACATGGCGGTACATGACTCTTTTTGAATTATGGTTTTCTCAGGGTATATGCCCAGTAGTGGGATGGCTGGGTTGTATGGTAGTTCTATTTTTAGTTTTTTGAGGAACCTCCATTGTTCTCCATAGTGGCTGTATCAATTTACATTCTACCAACGGTGCAAGAGGGTTTCCTTTTCTCCACACCCTCTCCAGCATTTATTGTTTGTAGATGTTTTGATGATGGCCATTCTGACCGGTGTGAGATGATACCTCATTGTAGTTTTGATTTGCATTTCTCTAATGATTAATGATGTTGAGCATCCTTTCATGTGTTTGTTGGCAATCTGTATATCTTCTTTGGAGAAATGTCTGTTTAGGTGTTCTGCCCATTTTTAGATTGGGTTGTTTGTTTTTTGATACTGAGATGCATGGGCTGCTTGTAAATTTTGGAGATTAATCCTTTGTTAGGTGCTTCATTTGCAAATATTTCTTCCATTCTGAGGGTTGTCTTTTCGTCTTGTTTATGGTTTCCTTTGTTGTGCAAAAGCTTCTAAGTTTCATTAGGTCCCATTTGTTTATTTTTGTTTTCATTTCCATTCTCTAGGAGGTGGGTCAAAAAGGATCTTGCCGTGATGTATGCCATAGAATGTTCTGCCTATGTTTTCCTCTAAGAGTTTGATAGTGTCTGGCCTTCCATTTAGGTCTTTAATCCATTTTGAGTTTATTTTTGTATATGGTGTCAGGGAGTGTTCTAATTTCATTCTTTTACATGTAGCTGTCCAGTTTTCCCAGCACCACTTATTGAAGAAGCTGTGTTTTCTCCATTGTATATTCTTGCCTCCTTTATCAAAAATAAGGTGACCATATGTGTGTGGGTTTATCTCTGGGCTTTCTATGTTGTTCCATTGATCTATAGTTCTGTTTTTGTGCCAGTATCATACTGTCTTGATTACTGTAGCCTTGTAGTATAGTCTGAAGTCAAGGAGCCTGATTCCTCCAGCTCCGTTTTTCTTTCTCAAGATTGCTTTGGCTATTCAGGGTCTTTTGTGTTTCCATACAAACTGTGAAATTTTTTGTTCTAGTTTTGTGAAAAGTGCCATTGGTAGTTTGATAGGGATTGCATTGCATCTGTAGATTGCCTTGGGTAGTATAGTCATTTTCACAATGTTGATTCTTCCAATCCAAGAACATGGTATATCTCTCGATCTGTTTGTATCATCTTTAATTTCTTTCATCAGTGTCTTGTAGTTTTCTGCATACAGGTATTTTGTCTCCTTAGGTACGTTTATTCCTAGGTATTTTATTCTTTTTGTTGCAATGGTGCATGGGAGTGTTTCCTTCATTTCTCTTTCAGATTTTTCACCATTAGTATATAGGAATGCAAGAGATTTCTGTGCATTAATTTTGTATCCTTCTGCTTTACCAAATTCATTGATTAGCTCTAGTAGTTTTCTGGAAGCATCTTTAGGATTCTCTATGTATAGTATCATGTCATCTGCAAACAGTGACAGCTTTACTTCTTCTTTTCCGATTTGGATTCCTTTCATTTCTCTTTCTTCTCTGATTGCTGTGGCTAAAACTTCCAAAACTATGTTGAAGAAGAGTGGTGAGAGTGGACAACCTTGTCTTGTTCCTGATCTTAGAGGAAATGGTTTCAGTTTTTCACCATTGAGAACGATGTTGGCTGTGGGTTTGTCATATATGGTCTTTATTATGTTGAGGTAAGTTCCCTCTATGCCTACTTTCTGGAGGGTTTTTATCAGAAATGGGTGTTGAATTTTGTCGAAAGCTTTTTCTGCATCTATTGAGATGATCATATGGTTTTTATCTTTCAGTTTGTTAATATGGTGTATCACATTGATTGATTTGAGTATATTGAGGAATCCTTGCATTCCTGGGATAAACCCCATTTGATCATGGTGTGTGATCCTGTTAGTGTGCTGTTGGATTCTGTTTGCTAGTATTTGGTTGAGGATTTTTGCATCTATGTTCATCAGTGATATTGGCCTTTAGTTTTCTTTTTTTGTGGCACTTATGTCTCGTTTTGGTATCAGGGTGACGGTGGCTGCGTAGAATGAGTTTGGGACTGTTCCTCCCTCTGCTATATTTTGGAAGAGTTTGGGAAGGATAGGTGTTAGCTATTCTCTAAATGTTTGAGAGAATTCACCTGTGAAGCCACCTGGTCCTGGACTTTTGTTTGTTGGAAGATTTTAAATCACAGTTTCAATTTCAGTGCTTGTGATTGCTCTGTTTATATTTTCTATCTCTTCCTGGTTCAATCTCGGAAGGTTGTGCTTTTCTAAGAATTTGTCCATTTCTTCCAAGGTGTCCATTTTATTGGCCTATCGTTGCTTGTAGTAATCTCTCATGATCCTTTGTATTTCTGCAGTGTCTGTTGTTGCTTCTCTTTTTTCATTTCTAATTCTATTGATTTGAGTCTTCTCCCTTTTTTTCTTTATGATTCTGGCTAATGGTTTATCAATTTTGTTTATCTTATCAAAGAACCAGCTATTATTTTATTGATCCTTGCTATTGCTTCCTTCATTTCTTTTTCATTTATTTCTGATCTGATCTTTATGATTTCTTTCCTTCTAATAACTTTGGGGATTTTTTGTTCTTCCTTCTCTAGTTGCTTTAGATGTAAAGTTAGATGGTTTATTTCAGATGTTTCTTGTTTATTGAGGTAGGATTGCATTGCTATAAACTTCCCTCTGAGGACTGCTTTTGCTGCATCCCATAGGTTTTGGGTGGTCGTGTTTTCTCTCTGATTTGTTTCTAGGTATTTTTTGTTTCCTCTTGGATTTCTTCAGTGATCTCTTCGTTATTGAGTAGTGTATTGTTTAGCCTGCATGTGTTTGTATTTTACAGATTTTTTCCTGTAATTGATATGTAGTCTCATACTGTTGTGGTCGGAAAAGATACTTGATATGATTTCAATTTTCTTAAATTTACCAAGGCTTGATTTGTGACCCAAGATATGATTGATCCTGGAGAATGTTCCATGAGCACTTGAGAAGAAAGTGTATTCTGTTGTTTTTGGATGGAATGTCCTATAAATATGAATTATGCCTATCTTGTTTAATGTATTATTTAAGGCTCGTGTTTCCGTATTTATTTTCATTTTGGATGATCTGTCCATTGGGGAAAGTGGGGTGTTAAAGTCCTCTACTATGATTGTGTTACCATCAATTTCCCCTTTTATGGCTGTTAGCACTTGTCTTATGTATTGAGGTGCTCCTATGTTGGGTGTGTAAATATTTACAATTGTTATACCTTCTTCTTGGATTGATCCCTTGATTATTATGTAGTGTCCTTCTTCCTCTCTTGTAATAGTCTTTATTTTAAAATCTATTTTGTATGATATGAGAATTGCTACTCCAGCTTTCTTTTGATTTCCGTTTGCATGGAATATCTTTTTCCATCCCCTCACTTTCAGTCTGTATGTGTCCCTAGGTCTGAAGTGGGTCTCTTGTAGACAGCATATATATGGGTCTTGTATTTGTATCCATTCAGCCAATCTATGTCTTTTGGTTGGAGCATTTAATTCATTTCCATTTAAGGTAATTATCGATATGTATGTTCCTATTACTATTTTCTTAATTGTTTTGGGTTTGTTATTGTAGGTCTTTTCCTTCTCTTGTGTTTCCTGCCTTGAGAAGTTCCTTTAGCATTGGTTGTAAAGCTTGTTTGGAGGTGCTGAAATATCTTTAACTTTTGCTTTTTTGTAAAGGTTTTAATTTCTCTGTTGTAATCTTGGTTGTAGGTTTTTCTGTTTCATCACTTTAAATATGTCCTGTCACTCCCTTCTGGCTTGCAGAGTTTCTGCTGAAATATCAGCTGTTAACCTTATGGGGATGCCCTTGTATGTTATTTGTTGTTTTTCCCTTGTAGCTTTTCATATTTTTTCCTTGTATTTATTTTTGATAGTTTGATTAACATGTGTCTTGGCGTGTTTCTCCTTGGATTTATCCTGTATGGAACACAGCTTCCTGGACTTGATTGACTATTTCCTTTCCCATATTATGGAAGTTTTCAATTATAATCTCTTCAAATATTTTCTCAGTCCCTTTCTTTTTCTCTTCTTCTTCTGAGACCCCTATAATTCAAATGTTGGTGTGTTTAATGTTGTCCCAGAGGTCTCAGAAACTGTCCTCAATTTTTTTCATTCATTTTTCTTTATTCTGCTCTGCAGTAGTTATTTCCACTATTTTATCTTCTACGTCACTTATCCATTCTTCTGCCTCAGTTATTCTGGTGTTGATTCCTTCTAGAGAATTTTTATTTCATTTATTGTGTTGTTCACCTTTGTTTGTTTGTTCTTTAGTTCTTCTAGGTCCTTGTTAAACGTTTCTTGTATTTTCTGCATTCTATTTCCAAGATTTTGGATCATCTTTACTATCATTACTCTGAATTCTTTTTCAGGTAGACTGCATATTTCCCCTTCATTTGTTTGGTCTGATGGGTTTTTGCCTTGCTCCTTCATCTGCTGTGTGTTTCTCTGTCTTCTCATTTTGCTTCACTTACTGTGTTTGGGGTCTCCTTTTTGCAGGCTGCAGGTTCGTAGTTCCTGTTGTTTTTGGTGTCTGCCCCCAGTGGCTAAGTTTGGTTCAGTGGGTTGTGTAGGTGTCCTGGTGGAGGGGACTGTAGCCTGTGTTCTGGTGGATGAGGCTGGATCTTGTCTTTCTGGTGGTGATGTGATGTAGGGTGTCTGTGACCTTATTATGATTTTAGGCAGCCTCTCTGATGATGGGTGGGGTTGTGTTCCTGTTTGCTAGTTGTTTGGCATACGGTGTCCAGCACTGTAGCTTGCTGGTCATTGAGTGGAGCTGGATCTTAGCGTTGAGATGGAGATCTCTGGGAGAGCTTTTGCAGTTTGATATTACATGGAGCTGGGAGGTCTCTGTTGGACCAATGTCCTGAACTCAGCTCTCCTACCTCAGAGGCACAGGCCTGACACCCGGCTGGAGCACCAAGACCCTGTCAGCCACACGGCTCAGAAAAGGGAGAAAAAAAGAAAGAAAGAAAAATAAAGTTATTAATCTAAAAAATAAAAAAAATTATTAAAAATTTAGAAAAATTAAAATGTAATTAAGAAAAAGAAAAAAAAATGTAATTAAGAAAAAGAAAAAAAAAAAGTCAGACAGAACCCTAGGACAAATGGTAAAAGCAAAGCTACACAGACAAAATCACACAAAGAAGCATTCACATACACACTCACAAAAAAGAGAAAAAGGAAAAAATATAAATATATCTATACTAAAAAAAAAAGGAAGAGAGCAACCAAATCAATAAACAAATCTACCAATGATAATAAACTAAGATAAACATAAAACCAGAAACAAATTAGATGCAGAAAGCAAACCCCAAATCTACAATTGCTCCCAAAGTCCACTGCCTCAATTTTGGGATGATTCATTGTCTATTCAGGTATTCCACAGATGCAGGGTACATCAAGTTGATTGTGGAGATATAATCTGCTGTTCCTGAGGCTGCTGGGAGAGATTTCCCTTTCTCTTCTTTGTTCGCACAGCTCCTGGGTTCAGCTTCTGATTTGGCCCCGCCTCTGCGTGTCGGTCGCCTGAGGGCGTCTGTTCTTCACTCACACAGGACCGGGTTAAAGGAGCAGCTGCTTCGGGGGCTCTGGCTCACTCAGGCTGGGAGGAGGGAGGGGTACGGAGGAGGCGGGGTGAGCCTGCGGCGGCAGAGGCCGGCGTGACGTTGCAGCAGCCTGAGGCGTGCCGTGCGTTCTCCCGGGGAAGTTGTCCCTGGGTCACGGGACCCTGGCGGTGGCGGGCTGCACTGGCTCCCGGGAGGGGCGGTGTGGAGAGTGACCTGTGCTCGCACACAGGCTTCTTGGTGGCAGCAGCAGCAGCCTTAGCGTCTCATGCCCGTCTCTGGGGTTCGCGCTGATAGCCACGGCTCACGCTCGCCTCTGGAGCTTGTTTAGGCGGCGCTCTGAATCCCCTCTCCTCGCGCACCAGGAAACAAAGAGGCAAGAAGAAGTCTCTTGTCTCTTCGGCAGCTGCAGACTTTTCCCCGGACTCCCTCCCAGCTAGCTGTGGTGCGTTAGCCCCCTTCAGGCTGTGCTCACGCAGCCAACCCCAGTCCTCTGCCTGGGATCCGACCTCCGAAGCCCGAGCCTCAGCTCCCAGTCCCCGCCCGCCCCGGTGGGGGAGCAGACAAGCCTCTCGGGCTGGTGAGTGCTGGTCGGCACCGAGCCTCTGTGCGGGAGTCTCTCTGCTTTGCCCTCTGCACCCCTGTGGCTGCGCTCTCCTTCGTGGCTCCGAAGCTTCCCCCCTCTGCCCCCCGCAGTCTCTGCCCGAGAAGGGGCTTCCTAGTGTGTGGAAACCTTACCTCCTTCACAGCTCCCTCCCACTGGTGCAGGTCCCATCCCTATTCTTTTGTCTCTGTTTTTTCTTTTTTCTTTTGCCCTACCCAGGTATGTGGGGAGTTTCTTGCCTTTTGGGAAGTCTGAGGTCTTCTGCCAGCGTTCAGTAGGTGTTCTGTAGGAGCTGTTCCACGTGTAGATGTATTTCTGATGTATCTGTGGGGAGGAAGATGATCTCCACGTCTTACTCCTCTGCCATCTTGAAGGTCTCCCCTATTGTCCTTCTAATTCATAGCGGGTTTGCATAAACCCGAGGCAAGTCACTTTATACAGTATTTAATTCTTCAGTGACAGCATGAGGAAGGGGAACAAAGACTCTCTTCTTTTACGGAATGAGTGATGCTCCCCTGAACTACAACCTCAGACCACAGTGCGGACACATAGAGGCTGCCTTTGGCTGTAAGAAAAGCATGCTCTAAACTAGAACACAGCCTCCCTTAAACAAATACTCTATGTGATTAGATTACATACTATTTGAATAAAACAGTCGTATTCATGTTTTCATAGGTCTTTATCCTCACTGAAATAGAGCAGTCTGTGATCATGTCAGGCATTTGTTAATTTCTCTCTGTGTCTCTCTTGTCTCTGTTTATCTCTCTCTGTGTCTCTGTCTCTGTCTCTTTTTCTGTTTCAAGTAGAGATAAGTCATCTGAAGCTAAGAGAAGTTAAATGTCTTGCCTAAACACCAGAAGGTTCCAGTGGGTGCAGAGCATACTAGATGCAGAAAGGGAGATTTGCATCCCTTTAATCCCATAAGTGGCTTACCGTCTTTTTCTGGAAAAGAATGCCTACACTTTTTCCTCTAATTCTGGAATTACCATCCTTCTGTTTATCCAGGCACAAGCCTCAGGACCATTTCATCTCCACTTTTGACATCAAAATCCAAGATCCCTTGATTCTATCTTGGCAGTGTTCAAAACATTTATTTTCACTGAAAAAGCCTTACTGCCAATTTCCCTGCCTAGACTATTGCAATAAACACATAAATATATTAAACATTCAACCCATTTTCTACACTGCCAGAGTAGTCTTCTTAAAGTTTTGAATACTTCACTACCTGATTCAACTATCCATTGATGAGTGTAGGATGAAAACCACAACCTATTTAACATGATTTTCAAAATATGAACTCTTTGTTTCCTATCTGAATACTTGATTCCCTTACTTCCCATCTAGTCATCCAAGAAAAGAAGACTTAGTCTTTCCCAAGCATGGCTGTGCTTTTCTGATTCTGTGCTGCTTCTCACTCTTTTCTCAGCATCATATCTACAGCTAAAGTTTATTGAACTTATGCCATGCTCTGGGTTCTGCTTAAGCAATGTGTATACATTATCTCACTAATCCCTCACAACAACCCCATGAGATGAGTTTTCTTCTTCCTATTTTATAGTTGGTAAGCAGAGATTAAGTAAACTTCCAGAGTTATAAAGCAAGTGGAAGCAGAATGTGAATCCACTTTTATTTGACACTCTTCTCCTTTCCTTCTCTTATTTGGAAAATTTCCCAACTTACATGTTCTATCTCAGACACAAATATTGTGTTCCCCTTTTTATGTTCTTTGTGTCATGTTGTATTTAATTTGTTAATACCATTAAGGATTTTTGCAACTAAGCTGGTGAGGAATATTTGTCTGTAGTTTTCTTATCCTGAATTCTTTTTTCCTTTCTGATTTTTGCATCAGACGAATAATGGGCTCATAAAATGAGTTGGGGAATGTTCCCTTTTCTTCTATTTTCTGACGGAATTTGTGTAGAACTGATATTACTTTTTTCTTTAATGTTTGATGGGATTTACCAATCAAGCCATCTAGGCTCAGACTTTTCTTTATAGAAAGCATTTTAATTATTAATTCAATATTTGAATTGAAGTAGGGCTATTCGGATTTTCTGTTTCTTCTTGAGTCAAATTTTGACAGTTTTCTTTTTTTCAAGGAAACTGTTCATTTAACCAAAGTATTATATTTATTTGTATAAGATTTTCCATAATATTATCTTTTGATATCTGTAGAATCCTCTTGAAACTGAGCAGGACCATGTCGGATCCTCCTGGGTATGAAAGCCTTTCCATGTCCCCCGTTTCATCTCTGTAGGATAAAGGCTTCAGCCTCCTAGACCTTCCCTGAGTTCCAAAGGGCAGATTCAAACAGTTACTAATCAGGGAAGGGAAGGAATGTAAAAACAAAGAATGAGCAGTCAAGAAACAAGAGTGCAGCATGGGACAGGGTCCTGGTTCCTCCTCAAGGGATAAACAGAACAATCTGGTACATATCTCTGAGTTCTTCTACAGGAACTAAAGCCCCCACCCAGGTGGAGGATGGTAACTTCAGGCTGAGGATAAGATTCCTGGAACACCACCCTGTTACCTCACCACCAACCAACCAGAAGAAAGTCACACCCTGCAGTTCTCACCCCCAGTTTTGCTTATAAAAACTCTTCCCTGAGAACTATTGGGGAGTTTGGGGTTTTTTGAGCATGAGCCACCCATTCTCCTTGTTTGGGCCTTGCCTTTCTCTGCTCTAGACTCCAGTGTTTCTGTTTGTTTGGCCTCACTGTGTGTCAAGCACAGGAACTTGCATTCAGCAACACTCTCATCTCTTTCATTCCTGACATTGATAATTTGTGTGTTTCCTCTTTTTTTATTGACCAGACTAGCTAGAGTTTCATCAATTTTATCCAAATTTTCAAAAATTTCCTATTTCTTCTTATTTCACTTATTTTCCTTATTCCTCTATTCTATTTCATTGATTTCTGCTCTTTCTTTGTTTCATTCATTCTACTTAGAAAGGATTTAATTTTAGCTTCTTAGATTGAAAGCTTATATCATTGATTTTAGATCTTCCATTTCTAATGTAAGTATTGAATGCTATAAATTTCCCTTTAAGCACTGCTTTGATTTCATTCCACAAATTTTGCAATATTGTACATTCATTATCATTCATCTCAAAATATTTTCTAATTCCCCTTTTGATTTCTTCTTTGGCCAATGGGTTAATTTAATTTCCAAGTATTTGTTTAATTGCCAAGTTGTTTAATTTCTAAATATTAAAGGGAATTTCCAGCTATGTTTCTGTTTGAATTCAATTTTTTTGTTGTTAGATGATAGGGTTTAAGGCTGACCACCCCAAGATATGCCACTCTGGCATGTGGATTATTTCAAGCTGAAATCAACCAAGGCCCAAAAGATTCAAGAAGAAGTTTTGGAATTCCCCTTTACTGCCTTACAGAATTTAAGATAGAAGGCCTGCTCCAGGAAGAAGATATCACCATAGATAACTATAGTAAACTATGAACTTGTATGGTAGGCAGGGAGAAACCTAGCAAGGCCCTTTTGATCAAAGTCCTCTCTGTGTCCCATTGTCTCTAGGTGGCTCAGCCAACATTTATTTAATGAACATTAACTCTTTTCATCTTCCTGTGAATTACCTTACTTCCCTGTGAAGTCCCAGACCCCTACTTCCTTCTCCTTAGTCCAGAATGACATATATACCTCATCTTGACTTACTGTCTTTGGGTTTCTTCAGGCTTTTGTGAATTTCCCATATGTGCTTGATAAACTTGATTTTTCTCCTGTTAATCTGCCTTATGCCATTTTAATTATTTGACTGGCCAAAAGAACTAGGAGGGGAAGTTGGGGAGGAATATTTCTCTCCCCAACATAAAGAACACACTTCCTTTCAATCCTTTAAGTTTAACAAAACTTTTTTGTGGTAAATATTACAAGTATGCTTGAAAAAATTGTGTATCATGTTTTTGCTGTATGGTGTCTTTTATGCATGTCAATTAGTTAGTTGATAATTGTTGAAGTCCTCCATATTCCTCCCAATTTTCTGTCTTCTTTTTCTATTAGATACTGAGAGAGGAGTACTGAAATTGTTGGGGGTGGAGGAAGTTTTCCTCTATCCCTCTGGTTCCGACTTGTTTAAGAATTAAATTGACATGAGACTGATTAACAGGAGAAAATCAAACAGAAGTTTAATAACATGTGTACATGGGAGAGACCAAAGAAAACTGAGTAACTCGCTAAAACAGCTGAAGTTCTCACCTTAAATACCATCTTCAACTAAAGCTAAAAGAGGATGTTGAGGGTGGGGAGAGTCAGTTATGGGGGGTTGCCAGGAAAAGCACAGTAAACAAGGGTAAGGTTGTGCAGATTTAAGTCACCGTCTTCTCCATTGATAAGGGCTTCTAGAATATTAATCATCCTTTTCTTCTTGGTAATTGAGGGAAACACCCTTACAAATGGAAGTTTCTCTTGTAAATGTAAATGTTTTTTACAAAAAGGCAACTCCTACTTGGTTTTAAGAGTATCTCCCATGACGGCTGTTTCTTAGAAAATAGGCAGCTTAAAATAATTAATATGCCAAAGAGACATATTTTGGGGTGGCAAATTCTGCTCCCCTACAAAATCATTTACTAAAGTTTTAAATGTATCTATTTCTCCTTTCATTTATGCCAGTTTGGGGAACTCTGTTATTAGGTGCATGTTCATTTAAAATTGTTGCATCTCCTATTGGATAGAATCTTTTAACTTCATGAAATACTCCACTTTTATGTAGTAATATTCTGGGGCTAGAATTTTATTTTGTCTGATATTCAGATAGCAATTTCAGTTTTCTTATGCTTATTGTTTGCGTGTACATTGTTTTCTAACCTTTTCTTTCAACCTATTTATGTGTCTCTTTTCAGCAGCATAGAGTAGAATCCTGCTTTTTAAATCCAGTTTTACATTTTCTGCCTTTTATTTTGTGTGTTTGGTATATCCACATTTAATAAAATTATTTATATTGTGGATTTTAAGTCTGCCATTTTGCTGTTATTTTTGTTTCATTTTGTTCCTCTACCCCTCCTTCCTTGTTTTCTTTTGTGTTAAGCAAACATTTGCAGTATATTAATATAAATCTTATATTGACATTTTTATGTCTTAATTTATTAGTAATTACTCCAGGGATCATAAATGCAACTTTTATCAAAATCTACCTAATTAATACTGAAATGACTTCCAATTGAATATAGGAAACTTTTGACATTATAGTTCTATTTATCCCTCCTATCTTTGCATTGTTTTCAACTCTATACATTATAATTCCAACAATACAGTAGTATAAATTTGGCTTTAAATATGCAAATATATATTTTTAAAGCCTATAAAAAAAGATAAAATAGATATATTTGTGTTAACTCATATATCATATATCATATATTTATCTTTCCCAGTGCTCTTTATTCCTTTCAGCATATCTGAATTACCCTCTGGTGCAATTTTCCTTCAGTCTGAAGGGCTTTCAATTGCATTTTAAATAGTGTAGCTAGAATTAACTTCACTCAATTATTTTAATCTCAAAATGTCTTTAATTTAGCTTTAGTTTCACAAGATAATTTCTCTGAGTACAGATATCTTGAATAATAATTTTTCTTTCAGAAAATTGAATACATCACCCCAATATTTTCTAGCCTCCATTGTTACTGATGAAAGGTCAAACGTTAATTATACTATTATCTCTCTCTAGGTAATATTTCATTCTCTCTTGCTGTTTTCAGACTTTCTGTTTACCTTTGGCTTTCATTAGTTTGAATCTGAAGTGCCTGAGTATGATTTTCTCTGTTTTTATTCTACTTAGGTTTCACAGAGCCTCTAGGATTTATAAGTTTATGTTTTCCAACAAATTAAGAAAAATTTAAGCCATTATTTCTTTAAATGTTTTTCTCTGCCCATTTCTTCAGTCTTTTCCTTCTGGAACGCTAATTACACGTGTGCTGCAACACTTGATATTGTCACAAAAATGTTTTCATATTCTTCAATTTTTCCTTTTTTTCTACTTGTCAGACAGGTTAATTTTTTTTTAATAAATTAATTTTTTTTTAATTTATTTACTTTTGGCTGCATTGGGTCTTTGTTGCTGTGTGCAGGCTTTCTCTAGTTGCGGTGAGTGGGGCTACTCTTCATTGCAGTGTGCAGGGTTCTTATTTCAGTGTCTTCTCTTGTTGCAGAGCATGGGCTCTAGGCGTGCAGGTTTCAGGAGTTGTGGCATGCAGGCTCAGGAGTTGTAGCTTGCGGGCTCTAGAGCACAGGCTCAGTAGTTGTGGCACACAGGCTTAGTTGCTCTGCGACATGTGAGATCTTCTCGGACCAGGGCTCGAACCCGTGTCCCCTGCATTGGCAGGTGGATTCTTAACCACTGCACCACCAGGGAAGTCCCAGACAGGTTAGTTTTTATTGACCTGTTTCAAGTACACTAATTTTTTTCTTCTGTCATCTAAAATCTACAGTTGAGCTTATTGCCAGTTTTTTACTTTGGTTATTGTACTTTTAATTTTTAAAAAATATTTATTTACTTATTTATTTTGGCTGTGCTGGGTCGTAGTTGCGGCACACAGGATCTTTAGTTGCGGCATGCCTGTGGGATCTAGTTCCCCACCTAGGGATCTAACCCAGGTCCTTGCTTTGGGAGCGCAGAGTCTTACTCACTGGACTACCAGGGAAGTCTCTATTGTACTTTTTAGATCTAGAATTTTTAGTTTTTTAAAATAATTTCCATTGTTCTATTGGTATCCCCAAATGTTTACTCATTAATATATATATTTTTAAATTATTTGAACAAATTTCCTTTCACTATTTGAATATACTTTTAGTACTGTTTTGAAGTTTATAACTGTTAAATTGAACCTCTGGGCCCACTTTAAGTTACTATCAACAGGTCTGTTCCCTGGTTTTTGTTTTTGTTTTGTATAACTTTTTTCAAAACTAATAAATTTTAGTTGGAAATTAGGCACTCAAGAAACCATGGAATCTGTTTTGCTCTTCTGAGCAGTGTCAGTGTTTTTGTCTAGTAGTCTGGAACTTGCCTGGACTCAAATTATGAAAACTGTCTCCATGAGGTGTGTGGTAACATGTCTCTGCTTAGTTTTTTTGGCTTTCAGTTGCTGTGGTTTTTGTTTGTTTGATTTTGTTTTTTAGCCGGCATCTGGAAGATTCCATAGCTCAAGAGAAAAAAATTCATATGACAAAAAGTGTGTGTGTGTGCATGTGACTTGTCTTAAATTTGCTTGATGAAAATTGACAGTTGTAGGACTGTTAACGCACTGGGAGTTTCTCCACCACACTGCCATACCAATGGACTGTTTCTTGCCAAGGTGCTATGTTTTTACATTTTCTCATTCAGTCTTGCCTCTTCTTCCAGAACATGATGCCAGCGGGGTTCAGGGGTGCTTGAGAGATCATCCAGTCTCCCCTGATCTAGTTGTCCCAAACAAACAATAGGTCATTGGTTTAGACTTTGGAGGTTTCTACTTGCTTTGAAGAACTCTGACTGACCTCTGTCATCTCTGCCTGAGGTCTTGTCTTTGTGTTCTCTCTTATAGTGGCCAGGATTTTACCCACTTAGGATCCTTTTTATTTATTATGGTTCAATATCATAAGTGCTTCCTAACATCATCAAACATGGAGTTATTTGGATTTGGCTCCTGACATCCAAAAACCAGAATTCTGAAAGCAATTAAAATCACATGGAAAAGATTCAAATAATAACAAACATTTGCCTAGATTTTGCAATTTTTCAGGCATTGCTCCACCTATTATCTAACACGATCTGCACTATGTGTGGAATAGGTGTTGCTATAATTCCAATTTTACCAAAATTAAGTGTTCAAACTTTTTAGACAGCAGTTGTGACACATAGCAGCTATGATGCGTATTCATGGGATGCACGAGATGATCCTGCTCTAACGTCCCCGTGGACCATGCTACACGCCATTCAGCTGAGCGCCTCTGGAATTTTGGTAAGGGTTCATATTCATTTTCACTCCAAAAGCAATGTTTCTTTCATTTATACTATGCTTCCATAGCTATAATATTGTAGGACTAATAGAGATTATATTAAAAAATGTGAATTTTAGAATTCTAATCAATAACTCCATCCAAAAACCAAGAAAAGAAAAAATATTCTTGTATTTCAAACTTAGATTAAATTCAAACCATATATATTTACATATAATTACAGAGCTCATAACTCATATTTATGTAATATATAGCTCATCAATTTAAGCCAAAATATTAATTTTAACATATCATTATTTGACACATAAACATTAAGGAAAATACATAATGTAAGTAATTATAAGTTTCACAAGATAGACAAGGTGAAACGTGACCAAACAGGAAAGAAATATAGCATGAATATATTAGTAAATTACCTATAATGTGAGGCAGAAATTTAAGGTTAAGTTTGATTTGAAAAAAAGAAGCTTACCTTTTTAGGAAGAACTTTAGATGCACAAAAAAAATGAATAAGTAATTCATGAAAACATGGTATCCAATTCTTTATTCTAATGACAGGAATGGGAAACTGTTTTGATGACAAAAGAATACTACAAAAGTAGAATGTAATACTTTTGTTAACAATAATAATTACCGCAATTTATTGAATACCTACTCTGTGCCAGGCTGCATAATTAGTCAATGTTTTATGTTTATCATCCCTTTCAGTGAGATCTAAAAAGGAAACTTTATTACACTGTTCAAAATCGGATTAACACATTTGAAAATTGGCTGTAAATAATAGCACACACACAAAAAATGGTCTTTTACAGTTGGCAGTGGAAGTCTTACCAAGAGGAAGAAACCTTTCCCCAAAGAGGAACCAGTTAGTGACCCTGAAGAGTCAGGAAACAAGAGAGTCCTTAAGAAAAAGAGGGAATTCCCTTCCAAGGAGGAGCCACTCAGCAGTGGACCTGACGAGGATGCTGCCAGCGAGAGCAGCAGCTCCAAGAAAAAGAAAAAGCTCCGAAAGCTGCCCCAGGGAAAGCAGAATGGACATTTCCCTAATAGGGCATCACTTGCAGAGATATTTCCCAACCCATCCCCTACAGCCCAATAAAAATAAAAGCAAACAAACAAACAAAAAACAAACAAAAAAAACAAAACCAAAAAATGGTCTTTTAGTCTGGAATTATCACTCCACTTTCTATGAAATATCAAATATTCTCATTGAGTTCTATATACCTTAAACTCAGCAAATGTTGATTTTCTAATAATTAAATGTAAGAAATTCTAGATTTCATTAACCTAGCTCTGAGAGTTAAAAACAAAGGATTACGGAAAATAATTGTATATTATCTTGCCTGCTTTTATAATGATTCACTGAAAGGGTAATGTCTCCTTTAAAATGCAGTGGCCATTTCAACTATATTTGAATAGTCAATCTAGCCATTTTAGGATATGACTGTACAGTTCCCCGTGTGAGTGTGATGAAAAAGGCTGAAGACCAAACAATGTCCAAGAGGAATAGATTAATAGTTCTCTTGAGTTCCAGTGGAGACTGTTCCTACCCAAAGCAATGACCTCTGCCTTGATTATAAAAGTTTGTTGAGTCTAGCTGTGCAGAGAAAGCAAGATCCGAGATTCAGGTTCATTTGGGGAAACCATAAAAATGATCATGGGCTCACAGACATGACTCTTATAAATTTTGGCAAAGATTTCCACTTAAATCAATGGCCACATATAAAAAGAGGAATATATAAGTTAACAGTACAACTTTATACATTATAAGTGGCATTTTGCATTTAAACAGTAGCTATATTAAATTTAACATACTTACTTGGGGATGCTTATAAACTAAAACTAAACAAACAAAAACAACGTGTGGTATAAATGATGATTTCTTTGATACCAGCCATTATTTTTTAAAAGGGAGAAGAGAAGCTGATTATAAATGTATAAATACGGTTCAGAAACAATTAAGAAAAAAAATCATTATGGGTAATACTGTGGAATATAATGATTAAATATATTTTTAATGAAATTCATTTTAAAAAATATTTTATTGGTTGAATTAGTTTGGATTCTAGACATAGTTGCCCATGCCTAAATGCACTAACATTTTCCATGTCAAAATATTTTTTTTCCTGAAACTACCTAACTATTAGCAGCTGTCTATGTGAGAAGAGAGGGAGGATTGTTTTCACTTCACTCAAAGATTAATGATATTTTACAGCTTCAAACGAAGTTTTCAATTCTGGCTTTCATGGCAGGCACCTCCTTCTTGTCTCCTTTAATTTTATTGCTACTTTTTAAACATAATTATTCATTCTGTGGCATATTAAAATAGTCTACAAAGCAAAAGTTTTTATTGGAAGTAAGATTTTGCTAGCTGTTAACTCTGCAGAAGTACACTTCTCTCATTTACCAGGTAGCATTCCAATCATTTTTTTTGTTTTTGTTTTTGTTCAAATATTTAATGCTGGCTAAGAGATATGGAAAAGGGGTGTGAGAGGTGCGTTGAATTTGTTCTATTTTCCTCCAGGTTGAATTTCTTTTTGGTTCTCCAAAAGAGATGTTGCAAAATTTCAATGATAGAAATTAAGTTCTGCAATAGGGAAATTATTATCTACATTCATAATTCTCTGACCTGTCATCAGAGATGAAACGACAGTAGCACAGGGTCATCAATCTTTATGGGAAATCAGGATGGTCTCTGCCAAACTCGTCCAATTTCTGACCACCCACTTTCACTCCACTTCAAAAGCCTTGGATTTACTGGCCACTTTTTAAACTTGTGTGCGCTTCCAGCAGGAATAAAGCAGCCACAAAGGAAAAAATATATGAGGTACCTAGCATAGTCAAATTCACAGATACAGAAGTAGAATAGAGTTTACCAGAGGCTAGAGAGTGGGAAGACCGGGGAGTTACTGTTAATGGATATACAGTTTCAGTTTGGGAAGATGAAAAATTCTGGAGATGGATAGTGGTGATGGTTGACAGGCAATGTGAATGAACTTAACGCCAGTGAACTGTACACTCAAAAATAATTAAAATGGTGAATTTATGTAATGTTTATATTACAATAAAAATTTTGATATAGCTCAATACACCATTTTAACTGTAATTTGAAAAGGCATTTTGGAATGTTTCAATAAAATAAGTAAGAAATTACAAAAAAATGTATGTAATACAGACAGCAAGTATACAAATGGAACTTTAGAGAAATTATGAGAACCAGAGTTTGTTGTAATTTTCTTGTTAATCAAAAACAGGGCTGGTTTATAGAGAACTCAGAAAAAGTTGTTTCTGATGATGGTATTGCTCACAAAATTGTTGTGTTTCAAGGGTTTCAGTTCAGATGGGCTGAACACCCAGTTTACCTGGCTTGTACATTTGCACTGTAAACATGAAAAAACACTAAGCAATCTTCAGTGATCACATCACACTTCCACAGTCCACGATGTGTGTACTTTACTCCATAGCAGTTCAGCCAGACAATGACATTTGAGATAGCAAAATCTATTACACCACAATTCAAGGACTGCTGGCTACAAACGATAACCAGGGTGGGAACGGTCAGATACTAAACAGAGTCACAGAATACAAATTGGTATGAATTAACTAGTTTTTCTGGTAGTAAATCTTGCCTTCTTCACTGAGGGGATCTTTTTTTTTTTTTTCCATTGAAAAATGCGATTCTACTTTGAAATTATTATTAATAACGATAGCTCCTATCATCTTTAAGCTCCAGTTCTGCCACACATTTTACAAGTACTACCTCTAAGCATAATAACAGTTAATGAAGATAGGCATCATTTATTTCCCCTCATAGACATGGAGTTGGGCTCAGAGAGGCCAGTCCTTGCCAAGCCCACCTAATGAGTGAACAGTAGAGACCGGGTTTATAGATTGGGTTTATATTCCTGCTTCTGTGGTTCCCAAGCGTGTGTGTTTTCCCACTGTGCTCTGCTTTCTACTGGACCCCAAGTTTATCGCTTATTCTTCTGGATTCAGGGCCTCTAACCTCTTGATTTTTTACTCTCTGAGACCTCTATTCCAAAGTTAAATTCCATGTGCTTCATTTTAAACAAATTTGATTCCTCAATCCTTTTTCTCATCTATGTTCTAACAGCATGTCTTATTTTCAGTTATATTTCTTGGCCTGGGATTGTGCTTTTCTTTGTTTCCAATTGTTCTGACTCTGTCAGACAATTCTTACTAACAATAAAAGTAGCTTCTCCAAGACCAGTAGAGAGAAGGTGTGATTAAAAGCACTGTTAAAGAAAGTAAAAAGTCCAAACTCTGGTGATATTTCATACCAGTTGGCACAGCAAATATCAAATGAATAATCAGCGATCCAATTAACTATGCATAAACTTGTAGACAAAATATGTCCAAAAGTTTACATGTGAATAGGTATCTTTGACTGAAAAATAATTTGTATAAATTTGTATGATGTTATACCTATTTCTTCAAGCAGTTAAAATTTTAAACTAGTCATCATTCTGCTTAGGAAAAGAGGGATTTAAAAATCTAAGTCAACTTCTTCCTTCCTAAAAACTGAACAAAGCTCACTTGCTCTTTCATCTGAATTCTAACAATTCTTCAGTCTTATCTAGGGTTTTCACCACATCTCAGTCCTACCATGAGTTCGCTTTCTTGCTTGATGTTAGTGATCCATCAATGCAATCACTATCTTGCAGACACCGTTCTTGGATAGTGTGATGGGAACTACTGGAGACCAAGTCCTCCATATGCACTCCGGCTTCGTTCCCAGTTCCCTCTTGCTTCTCAAGGACACCACCCCTGCAGTTACCCTCCACTCCTATTGTCATCAGTTTCTTCTTCTTTCCTGAATCATTTATATCAAACTACAAACATACTGTTGCATCTCCACTTGGAGAGAAACATCTGTGCCACACTCCTTTTCAAGAATACCGTGTTCCATTGTTCTGCTCTGCTTCAAAGCTATGTATCTTGAAAAATTTGAATATTGCCAATTGTTCCTCAGCCTCTTTCATTATGGTTTCTGGTCTCACCACTCCACAGACACTGCTCCTGTGAGTCACCGGGGAGCTCTATGTTGCCACATCCAACATAGATGGATGTGGCAACATAGAGTTTTATCAGCGATGTTAACATAGCTGAGCTCGTCTTCCATCTTGAAACATGTTCTTTTGGTTTCTATGAAAATGCATTTTCCTGTTTTTGTTCTACCTCACTTGTCACTCCTTCTTTGTGTTCTTTGCTGGCCCTTCTTCCTCTTTATGCATTGGCTTGTCCCAGGGCATGGTCTCAGCTCCCTTCTCTTCTCTATATGTCACCCTGGATAACACTCTGACTCATTCTAAGAGCATTAAATGTCACTTGTATGCTGATGATTCCCACATCTACTCCTTAAACTCCAGATACATAAACCAATTGTCTATTTAGTATCTCTACTTAGACTCTGTAGTCATCTCACACTCAACATGTCCCCTTTCCTCCAAAACTACCCCTTCCGCAGTGTCAGCCTTTACCCACCACCACCCGTTCAGCTGTTCAAGACTAAAACCCAGTTGCCCTCCTTGATTCCTCAGCATCCTGCATCCAAACCATTATAATTCATGTCACCTCAACCTCCAAAACTTGTCCTGAATCTGTCTACTTCACTCTCCATCTTTACAACCAACACCCTAATCCAAGCCACCATTACTGCCTACCCCAGACCTCTGTAATACTCACCTAAGTGGTCACCATGCCTCCATTATTCTTTTTAATCCATTCTCAACCCCGCTTCCAACTGTCAGATCCCCATTTAAACTCCTTAATAGCATACCATAGTACTTAAAAGAAAATTCCAACTCTGTAACCTGATTTATAAGACTATAAAATCTGACCCCTGCTTATATCTCTGCACTCATTTTCTATTTTTCCCCTTTACCCACTATGCTCCAGCCACAACCTTTATTTATTTATTTTTTAATATTTATTTATTTGGCTGTGCAGAGTCTTAGTTGTGGCACGTGGGATCTTCGCTGCAGCATGCGAGATCTTTTTTAGTTGTGGCATCCGGACTCTTAGTTGCAGCATGTAGGATCTAGTTCCCTGACCAGGGATCAAACCCGGGCCCCCTGCATTGGGAGTGCAAAGTCTTAGCCACTGGACCACCAAGGAAGTCCCCAGCCACAACTTTTAAACATTTAAATGTGTTCCTGCCTTAGATTTTTGTAGTAGCTACACTCCTCTGCTGTGAATGCCCTTCTCTCAAATTTTTGTATAGCTGGTTCCATTTTGTCAATCAGGTCTCAGCTGAAGGTGCTTTCTATAGGTAACCAATCCAAATTAAAACACCTTGTTCCAGGAATGGTTTTCACATTTTTTTAAAGCAGTGACTGCTTAGTTATATCTAGATAATACTTCTATGGGTTCCCATTGCATTTTCTTTTTAAGAAAATCATTGAAATGTGTTCTGTCAAAGAAAAACCAGAGCTGGATAGTAGTTAAAGTGGTAAAAGCAGATTTTAATTAGGAATTATTGCAACAGGGAAAAGAGACCTCAGTATAGAACTGGATTCATTTCCTAATACAGCAAGGAAAAGTGAGGATTTATAGTAAGTAGCAGGGTAGATGGAAAATTACTGAGAGGGAACAACAGAGGTAAACGGAAATTTCTGCCTAAACCAACATGACAAAATTCTTGCCAAAGAGAAGCCAGGATGATCAGATACTACCTGGCAGGGTGTGAGGATGAGGAATCAGATCATATACTGAGGGCGGGGATTCTGGCTAAACTGACTTAGTGGGATTCTCACTAAAACTAGACTTTCGAGGAATGCCCAAGGATGGGGCCTAGTCAGGTTCACAGGAATCTGTCTAGAGTTTCGTCAAGGAGAGTCTCTGTCAGTTCCAACACATCTGAAATGTAAAACTGGTTGTTTGTTCTGCTCTATAAATTCATCGGCTGCATAAGTCTAAATGAAATAGCAGGCTGTTCTTTGTGTTAAGGAGTGTGTTTATCCTTTTTAATTAATCAGCTTTTAAAATTAATCAACTTTTTCTCCAATTGTAGAAAAGTATCTTGGATATAAATTTCTGCACCAATAAAGGATATTAGTTTTGGTTTCACAAAGTGTTTACCTCTACTCCAGGTTTGTCATTCTTCCATAGGGAATTTGATTTTCTCCTCTCTCACGTGCGCGCACACACACAGACACACAGACACACACACATGCGCACACACACACACTTTCCATTTTCTGCAAAATCCTTGGAAAACTACTCTGATCTTTAAAATACAGATCACAGAAAACTTATATAGAATCAACACAGTTGAGCAAATGCATAATAAAAACTTTTACTTCCTGTTTATGCTTATCTCTTTTTGGCCAGACTTAACGAATATCATCAAACTTCAAGTGATACATCTGCTGTTTAATACATTTGAAATGGAAAGGTAAGACTCCCCACATAAAATAGGTCCCTTTCCATTATTTAAATATCTTTGACATTTGACCGTATATTGTTTTATCGATTCGTTAGACAACAGTTGTTATATCAGTCAGCATCAGCTAGATTTTACCTTAGTAACAAATAACCCCAAATCTTAGTGGCTTATAGGAACAAAAGCTTATTTGTCACTTACACTATATTTCCCCTGTGGTTGGCTGAACCCGTTCCACATCAGCCTCATTCTGGAATCCAGGCTGATGCCAGTTGCTGTGTCAAAGGAAGAGACAGTGACAAATTGCACTCTATATTTTAAAAACTTCTGTCCCAAAATGATACACGTCATGTATACTCACATCCTATCTTCCAAAGCAAGTCACATTATCTTGCCTAACATCCAAGGGAAAGGTTGGAGTACTCCTACCGTGTGCAGAGAAGGTGAAGCAACACCCTGATAAACAGCCCTAATGACTCCCAGACCTGTATCATGTACAAATAGCGAAGGATCATGTGTAATTGTATAAATTAACAAGAATGCAGCCAACCATACTTTGTCTGCATGATGTCAAGCATCAAGAGGTTAGATAACTTTTATGTGGGTTTGGACTAGATAAGAATCAAGTCTTCATTACTTCATAAGGCTCTTGAACCCATTACTTCGTTTCTATTTCCATTGTTTGCACAGTATTCATTCTCTCATCTGGTGTTACTGCCGTCTTCTTGCATAAATCTTCTCTGCTGCAGTCCATCCTGATTAGCTCTCCACAAACGCTGCTTTCATCATGTGACTCCCTTGCCAACAAGATACATAAAAACAGAAGACAGTTAAAAATGAGACAAACTCTTTAGCCTGACTTTTCAAGCCTTCCACAGTCTACCAGCAATTAGCCTTTATTTTCCTAGAATTGACAAATGCAGCCAGACTGTTTGCTCACTTACCCTCAGATATTTATCACCTTTTCCTACATTGTTGTTGTTGTTGTTTTGGCTGCGCTAGGTGGCTTGCAAGATCTTAGTTCCCTGAGCAGGGATTGAACCTGGGCCCCCAGGGGTGAAAGCACCAAGTCCTAACCACTGGATCACCAGGGATTCCCTACATTGTTAAAAATAGTTCTCCTGCTTCAAATTCTCACTCTTTGCCTCTTTTGCTGTCACTCTAACCCGTTCTTCAAGACTTAACTAAACTTCCAACTCCTCTATGAAATTTTATTCTACAAACAATTGCTAAAGAAGCTTGCCATTGATCTCAGGTAAAACCTTAGAATGCAATGCTTGCTTGCTTAATTAATTAATTAACTTTCATTGAGCACCTAATATATTCCAGGCAGTGTGGTAGTTGCATGTTAGAAGGTCTAATAGACATCTCAGACTAACCATGTCCAAAATTGAACTCTTGATTTTTCCCCCCCAAACGTGCTTTTCTCTCATTCTTCTCCAACCCTGTTATTAGCAGCTCCATTTACTCAGCTGTATATGTGAAAAACCCAGAGTATACCCTGTCTCTGCTTTATCTCATACTCCGTATCCGGTTTATCAGCAAAACTCCTTCAAACTATCGCAAGTCCAATTACTTCTCACCACTTCCATCTCTACCTCCACAGTTCAAACCATCATTATCTCTTTTTTTTTTTGATTGTGCAGCCTACTAAATAGTCTTCTGCTCATGCTTATGAACTCCCTAGAGTCTATTTTATGTATACGTCAGACTGTGTTCTTTTCTTTCTTTTTTCTTAATTTATTTTTTAAAATTTATTTATTTTTGGCTGTGTTGGGTCTTTGTTGCTGCATGCGGGCTTTCTCTTGTTGCGGTGGTGCACAGGCTTCTCATTGCGGTGGCTTTCTTTTGTTGTGGAGCACGGGCTCTAGGTATGGGGGCTCAGTAGTTGTGGCACGTGGGCTCAGTAGTTGTGGCTCATGGGCTTAGTTGCTCCGCGGCACATGGGATCTTCCCGGACCAGGGCTCAAACCTGTGTCCCCTGCATTGGCAGGTGGATTCTTAACCACTGCACCACCAGGGAAGCCCCAGACTGTGCTCTTTTCTAGTCAAAATTACTACAATGACTACTTATCTTACAATAAAATCCAAAGCTTGTTTTCTTGCCCACTAGGCATAAAATTTGGCCTTTTGCTGTCTCTCAGACCACATTCCATTTTTTTCCCTCAAGTTCAGCCTCTCGGTTCTCCTTGCTCTGGTACGCAGGACAAGTCCATACTGCCACTGAGCATTTGCGCTTGCTTGTTCTTCTTGTTTGGGAGACTCTTCCTTTCTACAACTGCCTGACTCTATTCTCCACTTCAGTCAAGTCTCTTCTACAATGACATTTTACCAGAGAGGCTTTCCATGACTACTCTGTAGAAAATAACACCTGACATCCCTATCTTCTTTAATCTCTTCCTGCTTTATTTTTTCATGGAACTTATCACCATCTATATTCTTTATCTCTTTCTCTCTATTTTTTTATTACTTTACTATCTACTTCCCCTCCCACTACAAGTGGAATATGAGCTTGACAAACGCAGAAACTTTATTTTTGTTCACGGCTGTCATGACAGTGTCTAGAACAATACTTGCCATATAGTAGGTGATTAATATTTTTACCAAATGAATGAATGAATGAATGAAAAGGGCAATTAATAATTACCTGGATGAATATAGCTCTCATTATGGCATTTCTTCCCATATTTGATTTTCTTATATAATTCAGGAGTGTTTCCCAGTTTTTGAAACTGTGAAGTTTACAACAGCAATGTATTATATATATACAACTGGATTCTCAGAAACATTAATGAATACCCACCCACCTAGTGAAAGCGAGCTTTGGAGTGCTTCTGAAAACTGGGTAATGCAATAGCAGAAGCACCTATATGCTTGCATTTCCCTATATATCTTTTTCCATGCATTTCTTCTGACCAGACTGTATACTAGAACCTCTCTGTAAATCTTCCAAATATAGGAAACATAATTATTAAATTTGCATGTAGCAAAAACTTGGAAAAGATTGTTAACAAGATTAATGAAGGAATCAATTTCTTCAAACTGATACACTGGATTGAATTCAACAGGATAAGATGTACTCAGCAACCAGACCATGGATTCAGATTAGTGCATTAGGCAGGATGGGCTTTCTGACTTGGTGACAGCTCCTGTGAAAACACTTGGGCCAACACTCAGGAGAGGCCATGAGGGCAAAGCAGTCACTCAGATCTTGGTATGGGCTCTCCCTCCCCTTGTTCGTTGCATGATCTTGGGTCACTTGCATAAATATTTTGAACTTTAATTCCTATTTAAAGACATTTTGTCTTTAAATAGGAATAATAATCATTTGTGAAGAAACTGAATTGGGGGAGGCATGATATTTTTGTGAGATTAACTTTTTGTTTTCCTTTCTTCCTCTGCTTATTTCCCCTTCTCCTGCTCCCTTTTCAATCTTCTAGCGGGTGTATGCTCATAGCTTCTGGAAATGGTGGGGCAGAGGAGAAAATAGAAGGCATTCAGGATGTCTGCATTTGTTTTTCATAACTTTTTGAATGCAGGTTCAATCCCAGTTCCCTCATCAGGGATTGAACTTGTGCCCTCGGCAGTGAAAGTGCAGAGTCCTAACCACTGGACCGTCCAGGAATTCCCATGTTTTTCATAACCTTAAGCACCAAGAGAACGGAGGGGAGTTGAGGTACAGACAAAATGTTGAGACACAGCAGAGAAAGAGAAACTATCTCTCCCTTCTCAAGTTGGAGGGAAGGAAAAGAGATGGTGGGGGGCAGTACTGAGAGCAGGGGGTTAAGTGGTTTCCTGCACCCTGCCTCCCAGTTAGAGACCCAGAGAGGAGTCAAGGTCCCAGAGAGAGAAGGGCTCCTTGATGGACAGTTATGGCCCATCAGGGAGTCAAGAAAGAGCCATGAACCTGGAGGACCCTCACCGACAACCTGTGTGAACCGATAAGCAGACAGCTTGGTACCTGCTGACACAGATAAGTCAAGGACTGCTTTTATGCTGCACCCCACACCCTGCCCCACCTCCCCAGCCGAAGAAAATAACAAGCCTCGTGAAAGGGGAGGAATCCGATTGATTAAGGCAGAAGGAGAGATTAAAACAAAAATTGGGTTGAATTATTTACAGATTAAGGTAATGCCTTGAACAACTTTGATTTGTTAGAATTAAATTTATACACTCCTTGGCACACAGTAGAAGATCAATATAATAAAAGCTACTCCTACTCCAACTATAAATATCTTATATGGCTGTTCAAAAGGTCAATATTAACTTTATTTACACAAGAGTAATCTTTAGTTCAGGAAAGGTAAGGATCCCACTCTTATTATGGGGGAGGTATGGAATCCACTTTGAGTACATTGTCAAGAGGGCTGATAATGACTCATGTGTCCGTAGGGAAGGGTGAATCACACAGGTAGTGAGAAGTCAGGCATTGAATGGTTAAAATAACTAGGGCTATGAAAAGTGAATAAGGGAAGGCTGAGGGGAGAGATGATAGCTGTCTTCAGAGATTTGAAAGGCTTTTTGTGGAAGATAGCATGTCCTTGTTCTGAATGGAAGTTGATGGCATGAATGTTTGATTCAATCAACAGAAAGAGGAAGTTTCTCTTAGTTGAGTGTTCTTCAGTGCTAAGGATTCAAACAGATGTTCTGTATTCATTATGTCTGGAATTCTGTCAGAGGATTCCTGTATGCAGAGGAATGTGGCCTGGCACTTTCCATTTTAGGATGATATGTGGGGCAGGCAGAGGCCACCAATATTATGAAATTCCAGGAAATATGCTGGGTGCTCTGTACCATTAGTTCACTGAGTCTGCCTGATGGTCTCATGATTTAAACACTGTAAGTGTTATTACAGATTAGCCTTACGTAGTTTACATAGTAAACTGCCAGAGTTTATAGTGCCAGTAAACTACAGGACCAAGTTTTAAACCCAGGTTGTTGCATTAAAAGACCATGTACTCGCCTCTACACACTCCATTTCCCTTTTGAAGAAAATGAACAAATCCTTAGTTTAAGGACAGAAGTATCAAAATACACAGATTTTACTAATGTACTGACCAGTCACAAGCACTGGCTTCTTGAAATACTTTAGCTATGATTCATGTAATTGTATAGCAATATTAGCACATAAATTTATGAATATTTAACATATAATAGCACATTAAGTATACTACTCCTATCTTTTAGATATATGTACATTTGTTTCCGCTACTACGATGGCTAATTTTATCTGTCCACTTGGCTGGGCCTTAGTGTTCAGATATTTGGTCAAACATTATTCTGAATGTCTCTGTGAAGGTGTTTTTCAGATGAGATTAACATTGAAATCACTGGACTTTGAGTAAAGCATATTACTCTCCATAATGTGGGTGGGCCTCATCCCATCAGTTGAAGGCCTGAATAGAACAAAGACTGACCTCCTCCAAGAAGGAATTCTGCCAGCAGACTGCCTTTGGGCGTGACTGAAACTCTTTCCTGAGCCTCCAGCCTGCTGGCCTACCCTGTAGACTTTGGACTGGCACCTCATAGTCATGTGAGCCAATTTCTTAAACCTCTCTATATACATATACACATCCTGTTGTTTATGTTTCTCTGGAGAACTCTGATAAATTCAGTTATTTATATTTCTTTCTTTGCCCTTGTGTTTCCTGGTTTCTTTTAGCTTTAAAATTCTATGAGTGGAACAACTACATGTGTGAGCTGGGAAGCAGATCCTTCCCCAGTTGAGCTTTCAGGTAAGACCACAGCCTTAGCCAACACCTTCATTGCAGTCTCATGAGAGACAGCGTACTCAGCTGTGCTCAGATTCCTGAACCTGAGAACTGTGGAATAATAAATGTTTTTTGCTTTAATAATATTCTATGACTGGAACTTAATTTCCCTTGAGACAGTCTGGTGTAATAGAGACTGATTTGAATTGCAAGACCTGGGTCCTAGCCTCTGGTCACTTGAATCTGTAGACCTGGGTCCTAGATCCCAGTCACTTCCAGCTAGTTTGTACAGCTCTCACATCTCTGAGTCTCATTTCCCTGTCTGTAGTATGAGAGGACTAGACACTAGAACTTTAGTTTCCCTTAAGTGCTACAGTTCAATGTCTCTATCAATCATATGGTTTCGTCATCAGAATAAATATTGATAAAAGTCACAAGAAGAACACACCCTGGATTTTCAGGCCTCTGGATTTTGTGGCAGTGTTCCAGCGTCCTTTGTGCAGGTAGCTGTCTGTGTTCAAGTCCTGCTCTACTTCTTTTTTGCCACCCCAACTGTTCTCTATCAATAGCCAATCAATGCTATGTACATTTTTTGGCACTTCTGTGTGTGGCCTGTGTGTGGATGCATGTGTGTGCATGTTCACAGTTCAAGCCGGGCTGCTCTGGCTCTGGACGTGTATACAGCACTGGCATTCGGTTTTGCCTCCAGCATTTTCATGGATTAACTGGCAATTCCGAAGGGGAAGGGAATGTCTTTGAGAGTTTGAGTCCTTGTTTTTCTCTTCTCATTTCCAAGGAGGTGTGCCCAGATCCCTTTGCCAGGCAGCTACTCTATAGGAGCACTGGAGGCCAGGCAGTGGACTTTCCCTGCTGAGTAACTGGATTTGCATTTGCAAATCAATCCTGCTGAATGTTACCGGAATATCTACTCAGCCCCACGTTAATATCCCTTCTTTTTTTTTTTTTTTTTAAGTGGTGCAGATTTTAAAAGGAAGCATGACTTACTTAGTCCTATCCCAGAGTCCCAGTGAAGCAGCAGGAGAGGGTTGAAGGAGGAGGGTCCCAGGCCAAATTGTGAAGCAAGCAGTTTGTCACTAGTCCTGCCAAGTTTTGGCTTTCACTGAATCCCTCTGCACCCACTTTCAGATTTCTCAGGCTGTTTCCACCTCATACCACAGCACAAATGCTTCTTTCCAGAAGCGATTTGAACAACCCAAACCAAGGGCAATGGCAAAGCTTTAAAGTGTTTCCACTCCTTGGGGTATTTAGATGTATTTCAACAGAAGACGAAATTCTAAGGCAAAAGGATGGAACTACACGTGTCAACAAATCAGTGGGAGAAGATAGTGGTTGTATTTCTGTGGCGGGCGCGGTGGTAAGCATAGGTATATGGCGACTGCCGCCTGCTCAGCCCCCTCTTAAGGCTGGTCTTCGTCCTTGGTTGGAGAAGGGGGGCTGAGGGACTCTCACCCCCTCTACCCCAGCAGAGACCAAGAGATGTGCTGATGGTATGGGGGGGCTGAGTGTGCTGTGAAGACAGACGGTTCTCACTTCACTCTGATTATTAGAAAGAAAAAGAACAAAAGAAGGGAGAGGGGGGAGAGAGATGTAAGAAAAGGAAGGAGAAGAAAAAAAAAAAAAAAAGCGACTGAAAAGTAAAAGAAAAGCAAGGCAGTGGCCCGGGAACTTGGCGGAGGGGTCCCGCGCGGACCCAGGTGGGCTGGCGGCGCGGCACCCCGGCGAGCAAGGAGGAGGTGCCCACCCCCCCCGCGGGCGTTCCGAGCTGCTCATTTCTCGCGAGGAGGGTCTCCCGGATTCAGGGCGCCCGGCTTTCGCGTGACCTCCGGGTCTGCCCCGCCCCCTCCCCCCGGCTGGCAGCCGCGCCGGGCCTGGAGCCAGTCTCCCACTCCCTCCGGCCCCCGCAGCTTGCCCCTCGCTGCCCGTCGGGGGGAGCGCCTCTCCCAACCCGCAGCGACACTTCTCCCTCCTGCCCCGGGGCGGGATCCTGGGTGGGGCGGCTGCGCCCACGGGACGGTCCCCGCCGCCGAGCACCGAGGCTGGGACCGCCCCAGGGCCGCGCCGGGCCCGGCCAGACGCCGCGCGCCGCCAGGGCAGCAGCACCTGAGCCCGCTGCCCGGGCAGAGCCTCGGCGCCGGAAGCGCGGGCCGGGTGGACCGGCCCCGGGAACAGCCCGAGCCCGCGGGGGGGAGGGGGGGGAAACGAGAGCCACAAAGGGGGTGAACACGTGCCGCCGCGCGCCAGCGGGGCCGAGGACCTACGGAAACGGACCCCTTCACCCACCCGCCCACTGCCCTGGGAGCGCCCGGGGTACCCCGAGCACCCAGCACCAGCTCGAAGGCAGACCCAGCCGCTAAGCTTCAACGTTCTCGCCCTAACTTTCCTCCAACTTCTCTGTAAGGAGGAACCTGCCGCCCCGCCCGCCGCGATCCGCACTTGAACTCCGCGGAGTCGGCCGTCCACCTTGCGCCACCCCGAGCGCCGGCTAGGAGCGGCTGTCGGGAAGCCCCGATGACCTCTCCAGAAAGAGCGTGAAGAAGGCTTCGGCAGCCGCGCTCGGCCCAGGCGCCAGGGCGGCGCCACCGGGGAACTCGGAGCAGCAGAGCCGGGGAAGGTGGTGGAGCATGACCGCGCGGCCCCTGGGGACCTCAGCGCAGTGATGCCGACATGTAAGTCCCCCCTTTCAGCTCAGGATTCCTTCACACCTTTACCTGTGCCTCCCCCCGCCCCACCCCAAGGGCTTTGTAAGGACTTCAACCGCATTGACGGAATAAACCGGTTTGTCTTCACTTGGCCCCTCGAGGCACTGAGGGGCGAGCTGCTGCTGCCGGACGGAGCTGTGACATGTGTGTGCCGCTGGCTTTTTTCCAGCGAGAGGTAAACCTCACGTTTGCGCGGCGTAAAGCATAATAAAAAAGGCAGGGCTTCAAGAATGGGGAAAAGGGTTTGGATTCAAATGAAACAAGGAGTCACCGGCGCGGCTGCTCCGTCCAGGGGCCTCGCCCTGCCAAGAAGCCGCTCTCCTGGATCAGCAAGCACCTGGGAGCTTGGAAGGTACTAGTATGCCGAGAAAATGTTGACTTTACACATTGCCACCCTTGACTGTAGAAGTTATTCTTGGATCTTTGGGTTATTTGAATGGTTTTTTTTTTTTTAAAAAAAAGCGCGCAGAAAAGTTTCACGGTGTACTTTGTAGATTAAAAATAATTAAAGAAGATGCCATTGAACGTGATAAGATCTGTGAAGGGTCTTGTACAGAAGTTGAAGTGGGGAGTATAGGGCGATGAAACGCTTAGAGAAACCTAATGGGTTTTGCCTCTGGAATTGTCATCCAAGTGGTGAGGTGCCTCAGAGCGACCCTGCGGAAGGGCCACCGAGCACCCCCTAGCCTTCCAGAATGGGAAAAGGAAGGTTGTTCTCTGAAGGACCAAGCTTATTTTTGTGGCCAACTCAGAAGTTACCTTTTCTTGTAATATATAATTTTCCCTCTGGTGTTTTGTTTAATGTTGGGCAGACACCCCGACAGACATTTTACTCCCTTCCACTAATATACAAGAGTTTCTAGAAATTGATATTCGCCCTCTCTCCCCCAACTTCTGGAGCCTTATTTATTTCCACTTAAATTTCCTCTTTCAATGTAATACCCGGGAAGAGACAAGCCCCTCAGGCCTTTGTCCATTCCTTGCACCGTCTGCCTCCCTCCCTCCAGCACACATTTTCAAAATAGGAAAAAGTGTTAGTGCCCAGAAGCCTAGCACTTGGCAGCTCTGTTCCTGGTGGTGAGCAGTATAATTAGAAAGGAACCACTTATTTTTATAAAACTGCATGTGAAGTAATTCCACACCTGTGAGTTTTAAAGTTTCATTTACCCAGTGGAATTAGCAAGGTATAACCTGAAAGAATTTATTTTGGGATACAGCCAACAGTCTCATATAAGACTTGTTCTCATATACAGGCAACACATTTTGAATGAATGTGAGTTTGTTTTAAACTTCAGTTTTTTTCTGAAAATATAGTAAGGTTTTTAACAGCAGATATTTGTCTAGCTTCCTTTCAGCTTTCCTAGGTGATTTAAATCTTATGGGGAAAAAACTACATTACACATGAAGAAAATATGAATACCAGGTTTTAAAATAAAAGGTGTGAAACTGATCAACAAGTGATGTAAAAATTTTCTGACTATGAAATTAAGTTATATAGTCCATTTGAATTCTATATGATTAAAAAAATCTTATGTCATTATATAGTAAAAGCATGAATATTTAATCACATAAAATTATGGAGTTTAATACCCTGATTTGAGTTTCTTTATTGAGCTATTTTGACAGAAAGTTTTTCCATTTCTTGCCAGATTATAACTGTTTCTTTTTTCCATTTTGCTGTTTATAATTCATATGGAATGGTTTAAGATTATCTGATTCTTTTTAGATATTAGTATGTTAGAGTATATGGAAGTAATACCAACCTTTCCAAGGTAAATATTCCTACTATCTTGTTGAAAAGCGTTGAAAAGGGAAACATAAACTATATTATCTATCTTTTAAATTTTAATTTTGATGGATTCAAATACACAAATTATTTAAGTATATTTTCTGCCTACTCCTGTGGATAGAGTATATATTGTTACACTCAAGTTCTGGAATTACAGACTTTATAAATATACTTTGGAGTTGTAGTGACTGCATATTTTTCATACCCTAAGAAATTTAATAGATTTAGCAAGACTTGCATTAATTGGTCTCAAGCTGCATGAAGCTACTGTTCCATTTATGGCTTATATAAATTACATGACATTGTGCTTTTCCAGTGTGAATGGTGAATGAGGCTATTGTCTCTTGGCTTATGGGAAATATTAGAAGCTTGTAGCTTTACTGCCCAACTAGACACGTCACTCTGATTTCTGGAAATAACGATTTGAAAGAGAATCAGTTTATATATTAAAAATAAACTGACAACCACTTCCTTAAACCTGACCATTTTTCTGACTGCCCATGTCTTACAAGAGTTTACATGTCTGATGGGATGATCAAAACTTTCTTGAAACTATTTAGACTTTAGACTAAATAGGAAAAGACTTTGTTCAGTGTGTGTGGCATGCTTGGGCAAAAACTACATCTTTCCACTTCATTTCTAATGGGATGACATTATTACATTACCTACATTGGATGACATTAAGAAGCACACTGGGTGACTGGGGCGATAACATTTAAAGGACATTTCAATCGTAACTAAAAATGCCAATAAAACTTGAGTGTGCTACTTGAGTGTCATCTTACTTTCCTTTGTGAGCATTACTCAGGATGAAATTATTTGGAATGCCTTAAGGAAAACTTTAATATTGCTGTATTGAAAACATTTATAGCAGATATGACCAATGCTTAACATATTTAGTATCGAATTGGTTAAAAAATCACAAATCACTAGAAAGAAAAGTATTTATAATGGAAAACTATACAAATGACTTGAATATGACAATCTGAACAAAGGAAATCCAAATGAGACATTATTTCTTCTATCAAACTGGCAATGATTAAAGCAATAATACTCAGTAGTGATGAAAGTGTCATCAGATGAACACTGATATCCTTCAGTGTAAATGTGTATGTGTGTATTTAACTTTATTTAGAAATAGTTTTAAACCTACAGAGAAGTTGCAAAAATAACACAAAAACAGCTGTATACTCTTTACACAGAAACACTTATTGTAAATACTTACCCCATTCGTTTTATCATTTTTCTTCTTCTCTTCTCCCCTCCACTGTCTGTACGTACACACATATACACACACACACAATTTTTTTACTGAACCATCTGAAAGTAACTTACATTCATCAGGGCTTCAGGGTTTACTTTTTTAATTGAAATTTTAATTGAGGTATTTGTCGATTCACATGCAGTTTTAAGAAATAATACAGAGACAGCCCACGTACCCTTTACCCAGTTTCTCCCAATGGTGACATTTTGCAAAACTAAAGTACAATATCACAACCAGGATAGTGATACAATACACCTCTCTTTTTCAGATTTTCCCAGTTTTACATGTATTTGTGTGTGTGTGTGTGTGTGTGTGTGTGTGTGTGTGTATTTCTCACGATTACCTTTTAATTTCATTTATGGTAAAGCCAGTTAGGTACATTATAGCTCAAATAAGGGTCAAGATTTGTGTAGATTTGAAGAATAAATCTTTCTGCCTTTTTGAAGTGGGGGGGGGGGTGAACCCAACTTAATAAAAGAAGTTACATTGAGCAATAGAATAGCACTTCTCTTTTTATTCATTGTTTAGGCTCAGGAACATGATCTTTAACCAGAAAATGAAACAAAATTGTAAGCAGGCTTGAATAAACCAAATTACCATTCTTTTTACTCTGGAAGAATTAAGGTATTCTCTGTGCTACTCATGTCCCTTTCCGAAAGGATTTGCCATAGAAATACAGTTGGTATATGGAGAATGAAGTTATTTCTGACTATTGCTGATATTAAGAGAATTAGTACCATGTTAATTTCTCCACCAATTTCAAACTTTCTTCACTAATTTCTCTTTGTGACTTTTAGGGGAGTCAGTAGGAGTAAAGAGATGGAAGACAGTAGGTTTTTTAGATTTTAATACATTTGGATTAAATGACATCTACAAGGAGTCATATCGACATTTAAAACAATTCCTATAAAAGGGTTGAGTTCTAAAGCTTTCTGACACAGGATTTAAGTATATTGTATCTTGTAGCCTATATACATTGAAAAGGAGAGTGAGTTTGCAATAGAGGTAGCTTCGTTCTCAAAAAGGACAGTTGAGTTGGAAGGCAGGTGACACAGGGGGTCTTTCTGGCTCTGACACCACTGATTATGTGATCTTGGGCAAGTAGTTTAACATCATAGTTTTTTCATCTGTGAAATGATAGGTTTTATTGCATAACTTTTAGATTATTTTCAGGTTATAGAAGTCTATGACTCTCTTTTACTTAAAAAATATTCTTGTTCTTTTCAATAGACCTTTGAGGCCACAACTTGAGTGACACAAAATTATACTGTGTTTTTTGTAGTTCCTGTTTATAACCTTAGTAACCCTGTTCAGGATTTTCCATTCTTGTGAGAAAGTTGTTTAAATCCCAGGGATGTGTCTTTGCTAATTGGTCCCCTGAGAAGACATACAGTGCTTTCCTTCCTCTGTTCTATTCTTAATTTATTTGTTTCTGTTCTTCAGTAAACAGTAAAGTGGATGAAGGGTGGCGTGTCATATGGTTTATGTTGGTTACAAGTTCTTGCCCTGTCCTGGGTTCCTTTTCTGTACAAAGTGATGGAGTCCTGAGAACTGGAATGCATTAAGCCCGTGGTTGTCCTTTGCAGCTCTTGTCTGATAGGATTGCAGGCAGCTTTTATAAAATAGCTTCAGGAGTGAATATGGAATTCCTAAGTGTCGGAACCTTTCATAGCAAAAAAAAGTTGCATGAGCACGTGAAATAGTATTGTGTTGCTAAACTAATGAACATCATTCCCTGAGTATTGTTTAGAGAGCACGGGAACATAAGAGGAGGCCACTATTCACATATTGATAACGGAGGATTGTCATGCGCCACAAAGATTAAGAAGCTAGGAGTTCTCCTGGGCTGATACTTCCTTCTATTAATATCTATAAGGCTGGCAGCCAGGCTTCACTGGTTTGCCCCTTTATTCCTCTGGGCCTCAGTTTCCTCCTTGGTGAAATGAGGAGGTTAGACTTCATCTTTGGTCCTTCCAGATGATAACGTCTTTGAATATATAATTGTTCTTTTGTTTCAGAAGCACACTCATTCATCCCCAGCATGAATGGGAAACACCTCATTCATCCAGCATCAATGGGAAATGGACCCATTCTTCCAAAAAAGTGAACTTGCCATGTGACAAAAGTTTACAGGCTACCCTTTTTAAAGCGCTCACTAAGTTCCATACAATGTTACATCTAGTTCTTTTTGGTGGATAGTATTCTATTTACAGAAGAGAAAATAGGCTCAGAGTTTAAGAACTTGACCCTGCCCCCAAAACATACGGTAAATAGAAGCACCAGGATGTAACTACGTGCTATTCCAGAGTTCACATCCATTATTATTACGTTATTATTAATGACTCACTATAACATCTTGCTTCTTGTAAGCAGTAACACTGATTTTAATTTCAAATATTTTGGATGGATGTATTTGAAAATATACCTTCCATACAAAAACCCTCTATTTTTATTATTATTATTTTAAAAAAATTTTTATTGGAGTATAGTTGATTTACAATGTTGTGCAAAATTGCTCTTTAGAACGTAGCCTTTTTCTCATGTAGAATTTCCCCTAGGAGCTGCATGATGCTGGAGCTTGTAGTTTGGTGAATATAAAAACATGTCCTGAATATCAGATACTATTTTAAATTTCTGTAATAATGGCATACATGAATAATCCATTTCTTCTCTGTTCTAAGTGGATCCCAGAAGTAGCCACAAAGTCAATAGATTGGTTTTGGCTTATAACATTGATCCTATTGTCTGTTCCTCGTTAAGTCCTTTCTTTTGGTTTTGCTGTTGACAGAATAACCACACTTATATTAGAATGCTCGGGATGGTAGTAAAAATAAAAATAGCTAACATTTATTGAGCACTTGCTGAATGTTAGGCACATTTCTTAAATGACATGATTTGATTTAATCATCCAGCTTCTCCATAGACTAGATTCTATTGTTGTTCCTATTTTACAGGTGAAAACTAGGAGGCACAAGGTGGTGAAGTCAATTTTCCAGGGGTTGCATAGCTCATAAGTAGCAAACCCAGGTCTGTCTGCCTCTAGATCTTGTTCTCTTTGTTATTTAAGTAGTCTCTAACAGTAAAAGACAGATTGAAAATGCAGGCTTAAGGCAAGTGCAAGAACCAGTTTGATGTCTATTTTTGCTTATACAAGTATTTCTCTTACCACTTTCTGGTTTTCTATTTAGTATTATACACTTTATTCCAGATAAGCAACCTGCAGGAAAAAAGGTATTACTCTGGCCCTAAAGTATCTTATTAGTTGCTCCTCTTTTTAGAAATAAAATGACTCTCGATTACCACTTATAATCAAAGTAACTCTCTTTGGGGATTTTAAGATCTGGAGTTTTCTTACTGCTACTCACCTCTTCTTCCTGCCTCATGACTCTTCTGCTCAGCAGTTCATTTATGGTCCCTTTTTGTGACTGACTTTTACAGCTGCTGCCCCCTTCAGTGGTTTGCCTTTTTTGATAGGGCTGAGTCAATGAAAGGTGTCACACCACTGTCTGAAGCCAATATAATATGTATGTCCCCATCTAAATCATTAAGGATAATTTTGAGTTTAAAGATGACACTGTTGGACTTCCCTGGTGGTGCAGTGGTTAAGAATCTGCCTGCCAATGCAGGGGCCACGGGTTCGATCCCTGGTCCGGGAAGATCCCACATGCCTCTGAGCAACTAAGCCTGTGCACCACAACTACTGAGCCTGCGAGGCACAACTACTGAGCCCACGTGTCACAACTGCTGAAGCCTGTGCGCCTAGAGCTGGTGCTCTGCAACAACAGAAGCCACAGCAATGGGAAGTCCACGCACCGCAACGAAGAGTAGCCCCCCTCACCGCAACTAGAGAAAGCCCGCGTGCAGCAACGAAGACCCAACACAGCCAAAAATAAATAAATAAAGTTTTAAAAATGTTTAAAAAAACAAAATGAGACTCTTGTACGGAGAATTATTTGAGAGTTTTCAAAGCAGCACCCCTCCATCTAACGTCATTTATTAGTTTTATAATACTTGGTGTTTACTAGCCATTTAAAAACTTTGATAGCTATTATTATATATAAAGAAATTAATCTTTTAGAACGTTAGTGCTTCTGTACTTAATTTTAGGGGAAGGAAGAAAGTTTGGGCACTTTAATTTTCTTTTAAATATTTCCATTTGTGAAGCAGCAGATGTTATAAAATGAAAACATTTCCCTAGAGCCTAAATTTCTGGGAGATTATAGAAGAGGTTGATAAAAACATCCTCTTGCTACTCAGATGGGTATGTGACTGGTGATGCCGAAGGTTGATGCCGAAATTGGTTTTTTTTTTATAAGTGACTTTTTTCTTGTATTATCTGAATACTTCCCCATCTTCATGAAGAAATCGTCTATTATATATTCGTTGATAAAGAAGGTGCCACCAAGTGGCAAATAAAATGCATGGATTTTTTTGTTTTGCCTAATTAGCTTAAAGGGGATGCTTAGTTTATCATCTTCAAAGTTTCTTTTTTTTATCTGGAAGCAAGGCTGAATCTGAAGGTTCCTATTTTCCAGTACCTGCTGGAAACCTACAGATTTTATTGACCGAATGCTTTACTGAATCTAAGTGTCCTGACTGTTGCTTTTTTCCATGACAGGATGTTTCACTCAGGCCGAATGTGGAGCTGTCATTCGAAATGGAAGCCAAGTTCTCTTTTGTTCTTATTTGCTTTATATATTGTGTATATTCCTCCCTCAGGTAAGTAAGACTCTTTTTCAAACTCAGAATTTAATAATGATTACATTGCCTTCAGTATAAGTGTGCCTTGTATTTGTTGACGTTTTCTGTCCTTACAGGCTTTTTCTGTCCATGGCCTCTCATTCCTCTTGAATTATGTGTGAATTCTATTACTTTGATCATTGTTTTATTTTCTAATGAGTGTATTTCTTTAATCTTAGCTACACTTCTTTCAGTTTTATTTATCTCACCCATATTGAATGATGAGATAGCTACATATCTGACATTAAAAATGTGCTAGCTGTTTCTTCTACAGTTGAATAAATACACAGTACTTAATTCTCTCTTTTCAAGTTTTCATTCAGTTCTTTATGAAAAGTAAAGTATAGGCTTTGCTATTTTTATTTATTGCCAAGTATCAGACAGGAATTTGAAATTAAGTTTTTAGATCATGAAGGTTATTTAGTTGACTTAAAATAATGTGACAAAGTTAATTTTAATTACAGTACTTTTGGGATGAAAATATTTAATTTTTAAAAAGAGTACAGTTTTTTTCTCAACTCTGAAATAAGACCTTTTTAGCTGTTATTGAAAGCCAAATTTTCTATAAACAGCTAATTATATGAATGAGCCAATAAGAACTTGAGGAATGTGAATGATCTTTAAAAGTTATCTGGTTTTGTTACTTGAGCAAACTGCATTTTTCTTAAGTCCATTTTGTTTTACACTTTTAATTTTTTTTGCTGTTGTCTTTATTCAGTTTATTATATTTTCCTTTAGAATGAAGTCATTACTCATGAAGTCTCATGTATTGATTACTTGGGATTTACTCAAGATTTTATACATTCCATGTTTATAACATACCTATATGTTATTATAAATAATACATTTAACAAATCTGGAAATAGATTACCTGCTAAAATTGCTAATTCATGGATCAAGATATTTAACTAGTGTTTAATATACAAATACTTTTTTCCAAGCCATCAGGTGGTTTCAGCTACTTACTTGGGAAATCCCTGGTACTTGTTTGCTAGCTTCAAAACAAAATTGATCTTTGAGTGGTTTTTTTGGTGTATTTGTTTCAATTTCCTTATAAAGTCTATCTTTCTGTTACTTTCATTGCCAGAAAGAGGAAGCACACTTGTAAAGAGATCTGAAAATTATATATACATTAGATTTTTATCATGTACAGTGTTGAACTGTTTCTTAACTTTCAAAAGTGACCCTCCAAGAGCCAATTACATGGTGTAAGGTAAATTATGAGATTAAAATTCATTTTTGTTAGGTCATAGCATTTGTAAATTTTCAAGCCTACTTCAAACCTTAAATTGGGACTTTTTATTTTAGATGTCAACATTTTATTTGGTATATGCACCTTCATTATTTTAATCATTTGAATAAATGAAACACATGTTTTTAGACTAAGTAAATGGGGTCAACTGGGCTGAGACTAGGATGGGGCAAGGGAAGCACCTGGGATGTAAAATTTAAGGAGGCGCTTATTCTCAAGGGCATGGGAATCAAAGTACTTAAATGTGTTTTTAAGTTACTGTCTGACACAAGAAATCTTTTTAAAATATTTCTTTTATCACCCCACATGGTGTGTACATCACCTAAGGCTTTGTGACAGCTAGTTACCTGTGTTTTCTCGTGAAGCCAGAATGTTTTGTGTCTATATATCTTAAATTTGACTCACTTAAAATGCCACCACCTCCCACATGAATATTTGAATTCACAGAAATACATTAGGGGCTATTATTGGCATTTTAATATCAAAATTGTGCCTTATAAGTAACTCAGTATAGGGTTTGTTAAAAAATGCGTAGTGAAACTTTAGCTATATCTAATTTTCAGAGTCCTGTCTTTCAATCATGGTGTAATACCACTATATTTTTGAAGAACATCTGGTGCTTAACTGTGACTTATGTCTCTGTATAGGCAATCTTTGACTTTTTTCACTTCTCTGGATGGCCCCTAGGTGATCTCATCGAATCCAGTGGCTTTCAGTGGCATCTTGATGCCAGTGTCTCCTCAGTCTTTATCTTTGTACCCGGCCCCTTCTTGGACCCGGAGTCATTTCTTGGGTTCCTTATTCTCATACACTTGGATATATAATAGTCCTCAAACTTCACATGTGTGAACAGGGTTCTTTTTTTTTTTTAATATTAATTTTTTTAAAAAATTTATTTATTTTTGGCTGCGTTGGGTCTTCGTTGCTGCATGCGGGATTTCTCTAGTTGTGGTGAGTGGGGGCTACTCTTCGTTGCGGTGCATGGGCTTCTCATCGTGGTGGCTTCTCTTTGTTGCGGAGCACGGGCTCTAGGCTCACAGGCTTCAGTAGTTGTGACTCGCAGGCTCCAGAGCGCAGCCTCAATAGTTGTGGCGTACGGGCTTAGTTGCTCCATGGCATGTGGGATCTTCCCGGACCAGGGCTTGAACCCATGTCCCCTGCATTGGCAGGCGGATTCTTAACCACTGTGCCACCAGGGAAGCCCTGAACAAGATTCTTGATTCCTACCTCCGATCCTCAAATATGCTTCACTCTCATGCATTACAGTGCATCCTACTATCCTGCTAGTCTCTGCTACAGTCACTATTTTTTAGACACATGTCCTTTCTATTCCTTAACCATGCCTTCTTAGTACTCTCTTCTCCCTAATCCACAGGTGCCTGGTTCTTTTTTGATACTCAGGTCTTAATTATTACCATCTAAGATAAGTCTGCCTATCCCCCAATTCAAAGGAGTCCCCTTGTCACTCTCATTTCACCCTTTAGGGATAATTTATTGATTTTGGTTACTCTCTTGGTTGTTAATATTTTGTTAATTTGACTGCTGTAGCTGGGTTAGAGGGTTGGCAAAACCTCTTGATTGTTAAGCTTGACACTTAGTTCAGATGATTAAAAATTAGGATCCTGTAGTTTAATTCTGATAATATCCACAATTTAACTCATAAAATAGAACTGCAATGTTAAATCTTCTAGGTAAGTTAGCATTTGTAGTTTCGTGGACATTTACAAAGCAAATAGTATACAAGGTTTATGCCCTTTAGGATTTTAAAAAGTAGTATAGAAACAGAATACCTTGTCTCTTGATAGGTGATGAATATAACTTTTAATAAGAACTACAGCAAAATAACATTTGAATATTTAAACCGGTCCCACAGAAGTACAAATTACAAAATATGATTGTTTTTTACCCACTAGCTTGACAGTATTTAGAAAGGTTGATAGCATCCAGTATTATTAAAGTTTAGGTGAAGAAGACACACTAGCACTGTTGGCTCTGTCTTTTGGGAGAGTAATTGGGCAACATTTTTTTAAAGAGTAAGAGTGTGTATTTTCTTTGACATATCACTCCCACATGTAGGCATCTATCCTATAGAAATAAAAACCATAATAAATATATAGAGAAATATGTACCCATATGTTAACTGTAACATTGTTATAGCAAACAATTGGTAGAGACTCTGATTGTTCATCAACAAGGGAATGGTTGTATAAATTATTTTATATTCATACCATGAAATACTGTGTAGCCATTCAAAACTATGCATATTGGCTTGAAAAGATAATAAAGTTAAGTTAAAAAGCAAATTACAGAACAATATAAGATTATCCTAGATTTGTAATAAGTTGTACTACAAAACTGGGATTATTATGTATGTATACTTTGTGTAAGACTGTATAAACATATTAATAAAACATGGAATGATACACATCAGGTTTTAAAATGGGTTATCACAGGGGCATAAAGTGGATTATCTCAGGGTGGGAGTGAGAAGGGGGAAGGCGATGGAACTTCATACAACTCCGAATGATTTGCCTCGTTACAATGAACATGTATTACTGTAGTAATTTGGGAAAACAAAAAATCCTAATAAGATTCTTTGGTATTAAAAACAGAAGCCGCATTAAAAAAACTGCCAGAGAGACTGTTGACGTGTATGAATATTATACTTTTATAAGTATGGTTATAATGGTTAGTCATGTAACCATTACTCCAGCTCTTCCTTCACTTGATATGAATCTCTAAAAGATGTTTCAGTTAAGAACCTCTTTTTATGTAGCGTGACACACTATGATCTGAAGATGAATGATGATATCTCAAGCAGACAGAAGGTTGTGGCTTCAAATAGAGTGGGAAACAGACAGCCAAGAGCCAACGAATTCCTTAGCAACCAGGAGCCTGTTTCCACACAGATAGCCTTAGTCACGAGCACTGAGGGAGGAGCCTCCCTTCTCTCCTGAAAATCGATGACATCAGCAGATTATTTCAAAGCTCAATGTTATTCTGATAGTTATGATACATCAACAGCTAAAAGGGGAAATGTTTCTGAAAGTACAATCTGGCCTGAATTATGTGCTTTCTAGCCCAGAGGACAGCACGGTTCTGGAAGGCAGATGATTGGACTAATCTTGTGCTTTTTTTGGTTTGTGTGTTAATTTTACTCATGATCATCAATTACATTGCAATTTGTATTGGAGTGTTAGACATCTTTTACACATATTTTTATATGCAATCAAATGGCTTTCGAATGCATAGAAAAATAATCCCTTTATAAATCTGCCGGGTTTTTTTTTCTAGCCATTTTAACATTAATATGTCATTAATTACTAAATAAGTATATTTGAAAGGTCAAAAATAAGGCTCTACTTGTGCAAACTATTCTTATTAAGTGAAGAAAGAGCCAGAGTAATGCTTAAGTGACTAACAGAAAACTATAATATATGACAATAAATATTTGTGGGGGTTTTTTTCCAGTTAGGGTCAAAGTGCTCCAAATTACTGTCTGAAGCTTTCAGCTAAAAGGCTGTTTTCCCATTCTACACTTCAGATTAGAAGAGCCAATGTGATTGAATAAGCAAACGTTAGAAAGTTGTATACAGAAGTTTCTTTGATGCGTCTTCCCTGTAGATAATTGCCTGCCTTCATATACCTTTGAGATGATCTGATTTTGATGTAGGTAAATATGAAATCCTATGTTGGGGTCATAAAGTCAATTACATAAATGTGGAATGAGGGTGACTCATCTTGTCACCACAGTGACTATCTCAAGTGACTAAGCAGTGTGATGGGGCCTCCAGTGAAACTGACACCATGTAGGAATTAAGCATTAGGAAGAGTGAGGTGTTAGCAAACAGTCTTCCCCTTTGCTGGTCAGCCCACGCTCGTCTCCAGGCATGGTTGTCATCCTTTAGAGAGAGCTCATAAACAGAGTATCTAGACCAGGCACATCAGCCTGGTGATGAGTCTCGAGCAATCTGAGGAATGTTTCAGAGCACCTCTGTCTCCACTGTTATGTGAAGCCTTTGTGGGGCTGGGTTGCAGCTGTGGACTCATGCCCTTTGAGTCAGCCATCACATTGTTGCTTTGGTGTAACAATTTGGTTTCTTTTGAAAGATAAAAATCTCGCTGAATTAAAAAAATTGATTTAAATGGCACATTTACTTTGGAATAGTGACATCAGTAAGAATGCAACAGTGGTCTTTAGATGTTTGAAGAGTGGTCATTTGGTAGTGAAAACAGACTTAGTCTAAGTATTTTGGGGCTGATGCTCCAAGTACCAAATGACTCAGTAACTGGTTGCCAAGAGACAAAGCCAGCTGACCTTCGAAATCGCCATCACTGGCGATGAAGAAGGTATGAAGGAGTCTTAATTCTGAAGAGGAATTTGTACTAAAAACCGTGAAGGCCTCCTCAACCTACAGTTTAATCATAGAGAGAGTGTGTGTGTGTTATAGGACTTTTGTGGTTTTTTTTGATCCCTCACACCCTCCTTTGGTAACTGTGAGGTTGTTTTCCATGTCTGCAAGTCTGTCTCTGTTTTGTAAGTTAATTAGTACTGTTTTTCAGATCCCACATATAAGTGATATCATATGATATTTGTCTTTGTCTGATTTACTTCACTTAGTATGATAATCTCTAGGTCCATACATGTTGCTGCAGAGAGAGCCTGTTTTTTTGAGGTACACATTCTTTTAATAGTTACCTCAAAAGTTTCTTCTGTGTGTATTTCCTTTCAATTTTAGCAGGTAAGCTCTACTCAATTACAGATTGGGAAGGTAACTTTCTTAGACAAGATAAACCTGGGGAACTCTAGACTTTGGCAGGTACAAAATTTTCTGCCACTTTCAAATTAATAATTCTTTATGGAGTTTTCCTTTTATTTTCAGCAAGTAGAATATGTGCTTTATGGCACCATTCTTCCTAAGATTTCAGTGTCATAGTATTTAGTAAATTAAAAATGTGGAAAAGAACAAAATGGAAAAGAACCAAAGAGAGAGGGAAAAAAAACTTATTGCAGATTTAATGAGTAAATATGATTTATAAGGTGGGGCAGCAGGGTAGGAAAGTAAGGAGGTTAGATGACAAAATATATTAATCTGACAATGAGCACGAAGTCACAGTATTATAGACATCTTTTCCCCTTCACTGAACAAAGATGATTAAACACCTGAAAAAAAAAACAACGAGGTCATTTGCCAGCACGTGGGTGGTAGCTATCACCAGTTCAGGTGAACCTATTTAACCATTTACCAAAAAAAACCTCTCAGAGAGGAATAAAGTAATCCAGTGGGAACTGTGTTACTACTGTATATCTTGATTTTTTTAAAAAAAATCATTAAAACTATTTATAGCCAATTAATCTTTTTAGGTGAGAGCTCCTTTGTCAGAAAAATAATTTGAATTATTTGATGTAAAAATATCTTGGTTTACTGTTATTCCTAAACCAGCCTCATCTTAAACTTGTGGTTTAAAAATTATACACTTTTTAAAAAAATTACGGAATTTTCTCTGATAAATCAACTATTATGAGTCAAAAAAGATGCTTCTGCTATTACATTCTGCTCCCAGCTTGGTGCTGCTAGTTTAGATAAAGGGAAGAGAGAAACTGTTGGCAGTAGAGCCAGCTGATGGATTGTGTCAACCCCCTTGAAAATCAAAAATTTTTTCATCTCTTTAATTATAAAATTACACTAATCACTATTATTGGACTATGCAAAGCTATAAGAATGAGTTAATGCTTATGATTTTTACAAATACCTAAACAAAATGGTATTTTTAGAAGATTCTTTATCTGGTTGAAACTTTAAAGAGTACTGTTAAAGTAAAATACAGATCTGAAAAAAAGAAAATACTCTTAATGGGAATACAGTATTAATCACTGCTTTTAAACACATCCACAGTTTCTTCCTTCCTTTTTTTTTTTTTTTTTGCCTTAAATATATGCACAGAAATATGGCATTATACACAGCGAATACTGGCCTCAATTGAGTATAAGTAACAGTTTCACTGGGTTACTGGCTTTAATGAAGAGAATCTTAAGACAGAAAATGAGGGTTTTCTAGTCATAGTGATTTCCTTGTCTTCAGTACTGATGCTACAGGGGGTGAGGAAAGCTAGAAAGCTAGACTTAGAGAGATATTTTGCCTCCATATTGGGTTTTTTAGAGAGAATGAACTCCCAAGTATATACACTAAGGCATCATGCAATATGGTCCCCACCTCTTCCTGAATTCTCCGAATGGGTGTCTCCTGGCTGGGTCATCAGAGGTGAAAATTAGGCTTTTACTTGGACTGCTAATCTCATCTCTCTTTAGAATGGTAATCTGAAAATCTGTTACTTGTAGTAAGTTCAGGACCACAAAATTTCTGTAACAATACTGATGAAGTACAAATATATCAATAAACAATAAGGTCTGTGGTTCTCTCAGAGCCTTTGCTAACTTGACATAGGACTTTCCTTCCAGTTCAGTAAGCCCTGATACTTTCATTGGTGTTTGTTTAGGCCTCTCATTACTTCTCATCATCTGACTTGCTTACCTGTCTCTCACACACACATATTAGAGAGGTCTGACTTTTTCAGTAACTGTTTCAGAGGAAAGTTCTCTCTGAATTTGCAACAATTACTTTTAAAAAGAATTGAGAGGTAATTGACATGTAACTTTATACTATGCGACTGTTTCTTATATTTAAGGTCCTGTTGGTTTACAGACATGACGCTGTGATTGTGCTGCCACAGAAGAGGTTTTCAGTAAATGTGTAGTGAATGAATCAAATTGCTTTCCAAGCTGCCCTTTTGTGACTTGAATTTTCCTTAGCAAAGTGAGTCTAGCAGATCTAACTGTTAGGTATTCTTACTCAGAACCTTTTCCCTCCCCCAATATTATTAAAGTAAATTAAACATTTGTGACAGCATTATAGTACTTAATGGAGTTACAGAGAACATAGCATGCTACTTTTAAGTGCATTTAAAAGCTGAGGGCTATGTCACAATAATACCATAATATTTGAGTGTTGCACATGTGTGTGTGTATCAGATATGTATCAGACTCTTTTCAAAGTCCTGGCTATGCAGAGCTAAACCATGATTCTTAAAATCAAGAAGTTTTAGTGTTGATAAGGAGACTGACATGAGACAAATAGGAAGCACTGCGATATGTGGTCTAATGGAATTGTGACTGTGATATCAAGGGATAACAGAAGAGATCTCAGAAAAGTTTGCACAGAGGAGGTAATGTTAAAACTGCATCTTCTAGCAGGGGTGATGAAAAAATACTTACAAAATCACATGGCTTTGTCATTGACCATTTGAAGAGCTTTCCCTGTAATCAGATTGGAAGGCTGGCTGTAAAAACTGATTGCAAACCAAAGCAATCTTGAGAAAGAAAAACGGAGCTGGAGGAATCCCTGACTTCAGACTATACTACAAAGCTACAGTAATCAAGACAGTATGGTACTGGCACAAAAACAGAAATATAGATCAATGGAACAGGATAGAAAGCCCAGAGCTAAACCCACGCACGTATGGTCACCTTAATTTTGATAAAGGGGGCAAGAATATACAATGGAGAAAACACAGCCTCTTCAATAAGTGGTGCTGGGAAAACTGGACAGCTACATGTAAAAGAATGAAATTAGAGCACTCCCTAACACCATACACAAAAGTAAACTCAAGATGGATTAAAGACCTAAATATAAGGCCAGACACTATCAAACTCTTAGAGGAAAACATAGGCAGAGCACTCTATGACATAAATCACAGCAAGATCCTTTTTGACCCACCTCCTAGAGTAATGGAAATAAAAACAAAAATAAACAAATGGGACCTACTGAAACTTGAAAGCTTTTGCACAACAAAGGAAACCATAAACAAGATGAAAAGACAACCCTCAGAATGGGAGAAAATATTTGCAAACAAAGCAACTGACAAAGGATTAATCTTCAAAATATATAAGCAGCTCAATATCAAAAAAACAAACAACCCAATCCAAAAATGGGCAGAAGACCTAAATAGACATTTCTCCAAAGAAGATATACAGATTACCAACAAACACATGAAAGGATGCTCGACATCACTAATCATTAGAGAAATACATACCAAAACTACAATGAGGTATCACCTCACCCCGGTCAGAATGGCCATCACCAAAAAATCTACAAACAATAAATGCTGGAGAGGGTGTGGAGAAAAGGGAACCCTCTTGCACTGTTGGTAGGAATGTAAATTGTTACAGCCACTATGGAGAACAGTATGGAGGTTCCTTAAAAAATTAAAAATAGAACTACCATATGACCCAGCAATCCCACTACTGGGCATATACCCTAAGAAAACCATAATTCAAAAAGAGTCATGTACCACAATGTTCCTTGCAGCACTATTTGCAATAGCCAGGACATGGAAGCAACCTGTGTCCATCGACAGATGAATGGATAAAGAATATTTGGCACATATATACAATGGAATATTACTCAGCCATAAAAAGAAATGAAATTTGTAGTGAGATGGATGGACCCAGAGTCTTCATTCAGAGTGAAGTAAGTCAGAAAGAGAAAAACAAATACCGTATGCTAACACATATATATGGAATCTAAAAAAAAAAAAAAAAAAAAAATGGTTCTGAAGAACCTAGCGGCAGGACAGGAATAAAGACTTAGGCGTAGAGAATGGACTTGAGGACACGGGGAGGGGGAAGGGTAAGCTGGGACAAAGTGAGAGAATGGCATGGACATATATACACTACCAAATGTAAAACAGATAGCTAGTGGGAAGCAGCCACATAGCACAGGGAGATCAGCTCGGTGCTTTGTGACTACCTAGAGGGGTGGGATAGAGAGGGTGGGAGGGAGACGCAAGAGGGAGGGGATATGGGGATATATGTATATGTATAGCGGATTCACTTTGTTATACAGCAGCAACTAACACACCATTCTAAAGCTATTATACTCCAATAAAGATGTTAAACAAACAAACAAACAAACTGATTGCAGTTGTGGGAGTGGTTCGTCCCCACTGAGTTTCATCTCTGATCTTGACCAAAAGCAAAAAGATGGAAAGTGAGCATGGAAATGGAGAAGGGTGAGGTAGGCAGAGAAAGGTAAAGGGCGAACCTAAGAATTCACTGAAACTGATTTTGTGGAAGGATCCATACTTCCTGTGCCTAGAATAAAGGGTCTCTGCAGAAGAGACTAAGGAATGAACGTAGACACTTAAGCAGGAGGCCTGACTGTGGAGGATGTCAATGGAGGGACTGTGCTGTCAGAGCTGTATGAGGAATTCTAGCTCAGTGGGGAGATAGGCATGTCATTACCCACTATAGCTCAGTAAGACACCTGCAACCAAAAATGTACACCGAAGGGAACAGAGGGTAAGAACTCCCTAGGATCATAGTTAGGTAACTCAGTGTCAGACCTGTCTTTTCTTTACTGAGTCTGTGGTTTATGCTTTTTCTCTGTGAGGTACCATTTTACTTCAGAAAAGGCAGTCTTACTTTCCTCCTTGGTGAACAGCATTCATGTATACATCGAAAAGCTGGAGATACTAATAGAATCTTAGGCACACTTGCTGCCTTCTCTTTCTTGCTCAAACTCATATTTAGCTGTGACCAAGAGTTGCTGAGTCTAGGTTAGAAATGCCTTCTTTATCTTTATAACGACTGTCTCTGAGGCTCTCATCTCCACCAGGTGTGTCCAGCGTTTCTGTTAAACCACCGTTGGAATCATGCCACTGCCCTGTTTAAGTTCCCCTGAAGATTCTCCTTGCCCACAGGATACAGTCCACAGTCCTTAATTTATGTAATGTCGCAGCTCCTTAGCTTTGTAATGCCCTATCAAGTGCCTGCCGGACAGTAGGGTCTCAATTAAATATTGAATGAGTACAGAAATTGAAAAATTTATATATTTTTGCTAAGCAAAATGAGGATTTAGTCATAGGTGTTCAGTTATTTAAGAGAAAAAATTTGTGCTTGGCCTAGGTACTATGTTGAGGTTTAAAAATTAATGGTTCAACCCTTCCATCTTTGTGGAAGACCAGCTATTTGAGAGAGGAAGTTTCATAAAATAATTGTGCCTCTAAATGAGTAAAAATAACTAGAGTATTTATTTTCACTTGCTCCAAGGGCTAAGCTTCTCATGGAAATACATTTTTTTAGTGCCAAACTGATCTCATCACTATTAAAATGTACACTCTTTAAAAAAAATCCATTTTTGTTGAAAATAGTAAAAGTTATTATTTTCTTAAAATTCTTTCAGCTGTTCCCCCCTTCCCCTGTGGCCATCTTTTCCATAGTTATCCCCATCATCACCTGTAACTTTAGCTTCTTATCTTGGGTTAAACCTTCCCTGCTTAGCCCACAAACATGTCTAAGTCTTTTCTTTATAAAGCAAACAAATTTTTCCCACATCCCCTCCACACTTTTGTTCTATTCAGTTTTCATTTGTCATTCCTTTCATTTCCTAAAGTCTTGAAAGACTAGTCTACATTTGGATTTATTACTTCCTCACCATTAAAAATAGATTATTCTGTTTTGAAGATGCCTTGACAGGTTATCAATTTGTGTGTGTATGTAAACAGTTATGTTATGGTTCTCTAAAGATCTCCTAAGTTAGTCTGAACTTCCCCAAAGGTTTATTTATTTAAAAAAATTCTTTTCAAGTAGGTGGACCATATTCAGTGCAGTAACGTTTTGTTATTAAGAGGACAAGAAAACACTTTCTCCATAGAAAGTCTGTTTTAGGTTGAAATTGTGTCACAAGATGAGATGACTTATATTCAACTTTAAGAATATACCTCTTTGCATGTTTTTCATATTCTTTAAATGTTCCTTTAGGTGCCTCTGACTTCCTAGAAGCTTATGTTACCTCTTTTTTTTTTTTTCCTTGTTTAAATCAGATTTACATCCCGATTTGCCAGTTAGTTCTGTTTCCCATTCCTATTTCTTTCTTTTTGAGTATTTTTCGATATTCCCATCATATCTTAAAATTTTCTATATGACAGTTATTAGGATATTTATTTCAAAATGGTTGGTTCAAGTGAAGCTGAAAGACTGTCGTTTTTCTTCGTCTGCTGTGTGTGCCTGGCTTTGCTTTACAACAACATTTATCTTTGTTATAGTTATATTTAAAAACACCTTGAGTTGGGACTTTTTGGCTAATTTACATTTAAAACTCCCATTTGTTCGAAGCAGAAATACATAGATATAAAAATGTAGTGCTGTAAGTCACAACTTACCATTGTTGTGGTTAGAAAAACAGTTCATTAGGCTTTGTTAAATAGGTTAGAAGTCTTTTAGCCCTTAGGGAAGAATATAGAAACTAAACCGGTTTTGTTATTCATCTGGAAGCTAAAAAAATCAGACTTGAAGTCTAATCATCAAATTGAACTTGTATAATTTTGTTTTTCCCTGTTATTAAAGGAGAACTTTTAATCTTTTTCAAAAGTAAGATCATAGTACCTTCTGAGTATTTTAAATTTTAATAATCCTAGTCATAAATAACATCTATTGTGGGCTATTTCAGGTTAAAAATACAAGTGAATCCTGTATGCTTAAGAGAAAATGTGCCTTTGAAAAGCGTATTTTAAAAAATATAAACCTATGTTGGATTTTATTTAAACTTGAACTGTACATACTATGGTGTCAATGTATTTTTGATGCATTTAAACTAATTACGAGAATGAAAAGGCTGGTTCGATATCAATAGCACTGCTAAGTTGACTCTGAGTGACTTGATCCATCAGTAACATGAGCTAAATGCTGACTCTGAAATAAAATTTTTCCAAGATGTTCTTTTATAGTCAGAAATACCTTCTCAGTGTGTGTACTGGAGCTTTATTCCTTATGGACTATAGGTAGGAGGAGACAAGTTATTACATGTAGTGAAACTTGTGTGCCTGATTTTTTAGATTCTGTTTCTGGCAAAATCAGACAGAGGGTGGTTGGAAGCGGTTACACTGGATGACTGAGTTCCAGGGAGCAACTGACTGGAAGGAGACACTGCAAGACACACTGGGTTGATGGAAATGTTCCAAATTTTGGTTGGGATGTAGTTACATAGGGGTATATGTCCATCAAAACGGATTGAACAGCACACTTAAAATCTATGCATTTTAATGTGTGTCAATTATACCTCCAAAAAATAAAATCTCAGCTAATTGGAAAAAATACTCAAAAGAGTTCTAAGAGGACACAATAAGAAGAATTCTAATGCCTCCAGAACTATCACGATTTTACTAGCTCTATCAAGAATTAAATAGTAGCTTTCTACAATACAACTTCTTTGTTGATATGCTGGCTTTTGTTTTGTTTGGCTAACAGGAAAGGCATATTTAGTTTTACTATTTATGAATTAGTTAGGCTTGTTCACATATTTTCAGTACTTAAGAATACTCGTGTGTGTGTGTGTGTGTGTGTGTGTGTGTGTGTGTGTGTGAAGACATTTCTGTGAACGATATAAACTTCACCTAGCTCAAGTGTAAGCTTCCATGTCACGCCTCTTTAGCCTCTACATACATTCAAAAGTTCAACTTATATACTGTACCTTTACCTGGCAGCTCTTTTCCTTGAGAGCTTCTTTCCTCCATTTAATAAAAATGCATGCGATGATCAGGATATAATTTTTTTCTATTAGTTATATTTTTCATATATATATATTAGATTTTGCTTCTTCACTAAGACCTTAAGGGAGACTTATTGATATCGTTGGCTTGCTTCATAAAATGAAAGATAAAGGGTGCTTCAGGAACACTTACTCCATTAGTTGTCGTGTTATAAGCATGTTTTTCTTTCTGTTCATTTTATTTTATCTTTACAGAGCTGTTTATCATTTACTGTAAAGTGATTTATGCTCATTTCACAAACATATGGTATTTGTGAAAAACTCCACAAATCTTTTTGTAACTTTGATTGCTCAGCAAATATAAAGCATGAATCATAAAGTGAATTTCAGTCAAACACTTGAAAATTCCAACCTAGACTAGACTCAGCACCTGGTGAGTGGTTTCTGAGAGGTTATTTGTTCTGTCCTGGTTCCTAACTTGAGAGGTTTTCATGGGTAAATAGTGGGTTGAAAGCATCAGTCAAGACAGTCTCATTTCAAAAGATTCACCTGCTATGGCTGTGTCCCTGGGTAAAGGTCACTATTTGCCTAGGAATGGTGTAATGAGAATGTGGCCATTGATGGAAGCAAAATAATGAGACTAATAATCATCAACTGTTAATATTAAGATCCCAGATGATGCACAGATTATACAAAAACATCTTCTGAAAGAGAGAATGTATCCTTATTGGATGGGTACTTTGAGGAAGTACTGTGTATAATTCAGTAAATCCAAAGGGGAAAAGTGGCATCATTTTAAACTTCAGTAAGTATTACAAAAAGGTGAAGCTCAACTTTTACATCTTAAAGTCTGCTCGTATTTCTGAGTTTCAGACAAGTTTAAAATTAAGCTGATTTAGCTGAGGTTTTACTCAGTGGGGCCTGTGCTAGTAGTTACAATTCCATTGGCTCTAGCCATTGGATAGGACAACACTTTATTTTCTTTAAAAAAATCTTCATATATTATTTAGATACTAGGGTACCTTGAAACCAAGCCTATGTGATAATAGAGTAGGGGAAATTTTATGGCTCTTCTATCATGTGAAGCTACCGCTCTCTATTAGGGTTCCAGTTACCTGTGCAGTGGCTTGGAAAGTGCTGTCAGACAGAAATATGGGGCTCACACTTCTTGTGTTTCTTTCTGTTAAGGATCAAAGGTTCGTTCTATCAGTTATCCAGTGTCTAAAAACAGTTTTTCTGTGTGTTGTGTATTTTGCCCACTTATATGTTTGCTTTTGCTGGGAGGGGGAGTCCAACATTTGTTACTTCATTATGGCTGGAGCCAGGAGTCCCTACTATTTTATTTGAACTGAATGTAAGCTTACATTTTTTGCCAATCATTGGATATACAGCAAAGTCCTTTTCTTTGAGGATAGATTTGTTAATTGGAGAGTGTTTTCTCTTTTGAATAAATTATGCCCATAAAGTGTCATCACTGATTTTTTCTTCCAGTTTTATTGAGATATAATTTACATACAGCACAGTGATTTTTAATTTTGTTTCCTTTAGAGTGAAGAGAAATTGCTTATGAAGTGATCTGAACACAGAATCCTCATTTTTAAGAGTTTTACCATTTAGTCATTAAAGATCATCTCACCCATATCTAATTGAACAGCTATTTTTATTTACCTCTATTCAAAACTTTCCTAATGATTCAACTAAGTTTTCATAGACCCATATATCCTTTTACTTTTGTATCTTTATTGGGTTATGTAAAATATAGTAAATTTCATAGCTAGAATATGAAGTATAACTGGCAAAAAATAGTTGGGAACAAACATGATCTAATAAGCACAGCTCAACTACTGGGAACAGCTGTTCAGAGGACTATTAGCTTTGAATATTCAGCTCACTGTGAGTGTCATTCAGTGTATTTTACAAAGAAGGTCATGAGAGTAGGTTAACCTGAGGCATCAGTTAAGTGCAGGTTGATTAGGAGAGTTTCTCTCGGACTTCTGGGCTGCAGCCTAAGATATTCTTCAAAGTTGCTTTTTCCTGGTTTCAGTGTGTCACTACTATAATTTTTCTTCCCTCCAGAATCAAGATGTCAAAGGTATCTTTGACTCTCCCTTAGCAATCCTTCTCTGAGACCTAATCTATTGCTAAATCTGGGAGCATCTGTTGTATCTCTTTGGTTTTTTGAATGATCTTCATTCTAATGCAGACCCTTATGGTTTCTTGCCTCAACTTTTGTAATGATAGAAAAACTGATGCCGTTGTCTCCTGTTTTCATCTGCAAGCTAGTAATAAACTACTTTCATATAAACATTTCTTAGAGTGTAATTTGCTCAGGAACCTTGAAGAGCTTTTGGTTGCTGAATTAAGTACTGCCTTTACAGATTGACATTCGAGATCCTTCACCATATATTCTTAACTAGTATTTTTAAAGCCATTTCTAAGATTCCTTATTCATAATCTAAGAAACAAACAAATTGAAAAACATATTTTTCTCTAACATTTCATATATTTCCCTGCCTCTAAGTCTTCTTTACACTATTTCCTCAACCTAAAAAGCCTTTCTCCTTCTTTGCTACATAATAAGGTGCCTCCCCATCTCAAGATGTGTATTAAATGCTTCCTCATGCCGGGAGCATTTAAAATGAGGCTGGTAAGACGAGTAGGTTTTTTTCCCTTAATTTTCATGTATGTATATATCAATGTAACCACCTGTTAGATAACACTTTAAAGGTAGAAATGGAGCAGGAAATATTTTCTATATCCCCACTTTTTTTTCATTTCTCCTTTGGAATTCTATAATAATTTGTACTTACTCTATGTTTTGTTGCCGAATTGTGTTTTATGATTATTACTGTTTGTGTTTTCTTTTTTACTGATTATGAGTGCCTAAAATGTAGGGGCTATGTCTTCTTCTTCTTCTTTTTTTTTTTGTCTCGTGTTCTGCACAAAACCAAGAGAGTGTGGGTACTGCAATGTGAATGAATTAAAGCATATTATTTAAAGGGAGACATTTGAGATTAAGGTAACCCATCCACTCTACAGGTTTGACGTGAAAGGCATGGAAGCTATGTCGTGAAAAAGTAGACCAGGACACAAGACGTGCATTTTAGTTATCATACTGGAGCAGATTTACTTGAACTGTTCAGAGTGCTGCAGACCCTGGTGGCTCATTCTGCATGTCATTCATTTTGTCTCTGTTGGTGTATACCCCAAATTACATAGTACTTAAGAAAAACTTCCTAAGAAGTTGATAACGTAAGAACTCTTGCCTTAACAAAACAACGTGTCTAAAAGTCCAGTATCATGAAGTGTGTCTCTTCCTGTCTTTTCTTGACTGAGCTATCCTCGTGGTAGGTTTCTGCTTCCAGCACATTCCCTACTGTAACCTGCTTTCCTCCCCTTTCCATAGGAGGGGGGAGAGGCACTGGAGCTTCCATGATCTTTATATTCTGTACATTTCCCAGGAGGCTCATTAGCTTAGCAGAATCTTGGGCTGAGGCTCCAGGGTATTAAGTGGATTTGGGATTCTGGGCTGCTATTAATTTTGTCTTAGCTATGTTATGAGTTGGCCTGGGATTTTAACTGAATTTTATAATGTTATTTCCATGGGAAAAACAGTTCTAAAATCCAAACAACCAACTAGGAGCTTATTTTTTGTAATATAGGAATTAGTACATTTTGGACTTGGTATTTTTGACTTTTTACGACCAAATATTTCAAAATTCATTGGGTCTGTGTCCAATTCTTTTAAATCAAATTAAAATATTCTCAGTGTGCATTATTTAGAAACATGAGATAATCAGTGCTTTCAACGTTTTTCAATTTATATAATATGCTTCTCATTTAAATGAGTATTTACAGATTTTTACAAAAGGATTTAGTATACTAAAATTAAATTTAGATGTTTGAGTTTTAAAACTAGTCTATGCTGGATTCATCCAGGAAGATGATGTTGTATCTTTGATTAATTACTGGGAGATTTAGCAAAGAGAATAATTTAATAGAAACAAAGGTTTCACACGTGAAGATGCTCGTTTAATACTATCTACAGTAGAAAAAAAAGAACCACCTAAAATTCCATTAACACTAAATAATTTTATGAAGTTGGCAAAATGACTACAATTACAACATAGAAATAGACACAGGGCTTAGAATAATAAGCAACAGCAATACTCAATGTTAGATATGCCATGTGTGCAAAGTATGTGTGAGTCTAGATGAGTGGGGTGGTAGTGTGCAAGCGTTAAAATAGGAGGAAGAAAGTTCAGACTAATGGCTTCAGGTTTTCAAAGTGAGTCTTCAAAAGAATTCTACTTGATTTTAAATGTGTTGCTTCTGGAATAATGAGGCAGGCTGATTTAAAGCAGTGTGCCTCAAGACAGACTCAGAACTGTAATTTTTGTTCCTCTATATTCCCTCCTAACAAGTTATTATTAACAAGCACTTCTTAGTTGTTGTGGTTCCTTTTCCCTGCATTGCTTCAAGATTTGTGAATTTTCAGAACTCCCATACAAAAAGAAACAGGAGTTAAAAATGAGCAAGACTTTTGGAAAGATAATTGGCAGATCTCATTGGGCCTACATATTTATAATATGCAATATTATCATCATTTTTCAGGCTCTCAGCTTCTTCTTTTTTTTTTTTTTTTTTTGGTCTTGAATGTGGTTCAAGATGAGTGTCACACTGAATGCTGACTCCTTGTCCGGAACAGAGTTGCTTTGTTCCTATGTACCCCTTGACTGTTTGCTGTTCTTTTAAATTAATGGTGCAGAGACAGACTCATTCTATGAGACTGAGATCATCTGTTATCAAAACTCAGTTATTAGGTGGAGACAGAGACTTCATGGCTGAAGTGATCACAGAAGCATCTGTGGAAAGGGCTATACGATCAGGTTGTGTGAGGGTTAAGGGAGAGTGTGTGTGTGTGTTGAGGGGTTGGTGAGCCCTTTTTGTATACTTGTGGGATTTGTATTTGCATAGGTTTGTTTTTAATTTAAAAATCTTTTCACTTTAAGAATCTTTTTTAGATTAATTGACATAGATCATTGTTTCAGAAACTGATAGCATCCAGAGAAGTCTTAATACATTATTTAGTGATTCAGTACCAAATCACGGGTATTGTGAAAGTTACAATTTCTCATCTTGGTCTGATTATGAAAGACTAGTATCCCATCTTGCTCTAAAACTTTGTCTGGGTATTTATACTTATTAATTAAGTTGTTTTCAGATGTAATGCAATCGCCAGTGGGAGATTATTTTTCTAAAATTGTTTTAATTTTTAAAGCCTCATAAAATAAAGGATGAAGCAAATGAACCACAGCTTCAACTAAAATAATGACAGGAAGAGAAAAAGAGGAATTTAGTTTTCTTTTTTAGTAAGTCTTTGAGGACTAGGAGGAACTGGAAGTATCATAACAACAAGTTTCTGTATAAACTGGAAAAATCCCCTAATTCAAATTTAACAAGTGAGGTCCACCTTTTATATTAGGAAATGTTGTTTCTGAACACAGTACGAAAATCAGTGCTAGTAAGAAACAGATTTTATTAGTGCAGACATAGAATAAACTTCTGAGGCTGACCGCTGTTACTCAAGTCAGTTGAAAAATAAGCTGTTAGATATGTCTAGGAAATACATATTACCTTTTCTTGATAATTGTGTAACACCAGAACTCTTGTGCCTGTGCTTGTGGTAACTTGTTACCCATCACCTTTTCTTCTGTTTCTGTTCTTCCTCCTCAAGAGGATTGTAAACCAATCTCTCTTCATTTTATTGTTTAGAAGTCAGTTACTTTTATAAGGGGTAAAACTCTATTCCAATTTTCCCACCTTCATTGTCTCTCTTTAGGACATTTTTGAATTAAAATATGCCCTAATCATGACTTGTTATTATGATCAACAATCATAAACTGGTATAAAAGGTAATCTTCTCTAAAGAAAACAGAAGTCCTACATCTTGAGATTAAATCAAATTTAATTAGAGTCTCAGTAATGCTGCTTTATTCTGTGTATTATTCTTTGGTGCATTTTAAAAAAAGAAACAAAAACAAGGGAATTATTATTCCTGTGTTCCAGGGGAGGAGACTGAGTTGAAGAATATTTAAACCCAGTTGTGTAGCGTAAGAACCAGAACATAGCTTTTCTGGCTCCTAGTCCTGGTTCTTTCTATTAATGTTAGAGGTAGATCCCCAAAGGGCCCACAGATACCAACCAAGCAAAGGCTACAAAGAGTCACACACCCTCACGTGCCTATCCTTCTCTGACAAAATTGACTTCATCTCCATAACCGGGAGTCAGGGTATGTATTTTATGCCTGATTTTTTATTCAGTAATAGTACTCAAAAAATTCTTCCCTTATGTTTCAATTATAAATATCACCAGAGTGATGTTTTATACCAGCGGTTCTTAAAGTGTGATCTGGTCCTGGGACCAACACTATCAATATCATCTGGGAACTTGGTAGAAATGCACATTCTTGGGCCCCATCCTTGCCTGCTGACTCAAAAACTCTGGGTATGGGGTCCAGCAGTCCGTTTAAACAAACCCTCCAAGGTGATTCCCATGCAAGCTAAAGTTTGAGGACCATTGTTTTAACTCATTCACTGCAGTTGAAATTCTGGTTAATTAAGTTTACTTTTTTTCTGGAGATATCTAAGGACCCTATCCAGCATTTATAATACTGTTCTTATTGATGTCTGCATCCACCACGTTGGCTACCTGAGATTGGAGAGTGGAATGGCTCAGTACGTGGGCTCTGAAGGCAAACAATGAGTTGGAATACCGGTACCACTGTTTATGTACCAGTTATGTGGCCTTGGGAAAAGTTACTTCTCTGTGAAATGAAGTCATGATAGTTCCTACTTCCAAGGGTTGTTGTGGTAATTTAATAAAAGAATCCATGTAACGTATTTAGCAGAGCCTGACCCCTTGGAAAGCACCGATGAAGTTTTAGCTGTAATTGTTAAACACAGTGAATAGTTATTCACCAAGTAAATATTATTTTGGAAAATAATATTTTGTTTCAACTAAGGATCTTAAAAATGAACTTTGGGGGAAACCACGAATTTAGAAGACTTTTCCGGGGTTAGCACAATAATGTGCATGTCTCATTAGCAGTTGTTTTTCCTTTCTAAATGTTCTTTGCTTGTTTATCTTCATAAACTGTTAATAACTAAAAGTGGCATAAAGAGAATGTTTGTGCTAAAAAATCATTTCAAGGTAATATTCCTTTTTTTTTCCTCTAATATTTTCACTTCTGAAAGGGAAGTAAAAGATTACATAAGCAACCAGCTTTGGGGCATCAGACATCTGCTGCAACCTTTAACATCTATTTTTATTAATCCATGAGATTTCTCATGATTCTTACTAAAAGAAAATTCTAACAGTGACTTTAATCTACAATTTCTAGTGTTTCCTCTTTACTTCAGGGAATAATTGTTATTTGTAGGAGGCTCCCAATCCCTGAGTCATTGCTGTTGTGGTCCACACAGAGGGTAAATGATAGGACCCGGAAGTGATGGAAAGGTGTTCTTACACTGAAGGTTTCTTTCTCATTTAAACATTGGTGTTTTAACACTTAGGTAGCTAAGGCATTCCCAGTTTACTCCTTAGGCTTTTCTTGCTCCTCCCATAAATTTGCGATAGTCATACATCTGCCACCAGTCTGCCACTTCTAGGGAGAAGAGGGTAGAGAAGGAGATTGTAGGGGAAAGGCAGCTGTGTAAAGGTTAGGTATGTGAGAGCTGCTCTTGAACTTCACTTTTCACTGCAGCCCATCGTCAGCAACTGTTGGCTCCTTTATTTTAGTCTTTAACAGACCCTGGCAAGAAAAAAAAAACCCATGTCCTCCTGAAAGAAATTTTTTTGTTTGCCACTGCAATTTTTTTTTTTTTTGTAAGCAAAAAAACAGGGTAAGGGAGAGGTTAGGAATTAGGGGGTGAAAACATTTTTTTCTTGGTGGTGTTCTCAAGCCAGAAGGGTCTTATGCAAGCCGGAAGGATGTGGGAGGATATATGGTAATATAATTCATTAATCGTGAAAAACGTATTAAGAAAAGGGCTTCCCCAAACCCTCAGTGTCATATACCAGACCACCAGGTCCATTTTTTGGACTCAGAGTTTTCTATACTCTGTTCAGAATCAAGAAACAGATGATGTTTGATACCTTGCTTTTCCCCTCAGGAAAAGAAGCAAAACATGCTTGAGAAGACAGATTTGATTTACTATATAACCTTGTAGTATTGAATGCATTCAGTGGGCTGAAAGTTGAAAGTAGTTTATATGCCTTTTTCCCTAATGGTCTTTAATTTGGGGTTTTGAGGAGGAGGAATTTACAACTTACTCTTTCCGTGTTTATTACTAGAGTATAAAAATGTGTCCTTTGTATCTTGAAAAGTCAATTTTCAATTTATTACACATCAGAGGAACTGCAGAACAGTATTTTTAAAGCATGGAGTTCTTGCCCACGTAAAAACATTTGAGAATTTTTTTCAAAAAGGGTGTTTTGAGCTTCATTTATATAATGGGACTTGATCAACAATTTTGTCCATGGCATCACAGAAGCAAAACTTGCCTTTGCCTGGAAGTCACTGATGGGGCCCAGGAGGATGGGTCTTCTTTGGAGTTGAGGTCAGAAATGCCTGTGAGTGACATGGATATTCTATAGAATATAGCAGGAAAAGAAGTTTTTTAAAAAAAGCTGTCGAACTACTGTTTTTCAATTGTCCCGGATTTTTAGTGTTTCCCACTAGGTTCTCACCTTTGCCATCTTGATGCCTCTAGTTCTGAGAAGATAGACTGCCTCTTCTTCTTCTTCCCTCTGTCACTGCCTCCCTTCCTGCCCCTCCCCCCCACTCCCACCCACCTCAAGTCTTATGGCTCCTCTAAAGTGTGTAGTTCAAAGAAAGCCACAGTGAAAAGGACTGTGTTCTTTTAGGCCCAGTGAAACATGTCCTGCAGCCCATGGGCTTTGTGTGAGGCTTTCTGTGATCTCCTCTTGCAGGGTCAGAAATGAAAAGAGATTCTTCTGTTCTGTGTTTGCCGTTATAATCATCACTGTGAATGACGAAAATGCAGTGGGAATCCAACAATGACATACCCTCTGAAAAGGATGCTAAAAGAAAACTGTTTAGAAATGTCGCTAACTTAACCTCATTTTATTTTTGTTCATGAAAATTGTTCTGAAGTGCACTGTATTCACAGCCTACAAATCTAGATTGGAATATTTTTAAAAAATTTAAAGAGACAATATTGATCACTATTAGCAGGGTTAATGAAACAGAATAGTTCGTGAAAACTATCGCCCTCTGCTCTATTTTTTAATTGCTTTTTTTTTTTTTTTAGTGTACTTATGACTAAGTAGGAAAATACATGTCACTGCTTTCCCCACCCCCTCTCTATTAACTAATCAACTTAATTCACAGCTTGTGGAGTTTGGCATGTTTTCATGTTAATTTTTTTGTCTTGTGGGTTAGGCCATCTTTTAGTGAGATGTAAAGAAATATTGTTGTGTCAAAAAAGTTAACTGCATTTTTACAATTCAGGACTCTATTGATACTTCGTGTTAATGAGAGTTTTACAATGGGAAAATTAAATAAAGATCTTTAAAACTTTAGAATAAAATACTGTCAAATCTAAAATATATGTATTGGAGTTCCAGAAAAAAGAGAAAGCATATATAAATTCAGGTCTGGCACACAATTCTTCTTAAAGTAGATATAACAGAATTTAATATCAACACATGGGTAGCTTACTCCTTGTTGATTACTTTAGCATGACTATATCTCTATAATATATAATAGGTTCCCATCCTTCCTTAAAAAAGATTTGGTTACTGAACTTGCTAGCATAGTGATGAGTAGGTAGCATGGTCTGGAATATAAGTGATAATCTCTTGTAATTCTATTCACAAAGAAATGTAAACATATATAAGTATTAGATGGCATTCCATAGAGATGGAAAGTTTTTTATTTTTAATAAAAGTAAATTATGTGAATATTGGCTTGACGACCTTTCTCTGTTCTCCACTAAACTAGAATGTTTTTAACCAGGATGTTTTTTGACTCATTTGTGAAGGAAGTCTGGGTTAAGCAGAGTTGACATTCTGCTGGCTTAGATAATGAGCCACCTCATTCCAAGGCAGTTTCTCGAGGAAATGATTTCCTTTCCTTATAAATCTTGCTGTGAAGCTTGGCTGTTGTGTGGCCATAAAACATTATTATTTACCAAGTCAAGAAATTAGAGCTTTTGCAAGAGAGATAATGATAATGTTTATTTTATATACATTTGTTTTTTTAATCTTTGGGGTTTTTTCCAGACCTTCCTCCCCTTTAAATTATTTTATGTGAATTAGTAAGAATGTCCTTGAGGTCCTTTCCCTCCCACTCCAGAGAAACAAGGGGAAAACTTTAATATGGGCTGAAGGATTATGGCAAGAGGAAGAGGCCAATAGGAGTTCTTAAACCTTCCAGGGAAGGACTTCTGTCCAGGTGCCTGGAAGGTTAAGCATGTAGCAGTGCCAGTGTGTTGTCTAGTTACCATCCTAGCTATCTACACTCGGAAGTCTGCTGAGCATAAAAATAGCCTAGCACTCACCTCACTGACTCAGAGGTGTCTGAACAGTCTTACATTATCCAAATGGTGATAACCCTGGAAAAGTATGATCCTGTCATTTGCCTCACATTTCACAGCAAAGAGAATATATGATACAAGGCTTGATTAATGAGGCAACATTATATTATTTTCTTGCTTGAATTTGTCAAATAATCAATATCTCAGTGATTAAACCCACCCAGGAAACATCTTCAGATAGAATGAGAGGCCCGAATGGCCAGAAAAAGAGCACTGTGTGACGACTCATTTGTTTTAATTCATCACCAAGCATATTCAATGTTGGTTTTTTAGGGTTATATCCCTTCTAAGTGATTTTACTATTCCCTAAGTGTTTGCATATGTCATTAGAATCATAAAATATGATAGACCTTGATCATCAGCAAATTCTTCTTCCTCATTTTAGTGTGTGGTGTACTCAAGAATGGGTGTTGGAATCAGGCCAACTGGATTGTTAACTCACCTTCATCACCTTTAAGCTTCAGGCCCTGGGAGCTTGGAAACAGTACTTAATGTTCAGATCTTTTGAGGATGGAATTAAAAATACCCATGTCTCACTATAGAGCAGCTAAAACGATGATAGATGTCTCTGGTGCATTGTAGTTTATCATTATTTAGGGATGAGGCAATTGAGTTCCAGAGAAGTTAATTGATTTGCCCATCATCACCTTAGGGACTTAGAGGCAGGGAGGGCTTGGTTCAGGCCTTCTGTCTCCAGTCCTGTGTCCTGTCTACACTATCATTCCCCTTATTTCAAATGGATTTTTGCTAATCTTTTCTAGGGAACAGTGTATAGGTAAACTAATGGTGTTTACTGAAGGAAAGCTGATATAAATTATTGCCGATTAATGATATCAGATTGTTCACTTGGGGAGGAAAGTGGGTTTTCCAGTAACTCCCGATGAATGGGTATGGCAGTCTGTTCTGTGGTAGTTTTAGGGTGTTTCCAAGGTGAACCCCAAAGTATGACCACTCAACTTGAAATGCTAGAAATAAGGCCATTAGTGGAAAGACAAAGGATGGAAGAAATAATCCAGTGGGGAAACTAGAAAGAATACCATTTCATGTAAGAAGCAGGGAGTCAAAACAGCAAGTTTGGTTGAAGGAAGAAAGTGATAAAGGAAAGAAAAGAAAGGTAAAACTACTCCACATTACCAGATATAGTAGACATATAGTACATTGGTTAGCACCTGGGTGATCCAGACTGTGCCATCCTGGGCTCCATAAAATAATACATTGGATTTGCAAACATTAACAGACTGTAGGAGCCCTATTACCTAACTCTCCAGAAATAACAGAAGCCCAAGTGTTTGTAGCACTAGAGCTGGGAGTGATGAGGAAAAGTTACCAGGAAGTATATCTTGGCCCAGAGTAAGGAAGAACTTTCTAACAATAAGAGCTGCCGACAATGGAATGTCCTATCCTCCAAAGTAATGAGCTTCCTCCCGTTGGAGAATCAGGCAGCAGCCAGAACATTGTCTGGCAAGGGTGCCATTGGGGGTTCCAGCAGAGGGTCACAGTTCGAATCAGATGAACCTGAAGGTCCCTTGCCAAGACTCTGTGATTCTGTGACTGTTTTGGTTACACCTTAATTCTCTTTCATACTCAAAGGTTTACTGTTTTTCATAAATATCCTTTAATATACACAGGGAGGGACTTGGGCTTATGAAATAAGATTAGCTTGACAGTCCTTTAAAAAAAGTAATCAAACATAATTCAAAATAATCTATCTTAGAGGAAAATAACCAAAATAGGAGATTCTTTTGAAAGTCATATTGAGTAAAGCCCGTCATAGTGATTATAATAAATCTCAATAGAATGAATAAAGGTGATTTGCAATGGATGTAAACACATCTAGAAAAGAATTTATCTGTTGCATTTAGTATAGGCACACCTTGTTTTATTGCACTTCACTTTATTGTGCTTCACAGATACTATGTTTTTTACAAATTGAAAGTTTGTGGCAACCTTGCATTGAGCAAGTCTTATTGGCGCCATTTTTCCAAAATCGTTTGCTCACTTAGTGTCTCTGTGTCACATTTTGGTAATTCTCACAAAATTTCAGACTTTTTCATCATTATTATATTGGATATGGTGATCTGTGATCAATGATCTTTAATGTTACTGTTGCAAAAAGATTACAACTCGCTGAAGGCTCAGATGATGGTTAGTATTTTTTAAGCAATAAAGTATTTTTAAAATAAGGTATGTACATTTTTTTTAGACATAATGCTATTGTATGCATAACAGACTACAGTACAGTGTAAACATAACTTATATACACTGGGAAACAAAAAAATTGGTGTGATTTACTTTATTGCAGTAGTCACTTTATTGCAGTGGTCTGGAACCAAACCCACAATAATACAATACAGAGGTCTGCCTGTATTGTATTATTCTGTTGGAGGAAAGAACTTATACAGAGTAAGCCAAAGACGTGTAAGGGGCTACAGGGCAAACATTGTCCTTTAATAGAGCTGATTGGGGGACAATATTGAGGGAAAACAATCAGAAATCCATGTCAGGGAATTGAGGAACTTGGATTTCAGGTTCATAGGTTTGGCCTTTGGTGGACACCTGATTTCTTTGGAAAGTTTTTGATTTTTTAAATAGAGATGGACGTGATATGAACTTTGTTTCATAACTATTAATTTGGTTGTGGTGGAAAGGAAGGTTTAGGAAAGAGAAGGGAGGGATAAAAAGTCTAGGTGAGAAAAGTTGAAGTCCAGAGCAGAAGTAGTGAGAATTCAGCTCTTGGGAGGACAGAGTTGCCTTTCATAGAAATGGGAAACTCATGGGGGAGAAAAGCTTTTGGAGGGTATCAGTGTGAGAGCAGGTCTTCTTGTCCGTCTGGCAGCCACAAATGCAGAACTGGTAAATGGGACAGAGGTCAGGAATGGAGACGCAGATTTGGGAGTTATTTACATGGAGGACAGAACTGAAAATGCAATTTTATGAAATTCCAAAGATGAGACTATCAGGTGAAAAGAAAAGAGACCTTTGAACTGAGCTTTAGGGAACAGCAAAGTATTTGGAAAGAGAAGGAAAACTAATGAAAGAAGTTAGTAATGAAAGCATACTTAATGAATAAGGAGAAAACCCAAGAGATAGGATTTCTTGGAGGCTGAGAAAGAACACAATTTCAAGAAAATGTGATCATTTCAGAGACCATAAATGTGGGAAGTAAAGGCAAAGTTTCCTTGGAGGATTCTAACCACCTTTCAAGAGCTTGGGAACTGGGGTGACCGTATAATTTTGTAAATGTGAAAGAACCAAAAGCAGCCAAATTATAAATTAGTCAAAGTTGTGTTTGTTGCTCAAAGCGACTTTTCATGATCTCTTTTTCCTCCCTTCTGGGTGATAGCTAGCAATGCCTCTCTGTGCCCGCATTGCTGCTCAGACTTCTCTTGGGAGAAAGACTTCACATCAGACTAAATTTGTGGGTTTGGATTAAGCTCCACTGGAGGACAGGGTTGCCCCTACTTTCCTTTCTTGGGGAGAGTAGATGATTGGGGCATACTAGCGCAGAACACCCAGTTAGTTAGCTCTGAACTAACGTGCATGCGATAGCTTTCTCATAAGACTGACTTTGGTCTAAATAGTAGTTCAGAAAGTGCAAATCCCTACTCACAACTAGTTTCCTTATACATACAGATAAGACTGTAATCGGGGAGTACTTAAGGGTTTGCTATTTTATGTTTTGCTATCTGATACGATTTTAAAAAAAAATAACTGCCTTAACTGAAACTTCAGTTTTTGGTTCAAATGGTTCACCTATTACATTGTAGCAGCTATAGCTTTATATGCTACTGGTAATCAAATACACTAATTCTACTAATTAGTGTATTCTATTAATATAAATGTAGCAGTGGCCACATATATATCAAGGCATGTTCTAAGGTACTGTGCTGGACGTTATATATAATTATATACATATTTGTGTATATATTACCATCTTTTATGACAACCTCTTTAGAGGGGTGGTATTATTGTTATTATACAGATGAGCAAACTGAGTTTGTGAGAGATCTTATAAGTGTCCAAGCTCAGATGAACAGAAGAACTAGCCGAGAAAGCGCCCTAGGACAGTGTGTTTTCAAATCCGATATTCTCCATCCCTGCGTCATGCTGTACTTCTTAGAATATGGAGACATCGATGTGGAGTCTGCCCTCAGACTTCAGTGTCAGGGTGAGCGAGTGAGGGAGCTAAAGCACATTGGGGTTCAGGACCAGCTGGGCAGGCTGCATCCTTCAGCGCCGTGTCCCTTCCACCATAGGGTGCCTCTGTAGGGACTTTTTTTTCTTTTCAAGTAAATTTCAGAGACCATTCTATCCAGTTTCATCTTCAAATTTTCTTGCCGTTAGCATTCTTTAGGATAATATGCTGGCATTTTATTATAATATTATGTGTCTTCAAGAATTTCATGTGATCTTGTATTTTTTGTGAGTTCGGGACTGTGTGTTACCAAAAAAAGCCTGCAACTCTTAGGGTGAAGGAAATTTCCATCTATTGGAAGTATTCCAATGACATCAGAGTTTAAGATTTTGCACTTTGTCTTTTGGAAGTTTTAATTAAAATAAAATAGACTGTGGTTCTGTTCTAATCTTATACAACTCTTTTAGTGAATGCTGCAGTAGGACTCAAGCCATGAAACCGAAACAAACCAGAAAAATGGCAACAGTACATGTTAGGGAAAAACATGTATTTCTTCTGATAGTTCCTCCCTGTGAAGGGACCTCCAAGCTGACTTTATTCCTGGAAGGACTTAAGTGATTGGTAATTTGTGGAAGGCATAACTGGGTCTGCTCATCCTGACTCTGCCCTCCTATGTGCTGGTAGGTAGCTGCCTATCTGAGGGGAGGTGGCATTCTAGGGCTTTCTAGTGCATTTCCATAGAAGCCCCTGTGGACTCATGTGAACTGAATATTATTAATGAATAGTTAATATCTGATCATTTTATATACATGTCGGACACTGAATTTAAATATACTTCTTATGTTGCAAATTAACAAGTATTTTGATGATGAATTTTCCTATGCCCTGTATCTTTGACACTGTATTGAAATTAAAGAGGTAAACCTCTAATTTTAATAATATTAAAGTTGTGTCTTAAACTATGTTGAGAAAATCTAATTTCCTTTGTTTGTAGTTCAATAATTTAATTCTTAATGGAGGCTCTAAATAAGAGTATTTATCATAGTCTATAAATTTAAAACAAATACTTGGTGTTTAAATACTGATTAAAAACTTTGTACTGATATATCATCAGAGTCATCTTAGCCTTAAAACTATAAAAATCTAATTTAATTTTCTTCATTTTAATATAAAGAGTTCTCAAGGTAATTACCATTTCATAAATAGTTATAGTTAGCTTCATTAGATTTATATATTATAATCCTAAAAATAATCTTTAAATAGTTAAATATAATTCTTAATTTCACCTGATGTGTAATTGAACAAGTTTAATGATTTTTGTAATTCAAATAGTAATACCTGTCATCCATCCACCCACCTACCCACCCACTCACCCACACACACAAACTTGGAAGCAACCCAAATATAAATGGACTTTTCTCCCCATGACTAATTGTTCCAGAAATTTGTCATTTCCCCCACCACCTCCACAGACGCAAACACAATCCGCATCCCACTGGATATAATTGACATTGTACCAACTCTCTAAATTAAGGTAAGAATTTTCTCTCTGTATTCTGAATTGTTCACATTCAGAACAGTTATTAATTTGTAATGTGTCTTAGCTATTGTACAAACCTCAGATATTAATTTAAACAGTTGTATTTGTTGATAGTGTTCTTCACATTTTTGAGTCAGGGACCCTGTTGAGAATCTGATGCTTGCTGTGCACAAGCTTTCACAATCACTTATTGGAGGTTAAGAGACCACTTGAAGCTCATGCGAGGACCAGGCAGGTAGAGAATCCCTTCTATACTGTAAACTGCCCTTTGGCTTTGGAGATGCAACGACAATGTGAATGCTTTCAGAGAGGCTGGAGACCCGCAGAGAGTAAAACTGGCATGAGGCACTGAAACTAAGAATTGATTTAAGAACTATCAAGCATGGTTATATTAGGGCTGATCTCAGAGCTTTCTAGAAACCACACTAAAATTAGAATCCCTTCTTTCCCTGTACAGTGCCAAGAACGAGTACCGAGACCAACTTTGGCTGTTTCTTTTTTACTTCTGCTTTGCTTGAGTACCCAGATTTGTCATTCCATGTCGTTACTGATGTTGTCTTTTGTTAAAGAACATAATCCTTTTGTGATGCCAAGAGTTTGGTTCGTGCAGTGCTCTGTCACACCTGACAATCACAAGCAGGCCTTCTTCAAGACTATGCATGCTCCTGGGATGTTTTGACTTTAAGGATTATTATGGGCTTTACTAGAAGTACAAGATAAAAACAACTATGAAATTACCTACTTAATCTTTTCATTACAGCCCTCTATATTTAATGCCAGATAATTCTTTCTGGATTGTCTTACACCAGGAAACTTTAGAAACCAGGTGATTTTTTTCTTATGCTTTTATTCTCGTGTATTACTTTTCAACATAATAGGGTAAGCCTTCCCTTCTGTCCTGCATTGTTATTTATGCATGTGTTTTGCAGGTGTGGTTGGCATTGGAAATTCTGTCTCCTGACCTACAGACACATGTTAGATGCAGAGTTAGGTAGTGCTAAGCCAATCTTGTTTAATAAAGTTAACATCTTGTTAATCAAAAATATTGCATATTAACAGTAGCTTATATGTGCAATGGGACCAGGCAGTCTTTCCTGTAAGTAACTACACATCTGTGAAAAGAGAAACATTAGATAGTGGGAGTTAGATTAACAAGTGTAGTTATGCTTATGTACCAACATCTGCTTCAAGTTATTTTGCAAGGAAGACAATATGAAATGTAGACGTATTCCCAAGAGTAAATATCCATCTGTGGCAATTTGTATATTGCCAAATATTTATTGGTTATCTACTATGTACAGGTCTCCCTGTTCATGAATAACCCTGTATTTATTCAATTCCCAGAGTGTGCATTCAACTCACTGTAGGAGGTTATAATGATAGTAAGGCCACTTGTAAGAATTTAGAAGTGCTCTTATAGGTAAATAAGATTACAGAGCATATAGTCATAAGCGCTCACATGTACATCATGTGAAACAAAACCTTGGATGCGCTAAGAAAAAATTCAAAAGAATGTATCCTTACTCTTTATTTAAGAATAAAATAAAGAGATAATGTGATTTCCATTCTTTCTCAACTCTTAGGCCCTCTGAGTTGTAGACTTTTCCAGAGACAGATATTTTTTAAAATTTATTTTATTGAAGTATAGTTGATTTACAATGTTGTGTTAATTTTTGCTGTACAACACACTGATTTGGTTATACATATATATACATTCTTTCTCATATTCTTTTCCATTATGGTGTATCACAGGATAAGGAATAAAGTTCCCTGTGTCAATAGGGTTATTAATAGTGTCTGCTTCATTGGGCTGCCTAGCACAGTGTAAGAACTTAACACATTTTTTTAATGGAAAAATCAAGATCTTGGTTTATTGCTTGCTTGGACATGTGAATGGAGAGCAAGATTCTAATTGTAGTTATGCCACTGAGTAACTCTGTGGCCTTGGAGACTTTGTGCCCTCCTTTTCTTTCCCTCCACCTCTCCCCTCTCTTCTTCCTCCTCCTTCTAAATTATAAAATGAAACAGTGGACTATATGCTCTCTAATTCTGTTCCAATTAGAGTTCTATAATTCTGTGAGCATTTAACCAATGAATACCAAATTTTTAAAAAACTTGATCACTGGAACTTGACTAGTTGAAATGAATGTGAAAGTGGAATCTGAGTCAGATCTCATGCCTAGAAGGTTTGCCATTTAGAAAACACTTCTTTGGTGCAGTTCACCTCTTAAGAGGCCCATAGTTCCGGCGTTTGGTGACTCAACTTGTCATGAGCCTGATGCTGTAAGGACCTGTGTGTGAAGAGGGGATAAATTGAAGTGGAAGGCACGCAGGCAGTAGGAGTTTTGGAGAGATGTAGCAAGTGGTAGAGAGACAGAGTATAACTGAGTGGAAAAAAATTCTCCAGAGGCAAGAGAAAATTGTTGAAAGGAAAAACATTAGGAAACTAAGTTTATCTCAGGGTTTATTCCAAAAATCAAATTCCAGAGGAGACCCATTTCTACAATGCTTTCCCAATCCATATTTATGCTGTAGTACAGTGATCATTATTCAGAGTGAGAAGTTATAATGTTCTGAATAATCAAGGAAAAACTGAACGATTTTTATTGGTCCACGGCACACAATGTATTCTTTTAAAAATAATTTTAGGAGTAACGATCCCTATCATTAACTTGAAAATATTTATTATAAAACTCCCAATTTTTGAGCACTCTTATTAAAGCTTTACCATCTAAATAAAGCACAAAGAAGTTTTCATAGTTAACTGACCATTTCAGTTGTTTTTTTAGCAAGATCAAAATTAGTAAGCCACAGACCTGGTGGTAGTATAGTTTCCATTTTTCTTCGGAGTTTTTTATTTTTTTAAGTTTACTAACCTTATAAGCATTTTAAAAAAATTATCGAAATTCCTTAACAAAGCTGATAACATAGTAGAAAAATGAATGAAATCAGTTTCATTCATGCTCATCTGGTATAAATTGTCATCTCCCCACAGTAAATATATATTTAGCTATTTAGAAGAGGAAAAAATATTGGAAAAGATGCAATTTTATTTATTTAAAAATATATTTAGATAAATGAAATTTCTGCTGAAATTACAGATGAAATTCTGCCTTCTGATTTACTCACATACTATATGTACCCCAACATGGCTCCCAGATACACGTGAATGGATTCTTTATATTAAACTGGTTAAAAATATACATACTTGTCTATAAATATATTCTCTGTATTTTCTGCAAAATTAGACTTGTGTTTTTGACAATTATATAAAATTAATCTCTTGCTTTTCCTATATATATTTTTTATAAATTTATTTATTTTATTTATTTTACTTTTGGCTGCTTTGGGTCTTCATTGCTGAACGCGGGCTTTTCTCTAGTTGCTGCAAGCGGGGGCTACTCTTCATTGCGGTGGCTTCTCTTGTTGCGGAGCATGGGCTCTAGGCGCATGGGCTTCAGTAGTTGTGGTGCATGGGCTCAGTAGTTGTGGCTCGCGGGCTCTAGAGCACAGGCTCCATAGTTGTGACGCACAGGCTTAGTTGCTTCGCGGCATGTGGGATCCTCCCAGACCAGGGCTCAAACCTGTGTCCCCTGCATTGGCAGAAGGATTCTTAACCACTGCACCACCAGGGAAGCCCTCCTATATTTTTATTTAGTAATTTTAATGATACCTGGATAAGTGTCTGTGTATTCTTCATAGTCATGTATCCTTTAACTAGAACTTACATGGTTGTTTGAATAGAGTACTTGGAAGTAAGAAAATAACACAGTATCTTTCAAAAATTCAATATCGAGAACTAGTGAACCATCTTTAAGCAAATAAATATTAAATCCTATTTTTAATAACATTCTGAAAACTATATTTATCACTTTTAATAAAAATGAGGAGGGGCACCAGTGTCTTTGAATAAGATCTTTATTTACTGTTTATTTTAAATTATTATTTTTCCCTAATGATCTCATTTAGTGAAATTGTTCTATGAAAGATAAAAAGATAAAGTTTTTAGAAATAAGTATTGTATAGATTTTAGTTTATTTAAAAATCTATAAAGTATAGGTATTACATTATGGATTTCAAAATTTGAATAATATAAAATTAGTATTAATATTTTAAATACCATTGAAGAAGAGAGCAAGAGTAATTTGGTTTGGAAAAATACATTTAGCTCCCAAACATCATAATATTTAATCATCCATAACTTTTAGATTGACCAGATCCAGAGACATGAAAATTTGCAGTTTACTTATTTATTTTAATAAGGTACAAAAAGTCAAGACTTTTTGTGTGAATTATCTGGCAAAAGAAAACAAAATTCAAAGTGGGGAAGTTCTTAATTTACGTTCTCCTGGACTGAAACATTAAAATTTATAATACCCCATAGTTTTTTATATGGTACGCTTTAGTACGCTTTAAAATTTACAGCACCGAATTCCTGTTTGTACAGTTTATCTAAATACTAAATGAAATGTATGAAAGATATCTCTGTTGAACAATAGCTACATTTCCTACTGGATTTTTTTTTTTTTTTTTTTGGTTGGAAGACTTGAAAGGGCATTCATAGGGAAGTCAGAAAGATCTAGCTTACATGTTGATATGTGATTTATTATTCTGGATTTATTACTCTGTGAAAAGGGGAAAAAAAAGCCTTTTCTAGATGGTGTCATTGATTGTTTTGTTTCCAAAGTATTAGTGATAAGAAAAATATTACATGGGCTCAAGTAAAAGAAGTACATACTTGAGAAAAAACTGTCATAACAATGTGATGATCAGTATACTGTAAATGTTTTTCTTTATACTATAACTTTGTAGTAAAAGAGTATTTGAAATGCTTTATTAATACAATCTGAATGTTTTACGTGAGTTTTAGCACATCACACAGAGCTATCCTAGGTCATGGCTACAGTACATACAAAATATCCAACCTTCTTTTTTTTTTTGCCGAGCCCTGCGGCTTGAGGGATCTTAGTTCCGCAACCAGGGATTGAACCCGGGCCCACGGCAGTGAAAGCGCTGAGTCCTAACCACTGGACCACTAGGGAATTCCCCCAAGATATCCAGTCTTAAAGATATGATATGATTTATCCTTTGGATGCGTGTAAAATTGACTTGGCATTTAGTTATAGATATATTTTAAAGAAAATAGTGTGGAAGAATATTTAAAGAATTCTCACTTACGGGAAGGAAATTTCCAAAGCTAGACAGTCTAGTAACTTTTACAATTAACTAGTTAAAAGATGTTTTCTTTAGACAATTGATACTATGAGGTACTGCCTCCTCCAGAAACTTTTGTTAAAGTAGCTGGGTGCCTTAAAACTATAAATAAAAGGCTTCTGCTTCCATTCTATTTTAGGCAATAATTGGTAGATAAGATTTAATGGAAAGGAGACATAGAGGACACACACACACTACTTTTAACATATCTAACATTGTGATTGATAATCAGTATGAGTCTAGAATTATAGTTATCAAGTTGTCTTTGCAATAAAATAGACTGATGACTACAAGGATATTTGAAGATCTCTTTAGATGATGGGGATATTAGGAAATGAACTGATTCTACTCCCACTTCAAATAATTCCAGGGACCCGAGTTTAGAACAAGGCAGAAAGAAGGAATGGGAGAGTAAGAGAATTGAGAGTCAAACCAGCCCCAATAAAGATCAGAATTATGAATCATTCAATAATCGGATTATAAAATACAGTCGATTATAAAAGTCAAAGGGAACTTGAGAAATATTCATTTTGCAGTAAAAGCTTTGCATGACTGAAAAATTTCCTGCGGAGTGGCAAAGGAGAGAAATAGGTGCTACAGATTTGTTGATGCATTGAGAGTTTTTGATATAAAAATGCAGTTGCCTTTAATCTTTCTTTAGTTTTCAATTAGGAACTACACTAGGGGAAAATGTATGTAACTTGAAAGAATATCTTGGTATCCTTGGCAGTCATGATGAAGGCTGTTCTACTTATACTTGTTGGCTGTTATCTATAAAGATGGTACACACAATGAAAATACTGAACAAAATTTTGGTTTGTAAATATAAAACACTATATTAAACCTCTTGCTTTTTTGGTTAGATATCTTTTTCGTATCATGATCAACTGTGTTTGAATTCAAAATAGTCTTTCTGGTTTGCATGTCAGTTAAGTACATGAATTTTTACTGAGTTTTTCTGACACACAAAAGGGAAGGAAATAAAATATAAATATTGGAACCCCCCCTCCCAGCATGTTCTGAATATACCCTTTAAGATGGTATGTTTTGTGTTGAAACATAAATTTATGATCAGATAATTTCATCAACTAAAAATGCATTTTTCCTGATGGCAACATGGTTAATAGTCTGGGGCTAAAACAACAAACTGAAAAGGGAAGTTTAATTATTACATGATCAAAGTGACTGTTTCAGTAATCAAACTTGTAACTACTAGGCAGACTTTAATTTGCAGCAAAATTGGCTTAAGATTTTAATCCATTAAATTTGTTGGTTGTTGTTATGTCTTAGATTTGTGTTGAGGAGACAAAGAATATAAAGGTTTCTTATGCTGGTAATCTCACTGTAGGTTCTGTGGGGAAAATCCCCATGGTGTCTGGAGGGCTGGGTCAAGATAGCAGGCTGCTTGCAGGAAGGATGCTAAAACTGTTTCCCAGGTGACCTCACTGAAGGTCTTCTTGGTGAATTAGTCTAACCCTCAGTCTTGGAGGCTCAGAAGTTTGATTTTGAGCCCATTGTGAATGTAGATCCATCTCTTAATGGTAGATTCATCCAAGTTAATACTTGTCTGTTTGCTCCTTTGTTCATTCATTCATTCATTTTCAGGACCAGCACCAGAAATTAGACTAGGTTTTGGAGATACAGTGGTAAATAAGTCCCTGTGCTCATGGACCTAACAGTATGAGAGGCAAGAAAAATATTAAAACAAGTAACTGAAAGTTTACTTACGAGTAAAAGGATGTACAGAAATCTGAGTCAGAACTGATGATATTCAGCTGGCCAGCATCTCCTCTAAGTTGTCGGGGCCCAAGTCCTAATTGTTACGGGTTGTTAAATGTTTTTAAAATTACCCCTACTCACATCGCTGTCATGGGGTATCTCTTTACTTGAGAAACCAAATTTTAATGAGCCAATTTGTTGATATATAATGAGTAATATCTATCAGAGGAGCTGGAAGAGTAGATGGTACACCTATATAAGAAACCAGATAGTGGTCTGAGCATGAATTAAAAGATTGTGATGAATCCAGTTTTTAACTCTATCAATCCAAATGAGCCTTGTGTATCCACTTCACAGGGACTCTGGGCCATTTTCTAGGATTTTCTTGCTGGCCTAGTACAGTACATAGATAGGTATTCCCATTGAGCTCTTCTTAGATTTTCCTTTTACCATATTTATTTTATTTCGCTACATTCATTTTGATAATAGTCAAGTCTTCCTCTTCTCAGAAAGATTCTCTTTTTCTAAGATGAATATATCTGTTGGTATCAATGCAAAAGAGTGAAAATGTAATGCTTTAAAGAACAATCTGATTTCTAAATTCCTAGGGAACTCTTCATCATAGCTTCCAAACACTGACAAGAGTTTTTATTTGAATAAGGTAGCTAAATATACTCCTGGATTCCTATGTTAGTTTTTTATATTTTGGACCAAACTACCATGTTTTTTCTGGCCAACAGATTTAAAATCTAAACATAAAGGTTTATTTTTCATAAATATGTTTTGAATTTGACCTTCACAGGGAACATTTTAAGTGTCGTAATCAATGAGGTTTCAGGTACCTCTTTACAGAGAACTACTGTGATTATGTTTTTGTGGTTGGATTTTTCTGAACCCATTAGCTACATGGTAATAGAGTGGTGGAATTCAGGTTTTGAGAATCATCACACCATTCGCTTACCAGAAATTCAATAAAAAACAAACATGAGTGATAGGTTTATGTTCTAGTACAGTATGTTTTTAAAATGGTGTTTGTTAAGCCCTCTAGAAGATACATCAAAAAGAATATGAAAATCCGCCTTTGATCAACTGAGCCGCCTTACAATTGGACTCTGCATCAAATGTTAAAAGATCAAAAGAAAGAGGCAAATTTAGACATAAGTTAAGAAAGGTCATTTTTCCAGCAGGAACAGTGTGTATCTTTGGATTGGTAAAAATAGGATAATGGAAAATATCATTTTCTAATTTTCTCCTCTGTTCATTCCTAACATCATTTGAAAGCATCTGCTACTTCAGCCTGAATGCAAAGTGTACTTCAGTGACTAAATAACTTCCTTTCTTTGTTTCAAAAAAATTCATGGATCATGAGCAAAGCAATAATTGAACATAAAGTTTTCTTTTGAGATATTTAGACTTCAGAAAAAGAAGAACTAGTTTCCTAAAAATTACTTTAAATCTTAGTGGTATCAATAGTATAGGAAGTTTTGTTGATCAACAGTATACTTTGATTAGTATTCTGCAATGAATTATTTAATCAGTTGTCACTTGGTTAGATTAATCTGGAAATTTCTGCATTCCAAGTATGTTAAGAAAAAAAATCATGATCTTTAAATGAGTCATCTTGGTCTGTGAATTGATTGGGATTTGATGAAAATATAACTATTGATGTTTTTTCAATACAGGTAATTTTATTCTTGGCCTTGTAGAAATAGCAGGGACTAAAGAGAGAGCTAAAATGAGGGAACCTAAATGTTATGTCAGAATTATAATGCCATCACATTTTAAACCATTAAAGCTGAGATATTAAAGTGACCCAACATTCCTAGGTAATGACTGGAACCAGACGTAACATCTTTTAATTCTCACTTTAGTATTTTTTCTACTGGATCACTGCAGTTTCCATGGAGATTTCTTTACTGAGCATCTTCAGTGCCTACTGTTCCATTCAAGCATGAGACAATGAAGTGACCAGATGTTGCAGGTTGAGTTCCTCCTGCAACTCAGACCCTGAAATGGGTATTAGATGTAGGAGGTGTATCAGGGAGTGGTCTCCTAGGGCAAAGAGAGAAGTTGGGCTTCGACCTAGTCACAGAAATGGCCTCAGCAGATACTACAGGCAGCTCTGGAGCTGGGATACCCTTCAGAGTTCTCAGATTGGGGCAAGGGGGCTGGCCCTTGTGCCCCTACTGTGGTCAGTCACTGGGTCAGGGCTACTCTGGGAAGCAAGCGTGACTTTGGGTGCAGTGTCTCTTCAGGTGATGGCAGTCTTCTGAGGGAGACTCACCTGTGAGCTGTCAGTGGCAAGCAGCCTCAGTGGCTGAGAGAATGAGTACAGTCCTGAAGAGGGGACTGGTCAGTGTTGGGCAGCAGCCGTTACATCACCAGTGATCGAATGACTATGCTATGTCAGCCGTTTTGTAAGGCACTTTATATAGGGCTTCACTAATTCATGCAGTAACCCCAAAAAGGAGGTGATGTCTTCTCTTTCCTAAGAAGAAACAGAGGTTTAAAGAGGTTGAATGACTTGCCCAAGATCACATACAAATGGCAAGTGTCCCTGACTCCAAAGTTCATGTTCTTTTCATGTTACTCCTTCTTACAGTGAGAAAGATGGTAGAGTGGATTATCTAAACTCTGAGATTCCTTAACATCCTTTGATTCTGGAGAAAATTTGAAGATTATTATTAATTGTCATTGTTAATACTGTGGGCACCCATATGGCCACCACTAGAAATAGATTTAGCATATAATGTTGACTACTAACCCAAATGAGATGTGACCCCTGACTTTCAGAAATGTACAGACTAGATTATACAAGCAAAGTGATGCATTAAGATGGTATACAGAAACCTTAGTTTTCCGTTCAATAAAACAGTGATATACTATACTTTGCAAGGTTGCTATGAGAATTTAACTTAAATATGGAAAGATAATTGTACATGACTTGAGACATATTAGGCATGCTAACGTTTATTTTCTGGTTTAAATATAGCACAGGCATCCACATATTAGAGAATATTTGCATTTACCATAGTTGGGAAACAGAAACAATTCTCATTTTGATTTTAATTTATAGTTTTCTCTCTGGCAAGTCAGTTGGTATCTCTGGGCCTTAGCTTCCACATCTGTAAAATGAGGGGCATGAGGTGGGTGACCTAGATTTCTGCAAGCAGTGATACCCTGCTAAATGTTATTGATAATAGAGATCCAGGTGGTTCAAGATGAAAACATGTATAATGTCAATAACTGGTCTTACATACAGTGACCCTCCTACTTTGGGAAATTTGTGACCCCTCTGCTATGGCTTCATGTTTTTCCCGAAGTGAATCATTTTCCTCTTTAATACTTAGAACCTATGCCTTAAACATAGTATGTGCTGAGTAAGTATAGATTGATTAGAGTGAAGCAACATATTTTATGAAATCAAATATAATCTCAGCCTCGAATGAAATTCTAATTTAACTTTATCATAACCAGGAAAGAATAAACAAGTTGATGTTTTTCTATCATATAAGAATCCTGATTATTTAAAAATATATATCTTGTATTACATATATAATAAATATATTTAAAATATATGTAAAGGCATATATGTTAATGTATATATATTTTGAAGTACACAAGTGTGTGTGTGTTCTTTTCTCAATTTCTGGGTATTTGAGTGGTGAATCTTTGCCATGTCTAACACTGGGCACTGGGTATTTTGCAGTGAATCAAGTAACCATGATGCCTGACGTCATGGAAATTGTCTGCATCTATATCATATACTCATCCAGAAGGCACACATATTATGTGTGTGCATGTAGAACTTTGTCCTTTTTTATTCTTTACTTTTTTGTTTAGCCTGGCTCATCTTATGAATTTGTGGTATTTAATCAATAAAAAAAAAAAATCTGACAAAGAAAAAGCAAGCAAATAAAATTAGATGAAGAGTGCCAAGAAAAATAGTCTTGAATTTCAGAGTGTGTACCACAAGATTTTCAGATCTCCCCCCCAACCCACAAAAAAAACCTGAAGAAACAAAAAACCCAAGCCTTTCTCTATGTGGGATGAAGGAAATTTGTAACTTTGTGTACCGGCATTAAACAGTGTCACGGAATGAACTGAAGATAAGTCGGTCATCTTAGAGATATCCATTTGGTTTTTCTTTTTTTTCTCTCTACTTACATTTTTATTGGATATAACCCAAAGAATCAAAGAGGAAGCAGACAGCAAAGGGCTCCCACCCAAGCTATGTCCAAAATCTATTTTATTTTACTTCTCTGTATTCCTTACCCCAGTTACCAAAGGAGGTCAAGAGGAAAATGTGATAGTTTAACCTGCCATAATGCTATTCCAATTGTATCTAACAAGATGCCACTCATCTTGAGATGATTTAATCACAGCTTATATCAAACATTCTGAGTGCAGAATGTTCCCTCCAGCCTTCCCCTAAAATCCTGGATCAAATCAACTGAGCATTGACATTATCTTTTCTTTTTTATTTCTTTTTTTCAGTCTGCTGAAGACAGCAAAAGGATCAGCACATTTACATTACTTGGATGTTGTACCAAGTGGGGTACAATTGGGTATACTCTTTTTCATTAAAATTTGCCTTTATTAAAGGTTTTGATAGAAAAGTTACTCTAACATGAAATTTTCTACCTAAAGTCCTTATTTTTTATACTTCTGAAAAGACTGTACCCTAGGAGGTAGATGCACATCTTTTTACATAGTTTCTACATCACTAGAAGCCCTGTAAAAATATCAGACTGTGAATTGAAAGGCTGTACCTAAGAATGATATCATGAAGCAAATTGATAGAACTAAACAGGATATAGTGGAGCCTTTGTCTTTTGCTTCAGCAGCCCAAATCTAATTGTTGAATAATGTGTTTTAGAGGACAGTGGTGTCTTTCATTGAAACGCTGTGCAAAAAGTTCCAGCCAGGCAGTGTGCTATTTCTAGTCAAGTGTATGGAGGGTTTACGTACTGAGAGCAGCTGTACAGATGTTAGCACAGGAGCAACTCCGAAGCCAGTTCAAATGGAAACTTCGATTTGCGTCCAAAAGATCTTATGTGAACTATAGGTGTTTAATTTTCAGCTCTCCAGTGAGCAAATGTTTAAATATAGTAAACAGAAATGACAAGCTAGGCTATCCTTTAAGGTTTTGCTTTTCTCATATTCTTCTGTGAAAAGGGTCTTTGTTGTTTGAGTTGCTAATGACCAGATATGATCCTGCATTTGTTGCTATACATTAAGTTTTTCATACAGTCATTTAGAACATTTCTCTTTTATGTTTTAGCCGAGAGCTTTGGCCTGCATTTTAAGTTCAGCATGGTTCATATATTTCTGATTGACTGTTTGTTATGAGACAGAGGAACTTCATCTGCATTGTTCACTTTTGAATCATGACTTATAGTTTTGTAGAAAAATAATTGTAAAACATCATAAAATAATATCCATAAAAATGGTGTGTCGGAGAAAAATATTTTTGATAATTTAAGAAAATATTCCTTTCAGGCAAAATCACCTATATGCAAACTATTAACATCGCTTTACAAGCAAATATTAACTTTTATTAAAATTTCAATAAACTTCTTTTGTTTTGGCTCATTTTGCATAGTGAGGCTAGCAGTTCTACTTAGAACAGTACCATGCTGGCTGGGTGGTCCTTCAGAAAAATGCCTGATGTCTTACTCATCCCCCAAATGGAAAGTTAGCCAGTCATATTGGAGAAGAAAATTATTTTGATTTTCTTGAGTAGAGATTTTACTCAGATTATCTTAGCAAATAATTTTCAGAAAAGATCTGTTATCCAGATATCTCCTACTTAATTCATTATTAAAGAATCAAAAAACCTAAAGTTCCTCACCTTTTTTGGATTGAGATTTGATGCCAAAATGGCATATAGCCTTCCCACCATATACCCTTCCCTGGGAAAATGATATATGTGTTTCTAAAGCTTTGTATTTATATTGGAATCCCAAATTGCCATTGTTTGAAATTTCCCTTTCAGTTTTTCTCTAAGATGGACCTCCTTAAAGTCATTTCAAGAATCACTGGGGCTCAGTCTGCCTAAGCATCAGTGTTATTTTGATGAAGGGAGGCGGTGACTGAACTATGTATGGTACCTGGTACTGAACAAGAATAATATTATACCTATTATTATTGGAAAATAACTTCCTTAGATAACATCCTACAAAACTTCCCTACTTGCTGTTCTAAATGGGATCGTGAAAGGAATCTGTGTGTTAAAATAATATTTCCCTTTCCCTCAAACAACACTGCAAAGCTAAATAAATGATCGAGAGCATAGAAGCAATTTACAGACATTTCGAATGATGGCTCAGCTCCCTCAGTAGGGAGTGAAACAGTTATGTGCAGCCTGAGTACTCTGACACTCTCCAGCAACAGAGAGGTTTGCCCCAGTTCAGCCCTCTCAGACACTGACCAACTTCTGTTCTTAGGTTGCACCTCCAACTGGAAACACGCTGCCCTGTTTGCTCTGTAGGCCACCCAGCCCACCCACTTTTGGTGGTTTGGCTTCCTCTCTGGCTTGCCTGCAGGTGTGACCTTATTCCCCCGCCTATAACAAGTCACTCTCCCATTTTTCTGAGTTTAAAAATAAAGCTGGCTGAAAGAAGACAGTAAGCAAGTAGATTTTTATATTCTCCTGGAAACTTATAATTATGCAGCTTGGTGAACTTCATGAACTTCTTCCAGTGTGTTTTTGCTGCCGACTTGTGATTGATGTGGAGGCTCTCTCAGGGCAGAGGTGAAGCAGTTTAACTGTGGAGAAGTTAATTGAGTTGCCTGTATGTACATAACCGGCCAGAGGCTGTACAGAGTTACACCTACATCGCCTGGTCCCCGACCCAGTGCAATTTGAAATCAGATAAACATTTTGGCAATGGTGTGGCAAACCAAGGTTCGACCTCATTGCTCAATAGGTGTATTAATTTTATGAAAGTAATAGATGATTTTTTTCTTTTGTAAAGTAAGTTGGTAGGCATCAAGAACATACAAAAGCAGCTATATTAAGTAGAAAGGAGGTGATTTTTTTTCCCTGATGTAACCACACTCTAAATCTTCACAATCTGTCACAGCTTGCTCTGTAATTCTAAGCCAGCAATATTCAAAATAGCACAATAAGTACTGTTAGCAAGATGTGGAAATTTCTTGAGCAGTCGGAATATATCCCAGAAGCCAGGATGTTTGCCGAGCATTAGCTCTACTTGCATTCAACCTGCACTGGCTGATTTACGGCTCCAAAGTGGACAAATAACACAAACAAGCTGAGACTCATGAATACTCAAAAAGACCCTCCTGCCTCATAATATCTTGAGCTGTACGTCGGCATACTCCTTTCCTTGGGGAGCATCAGATGTCTTCATGACCCTCCTGGAAGCTTCTTCCTAGTGGGGGGAGCAGTTGAAGCTCTGATGTGTGCGAGGCCCTAAGTTCATCACTCATACTAGGGTTTTAGAACCAGAAGAGACATTTCTTTCAGCTGTGGAAACCAGGACCTCAATGGCTAGTCACTAGCTAGGGGCAGAACCCACTGTGATCTACTTGCAATATATCCCAGATATTCACACAACCATAGATTATTTCAAGAGAAAGGCAATTTAATCCCCTCTCATCTGGCACAAAGTAATCACTCACTAAATGCTAGTTGCTATTACAGTTGTTATTTTTATTTCTCTGCATCTCCAGAGAAGACGGGTTTATGACTTTTATATGTGTTTATATTGCTTATATTCACATTAAAAAAAATACCTTGAAAGGTATAATTTTAGATCTGGAAAGGATCTTGAGAAAGCTTCTCGTTCAGCTTCATAAGCATATTGTTCTTGCTACAATGTTTTTTTTTATTGTTCTTGCTACAGTGTCTTTTTCCCACAACAATAACAATTTTTTTTTTTTTTATCAGATAGACCTTGTGATTTAGCTAGAAAGGAGTTGGACTAGAAGAAATCTTTTTAAAGTTCAACTTTAGAGTTTACGGAAAATATCTTGAGATAATCTATTTCTTTCTCTCCCTCTCTCATACACTTCTCTAATATACTTTACTTGAGATCTATGTGCAAAGTTAACATTATACAAATATTTTGAAAAGTAATTAATTCCAGTGAAGGATTAACTTAAGGCAGTTAGCATATTTAAACAACCTATTTATGTATAAAATGGAAAGTTTTAACAAAAAAAATTTAAAAAATCTATATTATGTAATTTTTACATCAGCTCTTTCTTATTACTAAGATGTTTACATTAAAAAGTATTCTGTAAAAGGGCAAAATTATGCCAGTTGCATCTATAATTTGCTTTGCTCCAAACCTTGACTATTTAAACTGCTTCCATTATGTGTACAAACCTGAGTGTTTTTTGTTTTTTGTTTTTTTTATGTCTTCAAATTAAAGGCTCATTTGGAAAATTTGAGCTAAGATATATACACTTACTCAGCTACTACCATCTTCTTCCCAATATATTCTCCCAACTTATTAGGAGGGCAAGTTTGTAAAAGCAAAACTAGTTCTAGCTATTAATTTCAGGGACTTTACCTGCACCCACATAACAGGGACGTTTTAATCCTACCTTCCCTCTGACCACCCTCTGATAAACATATGTAAAGATATTTAAAAGAAAACTGAAAATGAATGGAAGTAGGGGCCCAGAAAATTGAATAAATGAATGAATGAATAAATGAATGAATGAACAAACTGAAATATGGCTAACATGCTCTGCTATTAAATTACAACCACAGTCACAACAGTAAAAGTGAATATGATTTGAGCATCTCACTTTGAACCAAGTACAGTCCTAGTACTTTACATGGATATCTCATTAGCTGCATTCATGTGCTTAAGAAGTTAGTCATGTGCTATTTAGCCAGTAATGACATCATTGCCTTCATGGGTATTAGAACTATAATTAGCTTTTATTAGTCTAAGACATTCTCTACTTATGTTGGTAATATTTAGCAATAATTTTCTCATTAATGCTAACATAAACCAGTTTTATCCTGCAATGCTGCCTAGATAGTCCATATGGAAAGGCTTTCTGTGACATTCTCAAGTAAAATGAACATTTTTTTATAGTTCCCTCAGTTTTTTTTTAGGGGTAATATTACATCAAAGTAAGACAGATCTTCGATAAATACTACCTTGGTCACTTTGCTGCCTTTTTATCTTACCCATCAACAGTTAGGCTTTGATTCACTGAATCCTTGTAGAATTAATCTTCCTTTACCACTGTAACTGCTTTTTTCTTTCCACAAACAAGCTGCCAGGATGGTTTGCTGTCTTTTGTCTCTCTTCTTGTCATCCGTCAGCCCTTTGGGTTAGGCTGCAGTGATTCTTACAGCAGTCTTTGTTCTGGTAATTTTGTGTTGTTTGTGTGTACAAGGGTGAGGTTTTAAAAAATATCTGCTATATACAAATCTGATTATTTTACTTTCCCCTAATTAAGACCTTTTTATTTTCCCTACTGCTTTTATTATATTTAAAAAAGAATTTTTTTAGCATGGCTTGCAAAATCCTGTAGAATCTAATCTCTGCCTATCTTGCCATCTTTATCTCATGTTTCTCCCCACCTTGCACACTCTGCTTCAGCTAAACTAAACTCTTAAGTTACTGGAACAATCCCTGCTCTCTCTCACCCGCAAGCCTTTGCAAACCGCTGACCCTACTGCACAGAACCCTCTTTTCTTTTTCTCCTCTGCTTCCCTTCTTCACTGGCCCACTTCTCTGCTGCATATTCAGGTCTCAGTTTCTTCCTCATCTGTTAGGAATGGCTCTGTTTCTACGAAATCTAAACATTGGTTATTGCACTCATCTACCTGCTCCATTAGAGCAATTTTCACATTGTATTATCACAATCTACTTATTTATCTGTATTTGTAGTAATCTCTATGTTCCATCATGTCAGGGATTGTATCTTGCCCACAACTGCATTCCTAGATGCTTAATAAGTATTTACTGAGTGAATGGTTATGGGGAGATGGTGAGAGATGAGTTAGAAAGGGTGAACAGGACAAATATGGAGCGCTATATGTGTCATTCAAAGAAGCTTGTCTTGTTGGATTTCAGAGAAGATTTCAAGTTAGAGAAAACATTTTATTTTTTTAGTTTTTTATTTTTTCAATTCTTCTTTCTCATTTTGTTTTTATTTGTGTTTAAATTAGAAAGAGTGAAAGAATGCTAGCTACAGGGTGTAATATATTTTTTAATTTTATTTTTTAGTTAGTTATCTATTTTATACATATGAGTGTATATATGTCAATTCTAATTTCCCAATTCATGCCACTCCCCACCCCGCTTTCCCCCCTTGGTGTCCATACGTTTGTTCTCTACGTTTGTGTCTCTATTTCTGCCTTGCAAACCGGTTCACCTGTATCATTTTTCTAGATCCCACATATATGTGTTAATATACATTTGTTTTTCTCTTTCTGACTTGCTTCACTCTGTATGACAGTCTCTAGTTCCATCCACATCTCTGCAAATGACCCAATTTCATTCTTTTTTATGGCTGAGTAATATTTCATTGTATATATATATATTACATCTTTATCCATTCATCTGTCAATGGACATTTAGGTTGCTTCCATGACCTGGCTATCGTAAATAGTGCTGCAGTGAACACTGGGGTGCATGTGTCTTTTTGAATTATGGTTTTCTCTGAGAAAACATTTTTGTACTTGCATTTGCATTTTCACAGATATTTCTTGTAGTGATGGGGAGGATGAATTGGAGGTGACAAGACTATTGACAAAAAGACTAGTTACTGAGCTTTTTTCCAGGAGAGAAAAGACAAGAAGCTTAAACTAAGTAGCCATGGGAATGAGAGAAGGGGATAAATGAAAAACCATGAATAAAATCATATATGGTCATGGCCCTTGACAAACTATTTTAAGGGGTGTGGAAGAAGGAAGAGAGAAGGGATATTCAGAGTCCTAGCTTGGATGATTTTCTTACAACTAACACTTATAACATGGATAAATGGTTTGAGGAAAGATGTTTGGATTGAGGGATCTATGAGATATCCAAGTGGGGATGTTGAGTAGACATTCTCGAGTGCGGGTGTGGTGTGCACTAGAACATGTATGTCGTCAGCATTTGGACATAATGGAGACCTATGTTTAGATGAGATCACCCAGAGAGAATGAACGTGGGGGGAGAAGAGCTGAAGAGAGAGGAGAGCCCCATAAAGGAGTGGCTTGGGGCAGACTTGGTTTTAAGGATCAGAAATCCATAATGCAGGATCAACAGAGGTGGCACAGTAGGTATAAGAGTTCTTGTCATAGAATCCAAGGAGAAGCCACAAAGAACAGCTCCTTCGTTGGTGACATGGCATGTCTAGAATTAAAGTCTCTGCTCTTCAAAGTTCTGCTTTTCTCTCATCTCTCTGTTCTTACATTTTTTCTCTTTCTCTTTTCTCCGTCTGCCCATCAGTGTCTTTGTTTGCAAGTGGCCAAGGAAGCTGCTACCTTTGAGTTTATATAACTTTGTCATTCTGTTGTTCATCGTTTTCTGAATAAATTATCCGTGCCTCTAACTTCAAAGAGAGGGCATCTGACTGAGTAGCCAAGCCCATGATTTGGTTCCCTTCAGGTCAGGGGTCCTCCCCTGGGGTCATGGGACAAATACAACTGCCAGAGATGTAGGAGAGGCAGATCTTCCTGGGAGCACGTGCACACATGGAGATTGTGAATAGCTTCTGCAGTATGTTGTTACTTAAAGGAGTGCTTTTCAGGTTTTAATGTGCTTGCAAATCACCAGAAAATCTTGTTAAAATACAGATTTTGTTTAGAAGGCCTGGGTGATTGCACTTGTCTAACGAGCTCCCAGCTGATGCTGCTGCTGCTGGTCTGAGGCCCATACTTTGAACTGCAAGGATTGTAAGGGCCAGTAGAGCAGAGGTAAGCTCAGAGAGGGCAGAGGGAAAGGCAGGAGGAGAACAAGGAGACGGTAGGAACCGAGTGGAGAGACTGAGAATCAGGGAGTGTTCAGAGGCATCAAATGTTACAGAGCATGAGTGAGATCAAATTGGAAGCCTCTTTAGTATAAATAATCTGCATGATTTTGAGAATTCTTTCAACAGTGCTCAGAAGTCTATGCATTAGAGAGCAAGAAGGTCCATGGCTAGATTAATACAGAGTTAGGGGTTTACAGTGCAGGAAAGGAGGGGATAAGAGACTTGAATGTATTAACCAGAAGGTAGATTAAGTGATAGGCCAGGCAGCTGTAGACTGTTTCAGATTGTGCATTGCCCTTAGATTGTTGTTGTTTTGTTTTTAACAGCTGGAGAAAAGCTCAACCATTACTTAAGAGAGAATAGTTTCCCATGAGAATGTGTGTGGGTGTGTGTGCAAATGCATGCACGTGCAAGGGATATATATCTTGCAAGGATATATATCTACATAATAAGCTGACTCTAGAAGGATTTACAACAGTTAACTTGTTTGGATCTCCCAAACGTATTACCTTTTGCAGTTACATATGGAATGTTCTCATGCCAAGGTGATTATGGAAAGACAGGATTCAAAGTTTAAGCATTAACAATATTACCGAAGACAGAAATGTGTTTGAGGGTGTGGTGCATATGGATCTCTTTGGAGCTTCAAAAAATTGTCAAGCTTAATGGTGCCTCACCAAGAAACCTTCATTTCAACTTTTTGTTAGTTTTCTAGCAAGGCCAGACTTAACTGAACTCATTCGAGTAGAGTGGTACACTTTTGAACTCAGACCTAAGTCATTGCGGTACCTTCATATTCATGGTGCTTCCAAAGAACATTTTGAGGTTGAAACATCACAGAGGGAATTCAGACAATTTTCTGGTTAACCCTGGGGAAGCCAGTGTTTTAGGAGGAGTTTGAGAGCAAACAGATATCCTTCCTTGGCTGCTGAGAGTTCTAGCAGGAGAATGGAATGGCCAACGTAACCTTGGTGAAAGAGTGACTTTCCCCTGGACGGCAATGCTGTCTTTGAGTGCAGAGCTTGAAGAGGAGTGGTGAGGGAGCGCGGGGATGCTTGCCAAGTCTGTCACATTAACAGAAACGCAGATGTCACAGCCAGATTGCTTTCCGAGTCCTTGCCATCCTGAAAAAATATGCATAGAGGCCTGAAATCACTTAAATTTAAATACTTACTTTGATGAAGTCATTCAGTTCTGTGTATTATCAGTCATTTAACGCATGCCAGCATCTAAAGTATTATTTATATTTTACATTTCAGTGATGTTATATCTGGCAGCATTTCACTTGATCTGGAGAAATGGTGTGTGGCTGTCCTGGCTTGGTAATGATTAAGGCATCAGGCTGATCCTGGAGCTCTCAGTTGCCGCCCTGAGGCTTAATCTTCAGAAACCACCAAGGCTACTAAATATTTTAAACCTTTTTAAGCAACTCATTGATTAGAATTTAATAGATTCACATAGGTAATTCAAACAGTGACTTTGAACAGATGCCAACTGAATAGGCAACTGAAAGGAAATTTTGGGGAGATATTTTTTTCACCGGCCAGGTTTTACAACAAATTTATTAGTGGCAGTTTTACACACATTTAAATTAAAAACAAAAAAAAGATTTAAGTGCATTCATTTCTTCACCACTTAACACAGTATAGGAAAATCAGTTATTTTGTCTACAGATCTGTGTTGAAAGCCGCTAAAATTAATCCCTTTCTGTTTATCTCTTAGGATCTGATACTCCTGTCTTAGATTTTAAAGCACATAGTATTTGATTTATAGAGAAGTACTTACAGCAAAGGTGGAGTAAGAATCCAAATCTCAGATTTTAAAAAAATGAGATAATGGTTCCATTAAATCTAAATCTAAGTGTTCTTTATAAATTGAGATAGCCTTTGGCATAACTGGGAGGTTTTCCATTTCAGATTTGAGTTTCTTTGAAGAATAAAGTTTTGTGAAAATATGCAGAAGTAAATTATTACTCAGCATTGCAAGCATAGGCAAGAACCGAGGGTGGAATTTGGTTTGTTTGTTTAGATTACCTGAAAACTGCTTTTATAAATTATGAGTGTGAATATGTTATTATATCTGCCTTTGAGAACAACTTGAGCCAGATGTTTTGAGTTGGCTCGCTTTTAGAAAATGTTAACTCTGGTTTTACCAAGCCCTCATTCAGTGGCTACTTCAGTAGCCATCTTTTTAAGTAGCCCCACCTTTAAGAGAGAACAAATTAATTTCTTCATGAACTGGCTCACTGTGTAGGAATCAATTAGCAGTGACATTTGATTGCTCCAAGTGGACAAATCCAAAGCACTACATTTCAGACTCTCTAACATTCTTTACTAAAATACTTCAAAATTAGTTTCTTAAAATATATCAATTTTAGGGTGATTACACTAAGTTTGAGTGTAAACATATGTTTACACTTAATTTCGTATGTTTAACTATGAAATTGCCCATTAAAAAGCATTGTCTCTTAAAACAAGACTTGGGCTCATCACTTTGCTGTGTCTTTTGTTTAATCTTGGCAACTTTTTTCCTCCTCTAGAAAAACACTAGACTTATATTCAAAAGAGCTGGTTTGAACCTTGGTCCTGCTCAATTAGATATGTAACTTTGGACAAGTTATATAATCTTTAATAGTCTTATTCATGTCATCTGAAGAGGGAGGAGGTGCTAATTCCCAGGGTTGTTATGATGCCAAGTGAGATAATCTATGTGAAAGCCCTTTACTGTGATCTATAAATATAATGAACACGATGATACTGTGCCTAGTTTAATTGACATTTCATCCACTTAAGATAATCGCTATTTGGTAGCATTATCTCTAAATGCGGTTTAGCTACTGCAGATGAGAATCACATAGAAGAATGCTTTGAGTGCTTTTTAAGTGATTATTATGGGTGTCTTCTCTTTCTCTTTTCTATCACAATGAGTGCCTAAGGGAAAAAGCGATTCTGTTAAGGTGGGGTGCTACTTTTTCTGTCTTAAATTATTGATGCACAGATTTTGTTATAGTAATGATTAATAATAGCCAACATTTAAATAGTGCTAACTCTGTGGCCAGTACAGTTTCCAGGACCTTCCAGTATTAATCTGTCTAGTCCTCCCTATAACCATGGGTGGTGGGCACTTTTATTACCACCAGTATAAAATGGTGAAGCTGAGGTACAGAGAAATTAATTTATTCAAGACTACCTGGTCAGTGTGGTCAGTCAGATCGACTTGTTTTTATGCCTTTCATTAGCTCTAGGGAAGAATTTGGCAAAAATAATGTATCATGATAAAGACAACAATGAACGTTCGTTGGGTCTTGGATGTAGGGGATAGCACCTCATTTTGGAGAAATGATGCTGCGTGCATGCGTGTTGGGATGACACAGAGACTGTATCTTATTTTCCTTTCTTTTTTTCTTTTATAATCTCCAGTGCCTTTCACTGGGTACATTACTGTTAATCTACTAGGATTAGTTCTCTCTCCTGAGCCCAAGGTACAGTAACAGAAAGCTAAACGTGTCAGAGAGGCAGGCCCCGCTCATCTCAGTCTCTTGCTGTGAGTGAAACCATTGGAAGAAAGAGCCCCGAAACCCCATCCAAAGAGATATCTTTGCAGACCTTATGCACTCAGCCTTTTTTTTGGACTTAGACTTTGGTTGACTTAGTTTCATATACTGTACTTAGTCATTCTTTAATTTAGGTGTGTTTTCTTTCATTTAAGTGACTCATTTATTTGTTCATAAATTTAACAAATTTTATCAAAGGTCTCCCATGTGGCGGGGGTGCTGCGAGGTCCTGAGGGGTAAGATGGTGACTATGACAGGACATACCCTCTGCTTGTTGAGCCTGGAGAATAGTGGGAGGATCAGACGATAAACAAAATAACCTCACACATGGAATTGACCCAGCTGCTCTGAATCCTGCTACAAGGAGAGGAGCACAGTGCCCCAGGGATGGATAAGAGAAGGCATTTGGCTAACACTTGATGACCATAGATTGTTTTCTCTGTCTATCCTCAGCCCTGTAAAAGATGTTGGAGACTTAGGGAGAAAGAGCCAGAGGGAGGGCAAGTTAGAAAGAATGGTTGGGGAGCAGAGCTGGCAAAGCAAACCCCTGCATAACACAAGGTGGCAGCAGGGAAAGGAAAAAAGAAAAACCTAACCTGAGCAGTGTAACACATCTAAATGCTTGAATATATCACTGCATCATGGAAGAATAAGTAGTACTTGTACTAACTACCGTTTTCAAGAAAAGTCATTGCATACTCATTCTACTCAACCCAGTAAAAGAGGGAAGAACACAGTAAGTTGAGAGTGAGTTCCATTAACATGGTAGAAGTCTTTTACTGTTAGAAAGTGTATGTGTCAGTTTTATGACAGTTTATTTATCCAGAATGTTGGATAAATGACATTGCTGCCTACATTTATACAAATGTTTAAAAGCAACATGAATATTAATTTCAAAAGAATCACTAAATAGAAAGACAGTAGACCTTGGTTTCTGGATCCAGCTGGTGACCAGGCCCTGGATAAATACTACTTGAGAAATAATTGATTGCTTTACTTTTCTTCCTACCTCTTATTATCATCTGTCATTACATTATTGTTTGTTTATCTTTGGGTCCAAAACTGAAGTGTAAGAATTATTCAGACAGAGACTTTGTCTTTCCTGCTCATTGGTATATACTATTTAGAATAGTGCCTGGCATGTAGCAGGCACTCAATAAATATTCACTGAATGAATGAATAAATAAGATAATCGCACAGGTATATAATTACCAACTAAAATAAACAAGCGGGAGAAGTGAAAGTATTTTTCAAAACTATAAGTACTGGGCTTCCCTGGTGGCGCAGTGGTTAAGAATCCGCCTGCCAATGCAGGGGACACGGGTTCAAGCCCTGGTCCGGGAAGATCCCACATGCAGTGGAGCAACTAAGCCCGTGCGCCACAACTACTGAGCCTGTGCTCTAGAACGCTCGAGCCACAACTACTGAGCCTGCGAGCCACAACTACTGAAGCCTGTGCGCCTGGACCCTGTGCTCCACAACAAGAGAAGCCACCGCAATGAGAAGCCTGCGCACCACAGTGAAGAGTAGCCCCCGCTCGCTGCAACTAGAGAAAGCCCACATGCAGCAATGAAGACCCAATGCAGTCAAAAATAAAATAAATAAAATAAATAAATTTTAAAAACCCCAAAACTATAAGTGCTTCACACGTACAAGGTGATGCTGTTTCTTTGAATTTTAGAAAAAAATACAATCTGCCAGAAGATAACTTGTTGAATTTTTTGTACTGGTAGCTAGCTTTCTCTTTAAACATTTATTTCCTAACTGTTTCTCATCCATGGTTTGTAACATTGTTCTACATTATGGTTCTATAAGATCCCCTCCACCCCAGCTCAGTTAGCCTGTAGAGTAGAGATTCGTAATCTGAGTCAGTGTACCTATGTGAAATCCAGTGTTGCCTCCTGAGGCCTCATGTACTCCCTGAAATTGTATGCCAAGGGCAGTGGCCCCCGTACACTTTACTGGAGGGAGTCCCCCTGACTTTTATCAGATTCTCAGCATTTATGAGCCCCCAGTTTAAAAAATCAGTGCTCTAAAATTTTGTATTTTTCTTTTACTTTTTGTTGCTCTTTTGGATTTTCTTTTCCTTCTTGAGATGGTTTCGTCTTCCTTTTAATGTTGATGATTATGTTTTGGTATTTTAAAATGTTTACCGTTTGATTGTCCCCATTGTGTGGTACTCTTGGGTAATTGCACGCCTCTGATCCCAGCCCTTCTCTCTGTCTCTCTTTTGTCTGGCCAGCAGCGTGGGGATGTGCCAACTGCAGGGTTGTCCTCTCCAACCCTTCTGGGACCTTTACTTCTCCGTGCTACCCTAACGACTACCCCAACAGCCAGGCTTGCATGTGGACCCTCCGAGCCCCCGCGGGCTATATCATTCAGATAACGTTTAATGACTTCGACATTGAAGAAGCTCCCAATTGCATTTATGACTCATTATCCCTTGATAATGGAGAGAGCCAGACTAAATTTTGTGGAGCAACTGCCAAAGGCCTATCATTTAACTCAAGTGCGAATGAGATGCATGTGTCCTTTTCAAGTGACTTTAGCATCCAGAAGAAAGGTTTCAATGCCAGCTACATCAGAGGTATGTAAACCAAAGGCAGCGCCAACCTTCTGGTTTCATTTAGCATGCTCTACAGTAAACACGAGGACCAGAAGACAGTTATGCTCTTTTATGTGAATGTGAATGATTAGGATTAGAATTTAAGTGCAAGAATCTGTTAGTGTTCTCTGAACGTTCTCATTAGTGATATAGTTACCAGATCCAAAATCTGGTTACAGTAGAGCTGAATTCTTTTTATATTGTTTATATACAGAACATTTAAAGGCTGCTTGAAAGACCCTGTAGATATCCCACAGCTAATAATTGAATCTGTAATTCTAACATCTCTCCATCAAACATTTAAAACATTCTTATTTAGAAATCCTTTTATTTTAGGCTTTAAAGATGTTGCCCTTTTCAGGAACTAGGGGGACAAATGTAGGAAATAAACATATAAATTAAAATGTAAAAAGAGCTATGTATAACTGAAGCTAATAAACAGCAGAGCCTGAGGAAAGCCCCTTGAAAATGGCGAATTGAAGGAAAGAAATATATTTTTATCAGACATATTTCCTGGATTCTGGCATATCAGAACATTTAAATAATCTCATTCTCTCCAAGCCAGTCTTTGCTTAAGGAAAACTCAAGCTTTGAGACTGTGAGATTTAGTTATAATTTTTTTTTCCTTCTGAGCTGCTTAAGTAGGTGTTATGTATCAAAAAAAGAAACAAAAGAGAAAGGCACCACTCTGACCATTATTATTACAAATTGTGTTTTTGGTTTCAGCTTTATTTACTGTTTGTGACTGACATTAGATATATGTGTGGTTAATTGAAACACACATGCTTTAATTTTTCAAATAATGTTTTAAGGTTATAAGATACTGTAGGAAATTTGAGAATTAAAAAAGAAAAGCAAATTAGAATTACCTGTACATCTACCACCCAACCATAACCACTAATAAAATGTTGATGGACATATTTCCTTCAAGCCTTCTTATTTTAACAATGCATGTAGAATACTGGGTTCATATTGTATAAGTATCCCTTTGGGTAAGTAGACCTATAAACTGCTTTATATATAAGAAGTAAACTAAAAAATCATCTTCTATTAGATTCCATCATGAATTTTTGACTAGAATATTTATATTAAAATGATGTTATTACTATAGAGCTATTCTTGGTATGTATTAAAATATATTCAAACTAGTATTCATGTGAAGCCAGTACTGAACAGTATTTCTGGGGAGAGCTACTTCTCTCTCCAATCAGTACATAATGTTTCACAATATCTATAATATTAGCACAGAGCTAAATCCATTGTGTTACCCAATAATTTTACATATGTCACAGAAGGACTAGGCTAAAGCATTTTTATTTTGAATTTATCATGCACATAATTATAGTCATCTCTATTAGTAATCAGTAATAGCTGTATATCGACTATGACACAGATACTGCTCCAGTGCTTTGAGGGTATTAACTTATTCAGTTCTTATTGCCCACCTGTATAATAGGTGCCTTTCCCTATGTTTTATAGACAAGGGGGCTAAAGTAGAGTGCATGCCCAAGGTCACAGGGCACTGTGTGGGAGAGCTGGGCAGGGAGCTCCACTGTCTGCCCTTTAACCACTGCTCTTACCGTCCCTCAGAAACTAGCTCACACGCCCAGACGTAAAAGAAATATAGCTTAAAGTGCCATTTTTGTTTGTTTTTTACCCGACTCCCTCTCCTCAGTGGAATTGTCTTTGCCTTTGATCCTAAAATAGCCTGGTGATGGGGAAGACAAGTAGGATATGGGGTGTCTGAAGGGAAAGGGTAGCACAGGAATGTTTGGGAAGGGTGAAAGTTAATGAAAAATGGAACTATTAGCTATTATGTTTAGAAATTATTTGAAAAGAAACATAGTTTTGAAAATCATAATGTATAAACAGAACTTTCTTGAAACCAGTAGGTTCTTTAATTTTTTTCCCCCCCCTCAGATCAGGGATTTAAAAAAAGAAAAAACCTGTCACCTTGGCAGCTATAACTGGAAGGTTTAGGTGTGAGAGCCAACCGTGATTAGAGTTAAAATGGGTGGGGTTTCTTATTGTTATTGGTATAAGGTACTGGGTTGGTGAAAGAGAGTGGTGGACAGAGAAAGAGGAGAGTGTGGGACGAAGGGTGAGTAAAAGCCAATTAGTAGAGAGTGTGGAGGGGTTGGCTGTATCAGACATTTTGCATCTCATTAGTCCATGTCTGACGTTAACAGGCTTTATCTGTTACTGTGTTTTGTCCTAGTTGCCGTGTCCTTAAGGAATCAAAAGGTCATTTTACCCCAGATGCTAGATACTTACCAGGTATCTCTTGCAAAAAGTGTCTCTATTCCAGAGCTCAGAGCTTTCACACTCTGCTTTGAAGCAACCAAAATTGGCAAGGAAGACAACGAATGGACAGCTTTCTCCTACTCAGATGCATCCTTCACACAATTGCTCAGTTTCGGAAAGACCAAGAATGGCTACTTTCTATCTATTTCTGGCTCAAAATGCTTACTAAACAGTGCGTTACCTGTAAAAGATAAGGAAGACATTTTCACAGAAAGCTTTGAGCAGCTCTGCATCGTTTGGAATAATTCTTTGGGATACGTTGGTGTAAATTTCAAAAGAAACTATGGAGCAGTTTCATGCGATTCTACCATTAGTAAAGTTATTCCTGGGAATGGGAAATTGTTGCTGGGCTCCAATCAAAATGAAATTGCCTCTCTAAAAGGGGACATTTATAACTTTCGACTTTGGAATTTTGCCATGAATTCCAAAATCCTCTTCAACCTCAGCTGCAATGTGAAAGGGAATGTGGTAGACTGGCAAAACGACTTTTGGAATATCCCAACCCTAGCTCTGAAAGCTGAAAGCAACCTCAGCTGTGGTAAGTCTGTGGCATAGTCACTCTTTTTTTTTTTTTTCATTGTTCTATGAATATGTTTGTCAACAAGAAATTATATAGACACACGTATATGTGTGTGATTACCAGCCATACATATTCAATCAAAGCTTTAGTCCTACCATTTTTAAGTTTTTCCTATATCATAAAATATCACGTGGTTTATACCTAATATAAACAATTGTGTACAATTATTGTGTCTCAGATAGAAATGTTAACCCCAGGACTAAAACAAAAGAAATTAATAAGTTACTGTTTTTAATCATGAAGATGATACAGTGAAAAGCTGACCTTTGTCATCCTAGAATGAAATTTCCATAGCATTACTTAAACAACCACCACCTGAAAGAATGGTATTTACTTAGCCAATATTAAAGATTGTCCATTTTATGGAAAATCTTGATAATCAGGAACTATCAATTTTCTTTAACTTTTTTCTCCATTTATTTGAAAATGAGCATTTGTTGTTTGTTAAAAATACTCTTGTCTTTTTGGTTGCTCTTTGGGAGACTTTAAATGTGATATTATTCTGAGTAGCTAACTGCAAAATATTTAGGGAAATAATTCTATGTTACAAAAATTATATGAAAATAAACTTCTATCAGTTATTCTCTGTGTACATAAGTCAATTCTGGAAGTCCTTATTTTACTGTAGGACTGAGTCAAATATAAAAAGTATAAATTTCATTATCAATTTTGAATGTCATATGACTAAATCTAAGGTGTTGATAATGTATATTTTTTTAGTCACAGAGATAACTGTCAATAAAGGAGGGAAAGAAGGGGCTTAATATTCAAAAGTCATTTGTATGTGACTTTGGAGGGAATTCTATCAGAGCTTCATTCCCAATACTTTCAACAAAGTAGGACCCACTGTGAAGACCTGAGGTCACCTGCCCTGTTTCCCTGACCTGCGTTTGCCCTTCCAGCCTGGGGGACTCCTGTCACCTACCCCTCTGTGGGCCACTCATCTCTCCGTGTAGTCCCTGGTGCTCCTGCAGATGGTGGGAGGCAGTTACGTGATGTCGTTTGAGAGGTGTTTCCTTGTGGGTTGTTGGAAAGAGGGTAAACCACAACCCTGTTCCAGGAGACCCTGGAACTTTGTAAGAGTTCGTGGTGTTCCCAGCATCCTCTCATTCTGAGATTAGCTACAGAGAACAACCTTCAGGGACTCCTGAGAAGTCTTTCACTCAGCAAGGAAACTGAGAATATCAAGTGTGTGTGTTTGGTGTGGCATGGGAACAGCGAGGAGAGGACAGTGGTGTACTTCCTACGTTCAGGGTGATTATCTTTAGTCTAGGGACCTGTTTTCATCATATCCTTGGCCATTATTAAAAACTCATAATACAGACTATTTAATATTTGCATTCCTGTGGGTCAATATTTGAGGACTATGACAGCCAAAAGAAAAAAAAGAAAAAAGGATTTGGCTAGTCATATTAATAATGGCAAAATACTTAAATTATACTTAAATTGAATATATATTATGTTCTAGGTACTGTTTTAAGTGCTTTATGCATGGTAACTTATTTCCTACAACATAGATCCCATGATGTAAGTTTTGTTATTAATCCCATTTTGCAGAAAGAGATAAGTAACTTATCCAAGGTCATTTAATTAATAAGTGGCCAAGCCAGGAATTGAAGTCAGAAAGTTCAGTTTTAGAACTGTGTTCTCTTAGACTGTGTTTCAGAATAAGCAGGACTAGAAGATGAGATGTAGTACTAGAGTAGGCGAGTCACTTCTTGCCCAGATGAGGAGTACAAAGGTCCAAGAGCTGTCTCTTCTGGCCAGAAAGCACTGCTGGCCAAAACACTAGCTTTCCCAGGTATTAGCGTGGTATTTGTATTAAACAAAATAAGGTTTCTTCCCTGCAGTGCTTCTTTGGTACCTTAATATAATAAAATGTGAGGGCTGTAGTATACAAGAATTCCTAAACTTATTTTAAGAAATCCTCTAGACCCGGGGTTGGCAAACTAGGATGTTTTTGTAAATAAAGTTTTATTGGAACACAGGCATGCACATGAGGTTTTTTATTGCCTGTGGCTGCCTCTGTGTTACAACTGCAGAGTTGACTGTGAGAGGTGACATGGCCCACCATCCTAAAACATTTACTGTCTGGCCCTTTAAGAGAAAATCTGCCAACCCCTGAAACTAGACCAAAAACATCAAAGGGTCTAGTTTTCTGAAGCACACACTTTGGACAATACTGGAAAAGACCTGCTAGATCTTCTGGGCCAGAGATAATAGACCAGTCCCACCGGGGCTAATTTAGCCCTTAGACATAGGTGGTGGTGGCAGCACTGATTTGTTTTCATTTATTTACATTTGTTCCACGCAATGCTTTTAAATAATGATTTATTTCCAACATTAAAAAATTTGATTTCACATAAAAATGAATGTTTGGATTCTCTGATAAACAAAAAATGAACACTAGTCTAGTGGTTCTGCCTGACCAACGCAGCTTAAGCTAAGTGGTGACCACCCTCTTTGAAGGGGCTTTCCAGGTCCCCTCGGCCCTTAGCACCCTCCTTACTCTCCCCACCCCAGCCCCCGGTAGATTGACTTTGGCCTGGGTAGGCACTCATGTTTGAGAATCCCAATTTAGGCCACGCCTTTCACTTTATAAAGGGCAGGAAACTGAAGCTTAGAAAACACAAGTGGCCGAGGCAGTTGGTGGGCTAAAATTCTTGTCTCCTGTCCCCGTGCCCAGGGGTTATACTTGGGAGTCCTCATATTTTCTTTAACACGGTCTTTAAAGCTCCTTTCCAAGCCTTACGATTACTGGAAAGCATCAGATACGTGCTCGTGGGGCTCAGCCATTGGTAAGTTTTCAAAATGACTTCAATCAAAGGAGTAGCACAAGCTTACAGAGTCAGTGTCTGAGTTCCTTTAACTTTTATAGTCATCTTCTTGACATTCCACAATGACGCTAAACACCCCCATTCCGTACAGTCAGATATCCTGGACTGTGTATCAGGACTAATAACGGGAGAGGGAGTTTCCTGCTGCTTAATCATAAGCTTTGGGAGTTGAAGAACCCAAGTCACTTATTAACTGACAGGAAATACCTGTATCAGAGATTATATCTAAGCTTGTTAGCTAAGCAAAACTTGAATAAGTGAAAAAAAGTATGCTCTATTAACATTTTAACCTTTCCTTTTTTCCAGAACACTGTGGCTTGCTGTTTATGGTAATGGTAATTTCCCAAAACTAATGATCAGTACAGTAGCCAATGGCAAAATAGAATTTCATGCCTAACATTCCATTGGCTTGACAATGTCTGTTAAATATGAGCTTTCATTCCAGAGTCAACTTGTGATAGAAAATGAATAGATTTTCCAAAGGTCTATTGCTAAGTAAATTTTAATATGAAAATAGGATGGTAGAACAGAACTGACTGCATTTAACATTAAAGCATCCTGTCGTTTGTTTCAAATATTAAGTATCCTAACCTTAATAAAATCAATATTTTATTTATAAATGTTTTAGTGATTTCATAATTGGACTTTTGTTTTCCTATGCTGTTCTAAGTATAGTTAGGGAATATACGTAATTAGGAAATTTTCAGCATGTTTTTTTTTTTAATCATGGTTAATCTTGTCAGTCCTTTTCAGAAAGAAATGCTTTATTTAGCAGCAATTCCTTTTCATTTTATATCATCATTCTTTTTCTTAGGACAATTTTATTAAACAATACTGAGTTTTATAACCTCCGTGGATAGACAGTTTCCCTAATGGACTCTTTAATCATAAGTGCAAGTATTTGCCTGCATTATGATTCAAGTTTAGATACTGGCTAATGTCCATCAATTTTCACAAAGTACAGATAGTGCCTTCTATACCAGTTATATTTATTTTACTGATGACTGCTTTTTCCTGAGTGCTACTGTGTAACTCAATGAAGAGTCTAAGTTCAAACAAATTACATTTATTTAACAAGCATTTATTAATCACTTCCATTTATTAACCACCATGGATGTAGAGATAAGACACAGTTCACAAGTACCCAAGTTTGATGTTAATTCTTTTCTAGAAATTTCTGGATTTGGACCGACTGTTGTTTCCCTCTCTGAAATTTTATGCTTAATTACCAAGGCTTCATCAACTCCTGGATTCCTACCCTTTCATTTTCAATTATTGCAGTTTTGTCCCTCACAGCCATAAAACTCTGATTCACTATTGGCTCCTTCCTTTCATTCCTAACAAATTACTGAGTGTAACATTTTTAGATGACTGAATTTTTTTTAAATAATAGAGATGAAATCACTGATCTTTACAAAGGATGTCATTCTTTGAAGATGCCCAAACTCTTTATGAGCATAAATGGCATCCAAAAATAATTTTATTTTAAATATATTTATGAAAAAAAATAAATTCAATTTAGTAACAGCTGCAAAGAAGGAGTTGAAAGGGATTATTATTTGTCTTATTAGTGCAACTCACATGAGAGTTTAGCGCTGTCAACTGTTATTTGGATTGTCATTAAGTTGGGTGTGAGATGGGTTATTTATTGGCTACTCAGTCTTTTTTCATTACAACTTGGGTAAATATTGACTCCTTTCAGTAGCAAGATTTTGGAAGAACAAAAGATAGAGAAGAAAGATTAACAGCTTTACAGCTTTTCATCAACTGCCCTTTCTTAGAGATTACTTTTTTTTTAAGGAAATTTGTCTTTAAATTTTGCAGTTAATATTAAGTGAATACCTTTAAACCTTAAATTTTGCAGTTAATATTAAGTGAATACCTTTAAACCTTAAATACCTTTAAATATTTGGTATCCACAAATATCAGTGAATATACATAGGTCACATTCTGAAAAAAGTTCCTTAATGATAAATATATTAATAGCCAAGACAAAGAATTGTCTCTTTTTCCTTAACAATCTTCTGGTTTGTAAATCTGTCCACCTAGAAAAATTGATGGGGAGAATGACTTTTCTATGCAGATATGCTGAAAATGGAACTGGGTACAAATAAAAAGATTGTGCACATTTTTAATATTTTATGTATTTGTTTCTGTAATTTGGTATATTTGTAATGTAAGTTTTCATTTATCAATATTCCAGACCTTTCTAATTAAATTTGTCACTTGTATTCAAACCATTTTCACTGAAACATGCTTCAAATTTAATTTCTGTTGCTATACTGAATCATCATAAAATAGTGTTCATAAAGTATTTATAAAGCAATGTCAATTTGCTAAACTAAAAGTACCCAAGAAGGAACAACTGATAGTTTAATACTGAGAAGTAAATGTTACAATTTTCCATAACAAGCATATCACATGATGAAATTTAGACTTGCTTACCATACAACGAAACTGATGAAATGTTAAAGAAAATTGTTAAATATCTTACTCTAAATCCTAACTCTCCTGATTTTCTCTCCTTATTTCCACCTCTCAGCTCTTTGATATCTGCAGTGGAAATGTAGTTAGCCTGAAAACTTGCTTTCCCACAATGCTGTCCCCTTATCTCCCTTTGTCTTCCAGAGATATTGTATCAGTGCCGGAAGTGGCCTTAGGAGCCTTTGTCTGCCAACATTGTGTGGAATTTGAGAAGCACAAAAACTCAGTCCAAGGGTCTCCTCTCTTGCATGTTATAGTGGCTGAGATTTCCTCAGTCATTCTGAGTTTTAAAAGCTTTTTAGTTTTCAGAAGTTCCTTACTAAAATATAAATACCTAAATGAGAAGTAAGGTCATGCAAGAAGGGGGCATGATGGGAAGGAATAATGGACAGAAAACATTCAAGATCAAATTCTAGGCTGGCTTCAACTTCTGCCTCCTCACGTGCTCTTTCTCCATAGTACACAGATTAAGTTTTTAATCGGAAACACACACCACCACACCCCCCCTACCCCGCCCGCCCATCTCTGCTTCCTTTCGTAGCCAAGCTTCCTATTTTTGCATTCACTTCTCAAACATTGGAAATCTAGAGTGCATGATTCCCACGCTGCTGAAGAGAATTTCTATAGAGCTCTTGTCAAAATTCCAGTGCAAAGTGAAGGGTCTTCTCAGTCTTTATCATTCTGGACCTTTCTGTATACTTGATGGTGACCACACCCTCCATGAAACTTTGTTCACTTGAATTCTGTAAAATCACCTTCTACAAGAGCTATTTTTGTCTTCTCAAATCTATAGCTTTTTTTTTTTTAATCTGAAACTTAAATATAGGAATATCTATGGTTCCATCAAATCTTCTAGCTCAGGTGATCCCAGACACATCTATAGCTTCTGTGGAGTACTTCCTGGCTAGGCCTCTTACAAAAACATGTACACCGTGTACCAGATGTCACACAGGTACCTCAGCTCCTATTACTGGATGTACTGTTTAGCCCACCCACCCCACCTAAGTTTGCTTTCCTTCCAGTATTTACTATGTCCTTTTATGAGATCATTGTGTACCAATTTCTCAAGTTGGAAACCAGAAAAATTCTTCTATTCTTCCCTTTCTTTCTCTGTTCTTCAGTTAGTCACTAAATAAATCCTATATATTCCATCTTCAAATGTCTTGTATCCATCTCTTTCTGTCTATCCTCACTGTACTTACGATATCAAGCCTGAATTTTTGGTATTATTCATGCTTCTTGTATCGCCTGTCTTTTAGCTAGTTATGGAGCCTCAAATGTGATTGTTTTTAAATTTAAGCCAATTTTCTCACCAAGCTCCCTTTCATTTTTTTCCCATTTACTTCAAGGAAGAGTTCAAAATGTTCACAGTCGTTCATATTGCATTCAATAATTTATTCAGAGGACCCACCTACTATGTGTGTGGGATATGCCATTGGAAGAAAGACACAAAGTCCGGGGACTCATAGTGCCTGCATTCTACAAAGCCCTCCACAAGCTGTCCATCACCTATATATCTGATCATTCCTACCAATTTGCTATAAATGTCCTATTCCAGTGATGCCATGCCATCTGGGTTCCCAGCCCATTTCACTGCCTTCTTGGTATATGTTTCAGTAATTCTGTCTGCTAGTAATAACCATCTCTAGTCTCTTCTCCCCTGATCAGTATAGTGACCACTCATATTTCCGGTTAATCTTTGTAATGGATTTCCTATTCACCCTTCTCACCAAGCTGCTGGTCACATCTTCCTTTTGGCCACTATGCATCTATATCACTCAGAGAACTGTGAAGCCATTTCCCATTCATGCCTCTCTGAGAGCAGAGGCATTGTTTTAAAGCATTCTTCTAGCCTCTGTGTCTCACACACTTTAAACAGTGAGTGAATGTTTATTGGATGAACATGTAAAGGTCTGTGATGAGATCTTCTTGCCAGTTAACATGGCAGGCCTGCTGGAGGCCGCAGGGTTGAGTCTTTCTGAGATAACATGATTCCTTCCTTGGGCCAGCTGCCTGAGGCAATCAAGAATGAAGACACCACGACTCCTGAGATGCTGCTAAATTGCTGGGATGCTTTCTAATTATGCACACAATTAACCTAATTAGACATCTTTTGTTGGCTCATGTACCTGCTCTGCCTTCATGTACCATTCCCACAGGAAAGTTTGGAAAATGTTTAAACATTAGAATGTAGTCACTATTACAGAAATGTTCTTTAAAAATTAAATATATGTGTGTATGTATGTGCATGTATATATATTTGTATTTATTCTTCTGTCTTTATTCATAGTACAATATGCTTTGCGATAAGTTTAGCCTATCTTCCTCAGCCTCAACCTGTTGGTAAAAGTCTGTTAATAGCCAGAGGGAGATTTAGTGCAACAGAGAAAAATCCACTACTCCTACTAGAAAATCAGCTCAAAATTTGTTTACTGCTGAGGATGAGCCAGGCAAAGCTTGAAATAAAAAGACACAGAGACCAATAAGTTTCCAGTCACGGAAACTTATTTCTGGAATTGCAGCTAACATGTGCTAGTGCCTATGAACCAAAAACTTGCATTTTATGAGTGTTAGTAACATCCAAGTTCACTTTTGAAACTTATCTTTGATGTTCTTATTATTTCATTTGTATGAATTTCCACCAAAGCCTTATAATTTATTATGCGAAAAGGCCCTGAACTTTTTATTCACACTTTAAGGGGCAGTAGCACTTATTTTCCTTTCATGTGTGCATGGGGCCAGTAGATGGAGTTAAAGATTTTGAGGGAGATTTCAGTAGCTTGATTTTACATTTGTGGAAATTGATACATAAAGATCTTTAGAGACTTTCTTGATGTTGGAATATTACTGGTGGACTCTTCCAGGGTTGCTCCTATTACACCAACCAGATGATTCATGATATTTTGGGAGGGTTACTATAATTAAATCATAAGTCAAATTTGTACAATCTTTCTTTGTTGATCGAGGTTCCTACCTGATCCCGCTCCCGGCAGCAGAACTAGCCAACTGTGCAGATTTGGGGACCCTTTGCCAAGGTAGGGAGTCAACATCGTCCTCTGGAGTCTCTGTTTCCTACTTGCTATTTTGGAAAATGTAGTTGTCATTGTTTTGAATTTTATCTTTTCACTTGAGAAGCCAGAAACCAGCAAAACCAGAAGAATTTCTGGCTGTGTTTTAGTTGTGTGGGTGTGCAGTGTAGAGAAGGAATGCATTCACACACTGTATGACCACATTTCATAAAGCACTGAGTTTTTTAAATGTGAATGATTATATGCTATTAGGAAAGGTTGACTTCATTTTTTCCCTCGATTTGGTCTCAAGAATATTGTCCAGTATAATATAGCCATACAATATTTTGAAAAAGTATTCATGTTTAAAAAACAAGGGGAAAAATTAAGTTGAATAGTTAGTTGAGACAAGGCCATGAGGCAGTTTATGATGTGCAATGTAACTTCAATATTAAGATGAAAATAGTTTGAATGTATGAATAGTTTGTATGTAAGATAAAAATAGTTTGAACTAATATGAATGTACTTTTATTAATTATTATAACGCATAATGACTATACTATGGTCAGTATATATATTACGTACTGAATGGTTGCATGCTAAATAATCCATAGTCACATAAATTTTAAAATAATAATATATTTTGCTTTAATTTTATCATGCTTCTTCTAATTACCCATGACCCATTTTCATCCATTTAGTCTATTATATATTTCTTTTTGAAGTAGCATTTCTATGTGCCACATTAAGAATCATGACCATGCCTTTTGTAAAGCGGGATCTTTTATTAAGAGGATCATAACATGAAAGTGATGGGGGTTAGAAGTGAGATTGAAGGAATAGAAACCTAAGCTCTCTTCTGTAGCTCCAGTGCGGGAGTAGAGTAGTCAGGGAGAAGGGGTGTAATTCATTATTATCTTTGTTTCCTTTCTGAGACATTATTTCTTGATATTATTATTGATGAATACCCTAAGAAAATAAAGTCATTAAGTAGCTTCTTTCTATGAACTCAGTGTAGTTTTAAAATAGTTATATGAAATAGAAAAAAGCCTTAGTTTTGCTTAATTCAAGGTGTGAAGATTTTTTTTTAATTTTTATTTTGTTTTTTTCTTTTAATCTGAGGTAGGAATGATTCCTTGGGTCAAAGGACTAGATGCCCAGCTTTTTTTCCCCCTATGTCCTAAATGACCAAAAAGCATTTTCATATTCATTGATGTATTTTGCATTAAATAAATATAACTGATTGTTCATAATTTAAAAATATAAAAGACTTTCAAAAAGAATCCCCATTCTTAAGTGTTATATATTACTTTGGAATGGAAAATTATTTTAGTTAAGAATACACATTTTGAATAAGGAATTCAATATTTCCTAAAGAGCCTTCAGAAGGTAAGTCTTTTTATAATCACTGAAATGTTTTAAATTTAGGTAATTTTTTTCTAATTAAGAGAAATACGTAACAAATGGTTATTGTACATAGAAAGGTACATCTTATACAAATATACTCCTAAGGTAAACTAAAGGAAAATTATGTGTATAGTTATTTTACTACTTACATTGTTCCTCCAGAATTTCTTGGAAAGGGTTACATAATGGGTTATAACCCATTACATAAGGGCTTAATCTTTGAGAGTTTTAGTAACATCAGAAGCATAGCCTTGACATACTGTTTTGAAAAGTCCCTCCTGTATGACTTGCCCTTATGAAATCCATTTTATCCATCAGTGTGTAGTAAAGTTTTTGGGATCTTTAGATGATTGATTTCATCTATACATTTCATTCTCTTTTGTTTTTCTTTACATTTACCTTCTCTAGGAGAAGTGCATTTTCCCCTGAGATTTTATTTTGCTAGTCTCAGTATATCAGAAAGACTGACTTTAGATAATTTTCAAGCTGACAGGTGCTGTACAGGCTTCCTTCTCTAACCTTTCTTTTTACAAACTTAGCAGACTGAGTTCTGGATAAGGCTTAGTCATTTGCTGTGTGGTCATCAGCCTCTTGATGGCAAACCTAGATCTAGAATCTAAATGTTCTTTCTCCATTCCCTTTGTGCCGGTTCCAGACTCTTATACAATATGGTATGAAAGGCCATGGGAACAGATTCTTAATGTGCCATAGAAAGCGTTGCTTCATTTTATGCATTATAACCTTGGGACTTGTGTTTAGTGGCAAGAAATGGTTTCCATTCCTCCTCTATATATTTTCATGCATTAACCATAGATTGCTCATCCATATTAACTTTCATGTGCTCCTTGCAAAATTACATCTTTCTCATCTTTATTACCAGCTACTGTAAACTCTCCTAGTACTACACCACCCACTGTCACCACTAACATGCCTGTTACTAATAGAACCGATAAACAAAGGAATGGTAAGAAATCATTATCCTTTATATTTGTAGAATGTCTGACTTGATGAAAAATTGTATTATAAGGGTGGAAGTATCTAATGTTCCAACAAAGTTTCTATTGTTAGAATCAATTGGTACATTTGTACATTTGTAAGACTAGTAAAATAAATATCACTTGACTCCCTTGAGTTCCCCATTCTAATGACCAATGGAATGAGTACGTTTCTAGTGCCACGCTTCTGCACTTTTAGCTAAAATTTCTTTCAAAGGAAGCTTTAAGAGAAAGGCATTAATTTAAAGGAATTAATTTGCATTATACTAGAGATCTGAGAAGAAAAATATTCATCACATTCTGTCAGATTATTCTCTAAGGAAACTAGTTTTTAAAGCATTTTATAATCTCAAAAAACTAAATAATTTTAGTAATTTAATTTCTCACTAAGGCCAACTTTATGTTCAAACATTTGTGACAGCTAAATCATTTTTATATGGTAATACTTTGCTCTCTGTTTTTATTTGTTGAAGAATAATGGTTAGAATGTGATTGTATATCAATTAAATCATAAATCAATTATCGACTGACAAAACTTCAAGTAACTGCCAATACCTCCTGTTTTTTCCCTCTATATATACATGTTTTTGTTTATATTATTTGTAACTTGCAAATATAGCAGTTACATAAGATAAGAAATGAACTGGAGAAATGCCAGGTGAATTGAGTTATTATTTAATCCGCTGCCTATATTAACTACAGTGCATAGGCTTTTCGTAATTCAGAGTGAGTGATTTCAGTTTCTTCTAAAAAAGAGAAATTCCAATCAGGTGACCACACCATTGCTTCAAACACAGTAGTATTCTCAAATATGAGGTATTAGAAACAAAGGAGGGGACTTCCCTGGTGGTGCAGTGGTTAAGAATCCGCCTGCCAATGCGGGGGACACGGGTTCGAGCCCTGGTCCGGGAAGATCCCACAAGTCGTGGAGCAACTAAGCCTGTGTGCCACAGCTACAGAGCCTGTGCTCTAGAGCCCACGAGCCACAACTACTGAGCCTGAGTGCCACAATTACTGAAGCCCACGTCCCTAGAGCTTGTGCTCCGCAACAAGAGAAGCCACCACAATGAGAAGCCAGCATACCACAGCAAAGAGTAGCCCCCACTCGCTGCAACTGGAGAAAGCCCACACGCAGCAATGAAGACCCAACGCAGCCAAAAATAAATAAATTAAAAAAAAAAAAAGAAACAAAGGAATTTTCTCAACCCCAATCATTTAACTTGCAAGGCCAAGACATCTGTAATATATCACCAGGGACCAAAACCCAGAGAAAAGAAACCCACATAGTTCATTTTTTCTTTTGGCTTTGGGGGTTACATCAACTTCCTGTACATTTAAGGACATTTAAATTGGAAGTATGGAATATTTTACATGAAACGTAGATATAAATTTCATTAGGGATATAAAGACATCGATTCAGGGAAGTGTTCATGGTTATTCTGGTAGTTACACCAAGGAGATTTATGATGGAGCAAAAATTCCAACAATCCCCAAGAAAGCAACAACAGCTGAAATTTCCAGTGCATATTTCATATGGACCCCAGCCAGTAGATGGGAATATTATAATTCTGACTAAGTATTTCACTCTTTGTATGAACATACAAAGAGCCTCTGTGGCATTCTCCCTCTAGGACTGGCACATCCTCTGCTGCCCAAGAACGTTTACATGATGCTTCAGAGTCCTTGACTTGGTGGAGTGGAGCTGTATTCACTCAATCATGTCATTTCTGACATTCTTGAAGAGAGCCTTGTTCAGTCCATCTCTCTCTGCGTCATAACCTTCACTGGAGTTTTAACAAAGCAAGCAAATGTTAGAATCAGTTAAAATGGTTTGACTTAGCCACTTTAAAGAAAAAAAAATCTAATTCTAAGATCATTCTTGATAAAAATGTAATCCTAGCACTTAAAAATATTTTAAAATATTTGAAAGTCATCATGTATTAGAAATAGTCTCAGAATTGTGTACTCAAATTTATGTACCATCTGAACAATTTTACCACATCCTTGAACCACCTCTACTATTTATTTAATAGTTTTTTTCCCCTAAATTGACTCACTTTTTTACTTAAACATTTATATTCATATAAATAAATTAATATCACTGTTGTAAAATGAAACCAGTACTACTTGTTTTAAAATAGAAGTGAAAACAAAATAAAAAAAATAAAAATAAAAAAAAAATAAAATAGAAGTGAAAAGTGAAAGTAAATGTAATGAAAACAATGCTGTTGAATTCTCTCTATATCCTATTGCCTTCTCACATCTCAGCACCTAAAGCCTTCATTATCTTTTTAAAAAGAGGGTAACAAAGGGTTAGAGACACACTGTAATTAAGATTTTTTTTCTTTGGTGTAGTCAAATTTGAAATAATTGAAAAGAGAATTTCTTGTTTACCTTGTGAATAAATGGGATTTAGTGTCATGTCCTTGACTATCTAAGGTTATTCACATACTGTCAACAATTTCAAATATACTTTTCTTATTCCTTGGGAAACTGATGTAGTAAGCATTCTCCGGCCTATGATCTGATATATTAGGGAACCCTGTTTTGTTCACTGTAAGAAAGATATACAGCTATCAAATCTGTTATCTACCTTATCTAGTCCTTTAAACTCTGGACTATTAAAGAGATTTACTGAGGTCAATCATGATATGCTGGTGTCAGAAGGGAGAGGGATTGAGATTGTTTGGCAATCAGACATATTTTTTCAGTGTATCAGTCAAATTTATCTTCCTGGCTTTTGTAAAATGTTCCTATCCCCCTGTGTAAAGTTCTTTCTGTTATTTTTCAATAGGATTTTTATCTGATACTTCAGATTATATACTAAGAAAATCTTATCTTCTAAGCTACTTTTCATAAACAGATATTTCAGTATATGAGAGATAATCTAGGTATTCCTACAAATAACCTTTGTGCCTTCTGCATTACATTCCCAAGAAAAGCTCTTGGACTAATCATTGTTTCCATTCCAAATCATATGTTCTATGCTTGAAACATCACTGTACTGCTGCTGAATATTAGACTTTTGTGAGGTTAGCACAAGCAATCCAAGTAAGGAACTAACTTTGTTAGTCCTTATTATTGTTCTAAAAACCTAACTTACAAGTGTAAATTGTATCATTGCTTCTAGTTTCTCACATATGTTTGACTACTCAAAAAAATTCACTCTCAGGATATTTGTGTGCACCCAACAATCAATCTAGCTTTATATGCCAAGTATCTTAAAGAAATCATGTGTGTAGGATGAACAGGACTCCAGTCATATTATAAATGCCACTGTCATACTATAATTGCCACATCACCAGTTCAGAGAAATAATCTTGAATCTAAAATAACATTTGGTTTATATTTTAACATTTATCTTTTCAAATGTATATTTTAAAGCCTACCTTTTCAAACCTATATTTTATACCCTTGAATGGAGAATAAAGTAGTGTCTGTCATTTCTATATCTTTCAAGAAACTCTCAGGAGAGTGTTAAGAAGATAAAAAAAAGGGAAAGATAATTGGAGAAAGATCTACAGACAGGAACATGTTTTGATACCACATCTGTTATGGCAAGCAGTGGTTTCTACTTTGAAGTTTTGTGTGGCTGGACGAGTTATCTAATTGGAAAAAAGTCTATCACAAATTCTTCAGGCTTGGATGTCATTAGTAGGACAATACATCTTTTGAAGTGTCTGGAACATATGAAGATTTGTGAATAGCTTTTCTACTGAGACACAATGTGAGTTGTTACATCTATAGGAGAAGGCAACTTGACTACTAGGAGGACAGGGAAAAGCCTGCATCAGTGTGCCTTAGTTGTGCGTTCTCTGTAATGGCGATGCTTGAGAGAATTATTTTACTGCAGTCCAAAATGTCCCCTCCAGTGGACATTTTATCTTGCTTTGACAATTCATTCTTGGACATTTCTTAGGATTACTTGTTGACTACATTATCCAAAAAGTTTAAATAAGTATAACCAGTAGACACTATTGAATAATTTTGCTAAATATATAAATACCTCATTCTGAGGCTTCTGAAGAGAGACTACTGGAAAATGATCCACAGCACCGGATAATCTCTAACACTTAGGGATAGGTTCTTTGGTATATTCACATATTTTATTTAGCATAAGCAATGTGACTCTAGGGAGAGTCATATATTTATAAACTGATTTAGGCTGACTCTGATATGTAATGTCTTTCTTATTTATAAAAACTGAATTGGGAAAAAAGTGTGGAAATATTTTAAATTTAAAGAAAAACATCTTAAGCGCTTGGATGCTTCCATAAAATTTCAGAAATGTGAATGATTAAAAATACTGATTTTTAGTATTTTGCAGGATTCTCCTGAGAGGGAAGGAATACAACTCCTAACATAAACACATGCTTTAGGTCTCCATCTAGTGGTAGCTTGTCAGTTACTTTATTGGCACCGGGGAACATGCCCAAAATATCCCTCGGATCCTGACATCAATATAGAATCCTGGACTTCTGCAACTTGAATTTCCTCGCGTTCATTCAGAATGTCCATGATTTGATATGATGAGAGTTACAGTGTAAACAGGTTTTTTTTTTGTTTTTTGGTTTGAATTATTATCATTTATTTTAAATATACTCCTGGAATTATTTTTCATTCAGAATACTTTTTAAAGGAACATGAGGTCAGGATCATTAAAATACCTGAAGAGTTTTAGAAGCTGGAATAATAGTATGCATAAATTAAACTAAATATCCTTGGACTTGTACCAATTTCATAGATTTATATTATTACACCTGGGAGTGGCGATTTATTTTAGCGTGAGTTTCTGACCCCTGTAGTGGAAAAACATTCCTTTAGGAGTGTGACTGGAATTGGCATTTTGGTAGATTTGGCAGTTCCCAGAGGCATACTTTTGTACTTTTATCTACTACCTCCCCCAAATCTTCATTAAATCTATTTCGCATTGTTTTAATTATATACTTTTACATTTTCTCTGCATACTTTTCTCATGTTTGTAAGCATGAAGATAGATGATTGATTGACAATAATGAAGAATCAATATTTTTTTCTCTATATAATCTACCATATTTAAAAAGTTCTTTTCTGATTAGCTACTTTTAGTAAGGTACCCTATAGCACACATAGAGAGAGATTTAGTAAACCCTGGCTGGTCAGTTTGACTTTCATTTAAAAAAAAAAGAAAAAAATATATATATATACAGCAGACTACTTTAAAGATTGCACCCTGCCACCCCCCCAAAAAAAGCTGAACCTCCTTCTGACATAAGATTTTCTTTTAAAAGCAAGTGAGTCCAGTTAAAATTCCATCTGCAAATATTCTTTCTTTTTTCCCCCTTTACTTGATACAAATGACTACATTTATAGAATTTTGATTAAAAATCTGGTGAAATACAACTCAATAACTTAGTAGAAGTAATTGCTTTAGTGGAGAGGGGAAAGAGGACAGAGATGATAAGGGGCTGTGGGCCCAAAATATGTGATGCCTGTTCTTTTCCAAATTAAGTTCTGCCCATCATCTTACTCAAGTTTTCACATTCCAAACTATCATTCTTCATAATATAGAAAAAAATGATAATTTTTTGTTACAAGAAATCAAATTGTACCTGAAAAATCACCATTTTACATACAGGAGATAGAATTCTATCGAATTAAAAAATACGAAGAAACATATGCAGGTGATAATTTAGAAGCAATGACTTCATAAGAGTAAACTAAATGATAACTATTTCTTAAAAGTTGCAAAGGTCAATGAGAATGAAGTTAAAATATCTTGTAAATTTTCTGTACCTATGTAGAAGGCGTTTCTTTTAAATTGTATGAAATCATGTCCTTGTAAATGTAAGTTGGTAAGTATATGACTGTAAAATATAATTAATGGACTAAATCTTATTTCCAATGGACAGATGGAATTATTTATAGAATTTTCATAGAAATTCAAAACATCATTCGTCACCCCGAGGTAAAAGTACAGAGCAAGGTGGCCGAATGGGTAAGTGAATTGTAAAATTTCTTTATTGGCGTTAAACCTTTAATCTCTGGAAATCTGGAAAAGACTCTACTGTCTAACTGAATCCACAGAGCATACTGACACATAGATACTATTCATTATAAATGTATGTATAGATATATAAGTGAGATATTGCACTTTTGAATAGAAAGAGAGATACATTTGAATAAGGACAAGAAACTGAGCCTAATAGACTATTATGTCAAATAAGAAAGGTGTCCCACAAATGGAAAAGTATTTTGAGAGGTATATCCATACATTTTCAGCACTTTGTTTTTGTTTTGTTTTTTTAAAGCAGTGAAAGCAGATTTTATTCAGTAACCACTGACAGTAGGAGAACGTGCTGAGCCCCATTCTGATTTGTGCAGATGTGACTGCGGGTTTTAAAGGAACAGTGAGGGTGGAGGGAGGAGGAATGGCAGGGGCTTGAACAGAGTCAGGAAAGTGAAAAATTACAAAAAAGTGGGAGGGGTGGTTGGTCCATAAGAAGCCCTTCTGGGGTTGCTAACTGGTACCTATCGAAGTTAGGCTCCTACCCTCCCACAGAGGCTGGGAGATGGGCCCTATCTTCAGGTGTTGGCTGGAACAAGCAATGAATTAATTCATTTGTTCAGCACTGTTTATAAAATTACATTTCCTATTTTTTTACTTAATTGAGTGTTTGATTCAAAAACCACTAAGTATAAAAAGACATATCATGGGGCTTCCCTGGTGGCGCAGTGGTTGAGAATCTGCCTGCTGATGCAGGGGGCACGGGTTCGAGCCCTGGTCTGGGAAGATCCCACATGCCAGGGAGCAACTAGGCCCGTGAGCCACAACTACTGAGCCTGCCTTTCTGGAGCCTGTGCTCTGCAACAAGAGAGGCCGCGATAGTGAGAGGCCCGCGCACCGCAATGAAGAGTGGCCCCCACTTGCCGCAACTGGAGAAAGCCCTCGCACAAAAATGAAGACCCAACACAGCCAAAAATAAATTAATTAATTAATTTAAAAAAAAAAAGACATATCATGAATATCTTTCACCATCCTTGACACTCATCTGCCTGGAGGCCAACCTCTCTGCACAGAAATCATTGTTAGTTTTTCTTGGGTTTTTCAAGAACTTGCTTGTGAATGTAAAAGAAAATGACTATACATTCTTATTTTTTCCTTTTATATTAAAAGTAGCATATTGCACGCACCATTCCACACTGTACTTATTTTTGTTATTGCCAGATTTGCAATATCAGTACACAGAGACTGTCCTTATCTTTTTTAAAAAAAACAGGGTACAGTATTCCATTATGTGGCTCTCTAGTCATTTATTTAACAAGTTTTCTGCTGATGGATATTTGGGTTATAATTGATTTAACCAGTATTCTTTGGTGAAAATTTTGGTAATTTCCAATTAAAAAAAACCCTAAGCATTTTATTTTCTTATTTTTCTTACAAATACAGCCTAAGGATTAAAAAAATTTTCTTCTTCTCTATAACAATATCAAAAATTTAACTTTCCATAGGTTTCTATTTTTTCTATTATTTTATGTCCTATCTACAGCATACTGTGGGACCGTGTACTGTTTTTATGTACTACTACAGTTCAGACAATTTTTGTGAAAAAAGTCATTTGTCATTTGGGTATACATTCTGAAGTAACAAAAATAGGTTTTCGTACATGGTAGCTGTCTAATAAATGTGTCCTTGGTAGCAAAAGAAAGTTAAACCATACAATGAGAGGTAGTGGTGATAAAACTTTATACATACATATATATGTTTATATGTAGATAGATATTGATATAGATATTTGAAGAATGGTAGGAAAACATAGTCTTATTTTTAAAGGCAAGAAAGGGCTTTACTGAATGAGTATAATCTTGCATCTTGTTTTCTTTCCAGCATTCTTCTCTCTGCTTTTTTAAAGTCAGAATGTTTTCAAAAGTAAACTTCTATTTTTAAAATTTATTTTATTGAAGTATAGTTGATTTACAATGTTGTGTTAGTCAAAATATAAAATTCTTTATTTTCATTCTCAAAGGAACCACTTCTAATATTATTAATTCTGTAAATTAGCATTCATTGGAAAGTTTGTGCTTTAGACAAGGTATAATTTTACATTTATGTTTATTTCATGCATGGTTTTCAACATAACATCATTTTTATCTGAAGCTAAACTTTAATGGACACTTTTCCGTTAAGGTGTAAGATACCAGAGCAGATATTTGATAACAGGAAAATATAAGTGGTGTCCCTGTTTCATATTATTACTATTTATAATTTAAAAATAATTTAATGCTTCTTGCCAGAATTTCCTAGAATTTACATTCATTTTAAAAATGCTTACAAGGAAGGCTAAATGTGTGTATGAAACGAGACCTAAAAAACTCTTTGGAGGAGATATATAAGTAAGAGAATTTAGTGTCAGTAAAGAAATGGTGTTTTGTGATTGTATTAGACAATGCATATGGGAGGTTTTTATTTATATTGAGAGGAATCCATTGCTTCATTAAAAAGTCTGGTGCTGAGACCCATAAAAATTTTTAAATGACCACATAACAATTATAACACAGTTCCCCATAATGTTGAACTTTTTTGTTTCTTTAAAGGTTTATATTGTTAACTTATAATTTTTCTTACTACTAATATTCTTATGAGATGGTAATTGCTAGAAAAACATATGTTAATGCATTTCAGTGTTTGTTGAATGAAGAATATGGAAGGTGCGTATTGTGCTCATCTTCCCTGTGTACCCTGTTGGAGCTAAGTTTTCAGTGTTACAGCTAATTTGAAGGCCCATTACAGAGAAAGCCCTTTATAATATGGGCTAGAGACGAAAGTATAGCGTTTGTACACAGCCCAGACTTGGGTTCCAATCTGGGATCTGCTGCTTCTTAGTTGCAACTTGGTCAAGCTATTTCATCTCTATGAAGCTCAGTTTCTTCGTGTAATGGGTGGGAGGACAGTGCAGATAATACCTATCTCATTAGTTGTTGTGAGAATGAAGGAAATAACATTTGTAAGGTTCTTGGCATACAGTGGTCTAGTAACTGTTATCTGTACTTTCTTTCACTGCTCTAGCTCTTTGGAATTTTCCCAGGGTCTTATTTCACTAACACTTTATGGGAGAGAAGAAACTGGATTTAAATTCTTTTAAAAAATTATTTAAAAGTATTACTCAAACTTATCCTTTTCTATTGTATTTTCAGCTCAATTCAACCTTCCAGAATTGGAACTATACTGTTTATGTGGTTAATATCAGGTAAATGACAGAATAAATTGAGAAATAAAAAGTAGTGTCTAATTTAATACTTCTGTCTCCCTCTCTCTCTCCCCCTCTCTCTCTGGTTATTCCTGCACACACATACATGTAAGTACAGACATACACACCATATTCATAATCTTTCTAAAACAACTCTATATTATATCATTTCTTTGCACAAAAACTTCAATGATGCAGCAATGGTTTTAAAAATTTTGATTGTAGATCCCAATCATTTTTAAAAATGTAGTTTGTACTTCCAAAATATATTTGTGATTTTAAATAAATTGTATATATGCATGTGTGTATATTACTTAACCAATATATTATGTTATAATGTATCATAAACTGAGAGGATAATTAAATATAAATGGAAGTTCTGTTAGTTGCTTCTCACACCCCAGTAGATCATCTAGAGCACCCCCTGGGTTGCATGCACCCCAGTTTGGAGACCATTTTTCTACAAGATATCTACAGTCTGATTGCAACTTGGCTTTTCAAAATTATCTTTCACTAATCTTATATTTAAACACTCCACTGAATCTTTAGCAGATAATGTCATTTACCTGTCTTCCTCTGCACCTTGTTTTTACAGTTTTATACTTGTTAGTTTCTAAAGTGTATTTGATGAACCCTAAACATGTTTTCTGTGAACCTAAGAGATGTAATAACACAGCAAAAGGGATCAAAAAGTCGAATTAGTTCAGGAGCTAAATTATTAAACAAACTGAAGCAAATTTCTGTATATCCAAGCATCTCAGGTTCTTTCGTGTACTGATATGCATCATGAATCTTAGAGAGAGAGAGAGAGAAGGCACGTAGCTGTCAAGCTTTATTTGGCCATGGAGCTGTTTTGTCTCAGGCATATGAAAGAACTAGGACCTCAGAACACACATTTACAAACACTGACTTAGAATGTCCTTTCTGCCTCTTTCTCTCACGTCCTCAAATCTTGTTGTTGATCGTGCAGCAGATGAAGTTGATAATGAATGTACTTATTTGTATTTTTAGTTTTCACCTGAGCACGGGAGAGGACAAGATTAAAGTGAGGAGAAGCATTGTGAATGATCAAAGGTAACGCTGACAAAGTCTTGCAGAAAATGTAACATCTTTTCTCTTGCTCTCTGTTTTGACTGTCTGGTAGAGAAATGAAATCAGTGAGGTAGGAGAGAAACATTTCAATCCAGTAGCACATTTAAATTATGTCTTTAGCTCTAGTGGACAGTCTTTTTTCTCTGTAGTTAAAACTGTAATATAGCAGACTGGGTAGAAATGTACATCTGATAAAAAATAATTCAGAAGTAGAACATTTATTAGTTTTAGTATTTCCAGTTTATGATAGCCAATTACCTCTTATTTGAAATTTCAGAGACCTTCAAAGAAAGAAAATAATTATAGTGTTATTTCAAGTAAGGTACTTATGTACAATAGCATCTCATAATATGGGTAATAGATGCTGAAATATTTTCAGCATTCAAAGCCATCAGCTAATTTTCTGAAGTCTTCATTTTTAAATTTATATCAAGGTCATGACTTATGCAGGCAGGTAATTTAATGGATATGTTCACCATATGTAATCAGTTGGCATTTAAAGGCCAACTGTTCTCAAAAAATAATGGAAACTCCTAAATGAAATAAATGTAGTTGTGTTCAGGTAATTGCATCTCCGCAGAATAAAAAAATTAGTTGGAAAGCAAAAGTTCACATCTCTTACTCAGTTTCAATTGACTGAATTAATATTATGTATTTACAACTATAATGATGGAATATATCTCTTTTCAAGTGATACATTCTTACTATGAGAAGCTAGTAATAAAATTTCATATGAGAGTTGACTAGAGAGTTTTCTTATTTTTTTTCTTTTTCTATTCGGCATCTGGTTAGGGAAAGTTGTTTTTTATTTTCTGGAATTGTTCCTTTTCCTTTGTGATCTAAAGAACAAGTAATGTACTTAATGTATTTTAACACTGTATTCTTGATGGTAACAGGACTTTTCTCCTCTATTTAGGCAAATAATTTCTTTTTTCCAAACCTTACTGCTAGATCATATTGAGCCTTGAATAATGGATCCAGCAATTATCTGGATCCCTTTGCTGGACACTTTGTCTTGCAATTGTGGCAGCCCTAGTTCAGGGTATCTCCAATGGTATACCCTCTGCAGAGGGCTCAGACTGAGATTCTAACAGTGCAATTTTATAAGAAGAGCCAAATAACATATTTCTCGGAAGTATAAATATATTAAACCAATGCTTCTTGGAAGCATAATCATCATCCCCATCCTCATCATCATCATCATTGTAACCTTCATCACAGTGTCTCCTTACATTTGCACAGCACTTTATGATTCCAAGCACTGTCACATTCACTGGCTCATTTGCTTCCCTCTCCCAATTACTCCCTGACATAGATAAGGCAGGTAACAACCTGCCCTTTCAACCAGTGACAAAACTAAGACCCAGTGAATTGCCCAAGATCAACCAACCAATATGAAAAGCCAGGATTTCTGACTTTGTGCTCCCACACTGTAGTCGCACTTAACGTGATTCTTCTACTACCTGACAATACTAAAATCAGCCATCGTGAATATATGTCAGCACCTTAGAAACTCTTGTTCAAAAAACATTTAAATTCATGGAATCTCAGTTTCCTGTCTGTCAAACCAATGGGTAATTTTACAGAAAATTATAGGGAGAATGAACTTAGACAAAGTATATGGGAAAATCCACACATTTTGTTTTTCTTTGGTATGAACTCCGGCATTGCTTTAAAATTTGTTCTTACTGGCTTTACCTCCCTTTCTTTCTTTCTGCTCACTGTTTCTTTTATGTTCATGGATGATCCTTTATAGTCTCTCATAGTTTTTGTCCAAACAACAATCTACTAGTCTTCACACACGCTTTTTTCCCAACCTTTTCTTTCAATCGGATTGTAACACTTAACACAGACCCTAGCTTTAGATAATGCTATCATACTGTATTACCTAGACAGACAGGAAACCAAAGCTGCAGAGACTGGTTTATTCAAATAAAGAACAATTGATAGTAACAACAGATAGAACTGGACTTTACAGAACCATAAAACAGTTTCAGTTTCCAGGATGAGAGAGGAAAGCAACACAGATAAGACCTGTGAAAACGCACCGTCATTCTTGAATTGCTGAATTTGGGTCAGTACCATCCACATTGTACTGTGTTCTCAATATTCAAAGGAAGTTAAAGGTCATATTCCCAACTATAAATTCTCAGTTACTGGAGTGGCAAAGGTTAGTTTCCAACAATAATTTAATCAAGGGATACTTTTTTTTTAATAGGCCATTGAACAAATTATTAAGCTATCACAATTCACCATTATATTTCACATCTATGTTTGTCTCACCCTGAAATATGACTCATATATGAACATTAAGCAGTAAATGATTTTAGAGATAAATAGCTTTTCAGAGTGAATTATGAGAATTGTGAAGTATGTTGTCCTTGAGATTAGCACAGATAGTTAGGGAAAAAATAGGGCTACTTTTAAATTTCACCTAACCTTGAATAGCAAATATTTCACTTTTCTTTTTTTAAGCATCACAAATATGTTAATGCTCTATTTCATTTATACTGATACCCACAGAATTTCATAAATAAAATATGCTACTGCCTCTCCACTGAGGACTTCATAGTAAAACAGTTCTACTGAGTTCACTTTGGCATCTTTTGATTTCTGCTCTTGACTACAGCTGTGATTATAATTGAACAGAAAACTATATTACTTCAAATTGTAGAACCAAAGTTTTGGTGGGGCTTTTAGGATATGTCTCTGCTTCCCATAGAGATATTTTCTTTTTAAAGACATGCAGGGTCAGGCAGTCTATAAACTTCTTCAGTGACATGCTGACCAATCACTGAGTGAATTTCAAGTACTTATTTTGTAACTTTTCAGTGTACAAAGTACTAGTAAATGCTTCATGGAGTTAGAAAATCATTTATCACAATTCTGGAGAAATTGCAATGTATTTGTAAACAATAACACTTAATAATTTCAAAAGTTAAAAGTTTAATCAGATTAGTTGAAATTCTAATTTTTCTTGAAAAACTTTAGTTTTTGCTTTAAAGAAACAATGTGAAATTAACCACAAATATGGCCTTTCTTGCATGTATGCTATAAAACATTACTTAAAAGTATTTCTCGGGGTTTCCCTGGTGGTGCAGTGGTTGAGATCTGCCTGCTAATGCAGGGGACATGGGTTCGAGCCCTGGTCTGGGAAGATCCCACATGCCACGGAGCAACTAGGCCCGTGAGCCACAACTACTGAGCCTGCGTGTCTGGAGCCTGTGCTCCACAACAAGAGAGGCCGCGATAGAGGCCCAGGCACCGTGATGAAGAGTGGTCCCCGCTCACCGCAATTAGAGAAAGCCCTAGCACAGAAACAAAGACCCAACATAGCAATCAATCAATCAATCAATCAATCAATCAATCAATCTTTAAAAAAAAAAAATCTCAGTAATTTAAAAAAAAAAAGAAGTATTTCTCAAAAGAAATGGGGTGATATGATAGATAATACAGGCAGTATCTTATAAAATCTATTCATATTGAGATTATTTTAACATTTTAATTTGTGCAGTGGCAGAAGTCTTTGAGTGCCTTGGCATATTTCTTCAGTCTCAGCACTTTATGGTCACCCTCTTATTACCATATCCAAATGTTCTATTTTTCCACCCAAAAAACAACCAACTGGTCAATAGAGCCAACAACAGTTCTATCTGAATTGTTTTCCTAGGTTGGCGATTTGGGCCCTTCTAGTTTACAATGCTACCAACAATCCCGATTTAGAAGGAAGAACCATTCAGCAGAAGCTCTTAAGAAATAATGAGTCCCTGGATGAGGGCTTGAGGCTACACAGAGTGAATGTGAAGCGACTGGGTGAGTGCCTTTAATTTTTTTATAGTATGTGTTTTATGTGACTACTATCCAGGTTTAATTGAAACGACAACAAAAATATTCTTCCTTTGTGTGTTTGCTTATTTAAAGCTATTTTTTTCTGATGATGAAATTCATCCTATTGGTGACATTGTTAACAAATGGGTGACAAGGTTAGCATAAAAGATAGTACCTTGATACCTGTGAATCCAAGGGAATGAAAGTGGCAGATGAAAGTTTATACCCTATTTTAGGAACCTATTATGAAAATACTAAGAACATGAGCAAAATGCCAAGATAACCTTGACCAGAATTGGCTTCAACTTTAGGAATAAAGAGAGTGTGTGTGTGTGCATTTGGGATCTCTAATGAGGTAAATCTTATAAAAGACTATTTCTTGTTATAAAACATCCTCATCTCTTATGTTCTCTGTCTCCATTAATGATACCACTGTCTTTGCTGTAATAGGCCAGAAATCTGGGAGTTATCCTGGACCTAGATTCAGTTCTCACCTGGACACCATTCACACCCTAAACTCCAGCCACAGGTGTGGTGCTTCCAGCACTTCCCCAAACATGCAGTGCTCTTTTCTCTGTCTTTGCCCACACTTCTCTCCTCTCCTCTCACTGCCCACCTGATGATCACCTATATAGTATTAAGGACAGTCCAAAGTCACCTCTCCTATGAAGCCTTTTCTCACATCATCATGTACGAATAGATATCACTGTCTTGGAGACTCCACTTCAAGCTGTCCACAGACCTAGAGCACCGTACACATTAGAAGACCCTTGAATTTGACTGGACTTGTTTGTGTTCATATATACATTTTCTTTAAACAGGAATTTCCTCTGGCTTGAGAACACATCTTATTTTTCTAACACCCTCACTTCCTACCTCCCCCCAGCAACCAGCATATCCCCCAGCCCTTAAATACCTGAATAAATAAACAAATGAGGCTTGATGGGCATACTTTAGAAAAGTAAATGATCAAAATATGGATAACAAAAAGTAAAGTTATCATTCTAATGTTATGATGACAGTTGATTAGGTATATCAGTAGAGCTCAAAAGAAAGGGAAACTTTGACACATTTCCTTATACACACATGCAGGAGGTTGAAGTGGGGGAAGCAGCTATTCCTCAGCCTCTAAGAGCATGATTATGACTGAGGCCAGAATCACAATGTAATAAAGAAGCAGGCATCTTTGCTTCTGTGAGAAACCACCCATCTCTAATGTGTCAACATACACAGTTACGGTCAGCCCCCCATTTCCACGGGTTCTGCATCTGTAGATTCAACCAACCTTGGATCGAAAATATTTGGGGGAAAAAATTCAGAAAGTTCCAGAAAACAAAACTTGAAATATACATTATATTTAAAACTATTTACATAGCTTTTACACAGTATTTGTTATTATAAGTAATCTAGCGATGATTTAAAGTGTACAGGAGGCTGTGCATAGGTTATTGCAAATATTACACCATTTTACACAAGGGACATGAGCTTCCTTGGATTTTGTTATCTTGTGTGTGTGTGTGTGTGTGTGTGTGTTGGGGGGTGTGTTTCCTGGAACCAGTCCCTGGAGGATACTGAGGGATGGATGTATAAGGAACTCGTTGAGGTTAAAGAATGCAAATCATCATTATCATCGTCAACAACAGCAGTTTCTGAGCCTCTGTGGGAAAACGCTTGCTTATTTAATAAACAGAGCTTCTTGGGGATGAGCAGAGTACAAACGCTGCCCTTTCACGCAGAAGGGTCTCCACAGAGAAGGAGCTTGACGAATGGTAGTTTGTACGTGACAAAGGAGCCTCATGAGAACCAACCTTATCTCTGTCCTCAGAGGCTGAGGAATCCCTGAACAGCTCTCTCTGCATACTTAGACAAGTAATTTATACCACTTCATTTAAATTCTATACTTTATTGTTCTTCTGCAAGTGGATCTATGAAGAAAAATTTCCACCAATTGGAAAAAAACCCTCAGAATATAAATAGGAAAGTTATTTAAATGTTCAGTTGGCGAGTACAATACTGGTTCCCAGTAGTCTTAGTGTAACTTACTATTTTTCCGTACTGAAATACGAGATTTTGTTGTTGCTGTTGATATAGTGCTTTTGTTTTGATATTTTTTAAGTGTAAAATCTGAATCATTTATGTCATAAAAGTCGCTTGGAGAGTTTTCAAACAACAGGTGGGATGATTTGAAGATGAAGGCTTATGTGTAGGATGTGTGGCCTACAGGCGTCTTCTTGTCATTCCCCCAGCAAACTTCCAGGTCAAAGATGCTTTCAGAGCAGCTAGAAAATGTTTCCATAAAATATGCTGGCAACTCAATGGCAACACTATTGAGGCACTATTTTATAGGCTTTCCCCTTTGAAAAAGATTAAATTACATTTTGAATATTTCAGGACAGTTTTCATTTTATGTAGTGTTTTTTTTTTTTAATAAACCTCTGTTTTACTAATTTTATCTACTAATGATTTACATTAGAATGATATTGTAAGTTTCATGTTTATACTTGCATAAGTGTGTTTTTTTATTTGATAGTTTCGTAACATGTGATTTAAAATATGAAAGGTAGTTAACGTTTATCTTTCATAACTTCTAAACTTTTACAAATTCTGAACATAAAAACCTAGTATTTTAGTATTGCATGGAATAAATACCTAATTACCAACATTGTTGTTTTGTTCTCATCTTGCACCTCTAATTTCAAAAAAAAAGGTTAATATTTCTCGTATTTTCACATAGGTATATGTCATGATGATGAGGACCCCAAAGGCTATAAATGGCCGGCCATCCAACCTTCTGTATACAATGCTCCCTGTCCAGGGAAGCCGGGCTTCTATGCTTCACGGACATGGTAATACTTTCTTTTTTAAAAAAAAAATATTTATTTACTTTATTTATTTATTTGGTTGTGCCTTGTCTTAGTTGCGGCAGATGGGCTCCTTAGTTGCGGCAGGCAGGCTCCTTAGTTGCGGCATGAGAACTCTTAGTTGCGGCATGCATGTGGGATCTAGTTTCCTGATCAGGGATCGAAACTGGGCCTCGTGCATTGGGAGTGCAGAGTCTTATCCACTGTGCCCCCTGTGAAGTCCCTGACTCTTGCCAGCAAATTCCATGTAACCTACCTTCCCAGGGTTACAGGTGTTGCACCGTAGTTCCCCTGCAGTGTATATTAATTGGAAAGAAGGGCGGGAATCTCTGTGTATGTCAAATCCATGTGAGGTAAAGAGGAGACAGGTAGGTTACCAAGAAAAGCCTTTTTTTTTCTCTCCAAGCAACATGCTAATTTAGGCTTCTCCAAAGAAAGACGGAGCAATTTGGAAACCAGAGGGTGGTTCTAGAGCAGAGCACCTTATGTGTGGATGAACAAACTCACAGCCTCATAACATACATCTGACATTCTGAGTCTTTTTAACTTTTTGGAGTGGTTATTGTTGGAAGGGGAAAGAGACAGTAAAGAGAATAAAGACAAGATCCAGGTTAGGGCAGTCTGCTAGTGGAGACTGTTAGGGTGTGAATTTTTCCTAAATATTGAACGGAAACCTCAGACAGGTTGACTGCAGAGGATTCACCGAATAACAAGTCAAATCTAGTTCCTCACCCTCCACCCCGCTTCAGTTAGAGTTTTCTTGCAGGGAAATTCAGACACTGAAACTGCCCACATAGAAATACTTTGCCCCCACTGCTTGGTTTGACACGTGGTGGAGAGGAAAGAAAGGGGCTTCAGAGCCTTGCGGACATGGATTTGAATTGTAGCTCTACCTCTTCCTGGCTGTGAGACCTTGGAAAATTCCTTGATTTAGCTAAGTCTATTTCTTCATCTATAAAATGTGGATTATAATCTGCTTTACAGAGTTAAGTGAAATCAAAATGAGATTTTATCTGGAAAGTTCTTAAAGCAGTACTTGATCCATGTTACCAACTATGCTTTTAACCTTAGTAACCTGATGTAGCCTAGGTTACAATAGGCTATTGCTAGTATTTTGTTTCCCTGATGCATGCACCTGATTGCTTTTTCCAATAAGAACTTTTAATATGAGTTTTATGTCAATGTATTATAGTCTTATCTTCAAATGAAACTTACCTAGATATTAAGGGAAATTCTAAAGCTTATTATTAAGTAATTTTGTCAGCTATAGTGTCATTTATGCCAAATATTTAAAATACCTTTTTTGTTTGTTTGTTTATTTATAGTCATCATGACCCTGCCAACACATCTCTAGCCTACTGGGGGCCTCCTGATATCTCCAATTGCTCAAGTAAGTGAGAGATTTGTCTTCAGTTCTCAAAGGCAAAATGAGATGACCTCGAGCTTCACGATTTTCATTCTCTTCAGACATGTTCTCCTGTTCTGTGATACCACTGTAATATTAAAAGCTAAGCAAATGATTGCTTCACTCACTTAAGATAGAAAATACTGTTTTGCCTCATTCTGACTTTCTGTTCTATTCATTCTGTAAGAGATTAAAAATAGTAAGAAAATTTTGGAGAAGAGAATATATAAATTGAAATTTGTGTCAATGTTTTATAGTTCTATATTTTTTTTAAGCAGCAAATATATACTTATTTAGTGATTCTGGGGGTATGTCTCTTAGAACCATTTGTGAATATTGGTCCCTCCAAGTTATTTACCTAAGCTGCTTAAAAGCACAATTTGTGTCTTACTAAAGAGAGAAATTAGTTTCTGAGTATAAAGAAATACTGTTGTCCTGTTAAAATTGTGGTAAGGGGTACACACAGGAAACCTGATTTGCTGCTTTACTATGAAGTGAAATACCATACTATGTTTTGGATTCCTGGAAATGCTCATAATACACAGGTAAAACTGTATGTTGTTCTTCTGCCATTTTTTTAGGTGAAGCAAATGAAGTTGCCAATCAGATTTTAAATTTAACTGGTGATGGGCAGACGTTAAACTCAGCCAATATCACCAGCATCGTAGAACAGGTCAAAAGGATTGTAAATAAAGAAGAAAACATTGATATAACGCTTGGCTCAACTTTAATGAATATATTTTCTAATATCTTAACCAGTCCAGACAGAGACTTGCTTGAGTCTTCTTCTGAGTAAGTTTTGTTTGTTTGTTTTCTTCTGGAGAGTAAAATTTATTGGATACACATGTTGTTATATAATTTCTCACAGATCTGAATACTTGGTGCCCAGCTTTCATAATTTAAATCTCTAGAAGATCCATTGATATTTCCCAAGATCATTCACAGAATGAACTTCAAAGTTCTGTTTTTGTTTTTGTTTTTGTTTTCTGAGAAAATAGTTTACAAATTGATTGAGATTGTTGATCTGGTTAGATAATATAAATAGTCCCAGAAAGACATAATTGGTATTTCATTTTACATCTGAAAAATGTTAACTGGTGTTAATTCAAAAGATAAACTATTATATGTACATATAAATTTATGACGCTTCTTTTTGCTTGCAAAGGGGACATTTAGCAAACATTCAGCTCACATGCTTTTAGGCATAACTTGGTTGCTGTAGGTCACTATCCTACAGACTGTGACACAGAACTGCCACACCTCTGTGACTGTTATACTTCTGAAATGAAAATGCCTAGGGCAGGGTGAAATATACCTATTTTTGCACAATTCAGTTTGTATCCAATTATTTCAGTTAGCGTGTTAGTGTTAAGATATTTAATTTTTTCTATTTCCTTCCTTTCAACCAAATTTCTTTGATGAAAATTTTCTCTTTGTTAAAATGTATTCCCTAACTTACCTTATGCACATAACAATTACAAACTTTTTTTACAGGGCCTTGCAATTCAAAAAATACTTTTATCATAATATTTCCTTTGATTCTCACTCAGTTATGAAGTAGGAAGGGTATTTTTCATATGAGGAAAGAAAGGCTAAAACAGATGAAAAACAGAATATTTGTTTAGGATGACTTAATTGTTGCTTTTCCTTAAAGCACGTATTTCTCTTAAGGATGCATTTATCACTACGATTCAGTGTTTTAACTGATGTTATTGTGGTTTGGGGGAATGTTGTGGGTATTCATGTTAAGATGAAAAAGTTTAAGGACAATTTTATTTGGTTTGTATTTTGTCCTGCAGGAAATCACATGTGTGCAAGTACCTAAAATGTGTCACTTAACAGTGGTATTATTTGTCATTTCTTTAGAGCTTTAAAAACAATTGATGAATTGGCCTTCAAGATAGACCTACATAGCACATCACATGTGAATATCACAACTCGGAATTTGGCTCTTGGAGTATCATCTGTGTCCCCAGAGACCAATGAAATTTCAAATTTTAGCATTGGTCTTCCAAGCAATAATGAATCATATTTCCAGGTAATAAGCCAGTGGTTTCTTTAATTAATTAGAAGAATTAAAATCTCTGATCATCTGCTAGTTGCTACTGCAACGAGATCTTAGTTCCAGGGGTAGAAGGCTAGTCCGAAGTTTGGCTAAGGTTAACAGCAGCAGTAACCATAAGGCATGTGGATACAGAGAGGAGGTATACTTTCAGTTTACCCTCTACAGGAGATGATAGTGGAACTAAGCATTAAATTATGAGTGAGTGCCACCCTATCGAGAGTGGGGTATGGGGAGTTGTTCAGTCAGAAAAGAAGTCACATTAAGGACCCAAAGGTGGCAAGATGCATGGTATATTCTCTTTGCCAGTGGTTCTCAAACTACATTATAATCACCTGGAGGACTTATCAAAACAGATTGCTGGATCCCATCCCCAGAGATTCTAATTTAGTAGATCTTGAGTGGATCTCCAAAATTTGCGCTTTTAACAAGTTCCCAGATATTGCTGGTACTGCTGGTATGAGGATTGTACTTAGAGAACCGATGGTATAGAAGGCTAGGAATGGCAGATGATGATGAGGCTGAACAAGAAAGCTATGGCCAGATTAATGGAGATCCTCTCTGACCTGTTCAAGTGACACTTCAGCAAATAATTTTCAGGTTCCTACTGTGTGCTGGACAGTGTTAGCCACGTGGGCAAATGAAATGATTGAAGCACCACCCTTGACGTGGGAGAACACATAAGTGGCATTTAATGCTTCTTAACTGTGGAGATAAACCAAGATAGAATATTTTTAAAAATCTGGATATAAGGAAGAACTTATTTTTCTACTTTGGACCAAAGGCTCTTTTGGGTAATTCTATTTCACATTTTAAGAGTGAAAATGTGGTCAGCCTCCGTCTCATTTCAAGTCCATTTGCAGGAAAACACTCTTTGGCCTGATCTCTGGGTTCAGTAAAAATGGTACCCAAGAATGTTCATAAAACTTCAGCTGCTTCCTCTATGCAAAGATACTCATTCTCAGCAATCAAACAAATTAACTCGCCTTTTTTTTTTTTTTTTCTGGTAGTTATTTTTCTGGTAGTGTGTTTTGAGAAAAGCTCAAAATTTATTAAGTGTAAATCTAATTCTTATACTTGAAAATGGCAACTGATTTATAGATTTCTCAGTTTGTGTTTAGTTAAAGTCGGTGCATATCCCGTTTTGCCCCATTTGCAAAACGCGAATGAGATCCAGGCCTTTGTCTGTAAGGGATTCAGCCTTGACGGCAGTGACTCTGGCGGAGGTAAAGGGGAGCCCTGGTCCTGGCCAAGTTGATGCTGGCAGTTGCTCTCCTGTGGAGTAAAGTTATTACTGCAATTTAAATATGATTATTCACCTGACATACTCTGTGTATATGACAGATGGATTTTGGGAGTGGACAAATGGATCCATTGGCTTCTGTAATTTTGCCTCCAAACTTACTTGAGAACCTGAGTGAAGAAGATTCTGTATTAGTTAAAAGGGCACAGTTTACTTTCTTCAATAAAACTGGACTTTTCCAGGTAAGAGTTCATTAAATTATTATTTTTCAATTGTAAATTGAGTTTCATTGCTCAAAAGGAAAGATAAAAGTTCAGATTTCTTGAAAATATATCGAGAGGTATAGAAAAATTAATCTACTGTATTTTCAAAACTGAAAAATTTTAACATAACTGTTTAAATATTTTATTTTAGATAATTATATGCTTATTAATAGGATGTGTTCATTTAAGGTTTTTAAATAAATCAGATTAAGACTTGCATGATACAATTAGAAATGGAATTTGTGGAGAAGTTATTATTTATTATTTCTTTTGTTAAGTATTTTATGCTCTCCAGCAATTTAGATCTTCAGAGTTAAAGAAATTGTGTGCCAAAGGAAAGATTTTTTTTTTAATTCAGCAGGAAGCACTGTTTACATAATGAGCAGCATTCTTGGCTTTAATCAGTTTTCCCATTAGTATTTCAAATGGCCTTTGGCCTTCCCACATCCCCTGAGTAGGGTGGCATTGTGCTGAGCACATATTATCATTTTTATTGGCATCATTTCCAGATACTAGAAAGTCCCCTGCCAGCAAACACTGGTGACCTCTGGTTGCCTTTGAAAGTACAACTCGTTCTGAGCAGTTTCACAGAGCCCTTTCAATAAAAGTTACCTATTAAACTGAAGATACCTGTGTATATCAAACAGTGTGACTTACGTAAGAGAGAACTGCAAGTTTCAAAGCCAGTAGAAATGTTTTTAATAGACTTGTGCCATACGTCATGTTTAGAGGAATGGCAAAGGAGGCTACAGGGAAGTAAAAGGAGGACCATGGAATCATTTACAGTCATTAACTCAAAAATTTTAAAATGTTATCAGCAAATGCTTTAAGAACAAGCTATATAAAAATTTTGAGTAGATTAAGAATGTAATTACATGCAATTGCTCTGAAGGATTTAATAGATACAAACACGTAAAACTGCATTTGTTAAAGTTATTTGAGGCTTGTAACAATGTCGCCTTTAAAAATAATGCCAGAGGACTTCCCTGGCTGTCCAGTGGTTAAGACTCTGTGCTTCCACTGCAAGGGGCAGAGGTTTCCCTGGTTGGAAAACTAAGATCCTGCATGCTGTACAATGCAGCCAAAATAATAATAATAATAATACAAAAAATGTAGTAGGTGTTAGATGATGTGAATGGGGGGGGAGGGGGCCATTGAGAGGAGAGGTGGAGCCCAGCCGGAGGAGTTGGGCGAAGTCTTAGCTTTGTAAGAATCTGTCACAGTTTCATTTTGAGTCTCATCTTCTCACGCGATCATTTCTTTCTCCTTTGGCATCTCCCAATCAGCGACATTATTAGGAAACATATGTTTGTTTTTTAAAGTAAATTTATAGCAGAGTGAAAAAAATGTAAGGGTTCTATGGTACTCCCCTCACACAGGGAACAGCATAAGAGTATTTTTAAAGTAAAGTCTGGGTATCCCCAAGCCATAGCCACTTTATTGAGAGAGACCACACAAATGTAATAAAAAAACCTATATTCTGGATGCTGAGAACTAGGTAGCATTTAAGGAATCCTGTAGTTATTCCAAAACAGCTGATGTATAAGCTGTGATAGAGAAATTCAGGAGGTTCAACAGGAAACACAAAGGGAAGGAGAAAGTGGTGATGATCTTGCTGGAGAAACAGTCTACTGGTCCCAGTCATTTTGCAGCACAGATTCACTAATTTGATTTCCTGACATCCTTATCTTTGAAGTGGAAGCTACAGATGCCGATAAGTGTGTAGTCAGAGATGGTAAAAGTTCTGGTGGGGCTTTAATCCAGTAGAATTACATTTAGGTTTACGTTAGTAAACACTCAGACTGTTGTCATGGACATGAAAGATGAATTGATTTTTATTTTTCACACCGTATTTCCTTGGTACTTCTCTAAAGGAAAACAACTTCATTTATTTTTTAGGATAGGGAAATGATCTAATTATTTCATAGCTTTTTATGAGTGTGTATTATTTGTGGGTTTGCATTGTTTCAGATTTTAACTGGCTGGCATCAGCCACAACAGTGAAGAATGATGTTTTATGAACATCGCCTTACAGCATTGGCTCATACTGTTCCCTCAACGTATTTATTATAATAAGGGAAATAGCAGAGCTCTTTCAGGAAAGCTAGCAATTTGATCTTATAAACAGGATGTTCTATAACTGAAGATCTTAAGTGTAAAAAGTGCTGACAGATTGCTTATTTTGGAGCACCAAAATAAAATAAAAGTGTGTACTTCTGACTAATACACAATTTTTTTTTCTTTAAAAGGATGTAGGAACCAAGAAAGGCACCTTAGTGAGTTATGTGATGGCATGCAGTATTGGAAACATTACGATCCAGGATCTGAAGGATCCTGTTCGAATTAAAATCAAACATACAAGGACTCAGGTAAGGAAAAGCTGCAACTAGCCATGGAACAGAGGCAGACTGTTTGATAGAATGGTGGGGCCTTTTTTAAAATATATGATTAGAAGTAACTAGTACTTTTTTTGCAGGGGGCAATTTTCCACAAAGGCAAGACCAGCTAGTCAGGTAGTGCCGTAATGTCGTGGTGAACAGTAGCGGCAGGGCAGGGGTGGGATGGGGGGAGTTAGTCTTGTCTAGGATTCAGTCATCTGAAGGAGAGTAAGAGTGAAGGAAAGAGTCACACCTTTTGAGAAACAATGTATAATTACTTCAGCTAACTTAGATGTAGATGCATTGCACAGTTGTGTCATTAAAGGTTTTGGTTGTCTTTTTAAAGTCAGAGATTACTGAAACTAGGAAAGCAGAAGGGAAATGGGAGAAACAGGAGAGAGTTGACATTTTTTGAGAGCTTAGCAGTTGTCTAAAATCTTGGCAAATGTTGTGCTTTTTTTTTTTTTTTTTTGCTTCATTACCCTTGCTGTCATCTGTTTATTTGATAAAATTATGTGGGGTTCTTATTGTCTTAAATGGCCCAACCACAGTTTTCCCCTGATTTATAGAGGGTCCCAGTCATGATTTGACCATTAGGCAGGCAGGAAGGCAGGCGGGAAGTGAGCTGGCTGATAAGGACTAAGGCTTGGAACTGAAGTCCTCTAAGAATTAGCCCTGCTTTGTCACGAAACCTCTGAGACTTCCCTGTTCTACCCTTTGGCCTCCTTTGTTTCAGCTCCTTCATCTATAAAAAATTTTTTATTGTGGTAAAATATACATAACATAAAATTTACTATTTTAACCATTTTTAAGTGTATAGTTCTGTGGAATTAAATACATTCACGTTGTTCTGCAACCATCACTACATCCATCTCCAGAACTTATTCATCTTCCCCAACTGAAACTATGTCCCCATGAAACAACAACTCCCATCGCCCCTCCCACAACCCCTGGAAACTGCCATTCTACTGTCTCCATGAATTTGACTACTCTGGTATCTCATATAAGTGGAATCATACAGTATTTGTCCTTTTGTGACTGGCTTAGTTCACTTGGTATTTTCAAGTTCCATCCATATTATAACATATGTCAGAATTTCCTTCCTTTTTAAGCCTGGATAATATTCCATTGCATACACATACACACATACACACACACACACACACACTCACACACATACACACACATTTTGTTTATCCATTCATTCATTGATGGGTACTTTGGCTGTTTCCACCTTTTGGCTATTGTGAATAATGCTGCTGTGAGCATGGTTGTACAAATATCTGTTTGAGTCCCTGCTTTCAGTTCTTTTGGGCATATACCTAGTCATAAAGGAGAGTTTTGAAGATGAAGTGAAATTTTAGTGTAAAAAGCCTTGCTAAATGCTGAGAATTGCACTTTATGATGAGACATAATTAGTAACCTGCAGATAAATGGTAACCTGATTCCTCTGGAGTTATAGTTGATTTCCATTTGAAGTCTGTGAGAGCAAACCCCTAAACTGCCTGCCATTCTTTGGTCATATTGCCGTGACTAATTATGACCTATTTCTTTGTGAAAACCTTAGCATTTTTACTCTTTTCCCATGTTCAAATTGTATGATTTTTTATTTATTTTAAACACAATTTCACATGTTTGTTCTTATGTTAATATAGGCAGTGCCTCATCCCATCTGTGCCTTCTGGGATCTGAACAAAAATGGTAAGTTTTAAAATATTGGCTGTCTTAATAACAACTGAATTTTCAACATTGTTAGACACCCCTGTTTTCTTTAATTCCATCCCAAATTAGAGTGAGTCACAATGTAAGTGTGAGGGCAACTGAGCTGCAAAATTTAGTTTAGGTAGCTTGGGAAGTGAATTCTAATTTCTGTAACTTTTTATTCATTGCAAGAAGAAATAGGCAGATGACTTTTTTTTTAAACAAACCACCTCTGATTTCAGTTATTTATAAACTATAGCATACATTTTTATTGCTACTTTTAGATGAATGTCAATATACATTTGATCACATTCTTCTAGGACACTTCTGGGGAGAGTATTTGATGTGCACAAGGCCTGCAATTTAAAATCCAGCTTCCAGACCACAGATTATGGGGGGAGATCGTATAGAGGATTGTAACTATAGGAATGGTTATAATGGATACATGTTACTTGAAAGAATTGAACTGCCTCCAGAATGACATTTGACAGTCAAGGGAGAAAGGCAGAATTAAGGGGTAATCACTAGGTGTGAAGTGTGGAGATGTCTGTGAAGGGAAGGGAAGTGACAAAACCGCCCACCTCTGCCCTATAAGGGTCACCTTCCCTTGGGGTTCCCCAGTGGGATTATGGTGGCCCAATCAAACAAGCGCCAGTGCAGGCTGCTCCTCAGAACTGTAGCCTGAAGTTGTCCCAAACCTCTTTTTTTGATACTTCTATCTTAGCTGGGAAGTTTTTGTTGTTGTTTGGTTTCTAGTTGCAGTTTTGAGAAGATCCCGATTTACTAGCTACATAGTTAAAAATGATATCACCTTGTAGTCTTAAAATACTCTTCAAATATATGAGTTGTTCATATTCCACAGCATACCGTAAAAGTCAGATAAGATGTGTTAAAGGCATTTATAGTAAGTTGTCTCTGTGCATGACTGCTATGTACATAATAGCATGTTCCAAGGAAGCTGACCTTCTTTGTTCTCATGTCTTCACAGAGATATAGATTGACCAAAGGGGTAAAAAATTGTGCTGATTTCTAGAGACTTTGTTAGTGTATAACATATTTGAAAAGGGATATTCTTTTTATGGAAGTTGACTTTAAAATATATTAAATTAATAAATTATATATCAATTCATATATTAATTATGTTAAATAATATTTAATTATAATTAAATATTAATTATGTTAAATATATATTTATATTATGTTATAATTATATAACATATAAATATAATTATAACATATATATGTTATAATTATGTTAAATATATATTTATATTACATATAATCTATTAAATAAATATGTCTATAAATATACTTAAATAAGTAAAATACATGTTAAAAATTAAAATATATTAAAATGTAAAAATTGAATTTTTTGCAGACCCCTGAAGCACTTCAGTAGAACACAGTTGAAAACCAACACCTAATCTCTGACTGCCCACCTAGCACTAACATTCTATGATCCCAGGAATCGAAATTATTCTGTGTATTAGCAGCTTTCAAGATAGTATCCATTTTACAGATAAACTGCAAAGCAGAAGAGTCTGAGGCATATTTCCCCAAGGGAGAGCTCATCCATTACAG